>NC_140511.1:65426912-66626912 GCF_964339955.1 Pipistrellus hanaki | reverse complement strand
AGCTTGGCAGCTCCTGCATCGAACGTCTGCCCCCTGGTGGTCAGTGTGCATCATAGTGACTGGTCAAAGGGACACTTAGCATATTAGCTATCTATATAGGTATATATATGACTCAGAATGTCTTATCTAGCCATACCATTACGTCAGGGCTAGAGATGCCTAAAAACCCTACTGTGTGTCACCTCAATGAGTTAAGCTGGTGGTGTGACCGACTATTGGAAGAGGTGGAAGACGGTGGCAAGAGTTCTGCTTTATTGCCTTTTTCTGGAGGAGCTCTCGGTACCTGGTGTCCTTCATCCTTGCCTAATTTATCATCATCCAGTTCCTAGGAGGCAGGTATAGAAAAGAGCAACCTAAATTCAGAACCTATAAGTTACAGAGCAATTAAAAAATGGATTAGTTTCCTCTTTTGTAAAATGGGGATAATAATAGTACCTATTTCATAGGGTTGTTGGGAGGTTTAAATGAGATAATACACACGAAGTACACGGTAAGCAGCTATTTTTGTTGTTATTGCAGTAGTCCCTCCTCATCTGCTGTTTCACTTACCCGCAGTCAACAGTGGCCTGAAAATATTAACTGGAAAATTCCATAAATAAACAATTCATAAGTTTTAAATTGCATGCCATTCTGAGTAGTGTGATAAAATCTCACACCATCCACTGCATCTGTCCAGATATGAGTCATCCGTTTGCCCAGCATATCTATGCTGTACATTCAATATAATCAGATATTTTGAGAAAGACACCACATTCACAAAACTTTTATTAGAGTGTATTGATACCATTATTCTATTCGTAATAGTTGTTAATCTCTCATTATGCCTAATTTATAAATTAAACTTTATCATAAGTATGTAGGTACAGGAAAAACCATAGTACTTATAGGGCTCAGTACTATCCGTGGTTTCAGTGGATACCTGGGGATCTTCGAACACATTCCCTGTATCCTTTGAGAATAAGAGGGCACTTCTCCATTACGATTAGCCCCAGCGTCTCCATGCAGGTCCTCAAAAGTCTACTCACCCTGCCCGTGAGTTCAGTCAACAGATTTCACAAGTCCAATAGGACTTGAATGGGGCTGTGCTCTGTGAGGGCTATTCAAAATGTTGCTTTTTCCTCTCCCCCTCCTCCTCCCTCCCCTCCCCCAATATCTCAAAACACAAGTAAGACCTGGCTTCAGGGAATAACAAATCACATCTCCCTTTTGGGGAGCCTTTAAAAGCCTCGTCTACCCAAAGTAATTCTTTCTGCTTTAGGATTCCCTGGGAAGGGAGGTGAATTTCCGATAAAATATGGATATTCCCCACCTACATCTTCTGGGATAGCGTTGACATAAAATATTCTATTTTACGTATAGATTAAAGGGTTAACAATTTAGGCTCTGGATTCAAATCCTGACTCAGTTCCTCAGCAGCTGTGTGACAGCAAATGGCTCTGGGCCTCCGTTTCCCATCTGCCAGACACCTAACAGTGCCTACCTTGTAAGTATACTGTGAGGAGTAAGTGTGATAACACATGCTACACATTTATCACAATGCCAGGGATACAGCTAAAGACTGAAACATAGTCACTACCGCAGAAGCACATTTGTATTTTTCAGAGCACATGTCCCAGTTTGTGGAGCAAACTGGTCACCCGCGGAGATCATTCCCAGAAAAGGAAAAATTCTCCTTTGGGGGAGATACACTTGAGAGCCATTCTCTCTTACTGCCTCTCTGAACCTGCGCTGAAACTTCTTGTTGAACCGGCCCAGGGTGGGGGGACAGGGAGTAGAGAAAGGAGAAGGGAGCTCCCCTTTCTTATTTGCTAGACTTATGGATATTATAACCGGACATCTGTATTTGGTTTCCAGACAGAGAAGCTGTCTCTCGTCCTCATCCATGCCCAAAAGGTGGTGGCAGTCAAACACTCCCAAGGCGGGGGCCAACGTAGGGGACACTGGAGTACTTCCTCCACCCCCGCTGCAGGCCTGCCTGGCCGGAAGTGGAGCTGCTGAGCTTGGAGAGATCCCTGGAGGCCCTGGCCACTTCAAAGCTAGGTGTTTCTCCCAGTGCCCTACTCTGTACCAGTCTGACCCTATACTCAGACAGGGGGAGGGTCCCTCTCCCCCAAAAAGGCTCTGCCTGGGGCCAAGAGCTTGCCAGCCCCAGAAAACTTCCAGTGATAAATTATGCAGCAGCACCTTTGTGCCGCGGCCTCTCAGCCAGATGGGTTCGCTCCCAGTCTTTTGTTTCCGGCTCAGCTGGCAGCTCTGATCCTCCGCTCTGCAGAGGTGAGGCGAGGAGCGCCCTCAGGCCAAGTCAGGGCTTGCAGCAAGTCCCAGCAAGGCTTTCTCCACTGGGTGTCAGGCAGCGCCCTTCCCTTCCTCACTCTAACCTGAGTGAGCAGGGGAGCAGGGTGTTGGGGTGCTCACAGTCCATTCAGCTGTAAGCAAGAATGGAAATAACCTTCGTGCAGTGAAAGAATGACGTTCGCTCCTAAGGGCCTAAGAGGCGCCCAGGGGCACCTAGGATGTTTGCTTCTTGCTAAATCAAAAACGCAGCCCAGAAAATGGAGTCAAGTGACTGCCAGGGAAGTGAAAGAATGGCTCTTTTTCACAGCTGCTCTTGGTTACAGTCAACTTTCCACAGCCCCCAGAAACATCACACCACTGGCACCAAGTTAAAAGGAAGAAACAAAGAGACAACAGGGGTCAAACTTTGGGGTGGAGGAGATGGGGGGTGAGTCGGGGACTTGAGGTCCACATCAATTATCCCTTGAACACTGACAAGGTTCCTGATTGAAGATGGTAGTCACGAAGGAAGGCGGCTCCGCAACAGCCCAGCCCCCCAATTGGGGCAATTACTACGTTATGAGCTCTGGGGCCTGACTCTTTTCCCAGGCCAGTGGGAGGGACAGCTTGGAATTCTAAACTGTTCCAGCTTCAAGAGACCTCAGCCAGCACCTCTCACCCCAGGTCACAGCAAACGTAGAGTGGGGTGCCTGGCTGCATCCTCGACCTCTGGGCTTCCACAGAGAAGCTCATGGAGGAAAGCCCCATCTCCCAGGGGCTCTCCCAAGACAATGGAGGCAGAGTGGGCTCCTAGACTCACCGTACAGCTTAATGGGCCTCTTTTCCGGAAGTGTGCACAGGAGGGAACTATGCTTAGGTTTCATTATGTTTTCAAGGGGGGAAAGGAGGAGCAAGATCTTTAAAATAATCAAACAAACAAACAACCCCCGCAAAAAAACAAAACAAACAAACAAACACACAGCTGAAATGAATTAAGGGCTAAGCCTCATTTTAGCACATGACACCAGAATAATGATTTGTTTACCTGGCTCCCACAGTCCAAAGGCAAGAACCATCTCTAATCCACTTATGCAAGCTTGCTAACAAACAGCTAATATTTATTCAGGCCTATAGTAACACAGTGGTTGTCAGGCTCTCTACTGAATTGTTTGAATATACTATTATCTTATTTAATTTTTTACAATAATGGCATGTGATAACTTATTACTGCCTTCCAATCCCCACCCTCACCCCCATTTACAGATAAGAACCCTGAAGTTCAAGGATATTAAGTGTTTTGCACATCGTTACCAGGAAGTACCAAGATTCAAACCCAGGTCTGCCTGTGCTCCTTAATCACTGTGTTCTGAGTGCAGTGATTAGATTAGTGCTTGACAAATGTGCGTTTGCAGAATGAATGAACAAATGAATGGGTATAAAGTTCAGTTTAAAGAATGCCCCATGAGTGTACTGGCGAGAAAGAACCCCACCCTGCCAGCTCTAAGCTGGAGGAAGAACAGCAAGCCCAGGCATTCATCAGAGCTATTTATAGGGCTAAACCCAGGCTCTGCCAACCAACCAGTCAGCACCAAGTCTTCCTTGGGACACTGAGTCCCACTAGGCTGAGTAGGGGAGAAAGACTTCTGATGGTGAAGATGAGATGACAATCCAGACACAGATTGGGGCCCAGATGCCCCGTGCCTAGGCAACTGTGACAAAACTCATGGCTAAGCTGCATCAAGGAATGTAGAAACTGTGGTTGGCACAAGCTTAAGAGACCTAGACCTAGATAACCAAGGGTATGGAACTGTCTTGTAATTATGAGATGTGCCCAATCATAATAAAAGACAAGACTACTTCTTAAAGCAGTCCCCAAAACAGTGTTCCTGAATAGGAAGCCCTTAGTATTATTCTTCTCTTCAACGCAGAAGCAACATAGCCAATCCCTCCCATTATTCTTCTTCTTGGAGATCAAGATTAGCAGTCAATCAGTAGAAAGAGTGAGCAAAGACCTATAAAACACACCCTGGCCTCCGTGACCTCCTGTGTACTTTGCTGATCCAGAAGATGGACATGCCCAGCGTGCTCTGTGTCAGACATGGCCAGACTTGGTTCCCTTGCACCTGTCATTCTTAATACCATGTGCTAGTCCCAAAGATGTTATCTGATATTCAACAGGGACAGGAGAGGAAATCCAAAATCAGTGACGAGCCAAGCATCTTTTACAAGTCCAATAAGATCAAGGGCAAGGTCAACTACTAGTAAGCACCATGACAACAGCCGGATGGGAAGGAGACTGGTCTGAGCTCCACTCTATAGCACTCATCCTCATCACCAACCCTCTCCCTACCTAGTTACTCGTAGGCAGCATTTTCAACTTTTCCCTTACCTGCAAGAAACCTCCAAGATAAAACATGGTTTCCGCTCTTCAAAGGGTCATGGAGGGTCTCCACCTCAACCCTCAGGAGAAAAATACCTAGGACCGTTACCAGCACTCAAGTTTGCTTCCAAAGTTTGTAAGGTTGGAGTGTTACACAGGATCAAGCCAAACCCACAGGCTCTAGGAAAAGCCCAAAGGACTAGCAGCATCCAAATAGAACCTTAAACTTTAGTGTCTTGAATTTAGTCCTAGCTAAAGTCACGTCCGTCTAACTGATCTACTATGACACACTGTCTTCGGAATCTTTGTGGTGGTAGTTTTGGTTGAGCAACTGCTCACTCTCACTGGTGAAGCATTGAATCTGTCCCCTCTAGGCCTCCAGGGATGGCTCATTATCCAGCCAGGTGAAGCTTACTTCTTCATGCCATTGATTGTACTCACACATGTGCACAGAAAGCCTCCCGTGCTTGGAGGTTTCCATTAAACCTTTTGTCCTTAGAAATAACCCCAAAGAGTTACAAAGAACCATCCCATCGTGTGTGTGTGTGTGTGTGTGTGTGTGTGTGTGTGTGAAGCATTAAACACACACCCTTCCCTACCCCATTCTCAATGGAGATGTGTGCTATTCTGACAGCTCTGGAGCAGTCAAATCCTTTTGGCCAGTCTCAGCCCGGAACCTTCCAGCTCCCCTTTCCCTGGGGCAGCAGGCGACAATCTCCTCTCTGGCTTTGTTGGTATCCGTTTTAGCCGCCCCCCCCCCCCCCGCCCTTTTTTTTTTTTTTTTCTTCCAGTGCCTTGCCATTTCCCTTGATCTTTTTCAAAACTTCCTCCAGGGGGCCGACAGGAAAGTTCCATCCCCTTCCCTTGCAGCCGAAGGGGGAAACCCCCAAAAAAGCATAGCTGTCCCTTTAAGGGGCCCATGTGGTGGGAAGAGCAGCTACATTCCTACCCCAGGAGGGCCGCTGTCCCGACACGCCGGAGAGGCTACAAATAAACCTTCGCGGAGAGAGAGCCCGGGAGGGGCGGGCGCGGCGCGGAGAGCAACGTGGGTCGGCCAGGCTGCGACTCGGACAGGATCGGAGGGAAAGAGCTCAGAGAGGGCACGGAAAAAGTCACTTAAAACCCACGGGTAGTTTACATAACACCTTAGAACTCCGTGTTGGACGTGAAGGTAAGACAATCTTTAAAACAAGTGCCCAGGCATCTATCTCCGAAATCTGCACTGATTCCTTCCACACGAGCTCCCTCCCCTACCTTAGGGAAAGAGCCCGCGCAAGGCCGGGGTCCACAGACCCTCCGTGCCCACCCCAACCCGGGCTGCAAGGAGAATGGGGAGATTCGGGACTCCCTGCCTTGGAAGAGTGGTGGGTGCATAGAGTTGGGGGTTCAAAGATCAAAGAACGAGAGGCAGTTGCTACACCACGGGGGGCACCCCCGGTCCTAGGCGGGTCGAGGAGAAATACATTCCATCGGAGCCCCGATCGCACACACGAGTTATTAATGGGGAGCAGATGAAGCAGCAGCCCCGCGGCCATCCGTCCGGCTCCCCGGGGGACTCCCTGGCGGGCCGGCCGGGAGGCTGCCTTCGGAAGTTGGGCGACACCCGCCCCCGGTCCCCCCTGGCCAGGACGGATCTGCGGGAGTCTTCCAGCAGTTTCTTCCCTTGAGTCCCTTCTCTGCCCCCCTTTCAACCCTGTCCCCCTCTCCGCCCCTCCGGAAAGGATCTAGGGCAGGGAGCTGATTGGTCGCAGTCGGGAGAGGGAACCCAAAAATACTACGAAAGGGAGGTGCTGCAAGCGAGCAGTGTCCAAAGACCCTCGGAAGGAGAGAGGTCTGCAGTCCGAGGAACTGTCTTTTCCCCCCCACCCCTTCTCCAGGAGAGGGATCCCCAGAGCTCATGCACAGATCCCGCTGGGGCCCCTCTCCACGAGCTGCCGAGACCCCCGCTCCCTGCAAGGAGGGATATTTAGAATTTACGGTCTAGCGACCATCCTCCCCCGCGTCTCTTTCTTCGCACACTTTCATCCGCACCAAGGACACAGAGACTCTCTACCTTAACCTGAAAGGGAAGCAGCCCCCAGGTCTTCAAAGAGCAGCGAGGGCAGGGGCACAAGCGCCTCGGATCTGTCCCAGCCCGGCCAGCCCCAGCCCCGGCCCCGGCCCCGGCTCCAGCCCCGGGCCCCGGGAGCTCGTCCTCCACTCCCCATCTAGGACTTGGAGCTGGGGGAGCTCGTACTCCCCTCCCCGGCACGCAATCTCTGGGCTGCTGCTGCTCGGACAGTGAGCGAGGGATCTCAGGCCCAGCCCGCGCCGTCCCGCTCCCGGGATCGGAGTTGCGCGGCGGCTGGACCCGGGGACAAACTTTCCCCGGGGGCCGGCCGGCGCCGCTTACCGTGTGCGCAGAGCAGGGCGCCGAGCAGCAGCGCGCCCCACGGCCGCCTCATGGTGCCGCCGCCGCGGCCGCCGCGCTCCCCGCCGCCCGGGGGGCCCGCTGGCTCCCGCGGGGCGCGTGGCGGAGGGTCCCCGAGGGGCAGCGTCCGGGTCCGCCGTGGTGGGCGCCGCAGCCCGCGCGTCGCTCTCCTCTCCGGCCTCTGCTGCTTCCAGTGCAGCCCGAGTCGAAGCCGCTCCGCCAGGGGACAGGGAGGGGGTGTCCCAGGCCCAGCAACCCCGCCCCCCGCGCCGCAGCCCCCGCCACCGCCACCGCGCCTGGTCCCGCCCCCAGCCAGCCCGGCCCCTTCCCGCCCTCGGCCCCCGCCCCCGGGGCCCCGGATCCCACCCGCCGGCGCCTCCTCTTCGGGCCGCCCCCACATTCCTAGCCTTCGAGAGAGCCCCCTTCCTATTCCCATTACTACTGCTCGGATGTCCCTAACTTTTTAAAAAATGATCCTGGCGGCACCTCTCGAATCCCGATCACTCCAGCTCTATGACCGAGGACCACTGGAGCTGACCTAAGTCTCCTGGACGTGACCTCAGCCCCCCTACCGGCCCCAAGTCCAGACTTTTATTGATGTCTCGAATACGCAAGGCTTGCATAATCCTCTCGGGCTTTATGGACATCAAACAAGGGACATCAGGGGGCCTGGAGTGCCGTCTTAAGTAGCATTCTCACTGTCAAACATTCCTTTTCTGAGATTTTCTTCTTGCTCCACCCCTCCCACTCCCCCACCCCCGCCTGGGCAGCGTTGTTCTAGGGCTAAATAATTCCACGATTCCCCCCTTCTCATTTACTCATTTCCTGAGGTGGCTGTCTGGGTCCTGTCGCCCCAGTTCAGATGTCCAGAATTGGCCCAGACAGAGTTAGTTCCTCCTCGCTGTCTTTGTAAATCAGCATTGTTAGCCTCTTCGCCTTCCTTTGACATTCTGGTCCTGGCAAGGAAGGGATGGGGTAAGGAAGTAAGTCCTTCCTTGAAATTTTACTCTCCCCAAGACCTCCGCCTCCTCCCAGCTTCAGTCCATAGAGCTCCCAGCCATGTTTTACAACATAAGGTTATAAACTCCTCCCCTGACTTAGCTTGGTGGCCCATGCCTCTCCCCAGTACATATTAACCATATGCGTTAATTTTGTTACCACCTTCCATTTTATAGGTCGACTCTTGTCTCGTTACCTTTGCCCAAGTCCCCAACTTCCTCAGGGTTCTGTGTATCACTTCTCTCTCCAAGCTGGTATGCCAACTTTTTTGGCTTTGAAATACTCTGTCCTTTTGGTAAGCCACATTCCTCTCGCTAGTAAATAGAGTCAGGAAGACCCAAATGCCCCATGTTTGCTGGGGGGACAAATCATTTGGTGTAGTGCAAAGCAGATATTAGATTTCTCCAGTGGATTGGTAAGGCATTTCATCCTTGCTTGTTTTCAATTTTTAAAACGATTTCACTTCAAGTGACCATCTTTGACCAAAGCTAATATTAACTTTGCGACAGCATCCAAAAAACTGGGTTAACTCTTCAGCAAGGGCTTCTCTATACTGTTTTGCCTGAAATTTTTACATAGATGAAATGTGGTTGAACTAGCATCACCATGGTAACTTATATGGAGGCATTTTTTTTCTGTGTGTGTAGTTCTTCTTGTGGACTGAAGGCGGCAGCCGAGTCAGGCCAGCTTTACAGTATCTCACTGCTAGAAAAGATACTACCTTAGCCTAAAATCCAAGGAGAAAAAAGCGAAAAGTAGAGGCTGATTCTTAGCACATACACTCTCCTTCTCCCTGCAGAACCCATCCTCCACATTTTTTTTTATGCAGCCTCGGTTGGTCTCAGGATTTCAGTATATGTTGCTTATGTGGATTTGCTTTTCAATCTGTTGAGAAAGGCCTTATGATTCTGGACACCATATTTTTTTCCACAGGAAAACTAAGGACATGTGGTATAATGAATACATTTGTCCCCCCCAAAAAAATCCAAGACAGGCGGTCACCATACTTTCGATGTCAGGGATTTAGGAATTTATAAACATTTTCCACTCTGTGTGCAAAGGATAGGTTTCTTCCCAGAAGGCATGATATGTGTTGTTTTTCTGGGACTGAGGAGGAAGGGGGAGGCTGGCCATCCACGTCTGACTCAGGCGCAGGAAACTGTTTTCTGTGTGCATCCCAAGTGCTCCTCCTCTGTGGTTCAGCACAGTCCCGGTGCACAGAGCCATCCTGGCTGCTGTTAGTCACTGGGAATATCAATGGGTAGAAACGGACTTTGTGCATAGTCCCTGCCTGGGTCACCCCCTAGGGTGAGTTAAGTCTTGGCTGTCAGAAGCTGCTCTTGTGCCAGGAGTGCTAAGCCATATTTATTTTTACCAGGCCTCTCAGACTTTCTTGTTTGGAGTGAGAGATCCTGAAAAGCATGCCAGAATGAACTGTTTGTCTCCCTTTTATTGTCCTGTGGGACATGCCCCCTGAAAAGTTGTAGGGAAGTGCCAATTCCAGAGGGGTCTCAGAGGCATCGGTTTCCTCAGAAACACTACCCCTTTCCTTCATCTCCTTCTAGGACAGACCAAGATCAGAATATTGCCCTGAATTAGAGCAAACACTAATGGCCTTTTCAAAGAAAACACAGGGAATGCTAGATGATTTTGGCATGATTTTGATCCAGTTGAGTTGGTAGAACCTATAATAATCTATAATAATAAAAGCACAATGTGCTAATTAGACCGGACAGCTGGACGTCCTTCCAGATGTCCTTCCTGACAAAGCCTTGGAGGCTGCGAGGGCCGAGGGCAGGCAGCCACGACAGGGTGATGGGGTCAGCACCTTCCCGCAGAGGGAGGCCAGTAAGACATCCCCTGAGGGCTCCCGGGCTGTGAGAGAGGGCAGGCTGGACTGAGGGGGCCACCCCCCAGTGCACGAATTTTTATGCACTGGGCCTCTAGTTCTCTTATAACAGGGGCATTGTGCAACAATCTGAATTTTGAAACGTAATTCTTCAAAGAGTAAAAGATTTGAAGTTTCACACTTTATATATATATATATCAATGAAGTTTCACACTTTATATATGTATCAATGAATAAACGTTTGGTTTCATAACAAACCTGAATTAAACATCTATGTAAAAGGTCTCTCTGTTCCCACACTTGCCCCTTTGTAATTCATTCTGTACAAAGCAACCCGGGTGACTTCTTAAAAAACACAAATAATATATAATATATATATATATATATATATATATATATATATATATATATATTACTAGTGGAGAGGAAGGGAGAATGAGAGAGAGATAGAAACATCAATGATGAGAGAGAATCATTGATTGGCCACCTCCTACACACCCTCTACTAGGGTTTGAACCCACAATGCAGGCATGTGCCCTTGATCAGAATCGAACCCAGGACCCTTCAGTTCGCAGGCTGATGCTCTATCTACTGAGCCTAACCAGCGAGGGCTGAAGTTTCACACTTTAGAACAGTGGTTCCCAATCAGGAGTGATTTTGCAGATGGGGCAATACCTGAAGACATTTTTGGGAGTATCACTGACAAATTAATGAGTAGAGGCGAGGGTTCCTGCTAAATGGCCTACAATGAGCAGGACATCCCTCCTACAAAACCTTATCCAGGCCCACATTTTAATAGTGCTGAGGTTGAGAGTCCCTGATCTAAAAGATTAAGAACATGAATCTGCAAAGAATTGCTGCATCTTCTCTCCAGAATTTACTTTCTGTGAATAGAAGGCAGGGATTCTTAAAGCTATGGAAGGGAAAACAAGAGAAAGCTCAGCCAAAGGAGCTAAAGGCACCCAGTTTGCCCTGGGAAGCCTATTTCTGGTATTCATTCACTTAGTAATAGTAAGTATTTATTACAGTGTATCATGTGCCAGGCGTTATAGAAACAGTGGTAAACAGATATATTGGGTCTTTGGAACTTACAGTCTGATGGGTGTGGAAGCTACAAATATACAGAGGCATTAAAAGAATGATCTCACAAGTGAATGTAAAGCTACAAATGATAGGGGCGTTCAGGGAGAAGTACAGGGCCTATTAAAGGAGAGACTTGATTTAAATTTGGGCCTGTCAGAGGCACTGACACGTAAGTTGATTAAGAGTCATCAGGATAAGAATTGGTGGGGAGGGTCCTTCCAGGCAGAAGGAACAGTATGTGCAAAGGCTGTTAGCCAGGAAAGTTATCCATCATATTTATGAAAAAGTATCATTAACTTTTAGCAATGCTTTTCTCCAGGTGTGTGTGGGGGGATGTTACTGCTGGAGACCAAGAAACAAATGAAGTACAAGGGAATAGTCTGATTTACATTTTTGTGCTTTCTTTCCTTGCAAATTCTCCATTTCTTATATCAACACGTTTCACATTTCAGCTCAGCAGTGGTACTCATGTCAGAATCTGGGTTACAACGGCTGATTCAGGTCCCTGGCCTAACTTGGGGCACCTTCTGAATAATAGCACTTTCTAGCACATTTTTATCCCCTGAAAGCTTCATATTCACTCACCTGGAATACATACTAAGTGGAGCCCTTTGCAGCAAATATCTCAGTATATCTTACTTATTTCAAAAGCAAAGGTAAATTTAGAACGATGCATAAACAAATGTATCAATGAATAAACGTTTGGTTTCATAACAAACCTGAATTAGACATCTATGTAAAAGGTCTCTCTGTTCCCACACTTGCCCCTTTGTAATTCATTCTGTACAAAGCAACCCGGGTGACTTCTTAAAAAACACAAATCAGATCATGTCATTTCTTGGCATAAAACCTTCCAATGGCTTCCTGTTACACTTAGAATACTATCCATACTTCTCTCTTGGCCGTCAGGGTCCTTCATGATCTGGCCTTTGCCTACTTCTTTGACCACATTTCCCCTTATTCATTCTGCTCCAGCCATACTTGGCTTCCTTTCTGCTTAGCAACATGCTGTCATTTCCTTTTTCCACCATTTACATGAGTTGTCTGTCTCTTCTTAGAATGCCGTTTCCCCAGACCTGTCCATGGCTGGTCTCAGCTCAGGGTCACAGTCTGGGAGAAGGTTCACCTCACCACCCTCAATCTGCCTTGTTCTCACTCACTGCCTTTATTTTATCTAGGAGGTTGGATACCGTTTCATCGAGGTGGTGGCATTTCGCCTAGGCCTTTAGGATGTGTAAGAGTTCGCTAGACAGCAAATGTGGGAGAGAGATGTTCTTAGTGGAGAGAAGAGCTTATGCCCCAAACAGGAGGATGTGGAAAAGCTCAGTATGTTTAAGAACAGTGAGTAGGAAAGCATGGCTGGAGTAGTAAGTATATAGGGAAGAGTGAACGGCAAAATGGCTAGAAAGGTGGGTTGGAACAGGGCTATGAAAATATATATAAGTCTGCAGGTTAAGGAATTTTACTTCATCCTCACAATGGTGAATCAGCAATGCTTTTTAAGTAAAGAAGTAACATGGTCAAATTTGAATATTAGAACAATAAACTCTTCATGGCTTGGCAGAGAAAAAAATAAACACAGGGATTGCAGCTTTTCATCCTAAGATTTTGAAATTTGGGACCTCCAGTTCATATCCTAAGTTTATTTAATGATTCCTAGTGCATTTCCTTTCATCTCCCCTTCCCCCCAATTAATTCTCCTGGCTTGTCTACATTGTAGCACTTTCCCTATGCTTTTTATTGAGATTGTTACTTTTTTTCTGGGTATTTCTTAAGATATGATGATCTGTCACATACAGTATTTAGGTGATTTATTTTTTAATACTGTAGTTTAAAATTTTTTATTGATTTATTTAGAGAGAAAGAAAGGGAGAGAGAAATATTTATTCATTGTTCCATTTATTTATGTATTCATTGGCTGCTTCTTGTATGTGCCCTGACCAGAGATCAAACTCGCAATGTTTGCGTATAGGGACAACACTAACCAACTGAGCTACCTGGCCCGGGCTGCCAATGCTTTCTCATTAATCTTTAATGCCCTTTTCAATGGTGTCTTGCATTTTTCTGGACTTTTTATATCATAAATTGGTTCAGATGAGGCAGCCATGAGTTCTATGGGTTGGATTAACTTTGGTGTTTTAGACTTTTAATTTATAGGAGGAAAAATCTACTTATGGCATTCTAGCATTTATTTTACCAGGCCCTATGCATGATCCTAGAAATATAAAGATGAAAGAAGACTGGTTCTGCCCTCAAGGAATTCATAATCTAGTAGGAGAATTTAAAGAATTTAAAAAAAAATGACATAAGTGTTTATTAAAGTGTATCATCTATGACAGAGAAGGCACAGCTAATTTTTGTAGGCTACCAAGAATAATCAGAAAAATCTTCCTCCTTTCAAACTATATGAAAGTGTAATTCCCAGCTCTTTTTGCAGCATTTGAAAATATAAAATACCAAGAAGGTACAAGTCTGTAGTTTGCCTTTCAGCTTCCAATTCAATTTAAGCCGTGTCTTCTTAATCACTTTCTTGTAATGCATTAGTTATTTTAAAAAATATTTTTATTGATTTCAGGGAGGAAGGGAGAGGGAGAGAGAGATAGAAACATCAATGATGAGAGAGAATCATTGATTGGCTGCCTCCTGCATGCCCCACACTGGGGATCAAGTCCACAACCCGGGCATATGCCCTGACCGGGAATTGAACCATGACCTCCTGGTTCATAGGTTGATTGATGCTTAACCACTGAGCCAAGCCACCGGGTGCATTAGTTATTTTTAACTGTGCCAGAGTTCGTGGATGTTTTCTTTGCAAATTCTCCCAAAACTCTGGTCTTTGACTGCAGTAGTCCAAAATGGCTTGTCGGTAGATAGCATTTTTAGTTTAAACATGTTAATTCCATATGATGATATCACACTTAGTTTCTGCTTTGTTCCTAAGGAGGATAAATCTTTTAAGAGCAAGAGCCTGGTAGCTCAAAATGAATTCCATGACCTGCATTTCTTAGTAGCTACTTCACCTTTAGCATCATTTCTGATTGATGAGTTGATAAAAGCTTGTCCTAGTTTCTTGAACCTGTTTTGTAACAATAATTCAGCTTGAATTTTCTCTTTCCTTATTGTTTCCTTGAGGTTTAAAACTAGCATGTTGATTTTTTTTTCTCCCCTGAAAATTTCAATTCCAGGGAAGATTTTCTTTCCTATCAATCTCTTCAGAGATCCTTGGCAGAACCAGTTATGTCTATTAATTTTCTCTTTATAATTATAATCTGATAAATTGACATCTCAACATATACTCTCTCTTGTGGGTGTTTCTTCAATTGTTTTGAGTTTGATGTTACCATTCCTTATGCTATAATACTTTAATATCTCATGCCCTCTCTCTGTTTTAATCAATTTTATAATGCCTGCTTATCTTCAGGGTTGTGAAGTTGTCTTCTGATTTAGTGGATGACTATTTGTTTGGGTAAACTTTTCAGAAACATGCTTTGATAATTTAAGAACTTGAAAAGCCCATCTAAATAGAAGGATGACTTTTTCCCCTTTCCTTAATATTCAACAGAGTCACAAAAATACACTTGGCTTTAACAACTCTTATGTATCTCCACTTTTCTTAAGACTAATGTTTTGTATGTTTCACTGAAATATTTTCTCTACCACTGAAGTATTGCCAGAATCTATTATTGTGTAATCTATGGCAGAAGATAAATCTAAAAGTGGTGGCTCTTTATTAGGAAAACAAAACATTAGTTGACAGGTCATCATTCTGTTTAAAGAATATTGCAAAGATCTTCAAGCCACTCACTAATTGTCTTTGTTTTCAGGTTATAATACGTGCCTATTATAGAAAACTTCTGTGAATATAGAAAAATATAAAGAAGACAACTGTCAACAGTCAGTATTTCCACCAGCAATAGAGTCTACCTGTTACATCTGCAACCCCAAATTTTCTCAAAGCCTTAGTCTAGCAACCACCTCCTACCCTTTTCTAAGTCTTCCAGACTGTTCAGGGCATTAAGAATAGAGACTGACTTTAAATGTAAGGGTCCTTAGGATTTTTATGGAAGGAATGGAGTTGTAGGAAAAACCTACAAATTGCTCCACAGATGACATCTTGTTCTTATTTAGCTTTCTTTGAGTCATTAACAGTCGGGCGCCACTGGTGCTGAAACTTATCATTATTATAACCGCAAATGGGTTAATGCCCAAACAAAGCTATATTCTTGGGGATGGTTCCCAGCTCCACCACACAGACCTCAGCAGCAGCACCCTCCAAGCCCCAGGATAATGCTCCACAAATAAGAGGATGTCAGATGTTCAGCCCGGACTGAAAATTCAATTCTTTTATCTTGTAGCTTCCAGTTGCTGGCAAGGCAGAGCAAAAGAAAAAAAAATGAATAAATAAAAGCCAAGCCAATAAACCCTAAAAAAAGAGGTTGTGTGGTTTAGTGGTCAGACCACTAGCCTGGGGGTTGGGATGTTGAGATCCAGTTTCAGGTCATCCACTATTGGCTGGATGATGATAGACAATTCATTTTCCTATATTCCTCAGGTTTCCTACTTAGAAAAGGAGAAGTGCCTTACAAAGTTCTTAGGACAAATGAAACAGTCTGCAAATAGCTTCAAGTTGCTTGGAAGTAAAATGAACTTGTAACCCTTAATAATTACTATCCTATTCCTTTATTAATAATAGTAATAAGCCACAAGTGTGAAAGTTATAAACTCCCATACCCTTAAGCTGCATTGGTAAGGAGAATGGGGAAGGGGTGAGGGGGAAGGAAGAGACAAATATTTTCACCATATTTGTAGGACTTCAAATCAAATATCAAATTAGTTAAATTCATTACCTCAAAATAATAAATGCTGTTTCTAGTTTGGGTCTGTCCCTTTTTCCTTACCGCATCTAAACTCAGAGTGACTCACAGGAACCTAGAAGTGAGACACATATACAATTTTAAGGGAAAGGGAGAATTAGGAGGTTTGAAGCTCCTGGTAGAGGAGGCTAAGAATAAACCACTCAAAACACAAAGAGAATCTCCTCTTTCTTTTTCGTCCCAATGTAGGTGGCCCACTGGTTTCCCAGGCATTCTTTTGAAGCATGATTTTGTTTTCTTCCTTTTCACAAAACCTCACCTTCTCTTTTTTTTTTGGTGTGTGTGTGGGGGAGGCACAAGCTAAAAAAGTGAGAGCAGAGTGGCTTTTTCTAATAGGTTTCAACTGTGACAAGTGCTACAGACCACTAACCTGCTTTTGGGAGTGAAGGGGAGCAAAAAGAGAAATATCGGGATCTCTGGAAACGTAAAAAGAATGAATGTTCTCCTCTCTTATAGAATTGAGCAATTAGGCAAATGAGGAAAGAAATCCAATACCTGTCTTGGTCTGTGCATCTCATCCCTTCAAGAAGTGAAGTGTTGCTCTAGCTCCTTTGGCTCAGCGACTAGAGTGTCTTCCTATGGACTGAAGGGTCCCAGGTTCCATTCCAGTCAAGGGCTCATGCCCAGGTTGTGGGCTCGAGCCCCAGCAAGGGGCATGCATGAGGCAGCTGATCAATGATTCTCTCTCATCATTGCTGTTTCTTTCTCTCTCTCTCTCTCTCTCTCTCTCTCTCTCTCTCTCTCTCTCTCTCTCTCTCTCTCTCTCTCTCTCTCCCCCTTCCTCTCTGAAATCAATTTAAAACTTTTTTTTTATTTATTTATAAAAAGAGTGATCCTCTTAAAAAAAAAAAGAAAAGAAAATAGAGATGAGAAGTCTCTTGGTAGGAAAAAAGAAAAACACTTGGGTATACCAAACATTAAGGTATAGGAGTAGAAGGAGAGACTACAGATAGAGGATTTTGAGAGGAAATGTTAATGAACTGTTAGAGGATTTAATGAGCACCTTCTGTTGTAGGATGTATGTACACAGATTTTAATGAGCAGCCTTGTTATAGGAGCAACCAAGATATAAGCACTTGAAAGCATTTTGTAGCAAATAAAGATAGTAAATAATAGTTAAAAAATAGGTAATGAGATATTGTTTACGGAAATTTAGGGGTGGGAGCTATTGTGAGGATAACAGCTGTATCAAGCAGGAATAGTTATGAAATTCAGAAATTGAGAATATGGGAGGCTGGCAATGATCTTCCCCCCTCTCCCTCCCACCCGCCAACAATTCCTCTAAAACTCCTCCAGAATTCTTGACTACTAAGAAGACTGGGCCGCCGAGAAGCGACTGTTCCCGGAACTCGTGTGGCCAGCTTGGCGTTGCGGTACGGAAACTGTTTGCGTGACACCCCCTCCGCCTCCTTCCTCTCCTCCGGCTGCGTAGGTGCCATGGCAACGGAGAGCGCTGGTGACCTGGCTTCCGGAAGCAGGAGAGCTACAGCTCGGAAGCTATCCTTGTCAAATGATGCTGAGTCCGGAGCGCCTACCCCTACCAGACTACGAGTATCTGGGTAGGAACCCTGGGGAAGGAAAGAAGTGCAGACACATTAGGCGAGGGCGGGGTCCGTGTGGGAACCGGTCGATCTGGGATGGGGATGAGCGGGGAAGGGGGCGCGTGGGGGTCCTGAGCCTGTTAGGCCCAGCGAGGCGGAAAACAGAACCTGGGGAGTAAAGAATGTCTGAAGTGTACGGGCTGTAGCTCAGGCTATGAAAATTGTGTTCAAAGTGGGATAGGTTGGAGTTGAGAATTTGGGGTCCCTGAGGGGGCCCCTTATTGATATGCTGGTAGTGGAGTAACCATGAACCTTGAAGTGCCAAATCAGGTATTCTATGAATAATCATGTTACCATTACATAGTGGCAACTAACAATTGTGAGCGTTTCTTTTACATTACGGACTCTGCTAAACATCTTACATGCCTTCTTTATTGAATCGTCACAACAGCCCTGGAGGAAATGCTGTATTTTTCTTCCATTTTGCAGCCGGAAAAACAGGCTGAAGAGGTAACTTACACAAATGAGGCCACACAGCTAGGAAAGGCTGTAGCTAGTACTTTATTGAGCACCGTCAGTGTGTAAGGCACTTACTGGATGAAAAAAGGATGTATGCACACACATTTAAAAAAATTGATAGACCTTATTTTCTAGAGCAGTTTCAAGTTTACAGAAAATTGAGCAGATTTTATACAGAGTTCCATAGTATGCCGTCTTTCCCCTACTCAAGAGTTTCCCTTACTATTAACACTTGGAATTAGTATAGTACCTTTGTTATAATTGATGAGCCAGTGTTGACACATTATTATTAACTAAAGTCCATAGCTTACATTAGGGTTCATTCTTTGTGTTGTCAGTTCTCTGGGTTTTAATATATAATGTCATGTAACTGTCATTATAGTATCATGCAGAATAGTTTCACTGGTCTAAAAATTCTCTGTGTTCTACCTCTTTCATCCTTACCCCTGCACCTCAACCCTTGGCAACCACTAATCTTTTTACTGTCTTTAAAGTTTTACTTTTCCAGAATGTCATAGAGTTGGAGTCAGGCAATAAAGTGGCTTCTTTCACTTAAGCAATATGCATTTAAGGTCCCTGAATATAACTATGTGATATAACTATGCCCCTTTCCTGGCTCGATAGCTCATTTCTTTTTATAATTGAATAATATTCAATTGTTTAGGTGTATTATACACATTTTTTAATGAAAAACAATTCTAGTTTAAATTTTTCAATTGATAATACAGAAACTGGATTTAAAATATAAAGGAGTTTAAAAAATAAAATATAAAGAAGTTTATAGTGAAAAGTCTCCTGCCACCCTTCCTCACCCCCTCTTGCCAGTAACCTATTACTTGTTTCCTAAGTATCCTCCCAGAGTTTATTTTATTATATACATAAAGGAGAATACAGTGCATACTTTTTAAATTTAATATATCAGAGTAACTTATCAGAAGAGAGCCTCCTCATTCTTTTTTTTAGCTGTATAGTATATAAATAATTTATTTAACCAGTTCTCCATTGGTAGACAATAATTGTTTTTAGCCTTTTGCTACTACTAAAAATACTGCACTGAATAACCATAACCTGTAGTTTTGTTCCCTTACTAGTATATCTGCAAGGATCAATTCCACAAAGTAGAATCAGCAGATCAGGGGTATATGCATTTTAAATATTGATAGATATTGTCAAATTGTTCTTCCTGGGGGTTGTATTGGCAATGTAAGAGCATGCCTGTTTCTCCATAGTCTTTCCAATAAAATAGATCAAGCTTTTGGATATTTTCAACCTGTTAAGTGACAAATAGCCCCAGGAAGATTAATATGCATTTTTTAAATGAAGTTGACCTTCTTTTCACCAAGTTTAAGGACAACTTGGTTTTTGGAAAGACATATGTAGCCCTGGCTGGTGCACTTCAGTGATTGGGCTTCATCAAAGGATTGCTGATTTGGTGGGGGCACATGCCCCGGTTGAGAGCTCCATTCCCATGTGGGGTGTGTGCAGGAAATAGCCAACGATTGGTCCCTCTCACATCAATGTTTCTCTTTTTCTCTCTCCCTTCCTCTCTTTAAAAATAAAAAAATATTTTTTAAAAAGTCATACATTTGACTCAATGATCCCACTTCTAGGAATATATCCTAAGAAGCGAGAAACACCAATCAGAAAGAATTATACTTAGCTGCAAGAGAAGCTGAGTAATATGGTCTGTATGCCAATAGCCATGAATCTAGGAAAAAGTGGAGTATGTTTCTAAGGAGGAAGAGGCTGCTGGAGCTGGCAAAATAAACTAATGAACAAAAAAGATCCAGACACATTGAAACATGCAGCAGACTGACTTATTTCAGAGGGAAGGGGATGGGCGTGGGGGTGGAGACTAACCAATGAATTTATATGCATATATGCATAGCTCATGGACAGACAATAGTGCAAGGAAGGCCTAGGGAGGGGGTGGAAGCGGGGTGAAGAGCATCAATGGGGGGGAAATGGGGACATTTGTAATACTTTCAACAATAAAGATAACTTTTAAAAAAAGACATGGATAGAGAGAGAGAAATTGTAGTCAGCCAAAAGGGCATAATTATATCACAGATAAATTTGCATCTAGTAAATAATATCAATGTCTAGTAATACTTAGACTTTTGCTAAGGATTTTACATATTTTATTTATCCAGTACTCAATCTATGAAGTATTTAAAAAGCCTAGCCCATTATTTATTTTGTTGGGTGTTTACTGTTTAAATTATATGTCTCAAAGGCTTGGCATATTTAATATACAATCTAAGTGAAAAGAGGTCAGTGCCCCTGACTGAATAATCAGGTATTGCATGTTGTAAAAATTCTTTGGCACACCAGTTGAAAAATCTCTGGCCTAAACCATTCCAGGCCATGATTACAGGTTCCTAATCCACAAAGTCAGAGGGGAATAGATCAGTTTATTCAACATGGTGAGAGGTTGTTTTCTTCACTAATATTTGAAAAGGCAAATTTAAGCCCTGGCTAGCAGATAGAAAGGGAAACCTATAGATATTTGGTGGTCCCTCTATAAATGGCTTTTTCAGGAAGTCCAATTTGTGTCAGTGCTGATAATGAATCTACAAACAAATCAAAGTCTCAGGTTGCCTCAGTGTTTGACCATCTACCTAATCCTTGAACCCTGACCAAGTGCACCTTAAGGCTCTGTGGCATTTAAGTATATTAACTCCCTGTCTTAATCACCTCTGGACATTCATATTGCTCATACTATTAATACTTACTATTTTCCTCATGGTTCATCAAACCATACAACTCTGCTGAAATGCATTTATCTTTGGTTGAGAACAACCCTTGCCCATTTAAATTTGGTCTCTTTTAGAGGCAAGCTGTTTTGAAGCATTCACCCTCAATTTAATGACCATTTAATGACTACGCCTTGTATATTAATTTAATAAAATATTTCCTGGTTTTATATTTTTAAATACCTGTGGAGGGTTTTGGTTTTGTTTTCATTCTTTTTTAAAAAGTGTAGTCACTTACTTGTATAGGCCTAGAAAAGAAAATATATATGGAGAAAAGAAAATTGCAGAGACTAGAAAGCTCTAACCATTCAGTGAAACAAAAGCCAAAGCTGAGCGCCCCCTTGGTAAGTGTGTCAAGGACCTCTTTTTAGTATCCTGGTGTAAATTACAGGGATACCTATGAAATCTACCTCTCATCATGTATAAACTGATCTATTCCCCACTGACTTTGTGGATTAGGAATCTGTAATCATGGCCTGGAATGGTTTAGGCCAGAGATTTTCAACCAATGTGCCATAGAAATTTTAAAACATGCAATATCTGATTATTCAGTCAGGGGCACTGACCTCTTTTCACTTACACTGTCAAATTAAAAAAAAAAATAAAAAAATGGCTGAAACCAGTTTGGCTCAGTGGATAGAGTGTCAGCTTGGGGACTGAAGGGTCCCGGCTTCGATTCCGGTCAAGGGCATGTACCTTGGTTACGGGCACATTCCCAGTGCGGGTATGCAGGAGGCAGCTGATCAATGTTTCTGACTCTGTCCCTCTCTCTTCCTCTCTGTAAAAAAATCAATAAAATATATTAAAAAAATGACAACAGCCAACTCACCAAATAACTGTCAGGTGTGAATATCCTGTCTTGAATCATAAATGTATAGATCATAAAATAGAGTTGTATCTTATTGGTCATGTCACTAATAAGGTCTCATTGATTACCAGAAATCTTTGTATAGGCACCTGATTTTTAAAAAAGGCACTTTGGTCCTAGCTGGTTTCTCAGTGCTTAGAGCGTCAGCCCATGTACTGAAAAGTCCCAGGTTTGATTCTGGTCAAGGGCAAATACCTTGATTTCATTCTCTGTCCCTGGCCCTGGTTGGAGCACGTTGGGGAGGCAACCACATTGATGTTTTTCTCTCTCTGTCTCTCCCCTTCCCTTCCACTCTCTCTAAAAAACAGTGGAAAAATATCCTTGGATTAACAACAACCACTTTGGAGCAAAAAGGGTAACTACTATTATTTTTTTTAAAAATCAATTATATCTATTTTTGTCAGATTGGCAAAAAAATAGAATATATTTTTTAGTGTGCTGCAGAGTTTTAGTAATTAGGTTATGTGTGCCATAAGATGAAAAAGTTTAAAAATCGCTGGCTTAGGATCTTAAGATTGTTATAGAATCAGCTCGATGATGTTTATGCCTGCAACTGTCAGAATGTAGTGATAGAAATTATGTTAATGCTCAGGCCTAAATAGGGAGATGAGAGTCTGGAAAGGAGATGAAATAAATATAGAACCCTTGAAAGAGTTCCAGCCTTATGCATACTTATTGGAAGCTTTTGCCAGAGGCTGAGGTGTGTCTGTGTATCTGATTGGGTGTGGGGAGCTCTCTGGAGCCCAAGGGCAGCCTGTTTGGGTCCCAGGTGTACAAAACACACCACCTGCGTGCTGCCCTGAGTATAAGCATGAGGGTGTGAGGTTTATTTTTTACCCCACCTACTTTGGTGAGGTGCATGCTTTCAGTCATGCTCAAAGTTGTCTCTTCGGTTTCCACAGAAACTGCTTATTCTCACTAAGGTTGGTAGTGAGTTGGTATGATAGATAACTCTTGGAAAACAGAGATGATCTTTCTGCTTTATCGGGAATGACAATAAATTGAGCACTTCATATATGCTTAGCACTGTGTTTTATCTTATTTAATCTTCCCAACCACCCTCAGAAGAAGGTTTTGTTATTAATCCCATTTTGTAGTTATTAATATCTCCTCATTTTACAAAGAAGGAAACTGAGACCTAGGAAGGCTAATTGATTTATACAAAGTCACATAGGTGATGATGCAGAGCAAAGCAGGGTTTCAAACTCAGGTTTATTGGATTCCATAGCCTGTTTTTTCCTCTTCACTATGAAGATAAAACAAACAAATCAAAACATGTATTACCTGCAAAGGGCAATGATCCTTGCTTCCCTCTTAGGATGGAACTCTTAAAAACAGTTTATTAGTTGTAAATAAGTTTCCTGAAAACAGGAATTGTATCTTACTCATCTTGTATACCTACCTGCCTTTCATAATGTAGACTCTTAATACATACATATATATTAAATTGATGCCCTAGCTGATTTGGCTCAGTGGGTAGAGTGTCAGCCTGGGGATTGAAGGTCCCAGGTTTGATTCTGGTCAAAGGCACATGCCCGGGTTACATGCTCAATCCCCAGCAGGGGGCGTGCAGGAGGCAGCTGATCAGTGATTCTCTCTCATCATTGATGTTACTATCTCTCCCTCTCCCTTCCTCTCTGAAATCAATAAAAACATTTTTTAAAATTTGAAGATAAATAATCTGACTTTAGGGTACCCCAAATGTGAGAAGCTAACAACTAAGGTTTATTAAAGATTTAGAATGTACTAGGTAGTATTTTAAGTGTTTTATTTATATTAATACATATAAAGTTAGTTTCTGCCCTAGCTGGTTTGGCTCAATGGATAGAGCGTCAGCCTGCGGAATGAAGGGTCCCAGGTTTGATTCTGATCAGGGCACATGCCCAGGTTGTGGGCTCGATCTGCAGTAGGAAGCATGCAGGAGGCAGCCAGCCAGTCAACGATTCTCTCTCATATTGATGTTTCTGTCACTCTCCCTCTCCCTTCCTCTCTGAAATCAATAAAAATATATTTTTAAAAATGATAGTTTATTGTTATCTTCATTTCACAGATGAGGAACCTGCAGCACAAAGATATTAACTAACTGGTTAAGAAATCATGAAGGAATAATTCTAATCCAGCAGTCTGACTCCAGAGTTCACATGGTTAAACTGCACATTATAAATACCTCGAGCAACTCCAAAAATAGGCTCCAACTATTGAATAGGCTTATGCATGGATCCTGAAGTTCAGTGGCTCAGAGGGCTTAATTTAGCATTTCTGCCAGGAGGGGGCATCCTAGGAATCGGGATGGATCAGGAACAGTAAAATTCCAGTTTCTTGCTCCTGGACTCATATCTTAGAGGCGGACAATGAGGAAGATAACTTCTAAAAAGAAACCATTTGATAGTGTTTTATTGACAGTAATCCATGTACTTTGAGCTGTGTGACCTTTAAGAAGTTACTCAGCCTCTCTGTGCCTTAGTTTTCTTATCTGCAAAATGTAGCTAATAATAGTACTTACCTCATATCTCATACATGTAAACTTTTAAAGCAGTGCCTGGCTGCTATATTGGATCTACATTGTGAAAAGGGGATGTACAAAATGAGTAAGATATTTCTTTTTAGAGTACCTGGGTAGGTGTTCAATAAATATTAGCTACTATTAGTGTATTTTATAAAAATATGTAATACATATGTAATTGGCAGCCATGAAAATGTGCCTCTATGACCTCTTACTTTGGGGAGGGTAATTGACTCCCAACCCCAGCTCTGAATCCAACACCTTGTTCACACTGAAGTCACACCGGCCAGTGAGGGGGTAGGAGAGAGACATTTCTAGGAGATGGGTGACTCTTCCAGTGGTGACTTTGGCTTGAGGACTCACACTGCAGTTCATTTTTTTTCTTTCTTCACGCTCCTCTTCCCCTCTGCGTCAAACCTGCATTGTGTTCTGTCCACTCCCCCAGCTTCCTCTGGCTTTCTCCACAGTTTCCCCATGGACATTTCCCCTAGTTTATCTCTTGCAAATCTGATCCTGTCTTGGTGCCTGCTTCTCAAACTACCTGGACTAAGACAGCACCCAACACTCACTGATAACAGTGTCTTCCAGCCATGAGGTCAATACAGTTTCTTCAAGCCTTGGCAGAAGTTCTTTCCATGTGGAAGACTTAAGTGTTATCAATGTGGTTGGGTTTTTTTGTTTGTTTGTGGGGTTTTTTTTGTATTTGCTGATATGCATGCATATGGTATTTACTTGTCTTACTGCCAGACACTTTTCTTTTTTTTTGCTTTTGGATGAATCATGATAAGCACATTTATTTTGTTTGAGTATAATTAGGGGACCTTCCAAATCCAACCCTATGCCAGGAAACAGTGCTGTTTATAATAAACTAGCAGAAATACTCTTAGGGCTTTAAAGTGCTTGGGTTATTGCAAAAAGGAAATAAAATATTATAGATATTACACTGACTTCCTAAATATTTGGAAACTAGGGCACTTCAAAATAGTAATGAACATATTCACAAAATCATCTGTCCCTCTTCTTCCTTTCCTTTCTTTCCTCCCTCCCTCCCTTTCTCCCTTCTTTCTTCATGCTCTTTCTGGATAATTCAAGGAATGAATATGAATGTTCTCCCCCATCTCCATCAGGCAACTTATGCCATAGATGGGAGATGGAACATATTCAGAAACTGTAACACAAAGTGACAGTGTAATAAGTGCTGTTGTAGCGTGGGTGAGCTGTCTGCATGCAGCTGTGTTGGTGCTTTCCCAGTTTGGTCAGCAGCTTTTCAGTCATGGCAGGGACAGCAATTCCCTGTGGCCTACTTCTGGGATGTGCCTTTGGGAGTTGTTCCTGGAAGTACAACCGAGACTGTTTCTTTTGCCTTTTCGAGGAGTCTGTAAGCTATTTAATAAATACAATATCCTTTTGTTTGGGGGGAAAAAAGAGCAAGTGAATTCTAAGGCATGTTCTTCCTGACCCATCCCCATTTCTCCCAAGGTAACTAAATTGCAGGCTAGTACCAGGTTACTCTAGTGTTTTAAAATAGTTATGTAAAATTTTGACCTTCCTTATCATTTACACCACATGTGTCAAACACAAGGCCCGCGGGCCAAATCCAGCCCGCCAGGCTTTGCAATGTGGCCCGCACCGCGCTGTCATCACTGCACTCCGCTGTCAGTTTATGACATTGTCAGTTTATGACTGTTCAGTAAACCATTTGGCCCGCGATTTAGGCTGGATTTTAGATTTTGGCCCCTTCTCTGATTGAGTTCGACACCCCTAATTTACACTAATAAAAGAGAAAGATGCAAATTGACCATACCTTCGTGATACCCATCAGCCAATCATGAGTGACTAGGCAAATTAACCCAGCAAAGATGGCAGGTTAATTTGTATATGCAGGCACCGAGTGGCCAGGGATGGGCATTCTGCACTACCCCAGCAGCTCCGAGCCTCTGGGCAGCATGGGAAGGCAGAAAGGTGGCTCATGCTGGAGCGGAGGCGATGCAGGCAGCCAGGGGAAGGAAGGCCTATTCTTGCACGAATCTTCATGCATCGGGCCTCTGGTTTATACATACAAGTAAATTAAGATTTTTCCTCCAAATGCTTTCCAAAAATTGGGAATCACAAATATTATGTTTGCAGATTGAGTAATCTTAGGATGCTGAGTAGGTAATTCAAGTTTTATTATTTTTTTATTATTTTTATTTATTTTTTCTCTTGGCAGGTATTTTATTTTATTTTATTTATTTATTTATTTAATATATTTTATTGAATTTTTTTTTTTTTTTTTTTGCCCTCCTCCCTCCCTCCCACACATCCCCTGGTAATTCAAGTTTTAAAAAGTAATAATATAGATCAAAAGAGACAAATGATCCATTAGCTTATTTCTAGTTCATCATCTGTTTCTATCCTTTTTAGCAGTTGTCACAATTATCTTATCTATTTGTATACTTGGTTATTGTTGGTTTCTAATAGAACAGGAAGCCATAAGGGCAGCTTATCTCCAAAATCTAGTACAATGCTAGATTATAACTAAGGTTAGTTTCTTGATTTATACCACAGTTTCTATGTTTTGTTACACAACAGTGAGATTTAATCCATTTTTTTTAAAATGCCATTTTAAGCCCTAGCTGGTTTGGCTCAGTGGACAGCATCGGCCTGTGGTCTGAAGTGTCCCAGGTTTGATTCCTGTCAAGGGCACATGCCTGGGTTGTGGGCTCGGTCCCCAGTAGGGGGCCTGCAGGAGGTAGCCGATAAATGATTCTCTCATCATGGATGTTTCTATATCTCTTTCCCTCTCCCTTCCTCTCTGAAATAAATTAAAAAAAAAAAAAAAATATATATATATATATATATATATATATATATATATATATATATATATATATTTTAAATGCCATTTTAAGGAAGGAAATTTTATACAATTTGGGGACCTCTCCATGAGATCCTCTCCTTTAGTTGGGCAGAGGCATAAGCTTTAAGATAGGAATTACCCTAATCCCCCGGTCCTCTGTGTTGGGGTCACCCTTGCACTACTTCCCTAAGGATCATAGGAAATAGCTCATTCTATGATTGGAATTTCAAGTCAAAACACATTTATCTGAGCAGAATTTTAATGATTTTTCAAAGAGAAGAGGGATTTTCCCAAACACATCTGAATTTACCAAATTACTGAACCCATTAGCTATGTTTTCTTTTAAGCACCTTTCTTTTTAAACAAAGCAATTATTGCTGAAATCATAAAGTGCATTTTTCAAAAAAGCTTTTGACTAAGTTTTGTTTGATTCGCAGGAACCCAGTAAAAGTAAATATTGTCTGAGAAGGCACTTTCAGGGCCCTTGCTTTTTCTTCATTGAGTTAGCTTTTTAAAGCACTATTCTTTGGAGAGAGTAAGAGCTTTTTCCCAGCTGTCCTATTTTTGTGTAGCTCAAGGTCTTGCTCTGAGATTACAGGTAATTGTGATAAAACACAAGCTTCAGTTTCTGTAATCTCAGGCAGAAATCTGTTTGTACCCCAGGCCTTCATATCAGGTGTTTGTTAAATTCAGACTTCTCTCACCTGGGGTAGCCCCGCTGGTCCCCAGTAAACAGAGATGTGTGGCAGGGATAGGGCTGCATTCAGGCCATTGCCCTCTATTTCTCTTTCAAAATCATGTGGCAGAACTCCCGTGGTCAACTTAGATACAGCATGCACAAAATGGGAAAATTATGTATTTTAAAATAGGCATGTTTGAGACAATAACACTTTGAATATGACTAAAGGCCACATGTCTTTGGCTTTGCTTCTCGGACAGGCTGCCAGAACCACTCTGCTCCATGGTTCTCATGCCCCAAAGTCCTGTAAATTGACACGCAAGTAGGCAACACACAAAGAAGCTCAGCCCATTGAGAAAGTGAGTTTGGGCACTTGGGCTGGCCTCCTTTTCTCTCTATGCGCAGTTCTTTCCAGCTTCAGTTCTTCTGTCCCATCTTAGTTTTGTGTGTGTGTATGGTTTTTTATTTTTTTTAAAATTTTTTTCCAGAAAGGAGAGATTAAATGTGTCTGGTATTTCAGCATGTTAACTGCACAGGCAACATGAGGCTAGCACTCAGGCCAGTGCTCAGCCTGTCATATGGAAGAAATTGCCTTTCAGGAGAGATTATAATTGTGTATGTAGCCACACAAATGCACATTCTGCCTGGAGGAAAATGCATAGAAGAGGAGGCCTCATGCTGCCACTCAGGTCTCTTTGTGGAAGGCTGCATAAGAAGCTCTTACTGGCATAGTCAACTCTTTTGGGTTTAATGAGTCACGTTTTTGTGTGATGCCTACTTAAAAAAAAAAAAAAAAAGAAGAAGAAGAAGAAAAAAAAATGCACTCTTCCTTAAGTGATTTGCTTTGCTTTTATTGGCTCTACATCTTTGTCTAAGAGTTTTGTACGTTTCTGATGACATCATTTATAATGCTAGTGCACAGACAGTAAACAAAAAATAATTTAGCTTTCAGGCATCTAGACAAAACTTAAATAGCCCAATTTAGAAAAATGATAAATAAACTTGATAAACAGTGAGCACATGAGCTTAAAAAACAAGCGTGACCTCAATCCTTTTTGGAATGTGATGCTTTGAAAGATGGTTGTAGGGAAAAGTAGAAGCTTAGACACTCTTGAATTGTGCGCAGTTGAGACTTGAGTCCATGGTCTAGTGTTAATGCCAAGCAGTATGTTCTAGTTACTGGATAAAATACAAGTTACCTTATGAGTAAGTCATTAAGCTCCTTGTCCATAGCATTTCACTTTTAAGGAAGGACATGGTATTATTGCCACCTACCTCACAGGAATGTTAGAAGATTGAAAAGATAAGCATGTGGCTCTATTTATAAAAAAAGGTGTTTTGTAAATAGATAAAACTATTATTATTCTCCTTGATCAAATTTCCCAACAAATGGAGTTGATAAAAGCTACCTCACAGGGGGTTGAGAGGATAAATTAATTAATTCATGTCAAGTATTTTAAAGTAAACTATCTAATGAGACCTAAAATTGATTATCTTTTTAGATAGTCTGTAAACTGCCAAACCTGATGTTTAGGCACATTATTAACTTATATAGTCTTACATGTGCAGTGCAGTCAATCTTCGGCCTTATCTTCAAGGGTTGGCATGGTAGAGAATGGTGAATATATAGTTAGAAGAAAATGGGGTAGTTCTTCAGGGGGAATGGCCGGGCACAAATAGCCACTGGTGTCTTGTTAATCTTTGTTGCCATGTCTAGACATAGGGACTGTTTTTGATCTTTGCTCTTCTGGTAAATATTTATTTTTTATCTCATAGTTCTAAAGGAGAAACAAATTTAAGGAAAAGAAGTGGTTGATTTATCTCACGTTGTGAACTTTTTATTATCCTATTAGAGGCCTGGCGCATGGATTTGTGCATTGGCCTGCAGGGATTGGGCCAAAACTGGCAGTCCAACATTCGCCAAGGGGTCTCGGGTTGCAAGAGGGCACAGGCCTAGCTGAGGTACCGCACCAGTGCACAAATCCATGCACCAGGCCTCTAGTATGCATATAAGATCTTTGGTTAATCTTTTTCTGCCCTCCCCCCTGTCCCCTTCCTTCTAGATTCATCAGTCTGTTCCATGTTTCATGCCTGTGTTAAGTGTCTTCCCCCTGGTGGTCAGTGCATGTTATAGCTACCGGACCTTCAGCTATTTGACTGGTCAGCCCTTCACTTAGGCATATATATATATATATATGTGTGTGTGTGTGTGTGTGTGTGTGTGTGTATTTCCTAGTAATTAAGAGAAAATAACTGTTGTTCTAGTGATGGGGCAGAAATAAAATATTGGGGACCAGCTATAATTGTAAGAAATATTAATTATGCTCTGTTAACTGTACTGTTTTTGTTCTGATTAAGAAGGCACTTTCTAACCTGGCTGGGAGTTGCATGTGAGACCTGGGAACTCATCTGGAAATGCAGTCCATTTTACCCATCCTAGAGCTGCCTATTATCATGGAAAGATTAATAACTTTGTTGCAGAACCACCAGGGCTGCCAGCCCTTTGAAGACCTGCAGCCTTTGCCTACCCATAGGCTTTTGCAAATCTCCAGCATGCATTACCTGTTAAATGCCCATTTGTCATACCCTTTTGTTTATTCCCTATGTAATCTTTGTCCTCCTACTCAATATAAGCAGCTGGCTTATGGTGGGGTGCAGAGCAGATTTTTGTGGATGACCTGCTGCTCTCCCATACTGCTAGCAACCAAAGTACATGCCCTTGACCAGAATTGAACCTGGGACCCTTCAGTTTGCTCTATTCACTGAGCCAAACTGGTTTTGGCTACAAGCATTGTCTTAATTCAATTTTCCAGAGTATTCACTGTTAACAGATTGTTCTAAATCCTTCCAGAACGCTTTTGTATGTGTATATAGCCTTCTTATGAATTATTTAGTGATATTCCACTGTACTTATCTACCTCAGATTGAATTATTTCAAACATTTTTTTTTTTGTAAATCCTGTGAAATAGGAAGACATCGATTTTGTGGTCTAGTTTGCAATATTTTATATTAATTATACTCATTTTAAACTTTTGAAATGTCTCTAAAAATTTCCCTAATCCTATAATTCAGTGGAAAATATTTATACTCATGAGATTAAAGTTCAAGTTTTTGTCCTACCACTTACAAGCTGTATGACCTTGAGCAGTTTCCTCATTTGTAAAATGGAGACATTAATCCCAACCTTATCTGACTCCTAGGTTGATTGCAAGGTTCAATGAGATAGTGTATGTGAAAGTATGTAGTAAGCTATTGCTCAAGTTATGAAAGTCATTAAGACCTTAACCCTGTTTACAACAATGATAAGCATTGAAGATAGTAGTACATCTCTTTAGAGATGCTAGGATAATGTCTGGAATACTCTATCCTACTCTAGGATCCTACCCAGATCCATGAATAGGCTCATGAGCATTCTGATTGGTAAATTAGTTTGACTTCTTTATTTGTAGTATTGGGAAAATATATATCAATGTTTTATGTTAACATTAGGTTTGTTGGCATATAACAGTTAACCCTAAAAAAACTTGATTTTAAAAGTTAGAAGATTATTTCACTTTTGTGGAAAAGAAGCCTGAAGATGGTCAGTCATGGTTAGTATGGTATTTTCCAAGGTGTCATCAGGGACTCAGGTTTCTTTCTTTTTCCTCATGGTCTATGAGGACTGAATGAGCTCTCTGTTATCCTTTGGAGTAAAAAAACCACAGCTTTCAGTAGAAGCAGTTCCATTTATTTTTTATTTATTTATTTTTAAATATATTTTATTGATTTTTTACAGAGAGGAAGGGAGAGAGATAGAGAGCCAGAAACGTCGATGAGAGAGAAACATCGACCAGCCACTTCCTGCACACCCTCGCAACCAGTGTACATGCCTTTGACCGGAATCGAACCTGGGACCTTTCAGTCCGCAGACCGACGCTCTACCACTGAGCCAAACCGGTTTCGGCAGAATCAGTTCCTTTTAAATACTTTCTACAAGACCCATACAATATCATGCTTAGATTTTATAGCTTAGCCACATGATTAATACTTAGCTGCAAGAGAAGCCGAATAATATGGTCTTTATGCCAATAGCCATGAATCTAGAAAAAAATTGGAGTATGTTTCTAAGGAGGAAGAGTCTGCTGGAGTTGGTAACTAGTGGTCTTTACCTCAGCATTATATAAATATGAATGTTTGCTATAAACTTCTCTCTCCTGTCCTTCCTAATACATTTGCATGTGTGCTTGCTCACACATGCACACACACATGCTTTGACTAGATAACACATTCACAGGTTCAAAAATAGATAAGGCATACATCAAGAAGAATTGTTCCCACCCTATCCCAATTCATCCCTCTCCTGGGGTCTATTTACTTATATTTTATTCAACCAGCTCTTTGAAATCCTTATAAGATTATGTTTTTAAAAAAATATATTTTATTGATTTTTTTACAGAGAGGAAGGAAGAGGGGATAGAGTTAGAAACATCAAGGAGAGAGAAACATTGATCAGTTGCCTCCTGCACACCCCCTACTGGGGATGTGCCTGCAACCAAGGTACATGCCTTTGACCAGAATGGAACCTGGGATCCTTCAGTTTGCAAGCCGACGCTTTATTCACTAAGCCAAATTGGTTAGGGCAGATTATGTTTTGATTATCCAAATTTACAATACTGTTGAGCTTTGCTATTTCCCCCCTTGAAATAACGTCATTTTTTACTTTTTCTAAAATATTCTCTTTTTCTGCCTTTTGTCATAAAGTCATACAATAATTTGTTTTTTTCTGGTTGTCTCCAAATTAAGGGCTTAGTATAATTCAGTAACCTGATTATTAGTACTTAGATTATCTTCCAATCAACAATTATATTAAAGAAAAGTAACTATCAAATTTATTTTTACTTATTATCTCACTCATTGTACTTATTATTACTTATCATATCACATATAACTTTTAACCTAGGACAAAAATCCTATCTAATAAAAGGGTAATTTGCAAATAGACCAAAAGGCAGAACAACTGAACAACCAATCAAAGCACCATATTAAGTGCTCAACCTGCATTATTAATCTTCACAACCAATGGTTGTGTTAGGTAAACCTCTCCTCTCACAAGATTTTAAATTTTCTATATTTATTTTAAGGCCTTTATTGTATATTTCACTTTGAAAGACTGGTCCTCAGTAAGTCCATCTTGAGAGAATTATTCAGTGATGCTCACACTCAAGGTGATATATCTTATTAAGCGGTTAGTTTAGAGGTTCTTTCTGATGCAGATTTGTAAGCCAGTGTGTAATAATCACACATGGGACTTGTTGCCTGGCAGCACGTGGCCCTGAGTGGTAGTACATGGCTTGCATTGTAATGCCATCAGTGCAAGGGCCAGCTGGCTGGACATGTACTGCCACATGGGCCAGGGACTCCATTCCTCAACAAAACAGCAGCCAGCTCTAGGGTTAACAGAAAATGACAAACCAGGCGTGGATGAGGGAGGCGCCAGCAGAGCAGCGGGATGTCCTTTGATTTGCTTCTATTATTTGCATGTCTTTCTTGTGATGTCTGTGAAATGTTCAGAATGACAAAGTTTTTAAAAGACCTGCTGACTCTGCCTGAAAAATGTGAAAAACCTCCCGTTTAGAGCCTATTATGTCCAGCTAGCCTGCATTTTCTATATCTTTCTCTTCATTTTTTATTAATGCAAACATTTGCATGAAGACAGAACCTTTGTTTCTTAAAGAGTTCATCTGCTCCTGCTGCTTACTGGCCCTGCCATGCAAGAGCACAACAGAACCTTTGTTACGCTCAGAGCAAAGCTGTTTATGAACGGTGGCTTACTGAGGACTGCTTCCTGTGCTGTGTCCTTCCATTTTGTTTCAAAAGGAAAAAAGAACATAGTTCTTACGAGTGAAAAGGATTTGGACTTTCTTTTATTCAAATCCTGGATGTTGAAATGACAAAAAGCCCCCAAATTTGTGAGGGACTGGTAATTGCATCGAATGCATTTTTTTCACTTTCCCTTGAACATAATGAGGCTCTTAGTAACAATGGAAGGAACAAGTGCTTTCCCATTGGAAGAGAGAGAAGGAACAGTAAAAAGGCAACAGAAAGAGGTTCCTCCTGTAAGAACCCTAATATTGTATCAGACTGTGTTTTGGTACTTAGTGTTTCCCACCTGGGAGGCACAGTGCTAAAATGGTTGAGTTGAATGAACAATAGTATCAGGATGTATAAATAGGGATACAGTTTATGTGTTTGTTTAGTAACTATTCGAATGACTGCAATGTTGGAAGACACTGAATGGTCCTGAGTGTCAAAGGGTATAAAAAATAAATGAGTCATGGTTTCTATCTGTATTTAAGGAGTAGGATGATATTGGAAAAATTAAAATAGTTGTTGAGGGAGTTTAGGAAAAGGAAGATTGCTTCTGGCTGGGAGAGAATCAGGGAACTCTTCATGAAGAAGGTGGCATTCCACTTGAGCCTGGCAGGAAAGGTAGGCTTGGACAATGCAACATTCCTAAGAATGATGAATCAAAAATTATGTCAGGCCGAAACCGGCTTGGCTCAGTGGTAGAGCGTCAGTCTGCGGACTGAAGGGTCCCGGGTTCAATTCCGGTCAAGAGCATGTACGTTGGCTGCGGGCACATCCCTGGTAGGGGATGTGCAGGAGGCGGCTGGTCGATGTTTCTCTCTCATCCACGTTTCTGGCTCTCTATCTCTTTCCCTTCCTTTCTGTAAAAAATCAATAAAATATGTTTTTAAAAAATTATGTCAGCCTGTAAAAATAAAGTCCAAAATACATTTTTTATAGGTTACTTAGGAGTTTTACACCATTAATTTAGATATGTTCAGGTAAATTAATGAGTTGGCACGCGTTTTCTATGTAAACTAAACTAGGGACTCTCTCTCTAGCCTGTGCTCTTTATGTATGACATCTGTGCACTTTGGCCTACGCTTCTGGGGCATCTATAAATATCTACACTAGAAATACTCTACTTTTGTAACAAAAACAGAAACCTGAAGGGATTATTGAGCATTATTATGAGCCACATTTCAGAAGTAGAGTGTGGACACAGTTCTAAGTAGGGACTGACGTATGAGACTGTGTGAGATTTGAAAAAGAATCCCCACCTTCCTACAGAGGCAGTATCAACCAGAAGAGAGAGGAATTCTAAGCCCATGAATTTTCAGCGGCCTTAAGTTAGAACTCTTCTATTGTATATCTTTCTGCCATTAGATAAAATGAGATCCTGTTACTGTTTTGTGAATTGTGAGTGCCAACTAATTTTAATGGAAAAGTTTGAATGCAAAATGCCAAGTAATGATGTTATTGCATTAGTACCTTATTTAGGTGCAGTAATATCACTAATCCATAGTTAAATTTCATATTACCAAATTTAATTGCTAGTAATCTATAAATGCATGTTTGCCTCAAAGGCTAACCATGACTATATAGCACAATTAATCTTCACCCTTTAACTTTAGTATATTTTGTCCTGGCATGACATAAGTGGTACATGATTTATTCCATGTTTGTCAATGTATAGGTATAATTGTTATTATTATTTTTTAAAAATATTTTTATTGATTTTTTACAGATTGGAAGGGAGAGAGATAGAGAGCTAGAAACGTCGATAGAGAGAGAAACACCGACCAGCTGCCTCTTGCACACCCCCTACCGGGGATGTGCCTGCAACCAGCGTACATCCCCCTGACCGGAATCGAACCTGGGACCTTTCAGTCCGCAGACTGACGCTCTACCACTGAGCCAAACCTGTTTCGGCATAATTGTTATTTTTTAAAACCTGGTTCTGGAAAATCGTTTTGTGATTGTTTATGGAGTTGATTTGGTAACTAGACTGCTCTTTGAGGAACTATTTTGCAAAGCTATTGTGATGACAATTTTACTTGGGTATTTCCCATAGATTGCAACTGTGGGAAACTTAAGTGCCACTTTAAATTTCTCTGACATTCAGGCAGTACACTTTGTTATGGTGAGCTAGCTAAGTGCTTTAAATTTGGACCTCTGTAAAAGCCTCCTTAAAACAATGCAAAACTCCAGCCAACTAATTCTACATTATGAGATTTAGTCTGGAAATATGGAAGCAATATGATTTAAGCTCTTAGCCTTAATTGGCATCCCCAAAATATTAACAATCACCAGTGTTAGGAAGGAGAAGGGAGGAGGGAAGGATTATGGTTAACTAGGGACTGTTTGAATGTCAAAGCACTCAGCTTTGCACAGCTGTTAACTTATCTATTGGTTGAGGTAAGTAAACTTTAGCTTTCCATCCCCTACTTTACATAAAGATCTTTAGTCACCTCTAGTTTTTGTTGTCACAGGTGATGTTAACACATGTGTAATGCTTTTCTTGTCCCTGGCTTGCCTTTAGGTATTTTGACTAGCTGTATAGCAGTGGTTTGGATGCCCAAAAGTGATGTATTAGTTTTGTCTGTTTTATAATTAACTATTATTGTAAAAGGTATTTCCTTAATTTTTAAATTTGTTCTTAGAAAAGTCCATTTGATAAAAGTCATGTTGCATAACTCTTGAAAAGCTGCAATAGCCCTGGCTGGTTTGGCTCAGTGGATAGAGCGTCGGCTTGCGGATCAAGGGGTCCCAGGTTCGATTCTGGTCAAGGCCACATGCCTGGGTTGTGGGCTCAATCCCCAATAGGGGACATGAAGGAGGCAGCTGATTGATGATTCTCTCTCATTGATGTTTCTATCTCTCCCTCTGCCTTCCTCTCTGAAATCAATAACAACATATTAAAATCAATAAAGGCTACAGTATAATGTTGTGCAGACCAAAGACATGGATTCAAATCTTGTCTCTGCTGCTCACTCTTTAGATAAATTACAGATATGAATCTTTCTTTTTTATCTATAAAATTGAGATGAAATAAAGTACCTATTTCATAGTATTGAAAATTAAATACCCATAAAATACTTAGAATTAATTAAAATGCTTAAAATTAATACCCATAAAATGCTTAGAATGCTATTATTTTGTAGGAAATGGGTTTGGTTTTTAACTGGTCCTGGATTATTTGAATCTTTGAAAATAATTACATATGTAATTAGAAATAAACATTTTTTTTTAATGTAAAGATCATGCCAGTAATTCAACTCTCTGGTTTCCCAATTTAAGCTTCTTTACTAGTATTAACAATGGAAAGCCAGCAATATCTAGATAATACAGTGTTAAATGGGATACACTATAAGTGTTTAGATTTTTCTTGTTTTTGTTTGTTTGTTTATAAATATGGAATGCTTCACAAATTTGCATGTCATCCTTGTGCAGGGGCCATGCTAATCTCTGTAGCATTCCAGTTTTAGTATATGTGCTGCTGAAGTGAACACCTTGTTTTTGTTTTTGCTTTTGAGAGTTAGGGCATGGGCTTTGGAGTCAAATTTTGAATCGTAGCTTAGCCATTTATTAAGACTTTGAGCAGGTTCCTTAACCTTTCTGAGCTTCAAAAACAGTTTACTACCTACCTCATTGGGTTGTATAAGGATTGCATGTGCTAATTTTCCTCATTTCCCCATCTCCTTTGATTAAAGGAAATTGGTCTTGTGTGGTCTAAGATCAAAGATGGTCATGTTTGGGTGATAAAATATTTCCCTAAAACATTCTATATCCCTAGATCAGGACATACCATAAAGACAGAGGATGTAAGTAATTAATTTTAAAGGTCTATTAATTTTTAAACCATTAAGCTAAGTCTTTGTATTTAACAAGATCAGTACTATCACTATATTAGTGATTTATAAATGATATTGAATTTGAATTTTTTAAGTTAACATGACAGGTTGTTGGTTAATAGCAATAATTTTCTTTTAATCTCAGAGGACTGCTTTAATTTAATTCAACATTTATTTGTGCTAACCAGCATCTCAGAGGCTTCAAAAAACAAAATGTCTCTCAAAAGCACTCTGTCATGGGAAGAAAAAGTCATATTTAAATTGAATATATATATTCTGCTTTTCTCTTACACTGCTATTGCTGTTGGGTATATTTATTAATATTACATATAATTAATGTGAATATTTTTCCAGTGAGACTGTTTATTCTAGTATAGGAACTCTGTATTAATAATAAGAGTGGTCTAACTAATATTGTAATTGGAAATTCTAGGCCCCTCAAGCAAACATTTCCAAATGGGAGCCCTTATCATTTAATTGCAAAACAAACAACTAATACTTTGATGGTATTTAAGCCTTGGAAAGGAGTAAAAAGAAATAGTCTTGGACTTTCCCCATATAAATTAGAGTCTTCTGAGCAGCAGTTAATAAGTGAATGCTTCCCACATGTTTAAAGGCTATAACTGAAATGGGTATATGATTATGTGAATTATTATACAGTGGTGGGCAAAAGTAGGTTTACAGTTGCACTGTGACATTCTTTTGAGTTAATAAAGATATTGTAATCATCATAACCTACATGTCTTTTTCCATATGTACAACTATATTTTTTCTTTTTTAAAATATATTTTATTGATTTTTTTACAGAGAGGAAGAGAGGATAGAGAGTTAGAAACATCGATGAGAATCATCAATCAGCTGCCTCTTGCACACCTCCTACTGGGACAATGTGCTTGCAACCAAGGTACATGCCCTTGACCAGAATCGAACCTGGGATCTTTCAGTCTGCAGGCCGACACTCTATCCACTGAGCCAAACCGGTTTCGGCTCCATATGAACAACTATAAACCTACTTCTGTCTTCCCTGTGTGTGTATGGTTTTATATAGCCCAGGAATTTTTGAAGATAATCTATAAATATATTTGGTTGAATGAACAGAACTGTAAATAAGTGAGTAGAAGGCTATAGAAGGTTTCTCTTGGTGTGCATTATTAGCATTGAAACCCTATTGTCTTGTGAGTTTTGCAGTGCTGTGAAGGGATACATAGTAACAACCAATAACAATAATAAAAACAGTTTATATTTATAGCACACATATTATGTGTCAAGCAATATGCTAAGATTATTACATACATTATTCTATTTTCTCCTCACTACAATCTTAGATGGTAGCTACTATTCTCCAATTTTATAGAAAAGGGCAGGCAGAGAAATTAGGTAACTTTTTAAAAGCCACATAAGTTAATAATTGCCAGAGCTAGTAATCAAATTGAGGTCAGTATGACTCCAGAAACCTTTTATATAGCAGGAGCGTCTCTGGTATAGAGATTAATAGATCAGGAGGTGACTCAACAGAACCAAGACGTTTCTGATCCACAACTTCCTTCACTTGAGAGGTTCATGTGAAGATCATACAGTGTTTACTCATATTTCACTTGGATTTTTCAGGGCAGCATGTTCAAGTTATAAGTGTTTATCTCAGACAGAGCTCCTATCTGAGCAAGACATCGATGCTTGGGCCTCAAAACAGAGCCTTATTGGTACACGTTAGAAAGCAAACTTGATTCTGGTCTTGTGGAAGTCCCAGCAAAGCAAGAGAGAAAATGGCAATCTGAGATGATTTTCCTTTTCCAAAAGGGCAGCTAAGGTGCCCATATATCTTTGCCCTCCGGGGATGCAGGTGTGCAGTTTGTATTCTTTAATCATTTACACAAATTAAAGCGTATTCCCTTTGCATTTAAAAAGTAATGTAAAATGACATTCTTCATGTTTTATTGCCAGGCAAGAGCTTTGAACTTCTGTTTCATTGAAGTTTGATAAACTGCAAGGGTTTTCCAGGATTGGGTGGTGCACTTAACCACAAAGGGAACATTGGACTGATAAGAGCTGCAGGTGAAGGAAACCACCAGAGAACTGCAATCAGAGTTCTTCACACTGTCTGTGTGAAATTCTCAGGGGGAGGCACCTTTTCCCGCCTCTGCTGGCTCTTCTCAGCTGCTTCTCTTCTCCCACGGATAAAAGAGCGCCAGGGCTTTCTGTTTCCACTTTGTGAACTAGGGTGGGTAGGGTGGGATGGTTCTTAAGGTCTAACTTTGTGCAAATGTTAATTCCCTCCGCCCCTCCGCCCCCCCCGCCACGGACATATGAGTTCATATAGACACAAATGGACATCGCTCAGGTAATTTTATTATCAATATAAACCCCTATCTTTGTCTATGTGTAAAAATCATATTTACTTCCAAACTATTATAAAATGTCAATGGTGAGTCAGTGTGGTATAGTGTTAAGAGCAGGGGTTCTTGGTAAGAGGCAAACTGGTTTGAATCTTGGCCTCTCTTTTACTAACTGCATGCTCTTGAGCAAGTTACTTTAATTTTATAAACTCAACTCTCCCATTTGTAAAATGGAAATAATCAAAACACCTACCGTGTTTCCACGAAAATAAGACATCCTCCGAAAATAAGACCTAGCGCATGGAAAGATAAGAGATGCCCTGAAAATAAGACCTAGCGCAACTTTGGGAGAAAAAAATTAATATAAGACACTGTCTTATTTTCGGGGAAACAGGGTATCATAGGATTGTTGTGAAGACTAAATGAGGGGGTTGAGGACAAATATGTGATACCTTAATCAATAAAGAAATTTTTAAAAACCCCAAAACAAACAAAAAAAGACTAAATGAAATAATGCATCCCACCTAATAAAAGACTAATATGCAAATTAACCATCACTCTGCTACATCCACAAACCATACCCACCACCCAATCAGAGGGAGTATGCAAATAAACCCAACCAAGATGGATACAGCCACAGAGAGATGGAGGGAGGCCAAGCTTCCCACCTGCCCTTGCCAGCCTAGGCCTCCACTCAAGGGTACAAAGTTTCAATTATGGAAGGTAAACATATCCAAACAGAAATGGCTGCTGGCCACCGAGTGAGCAGGAGGCTTGGCTCTGCTCCAGGCTACAAAGTTTCAATTGTAGAAGGTAAATAGATTCCAGATACCAGGGCCTCCGCTTGGGTCGCCAGGGGGCATGGCTGGCTTTCAAAGCACCACAGGCCCCTTGCTCAGGCCACCCCATGCCCCAAAGGAACCCCCACCCTGATCCGGGACATCCTTTAGGGCAAACCAGCTGCCAGTTAGGGGTGACCAGGCCAACAGAGGAGGGAAGTTGAGGGCAAACAGGCTGGCAGGGGAGCAGTTAAGGCATCAATCAGGCTTGCATGGGAGTGGCAGGCAGAAGCAGTCAGAGGCAATCAGGAAGGCAGGCAGGAGAGCAGTTGGGAGCCAGCAGTCCTGAATTGTGAGAGGGCAGTCGGACATCCCTAGAGGGGTCCCAGATTGGAGAGAGTGCAGGCTGGGCTGAGGGACGTGCCCCCCTTCCCCCAACCCCACCCTCCAGCCCCAGGCCTTTAGTGTAAAATAATTAGCCCATTATCTGGCACATTGTTGTTCAATAAGTTTCATAGGTGTTCAAAATTGGTAGCTGTTATTGTTAACATTATTATATTAAACTCTAAACATCTGATTGGTAGATTAAACAGGTATAGTCCTTTATTTTTCTTTCTTTCTCTCCCCCCTCTTTAAAAAAAAAAAAAAAAAAAAAAAAAAAAAAAAGTTTGTTTTCCAGAAAATTTCTTCTGTCTTTCTAGAAGGATAAAAGTTCTTTGATTCAAACATTCCTTCGTTAAAGGGCTTTCACACTTACTTTTGCCTGTGGAACTAGGGAGAAGTAGCATGATTTGCTTCTAAGTATGGCAGAGCACTTTCATTTCTACCATTTAAAAAACTCCTGTACTCGCCTTAGGTAGATCTAAGTCATAGAAGCCCATATAGACAAAGGAAGAAATATTTTTGTAGGGTCAGGATAAATGGGTGGAAGAAGGGAAGGAGAATACAAAAGTGAAAATATAGCTGGTTTTAATGTTAGCGTGGCTGTTTCTTCTCTCAATTTAATATGTACTTAATTATAAAACAATTAATACCAGAAATTGGCATGTATTATCTCACAGCTTCCTTCAGTTTTGCCATTTCTTAGAGAAATAGTTTTCCACTTGGAAACTGTTGATGAAGCACTGATTTTGTCTTCCCATCTTTTGGGCGTGAAGAACCTCTGCAATGATTGATGGTTGTTAGTTGTGGGAAGCACTCAAATGAACAGAACAACAAACAGAATGCAAACATGTTCATGTGGACTTTAGGCTGGTGCACACGAGCCCTAGGTCACGGTTGTTAAATGAAGACTCAGAGGTGAAGGAAACCGCTGGGATAGATAAACTTGTTTGCTTTGTAAGTGTCAGCATTGTAGGAATAGTTTTGTGAAATACTCATTTTTAGGTAATTTATCTATATTTTCTTGAAGGATAAAACTACGAAAGATGTCCATCTTGGCAGCAACTTTGTGGAATTGTGTTTTGTCAGGATATATTTATCACTTTGGGGTTTTTCATTCTCACTATTCCAAAAGAAAGTTGTGATTAAAATAAAAGTGTTTTGGGCCGAAACCAGTTTGGCTCAGTGGATAGAGCGTCGGCCTGCGGACTGAAAGGTCCCGGGTTCGATTCCTTTCAAGGGCATGTGCCTTGGTTGCAGGCACATCCCTAGTGGGGGGTGTGCAGGAGGCAGCTGATCGATAATTCTCTCTCATTGATGTTTCTAACTCTCTATCCCTCTCTCTTCCTCTTCCTATAAAAAATCAATAAAAATATATTTAAAAAAAATAAAATAAAATAAAAGTGTTTTGGGATGGTATGTGGAAAACCCTGAGCTGGAAGTTTTTATTTGAAGTGTGCCTTTGAATCCATTGTCATACTTCTAACGTTACAATTCAGGGGGAGGAACAATCAGTTGTTGAGCACCAGCTATATCCGAAGCTCTGGCCTTTGTTGTTTACTGAAGTAGACACTCAATAGCCCTTTGAGATGGGCTTTTAAGAATATATATTATATAGCAAGCCAAGAACTCTGGTGTTTTACATGCATTACCTTATTTAATTCTTATAATCCTATGGTGTGTTGGTACTAATAACATTGTCATTACTAACAGTAATAGTATTATTATCCACTTTTTACATGAGGAAATAGGCTTGAAGAGTGATTTGCTCAATGTCATACAGCTAGGAATTGGTAAGGTCGAAAATGAAACTCAGGTCTCTCTAAACTCCAAAGGCTATGTATTTAAACAGTGATTCTTTAAAAAAAAAAAAATATATATATATATATATATATATATATATATATATATATATATATTTCAGAGAGGAAGGGAAAGGGAGAGAGAGATAGAAATATCAGTGATGAGGGAGAATCATTGATCAGCTGCTTCCTGCACACCCCACACTAGGAGCCTGCAACCCAGGCATGTGACCTGACTGAGAATCGAACTGTGACCTTCTGGTTCATAGTCGATGCTCAACCACTGACCCACACTGGCTGGGCTTAACCAGTGATTCTTAAACTTCACCATATATAAGAAGCATCATGGGTACTTGTTAAAAGTTACTGGGCTTCAGTTAGAAATTTAAGGTCACTAAGTCTGGGATGGTGCAGCTTATAAATCTGCATTTAACAGGGTATCTCAGATGTTCCAGATCAACAAGTTGATTGACCATATTTGGAGAAAAAGTTAAATTTCTTTCCACATAGGTTTAGATTAAATAACTAAAATTAATCTACCAAAGACAGAGCCATGAATCAAAACACATTTTTTTCTCATTTTAATACTCAGACCCTTTCTGAGAAGCCCATGATTAATAGTCACGATAAATGCAGAAAAATAACTTCTGATAAATTGAGCCACACAGATTTCATTTATTATCTTCCAAGGTTAATAGTTTATAACACTAGTTTTCACGATCCTTAAATTTTTCTAATTTTTTATTAAAGAATTGGGGTAGATAAGAGATCAACCGAAGGACTTGTATACAAGCATATAAGTACAACCAATGGACACAAGACTCTGGGGAGGGAGAGTATGAATGGGAGGGGGCAATGGTATATGTACAAAGATAATAATTTAATTTTAAAAATTAAAAAAAATTAAAAAGAAAGAATTGAGTTTTTTTTGTTTTGTTTTGTTTTTGCCTTAGCTAGTTTTGCTCATTGGCTAGAGCATCGGTCTGTGGACAAAAGGGTCCTGGGTCTAGGGCAAGTACCTCGGCTACAGGCTCCTCCCCGTCCTGGGTCCTGGTCAGGGCGTGTGCAGGAGGCAACCAATTGATGTGTTTCTCTCACATGGATATTTTTCTGTCTTTCTCTCTCTTCCACTCTCTCTAAAAATCATTGGAAAAATATCCTCAGGTGAGGAGAAAAGAAAAGACAAAAGGAAAGAAATGGAAAGAGTTTTCTTTGCAATAAGATCATTTATGCTTTAGGCACTCTTCCCTGGAATAAGTTTTGAATCATATAGACAATGAAAGTGGGTGGAAGGAAATGGGAAGAAAAGAACTTCCAGATATATCTGCTTAATGGTGCTAAAGCTCCTCTATAGTTCTCCCTCATCACTGAAATGAAGTATTGATGCTAATACTAACAGCCAACCAGATGGCAGTAAGCCATGTGCTACATCATGTACATTCCTACCCTTTGGGACCATAGGTCCGTTAGGGCCAGCAAGTTTGGTTGGCCTATTTCAGTCCATTTACTAGGGTAGAGACAATACCTTGACTGACTTTCATGGCCTCCAATTGAAATTGGGAGGACTTTTATTTTTTTACTTTTCTCTCTCACTTTTCTCTCTCTCTCTCTCTCTCTCTTTTTTCTTGGCAGCTCAGCGACATGTCCTCACGTACATGGAGGATGCAGTGTGCCAGCTGCTAGAAAATAAGGAAGATGTTAGCCAGTATGGTATTGCCAGGTTCTTCACTGAATAGTAAGTACGTGAATGCTTTGCCAATAGAGAGCCCAGAGAAGGCACTTGGAAGCAGGCTAGATACATAAAGAATAGAGCAGGACAAGGCTGATTATGAGGTGCAATGAATACTTAGTTTTGGTAGGCTGGTCCAGGGCGGCCCAAATATGTTTTGGAACATATCCTTGGAGCAACTAGTTTTGTCCAGTGATAAGTTTCATGATGGCCATGATTACACTGCTTGTTTGATTTTTTAGATCCCTCTTATAATTTTTAACCTTCTAGTAATTCAAAATATTCACTCTGATTTCCTTTAGTAAGTATACCTTTAGCCTGTGTTTTTCATGGCTAGTTTTTAAAAATATATATATTTTGCCGAAGCTGGTTTGGCTCAGTGGTAGAGCGTCGGTCTGCGGACTGAAAGGTCCCAGGTTTGATTCCGGTCAAGGGCATGTACATTGGTTGTGGGCACATCCCCGATAGAGCATGTGCAAGAGGCAGCTGGTCAGTGTTTCTCTCTCATCGATGCTTCTAGCTCTCTATCTCACTCTCCCTTCCTCTCTGTAAAAAATCAATAAAATATATTAAAATATATATATATATATATATATATATATATATATATAATTTTTTTTATTGATTTCTTACAGAGAGGAAGGGAGAGGGATAGAGAGTTAGAAACATCGATGAGAGAGAATCATCGATCAGCTGCCTCCTGTACACCCCCATTGGGGATGTGCCCCCAACCAAGGTATATGCCCTTGACCGGAATCGAACTTGAGACCTTTCAGTCTGCAGGCTGATGTTCTGTCCACTGAGCCAAACCGGTTTCGGCTCATGGCTAGTTTTTTCATTTAAATGTTTAGGATGATGTTCCCTTGCAGTTTTCTTTCTGTATGATGCTGTTTCAATCACATAATGATTTAAGAGTATTTCTAAAGGCAGGACATCATAGATTATATCTTTGGAGGGTTATACTTCTTTGTATAGTGTGCTTGTAATGTGTAAAAGTCAAAATGATTGCTTTTTTTTTTTAACATCCCTAATGTTTTTAGGCTGAATCAGATAATCACTTTAAAACTCTTTGGTCATCATGACAGGATTTACTAAAGGAATACAAAGCATTATTTTTATTACTGATATGACTATATATTTACTAGAGGTTCAATGCATGAAATTCATGCAAGAGTCGGCCTTCCTTCCCCCCACTGCTGGCATTGGCTTCTCTTTGGCATCTGCGACCCAGGCTTCCCTCCAGTCGCCAACAGGCACCTGGGACCTGGGCTTCTCTTGCAGCCCTGGCTTCATGCAGAAGGTCATCCAAAAGAACATCTGGTCTAATTAGCTTATTATGCTTTTATTACTACAGATATAATCATTTGAAGTCTCTTTCCTTTTGTTCTAATTTTTTTGGGGGGAGAATCTAAGAAAGGAAGAATCAACTCTTATAGGTTTCTATTTAACATGAATCATAAACTCCTCCTGGAAAACATATTTTTTTTCTTTCTTTTCTCCAGAGGTTCCTTGGAGATCAGACAACTATTCTAATGGGTTGTTGTTAGGCGAATTCTTTTTTAAAAAAAAACCTTACCTGAGAAGTAGCTTGGAAAGGAAGTGGGGAGAGGGGAAGAGAGAGAGAGAGAGACAAGAGAGAAAGAGAAAGAAATTGGTGGCCTTATGTATGTGCCCTGACCAGGGATTGAACCAGCAACCCTGCAGTACACAGGACGACGCACAATAAGCTGTGCCACTCCAGACAGACTAGGGGAATTCTTGACTCTCCCAAACTCTTTTGCTGAGCAACAGGTCTCACAAATAAAACCTAGACTCCTTATGGATTGGAATTTCGTCTCTGGGAAAAATGGGCTTTCCAGGAGCAGATCCAGTCCCTTTCCCAGTCTTCTAAGGAGGTAAAATAAAGGAAGCTCAGTTGTTCTCATGATGTAAGCAAACAAGGTGGGCAGGGAATAAAGACTGAGATTTAATAGTCTTGCTTGCTTTTACAGAAACTGACAAGCCTAGGAGTTAAGTTTCTAGGCCATTTAATCTGTACCTGCACCCTGGAGGCTCCCTGACAAGTGAAATGTGATTCTTCTGGGGCAATGCTTCTCCCCCTCCCATTTTTTTATTTTTTATTTTTAAAAAATATATTTTATTGATTTTACACAGAAAGGAATTGAGAGGGATAGAGAGTTAGAAACATTGATGGGAGAGAAACATCGACCAGCTGCCTCGTGCACACACCCCCCCCCCCCCCCCCCCCCCCCCGCACTAGGGATGTGCCTGCAACCAAGGTATGTGCCCTTGACCGGAATCGAACCCGAGACCTTTCAGTCCGTAGGCCGACGCTCTATCCACTGAGCCAAACCGGTTTGGGCCATTTTTATTTATTTTTTTAAATTTACTCCCCCACCCTCATCTCCTTTATAAGTCTTTTTCCTATTATACCTGTTCCTTGAGGCATCATTTCTTCTTCATCTTTCTATTCCTAGGGCTTGTCACAATGCTTAGCAACTAATAGATATTGGTACATGTTGAATCAACAGCTATATCTATATTTTGTTATTGCATATTATACGCTTATTCTTGATCTTGTTAAAACTAAAGAATATCTCTTGTTTTTCTTTTTTTGTTGATTCTTTCTTTTTATTATTTTAAAAATATATGTTTTTTATGATTTCAGAGAGGAAGGGAGAAAGAGAGAGAGAGAAACATCAATGATGAGAATCATTGATCAGCTGCCTCCTGCACATTTCATATTGGGGACCGAATCTGCAACCTGGGCATATGCCCTGACTGGGAATCTGATAGTAATTTCCTGGTCCATAGATCGATGTAAGTCATGCCAGCTGGATCTTTTTATAAAGCTCTATATTTGTCATTTAAGAATCTGACTACCATGTATATATATCACTCAAAAGTGAACCCTTACTTGTCTGTGTAACTGATACTGTACTCTAGTGAGTCAGTGGTAACACGTATAACCCTCAGAATGTTATTAATTGTAGCTTTTATCTACCAGTACACTGTGAAACACTCAAGATTTTCCACAACTCGATAGAAATCTAGTTGTCGAGTGATCTGTTTTTTATCTTCAGGAAAGTAAAACTACATAATGTATGTGAATGGCACATACCTGAGACTTCTATAACTCTGAGATACTATATTGACCTGAGGCAAGTTATTTTGGGAATTGAACAAGTATCAAAGCTCCAAAATCCTTAAAAAACACACACAAACAAATGCCACAAAACTTGAAAGATGTGGAAGCCTGCTGGAATAGGAATTAGTATTTTGTGGATAAGACTTGAATCAGTAGAGCCTACTGATTTTGCTTTGATTTGTGCATTTTGTTAGTGAAAAGCCTTTTTTTTTAGGCCTCTTGATTATATTGATTCATAGAAACATGATGACGTGAAAAGAACACTGCCTTAAGAAGCAGAGATCCTTATTCTTATAAGTCCTTGTTTTATAATCTTGGTCAAATTTCTGAAATATTCTGAGCTTCAGTTACTCATCTATGAAATGGATATAATAAAGTCTTACATGCCAATAATAATATAGTAATTATATTTTATAATAAAGATTTTTTAATTAAATTCATGCGTCTCAGCCACTGTAATTCTTTGGACTATTATAATCTCTATTTTATAGATGAGGAAACAGACTCAGGAAGGTTAAAATAGCTTTTTTAAGTTCACAAGTGAGTAAGAAGCAGATTAGGAATCAAGTCCTGTTAGTGGTATTATAAAAGGAGTATTCTCAACTGTCTCCCAGTCACTATACTGCCTAATCTTGCTGGAAGCCTAACCAGATAATATTTTGAGATCTCTTCTAGCTATACTTTCTAAATTATTTTAATTTTCCCGCATAAACTATTACATAGTCTTATCTGGTGACTTCAGTTCGTTGCCACTTTAATATTTAGTATTGGGGGATACAACTGGAGCTGGTTCTAAATAATAGGGAAACACTTTTAAAAATATGTTAACCGAACACTTCCATCTCTCATTTTCAAGTTCACACATTGAGATTTTCATACTCCTTTTTGTTTTGTTTTGTTTTGTTAATCCTCACCTGAGGATATTTTTCCATTGATTTTTAGGGAGAATGAAAGAGAGAGGGAAAGACAGAGAAATACGGATGTGAGAGAAATACACATTTATTGGTTGCTTTCTACACAAACCCTCACCTGGGCCTGGGCTAGGGAGGAGCCTGCCAAGGTAGTACATGTTCTTGATGGGAATTGAACCTGGAACCCTTTAGTTAGCAGGCTAACCTTTAATCCACTAAACCAAACTGGCTAGGGCAATACTTTTTTTTTTTTTTTTTTTTTTTTTTAATCCTCACCCGAGGATGTGTTGTTGTTGTTTTTTTTATTTATTTTTTTAAATTGATGGGGGGAGGGTGGGAGAGAGAGAGAAACATCAATGGGAGAGAGAAACATTGATCGTTTGCCTCCCATATGCACTCCAGACCTGCAAGCTGGGTATGTACCCTCACTGGGAATCAAACCCGAGACCCTTTGGTACATGGAATTATGCTCCCACCAACTGAACCATATCAACTGTGGAAAGATTTTTATATATTTATGATCTTAATGATGGATGATTTACCTTTAAGCAATGATAGAAGTGCTCTTGTTTGTGGCAGGCTCTGTTGATGGTCTCTTCTGGGTCTGCTTGCCCTCTCACCTGTGCTGTCACTCCTTGGCTGTTAGTGTTTTCCAACAAACCTATGATTGTTCCAGCAAATCTGGATAAGCTGTAAAACATGAGTAGCTAAGCTGTACTATGCATGTGTGTCTGCAAGACTGTGAGCTCTTTAGATCATATTTCTCTGGATACTCTTGAAAGAAGGATTCTAAATCCCTGAGGATTTTCTTTTATGTTGTATGCAACCTCTACTTCTGAATGTTGTCTTTCAACCAGTGGAAGGTAACAGGAATTAATAATTAGAGGTGCCACTCTAAGAATAGACCAAGTGTCAGCACCAGGTCAGGACCTCTGAAGAAGTACATCCAAGAAAATGAGGCTGGAGTAGCTGTAACTTAGAAACCACAGCAGAGTGTTACCAGGTTTTGTGGTAAAGAGAAAATGAGAAATGTGGTTTTTTAAGACATTGGAAAATAATGATGAGAGAAAAACAAGCTGAAATCTGAGAATTCCTATCAGGATTGGGAACCATTCTTTACAGGCTAAATTGATAGTTACAACATTGTGGTATCAGGGAGCTTGACCTCCACCTACTAATATAGAAAAGAATGATACTCTGTGGTCTTGGTTGGTGGGCCCAGGAGGGCTCTTTCTTATGATCAAGTGTCTTGGTTTTTGTTTTTAAAAATGATGATTTTAGGTTCTCGGGGAAGTTTTCATGATGACTGTTTTAGTCACAAGTACACAAATTCCCTTCATTGATTGAGGTTTATTCTAAGGATATGTGAGAATATAAGACAACAGTCATTCAGTAATTATTTTTGAGCTAGCCCCTACTCAGGGCCTGCGTGTACTAGGCAATGGAGATATAGTGGTGAACAAGACAAATAAAGTAATTACCTTCATGGATCTAAAATTTTAGTGAGGGAAGCCTTGGCTGGGTAGCTCAGTTGGTTAAGTATCATCCTAGCACACCAAGATTGTGGGTTTGATCCCCGGTCAGGGCACATAAATGGTACAACAAATTGATGTTTTTTTCTCTCCTCTTCCTCTTCACCCCTTCTCTCTCTATCTAAAATAAAAAAATTTAAAAAGTACATAAAGTTTTAGTGAGGGAGATAGTCAATAAAGAATTGAACTGATGATGATGATTGTAGCTAATAGTTAATAAATACTTGCTACGTGCTAGGTACTGTTCTAAGCTTATAATAATGTGTTATCTCATTTAAGTCTCATAATACTATGAGGTGGGGTATTAGTATTATCTTCATTTTACCCATTAGGAAATTCAAGCACACAAAAGTAACATTCCTAAGGTTACACAGCTGATTACTGTAGCAAGATAAATAACAAGGAAATAATCGGGGTAATGTGATATATAGGATGGCCAGGAAAGCCTCTTGGAGAAGATGGCATTTCAGGGCTTATCCCATCAGAGAGCCAGTAAGTGATCTCAGCTGAGGTGATTCACCTTCTTTTTGTCCATCTTTATTACCTGAGCTTATTTGCATACAACAAGTGGAGAATTTTTTCTATAATATTTGATTTTATTTGCTGCTACTCAGAATAGAATACCCTTAATAGGGTCACAGAAAGCTACTTTATAGGTAATTGGCCTCCCTCATGGGCTACTCATCCATATATAAAAGCCCAGTGACCAAAATGGCAGAATGACCGGAACAACTGGTGGTTATGACATGCACTGTGGCAGCCAACCAGCCTGATTCGGGCCCTGATCAGCCCCCAATGCCCCAATCGGGGTGGAGCCAACCACACATGGCCCCTCCCCACTGCTGGCATGCCCCAATGGGCTCCCATTGGGGCCGGCCAGCCAGACCCCCCCACCCACGCATGAATTCATGCACCAGGCCTCTAGTATATAATAAGTGAAAGTAAAATAATTAGTCATCAAAATTATTTATTACCTAATACTAGAGGCCCGGTGCATGGCATTTGTGCACTTGTGTGGGGGGTCCCTAAGCCCAGCCTGCCCCCTCTCAGTCCGGGACCCCTTGGGGGATGTCTGCCTAAGTTGACAGTCAAACATCCCCCAAGGGGTCCTTAGCGCTGCTGCGGAGGTGGGAGAGGCTGCCACCATTGCCGCTACACTTGTCAGTGAGCCTGGCTTCTGGCTGAGCAGTGATCCCCTTGTGGGAGTGCACTGACCACTAGGGAGCAGTTCCTGTGATGAGCGTCTGCCTTCTGGTGATCAGTGCGTGTCATAGCAACTTGTTGTTTCACTGTTCAGTCGATTTACATACCCTGTTTCCCCGAAAATAAGACAGTGTCTTATATTAATTTTTGCTCCCAAAGATGTGCTAGGTCTTATTTTCAGGGGATGTCTTATTTTTCCATGAAGAAGAATACGGTACACATTTATTGTTAAATGAAAATAAAGGAAATTTATTACCTGTATACAGTACAGTAGTACAGTAGTTGTCAACACAAACCAGACAAACTGTGAATCCTACAGTATCAAGAATTTACTCATTTATTCAATGAAAATCATGTCATCATCTTCTGGAACATCATCATAACAATCCAATTCCTGAATTTCCTGGTGAATATCTTGTGACTCCATTTCTTTCAGAATCAGTGGACCAAATCTCTCATGTTTAGCCTAGGGGGGTCCTTATTTTCGGGGGGATGCCTTATATTTCACTCAGAAGGAAACCTGTAAGTAGGTCTTATTTTCGGAGGATGTCTTATTTTCAGGGAAACATGGTATTAGCCTTTTATTGTGTACTAGAGGCCCAATGAATGAAATTCATGCAAGGGGCTCAGCCCTCTCAGCCCCTCGAAGCCTCAGCCAATCCTCGCAGCCCCGGCTTTGTCTGGAAGATTGTTCTGCTGTTCGGTCTAATTAGCATATTAGCTCCTTATTATATGGGAGGATATATGGTATAAATATGGAGATGGAAATATTTTTCAGTTCTTAGAAAAGTCCACCTGATACATATTAATCATCAGAATTCAGTGAGAAGTTGTATACCTGTTTATGTATATATACTTTTATAAAAGATACCAACATCAAATTCCTTTTTTATTGTTTTGATTAGAATAAACTCATGAAGTGTGAACTTCATTAACTCATTCTCAGATATAAAAAGCTGTGCATGTTCCTAAATCACTCGAAATGTAACTTTAATGAAAATAGTTCATGATTATAAAATATGTATTCTTCCTCTTTGTTTTTAAACAGGTGCTCTAAGCCCTACAAAAAGATGACCCACTTCTTTCCTAAGTAATCTAGAACGATCAGGGCATAAACTTTTAAAGTTGGCAGATTTTTTTAGGATTATCCACCATCCAACATTTAAGTAATGTTGTTTTGGGTTCTTCTTGTGCTCATGGTAACAGAGGAGTGGAGATTTGGAGCAACAAGAAAAACATCAGGTCAAACCAGACTTCACTGATTTCCAGGTTCATAGCTTTGAATGAGGGATGGACTTGATATGTTTCTGGGCCATTTCTGTTCCATGTTTTTCCTACTTATTTTTGTCAAACTGAGCCAAAATGTGGTGTGCTAAAGAAATGGTGACTAATCCTATTGTGAGCTTCTTCTAAAAGGGTAACGCTTCTCTCCAGTCCCACCCCATCTTTTTTCCATAGTTTAGTTCTTAGCTGGAATTGTCACATTATAACAGAAAATTCCCCATTTGTCATCTGGATTCTCACAGACTCAGACAATTGCCAGGAATAGATTTTGCCTTGAGCTAATGCAATCCTATCCTCACTGTATTGGCCCAGGCACTTTTGTTAAGCCGTCATTTGTGAGATCTATAGAGCATTCTGCTCTTTTCTATATTACTAGAAGTATCCCACAGCAAAAGGACTGAGGGGTGAGGGTGGGGAGTGTAGTAGTGACTTTAGAATCACCAAAATCTATTTTGAAGCTTAAAAATTCAGCTACAAAATGCAATGGTAAAATTGCAATGGTAAGATATGTACACATATAATATCTTAATAAAAAAAATGGGGGGGAAATTCAGCTACATTGAGGCTATAAGAAGCTACTTATTACTTAGAATTCATCCCTCTTCTTCAGTACCGTCGTGTTTTGATTACAGGGAAACATCCAGCAGCACTTGACCTGGTGACTGAGGAAGCCATTTCACAGCCCACTGGTCCCTTGACTCATTCAGAAATCAGAGTCAAAGGTTATGGGAGTAATGATTGGGCCCAGGTTCTCCCCATAAGGAAAGACCTCCTTCCCCGCCCCCTCCCTTTTACAAGTTAAGAGAAACTTGGCTGTCGTGAAACCATTCAGTAAGAGAAAATGTAGGCATTCCACTCTTAACTGAAGTATTATTCTCAAGACCCAGTAATATTATTTCTGTTTTCATGTTAGCTGCTTTTATATGGAAGCTACTATAAAATTTAAGTGTAACTCTACACACTAAATATTTTCCCTTAAAGAAACTATTGGATTTATTTTAATCTATAAAGAATATAAAGAATCTTTATTTGGTCCAATCCAAGTCCTGATATTCCTTCCCATACCACCCTCTGACCGTTTGAAACTGTGCTTCATCAACAATAGAGCAATTTATCAGCGCTTTCAACTTCTTCCATGGTTTTCTCAGAACTCTAGATCTGTGGTGCTGGCGGCACAGGCCTGGCGCAAGAGCAGGAAAGAATGACACAATCTGGCACCTTCAACCAGAAGGTTTTAATGAACTGGGATGGGGGTGGAAGGGATAGAGTGGAAGGAGGAGGGACAGTTAGGGTTTTGGCAGCCACATAAAGGTTCTTCTTCCCTGAGAAAAGTGAAATGAAAATCAAATGAATCTTCTCTCTGTTACTATGATCTGCTAAGAGGTTTGTCTGTCTCTGACCTTCCAGCCCCATCCATGGCAGGTGCATCTTTACAGTCAGTGACTTCCCCACAAAACAACTTGTTTCTCAGGATCCCTCAAGAGGGGTCATGTTCAACTAATTTCCTGTCTGAGGCCATAGCTGTGTTTCCTTTCTTCAATTCTTAGATGTAATTCTGACCAGCACAGTGGGAACTATCTTATCAGAAAAATGTCGTGAGCACGTAAATTTATTTTAGGATACAGTGATCCAGGATTGCTGAGCTCTTGGGTTGCAACAGTAGGCATTGTTTCTGGGGTGGCCATAGAAACAGACTTAAATTCATCCCTTTGTCATTAAATAACATTAAAAATAAATGTCTTTGTTAATGTTCTTATTATAATTTTCCAAGGCACGATCATAGCTAGGGATGATGATACCTGTCTCATAAGGTGGTTAAGTCGAGTGAAATGACATGTGTAGAATATTTGGGTAGGTATAATTCATTTCCATTATGTTTCATTCCTCTTTAGCTCCAGTTTTGTGAGATTTAAAAAATATATATATTTTATTGATTTTCCACAGAGAGGAAGGGAGAGGAATAGAGAGCTAGAAACATCGATGAGAGAGAAACATCAACCAGCTGCCTCTGGCACACCCCCTACCAGGGATGTGCCCGCACCAAGGTACATGCCCTTGACCGGAATCAAACCTGGGACCTTTCAGTCCGCAGACCGACGCTCTACCCACTGAGCCAAACCGATTTTGGCGTTTTGTGAGATTTTTTGCTTCTCTCTTCATGGATGTCTTAGAAAAGGACAGTCTTCCTCTTTTTTCTCTTTAGTTGAAGATCTTGAGGACTTTTTAGTCTCTCTTGTTTTTGGTAACATCTTCTGCTTACCTTGCATTTTGTACACTATTTTTTTTTTAAAAAGATGAAAAGCATTTGATGATTTTCTGCACATCTATTAGCTATTTAGTGTTACTCATGTCATTCACCATTTAGTTTATTCAGAGAATAGCCTAAGAACGCTTTTCTACATCTCCCCTCCCCCACCTATTACCTATTCCTCATTTTACCCTCTTTCCTCTGGCTGCCAGCATTAAAAAATTCAAGGAGTAATGGGAGACCTGAACCAATCAAGTCTAACTAACTTGTGTTGTTCCTATTCTTAGTTTTAGTGGTACAGTGATGTGCTCAGGGTAATGAAAAGCAGACATTCTCTGCTGAGGTCATTGCTCCTCATACTGGCAACCTGCTCCAGGAAGCTGTTTATCTGTGCTTGCCGAGCCAAGCCCCAGCCGCCAAACAGTTGGAATGTATTGAGAAACCACAGAGCCCAAAGAGAGAATGTTACACAGGCAGTTCCAAGCAGGGAGATATATTTACACCACACAAGCTGCAGTTTACATGTGTGGGGATAATTGTTCATCTGCACACTCTAATACTTCACCTTCTATGCAATATATATGCCTTGAGAACTACACTGCTATGCCAAATAGCCCTGAACTTGCCATAAGGAAAAAAAAAAAAGGGTATTGTAGCAAATTTTATGTAAAAAACAGTTTTTTAAGGTAGTATTTTTCCTAGTCAAATTTAATGGTTAGAATCTTAAACTATATAGGCCTGGTCTCTCAAGTATCCCCATACCCCATTCCTTGTATAGTTTTTCCAAATCAATATTTTTTTTAATCTCTTTAACATAATATCAAGTATTGTTACAGAGCTTCAAATGTGGCCTATGCCAATAGGAATATAAGTTATGGTCACTGTAAGGCCCCTAGAGCAATGTAATCTCCCTTTAAAGAAGATTTACATTTGTTTCTGGCAGATGGCCTGAGCACTATCAATCCTGGATTACCTCAATCCAATCAGGTGCTGAAATCATTTGAAGTTGGGCTAGCCCTCACGGAGGGCTAGGTATAGCTTTTCAGAAGGCCAACTAGAACCTTAAGAATTCACCAGAGTCCCTCCCTGCCTCTAGCCTGGATGGGTCCTGAACTCAGTTTTTTTATTTTTTATTTTATTTTTATTATTTTTATTTTTTTTAAAGTATTTTATTGATTTTTTTACCCAGAGGAATAGAGAGTTAGAAACATTGATGAGAGAGAAACATCAACCAGCTGCCTCCTTCATACCCCCCACCAGGGATGTGCCCTCAACCAATGTACATGCCCTTGACCGGAATTGAACCTGGGAACCTTCAGTCCTCAGACCGACTATCCACTCTATCCACTGAGCCAAACCGGTTTCGACGTGTGTGTTTTTTTATTTTTTTATTTTTATTTTTATTTTTTTTAAACAAGCATCAAGAATCATTTGAAAACTTAGGAACTTAATTTTAATTCAAAATTATTACCTGCTCAATCTATCAGCTACCTCTTTTATGACTGGCAGAAGCTCTTGGAACTATAGTAGATATAATAAAAAATTGTTTTTGAAGTGGTGATGAGTATAAATGATATTGTGAGAGACCTGGTACAATTTTAATGTGATATGAAAATATCTTAAGATTTCTATTGTTTTAAAAAAATCACAGATATTGTTAATTCTATGTTTACATTCAGAATTGAAGAAAATACTAAATTCCAATTAGAGGTTAGTAAATCTAAAGATTTGCTTTTTTTCATATCCAATTTTGTGGAAACTCTTTTTCTTTTTTTTTTTAATTCTTTAAAAAATATATATATATTTTATTGATTTTTTACAGAGAGGAAAGGAGAGAGATAGAGAGCTAGAAACGTCTATGAGAGAGAAACATCGACCAGCACATGCCCCTGACCGGAATCGAACCTGGGACCTTTCAGTCCGCAGACCGATGCTCTACCACTGAGCCAAACTAGCTTCGGCCAATTTTGTGGAATCTCTTGAATTCAATACATGGACCCTTCTGCAAAGAATTCCTGCCCGTGGGGGAAAAGTGGCTCCAAATGCTTGGCTCACCTATTTGTGTTTTTTCCTCCTTTTATAACTTACCTTGTCATTCTTCATTTGCCTTGGTGGCTTCAAACATATGTTTTTAATATCTTATCCAGTTTTTCTCAGCCTGGAGGGTTAGTCTAAATTACCTAATCTATTTTAATTGTAAGAGAAATAATTTGGGAACTTTCATTCTAGTGGAATATAATTATATTAGCAGATATAGAAAATATTACTGCGAGAGGTCATAAAGAAGTCTAATTTGACTTGTGGAAGACAAGTACATGTTGAAAAGCAACAAACAGGATATATATAATGAGGATAGGGCCATTTTTGTGAAAGGCTCAATTATGTTGAGATAAGAAAGGCAAAGTAAAAGGCAGTATCTTGTAAACTCTGAAAAATAAAATTTGCTGCCTGAGTCTTCTTTTAATTTTTAAAATTTGGTAACTATTAAGTACTTACTATATTCCATTCCCTGTGCCAGACCTGGTCAAGGAATTCACTTTCATTCTCAAGGGAAATAATGGCAGTTTATATCCCCCCAAAATACTGTTATAATGTGGACCTGCTACATGCTAGACACCATGTTAGTGAAGGATATAAGATGAATAAGCCAATTAAGGAACTTATGAACTCAGGGAGAAAATCAGATGTAAGTATAGTTATTTAGATGCTATTAAATGAGTGCCATATAGAATTTTAGGGAAAATGTTTTGGCATAAGTGGAAGGAGAGATTGATTTTGAGGAAAAGCTTCACAAAAGAGGTAGTACTACAAGTGTTCCTAGGAAAATGAATAATAGAGAATGGGGACTGTGCAGGGAGGGCATCTCTAGCCAGGGAACACCATGAGCAAATGCAGAGGCTTGGTATATTTAGAGAATGACCAAAGATCTATGGTCAGTCCTTTAGTCTGTTCAAGCTGCTATAATGTTGTAAACTAGGTAGCTTAAAAAGAGCAGAAATTTATTTCTCACTGTTATGGAGACTGGAAGTTCAAAATCAAGGCTATTGCAGATTCCATTGAGACCCTCTTCCTGGTTCATAGATGCCTGTTCTTTTACTGTCTATTCTCATGGCAGAAGAGGCAAGGGACCTCCCCCTGGGCCTGTTTTATAAGGGCACTAATCCATTCAGGAGTCTGCACTTTCATGACCTAATTACCTTCCAAAGGCCCCACCTCCAGATGCTCTCACTTTGGGGATTAGGTTTCAACATATGAATGTTGAGGGGGACACCAATAGTTAGTCTATAACAGTGAGGTAATAGAGTCCAGGAAGACATGTGAGGGATTAGAAAGGTAGTTTCGTTAGAAAGATAGTTTGGTCATAGAAATGATCTACCCTATGTTACTATCAGTAGGATGTTGGTGCCATTGACTGAGATCATTCAATTCAGAAAATAGTTCTTATATACCCCTTATATGCCTAGGTTTACCACAGGTGCTGAGGAAACAATGATTAATTGTATCTATCTTGAGGGTACTCACAGTTAAATTAGCCAATAATTAAATTACTTGTGATTTGAGCTAACTAGAGATTCAAGTGCTAAGAATAAGAATGTCCAGAGGAAGGATATCTTAATTAAGTTTGAGGGGCCAGAGAAGGTGTCACAGAGCACGTGGCCCTCTAAGCTGATATTCTTTTCTGATTAAAAAAAAAAAATCAAAGTTATACATGCATACAGTTTAAAGGATAAAATAGTTATATAAGAGTTGTGCCGAAACCGGTTTGGCTCAATGGATAGAGCGTCGGCTTGGGGACTGAAAGGTCCCGGGTTCGATTCCGGTCAAGGGCATGTACCTTGGTTGCGGGCATATCCCCAGTAGGGGGTGTGCAAGAGGCAGCTGATCGATGACTCTCTCTCATCGATGTTTCTGGCTCTCTATCTCTCTCCCTTCCTCTCTGTACAAAATAAATAAAATAAAAAATAAAAAGGAGTTGTTTTTGTTTTTTTTAAATAGCATTCCTCAAACTTCATCTGTACCTGAACTTGATTTATATGAAAATATCCTGGACCTTGGGCTATGCTGAAATGAAATTAAGCTTTGGGGTTCTAGGGGGTCAGGGAGTATTTTACATGTGGAAGGAATATAATTTGTTGTGGCCAGAGGGCAACTGTGACAGATTATATTTTCCAAAGATAGCTGCAACAATATTTTCTACCTACATGCTCTTCTACAAAGTGATCTTGCCACACCCCCAATAAAAGGTATAGGCTAATTTTTTACAATAATGGGTCTTGATGTGCATCTATTATACCTTCATGGTGCTAGTCCTTAACACATCCTTTCAATCTGGAAACTCATCTTTCGGTTCTGAAAATTTTCTTCATTTTTTTTCCTTCCTCCATTTTCTCTGTTCTTTCAAACATGTCTGTTCATATATAAACACCCCTAGATATGTTTTCCCCCACCCCCAGAGAGAAGAAGGGAGAGGGGGAGAGATAGAATTATCAATGATGAAAGAAAATCATTGATCGGCTGCGTCCTGCATGCCCCCTACTAGGGATCCTACAACACCAGGCATGTGGCCCTGACTGGTAATTGAACTGTGATCTCTTGGTTCTTGGGTTGATGCTCAACCACTGAGCACACTGGCTAGACTAGATATGTAATTTTATATAAACGGTATGATACTACACATACTATTTTGTTTAATGATTTTTTTATATTAGATAAGCAGTATATCTCTAAGGATTTATCAAATAACATGGCTTTTAATATTTATCAATTAATATGGCATTTATGAATACCCAATCATTTTATATTTGTAATCTTTAGCTTGTTTCTCAAACTTGGAAGTAGCCCACCACAAACCAAATAAAGCCTTTGTAGACTATATGTCCCAGTTTGAACTTCTGAAAATATGGTCACCATATGCTAGGGCATGAATTGGGAAATGAGCTTCGTGTTTGGTGCTCTCCATTGCTCTTTATTTCTCATCCTTCCCTTCCTACATGATGACACCATGTGAAATGAAACAGAGTCTACATACTGGAGAGTAGCTTAGAATTGTAATATTATATGGAAACAATTATCTCGAATAACTTGTTATAAAAATAATATATTTATTTTGGAGTCTTAAGTCCCATGGTGATGAAACGTTTTTTTCTTGGGAATCCAGGTCTTCTCTTTAATCATCAGCAAGACACTTTGATTTATCTTGTGTCCTGTTGAGCACTTAGTAGAACAAGCAAATGTTAGAAATCTATTGTATTTTTTTTTTAGCTGTGAATTCCATCAAACTAACCCGTTAATTGCAGTGGATGGGAACTGAAGAACTGTCATTTGGCAATTAGCAAATGGTGGAGGAGGAAAGAAAAATATCTTTTGGATATGTTTTGCTAAGGAATTTGGGGATTTAGAATTTAGTTATAAACAACTAGATTAATGTGTTTAAAAATATTGAATCATTCTTAAATCACTCCTTGTTTTGTAACATGCTAACAAGATCTTACAGATAGCTAAAACAGTGGTTGGGAAATTCAGTTGTGGATTTAAAATTCCCAAAAGCATCATCCGCTAATGGGTAGGGTGTTCAGTGATAGATAAGTAAACATGAGTTAACTAGTAAACAAGGCTTAGCTAATAGAGTAAGAAATTCTGTATCCTGTGGTTACCTCTCTGTATCTGAAGAGGGGTGTAGATTGCATACAAGAGGTTAATTCTTTGGGGTCGCAGTCTCTGTTATGCAAGGCTTTTAGAAAACAATAAGAACATTTAGCACACTAGATGGTATTCATCTGGAGTTTAGGATGCTCATATGTTAGGTTGTTTAAAACAAGACAGAAAGGATTACTTTTTGCCAACTACATCATTCTTGGCAAGAGCTTACTGCTTTGTTGCTTGTTTTGTTGTTGTTGTTGTTGTTGTTGTTAACCCATTCGAGAAACTAACCTTGTATTGATTGGTTCCAGCCAAATCTTTGTCATCATTGGCCCTAAAAAGCTCTCACCTCGCCATTCAGAAAGCCTCTATCCTCAGTGATTGATGCTCATCTCTGCAGGCTCCCCCAAACCCTCTTCTCTTTCTCCTGAAGCACCTTCAAGCATTTCTGCATGGCTACCCACTCTCTTCTATTATACCTCCTCCTCCTGCCTCACTGAATACTGGATTTCTCAGCTCAGAACTCTTAAGAAGGAGCTTTATTTCAGAGTAGAAAGGGCCCCCCATATGTGGCCTATTATATCCATATCAACTTGCTTACTCTTTTCAAACAGCTATTGTCTTTTAATAGGGTCCTGCCTGGCAGGGGTAGTCCTTAATTCCTGCCATATAAGAATGGGCAGCTTGAGTTACAGCAAACTGCAGTTTGGTGCTCTGATCAAAAGGCCTCTGTTGTTTTTAGTGGGTTTTTTTCCCCTCCCTCTCTCTCTCTTTCTACATCCTGGGCTAATAATTCAGCACAGCAAGGTCATTACAGGCTTTGAATTGAGAGCTGAGAGTGTTAAATTACTGACCTAGAATAAAAGAGATCTGGGGGGCTCTCAAGAAAGATAAAGGGATTCCGGATAGTAAAGTGCAAGCCCAGCAACCTCACTTCTTAACAATATTATTTTGTTAATCCTCTCTGTCTCCAAAAGTCTTTTCTAGGACAAGGAAAGATCTCCTGCCAGAGAAATTAGGATAGGAACTCAACAACATCTGAGAGCTGTGGCCCAGGTGCTAGCAGTTCAGGGGTGCCAGTGTAGCTATCTCGTTTGTCTCCTCCCTTGTCAATATTTCCTCTTCTTTCCCTTTGCTCCCTGAGACAAATATTTGGTCCTTTATCACATAAGTCAAATATACTTGTGGTATTTCAGCTGAAAAGTTATATCCTACATAAGGATTTCAGACATGTGAAAAATACACCATTCAACCATGAAAATATCTTTAAAATATGACATTGGTTCATTAAAAACTGCTTCCATTCCATTTATACTTTGTAAATAATATTAGTCTAGTCCTCCCTACTTTACCAAGAAAAAAAAAATGGTCCCACTGTGAATGAATTTGACCTCTATTGGGTTTTCTGAAGAAAGTATTTCCAATTTTTTTCCTTTGCCAAAACTATTATATCCCATATATTCCTTTTTACAATTATCTCTTAAAGCCAGGCACTATTTTTATCCTTTGGGAAATATTGACTTCCTTAGAAAAGTTCCTTGCCCCGATGCCCACTGCAGCCTTGCAGCCCACAGTTCCTTTCAAGGTGCACGAATTTGTGCACTGGAACCCTAGTTTTATGGATAAAAAATAATTGAGGCACAAAGTGGTTAAGTAATTGGTTCCAAAGTCACACAGCTAGAAAGAGGTTAGATTTGTGCCAAACTAGTGCTTCTCAAACTTTAATATGCATGTGAATCATCTAGGGATCTTGTTGAAATGCAGAATCAGATTTAGTAGGTCTGGAATGGGGCCTGAAATTCTGATTTTAATAGGCTTCTAAGTGATACCAAAGCTGCTATCCTTGATCCAGACTTTAAGTAGCAATGCTGTAGTCATTCCTGCTTCAGAACTACTCTGAAAAATGTTTTGGTTATAACTTCCAATTTCTCATTTCATCAGGCAATTCCATAAATATATATACTGGGTATTTGACACCAATAACTTACTTTCTTTCATTTTTATTGTGCTAAAATATACATAGCATAAAATTTTAACCATTTCTAAGTGTACAGTTCTGCAACATTAAGTATATTCACATTCTTCTTCAGCCATCATGACCATCCATCTTTGGAACTTTTTCATCCCAAAATAAAACCCTATACCCATTAAACATTAACTTCCCATTCCCTCCTCTCCCCAATCCCTGATAAACCACCATTCTACTTTCTCTCTCTATGAATTTAACTACTCTAGGTACCTCATATAAGATATGTCTTTTTGTGACTGACTTATTTAGCATGAGTTCAAAGTCTATCCATGTAGCATGTATTACAATTTCCTTCCTTGGTCAGGCTCAATAATATTTCATTGTAAACATGTGTCACATTTTGTTTATATGTTCATCCATTGATAGAAACTTGGGTTACTTCCATCTTTTTGCCATTGTGAATAATAGTGTCATCACCATGGGTATACAGATACTTACATCTCTACTTTCATTTCTTTTTATTATAAACCCAGAAGTAGAATTTCTGGAACATATGGTGATTCTACAATATATTACTAAGATTCAAGTTTATTTCCAAGATATTTGTATTCCTCTTCCTCCTCTTTTAAAAAATATTTCTTACTTAAAGGAAATCTTTACAAGTTTGGCAGAAAAAGTAAATTTTCATTTTCTGTCATCTATAGCTGCTTCTGATTTGTAGTCAGTTACAAAAGATTATTGAGAAATATCCTTGGGTTTTTAGGAGATTGATAGTTGTTTAAATAGTACCAAATAGAGAATTAGAGAGTGCTGATGTTCTAAAATAAATCAGTATTAAGATTTATGCTACAGAGAAAATTTTGTGTGAATGAATTCACAACTTCACCTGACAAACAGGTGTTTAGGAATAGGAAGCCCTTATTAAACTTTCATTTTTTCTTTTAAGACTTCCAGCTATACCAGGATCTTCAGAAACATTATGGCACCTCTTTCTCTGAGGTCTTCAACCAAATAAAAAATTAGAGTCTCATCTGTTTAGCAGAGTTTGGTATACAATTCTGCCTACTAGCTAGAGTTTCCCCCCTCTTATATCTTTAGAAATAAAAATATTTGTTGGAAATAAGAAAACAAATAGAAGTGACATTGAAATCTAGTGAGTTAATAAGAAAAAGATTTTAATAAAGGTATTAGGATTTTTCCCCCATGCTAGACTACTTAATTATTAAGACTTCTTTAATCATGTAGTCTTAGAGCTCTCTTATTTTAGGAGTTCTTAACTAATGCAAAAAGTTGGGAAGAATGAACTTGAATGTGGAAAGTAAAATAACACAAAATAGCTTTCAACAAAAGCCAGGAAAATGAGTACTTTAAAAATATAGGTATAACTTACCAGTAGCTGTAAATGATAAGTATGCTTGAGTACTGAAAGAAACTGCACTTATTTTCTAAAAAGTGAGACCAGTTATGGAGATAAAACAAAAAATAACAAAAAGGAGGTGACTCTGGAAATAATGGTATTAACATAGACATGATAAACAATGAAGATAGAGCATGTAATCGGCAGCCACAGTCCGATGTATGTGGCTCTAAAAGTACAAGTCCTGCATTCCAACCACCCTTCAGTTTTATGATCATTTTAAATTATGATTGAATGAAAGAAGCCCTGGCCTGTGTAGTTCAATTTGTTGAGTATCATCCCATGCACCAAAGGTTTGATCTCTGAGGCTAGGTTGCAGGTTCAATCCCTGATGCCAATGGAGTGCATGCAGGAGGCAACCAATTGATGTTTCTCTCTCTCTCTCTCTCTCTCTCTCTCTCTCTCTCTCTCTCTCTCTCTCTCCCTCTCTCCCTCTCTCCCTCTCTCCCTCCCTCCCTCCCTCCCTCCCTCCCTCCCTCTTTCCCTCTTGTTCCTTTCTCTAAAATCAATAAAAATATATTAAAAACAAACAAACAAGAAGACTTGGCCTATGACTAAAGCATTTATATGAAAAATTTTGTTAACCTAATTCATAGCATCTTGAATAAGAACAAAGGGTGGAGGTTTAAGAATTACTTGCTGGACTTTGAACCGAGAGGGTTGATAGATACTGTATAATACCTCCAGCTCTTGAATGGGGTAGTATGGAGGAAGGAATTTGTTATATTTCAGGGACCCATAAAATAGTGTTGTGTTTTAAGTGAAACCTGCAGGTGATACTAATGGGAACATTTTGGAGATTCTAGTGAGAAAAAAGGATGACATAAAAGTACTTAAAAGTTATAACTGTAGACAGGAAATAGGATGGAATTTACCAAAAAAAATTTGTCTGGTGCTGTATGAAGCATAGATATGCAATGGGTGGGAAAACTTGGAAGGAAATGAGTTGAAAAAAACTAATGAAAACTGATAAGAAATTAGATGAGAATATGATATGTAATCTGGCAGTAAAATAGATAAAAACTGTTTTTATTTTTGAGATCTGGAGGTAGTGAGGAATCACGTTGTGGGGAAGGAATGGCAGGATCTGTCTGCAAATAACTAAAGATAGAGGTGAAGAGAAAGAAAGAAAGAACAGATGACAGGTTTACTAGTAGAGATCACAGATGAATGAACATGAGATGTAACATGTAGCAGGATACAGAAATATGGCAACATTCTCAAGGAATATTCTTTGTCCAGAAACTTCCTGTAAGACCAGGGATGTTTCCTCAGAAAAAACCATGAAAACACAGCTACTCTGGATTTCAGGTGAAATTAGAGAACGTTCCTAGAAGTTCTGTTATCAAGAGCTCTGTTAGAAGGCCTTGTAGGAATGACACAAAGATTTGTAGTATGTTGTTTTTAAAAAATATATTACAAAAATTTAACTTAACATTGCTGAATATTTGGAATACAGAGGAAGAAATCAATTATAAGTAAAAAACTTTAATACAATTAATAAATACAGTTGTCTTTTACATTTTTAATATTAACCTTATGCAGACCTATGTAGTTAAAATTACAATGTAAACACACTTTTTCCTGTTTTCATGGTATATGAAATGTGTTTTCTAAATTGCTACATTGTCTTTTTATAATTTAAATTTCTTATATGCTATAAAGAGTATGTATGTACTAACCTTTGCTCAGTGCTCTGTGCATTGATTTCACATCCTGAGGTATTTATTTGCCTGTTTCTATTGGCATGAGTAAACAACCTTATAAGGAGATGTTCCTTAACACTTAAAACTGCAAGGGGAAACAGATGTTAATGAATCATCTTGCTTCTCCACGACCCTCGGTGGGTAAGGAAATGACATGCAATTGGGAGTTGACCATAGCATGCCAGGCCTTCAGCAATAAGTTCTGAAATGTGAAGGCATGAAAAGGGATTTTGAAACATTTTTTTAACTCTGACAGGGAGCCAAGTGAATTATAAACTAAGATGCAATGGGGAGCAGTTTACGTTCAGGAAACAGACTGTGAGAACTAAGTCCTTTGGTTAGCCTTCTTGGTGAGAATTTGCTTGGAGATCACCCTATCCGAAAACCATCTCTACCCCCTTAGCATCAGCCTAGGGTGGGACAAGAGCTTTAAGAAGATATTTCCCTGGGATTTGGTGACAAAAGAGCACTTGGTGAAGTAACCAAGGAAAGAAAACTCAGCATTGCTTATGCTGATCATTGCAGAAGCTTTCCATAGTTTTCAGGGCCTGTCTTGTGAGTTTTTATATTCAAAATGAAGTCATATACGATCTCACTGATGTCATGGTCTGAAAACTAGCTCTGCTACTAAGGATTACTCAGTCAGGCAGGAAAAAAAAAATCTTGGTATGAAATGCCACTGCTTAAGGCTTTAGAGCAGCGTTTTTCAACCACTGTTGCCTGGTGTGCCGTAGGTGCAGACAAGACAAGAATTTTATAATTTTTCACTATTTTGTTTACTTAATATTTCATAATAAAGTAATTATAAAATACTTTCTTTGTGTTTATTTGATTCCTATTCAAGAGAATTACTTTATATATAGTCAATATAGGCACAGAGTTAAATTTTTTAACATTTTCTAATGGTGGTGTGCCTCGTGATTTTTTTCATGAAACAAGTGTGCCTTTGCCCAAAAAAGGTTGAAAAACACTGCTTTAGAGTGAACCGATAAGCCTCTAATGCAGTTGTTTTGCTGTATAGAAATTATGAATCCTGTTCGCCACAGTGGCAACTCAGGTCTCACAAATTGGCTCATCTATCCTAGAAAGTGACTGAGGATTAATTATTCCCTGTTGGATTTCTTCCTAAATTTGGGACTTTGTTTTAGAAGCCAAAGGTCTTGGCCATTCTATTTCTAATTTAGCCAATACTGGGAATGAGAAGATGAGGTTGTGAGTACTCATCTGCAATGTGGGTTTCTATTTTCTATACTTTTACACTTAGTTCTTCCTGGCCAATAGAGACCCTACAATTGCTTCACCTGATGCATATGGCAGAACCTTATTTGAAATGTACCATATTTTAAAGCCACACTTTGTCAAATTTCTCACTGGGTGTAGGACTATGTTATTCACTCATTTTTCCCCTTAATAGGTGTGCTGTATGTTTGAACTATAGATAAATACAGCCCAATAGCCAGAAGTTCTTAGAAATTGAACATTAAACGTTTGTACAGAAACTTCTTTGTAACACTATAAGCAAGAAATTGGTGTAAGGCACTTCTGTCCAAGTGGGCTGTCCAAACTACTTTGGCCTTCTGCAACATAGACCAAGCTGACACGTTCTGCTAATTTCTTTCATCAAATTAGCATTACCAAATTCTGTGGCAGATAGGCAATGGAAAGAAAACATTTAAGGACTTAGACTTCATCTGATTTTTACAAATAAAGAGAACAAATCCAGGGATGGTTAGTTCAGGGGACTAAATCATGCCACAGGAATATATCTTTAGGGTTTGGCTACTTTCTGCAAAACAAAACTCCAGTCTGCTTATTTTGCCAATATGTTCGAGGGAAATATGCCACAGAAGTTTTCTTTTTCTCCTACACAGAATATCTTTTTTCCTTCTGTTTATAGAAGCAACAGAAGCTTACATTAAATCACGATTCTTCCTAAGATGTTCTGGATCTTTGATCTTACTTATTTTTCAGTTTGTATCACCTTTAGTATAGATAGTTTGTGCTACATAATTGGATATGATTTGTTCTCACATTTTGCTTCTCTGTAGATTTGTTTAGGATTCCTTGTAAATAAAGCTCATCTCAAATAGCAGAAAACAATTCCTGGCCAGGTAGCTCAGTTGGTTAGAGTGCCATCCCAATACACCAAAAGATTTGGGGTTCAATCCCTGGTCAGGGCACATATAAGACTCAATCATTGATTGCATAACTAAGTGGAACAACAAATCGCTGTTTCTTTCTTCCTTCCTCTTTCTATTCCCCTCTCTCTCTCTCAAGTCAATTAAAAATATAAAAAGAAAAATCTATAAAAATAAAAAAGCAGAAGACAACCCCAATGAGAAAATGAAATTATATCAAGAGTTCACACTAGTGCTTGGCTAGCTTGGTTCAGTGGTTGAGCCTTGACCTATAAACCAGGAGGTCATGGTTCAATTCCTGGTCAGGACAAGTGTGGAGGGAAGGTGACACTTACTTTTGGAACTATGTTAATATTTCACATAGGCAAGAAAGTTATGTATGTAAATAACAAGGATGAGGGGCCCTAAAATGGAATATGGACAGAAACAAATGAAGCAAACAGTATTTCAAATAAATAAAACAAACATACTGAAGGGAATTAGGGAGATTAAGTAAAATTTTTTTTTTTTAATCCTCATCCAAGGATATTTTTCCATTGCTTTTTAGAGAGTGGAAGGGATGGAGGAAGGGGCAGAGAAAGTGGAAAACATCAATATGAGAGACACATAGATTGGTTGCCTCCTGCATGCGTCTCTACCAGAGCCAGCCAAAAATCAAACCTGGGACCTCAGTGAGCAGTCCAACAGTAAACACTGAGCACACTGGCCAGGATGAGACTAAGTACCTTTTGAACACAGTGTTTGGACTATTTGCCCTCGGGCTAAAAACAAAAAGTGCTCTAAATAAGTGTTGAACTATAATTAGGAGGTTGCTTTTACACAGAGGCATGGACTAGCAATGCTGTACATTTTAGGATTGAGCAAATAAGTAAATATATGTTATGGATAATGGTAGCTGGATGTCTCTGTGAGAAGAGGAAGTTTCATATATAAAAGGGAAAGAATAGAGGGTACAATATATTGGAATTGAATCAGTGTGAATTCATGGGTTTTAATATATGTAGATAGCTAGATACATAGAAATGAAAATAAATATCTGTGCGTTCATGCACATGTGCACGTTTGTGTAGAATGTGTGTGTATAGACCTTCATCTGTTTCTTAACTGTCTTCTGAGAGAGCCTAGAAGCAATGACACATTTGGAGCACAAAGCACACCCAGCATCTACCTAGATCTTGGTTTTTAAACACTGTTTTTTACTAAAAGCGACTTGTGCATCTTGAATAAATGACTGGTTCCAAGATGGGTTAGAGAAAGAACAAGATGGGTCTGGAACATCTTATTCTGTCAAAAAGAAAACAAAGTAACCAAAGAATTGTGTAGACATGTCAAAAGGATAGAAGTTAGCTTGAAGGAGCTCCCACAGCCAAATCTGGGACAATTTGAGCAACAAAATAATGATAATAAAGGATCATAACCTACTGAATAAAGTAAGAATCCATGAATCCAGACTAATGTAAATAAATAAATAATGAATGGATGAGAAAGGTAAGCTCTTTTTTTACCATAGAAGGTCAAATTATAAATGTAGATGAAATGATGTAACAAGGAGGAAATAGTCATCTGGCAAACCCATCATAATTGTTATTGCTTCTAGCAAGAATTATTAAATACAAAATCAATAGATACTGAAAATAGTAAATGAAAGTCTGAAGAGTTGACAGTATATTTCCACAGCCTCAAAATACTTCCCCAGAAGATACTTATTAAATACAACTGAATTGCTTACTCCACATAACTTATAATCTAATAGGGGAAATAAGTAGAATAACTTTAAAACAAAGCAGCATATTAAGAGTTCCATCAGAGAGTTAAAAGTGAGATATGCTGGGAATTGAGCATGGAGATGGAATCATGAAAAGACTTTATGTCAAATATGACAGATGGTCTGGAAAGATTAGAGTTTTAACAGATGGAGATAGGAAAAAAGATACTTCAGATTGAAGAGAGCCAGTAAAGTTTTAAGCATTATTGCATTTTCTGCTCTTTCCTTAGAGCCATCTTATCTAAAAGAATTTTCAATGATCATATTCATCATCTATTCTTTAGGTAAAGTGATTATGATTCCCATACTGACCAGTTGCCATGCTATTCAAATATTTCTAATTATTTTTAATTTTAGTTAAATGTGATTTTTATCAATATGGATTACCTAAAGGCAGTAGTATAAATAAAATTGTAAATCTTTTTATATTCAGAATTATAAGCCCTTGCCCTATCAATTTGTTTTATAAAATTCTTATGTTATAATTTTGTGTAAATTTGTACCTATCTGTATAATGAAGCTTAGCCAGATTCTTTAATGCATAGATTACTCTTTAGTGTTTTTTAAAATATATATTCTTTAAAGTTACATTAAGGATGTAATTTCATTATAATTAGTTCTTTTACAACCAAGATCATGATCTAAACACCAGCATTTTACCCTTGTGGGGTATGATGCACACTTTGGGACTAAGTCTTTGCTGGATAGCTTCCTTCATAAATTTAGTCTAGAATGTTATCATTTTAGACTTCATTTGCTAGAAATGTGGCCTACTCCATTTATCTGTAACAGCTCATTTGCTTTCTTTTTCATTTTCCTTTGCTCAAGACAATAAATAGCACTGCCATAAACTATGTGGTTAGTTTAACACTTTCATTGCTTTTTAAACATCTCTCATCTAACCTAATTCTTTGCCGGGTATTGGCCTCATATTTTTTCATAGTGTCTTAGAATTAGATTTCTATGCTACTTTTCTAAGAGGGAAGAAGACTGTGTAATTAACTTTTTTTATATAGCACTGTTAATAGTAACAGGAAGAGGTTTATTTTATCCTATAACATACCATACTGTAAAGACAGGTTAGACACTTCCCTCTGAACTTGGTCAGGAAAAAGAAAAATGGAATGGATGGCTCCTGACATTTTTTCGTATTCCGTTCAGGGGTTCAGAATTTTTTTCTCTCGTTAGTCAACAAACGAAACGTGGCATTAGGAATTACCATTGTCCCTCTATTACTTGCCATCTTCATTTTAATGTCTGCTTCTCTATAACATTAACACATTTCCCATTCATGGTTTACTTGTCAGGGAACTTAGGAGTTTTCTGGAACCTGAAGTCTGCCTTAGATAGTGTTGATGCCTGGATAATTGCCTATTCTTTGGTGGAATTTCAGTTTTAGATTACGCCAGGCTCTACAGCCTTCACTTCTTTGGCAAAAGGACCCAAAGGCAATGGAGTGTATTTTTTCCCCTTCTCCAGCCCAGCTTAAACAATGACTCACTTGGGCTCTGGGGTTTTGCTTCACACTTTAATTCAGGGCCACTTTCTACCCTTGTTCTTCTTATTTGCTTTTAGTGTTCTATTTGGAACCTTTTATATCCTTTGGCACATGGATTTTCCTCTGAGGTTATTGTCAGAGAAGTATGCAACACCACCCCTAAACTGGAACAGACAAACTGGTTATGTCCCATAAGCTATGTTGTTCATATGGCAGCTGATAGAGGTCAGAGAGTACACAAAGAATTTCTTTAAGGAAACATAATTCCAAAAAAGGTAGGGAGAGGGTTATGCTTCAAAAAATATGAGTGCCAATGTCAGCCAATTAAAGACTGAAAGATTTCCCTCTATATGAGATGCTCCAGTGACTGCTAAAATTTCCTCAGGGTGTGTATGTGGGAAGGGGGGAAGTGCCAGAGGAACTGGACCGAAACAGTTTTCAGAGGGATATGGTTATGTGAAGAGACTTCCTTCTAGAAGGACTTGGTCTAATTTATAGTTCAGAGTCTTTTTAAAATATATATATTATATTGATTTTCCACAGAGAGGAAGGGAGAGGGATAGAGAGCTAGAAACATCAATGAGAGAGAAACATCGACCAGCTGCCTCCTGCACACCCCCTACCGGGGATGTGCCCACAACCAATGTACATGCCCTTGACCGGAATCGAACCCAGGACCTTTCAGTCCGCAGACCGACGCTCTATCCACTGAGCCAAACCGGTTTCGGCTATAGTTCAGAGTCTTATTGGAGAGGGGGAAAAATCCTTTTTCCCTTTTTGGCAGTGCTTCTGTCTGGTCTTGCTTTTTCATTCTGATTTCAGCCTTACATAACTATCCATCTAATGATGAGTTCTTGATTGTTCTCTTTGCAGCTTTAACAGTGTATGTCAAGGAACTCATATTCTCTTTCGGGAATTCAGCTTCATCCAAGCCACTCCTCACAACAGGGCATCATTCCTACGGGCCTTCTGGAGATGCTTCCGAACTGTGGGCAAAAATGGCGGTAAGACTTCCCAAATATTTTCTTGGCTTCTTTTCTTCCTACCAAACGTTTATCTTTCTTTGTTCCTATAAATACTGTTTGGGTACTAGCCAGTTTGGCTCAGAGGATAGAGCGTCAGCCTGAGGACTAAAGGATCCTGGGTTCGAATGGGATCAGGGCATATGCCCAGGTTGCGGGTTTGATCCCCATTAGGCAGTGGATAGATGATTCTCTCTCATCATTGATGTTTCTATTTCTTCCTCTCCCATCCTCTGAAATCAATAAAAACATATTTTTAAAAAATATTGTTTGGTCTCATGCTATTCAAGGTTATAAGCACACCTTACTTTTGAGAAGCTGTTCCTCTTGTTTCAGAAATACTACCTCCATCACATCATTATCACTAATGACTGTATTAAGAGCCAAGAGAAGGTCTGCTCACTTGACATGCAGTAATTCACTTACTCTTCACAACATCTCTCTGTGGTGGATACTATAAACTCCATTTTATAACTAATGAAACTGAGGATCAGAAAAGGTTAAGTAACTTGGCAAGGTTAAACAGTAAGTGCTAGCGCTGGATTCATACCCAGGCCATCTGGCTCCAGAGCTTTTGCTCTTGACCAATATTAAAGTACCATGCAGTAGCCCTAGCCAGTTTGGCTCAGTGGATAGAGTGTTGGCCCAAGGACTGAAGGCTCCTGGGTTCATTCCAGTCAAGGGCATGTACCTCGGTTTCAGGCTCAGTCGAGGCCTTGGTCAGGGTGGTATGGGAGGCAACCAATATGTCTCTCTCACATTTGATGTTTCTTTCTGTGTCTCTCCCCCTCCCTTCCACTCTCTCTAAAAATCAGTGGGAAAATATCCTTGGGATTAACCACAACAAAACAATGCCATGAAGTAAATTCAAGGAATGATGTGACTGCAAAGAAATAAACTCCTGGCTAGAAGGAGGAATGGGAATACTATTGTTAAAGAATGGAGAGAGAGTGGATTAGAGAAGGGTCTCCTGAAAACTGGCTGTTTGATCTAAATGGGAAGGAAGAGTGAATAGAAGTTATACCCTTGGATAAAGAGAGAGAGGCATTCTACTAGTAGAATTCTGGTAGACTTACCATGTGCCTGGCACTGGGTGAGAGTAAGTGAACAGGTACACTCCCTGCTTCCATTGAGTATATAAGATCCCCCCATCTGCTCTAATAGATGCTACTGCTACTTTATACTTAGCTACTGAAATTTTTTTTCTAAAACTCCTCCTACTTAGTGTCTTATTAGACCATTTCTACTATCCTAAGAAATAAGTTAGATAGGTATTATTGTGCCCATTTTATAAACAATGAGGTTACATGATTTGTATAATTGCACAGCGGATTAGTAGCAAAGTTAGATTTACTAATTTGCTAATGTGCTATTTCTACTATTTCTGCTACTCCAATCATATACGGCTTCTATGACATGCACCCTCTAGAGACCGTTCATCTCAATTACATTCTTGTGCAAACAATCTTAATGTGCTGAGAGTAACATCATCTCCTTTACAGAATATATGTGCTAGTGGGCAAAAATCAATGTGACCCAATTTTAAGTGAACTACCTCAGAAAAACTAACCCGTTGGTCTCAAAATACATAAAACTGGGAGCTGTGAATGTATAGGTGGAGTTTGTACTATTTCAACAGAACCTGTCTTTCCCAATCCTTCCCAGTCCCTTAATCAGTTAGCAAATATGTATTAAATACTTTCTGTATTGAAGAATGGTGCATATATAGTCAGCTGGTTTCTGTGAAATAGCACATGGAGATAACTATGGAAAAGTCTTTAAATGTCCTCCAGTTCTCTTCCTGCTTTAGAAGTGGGCCTCTTCAAGAATTTATTTACTATCACAAGGGATCCATATAGCATGTGGACTCTAAGCAGATGTGGGTTTCTTTATCTTTCTTATAGCAGCTGCCATTGATTCATCCAGCTGTTGAGAGAGAGCACCTCCAAGTTCTCCTCTGTGCCATAAACATGACCTAGATTTTATGCTGGATATTTCTTGCTATGCTTCTTAATCAGACAGTTTCTGATTTCTTAAAGACTAAATGCAACATTTGTGTCTAGGTGATACTAAATTATTTGGTTAAATAGCTTTAATATATTCTCAGTTACTTCCAGGAAACTTTAGAATATTTTTTCTGTTCCAAAATGTGTCATTCCCCAATTTTAATCCAAAATGAGCAGAAACATTCAGAGGCAGGGTTCCAAAAGTAAGTATTAAGCCCCATTTTTTCAAGTAGAATGCCAAGTACCAGACTCCTTTTCAGTGGAACCTCTACTATATTATCCTCCTGCAGACAACTTCCTTATAACATCATGTACATATTATAGCATTATCAAGAGGAAATAACTCTTCTGGGAGGTAGCGAAGAAGAGCAGAGTTCCAGCAAATTATGTCTAAAACTGAAGTCACTTTGTGAAAAATAAGGACCCGATCCCTTCTGAAACGATTTATCCAAGTTTTGAGCAAGTACAGGGATGCAATGTCATTTCTGCATATCTGAATAGTGAATAATGCTAATTTTCCTATGTCTGAATTTCAAATAACCTCATGAAGACTATAGAGAATCTCTCGCTATTAGGCAACTTTAAACTCATGGAAGCAAAAATGTCTATTCAGCCCTAGCTGGTTTTGCTCAGTGGTTAGAGTGTTGACCTGAGGACAGAAGGATTGCTGTTTGATTCTGGTCAAGGACATGTACCTCTGTTTCAGGCTCTATCCCAGCCCCTGGTTGGGGGGTGTGTGAGAGGCAACCAATCAATGTGTCTCTCTCACATTTATGTTTCTCTCTCTGTGTTTCTCCCTCTCCCTTCACTTTTTTTTTTTTTTTAAATCAATGGGGGAAAAATATCCTTGGGTGAAGATTAAAAAGAAAAAAAGTCTATTCAAACAACTTTAAAATTCAACTTCTTGCTTTGCAATTTCTTTCAATGTAGAAATGTTAATCTGGACTTTTCAAGTCTGGCAAATATTGAAATTTCCTTGAAGTAAATCTCCACTTCTATTTAGGAATATTGGCTCAAAAGTTTTTGTCCATATTTATTTTCATTGTTTATTAGAATTTTATTTTGAACTTTGTGTTTTTACCAATGAATGCATGTATTTCATTTAATAAAATGATGATAGGTACCTCCTCTTCAGCCCATGAAGAAGTACCCATAAGGGAGTTATCCGCCTGCCATAAACAACTAGAAATCAGACAATGTCCAATGTCTGAAACAGGACTGTGGTCCCTGAGAGGCAGTTGCCAAGTGATGGTACAGGAAGGAAGATCATCATGTTGAGGAGTTGAGTTGAGGAGACAGAGATTGGGGTTTAGAGAAACCAAGGTGGCCAGAATATGCAGGACAGAGTACCAGAGAGGAGGGAGTAAGTAGCTCAGTCAGTTCTGGAGAGCTTCAAGCAGATATTTGAGTCTTCGGCTCTAAATTCTGCACATGTGTGGGTTGGAAAAAGAACCACCAGAAAACAGTTCCTGAAGTATACACAGGATAAGGGGTAGCTCACACTTCTGCCAGCCAGAGTTGAGAAACCTCAAAATACATAGGATATTGGCTTTGGATAGAATCCTCATCAGCTTACAAGCAAAATCATTCAACCTATAGGCATGTCATTTAACTATATACCTAAACAAAATTAATACTCCTTAAAGGAATTCAGGAAAGGAATTCAATAGAAACACAGACCCAGAAATGAGAGATTATAGAATTAGCTAACAAGAACCTTTTGAACAGTTATTTTAAATCATATAAATATGATCAAATATGTAAAGGAAAACATGAATCTATTAGAAAGGTATAAATTGAATTTCTAAACATAAAATAGACTATCAGAAATGAAATAATGGTAATAATAGCAACTAACATTTATTACGTACCCCCTATATAGATTATCTCATTTTTCTTCACAGCAATCCTATGTGGTAGGTAGATACTTTTAATATAGTTGTTGTATAGAAAATGAAACTGAGATTTAGAAATTTAGTAACTTGTTCTAGGTCCCACGCCTAATAAGTGAAAAAAGCTAGTGTGGAAGAAGCCAGAAAGCTGACTAAACGAGAGTATTACTTTTTAAATGTGTAATCCATCAGATAGTATACGTAATGCTTGAAATATGAATGAGTAAATGGCAATACTTGCCCTCAAGGAGCTCACATTCCAGAAGAAGAAACGGAGTCGTCTAGAAATAGTTTCCATCGAGTGTAAGCGATTATTAGAGCCATGTGTAGGATACAGTGACAGTACAGGGAGGAAGTAGTTTTTCCTGCAGAAGCTGGGGAAGGCTATAAAGGAGTGAAGGCAGTTGGAATGGATTTTGAAGTAGTAAAAGCTATTAAGCAAATAAAAAATACATTCTTAAAAAGAAAAAGCAAGAGTTTTAAAAATATTATGACATAAAACAACATGGTTCCTTTGGGAAACACTAATAGGTTCATTTTGGCTAGCGCTTAACACGTAAGAAGGAAGTTAGTAGAACCTTAGGAATTCGTGTGGTATTCTCACATATGACACTGGCAAAAGTATGGAACGTAAGTAGTAAGACTGAGGACAAAAACCAGTTAGGAGCCGGTTACAGTAGAACAGTAAGTGGCATGGAGATGCAGAGCTATTTAAGGAGCTGGTTTGACAGGACTTGTCAAATTGACAGGGTGTGAGGTGTGGGAGAAGAGAGTCAGGAATAAGTGACAGAATCTAAAGTATTGCTACTTTCATCCCTCTCTTTCTCTTTCTCTTTTCCTTTCCTTTTTTTTTTTTTTTTTTTTTCCCCCTCTCTTTCACTTTTTGTTTTACTCTGAATTCAATATGGGTTTTGTCTTCATAGTATTGGTATGTTCATTCATTCAACAAAATTTATGCATCAGTTGCTAGTGATGAAGGAGTGAGTGGGACAGAAATTCCTGCTCTCATGGAGTTGTAGTCTAATAATCTGAGATTTGGGGGGGGGGGGGGGGGAATCCTGTCTTTTTCAGAGGAGCTCACATTCTAGGAACCAGGAAATTGCAGTGGGTCTGAATGATCATATGATAAGAAAAAGTTACTTTTTACTAAAATATCTAATGTTATAGTGGGTGAAGTGATCTCAAGGAAAAATGCAGAAATTTAGGCTGAAATAAAGCGTTTGGTCTGATTTCTCTGTGTAATTGCCTTAAACTTCCACTTGACTTTGCTTGTCACTAATCCTCATCCTCACCACTAAAACCATTCTGTGAGGATGAACAGTGTTTACTTCAGGAACGGGTGGCTGCCTGGTTTGAAATATTAAAGAATATTTGTTACTTTTGTAATTTTTAAAATAAACAAATGAAAATCCTTCCGTGTAATCTCTTCCCATTTATGGGTTCCTCTAGCCAGTCATCTTCACCTGCTCCCACCAGCGCTTCGCTTCCCTCATTTCCCCAGAAACTGTGGCCAATAAACAATTTCTTCAACCTCAAATTCCTGTTTTCTATCTTCCATTTCACTTATTTCTCCTCAGTTCCTGATTTTCTTTTCTTTTCTTTCTTTCTTTCTTTCTTTCTTTCTTTCTTTCTTTCTTTCTTTCTTTCTTTCTTTTCTTTTCTTTCTTTCTTTCTTTTTTTTTTTTTTAAACTTTTACTTCCTTCCTCAGAGTCTTTTCTCCAGGAAGAACATTGGCATTTAATGTCCCCTCAAAGCTTTCACCTCACTACCCACAATGACTTTACTCTCTCCCTCTATTTAATTTCCCATTTTTTCTATGTCGATTATTTGGGCCTGTTACACTTGTCACACAAGCATTCCTGGAATGCTTTTGTCACCACCTCTTCTACCCAACCCTCCTCATGCTGCATACATAATATCCTTAGGTTGCTAACCTCTCTTTGTCCTTTTAGGTCTTAATTTAATAGTCGGCTCCTTAAAGGAGCCTTCTCTGTGACTCCTTTCTCATCTGAATTAGATCCTCTCATTATTCTTTTCTCATCATACTGTAATATTTAGTCATATCATTTATTATAGTTTCTAACTAAATATTTTGGATGCCTCTACATAATGTTCATTTCCCTTATTAAACTGTAAATGTTATGAGGGCAAGAACCTTGTTTGTTATGCCAATAACTATATTCCTAGCATCTAAGATATATAAATGATTTATTTCGTCATTTAATATGAAGGCTCACCATTTCCCAACTACTATATAGAGGATAAATTATTGAATGCATATTATCATCTCTTTTTTTAGAGGGTAGTGTTGGTATTGAAAATCTGCTTTATACTAACTTTTCAAATTAATTAGGAGCCTTGATTTAAAATAATAGCTATCAGTTATTTGCCACCTACTGTGTGCAAGGCACTTGCATGTTTGAACTTCACATTCAAAGTGCCCCACGTCCAAAGTGCCCCACTAAAAACTGGCCCATTAAAAGCTATACTATCTTACAGAACACCTAATTAAAATATTTAGTACCCACTAAATATTTAACAAGGATTAGAAAGGTTTAGATCGTATGCTAATTTTAAACATTGGTGAGGATCTGACTAACAGTAACTATTTTTCTTCTTTTGTGTTCTGGATCCAGCCTTTAAGCTATGAAAGATATCACACGCTAGTAGTCAGCTGACTACACGTGCCTTGAACTGCAGATATTTTCTTTAGTTTGCAGTGTTAAAAATAGTTTTTTTTTTTTAAATTAGATGCCAACATACAACATGAAAAATCTCAATTCAATTTCACTTACAGAATGGAAAAATCCAATGCCAGGTCCACATTCCAACGGGAGACAGTTCGCCAGGGCAGAGGTGCAGCTGCTCCCTGCAGACAGGGCATGTGGCCTCAGATTTACCACCGCCCCCAGCTGCCTTGCTTCATCTGCTTATGTTTCCTGCCCGGCCTCTGTAGGCATTTGAGTTTGCTCCCATTGCTGGAACTTCTTGGTCCATTTATAATCACTGGAAAGGTTGAGTTACACTGTTAATTCAGAACAAGGAGTCAGGCGCTTATTCCTCCACTAGGTTCTCTTTTTCTTTTCTCCTTATCGTGATGTCTCAAAGAATTTTAAAATTAATTTTCCAAGTTAAGAAGTTTGAGTCTTCCATTTTTAAATTTTTTTTTTTTTTTTTTTTTTTTTTTTTTTTTTTTTTTTTTTAAGATGGTGCTGGCTATTTAGGGCTCCTTGCAATGCCTTATAAATTTGAGGATTGGCTGTTCTATTTCTAGGGGGAAAGGCTGTTATAATTTTGTTAAGACTGTGTTGAATCTGTAGGTTGCTTTGGATATTATTGATGCCTTAACAATGTTAAATCTTCCTATTCATGCACATAGGATGTCTTTCCATTTTATTTATGACATCTTTAATTTCATTCAGCAGTTTTCAGTGTGCAAATCTTGTACCTCCTTGGTTAGATTTATTCCTAAGTATTTGTTGTCTTCATGCAATGTAGGTGGAACTCTTTTTCTTAATTTCCTTTTTGCATTTTTATTGCTAGTTTATAAAATGTAATTGATTTTTGTACATTGATTCTGTATCTTGCATCTTTGCAGAATTCATTTATTAGCTAAAACAAAACTGTTATGTGTGTGTGTGTAATCTTTAAGGTTTTCTACATAGAAGATCATATCATCTATATATATAAATGCCTAAGTGACCAGCTGATTGGCCCACTGGCTGGTAGTTATGACGCACAATGACCACCAGAGGGCAGACGCTCAACGCAGGAGCTGCTGAGCTTGGTGACTTGGCAGCTGTGGTTCTTGGGTGGCACACTGGAACCAGAGAGGAGGGAGCCTGATTCCCAGATGTGTCACCTGAGAATCACCTTCCTGCAATCTGGGACCCCTCAGGGGATGTCGGAGTGTTGGTTTTGGCCTGATCCCTGCAGGCCAGGCCAAGGGACCCCACCAGTGCATGAATCCATGCACCAGACCTCTAGTTTTTAAATAAAGATATTTTTACCTTTTCTTTTTCAATTTGGGAGCTTTTTATTTCTTTTTCTTGCTTAATTACTCTGGTTGAACTTCCTGTACTATGTTGAGTAGAAATGGCAAAAGCAGAAATCCTTGTCTTGTTCTTTTTAAATATATATGTATATTTTACTGATTTCAGAAAGGAAAGGAGAGGGAAAGAGAGATAGAAACATCAGTGATGATAGAGGATCATTGATCGGCTACCTCCTACATACCTCACCCTGGGGTTCTAGCACGCAACCCGGGCATGTGCCCTGACTAGGAATCAAACCATGACCTCCTGGATTATAGGTCGCCACTCAACCACTGAGCCATGCTGGTTGGGCTATCCTATTCTTTTTTGTTGGGAGAAAGCTTTCCAGCATTTGGCTTTAAGATAAAAGTATATAAAGAAAATTGTGAATTAAAAAGAAGAAGAAGAAGCAAATACAATTGTGATTCATACAAATAAGTAGCTGCAAATACTAACATTTTTTTAAAATCTTAAAATAGCTACTTGATTTTAGTTATAATGATCCACATATTTAAAAGAAGAGAGATAGTAAATTTTTGTGTCAGAGCTGAGTTACTAACATACCTGACAATTATTCACATCCCTAATTGATGAATAATCACTTTGGAGAAATCAGTATCTTCTCATCTAGTTAAAAAACTTTAACTCATTTGAAGAAAAATAAATGTTTCTCATTATTTAAATGTAAAATAAATGTAACTCATTATATATATGAGTTTTTCAATGGTGTTGTTTCTTAAAAAGTTCAGATACCTCAGAGGATGATATAGATCGAATTGTGTCTCCCAAAATTCATATGTTGAAGCCCAGCCCCCAATGTGACTATATTTGGAGGTAGGGCCTATAAGGATATAATTATGGTTAAATAAAGTCATAAGGGTAGGGCTCTGATCCAGTAGGATTAGTGTCCTTATAAGAGAGACACAGTGAGAAGGCAGCATTCTGCAATCAAGGAAAGATTCTTTACCAGATGCTGACCCTGCTGGCTCCTTGGAGTTCCAGTCTTCAGAACTATGAGAAAATAAATTATAAATTTTATAGTTATAAATCATGTTATAGAAATCTACTTTGTTTGGTTCCATAACTACATATAGAAACAAGTAACAGGAGAGTTTGATAACATCTCTATTCTCACCTAGTAGAATTTAAAGATTTAATGTAATCTCAGCCTTTATGCCAACAGGGTGGTGCAAAAGTAGTTTTACAGTTTTGGGTATGGAAAAAGACATTCAAGTTATGATTATTATAATAGCTTTATTAACTCTGTGTTTTGCATATTCATAACTGTAAGCTTTTGCCCCACCTTGTACTCCTGTATGAAAAAGACCAGAGCAGATAAAAAGCTTCCTAAACAGTGACACATTTACCAATTGAAATGTATTTATTTGTGGAGCAGAAGAAACTCCATAATGAGTTAACCTGAGAACACAGATTGATAACATCAATATATTAGAATTTACTATGTAACATTTACTGTGCACTGTCCTGTAGATTTAATGAAAGGGGTAGAGATTTTTTGTTGTTGTTTGTTTGTTTTTAATCCCTCAAGGATGTTTTTCCATTGATTTTTAGAGAGAGGGGAAGAGAGAGGGAAAGACAGAGAGAAATATCAATGTGAGAGAAACACATCGATTAGGGCCAGCGCCCAGGCCGGGGAGGAGCCTGCAACCAAAGTACATGCCCTTGACCAGAATCGAACCGGGGAGGGACCCGTTGGTCCTCAGGCCTACACTCTATCCACTTAGCCAAACCAGCAAGGGCTAAAGATGTGTTTTTTAATAAGAAAAGTATTAAAATTAAACATTTGTAGAGCCTTACAAATGCCTCTGAAAAATTCTAGGATTCTGTTTTGAAAACTGATGCACTTCAACACCGTACCCTTTGTATAGATACTGGGTAAAAATGAGGGCTGAGGCCTCTTGGTTAGTTGGTAAGTTCACTTCTTCTGACTCTTAGTCAAGTGCTCTAGCCCTGATACTAAATGAACACAAATATATTTTATGTCATTTTGTCTCTGAGATCAATGTATAAGTTCCTAGTGTGTAATCAATGTATTGTATTGTAGTTAAAGCAGAGGAATGTATTGCAGTTGTTTGTGATTTTATACCTTCTTTCATTGCTTTACAAATTCTTCAAGTTTTATTTTACCTGTCTTCAAGATTTAGTATACAGTTATTCCATCTTTTACTAAAATTTTAAAATCTTGATTTTTTTCTTTAAATATATTTTATTGATTTTTTTTTTACAGAGAGGAAGGGAGAGAGATAGAGAGCCAGAAACGTCGATGAGAGAGAAACATCGACCAGCCGCCTCTTGCACATCCCCTACCGGGGATGTGCCTGCAGCCAACGTACATGCCCTTGACCGGAATCGAACCCAGGACCTTTCAGTCCGCAGACCGACGCTCTACCACTGAGCCAAACCGGTTTCGGCTTGATTCTTATTATTGAGCAGAATAGAGTACTTGCTTTACTGCATATGCTATACTTTAAAGAACATAAGCAGAACTTGGAAATTCTTTGAAAATACAACCGAGGTTATTTTTAAATTAGGCTGAATGAGACTTTTACCATGAGATGTGTCGATGTAAGAAACAACAAAACCTGTGGAGAATTTTTATGAGTTTATTTAGGCCAATTGCTGAAAAGCAAAATCTCAATCGATTGAGAAAATGTTCCAGAGAATTGTAGTTTTGCAGCTTGTTTTATACATTAGAATCAGAGGAGGAAGCATAAGGAGGGTTACATGAGATTCACTGGTGGTAGATTAAGGGGGTGGGAAAAAGCAAATTTGGGACAATTTTTGGGAATGGATAAAAAGTCAAATTTTACATTGACCAGTACAGGATAGTTAATAATTAACATTTACAGCTCATAGAGGTGTGATATTTGGGGGAACAAGGTAACAATGACAGGTTCTGTGGTCTTGCCCTCTGTTGTGGTGGGTGTGCTCTGAGGGGTCTGGAAAAGATTACTCTGACATTCCAAGAGTATGTTATCTTAGATCCAAAAGACAATAGACAGCCTCACTTTAGGTAAGGATTGATTTTTGTCAGGGAAACTACAGGCCTAGGACAAGACTACTCGCTATGACCTGCTTTTAGTTAGGAATTTGTGTGTTCAGCCATCTTATATGGCTACTTCAGTCTCTGAGTTTGTAGGGCCCGCCATGCTGGCCTCCCCTGAGCTTATCGGGTTTAATGTGCGGCCCCCTTTTCATCCACAGAGGTTATTAAATCTGTTCTGTAATGTACATTTGCCAGAAAAGGAAATGGTATCTCTTAGGCTTCAGAAATCCCTTACTTTCGTGGTTCTGTTAGAAAAGAAAGTAAATGACTAAATTAAAGTTTACACACCGTGAACCAAAATAAAACCACCTTAGGTTAAAGATGTCAATTAAATAAACCATGCTCTAATTTGGTTGTTTTGGTGGGTTTTAAGCTGGAAGTGTATAAAAGCAAGTATAAGTAGTGTTGAAAATTTAATCTTTTCCAGTTTTATTTTGCTTGGCATAACCTACTCGTCATTCCCACTGCCACCACCTGACCCTAATTTAGAGCTCTAATTAAACACATCGGAGAGGTTGTCAAAATGACAGATTTCTTGATCCCATCTCCAATCCTCTGGATCAGAGTCAGCAGGGGAGGGGCCTGGAAATTTATTTTTTAAACAAGCATTTCAGGTGATTCTTATTATCGCTCAAATGTGGGAAACATTGAATAACTTTTTTCTTTGCTCCAGTCCTTGCTCTACAAGGGTGGTTTCAACCATGTTACATCTCAAGATCACTTAGGGAGCTTTAAAAAATACTAATGCCCAGACCACTTAATCAGACTAATCAGAATTTTTTGGGTTGGGGCCTATGCAATTTTTTTTTAAATGTTTTAAGTAAAATAAAAATTTTATTGCAGTACAACATATGTAGAGTAATGTGCAAAATAATAAATGTACAGCTCAATGGATTTCTATAAAATAAACATACTCCTGGAATTTCCATCCAGGTAAAAAATAGAGAACATTACTAGCATCCTGGATGCCCCTCCCAGGCCTCCTCCCAGTCATTAATCACCTCTCGGGTAACCGCCAGTCTAATTTTTATCTCCATAAACTATATTTTGAACTTCGGATAGTCAGAACCATAGAGCATACACTCTTTGGTGTCTGGCTTCTTTTGTTCAACATTATTTTTCTGGTTTGTTGTTGGGTTTAGCTACAGTGTTTGTTTGTGGGGTTTTTTTTGTGTTGTTTTTTTAATTGTACAGAATTCTATTTTATGTATAATCCACAGTTTGTTTATTCATTCTACAGTAGGTGGCATTTGGGTTGTTCTTAGATTTGGACTGCTACAAACAATATTGCTGTAAACATACTTTTATATGTCTCTCGGTGTATAGATTTCTGTTAGGTATGTACTTAATAATGGAATAGTTGGAATGTGTGTGTTCAGCTTTAGCACATACTCCCAGATTTCCAATGTGATTGTACCATTTTCCACATTTAACTGCAGTTATGAGAGTTCCTGTTACTCTGCAGCTTTTTGTGGGGCCCACACATTTTAAAAGCTCTGCAGGTGATTTTAATACACATTGAAGCTTGAGAACTATGCAAGACCTTTTATAAATATAATTCTATAAAGTACAGGCCTGGGCTTGTCACCCTTGCTTATAACATCAATGGTTTTGTATTGCCTACTAGTGAAATAGGAATTCCATTACCTTACATTTTAGGCCACTCATGATCTAACCCCAGCTTTTCCAATCCCTACTCTCCTGTTCATTACCTACATTCTCACCATACACTCACTTCCCCCCTAACACTCCTTAAGCATTCCCCCTTGCACACCTTGTGTATACTTTTCTGTGTAGAACTTTCTCAAATGTCTGTCACATTCCTGCCCATCCTCAAGTAGACCCAGTTCAAGTAATACATCTTCTAAAAGTTCTTGTGATCCCCACTTCTTCCCTTCCTTACCATCCGTTACTTCTATTTAAAAGTGAGATCTCTTATTGCACTTATTTTTAACTAGAGGCCCAGGGCATGAAATTAATACACAGGTAGGGTCTATAGGCCTGGCCAGCAATCAGGGCTGATCTGGTTCCCTGCCTCCCTGCCTCCCCACCTCCTCCTTCCCTCTCTCCCTCAGTGCCCTGCTGGTTACCTACCATGTTCTGCACTGCCTCCTGATGGTCAGTGTATGTCATAGCGAGTGATCAAACTCCCAATCTCTTGGTCAAACTCCCAAGGGGACACATTGCATATTAGCCATAAATATATAGCTTTCTTATATTAAATATGTTTACTGGCAAACATATAATCTCTTTACTAAAATATTGCATGGGGTTAAAAGTAAATCAGTGTTTATGTCTTTGCTACCTCCCCATCCAGATTCTAAATTTGTATTATCAAACTTCATGGGAAGCTCTAGAGAGAAAGACTACTAGGGGCCCAGTGCACAAAATTTATGCACAGCAGGGGGGTGGGGGAGAGAGGGGGTCCCTCAGCCCAGCCTGCACCCTCTCCAATCAGGGACCCCTTGGGGGATGTCCAACCACCAGTTTAGGCATCCCTGTGGGATCGGGCCTAAACCAGCGATCGGACATCCCTCTTGCAATCTGGGACTACTGGCTTCTAACTATTCACCTGCCTGCCTGCCTGATTGCCTCTAACTGCCCTGCCTTGCCAGCCTGATCTTGCCCCAACTGCTTCTGCCTGCCTCATCACCCCTAACTGCCCTCCCCTGCTGGCCTGATCTCACCCCCAACTGCCCTGCTCTGCTGGCCTGATCACCCCTAACTGCCTCTGCCTTAGCTCCCACCACCATGGCCTGGCTGGTCAACTCAATCTAATTAGCGTATTAGCCGTTTAGTATAGGATAGGATTGCTTAAATGGGGTGGGGGAAAGCCTTTTTCAGCAGGAGAAGATGCTCTTGACAGATAAAAACACACAATCCCTATATCTGGACTGATAGCCAGCCATATGCACTATACTGCCAAAGAGGTCATGAAAAATTTGAACCACTTTCTTACACCTTACACCAAACAGCTGTTGCCCTTACGACCCCTCCTCAGCCCTCACCTTAGGCTCTGCCTTTGCAGTCCACTCAGATTAGGTTCTGATTGGTCGGTTTCTATGTCAGTTAGTGTCAAAAGCTCACCTCCTAGGCAGCCATTGGCTCCTGGCACTTCACCCAGATTTGGTTATGATTGGCCAGTTTCTATGCCAGTCAGCGTCAAAAGCTCCGCCTCCTAGACAGCCAGTGGTTCCTTGCAGTTCACCCAGATTTGGTTCTGCTTGGTCAGTTTCTATGCCAGTCAGTGTCTCCGGGCCTATCTCTGGGTCTGATCAAAGAGGCAGGGCTGATCAGCAGCCCCCAAGGAGGCCCAGAGAGAAACAGAGGTAGGGCTGCTTGCCAAGCAGGGAGAGAAAGAGAGAGGCAATGGCTGATCAACAGCTACCACGGAGGGTAGGCCTCTCTCTGCAGGCCTCTCTCTGGGCCTGATCTGCAGCCCCCTCGGCAGTTAGCTGTGCCGGCACTGGCTGCAGTCTGTGCTGGGTCTCCATGGCAACCCAGCCCTGACTTCTGGTATTAGGTGGAGCCTTGGTCCTTATGGACCCTGGCTCTTTATATATATAGATAGCTATGTAACAGACAAGTTACTTTTTCTAGGCCTTACTTTTCTCATCTGTGATATGGATCGCATTTACTTAAATGTTGTAAGAACAAAATAACGGAATAAAGCATTTAGTAATTTTGGCACTTCATAGCTGCTCCATTGATGCCAGTTGCTTTTGTCATTGTTAGGTCCCTTGAGGGCTGCGATAGCATATTTTATTTCTGAATCTCCAGGCAATGCCATTGCTTGTGGTAGGTGCTCAGTAAATGCTGGGTAAATAAGTTAATAAATGCCTGCTGGATGATTGGATAGGCCGTGGTTATTTATAGTCCATTTCCAATAAGTTCAGTCTGTCTTGGAAGGAGCAGTTGAAATTTCAATTTAACCATCAGATAGAGACAGAAAGTAGGGCTTCTATTACAAACTTTAAAAACTATATTTAAAAGGCCAAATCCCAGTTTAACCATGCAAGAAAACCTCTAAGAGCTATTTGCTGTTTGTTTGTTCATCTTCTGATAAACATGCCATGACTTGGGGAGAGCATACACTTCCCCTGCAGGCAAGTGTGGGTTTGGGAAGTGGAATGTAGTAGCAATAGGAAGAAATCCCCCACTCTGAGGGAGAGGTTCTTACAGGGACTCTGCTAAACCCATTGCAGTTTTGCTGAGTTATTTACTAAGATGAAGGGACTGGGTGTGGTAAGTCTAAGATTCCTCATGGGAAGTCACTTAAGAATCTCCTTAATTTCCTCGCCCTTCATCTTTGTTCTCTGGCTTCGGTGCAAGGGTGCAGTCAGTCGCACCCAGTTGGCTGCTGTTCCCAGCACTGAATTCTTTGAAGCCGGCTGTTGCAGCCAAGGATTCCTTACCCTGTTCTTTTCCTCTTGCCCCGATTTAAAAAACAGTTCTGGAAATTCTCATCTGGCCTGGAGATTGATGAGAAGGAACTTTGTGGTTTGCAAGCTGTTTTTCTAGATACATGGGACCAAAAAGGACCTTTAGAACTTTAAATTATCATTTCTAGAAAACCCAATATTGATGGATTTTACTTGCACAAATTATACAAAGTAGGCTCTGTTGCCACCACCACCATCATTTAAAAGTATTTTAGTGCTAGGATGGTGGTACCAATGAGATGAAACTGATACCAGAGAGCATTTATCACCACCTATGACACTCACAGGAAGAATGTAAGAATGTATTAGCTGATTAAAACTTCAGGAAAGATATGCAACAAAACATACAATGATTAATGGGTAGTTATGAAATGTTTTCCAGTTGCCCATAATTTTAAAAATATGAACAAATGAATGAAGTTACCCATTTTACAATCACAGTGGGTAGAATGATAAAAGAATTGGTAATCTGAAAAATATATAATTTCAGTGTTCAAAACCTTATTTGTCATGCTAATCGGCTAAAAATTCCTTGGAAGTATATATCTACTTATAAAATAAATTTTGGAAGCAATGATGGACAAGGAAGTGATAAAATTCTAGGCAAACATTTCAAATCTATATTTATTGTCTCAAGTTGCAGAACAGCATGATATGGTATACCATATATATGAAATTACATATCTTTATGTCTGTGTAGGTTTACATGCACACAACTATGTTTGAAAAGAGGTTTACCAAATGTTATTAGTGGTTTCCTCTCAGTTGTTGAGGTTTTACTTTTTTCTTCACACTTTTCTATATGGTTTGAGTTTTAAAATAATGATCTTGTAACATGTTTATAATCACACACAAAAGCTATGTTTATTTTGAAAGAAAAAAAGTTGACTATTAGCTGCGTGCCCAAAATGGTACTGGAAGTAATGAGGTATAGAAAAGGAGGCTGTGATCTGCCACATCTAGTTGATCTGGTGTAGAGTTTAATCAGGTGTCAGGATATGTCATTCGAAGAAGTGCTGCAGGCCACCAGGAAGAGGAGAGGTCACGGGGAAGCTTTCATTGAAGAGAGGAGGTTGGGGCCAGACCTGGAAAGATGGGCAGTTTCACTAGGAGGAAGGAAGAGGGCATTTTAGGCAGCTTGAGCATTGAATAATAATAATAATAATAATAATAATAATAATAATAATAATAATGATGATGTATTTGAACAGACAGCGAGGAAACCAGCTTATCTAGAATAATAAGCAAAAATGATTGTGGTAAAGAAATGTGCTTTATTGCCAAGTTTATTTCATATCTTTATTTTGATATATTGTAAACTATATCTTAGTAAACCTGGGCATTTTAAAAACGAGAGCCTAGAAAAATAAATAGAAGTATTCTATATAACTCTAAAGTGATGTAAAAACTATGACTGTTATGAACATATCATTATGAGTATAGAGGATGGAAGACTTCAGTACATAGACTGAAGGACTATGTCCATAGCTTGTTCTTTATTCAGCCAATATCTTTTTGTATAATCTTTTAATTTGTAATTAATATATTCCTATACCTTTCTTCTTCTATTAAAACATAGGAATTTTTTTTTAAAAAAAGAACATAATAATAATAATATACCTTGTGGCTTGGCTGAGAATAATATTTACATAGTCATAAAAATGTAAGTACTGAATATTTAAAAGCTAAAATTGGTACTATATATATATATTGAAAATAGGGGATGGGAAGTGTCTGTGGGTAGTGAAAAAAATCATTTGTCATCTTTAAGATTCCAAAGATAATGTCTAAAATTTAAAAATAAAGAAATATCAGCATAAGCATATTATTAAAAAATGCAAAGTGAAAAGCAGAAGACTTGGTGAATTATGTGGAGTTGGTTAGCATAGTTAGGTTTGGAGTTAGCTGAGTTTGAAAAGCCAGTAAACCTCTCAAATGAACATTTCCAGCAGGAATTCAAGACCGATATAGAGATTGGAAGTGGAAATATTGTCAGTAGTTAAATCATATAAATGGATGAGGAATGAAAATGTGTGTGAGAGAGGAATAAGGGTAGATTTGGGGGAGTGCTTATATTTCAAGAGAAATTATTCCCAGGAAGAGAAGGGAAATATTTCTTTCTCTGAGTGAGGGAAGGAAGAGGTGAGGATAAGTAAAGATACAGAGAAGTATTAAGGTTTAGGCAGTGGTTGTCAACCTCTCTAATGACGCGACCCTGCTAGCAGTTCTTAACCTATGGGTCTCAACCCATGGGTTGAGAACAGCTAGGCTGTAGAACCTACCATAGCAACAAAATAATTTATGGTTGAGGTCACCACAACATGAGAAACTGTATTAAAGGGTCGTGGCATTAGAAAGGTTGAGAACCACTGGTATAGAGGAAGGAAATTGAAGGATTAACAAATCAGATGTCTCCGATCTTCTCAATAAAATAGTTTGTCTGCTTAGAGTTGGGAGTTGGGGCAAAGGGTTAGTTTGGAAATTTGAGAATGGAAACTGTCTGGGGCAGCTGCTATAAGGAATTTAATACAAAGTTAAAAGGAGATGACTAAAAGGATTACCCAGTAGCCACGAATGTTCAGTTGAGGTTACATGGTATGATTTTGTAGTAAAGCCAATCAATATGGTTTCTGGACTTCCTCCAAGAATGCTGTATCTCCGTAGTCATCATCTTGGCTAGGAAGGGTCCTAGGAATGTCGCCCAGGATTCAAAAATTTTAGAAAAATTCTTGTCCAAGGAGAGTTAATGCTCAGGAGAACCAAAGAGCAGGTTTGCTTGTGGGATACTTCCATCAGGGGTCATTCAGAGGTCTTGTGGGGAGCTTCATGGGCAAATATATATACTTAAGAGACTTAAGAGAAGCAAAACAAATTTGTTATCAAAAAGATGTATAGCTGCATGGATAGACACAAATCAGAGGTGGGAGCATGTTAGAGAACATCTGGATTCAGATAAAAGAAGAGCAGAAGAGAAGTGACATCATAGTGGGATTATACTGCAGACTATCTAGCCAGATGGAAAAATAGATAATGCATTCTTGATGTGGATCCTAAAACTGCCCTGAGTCAGGAGAGCATGGTGATAGGGATTTTAAACATCAAGACATAAGCTTCAAGTCGCATTCAGCCAAAAAGCAGTATACTTGATTCTTTTTTTCCTGTTTATGTTTTTCCAATCATTGAAGAAACACGTACATATTGTAGAAATGTAGTAGTACAGATCAAAGACATCATGAAGCAGGAAAACAATTATCTATAAATCCACTACTGACAGCAACCATTTATATAGTTCCTTATTCTAGTTTTGTTTTGTTTTTGGCTTAAACAACAGAAATTTATTTTTTTAGTCTAGAAACAAGAAGCCCAAATCAAGGTATCAGCAGGCTTAGTTTCGGTCCTGGCCTGGTCAGGACTTGTGTAAGAGGCAATCAATGAATATGTCTTCCTCATATTGATGTTTCTATACTCCCTCACACACACCCTCCCCACCCCCCCCACCCTCGATTCCTTTCACTCTCTCTCAAAATCAATGGAAAAAATATCCTTGGGTAAGGATTAACAACAACAACAAAAAGAAGTAATAAAAGAATCTACTTCACAGGGTAGTCCTGAGAGTTAAATCAAATAATGAACTTATTTTGTTGTATCATAAATTATAGAATAAGATACAAGACGCCTTAATGAGACAATTAATTAGGAGTCATTTATTGCTCGAGTCCCAGAGGAAGGTGTCTCTTTCCAAATCTCTGAGCCCTGAAATAGAGGAAGTGTCTTGGATTTACACTGACTGGCCAGATTATTATGATCTCTGAACACATAATAATCTGGTCACTCAGTGTATATCCGATATAATAAAAGGCTAATATGCAAATTGTCTCCTTGACCAGGAGTTTGACTAGCAGACAGGCCGGCCAACTGCCCATGTCCCCTCCCCCTGGCCCCACTCATGCACAAATTCATGCACCTTGCCTCTAATATATAAATATATAAATATATAAATATAAATATAAATACATACACACACACACTGTGTGTGGCCAGATTATTATGCGTTTAGAGATAATAATAATCTGGCCACTCAGTGTCTACTTTTCGAGCCTCTTTGTTTGCAGATGATCCAAAGGGCTCTGTGTGAGCTATTGCTACAGACAGTTGTAACCTTGAATACATAATGAGTTTGTACTTGGCATAAGTATATGGGAATTATTTATCACATTGGATGGCTAGCTTGCAAGGTTAGACAGTTAAGTTTATCTTTTTCTATTATTTAGACTAAACTAAATTTAAACTAAAACACAAAGTCATTTTACAGAACAACAGACTGTCTTAAAGTGACAGAGTATATAATGACAGTTTACAGAACAAGGAATTATCTAACAATAGCAGAGATAATAAACAGCAGTTTTCTGTACAAGATGGAAGTTACTTTGCTTCAATTTATCTATTGAAATCAGTGGTAATTGTGAAGGGAATGATAATGGTGAATGATGATAATGGCAATATACTAGAGGAAGAGGAAGTAAAATTGTCCATGAAACTTATTTCCTTTTTTAAGGGATTACTAGACTATTAAATTGGGAAAGAGCTGTATTTAGTATAGCTATACTTATTATATTTGTTTAGTTTAATTGGATCTCAACAAGACCTTGATAACAATTCCATGATATCCTTGTGAATAAGCAAAAGGAATATAGATTGGATGATATAGAACTGGTTGAACAATCATATCAAAATGTGATAATGAATGGGTTCATGTCATTCTGTAGGAAAGTCTCCAGAAGTATAATTCTGGACTATGTACTTAGCCAATCTTTTTTTCCTAATCCATTATTTCCATGAGAGCATTGATAGCAAGCTATTCAAAGTTGGGAAAGAGAGCCAATAAGCTGACTGAAAGAAACAGGACCTGTAAAAGGTAGTATAAGCTAGTGCAAAGACTATGGCCTTGATTTCATAGATCTACTGCTACTAAGATATGTGTCTTTGAGTAAATTACTTAATTACTTAAACACCTGAGCCTTTGCTTCCTTGTTTGCAAGGAAATAATACAAATTATTCCATGGTCATAATATGTGTGTTATCTATTGTTGTATAATAAATTACTCCAGAACTGGAGGACTAAAACAATAAACATTTATTAATTTACACAGTTTCCAAAGGGTCAGGAATACAAAAGCAGCTTACGTGGGTGGTTCTGGCTCCAGGCCCCTCATAAGGTTGAAATCAAGATTTGGGCTGGGGAGTCATCTGAAAGCTTAAATAGGACATGTCACTGTTGGCTGAAAGCCCAGTTTTTCACATGTTCCTAATGATATGGTAGTGGCTTCCCCATGAAAAGTAATGAGAGAGAGAGAGAGAGAGAGAGAGAGAGAGAGAGAGAGAGAGAGAGAGGCCACAGTACCTTTTATGACTTAGACTCTAAAGTCACCTACTGTCACTTTCATTAATCTCCTCATTAGAAGTGAATAAGTTTAGCCCATATTCAAGAGGAAGGGAATTCGGATCCACCTTTTGAATGGAGGGGAGTATCTTAGAATTTTGTGGGCATATCTTAAAACTACCACAATACAAAAAGTAATCTTTACAGTGCTTAGCAAACAATAGGTAATCCACAAATGGCAGTTGTTATTATGCTGTTATTAATATATACCTAATACATCTAATTCTTAACTATAAAGCCATTGTAGTTAAGACCAGAAAAACTCATGGTTTTTCAAATTCCTGGAAAATACAGAGAAAGAAACACCATATATCACTATATTCATTACATCTGTTTTGTAAACTGAAATGAATGGACTATTTTTGTACTGCATGCATTGCATTAGAGCAGTATATTTAATAGGCGTACCTAAAATGTATAGTCAGCCTGCAAATACCAGTGACATGGATAATTCGAATGACAGTTAATCCCAAAATTGATTTTGTTTGGTTTTGTTAAAAGTTTTATACTTGTATTGAAATACCTATGGGTATTGCTCATCTAAGAATTCATTGAATTTTAACTGTGTAATATACCAGTTTGTCTTTCTGAGTGTCCTGCTCTCCTTTCCGCTAAAAAAGGAACCACAGCTAAGACTGACAGAAAGAGAGGCCCTGGCCTACAGCAAAGATAAGAAGACTTCTTAGTTTACACAACTTCACTGAGGGCAAGGAATAATGAGGGTGGGGTGGGGGTTAAGGGGGGGCAGTGCACAGTAAATCAACAAACAAAGGTATAATATCAACAAAAAGCTCAAGCAGGAGAGTTGATGTTGACAGTAAAAATTTAGAAGCAAGAATTAATATGGCTAAGTCACTGGATAATCTAGATTTCCTCTGTTTATGTATACATTTGTATACATATAGGTACATAACATCCATTATTAGCCTCAAGGATTGTCTGATGTTCATTGTAAACAAAAACATAAGCCTGAAACCACAGGTGGACAGAGTAATTTACTGGGGCACTTTGGTAAGATAAGATCATTACATTCAAGCTATTGTCACACCTTACACTAGTTAATTTATTAGTGTTTTGATTTGCATTAAATATTAGATCCTCAGGCTAGTGTCTGACATGGTTGAACTCTCCTTAGCTGCCTCCTAGTGGTCAGTGCACTCCCACAAGGGGAGTGCTGTTCAGCTACAAGCCAGGCTGACAGCTGGCAAGCGCAGTGGTGGTGGCAGGAGCCTCTCCTGCCTCCACAGCAGCACTAAGGATGTCTGACTGCAGCTCCCCACAGGGAGTGAGCCTAAGCCATCAGTTGGACATCCCCCAAGGGCTCCTGGACTGCTGAAGGGCACAGGCCAGCTAAGGGATCCCCTGCTCTCCAGTGCACAAATGCCGTGCACCGGGCTTCTAGTTCATATATAATTCAATAATTCCACCTCTGGGTATATATATTTTTAAAAACTTGAAAGCAGGGTCTCAACAAGATATTTGTATACCTGCATTCTTATGGCAGTGTTATTAACAATAGATAAAATATGGGAGAAACCCAGATGTCTATCAGCAAAGCAAATTACAGTATATACATACATTATTCAGCCTTAAGAAAGAAAGAAAATTCTAATATGCTACATGTTACATAGTATGCAGCTAAATATTCTCCAGTGAGGATTAACAAAGAGTAAATTAAAATAAGATAATTTTTAAAAATTTATTGCTAAAATTGTAACATGGATGAACCTGAAAATATCATGCTGAGTGAAATAAGCCAGTCACAAAAGGTCAGACACTATGTGATTCAGTTTATAAGAGGTACTTACAATAGTCAAAATCATAAAGACAGAAAGTAGAAGAGTAGTTGCCAGGACTCCAGGAAGACTGGGATGGGAGGTTGTCATTTAATGGGTATCGAGTTTGAGCCTTGCAAGAAGAAAAGAGCTCTGAAGATGGATGGTAGTGATGGTTTCATGACAGTGTGAATGTACTTAACAACACCAAACTATACACTCAAATATCGTAAAAAAATGATCAATTTTTGTTATATGTATCTTACCACAATAAAAAAAATTGAAAAAAGAAAACAAAAATAGGACAGAGGGAGAAGTCTAAGGGTTAGTAAGTAAGCTTCTTGAATTGGCACCACTGTGCCCCAATACAGACAACATCCAACTATCTCTTCACAATCCTATCTTAGTACCCAGAAGTTACCAAATAGCGAATCTGGGGTATGGCCAGAGAATCTGGACCTTTACAACCCAAATGATTTTGATGAACAGAAAAATTTGGGGAACTGCCTAGGCTACATTATTATAAAAGAATGATTGAAGAACCTTTTATCAGGATATTTTTTAAAATAAGGTCATTTTGCCTGGCCAGTGTGACTAAGTGGTTAGAGCTTCAGCCTGCAGACTGAAGGGTTCGGGTCAAGGGCATATACGTGGGTTGAAGGTTCAGTCCCTGGCCCTGTGGTCAGGGCACATGCAGGAGGCAACCAATTGACATGTCTCTCTCACTTCGATGTTTGTCTCTCTTTCACTCTCTCTCCCCTTCCCTTCCTCCTTCCCTCTCTCTAAAGATCAATCAGGGGAAATATCCTCCAGTGAGGATTAACAAAAAGTAAATTTAGAAAATAAAGAAATTAAGATAATTTTTATTGTGGTGAATGTGCATAATAAATTTACCATTTTAACCATTGATGTGTATAATTAAGTGGCATTAAGTAAGTACATTCACAATGTTGCATAGCCATCACCACTATCCATTTCCAGAACTTTTTCATCATCAGAAACTGAAACTCTACTCTGTTAAACAATAACTCTTCATTTCTTCCTGCTCCCTCTCTCTAAAAATTAATCAGGGGGAAATATTCTCCAGTGAGGATTAACAAAAAATAAATTTAAAAAATAAAGAAATTAAGATAATTTTTTATTGTGGTGAATGTGCATAATAAATTTACCATTTTAACCATTGATGTATATAATTAAGTAGTATTAAGTACATTCACAATGTTGCATAGCCATCACCACTATCCATTTCCAGAACTTTTTCATCATCGGAAACTGAAACTCTACTCTGTTAAACAATAACTCTTCATTTCCCTGCTCCACCCCCAGCCTTGGTAGCCTTTCTACTTTCTGTCTCTGTGAATTTGCCTATTCTAGATACTTCATAAATGAGGACAGATAATTGATTTTTAATGAAAGTTTAATTGCTTTCTTGCCTATGGGGTTAAGCCTGGGTGAAGGGGAGCAATCATTAATTGGGTGTCTTGACATGACAAGCCAAGGTCACATTCAGATTTCCTGGGTTTATCTCAAGCAATCGAAAATTGTATTTATAAACTTCAGTTTCATGGAATAGTAAAGATTCTTTTCATCCTAATTATTTTTATCATGACCTATGTATTCATAAATGATAACTGATTAGTTGGTGATATTCAATCTGATTTTCCCTACCCAAACCTTCTTTGGAAAGTTCTTTTCCTAAAGTTATCTTCCGACTTACATCAATATGCAGAGGAGACATCCTTCCTACAAAAAGCTTGTTTTTCCTCCCACAGTTTTGGGGAAGATTGTGAAGAGGAAGTAGGAACTAGGTATAATGTTGGCAAAAATGTTTTGAGCACCTTAGATTAAAATGTTTGATAAGTACAGTCTTATTTTTATTGCCTCATTATACTGCTCGTTGGAGAATGTGTTTCCTTTGGTCACCTGCCAATGAGAAAGATTAGCCTTTTCCTGAATCTAGAATTGTTTCTTTAGCTAGTTATGTTGCTAGAATAAGATAGACAAATGTTGCTGAAACGAACAACTCAAGATTGGAACATGGCAATGCTCACTTCTTCTCACTGTCCTTTCCAATTCATTGGCAGCTGCTGCACCAGTATGAGCCAGGTTTTGGTGGGGCTCTCTTTCCTCACCTAGTCTAAGCTGGAGTATTTTCAATTTAGTTCTTTCTGATGTCCAAGACTTTAAAGGTTAAAGGATTCACACACACACACACACACACACACACACACACACCCCACCTCATTTGTTTCTGTTTGGGGCATCTAGTAGGAAATTATTTTTCATTTAAGTGACTCTTCTGTAATGAAGAATCATTTTTGAAATTTTCTTTTTCTTTTTTTTTTTTAATATATTTTATTGATTTTGTACAGAGAGGAAGGGAGAGAGATAGAGAGCCAGAAACATCGATGAGAGAGAGTCATCGATCAGCTGCCTCTTGCACACCCCCTACTGGGGATATGCCCGCAACCAAGGTACATGCCCTTGACCGGAATCGAACCCGGGACCCTTCAGTCCCCAAGCCGACGCTCTATCCATTGAGCCAAACCGGTCCCGGCATCATTTTTGAAATTTTCATATCTTGTATCTTCTAGTTTCTATTTTAGTCCAGAATAGTTTCCTTTTCTTTGAGACTAAATGTCAAGTTTTGTGTTTTTTGTGTATTTTTTTTTTTTGGGGGGGGGGGTGTATTTTTGCCCTCCCTCAAATTTGTTCCCAGTTTACAGCAAAAGAAGCTGCTAGCATAATATTTCTGTATCAGCAGCTAGTTGAGCTCAATGTATATAGTTCTTTGATCTTTGCCTTAATGTGCTTGTGTTGATCTAGGGTGTATCTTTTGGCCCTGGGAATTCTGAATTAAAGATAAAGCCTTTAACCCATCATTAGTTCATCTCCATTGCTTCAAACAAAGAGGAAACAAACTGTGATTGCAGTGTAAAGGGCTGAGGTCACACAAGAGGGCAAATTTATTAGAGATGATGTATTCAATGTCATACTGAGTTCCTAAGCAGTATTTCAGAATGTCCTTCCCTGAAGTTATTTGTTTTTAATAGCATAGAATCTGGCTATGAGGAATGAATTATGTACACATCTGTTTGAAAGCATGAGATGAACAAGTTATCTCTTGAAGTCACTTAATTCTTTAGAACAAATAAGTTGCATTTTGTTCTGAGGGAATTTTAACACTGGTTTAATTGGGAGAATTAAATGAGCCCAAGGCTAGTCTACAGAGAAAAGCCCTTGTAGATAGTATTTTTTATTGAGTTTGCCAACCTTTAATCCCCACTCACTTATGGTAAGTTTCAAGTATGGATAGTCCTAAGATGTGGTCAGTTTCCATGACTGCTAAATAGAATATGAATTTCTCATGTTACTTGAAGACTGTTTGTGGGAGGTCTTATTTGGGATGTTGCATTTTCTAAAGAGCAACTCATTGTTTAATATGTCACATCTGAACCCTACAAAAATGGTGGTGCTCATCTTACAAAAAAAAAAAAAAAAAATTGTGTACCTCCCTATATGGTATTCTTTGCTACCTAAGCCATTTGCTTGTGAGACTGTAAACTCTAAGACAATAGCCTGCTTCTCTTCCTCTCTCCTCATAGTCAATTCTTATTTGTTAGTGCTTTCCTATGCTTGTCTGCTGTCGGACAGAGAAAGGGCTCAGCAGAGGCAGAAAAAGCCTTTATAAATTTTTCTTTAGCAGTATACCATGATCCTAGATTAAAGTAGAAACCAGGAAACATAAGGTATAGAAGTCCCCAGAGTGACCTTATATGGCAGATAAATTTTTTATATGAAGAAACATCAGTCCCTGTGACCTAAATTAAGCTACTTAATCTCTCGGTGTCATTATTTCTCTGGTTGTAAAAGGGGAATAGCAATACCAGTCACTCTCTTCCTCTGGAGTTTGGGGGAAATTTAATGAGATAATGAACTGAATTGTATTCTTCTTACAAGGGAATATATTGTTGACTTTTAGGAGAGTGAACTATTTGGGGGTCCCTAAGGGACCTGAAAATCTATTACCTCTTCCAGCACTAAAATAGAACTATTGTAAAAAGCTAACCCATTGCCAAAAAGTAAGCTATTAATTCTGTGGCTAGATCAGGTCCAGTGTGAGAACAAGGGTTTTGATATCTTCTTGGGAAGAACTAGTGCTAGATAGGCACAAAGATGGCCTTTTTTCTTTCTTTTAAATCAGAACAGAGGTATAATTGTGTTTGATGGTTCACTTTGGGAGAATATTAGATTCAACCCTGAAACACAATAAATAAGATGATATACTTTTTAAAAGTCTCTAGAACATGCATTCTAAATGGGAACAATATCCCCCCCCCAAAAAAAAAAAATTAGATATTATAATGGTTTGTGACTCCCAGAACAACACACACACACACACACACACACAACTCACACAGTATATATATCGTATTAAATTTTCATGGAGGTGGGCATTTAGAAAAAATGTCTAAAAGGGTAGGGATGAGGATAATAATGAAAGGAAAAAAAATGGTTAAGAAATACTGCTTTAGTCTAGGACAAGAATATGGTTGTCAATTATTTTTCCAGATATGTTGTCTGTAAGCATTGGTGAGCTGAAGATTGTTAGGCCGGATACACATTGCTATTGATTCCTTCAGTCCAACAGGAACTGAGTTCATAGAAAACTTGAAAGAGATGAAATTCATACCCTAAGGGATGATGATCTCAGACAGACAACTCAAACATAAAATCTACCCGTTAGAACCAATACTTTGTACTTAAATAAATGTGGTTAAATCTTTAAGGTAAGAGATTCCTTTTTTCTCCTGCCTATTTAGCCTTACAGAAAGGCACATCAAGGGTAGGCATGATCTTCAAAGTACTTCATAGAAAAAGCCAGATTGGGAGAAAGGAGAGGGTGTGGACCCCGCAGGCAGGAAGGGAATAATTATCTAAATAGTAATGTGAAGTGCAAAGCAGCATAGACAAGAAATAGTGGGAATTGACATTTAAGTGTGTAAGAAATTTTAAGTTTGATGTTGCATTGATACTCATAAATATTTGTATATCCAAAGTATTTTTTTCTTCCATCTTTTTCATGTCTTAAATAGTTTTTCATACCTTTTGAATAGGTGGGATGATGCAAAATTGGCTTGGTATATACTATGAAATTTGGAAAAGGCTCTGTATTCTGTTAGGCCTAGAAGCCCTAAAATAATAGAATGACCATCTTTTTTTATTTATTTTATTTTATTTTAATATTTTTATTGATTTTTTATAGAGAGGAAGGGAGAGAGATAGAGAGCTAGAAACATCGATGAGAGAGAAACACCGACCAGCTGTCTCTTGCACACCCCCTACCGGGGATGTGCCCGCAACCAACGTACATGCCCCTGACTGGAATCGAACCTGGGAACCGTCAGTCCGCAGACCAATGCTCCACCACTGAGCCAAACCGGTTTCGGCCATCTTTTTTAAATATATAGTTTTTCCTCCGTCTCTGCCTCTTTGTTGCTTAATCATCCTATTCTTTGATATTCATAACCATAACGTGGAGGAAAGAGAGGCTGATTATTCATGTCTGCTTACCCATTTCATAGTGATGCCCTGGACAAACACTTTTTCTCCAAGCCAAGCATTTGCTAAGAATTAGTTGCTGTGGGCATTTAACTGCCTTACAGAAATCTACCCCAGTCTCCTGGTAATTGATTTCTTAAAATCATAGAAGAAAATGAAATGAATTGGAGAGAGGCCTTCAATCCTCTGATACCCTGGGGCCCACTCATCTCCACCCCCACCCCAATTCTGAAATCTAACATATTGTCTCTCTCATAGTTCCTCAGATCCCCGCCCTTCAGCTTGTCTTTGTTACCCACTGGGTGGGTGTAACCAAACCTCAGTCACACCGTGGCCCCAGCAGCTGGGATTCTCTCTCTCCCCCATCGCATTGCAAACATTCTTTTCACATCATTTTGTCCCCTCTGCTGCATTCCCTCCATTTGGCATCATTCCCTCTGTGCGACCTTGTTTCAAGGGACAGGAGTTTGCCACGGAGATGCTGGCAGAGAGGGTCCAGTGCTCTCCTTTCTATCTGAAGAACCCAGTGTCACTCATTAGCATATGAGAAGAATGGTTGTAAATAAACATCAAATGAGGTTAAGGAGCTGCAGCTCATCAATATTAATGAAGTCCACCTCACAGTCTTGGAGCGGAGTACTGATGGCTCTAATCACAAGAAGCGGTTTCCTAAGGCCCGTTACAGGGAAGGGAGGGTTAGATTCAGCCTTCAGATGAATGTTCGTCATCTTCCCTCCCCAGGAACGCTGCCGAGAAAGGCTGTCTGATACCAGATCTGTGCTTGCAGGGCCCCTCTTGTGTCCTGATTACATCTGTTTGTCTAAACAGGTGGAAGGCTAGAGGAAGAAGGCTGTATCTGCTAAACCACTCTCGGGGTGGGAAAACTCCAGGTCAGTCTGCGGTTCCCAAATGAAAAATAAGGTCTCAGAGTACTAGGATTTGATCTCTCATTGCCCCATTCATCAGTAGCCCCATGGAGCTCAAACTCTTGTTTCCAATGCACTTAGAAGATCTGAGAGCTTCTAAGCCCAGCCTAATAAGGGGATGAAAAAACTTCTGTCTCAAGGAGCTCACATGCCAACTCCCAGGTAGGCCTCTTCACAGAGCCATGTTTGCCTCATGGGCCTATATTCAGAAGAGTAATAAGTATAGTTGTCGTTTATTGAGCACTCACTGAGTCCCAGGCACTGTACTAAGTATTTTTGAAGTTATATAGTCCTTACAGTAATTTTGTGAGGCTGATTCACAGGTGAGGAAAGTGACACAGAATTTATGTAACATGTCTAAGTTCACACATGTAGCAAGTAACATCTAGATTTAACTTAGAGCCCAGCTGGTATGGCTCAGTGGTCAAGCGTTGACCCATGAATCAGGTCATGGTTCAATTCTCGGTCAGGGCACATGTCTGGATTGTGGGCTCTATCCTCAGTAAGGGGTGTGCAGGAGGCAGCCTATCAATAATTCTCTCTCATCCTTGATGTTTCTATCTCTTTCTCCATTTCCCTTCCTCTTTCTGAAGTAAATAAAAAAAAATATTACTTTTAAAAAGAAAGGTATATCTAACTTAGAGGCCCATGCGCTTGACCACTGCACTCTCTGGCATCTGAGTCAGTCACGAACAAAATGTGAGCTTTTGTGCTCTTCCTTCTCTTTTGTAAGATTAACACCCTTTCTTCTCCAACCTAAAGTTCTCTGGAAGTAGGACCAGACGGCTTTAGAATTAATTTTTTAAAAATCAGCCCTGGTTTGGCGCAGTAGATAGAGTGTTGGCCTGGGGACTGAAGGGTCCCCAGTTCAATTCCAGTCCAGGCACATGCCAGGTTGCAGGCTCAATCCCCAGTAGGGGAGATGCAGGAGGCAGCCAGTCAGTGATTCTCTCTCATCATGGATGTTTCCATCTCCTTCTCCCTCTCCCTTTCTCTCTGAAATAAATTTAAAAGTAAATATTTGTTTATCAAAGCACCTGTTTGAAACCATTTTTAGCAAGTAAACTTTTACTAGGTGTGTTTTTCTTTGGATGTAAATTTGAGGCAGTGGTATATGTGCTTCGAGTGTGTGTGTGTGTGTGTGTGTGTGTGTGTGTGTGTGTGTTAAGTAACACTGATACTTATTTATCCACCTTACCAGGCCAGTTTCTTTTATGATCTACATACCTTGCACAAGGTCAATGACTATGGAATACAAAGAAGCCGCCTGGCTCTCATAGCTGCTTTGAGCCTATGATCCTAGCCTCAGTTACACCGTTTCAACAGTTGAACCTTGGTTTATTGCCTAAAGTTCATACTATCAGCTTCTTTATCTAAGACTTCCTGAGGGGTGGGAAGGAGAACCTGATGCTGCATCAAGTGGTTATCGCAAAAGCTGCACCTGATTATTTTTAAATATATTTTATTGATTTTTTACAGAGAGGAAGGGAGAGGGATAGAGAGCTAGAAACATCGATGAGAGAGAAACATTGACCAGTTGCCTCTTGCATACCCCTACTGGGGATGTGCCCGCAACCAATGTACATGCCCTTGACCAGAATCGAACCTGGGACCTTTCAGTCCACAGACCGATACTCTATCCACTGAGCCAAACCGGTTTTGGCTACACCTGATTGTTTTTAAAGAGTAACGCTTAGTGAAAGGATCTGCTAGTGAAACAGCCACTTATCTTTCCTCTCCTTTCCTCCTTGAAAACTCAGGGACCTTACTTGGTAATTTTTACTTAGGCAAAACGCCCAAGAACGTTTCCACAGAATAGCACCCAAAGCCCACCCATGCAGGAGCCCTTCCTGCCACCAGGGTAACCAAGACTGGGAAGCAATTGAAATGGGGCCTTCCTTTCCCAGGCCTGTGGCTGTCAGCTTGGCTCAGAAAGAGGCAGACTGATGACTTTGTCTCCTCACCCAGTCACACTACCACACAGTTCTCATTTGGCCTCCAGTCACATGGTGATGCTGCTTATGGCCAAACAAGGATGCGCTGTTTCCAGTTCTTTGCACCCTGGGCTTGGCCTGGGCATCCTTAGCTGAAACCATCAGGGCCCCCAAACCCTGAAGCTTTTCCAGGGACAAATTGCATGCAGCGGTGGAGAGGAGGAGCTGGGCTGTGCAGTGAAGCAGTGGATGGTGTGCAGTCAGGATGTTTGCAAGAGCCAAGGGGTTAGTTCATTGCCGCTTTGTATACTCAGGCGCACCAGAAAACGCAGATTAATAGGCTGTTTATTCTTCAGCATGTTCCTTGAATCAAAGGCTCTGGATGGTATTATTAAAGAGTGTTTGTGAGAGCGCCCTGGAACACTCCTCCTGGGCTCCGCTCACTGAAGAGGAACGATTGAGTCCTTTCATTTCCTGGGCAGCACCCCTCACGCTCATTGCTCACGATAGTATAAAGGTCTGCAGAACCTTTGTTGGAAGCAGAATCTTTTGTTCTGTCTTTATGAGGTCCCATTACCCATAGCACCTTGGTCTGTTGGAGCCTAATTATTTCATGTTCTTGCCTTTGAGCTACCTGCACCTGATGAATGCAGTCCCCTTTACCTCACGGAGTTTTTGTTTGGGGTCTTGGAGGGTTTTTTGTGTTATTTTCTTTTGTTGGCTCTATGTAGTACCAGTTCTCTGTTTGGGCAGTATGGTCATCTATTTTTTTCATGGTTGTTTAAAGGAATGTTGCCAGAAAGGAAGAAACATCCACCTGAATCCTATTCTATGAAGCAAATGAAGTTTTTGTTGTTGTTGTTGTTTTGGTTTTTGGCTATTATATAGAATGGAAGTACATTGAATCATGAAAGAATTACTTCCTCCACTGCCACCCCCTGCAGTAGAGATTTATATTGAGGAAAGTAAAAAAAAAAAAAAAATTAAAAAAAAAAAAAATCAGGAGGGAAACTGCTTCTCCACTCCCCATCCAATTCCCTTTCAGCAGCAGCATGCTGTCACATGATATTCACTGTACCCTGTTCCCTCTGGCAGTTATACTTTTCCTGTGGCCTGGAAAATACTGTGTTTCAGGCCTTCCACAACTTCTGTGTGTGTGTGTGTGTGTGTGTGTGTGTGTGCATGCACATACCACACAACCGCACCCCTCCTGGGCATGCCTTTGACACAGAGTCATCCAGTTTATGGCAGAAGCGCTGGAAGCTTACTAGTCACTATAGACAATGCAAACACTCAGCACATTATGGGCACCCGTATGTATCAGACAAATGCAGTACAAATCATAAGCAATAGCTCTGAATCTGGCACAGCCCTTAATGACCACAGCCAGAGGCCAGAAAATGAAATGGAGGTCGTATATCTGGGGTTAGAACTCTAGAAACCATCTGGCATCCCACAGTCCACGGTTCCCCCGGGGAGGTGCACCTTGGGGCAGTGGGAGTCCTCTCATCCAGAAGATGCTGTCCCCTCACGTCCCGCCCAAACCAGCACAGCTGTGTGGATGAGGACTATCTGCCATATATACACTGAGACCAAGATATATATACACACCCTGGCGCTCCGCCTGGTTCCTTCTGTGAAGTCCATCTGTTTATCCAGTTCCAAATCCCAGAAGGCAGTCACCAAAAAGTAAATAGTGAGGAGGGACAGGGTTTTTTTTCTTTCTTTCTAGATAAACATGTTCCAATGAACAAAACAGATTTTACAAACGCATTCCATCTAGTAAATCTCACCTAACAGCTGTGTGAGGATGGCTTGGAGGAGAACAGGACGAGGCGTGGGGGGTCTCAAGACTTGATTGGGAGAATTAAAAAGTTCAGAGATCCACAAGGCATGGGCAGTTCTTGCTAGATGGAAGTCAGCTGCTTTCCTTCATTCTGTCCCCTCATGCCAAACCTGGGATCTGTGCGGGGCTTGCCGAAGATAAAAGTCTGGCTGCAAATGTCAGCTTCTTTAGCGACATGCCCTGTGTTTGTGAGTGTGCCCTCCTCCTCTGTCGTTCTGACGCTCCCCTGGAGTCAGACAGTGGAATATTGCCCTAGGGCTGCCCATCCACCCACCTCTGCTTCACACTACTCCTGTGGCTAAGACAGTGAAAGACTGAGCATAGATCAAGAACATGAATTCTGCAGATCAGGGACAAGCACAAGAAATTGACCTTATGCCTCAGAAGTGGCTGGATATTTGTGTGTCTCAGTTCGATGTCAGATTGGCTCACTATACCACTCAGGAGTTGTTTTTAAAAATGTTCTCCTCGCTCCTCATTTTTGGGTCAGATGCTTTGGATAATCCAGTGGAATTCTCTCTGCTTGACTGCTGGTTGCTGCCAGACGTGGAGTGCTAAATCCTGTCATTGGTGACTTGAAATGGTGATGTGTGAAACAGTGCCGCAATTTGGACATCCTGCATTCATTCACACAGACTGCTCTGCCAATTAACCACAGTAGTGAAATGCAGCAACAAAGGGGGAAGAAAGCAGTTTCTACAGCCCTTGCCTTATCTTCATCCTGGGATCAGAGTGCTGTTCCCACCCTCCTCCAAAGCCAATAAGTGTCTCCGGTAATCAGTCAGCCTTGGAATTATGTTTTGTTCAATATTATTCCTTTCTTGGGCCTTATAGCACAATTTTTTTAACAGATTGTAGCATGCTGGAGACAGAGAAATAGCGTGTATGTGAGAACAGGGAAGTGAGAAACAAACTCTTGCTGCTGGTTCCCATCTCCAGTCTTTGCATTCGTTATTCCCTTTTACCCCAGATGGCGTGCCTGGCTCCTCCCTATCTGCTAGGTCTCAGCTCAAAGGACACCTTCTCTAAGAGGTTATCCTTGCCTCCCATCTAATGTCCCCCCCTCTGCCCCTTATATCATACCACCCTGTTTTTCTTATGTCATTGCCTTATCACTTTCTACAACTATTTTATTTTTATCTACTTGTTTACACACACTAGAATGTAAGCTTCATATAAATAGGGATTTTTCTCTGCCTCATCCACTGCTATTTCCACAGAACCTAGCATTTAATATGTATTACTTGAATAGGTTGGAATGTAGCAATTAAGAACTTCCAAAGCAAATATATGGTTTTTATCAGGAGTTGAAAAAGCAAACAGACAAATAGTTTGAAGAATGGAATAAAAATACCAGGTTTCCCATATTCATTTTCATAATTTTTTAAAAAAAATTTTTATTACTGATTTTGAGAGAGAGAGAGAGAGAGAGAGAGAGAGAGAGAGAGAGAGAGAGAGAGGGATTTGTTGTGCCATGTATTCATGCATTCATTGGTTGCTTCTTGTATGTGCCCTGACCAGAGATCAAACTCACAACCTTGGCATATCGGGATGATGAACTAACCAGCTGACCTATCCAGCCAGGGCCTCATAATAGTTTTAATTGCAAGTTGAAAGTGTAGAGTAGCTCTTCGTTTCTTCTGATTCAGACTAAACTGCTCCGTATTGAGAAGGTTAAGTCAGGGTCATGGAGACCAAGGACAACACTCTGCCTTGCCACAAAGTGAGGCCACAAAGGATGCCCAGCTCCAGATTTCCACTGGAAAGTGCCTAGCTTTGCTTTCTCCAGGGCAGGTGCCAGAGGAAACTAGCACAACAATTTAAAGCAGTGGCAAGCCCAGCCTGAATATCTTCATACAGCCTTTCTTACATTCTTGCCTGCTTCTGGCTCCCAAAGAGAGCACATGCCTCCTCGAAGCTCAGGGGCCCTAGCCCTTTCTGATGTGAGAGATGGAGGGGAAGTGGGTGTGTCTTAGTGTGGACCTGCCCAGCTGTGACACTGCATGACCGAGAGAACTTGTTTAGCCTCACAGACACATGGCACTCACTCCTCAGAAGTCCTGCACCCAAATGAGGAGTATTAGCTTCTCAGAAGTTATCCTTTGTCTTGTTGGGGCAAGATCAGTGCCTAGTGTCAAGAGAGAGATATTAAAGATTAAAGAGCCTCCCCCAGGAAAGGGGATGGTTTTGCCTGAATCTCTTAAGTTGTTTTTTCCCCATACAAGTGCATTCATGTTGCTGGGCTCCCTGACTTACTCCCTGGCAGTTTGTAGTTATTATTCTCATGACTTTGTGGTCTCATTGATATCAGAATGTGTTTCAACAGCTGTAGGGGATGCTTCCATGCTCCACTGCTTTTTCTCTTACTTGCTAATGACTCTTCTGTTGGTTTCAGCCTTTAGCCAAGCCCACCTCATCCACACCCTACTCCCGGCCCTGGCTTTTATTGATGCCGTGTTGACTTTGTGTGTGTCTCTGTTAGTTCAGTTTTTGGAGCACCTGCAGGGAATTAGCCATCTCTGCTTGCTTCTGGGGATCACCCAGGCCTTTGATCTGTTTGATTTCTATACTTTTGGAAACGTTGAAGGACTCTTTAGCTTCACCAAAATACATAAAAGGTGCTGTAGTTTCTGTAGCGTGACCATCCAGACTAGCTCTGCTTAGGGATCAGAAGATAGTAGTGTAAATAACAGATGTAGATGCCATTCATTAAATGTTTACTATGTATCAAATACTGTTATAGTCGTTTAACATGACTATGTAACTTAATTCTTACTTATAGGCCTAAAGGCCATACATGAACTAACCCCAATTATTTCTCTAACCTCAACTCTTATTCCTTCCTTTCTGGTTCTCTTAGCTCCAGCTATCCTGATTCTGTGCTGCTCCTCTGACCCAATAGGCATGCTCCTTCCTAAAAGCCTTTGCAGTGGCTGTTCCCTCTGCCTAGAATGCTCTTCCCTCAGATGTCTGCCTAGGTTACTCCTTAATCTTCAAATCTTTACTTGGGCGTCACCTTGAAACTTACCTAGACTACTCTATATAAAATTGTACCACCACTACCCACTCACACTCCCTCTCCAACTTGCTCTCTTATACTTTTTTCTTACTATTATTTTAACTTATTATATAGTTATTTATTTAGTTAATCATTTATCATTGGTCTTCTCCAGTATAAAGTAAGATACATGAGGGCAAGAAACTTGTCTAGTTCCTAATGTATTCTAAGCACCTAAAAACAATATCTGGCATGTGGTAGATGTCCCATAATTCCTGCTGCATGAATGAAGTTTGCCCTTCAAAAACCGTGTTTCCCTCTCCCTTCCTTTTTCTCTAAAAATCAATAAGAGCATATCCTCAGGTAAAGATTAAATATATATATGTATATATGGAGATTAACAGGAAGTAAGGCAAGAGTTGCTGTTTTAAATACTGTACCAGGGGAGGCCTTACTCCTATGATGGTATTTGAGCAGAAACCTGAAGGCCGTAAGATAAGCAGGTATCTAGGGACAAAGGGGATAGCAGGCACAATAGCCTGAGTCATGAGCATGTTTGACCTATTCAAGGAACAGCAAGCCGGTGTGGCTGGAATGGTCTGAGAGACGGGTGATTAGAAGGAGGGGTGGTTAGGGCAATAATAGGGGCCCTCATTGTGTAGAGTCTGAGAAGGAAGAAGTATCCCTCTTTATAAATAAGAAAAACTAGGGCTCAAAGAATTTCATTCATGCCAGGAAATAACAGAGACATTTTGAACCTTGTCTTAATTCCAAATTTCATGTTCTTAGCTGGTATGTGTGCTACATTAGAAAGCAATAACTTGGGTTTCATAGCATACCCACCAAGTTATATGCTACCTACCTGGATTCAAATTATATCCTACCTGTTCTTTATGATGCTGCCTCACCACAGAGAATTACAATGAAAGAATCCCAGAATGTTAGAGCCAAATAGAATCCTAAGGATTATTGAGTCAAAAAGTTCACACATTTTTTAATAGTTCTGAATGGTATTGCTTTTTTCAGACCCTTTGATGTCTTCCCACTGCTTTTGTTTGTTTTCCTAATTACTTAAATAGGTTATACATGAATGTGACAAAATCCAAAAGGTCAAAAGGGTACACAATCTAACATACTTTAAAATAAATTTAACTTTGTCTAACTGACCCTGATTATTTACATGTGAAGCTTGACAGAGGAAGAAACTGAGGCATAAAGAATTGGTGCCCAGTTGAAGGCACCCACCAATGGAGAAACCAGCTACCTTATCCAAACTCTTTCAGAAGACTTGTGCATAAAAGAAATTGAGTGGGTTCATCCTTTGATGCCTCTGGGGTATTTTTCATCTTTTTCCTTTCTTTTTGTTTGCTTGCCAGTCCCGCTGAAAGATAAGGATCAGGGTTCAAAAAGCCTAACCACTGTGTCATTTCCCAGGATGGAGAGCCACTATCATTTGGTTCACATTTTTATTAAAATAAGATGAGTGATTTACTCACATTATAGGCAAAGAATCTTTTACCAGGAAAACGATATTTTGAAAAACAAAGCTGATGGCTTTAAGGAACAGTAACTGCTGACATCGGTTTCCTTTCCCATCCAGTCCCAAAACAGTCAGACACTTTTCTGTGTCTAGCTGCCTCTTTCTCTTACCCACACATGTACATATAATTATAGATATGGTACAGTATATATGCCCACAAAAAAACAGAACACAGCAGGAAAGACAACGGTAGATTCTTCTGGAGGGATGTGTTTATCTGTATCCAATCTTCTTTTCTGGTTCCTGCTGTTTTTGTTTCCCTAAGTCTGTTTTTTTTTTATTTGATAGGTAGCCATAAATCCATCATCATTGGTGGAAGTTAGTGGATTCTGACGAGAGAACAGGCTGTGGTCTTTATAAATACGCCCACATGCTGGCAACAGCCTTTCGCTATTCACACAATCATCGAGACCCAGGGAACTTCAGATTGGTTTTTTATTTTTAGTCTGTCTTGGTTCAACTCACCCTGAGTGAGTAACTCTGTTAGCCACTGCTTCTTTTTATATTTATTTAGAAAAGAAGGAAAATGCACTTTAAGCGAATCAAATGCATAATCTGTCCCACTTCTTATTTATTCTGCGGCTACTTTGGACAGTGGAAAGCCCAAAGAAATAATAACTTTTATTGGTTTTTGTTTTCTGTGGCTTGCTTTCTCAGACAAGCCCTCATCAGACAGTTCTGCTGATAGCTTATAAAATTTCAGCCTGATTTTAAATTGGAAAGGAAAGAGTAGTTGGAAATTTTTTTATGTATATTAATACACTCTTCTCTTGCCAATCTGTGTCTAGTCCTGTTAAAATTGCAGATACAGATTTATAGTGGCTTCATGTTTATTTTTGTTATCCCTTCTCTATAAAGATTAGCAGAAAGTCGCCTAAACTAGAAAGGGTCTGTCCGTTTGTTTGGAGGGAACAAGGAAGCTGGGAGCCAGATTGACTACATCTGACCCTGGAGCCAGCCTAGAGGGATGATGGAGATGAAATAGCTGGTGGCAGGTTTAAATATTAACAGTGATACTAGAAATAGCACTGCATTCTCATTTTGGAATCCACTCTGCTAGGTGTTTTTCATCCATAAGAGAAACAAAAGCGGCTGAGTCTCCAGGGCTCCAGGGGGGAAAAAGACATAGGGAGCCTGTGTAGTAGAAAGAGGCCTTGCCCTGGATTCAGAAGGCTTGATTTGATCATGGCTCTGCCATTTACTTGGTGATTTTGTCCCTTGCTGAGTCTCATTCTCCTTGTCTATAAAAAGAGGAATCACACCATTATCCTCTCCCTCCCCCACAAGGTTCTTATGGGAATCAAAAGTGATCATGAATATGAAAATGGTTCGCATAATTATATAGTCTCTCTACCAATATGACTCATCAGCACTTTTAATGGTGAGATGATAGAGGATTGGCAGTGCATTAACTACCAAGAAAAATGGTGTGTACCTGCCTCAGGCAGGAAGACGATTTATTCACTCATCAACGAAGAAGAAAGGCAAGATAAAGTAGTCATGAGATAAGAAATAAGATTGCTTTAGCCACCCACTGGCTCGAGCTGGAGATCTCCATGAATTTTGCCTTCTGTTATGCAGGTGCCATCCCACCTCTGTGCCTCTAATGGAGGAGAGTGATAACCAGAGCAGGTGCTGCTACTGAGTGCTTCCCCTGCCATATGCCAGCACTTTCAGTTTACTATCTCTCTCTTTTTTAATCATCTCTTTTAATCCTCTCAAGAACTCTTTTTTTTTAAATATATTTTATTGATTTTTTACAGAGAGAAAGGGAGAGAGATAGAGAGCTAGAAACATCGATGAGAGAGAAACATCGACCAGCTGCCTCCTGCACACCCCCCACCAGGGATGTGCCTGCAACCAAGGTCCATGCCCCCAACCGGAATCGAACCCGGGACCTATCAGTCCGCAGACCAACGCTCCACCACTGAGCCAAACCGGTTTCGGCCCTCTCAAGAACTCTTAATGGGGGGTAAGAGGTCAGCCAAGGACTTATATGCATGCATATGAACATAACCAATGGGCACAGACCGGGGTGGGGGTGAGGGAGTGAAGGCATGTGCTGGAGATTAGGAGCAGCTGGGGGAGACTTATGTAATACTTTAAACAATAAAGAATTTAAATTTAACCCCCCCCCCCCCAAAAAAAAGAACTCTTCATGATTAGTATTAGTAGTATCATTATTCCTATTAGTATTGTTGTTGTTATTATTCACTCTTATTTCCAGTTGGCTTGCTCAGTGTCATATGACCAACTAGCTGAAGAACCAAGATTGGGATCCTGGTTGGCTGATTCAGGAGCCTGCACTCTTTTTTTTTTTTTTTTTTTTAATATATTTTATTGATTTTTTTTAACAGAGAGGAAAGGAGAGAGATAGCGAGCTAGAAATGTCGATGAGAGAGAAACATCGGCCAGCTGCCTCTTGCACACCCCCTACGGGGGATGTGCCCGCAATCAGTGTACATGCCCTTGACCGGAATCGAACCTGGGACCTTTCAGTCCACCGACTGATGCTCTACCACTGAGCCAAACTGGCTTCGGCAGGAGCCTGCACTCTTAAGCATGTGTTATATAAGGCCCACACAGGGGTTAGAGCCAGGCAGTCCTCCACAGAGTCCTAGAGTTTCAGGCAGTGACTCAGGCCTTCTCTCCCATCCACCTCATTCTTTGCACCTTTAGCCTGGGAGAGGGCTATTGAGGAGAAAGTTGGGCAAAAAAGACTCTTGTAATCTATGTTATACATTGAGGTTCCTTATAAGATTCCCATTGGGGGGAAAGTATATCTGTTTAAAAATATTTTCAACCCTCACATGCCATAACTTCCTTATTTTACAGGTGAGAAAATGGAGGTCCAGAAAAACGTAATTAGTTCTGTGCAGAACTCAGACGGCGTATTTTCTTTATGTATTATGTCTTTATGGTAGAACAGAATATTCCCCTAAAACAACATGAAAGCCCTCACTGTGGCCATAAAGATCCATGTAAGGAAATTAAAAACACTGCCTCTCTTTCAAAGGTTGTGAGGTATTCCAGATATACCACCTTGAGAGGGCAGAATGTTTCCTCTGACCTTTAGTGACCATGAGGAAGGATGGAGTTCATTTCCACCCTAGCGCTCATGCCTGTGGAACCATTTCTTTTCAAGTAAGAGTGGGTCCCAAAAGTTTGCCACAGTACCTGCTTCTTCCTGGATAAGAATTGCATCTTGGCTCTGAAGTCTTTGTTTCAAAGGACACACCCTGTCCTCTTATTTCCAAATGAAAACGTGAAGCAACAACAACTGGTAGAGCTGGGCTAGTTGGTCTCTGGATTAGGATGGACGGTGGTACAAATGCTAGGCTTGAAATAACTTTCCTGATGGGCTGCTGGGCTCTTTGGGGGCTTATGGTGCCAAGATCCTGCTTCATATTTTGATGTCCAAAGCTGCCTGCCATTTCCTCAATAAATGATCAGGAGACTATGCCTGTGCCAGAGTAACTAGCCCTGTTGCTGCTGGCACTGGTGCCTCCTTTCATAATGCCATATGGCTGCCCACCCTAGGCCTATGCACGCCTGTTAGGTTTCATGTCATCAAAGCTGTTGAAGAGAGTGACACCCCACCCCAGAACCAAGTCTTGCCTTGGTCCTCCCACTCTCAATAGCCCCATCATGATGGACAGAAGGCAGGGCAACACCCCAAGGGTTTCACACAGTCTGGGGGTTCTTATCATATCAGACCAGGTTCTTATCATATCAGACCAGGATTAGTTCAATCCCTCGGTAGTGAGTAGGGATAGCCATGGTGAGCCTAAAAACCTGATCAGATTGCCATGATGTGCTATACACGATCACAGGTTAGAATTGCTTACATTTCTTTTTTTAATTTCTTGAATCTTTGTGTATATGTGTGTGTGTGTGTGTGTGTGTGTGTGTGTGTGTGTGTATTTCAGAGAGTAAGGGAGAGGGAGAGATAGAAACATCAATGATGAGAGAAATCATTGATTGGCTGCATCCTGCATACCCCCCACTGGGGATCAAGCCCCCAACCCAGGCATGTGTCCTTGACCAGAATTGAACCCGGGATCCTTCAGTCTGCAGGCAGATGCTCTGTCCACTGAACCAAACCAGCTAGTGCTGCTCACATTTCTTTAAATCTTTGTATAATATAAACAGTTCCTGGTGAGTTGCTTTTGTTCATTCTAAAAACTGTCATGAAAGTGTTGCTATGTCTGATTTAATATTTTCATTCCTTATGTAAGATCATTTTCTTTTCAGTAAACTAATGATCATTTCCCTCCATTTAACATAAAACAACAGTGCTACCAAAGAAGATAAAATTGAAGAACACAGCCTGCTATTCTCTGGGGCTTTGCTTGACAGGAACATGGCCCTAGAATTTAGATTTTTCCTGTGATTTGTGGCATCCAAGTGCTACATGGCGTACCACATGTCTTGCCCCTTCCTCTCTCTGTCCCCACTCTCCCTCACTCATGTCCTCATTCTTGCAGAGTAGCACTGAGGAGTATTTACTCAGCTGCGGGCTGGTACCAAAGGCTAAGTGCCCGGGGGATTGGAAGGAGTGGTATGGTCATGCCCTGAACTATCCATGTCCTTCCGAGCATCTCTTGGCAGAGCAGCCCGGCTGAGGGTGATTGTCATTTAAAATGAGCCCTGCATAAAAGAACATAAAAACAATCGCAGCTGAAAATTGGAGAGTTCACTCCTGGGCTGTGGTATTCTCTGGTCTTTGTGGTCATTCCTATTGAGGACATGCAGCCAACCAACTAGAAGTTGTCCAGTAGTCTGAGATTGCCCATGGCTTGGTAGCATTTCATTATCTCCAGTTCTTGTCCCTGCACTAGCTCACCCAGCCATCAATATGTACACACTCATACAAATGAGTTCAGACTAAACCCCATTTCAACCCTCAAACTTTCGGAGCTAAAAAAACACCTTGATTTGGACTTTGGAGAAGGCTTTTCCTGATTAAGGGACAAAGACATGGCCCTATTCCTTCCACTCCTCCACTGGTCTCCTTTAATGACACCAGTCTGACCCTGGAAAAGGCACCATTTCCCAGGAAGAGCAGAGGCATCTGAGTCTATAATCATATGCCGCCTCAGTTCCTCTGAGCAAATGTTGTGGACACACATGGTGGTCTGTGAGGAGTTTGCAGAGATGACTAAGCTGCCCCCAGGAGCTTCAGAGGCAGGAATTTCCTTAGCAAAAAGGCAAACCAGATGTAGAAAAGACAAGAGAACATCTTCATGCTTCATTTCCAAGAAAGGAGTTAGCCCTGGGATATATTGGGCATCAGTAATTTCTGACTAGATTAATTTTCTAGCCAAAATAACCTCATCTATCACTCTCTAGGATTAAATATGACCAGTAAAAGAATTTTTCGAGTCAGAGGCTGCTTATCTTAAAAACTACAGCATTCGTGCTAGAGTTGAAACACTGGTAAACTGAATTATTAGGAAGTAAACCCTAGGCTTCCTCTGATTTTCAAGATAAAAGCTGTGCTACATTTCTATAAAAATAAATATCCAACTCATTGAGTTGAGCACTTGATGTAAAGGTGTTAGGAGTCAGCAAAACCCAGGAAAGCAGTACACCTGCAATAATTTATTGTTTCCTGAGATTACAGTAACTACCAAATAAGACACCTTCCATCTTCAGCACTTTACAGCTCCTGGCATCTCCTCACTCCCCTCCCCCACTAAGACATGCCTCCTGGGCATGGAGAGTCCCCATCTCTGTCTTCACACAGTGGCCAGAACTTTGTCCCTCTGAATTTTCATGAGTCACTCTGCAAATTTTTCCCCCTTAATGTCTGTATTGAATTTTGAGAGAGAGAGGAAGGAAGAGGGATAGAGACATAGAAACGTTGATGAGAGAAACACCGATCAGCTGCTTCCCACTTGCCCCCTACTGGGGATCAAGCCTGTAACATTCTCCGACCTAGAATCAAACCAGCAACTTCTTGGTTCATGTATTGACACTCAACCACTAAACCACACCGTCAAGGCTACCAAGTGTGTTTTCATTCACTCATTTCTTCAACAGATATTTACTATAATGTGCCAGTCATTGTGTTAAGGTAGTGGTTCTCAACCTTTCTAATGCCATGACCCTTTAATACAGTTCCTCATGTTGTGGTGACCCATAAAATTATTTTTTATGGGTTACTGACATTCCTCATGTTGTGAGGAATTATTTTTTATGGGTCACCTGCAACATTCACCGACCTAGAATCGAACTAGCAACTTCTTGGTTCATGGGTTGACACTCAACCACTAAACCACACTGTCAAGGCTACAAAGTATGTTTTCATTCACTCATTTCTTCAACAGATATTTACTATAATGTGCCAGTCATTGTACTAAGGCAGTGGTTCTCAACCTTCCTAATGCGTAAGGTTTTAGGCGACCCTGCTAGCAGTTCCCACAGGTTGAGACCCACAGGTTGAGAACCGCTGCTGTAGAGCCTAAGACCATCTGAAAACACAGATATTTACATTACGATTCATTAACAGTAGCAAAATTACAGTTATGAGGTAGCAACGAAAACAATTTTATGGGTCACCACAACATGAGGAACTGTATTAAAGAGTCACAGCATTAGGAGGGTTGAGAACCACTGTGCTAAGGGCTTTAGTTAAGTCCAAGTATTTCTCAACTTCAGGACTTCACCTATTAATTGGTTAATAATTATAAAATACTATTACCATTTATTGAGCACTTTGCTAATTTTCCAGAAAAGCGTCATATATAAATGACCTCATTTGATTTTTACAACAATCCTATTGGGTAAATACTGTGGCAATTCACATTTTTAAGATGAGGAAACCAAAGTTTAGAGAAGTTGTATAACTTGTCCAAGTCATACCAGTGGTAAGTAGTGGAGCTAGGTCATCTGACTGCAAAGTCTGGGCTCTGCACACTACTGCCTGGTGCAACTACTCTGGCCTGTTTAATGGGGCCACCTAGAGGGTACCTATGTGTCTCACGTTGATATAAAATCTGTCAGTCACCCGGCCTGAACTGTTCTATCATTAGAAGTCAAGACCTTCACTAACCAGTCGGATCCCACCTACTAAAGTAGAATTCAAAGACCTTTGCAGTTAGGTAGGCTTAAGTCTGAATCTCATTCCTTCCTCCACTCACTAGCTGTTTCCTTGAGAAAGCAACTTGAGTTAAGGAAACCCTAGTTTCTTTATTTCTAAAATAATAGCAAATACTATAGCAAAGGATGTATGATGGGCCATTAATGTAATGTAAGTACTTTACATTAACTCACAGCAACTGTATGATGTTGGTACTATCATTATCTCCATTTTATAGATGGGAAAACTGAGGCATCAAGAGCTTAAAGGTCAAGTCATTTGAAATCAGTGGCAAAGCTCAGATTTGGACCCAGACAGTCTAACTTTGAAGTCCATGCTCTTAGCCACAATACCACGCTGTGCTGCCTCTAGACATGATGGGATCAATGGTGTAAAACCCTCTGGTCTAGAGCCAGGCACAGAGTTGATAGGACGATTATAAGGTTTAGAGGAAGAAAGTTTAACAGCTCTGACCACCCACAAAAAAGAGGAGCACCAATTTGTGGAGAGTGTTCTGATTTTGATCTCATACCAAGACTTCTTATGTCTTTGCCTTTGAACTTTCAGGACTTGCTGGCTGAAGCCTTCCTAATTGTGGGGATTCCTTAGAGCATGCATCTGTTGGTACACACCACCTACCTTCCCTGCACCTGCCGGGGAAGACCGGCTGGGATGAGAAATGGTGGAGTGGCCACCAGCACAGGTGTCTCTTCCCCGCCCTCCTGGGGCCTCCGGCCCAGCACAAGGTGCTGTGCTGGAGCTGCAGTCTTTCCTGTTGACAGTAATTAGAACCTTTCAGACTCAATTTCTTAAGTGAGAAAAATCCCAATTCGCTTGACTTGTCTCCTTGATCCAATTCACCTGAAGCTATTTAGTTTTTTCAGTTTGTTGGTAGGGGAAAGCAAGCTCTTAAGCCTTCACACATTAGTGGTTGATAAGATCAAGAGCCTGAAAATGTTAGTTGGGTAAACTTTGGAGCCAGCCGCCTGCATTTGAATTCCAGTTCTGCCTCTTAGTAAGCATGCACCATCTGAGTCTGTGTCTGTGCAACGGGGATAACAATAGTGAAGATTAGATGAGCTAAGACATGTAAAACCCTTGGCAGGACAGTGCCTCTCCCTCAGCAAGTGCTCCATGAATATTAGCTGTCAGTATTATCAATATTAAGCCCATCCAGCCCTCAGTCATTCTTCTTTCCCTCCTAGCCCGGAAAGCTAATTCCCCTCTCTATTCCCCATGCTCTAGACTCTTCTCTCCTCACTCATCGGAGTATTTCATCTCTCTACGCCTCCATGAACATATCTGTGAAATGGAACTGAGAATAATGGAGTCTACTTCATGAGGTTGTTGTGAAGGTTAAGTGAGCTAATTCAAGGCCTGAGCAAAGACCTTGTGACTATTCAGTCTCATTACTGTTAATCCTACAACACAAAGGGCTGCCCGGAAAGGCCTTTGAGATCTTGGAGAGTTATAAGAGCCGAGGGCCCAAAGCAGACAGCGCCATTTAGGATTAACTAATGCCTGAGTGTGAGCCTTGGGAACTAGGGAGACTGCTCGCTTGCTCATTTCTGTAACATAGTGCCTGGGCCCAGGAGGCACTGGGTAATATCAAAGTAGTGAATATTCTAAAACAGGTTTGGCTCAGGCAACCTGACAGAGAATTTTCAAGGCAAAACACTCCTAGGTGTTTAAGCATTTAAACTTGGCAAGAAACACCTTCCTCCTCTCCTCTCCTGTCTTTGCCTCCAGGATTTAAAAACAAAACCAAAATAACTCTGATTGTTTGGAGTTACTATGCTCTAGACATCCTGCTAACTACTTTATAGACATCATCTCTTTTCATCTTGACTTCAGCCCTGAAAGGTAGGTATCATCATTTTCATTTTACAGATGGGAAACTAATATTTAGAGAGGTTGAGCAATTTCCCCAAGGTTGCATACCTGGTTAATTGCAAAGCCAAGATTTGACTCTAGCCCATGGGACAGGAAGGGGACAGCTCCCAATTGCTCATCAATGTTCTGATTTTGAAACAAATACCATTCACTATTTTCCACTTACCGTTCTCCCAAATACCCATCATACAACCCAGGAGTGTCTCCAAGTGACAGATGCCTCTCCATGGAAGACATCTAAGCTTGACATTATATAACCACCGCTTGATAGACATAGAGCCTTCCACAATTATCTCTTTATCTGACTATCTTCCTTACTTCACATTTGGGAAAGTCAGGTATATCCACCAAAGTTTACTCTAGAAAAGCACTGATAATTCAAAGATAGAACTCTCTTTTATTTATTTCCTGCCACCATACTTCTCTCTATACCATATACAAGGAGTTCTGGAGTGAGATTAAAGTGGGAGCACATTAGATTCAGTGGCTTTTCTCTCCTTTGCCTTTCCTGTCCCTCACCCCAAATCTATGAGATCATGAGTGGCTATTACTCCTTCCCTTGATAAATAAAACTTATCAGGCTGTGCCCGAGGTCAGGCAAGTGAGGAGAGGAAAGTACACACCCTATTGTGGCTAAGATGAAGGCCACAAAAGCCATCTTGATCCTTTGACCTACATTGACGCTGATTCTATTCCTTGGTGTCCCTGACTTTGGCAGTGTGGTTTGGTTAACTCTGTGCCCCCATTTTGAATTGAGCTTTAATGAAAAAGTAGTAGGAACTCAGGCCTGTCCCTGAGGATTTGGGGTTTTTGTCTTGGAAAGGCATCAACCGAACTAGCAGGGGCAGGAGAGCTGAATTCCTGTGGTTTGGGCTAACTTAGGCCCAAAGAAACCAAGTGCCTATGATCATCTTCATTCCCCAAATGTGGCCGTGCCCTTTGGATTCCCTTCTCTCACTCATGCTCCCAGTTAGGATGGCTTCCAGGTTGCTTACTCTTGCTTTACCATTAGCATGTCTTTCCATATTTGAAACGCTTTAGCCTATGGAACACTTGTGGGTTGCTGCTGCCTGGCTGATCTAGAGTCTTTTGGATTAGTACACACAATACCAAAACAACTTTTAAGCATCAGCATCTTTCCTCTCCCTTGGGGTCCTATATACCTCCCTGAGATTTACCTCTGTGGGTCTTCTGCTGTGCCACAGGAGACTGGCTCATCTCTCCCACAGCACTGCTTCTGTATATCAGGAATCATTTGTTTGCCTTGACTGTATACCTTGGACAGCTAACGTGGCTTACTATAATATGACCAGATTTGTGTGCAGACATCAAAAAGAAGCCAGCCTGTGTAATACTGGATGACAGAGTAATATGTGGGTTGCTATACTGTACTCTTCTCCTCCATACATTCTAAGACCGAGTGTGCCTTAGTCCTGCTTCCAGATGTTCTGTAGATGGCCATTAGGCATGTTGTAGTGAATGTTACCATGCCAGAGAAATTCAGCAGATTTAACCAGCTTTTAAATGACTCATTCTTGCAAATTGTTATACACAAGGAAAACCAAACTAAGAAGGCTGATAAAAGTATCCCTCTTGTTCCTTCTTTTCCATCCCATTTTTCAAACCAGTGAAGCTCCTTTGGCTAAAATATTATAGCTGGGTGCCTCCCACCCAGGAAACACTTTTTATAAATATGGACCTTAAAATCTCACCCCTGGAGGTTAGTGGCTAGCACACTCTTAACTCTTACTTTTAAAAAGAGCAGCTCTAATGGCCAGTGTGCTCAGTGGTTAGAGCATTGGCTCACACACTGAGGGATCATGTGTTTGATTCCTGGTCAAGGGCATGTACCTAGGTTGCAGGTTTCATCCCCAGCCCTGATCAGATTGTGTGCTAGAAGCAACTAATCAATGTGTCTTTTTCACCTCTCTCTCTCTCTCTCTCTCTCTCTCTCTCTCTCTCTCTCTCTCTCTCTCTCCCCCTCCACTCTCTCTAAAAACCAATGGGAAAAACGTCCTCGGATGAGCATTAACAAAAAATAAAAAAGCAGCTCTACTAAAGCTAGATCTGAAACCCAGGAAATGATCAAAAAGAAAGCAACAAGTTCACATGCAGAGACCTAATATATTTTTCTCCATTTCCACTTCAGATTTGCTGACCATGAAGGAATATCACTGTTTGCTGCAGTTACTGTGCCCGGATTTCCCACTGGAGCTTACTCAGAAAGCAGCCAGGTATGTCTTCTGAGCTCTTGAAGCCAACTCAACCCTCTGTGGGGCAGAGCTTCTTAGAGAAACCTGAAATGTATACAAACAAACAAACCATTAGGGAAGAATAAAACCATTAGGAAAGAAACTGGCATTTGGAGAGAGGTTTATTTGGGAATTGTCTAAAAACATAATACTTAGTTTCTGTGTTTCCAAGCGGAAGCCAAATGATCCTTTGTGGTTTCTGTGGGGAGCCTTTGGGTCTGCAGATAGCGTTGGAGGGTGGTAAGATGAAGAGACAAACACACACACACACACACACACACAAAGAGGTAAGAGTTGGCAGCAATTTGTAAGGAAAGGGGATGAGGTTGGAGATTAGATAAAGCACACTAGAGGGAAGGATAAAGTGTATTATTTATGCTAAAAAAAAAAAAAGGTTTTCAAGATTATTCCAGAATAGTTAGAACCTCCTAATTTCTGTTTGTTTTCAGTCATTCACTTTTTTTTTTTTTTTAAATGAGGTAGTTGGACTATGCATTCAGTTAACTTGTAACATAAAACCTGAGCTAAGGTAGCAAATGGAAGTATAGCTAAATAAATAAATAAATAAATAAATAAATAAATAAATAAATAAATAAAAATCTTGTTTTCTGAAAGGAATCATAATGAAATTTTTAGGAAAATACTCAGTACAGACACACCTCATTTTATTGCTGTTTGCAAATATTGTGTTTGTTTTTACAGATTGAAGGTTTATGGTTACCTGGGTTGAGCAAGTCTATTGGCACCATTTTTCCAACATTTGTTCACATTGTATCTCTGTGTCACATTTTGGTAATTCTCACAATATTTAAAACATTTTCATTATCATTATATTTGTTATGGTGATCTGTGGTCAGTGATCTTGGATGTTACTATTGTTTTGGGGCACCATACACTATGCCCATATAAGATAGCTTAATCTACAAATGTGTGTTCTGACTACTCCACCAACTGGCCATTCCTCCATCTCTCTTCCTCTCCTTGGGCTTCCCTATTCCCTGAGACACAATAATATTGAAATTTGGCCAGTTAATAACCCTGCAGTGGCTTCTAAGTATTCAAGTAAAAGGAAGAGATGTATATCTCTCACTTTAAATCAAGAGCTAGAATAGAAATTATTAAGCTTAGTGAAGAAGGCATGTAGAAGGCCAAGATAGGGCAGAAAGTAGGCATCTTACATAAAAAAGTTAGCCAAGTTGTGAAACAAAGGAAACATTTTAAAAAGAAATTAGAAGTGCCATTCCAGTGAATACACAATTGATAAAGAAGGCAAAACAGCCTGATTGCTGATGTGGAGAAAGTTTTAGTGGTCTGGATAGAATATCAAACCAATCACAATATTTCCTTAAGCCAAAGCCTAATCCAGAGCAAGGTCCTAACTCTTCAATTTTATAAAAGCTGATGGGTGAGGAAGCTGCAGAAGAAAAATTTGAAGTTGGCTCATGAGGTTCAAGGAAAGAAGCAAGTTACCCGGAAGTGTTAGCTAGGATACTAAATGAACAACTACATTAATGAACAAGCTACATCAAACAACAGATTTTCAGTGTAGGCAAAACAGCCTCCTATTGGAAGAAGAAACCATCCAGAACTTTCATAGCCAGAGAGAAGTTGATACCTGACTTTAAAGCTTCAAAGGACAGGTTGACTCTCTTGTTAGGGTCTAATGTAGCTGGTGACTTTAAGTTGAAGCCAATGCTCATTTACCATTCTTAGAATCCTAGGGCCCTTAAGAATTATGCTAAATCTACTTTTCCTGTGCTCCCTAACGGAACAACAAAACCAGCACATCTATTGACAACATGGTTTATTGAACACTTTAAGTCCTCTCTTGAGACCTACAACTCAGAAAAAAAGATTCCTTTCCAAATATTACTGCTCATCGACAATGCACCTGATCACCCAAGATCTATGATGGAGAAGTACAAGATTAGCTCTAGCCAAAACCGGTTTGGCTCAGTGGATAGAGCATCGGTCTGTGGACTGAAAGGTCCCGGGTTCGATTCCGGTCAAGGGCATGTACATTGGTTGCAGGCACATCCCTAGTAGGGGGTGCGTAAGAGGCAGCTGGTCGATGTTTCTTTATCATTGACGTTTCTAGCTCTTTATCCCTCTCCCTTCCTCTCTGTAAAAAATCAATAAAATATATTAAAAAAAAAAAAAAAAAGATTAGCTCTAGCCAGGTAGTTCAGTTGGTTAGAGCATCATCCGATATGCCAATATTGTGGATTCAATCCCAGGTCAGGGCACGTACAGAAAACAACCAATGAATGCGTAAGTGGGACAACAAATCAATGTTTCTCTCTTTCTCTAAAATCAATAAATAAATAAAAAGTTTTTAAAAATGAAGTACAAGATTAAGGTTGTTTTCATGCCTGCTAACATAATATCTATTCTCCAGTCCACAAGTCAAGGAGCAGTGTTGACTTTCAAGTAGTATTATTTAAGACTATCATAGACAGTGATTCCTCTGGTGGGTCTGGGCAAAGTAAATTGAAAACTCCTGGAAAGGATTCACCATTCAAGTTGCTATTAAGAACATTCATGGTTCAAAAGAAGAGATAAAAATATCAACATTAACAGGAGTTTGGGAGAAGTTGATTCCAACCCTCCTGGGTGACTTTGAGGGGTTCAAGACTTCAGTGGAGGAAGTAACTGCAGATGTGGAAATAGTAAGAAAACTAGAATTAGAAGTGGAGCCTGAAAGTGTGACTGAGTTGCTGCAGTCCCATGATAAAACTTGAACCGATGAGGAGTTGCTTCTTATGAATGAGCAAAGAGAGTGGTTTCTTGCAATGGAATCTACTCCTACTAAAGATGCTGTGAAGACTGTTGAAATGACAACAAAGGATGTAGGATATTACATAAACCTACTTGATAAAGCAGCAGCAGGGTTTGAGAGGATTGACTCCAATTTTGAAAGAAGTCCTACATCAACATTATGGCAAGACCCTCCATCACTGAAGACCCAAGTGATGGTTATCATTTTTTAGCAATAAAGTGCTTTTAAATTAAGATATGTACCTTGATTTTTTTAGACATAATGCTATTGCACACTTAATAGACTACAGTATAGTGTACTAGTAACCATAACTTTTATATGTACTATGAAACTAAAATATTCATGTGACATGCTTTATTATAATATTCACTTTATTGAAGTGGTCTGGAACTGAACCCACAATATCTCCAAGGTATGCCTCTATTACAACATACATGACAGATACATGTCATGATACCGTACAATGTATAATACCAAGAATGAACCATTATGTAAACTATGGACTTTGGGTGATGATGTATCATATTAGTGAAGATTGCTCAGTTATAACAAATGTACCATTCTGGGGTGGTACATTTGTTACAACTGAGGGTGTCAATAATGGGGCAGGCCATATATGTATAGGAGAAGGGGTTATATCGGAAATCTCTGTACCTTCTCTTCAATTTTTCTATGAACCTAAAACTGCTCTAAAAAGGTAAAGTCTTGCCCTAGCCAGTTTGGCTCAGTGGATAGAGTGTGGGCCCGCAGACTAAAGGGACCCGGGTTTGATTCTGCTCAAGGACACATATCTAAGTTGCAAGCATGATCCTGAAGCAACCAATTGATGTATCTCCCATCGATGTTTCTCTTTCTAACACCCCCCCCCCACTCTCTCTAAAAATCGATGGAAAAATATTCTCAGGTGAGGATTAACAAATAAATAAATAAAGTCTTAATAATTTTTTGAAATGGCCAGCTACCCTAAATCATAATGATTGCATTTACCTTTATTATTTCATTTAAATTCATTTACTTACTTCTTAAACTTAATCCTTATAAAAAGTATTGCTTCCCATTTTATAGAAAAATAAACTGATATATCTCCAAACAAAAAAGGGAAACTGAACTCAAAGAGGTTAAGTATGTTGCCTGAACTTGCTGATAGCTTATAAATAACAGAGGCATGACTTAAACCCAGATCCGCCTGAATCCAGAGATTGTTTTCAACCTCCTCCTGCTCCTGACTCCCTATGCCAGGATATCATTTCTTCTTGGTGGTCTGACCCACTGAAACCAGCGCTGCATGGGCCGCACTGCACCATGAACCCCCTCACATCTAAGCGAGCCCTGCTGACTAGGGAAATGGGAAACCACTGCTGCCAGCCACAGACAGTGGCCACTCAGGCTGTTCCTCAGTTCATAGCTCAGGCTGATTTTGCTGATCATGTGCAAAACCTGCTTAGTGATCACACACCCAAAATTGTATAGGTTTTCCCCCTCATTGTTCAGTGGATATTTACCTTTTGTGGTGCCAACTAGTCACTGGTAATACAGTTCAGGTTTTATAATTTTAATTTATTCTGTGATCCGAAGGAGATTCAGGTTTTTTTCTCCTTGGCTGAAAAGGGTGTAGGAGATTATCTCTTACTAGAAACCCAGTGCACGACCTGTGCCCTCTAAGCTGGCAGGCGGACATCCCCCAAGGGGTCCTTAGCATTGCCGCAGAGGAGAGGCTCCTGCCACCTCCTCTGCACTCACAGCCATGAGCCCAGCTTCTGGCTGAATGGCACTCCCCCTGTGGGAGCGCACTGGACCACCAGAGGGCAGCTCCCAGGTTGAGCATCTGCTCCCTAGGGGTCAGTGCGCATCATAGAGACCGATAGGTCTGCCTTTTGGTCAATTTGCATATTAGCCTTTTATTATATAGGATAATGTAAAAGCAGCCAAAAGGAGTAAGCTTCAAAATTCCAATGATAGTTCCTTCTCTGAAGTCAGATCATTTTAAGGAAGATTCAGTTCCAAATTTTTTGGGGGGAAACTCAGCACTCTTAAAGGCTGGGCTTAATAATAAAAATCAGCTACACTTTCTACATGTCTGAATAATGAACATCAGCTCATATGATCCTTAGTGGCTGATACCTTTCACTGAGCATATTTTTTGGGTTCTTCATGTTGTAGCGTGTGTCAGTACTCCTTGAAATATTTCTTGAGTGCCAGTTTTGTGCCGGGAGCTGTTCTACACACTGGGAATAATGTAGTGATGAGTAAGTTATAGTTGCTATTGCTCAAGGAGTCTGACATTGGTTTAGAAGAGGACCAGTGGGTACCAGTTAGTAGGTACCAGTTCCTGCCTGCCCCCACTTTGTGACAGGCCACCTTGGTTTCTGTCCCCCAGAGCAGCCACTGCCTTCCTTTCCCATTCCAAAAGGTAGGTGTGAGTTCAGGAGGGCAAGCCCTCTGGGGGATTTTCAGCCCCAGCAGCCACAGCTTTGCATTGCCCAGCCATCTCCCAGATCCTTCCTAACAATCTGATAATGTAATCACTGCAAGAGTAGAAAAAAGCAACAGAATCTTCTAACTACACAGATTCTTACCATCAGTGATACCCAAGGCTTCTGGAGTGATATTTCCCTATTATCCCCTTCCCGCCAGGAAGGCTACTGTTTGGTAATAACTCCAGACCTTTCAGTGTGAGGAGGCAGCACTGTAGCCAGTCCCTTCCAATAGCAGTGTGACGAAATTATGGGGATTCAAGTGTAAACAACAGAAGGGCCTAGGGTAATGCTCAGGGTACTGACTGCAAAATTAGAGATGCATTCAGAACGAGGGAGATGCTTGTTTTCTCCCTGTGTATGAGCATCAGGCTTCTGTGTCAGCCCTATCTCCCCAGGGCCATTCTTTCCCCAATGCCACTCCAGCTGGTGTGTGTGTAGAAAAATTGTATATATCCCAGAAAGCCCACTGGTTCTGTAAGCTAGTCTCATCTTGTCTAGGATCTCAACTTCACCACAAGCCCAGCCTGGTGACCAGCATGGCAAATACAGGGTTAGGCCTTCAAGACAGTTACCATTGCCAGACGAGGCTTTGCCCTGCCCCATCTCACTGCTGGGCTCACTTCACTCAGGCCGCAGGAGGCTCCAGGCTGTGATGATGTGTGTGTGAAAGAATGTAATCCAGAGGCAGCTGTACACCAGAGCCTGTTCGGGGCCATGGCGTCCCCACATGCGCCTGACTTATGTGCTGTGTGCACCGTGGCCAGGCCCTGGGGCTGCAGGTGTGAGCTGGAAACACGGGAAGGGAAAGAAGGAACAGGCTCCATGGCCATGCCCAGCCAGAGAACCTCTCCACCTCAGACACTCCTGCAGCAGTGGGAGGCGCTAATTAATTTTATTCTCAAATGGTCACCTAGCATCTCTATCTCCATCCCTCGTGGACAAGGGGGCTTTCCTGATCGTTCAGATCATGCAATTAGAGCCAGACTTCTTTTTTGTTGTTGTTGTTATTATCTTTTCTATTGAGGTCTAATTGGCATGTAACATTATATTAGTTTCAGGTATACAGTATCCTGATTGGCTATTTGTATATATTACAAATGATCACCATAGTAGGTCTAATTAAGATTTGTCACATAGTTACAAAATTGTTTTTTTCTCATGTTGAGAACTTTTAAGATCTATTCACTTAGAAACTTTCAAATAGGCAATACAATATTTTTAACTCTAGTCACCATGCTGTACATCACATCCTCATGATTTATATATTTTAAAACTAAAATTTTATACCTTTTGACCCCTTTCTCACACTCACTCAACTCCCACCTCTGACAACTACCAATCTGTCCTCTATATAAGCTTGCTTTTGTGTGTTTTTATTCCACATATAAGTGAGATCATATAGTATATGTTTTCCTCTGTCTGAATTATTTCATTCAACATAATAATCTCAAAGTCCATCCATGTTGATGCAAATGGCAAGATTTGATTCTTTTTCATGGATAAATAATATTCTATTGTGGGTATAGTACACACATACATATATTATCCATTCACCCATCCAATGGATAAATTACTTTGCTAATTGTTGTTTCCATTACTTGGCTATCTATATAATAAAAACCCAGTGGTCGTAACACCATAACGACCAAAGACCCATCACCAGGTAGGTGCAGACCTAGTGTGAAATACAAAACTCTAAAGCTCTTTAAAAGAGAATAGAGGAAAATATTTTTATGGTTACCAGGTAGTTAAAGAATTCTTCAAAAAGATACAAAAAACCCCAAATCCAATGGACAAAATTGATAAACTTGACCACAAAATTGCATTCTTTTCCTCAGTCATTGTTCATTGAGAGTGCCTGTGATGTGCCAGGCACACTTCCGGGTGCTGAGGATAGAGCAGTGGACAAAACAAAGTCCCTGTCCTCGTGGAGCTGGCATTCAGAGAGAGGAGAAGTGTCAGAAAGCAAGAATTCCCTGGCAGCAAACGGAACCCTGGCCACAGCAGTGCAAGTGCCACACACTAACCACTGAACTATCAAGGAACCTTGCCCTGTTGGTAATAGCTGCCATGGAATAGGCTGCATGCCCTCTGCAGTGGAAAGGACAAAGTGTGGTACCTCAGAGAGTGGGATTCTGTACAGCAGCTACTAGCAGATTGAATGCAGAGACATGCATTTAAAAAAAATCTCAAAATATCTCGTTACCAACTGATACACAGAATTTGAAAACAAGCAAAAAACCCAACAACACCTACCTAACGTTTTAAGAATACAGGCAGGCGTGTGGATTACTGCAGTATAAACACATGGAGAGGGAGGGGTGCTTGGCCACCACGTTTCAGTGACCAAGTTCCAGAGGTGATCTCTGAGGAAGAGGGTAGAGGACTGGAATGAGAAGGGTACACAGGTGGTTTGAACAGAATGTGTAATGTTTTACAAAGCTTAAAAATTGAAGCACGGATGAAAAATGTTAAGGTTTGATAAAGTTGGCTAGTGGGTGGGTACACAGATACTTGTTGTTATTCTCTGTCATTTTCCAACGTTTTAAATATTTCATTTAAAACAAGAGGGATGGGTATGGCTTAGGTGGGGAGCAGTGAGAGGAAAACACCATCTTGGGAAAGAAAGCTGGCTGGAAAGAAGCCGGGCTTTCACCAGTGATGACCCAGAGGACGGGAGAAGCCAGTGGGCCCAGAGTTGGAGGAGCCTGCAGCCATGCTTTGGATCTGGGTACAGGGATACCTCGGAGATATTGTGGGTTTGGTTCCAGACCATTGCAATCAAGTGTGCATTGCAGTAAAGCAAGTCGTAATCCTTTTACTAGTGGAGGATCTTGCCTACAATTTGTACAAAATGCAACATCTGCGAAGTGCGGTGGAGCGACGTGCGCCTGGATTTACCAAATCCTCTAGCTGCGAGGCTTCCTGGGAGAGACCAAGACAAGAGGTTTAATGGCTGAGCTGGGCCTTCAAGCTGTCCTCACTGGGACCTAAGTTTCCAGCCCCCTTGGGGCAGTTGCTAGGCACTGATTATAAACGCCAGCTGCAGGAAGGTGTTACCGCCACTAGGGAGCACAGAGCCCCGGGTTTATTCCAGGTGCAGTGGCCAGGAGCTGAGTAGAGTCAGAGGACCTGTGCTGAATAACAGCTCTTTCACTTCTAGCTGGTGACTTTAGGCAGGCTTCTTAGCCTCTCTGGGCCTCTGTGTTCTCAGTAAAGATATTCACTGAGCTTGCCTCACAGTGCTGACAGAGTGAGCCTGATGAAGAGTGACCATCGTCATTGCTGCTCTTATTGCCCATGCTGTGCATTGAGCTTCTGAGGCACCACAGGGCAGGTGGCATTGGGGGTACCCTGAAGGTGCAGGGGGGAGCCAGGGCAGAGCAGTGACCGGGACATCCCATGTTGCTTTGAGGGCCTGGACTTGCGGCAGCTTGTGCAGCACGTGGGTGCCTCCAACCCAGTCCCGAAGTGGGCAGCCTGGATAGCAGCCTCTCCCTCCACCTGGAGAAGGGAGCCAGAGTGTAGTTCATTCTCACCAGGGCCCTGACATTGAAACACAGGCTGCAGAGCCCAAACAGACGTGCGACACACTTCAGCTGCACTCATGAAGGACACTAGTCATGTGACCTCCACAAAGCAGCTAAGTCATGGAAGGTGGCTTTTCTTTCTGGACCTGGCTTCCCCCAACTGTGGGCTCGAAACCAGATAGCTTCCGCCCAAGAGCCTCCGTCCGGTTGGGTGCTGGCAGCACTTCCTTCCTCTGTGCTATGTTTTTCTTTGCTGTCTTGAATGCTTCCAGCACCTTACGCCAGCTAGAATACACTGTTTTGAATGCTCATTGTATACTGAGTACAGTGCATCATCATGCTGACGCTTCACAGAATTCCTGTGAAACAGGAATCATGGTTATCTCCTCTTTACACATGAGGAAACCCAGGCTCAGAGAGAAGTCATTCGGCCAGTGAGCGCTGGAGCTGGGATCTAATCCCAGGGCTGCAAACCCAGAACCCCAGCAAAATGGGCGCAGCTCGAGCCACTAGACCAGGAACACTGGCCTTAGGGGCGAATAGGACATTGGCAGGTCAGGAAGTTCAGACCAAAGCTGTTTGCTTCCTTGACACTCATTTGCCTCCCAGCCAGCCCATCCCAGCTGCTGGAAGTCAGCCCCCAGGATTAGCTCAGACCCTGCCAACTGCTCTTTCTCTATTCTGGTCGCCTGCACTGGACTTCACCCTTCATGGCTGTGCTCAGCGCCAGCCTGCTCTGCAGTGCCTTCACTTCTCCCCCAGAGCCCCTCTCTCTGGCCCGGAGGCATGGCCTGCAAGGATCCCTCTGCAACCCCGTAGATCTGCACAGATTTCTGTTGGCAACAGCTCCCCGTTGGCTCCACTTCAAAGCAGGGCGGCCCGGCTCCTCCAGGTGTCAGCAGCAGCTGGCACGTTAGCTGAAGGCCTCTGGCAGGAAGGGGTGCTGAGCCAACTGCCATCAACAGGAAAACAGCACATGTGGATGATCTCCTCTCCAAGAGATTCCTTCTGGAGGCCTCAGGGCTGGGGACAAGTTCGAGTTCAGGGTGAAGGAGCTCACTGTCTGTGGGATAAGGGTCCGTGTCCCAAAGACCAGGACAGACCTGTAGAGCCTCCTTCCTGCTCTTCCCACAGTTCTGCCAAGATTCCAGGGCCAGGTGCCCAGGACCTTCCTGGGTCAGAGCACTGGTTCGGAGATGGACATCACAGCATATGATGTTTCTGTCAGCCTCTCAGACCTCTCTGCTGCCAGTCCTCCAGACAGCGGCATCTTCCCCAGCAGAACCAGCTGTCAGTTCTGTCTGCACTTGGGACGACACTGTGAGCTGCAGAAGCTCTGTCATACTTGTGAGGAGTGCAACCTTGTCAGGCTTCTGCTTGAATTTCTCCAGCAACAAGAAGCTCACTCCTCCACAAAGCAGCCACAACCCAGAGCTGAGAGGCTTAAAAAAAGTCTTCTAGAGCCAAACTCCAGGTCACTGGGGCCTGCCCCTCAGAGGAAGCCCTTCACAGGTCAGGTCTCAGCCCTCACTCCTCCTTCTCTCCCAAGCACAGGGTCTCAGTGCAGTCATTGTCTGATACCATGGTCTGCAGATGTTAGTTTATTCCTCCTAAATGGACTGCACTGTCCACAGCTGGATGTATTGTCCAGGTGTCACCTGGCCAGGGGAGAAGAAAGAGTTCTATGGCCTCTCTTACTCATTTTTTCATCTTTCCTTCATTCAACAAATGTTTACTGAGTGACTGCTATGCACCCTGTGCCATTCTGGACCCTGGAGCCAAGCAACAAAGACAGTGGTGTCACCTGGTGAACAGTGAGGAGGTGGCAAAGAACTAGGGAGGCTACCCAGTAGGGCATAAGGAAGGTTCCCCAGAGAGATGCTGTGTAGGTTGCAACCTGAAGAATGGGTAGGCGGCAGGTAGGTGAGAAGAGGGGCCTGGAGAGCAGGAGCATTAAAGGTGGAGGCACTGGCTGATCTGAAGGGCCTGAGAAGGAGGAAGCATTGGGAAGAACTGAAGGATCAGTGTCGCTGGAGGGTAGTGAGGGTTACTGCCAGTGACCTCCAGGAGAGGAGAAAGAAGAGGGGAGGCAGAGGGTAGAACGTGTGGAGAAGAAGGGGGACTCTGTTCTAAGGGCGATGGGAAGCCCATGAAGGGTTTTAAACAGAGCTGTAAAATAGTCAAGTTTGCATCTTAAAAAAAGATCTTTCTCACCCCAGAATGGATACTCCATCAGAAGGAGGCAAGAATGATTGCAGGAAACAGGGAGGGAGGTCATCCGGGTGTCCAGGAAAAAGAGGTGGTGGTGGACGTCAGATGGTGGCTGTGGAAGAAGGTAGATGGATGCTAGAGAAATGCCAGGGGGAGGACTGACAGGACTGACTGATTGATTGATTGAATGATTGATTGATTTGGGTGGGCAAATCAGGGAGTTTCCAGGACTCCCTGGCTGCTGGCTGAGCAGGATAATGGGTGGTATTGCTATTAATAAAAGCTGAGATCCAGTTGGCTTTTCTGGCAGCCAGTCTCACTGCTTACAATCAAGAAAACCCCTTCAGCTGCAGCAGGTTTGGCTGTATGGATAGAGCATTGACCTGCAGACAAACCACAGGGTCCATGGTTTGATTCCAGGCAGTCAAGGGCACATGCCCAGTTGACAGCTCAGTCCCCAGTGTGGAGAGTGCAGAAGGCAGCCAGTCAATGGTTCCCTCCCATCACTGATGTTTCTTTCCCTCCCTCTCTCTTCCTCTCTGAAATCAATTTATCTATATAAAAGCATAATATGCAAATTGTCCCCAAGGGAGTTCGACCAAGAGACTGGGAGTTCAATCACTCGCTATGATGTGTGATGACCACCAGGGGAGGTATGGAATGAAGGACAGCCCTGGCCGGCGGCCGAGGGAGGCCCCAGCTGGCAACCAGAAGGCCCTTATCAGCCCTGATAGCCGGCCAGTCCTAAGGACCTTACCCATGCACCAGTTTCATGTACCAGGCCTCTAGTAAAAATATTAAAAAGAGAAGAAAAGAAAACCCCCTCTTCCTTTTCACACACGCTGCTGGGACCCAGCCACATGTCCCTCAGAAAGACCCTGCTGCTGTCACCTTCCAAGTTAGCCTGCTGGTCCCATCTGACTGCTATCAGTAAGCCCACCAAAAACCAAGGGTCAAGACCCCTTCTCAGAGAAACTGCCAACATTACCTGGTGGGTCTCCTGCCCTTTGCCAGCTGTGCCCTTGTTCATCACCAGCTGCCCATCTTAAAGGAAAGTGCTAATGTTCCAGTCAAGAGCAGCCCATGACAGAAGCTTCACACCAGTTCTGAGCTGGAAGGACGGGCCCTGTTTGCAGCTTCTAGTCCCATCTGTGGCAAACGCCTGGAAGCCATCCCAGGAGCATGCAGGTTAGCAAGAACCACCACTTCCGAAGTTAGACCGTGGCGATGGTTGCACAACTTTGTGAATATACTAAAACACAATGTATACTTTTAAAGGGTGAGCCTTAAGGCATTTGAATTGTATTACAATATAAATAAATGAACAAACGGACAAAGTAGGAAGTAGTAAGTGGAGATCAATGTTATAAACAGGAGCATTGGGTCCAGGTTGATGATAAACAAGAGAAGCCAAGGAACATCTTCAAAGGCTTTGGCTCCCCTTCGCGGTTTCCTGCTTGGGGATGTTCTCAGCCTGGCGCTCTTCCTTAGTAATTAACTTCAGGCCATCGGGTTCTCAGCTGTCCTGGGAGTAGGGCAGGAAGGAAAGGTCACGGGCTCTCTCCTCTGGGACTTTTCTTCTCTGCTGAGCCCGGGAGGAGAAAGCTTTGAGGTGCTCATGGCTTTTCCTCCCGGAGCATTCTGGGAGAGCTCACCCTTCCTCTGTGGTGAGGGAGGGAGTCTCCGCTGGCCCCAGTCCGCCCTACCTGCCCTCTCTCCACCTCTCTTGCCTCTCCCTCCTCATCCAGTTGGAATCTGGGCTTTGTGCCCTCTCTGTTCCTTTTTGCTTGCCTGGGTTATCTGCAGGTTATGAGAAATGGGGTGACTACTGGTACTTGGCTATGGCTCAGGACTTGTCCCAGTAGCCACTGATGGAGGGACCAGGGTGCCCTCCTGTGGCCATCAGCAGCATTGCTTCTTCCCACCTTCTGGCCTTGATTTTTTCCCCCAGCTAGAATTTGAATGTTCAACTCTGGTAGTTGGGGCCGTTTTTTTCTTCCCAAAGAGATACACGAAAAACAGTTTGGCCTTCACATATAGGTGAAAAGAAAGAAGACAAATTAGGCACAGAAACTAAGAAGTAAAGGTTAGTGTTTATACTCCATGTTAAAGAGGCAGTGTGACCTACTAGTAATGGGAAGTGCGTGGCCTGTGGAGTCGAGCAAACTCACCAGCTCTGAGACTTAGTCTGTTCACCTGTAAAGTGGAAATGATAACACCGCCCTCACTGTTGTGGGACAAGATGTAATTACTGCAGAGCCTGCCATGAAGTGAGTGGGATACCGGTTTCTATTGTTATCATTATTACAACTACAGACCAGGTGTAGGAACCATTTTCACTCTTCAGGGAGACCTGAAACCAGAACCACCTGCCTTGAAAGACTCCACGGGCACCTCTCACATCATCTTCTCTCTAAAGCTTCTTCCCCAGAGGTCAGCAGTGCTGGCTCTCTCTGCAGCTGATGCAGATGGAGACCCTCTGACAGTGGGAGGTGCAGAGAGATTTAGAAAAATACCTGAGAGCCCAGCCAGTGTGGCTCAGTGATTTAACATCAACCTGTGAAGCAGAAGGTCGAGGTTTGATTTCTGGTCAGGGAACATGCCCAGGTTTTGAGTTCAGTCCCCAGGAGAGGGTGTGCAGGAGGCAGCTGATCAATGATTCTCTCTCATTGATGTTCCTATCTCTCCCTCTCCCTGCAGCGAGGACCATTTAGTCAGAATAAATAAGGCTGATTGGAAGAGGCATAAAGAACAGCCAAGAGATTTAAAGGGGTCTTGGCAAGTGGTGCTGATATTTAATAAGCTCCCCAGGGCCATAGAGCTCCCGAACCTCCATCCTGGGACACGGCAGACCAGGGAACTAATAAAAATATACAAGAGATTGAAATAAAACTTTTTAAATGTAAAGATAAAGCCAGAGGGGCCCAGTCAGAAACAGGTTGCAGTAGGTGAGTATGGCACCCTGCCTGGCACATGGAAGGAGCCCAGCGAGTGCTCATACCCTTCCTTTCCTGCCCTCTCTGAGGGGCCCTGAGCAGAGTATGAATATGGCCTGGGTCTGAGCCCTTTAGTAGTCATGTGGTTTTTTCCCATGGAAGGTGGGTGTGCAGTGGGAGGAACTTGAGAAAACACCAGTGGTCCACCTGTGAGAGTGGACAGCGAAAAGGAGCAGTGGCCACCACATCATAAGGCAGGTTGTGCTCTTTGACCCTCTCAAGAGCAGAGCTGTGAGCCCACTTCCCTGGTCTGCCCTCCGTGTCCCAGGATGGAGGTTCGAGAGCTCTCTGGCCCTGGGGAGCTTATTAAATATCATCACCACTTGCCAAGACCCCTTTAAACCTCTTGGCTGTTCTTTATGCCTTTTCCAATCAGCCTTATTTATTCTGACTAAATGGTCCTCGCTGCAGGATGAAAGGATTTACTGCTCAAGTATACGAAAAGAAACCTTGGCTGCATTACAATTGCACCCTCTCCTGGCTGCCCACCCTCCCCTCCCTCCTCCACCCACTAGCTGGTGCCAGAGACTGAACTGGGAGCCTGCCCTTGATAGTGTGGTCAGTTCACTATCTGTTTGGTGGCAGAGCCCAACTGATGAAGACGTGAGGTGATTGGGAAAAGCTTGTTTTGGGGAGCCCTCTCCCAATGTCTTATTGCCCCAAGGGAGACGAGAGTCGCAAGAATGGCGTTCTCTCTCTCTCTCTCTCTCTCTCTCTCTCTCTCTCTCTCTCTCACACACACACACACACACACACACACACACACACACACACGTGTGCGTGCGCTCGCGCGCTCTCTCTCTCTCTCTCTCTCTCTCTCACATTTCCCTCTCTTTCCCCCTCAGGATTGTGCTCATGGATGATGCCATGGACTGCTTGATGTCCTTTTCAGATTTCCTCTTGGCCTTCCAGATCCAGTTTTACTACTCAGGTGAGGGTCTCCCAGGACCCCTGTGGCTCCCGTCAGACCTCCTCTCCCTCTCCTGGCTGCCCACTCCATCACTCCCTCTCGTGCCCGGCACACACATTTCTCTGCTGCGCTTCCTTTGTGGTATGCTTCACCCCGGTCACTACAGGATGTCTAGTTCTCGTCACGGGGGAGTCACAGGTATCACTATGCAAAAGCTACTTCCTCAGCATCCTCAAGACACAGACACCACAGACAGTAGTGCAATGACACTGCTGAAAATGACAGTGACAACCACACACACCATAGTGACCATACCTGATAAATTCACAGCTTATTAAAAACTTACTGTGCCGGGCAGAGCACTAGGACTTTAACCCTTACAACAGCCCTAAGAGATGGGGCCTTAAGAGCCAAGGTCACAGAGGCCAGTAGCCAAAGCTGCAGAGCCACTAAGTGCTGCAGCCCACACATGGACAGAGGCTCACTCCCCCCAGCGCTCTCAGGCACTCGCTGAACCACGGCCATGGCAGTTCCACCCCTGGGCCCTGACCCCTATGTGTGGGCACAAGGTTCCCACCCAGCTGTAAATAAGTGCACACCAGTCCTATGTCCCACCTGCTCCCCAGAAGCACCAGCTGTGCCCTTAAATGCCTTCTGGAATCAGGTGGAATAAAAATAGACCCACAAATATGAATGCACAGCAGCTCATACAGAACATCAAATGGAACGTTGGGTTTAGAAATTGCTGACTATGCCCATAAACAAACTTATTTAAAACGGGCTCTTCCAGTAAACAGAAGGCTGTCTTTGGAGCCTGGGCATGGCCTTCCTGCCAACGGGTGGCCCCAGCCAGCCCTGGCCTCACGTGGCATCACCTTCTGTCAGGCAGGGTCTGGGGCCTGGGGTCTCCCCACCTGCACTTCACAGCTCCAGGCATTTACTCCCCATTTCTCTAAACCACTTGGGCCCCGGAGTGGGGAGGAGCAGCCATGTTGGTGAGAACCATTTCCCCTCGCCTCCGGCCGGCCCCTCTGCTCACAGCAGCGTGGGCCCAGCATCACTACTGCACAGCGCATGCGCCCGTTGGCGGGGCGATGGGCCATGAGTCACTGCTCTCTGACTATGGCTTGATTACTAAAATTCAAAATCAGTTTCAAATGTTGAATAAATTCACAGCTTGCAGGCTTCCTCTCCCACACTGGTATTCCAACGTGCATTCTCGAGTCACAGAGGCAGGAGGCCTCGGAAGGTGGGACTTACCCGTGGGAGCGTGCACACCTTCCCTTTCTACAAAAACATTTATAGCCATTCAATAAATGCCAGGCCCAGAGCCAGGTGCTGGGACAGGGGTTGACAAGGCATGGTGCCAACCTTGGTTTGAGGAGCTCCCCTGCCAGCAAGGAGACAGAGTCCACAAGCAATTACCCAGAAAGCCTAGCACTGATAATGCTACGAGGAACACAGGGTATGCACGTATGTGATGGGAAACCTCACCTGGTTAGGAACAGATGCCCAAAAGAGGGGACATTTGAACTGAAACACACATTAGTATCACCTCACATGTGTGTGGTGGTCACGCCATGCCCTGAGCACTGACACTCGTGTGGAGCTGGGCTAACAGAAGGGGACACAGTGACGGGATGAAGGATGTCCTCCCTGCCTGACCTGTGCCTCCTCCATCCATGGTACCCAGAATTCCTGGAGAGTGTGGCTGCCATCTACCAGGACCTACTATCAGGCAAGAACCCCAACACAGTGATTGTGCCAACATCGTCCAGTGGGCAGCACCGCCAGCGCCCCAACTTGGGCGAGGTCAGCATACTGGAGGGGGTCGAGGCGTCCCTCTTCTACCAGCGCCTGGAGAGCCTGTGTGACCGGCACAAGTACAGGTAGGAATGTCCATGTAGACACCCCACCCCCACTGGCGCCAGGGAAGGTAGGCCACTGGCCCTGGGACAGACCTCCTGCAGGCTATTCCATTGGCCCAGGGCTCCTAGGGTCCTGTGGTCACAGTATAAGCTAGAACAGTGCCATCTTGTTCTAGTGCCCCAGACCAGGTTGCTCTCTTAGGAGGATTGCCTTCACTTGGGCAAGACCACCACAGACGTCCAGCCTGGTCCCTTCCCCTTCCTGGGACACAGACTGGCCTTGACGTTTTAGAGAGAAGGAAAACATGTGCTATATAACAAATTCCCTGTACAGGAAGGGAGGGTAAAGCTGTCCTGTGTGGTTCGAAGTCCACTGGAGACAGCACAGCCACTTTTGGTTTCTCTCTAAAAGAGGCTGTTACCTATTGCCATGTCTCCCTCTCTTCTCCTCCCCCAGTAAAAGCACCAACTGGTGAACATGCTAGCCCTTCATGTTCACAGTCAAGGCCTTGCTCCCTGCTCCTGGACATCTGCCAGGCTCCCCCAGGGTCTTAGGGCCCCCAGGACACTCAGGTCCTGTCTCGGCTTTGGGCATCCTCCTAAGCCTGAAGGTGTGAAGAGATGACACGCAGACTGCCTCGTCTTTGAATCTGGCATGTATTTCCTCTCCCAGCTGCCCACCCCCAGCGCTTGTCAAAGAGGTCCTCAGCAACGTTCAGAGACTGACCTACTATGGATTCCTTGTGGCTCTCTCCAAGCACCGTGGAATCAGCCAAGCCCTCGGTAAGCCGGATACAAAGCCCCACAGAAACTGGCCTCCACTGGCCAACTGGTCCACGAGGAGGGGCATCACCATCTTCACCTTGATTTCTCAGGGCCAGACTCTGAGGCCCAGGGAGCCAGAATGGGCACAAGACTGTGCCCTCCCAGCCTCTCACACTCCCATGGGGAGGGAGGGCTTCCCTGCCCGAAGCCCTGCCCCAACATGAAGCACCTCTCCATGGCAGCCCCTCCCCAGAGAACCCCTGGTTCTATTTTAGGGGGTGGCCTGGCAGACATAAGGCTGTCTACTCAGGAGCTCTGGATGATTACATATCAAGGAGACTTGAATCCCATTTATAAATAGGGCAAAGGTGTGTCTGGGGGGACCTTTTTCCCAGTTAGGAAAAAAAATGTGATTAATCTGAAACAGACAAAGGGAGAGGGGAGGGGGCCTGCACTGGCCCAGTTTTTTTTTTTTCTGTCCACCATTTTATTCTCACTGGTTGGCCTTCACAACACTCTCCGCCCCTCCACTCCCCACCCTCCCATCTTCACCCCCACACACTCTTTCACTCCCCCCCTCCCTCCCCATCCTCTCCCACACCCTTAGCCCTCCTAAGGAAAGACAGCCTTCATATCCCCATCCAGCAGAGCTTGAGGGGTTCTTTTTCTTTAAATATATTTTTATTTTTTAAATACATTTTATTAATTTTTAGAGGGAGAGGGAGATAGAAGCATCAATGAGAATCATTGGTCGGCTGCCTCTTGCACATCCCCTACTGGAGATCAAGCCCGCAACCCTGGCATGTGCCCTGACCAGGAATTGAACCATGACCTCCTGCTTCCTAGGCATTCAACCCCTAGACATTCAACCCCTGAGGCATGCCAGCCAGGATCCAATCTGACAGGAGCCTGATTGAAGGACCTGCAGATTAAGTTTTGTGACCCCCTTTCCCCCCATTATTTCCTAGGAGCTTTGCCTGACAAAGCGGACCTGATGCATGACCCAGCCATGGATGAGGAGCTGGACCGACTGTAAGTGTCAGATGGGAAGATGCTGCCCCCTTGTGGGGGCAAACCTGTCGGACATGGAAGTGCCCCATTGGGGTCAGTGTTTATCCATAACATCCCCATCAGTCAGGGAAGGGCTTAGGGGCCAGCAGAGGCCTGAGGTAGCCAGTCCTTGAATCCCTTGGGAATACAGCCCCTGGTTTCATCCAAATGCAACTGTGTGAGGTCCTGGTCTCTGGACAGGAGGCACCTTGCTGCCCTCTGGGCTTCTTTCCTCCTTCAGGCTGGCCCAGATTCCAGACCTGGTCAGTGCCAGTCCAGAGGCCAGCTGCCTGCCTTCCCGGACCCCTCACCGGGCTGCCTTTTCTTGGAGACCTCTCCATCACGCCCGCAAAGTGGATGCAGAGAGCGATGGCTCCACTGAAGAGACAGATGAGTCCGAGATTTAAGGAGTCTGAAGGGTCCTGTCTACAACACCCTATACCCAAACTCCTACTCCCATCCCACCCTGACCATGTGCCATGCTGCCCTCTGCTGGCGGACAGGCCAAATAACAGCCTCAGTCCAAGACCTGCCAGGGGTTCTGATATCAGCCAACCCAAGCAGTGATTCAAGAAAGTTAGCTTACTCTCCCCGTCCAGGTGCCACACTAACAGCAGATTGAACTGAGGTCACCAGGAAGGGACTTGGCCTCATAGAAGGTTCATCTTACAGCAACTCCAGGAAAGGAGAAGACCATGAATAGCCACACAGGGCCTTGCATGGTCAGGGTGGCACAGGTGATGCAAGTATGATAGGACGGAATCACAGTGGCCTTCTACTGGAGAGAGCCACTAGCATAGCATGATGGGGCAAAGGGTGGGCAAGACCATTTCACTTTCAAACACTGCTTCAAGCCTCCTGTGTCTATTAGCTAAACATGAAATGAATAAAGTCCCTTGTGTCTGCCAAGTGGTGAGTCTAAACTCACTAGACTGAAGGAGGGGGTGAAGGGAAGGGGTGAGTTTGGGGCTTTGGTGCCAGCATCTCAGCTTTTCCGGAGGTGGCGGCCACAGGACACTCAGCCTGGAGACCTGCCTCAGATCATGAGCAGAGGGGCTTACCTCTTGCACATGACAGCCTTTCAAAGAAAAAGTACTCAAAGCCGGAATGGGTCTCCAGGAAACAAGCTGAGGGTCCAAGGCCAGGTTCCCATAAGGTTCAAGGCCCTGGCCACCAAGGGTCAGCACTGCAGAGCCTTTTAGCCAGAGTTTCATTAAACATTTGCCAAGCACCTGCTCAGGGTTATGGCAATGGGGATGCAGCTGTGAACACAAGCTGAGGAGTACAACCCTACAGGGTTAGGGCAATGGGAATGCAGCTGTGGGCACAGGCCGAGGAGTACAACCCTACAGCCAAGGCTGAAGGACAGGGTCCTCCAGAAAGCAAAACCCACCCAGGGACCTGAGCAGAGCAGGATGCCTCCTCTGAAACGAAGCCAAAGGTCCCACCACTGGGCACATCATTTTCCTGAGCACATACTGGGATTACAGGAACTGGCCCCTGAGGCCCGGTAGGGCCAGGCCAGGACTAGAGGTTCCAGAGCTACTGAAGCTCCGGGGCCCTGAGAGCTCTCCAGGCCCACAAACAAATCCGGCCTCCAACTAGTTAAAAGCAGCTGGAAAGTCCTGTGTGCATGGGAATCACCTGGGAAGTTTGTTTAAAATGCAAATTACTCAACTCCAGCTTGGGATACGGCACAAAGTTTCTGATTATGAACACTCCAGACCTATGGTTGGCAAACTGTGGCTCTTTGGCCTCTTGAGTGTGACTCTTCCACAAACCACCACGGCCTAGACGAGTCTGTTTTGTAGAAGTGGCATTAGAATAAGTTTAAATTTAAAAATTTTGGCTCTCAAAAGAAATTTCAATCGTACTGTTGATATTTTTGGCTCTGTTGACTAATGAGTTTGCCAACCACTGCTCCAGACCATTCCAAGGCTTAAAGTCCGGGATCCGTGCTCTGGAAATCACTGGCTTAGGAGAGATCCCATGGCTCTCTCCATCCATCCTTTCTAACAATCCAATTTTCCAGACTGGTGGTTTAACTGTCCTCTGGGGACCCCTAAGGTGGTAGAGATGTTCTGAGAGCCCCTATAGAGGAAAAGGGTTACTAAGCCAGGGGTTTATACACACACATCTTTCTTCCTGGATTTAAAAGGATTCCATTAAGGTTTGTATATTTTATTAAACTCCATTGAGAAACACCTCGAGCCTGCTGGGATGAGGTGCAAGGCTGCTGAGGTTGCTCGCCTGCCCCAGCCTTGGGGCCAACTAACATCAGCTCTTTCCTCCGCGTGCAACAGGGTGGTGAGGTCGAGGCTGCACCGGACCTCGAGGCAGCACAGGGCCGAGAAGCCAGGGGACTTTGGCTTTCAGAGAAGAGACAAGCTGGAGGCCCTGGAGAAAGTGCCCTCAGCTTCGGCACGGACGCCCTACCCATATCGGTGGGAGCCCAAACAGTGAGGCGAGGGGCCTACACTGGGCAGGGAGGCAGGATCCAGCGAGGACACCACTTCACTCAGACCAACAGGGGTCCAGGGCCCTGCTGGGGCTTTATTTGACACCACTATGTTTCAATACAAACAGTCCAGAAAGAAACTCAAGTCCCTTTGGGGGAAGAAGGTGGTGGGAAGAGTGGTCTGTGTTGCTTGGGAGCCTTACCCTCAACCCACAGGGGGTGGGCCGGGCCTACATTGCCAGAATGGCAAGGGAAGATGGCACCAAGAATGATACAGTGCATGGTCCAGTGACCAGGGGGCGAGGCTCGCAGCTCTGCAGGCACCTCGGGCTCTCACTGGTGGGGTGCTGTCCAGGCCCCCCCAAGCCCAGGATGATGCAGAGGAAGAAAGCTGAGCCCCAGCAGCCTGCTTCTATCCCTCAAGTCCTCTGCATCCAAAGCAGGACACCACAGGGCAGACGAGACTTGCCATGGCCACCAAGCGGGGGGAAAGAACAGTCTCGAGGGGTCCTGTAGTCCACATGGACACAATAAAGGACTCAGGGATGCCCAGGAAAGTAACCTTCCAAATGACCACTGTAGAAAGGGGTGGGGAGACAGATCATCACTCTGGCCTCCAGTCTGATCCCAAATGAAACCTTTGGGTACCAGGTAAAGTTTCTAGCCCTTAGTAAGGCCCAGACGAAGGTCCTTTGCCTCCCTTGCCCTCTCCTGGGGCCCAAAAGAGGCCAACGCAGCAGCACAGCAGCAGCAAGTCCAGAGCCCCCCTCCTCTGAGGGCTGGTTTCTAGCAGAACTCTTCCTAGACCTCCCCGCCGGTTCCAGAGGTTAGGGACCAAACCCCCAGGCAACCTGGGAGAATTCTAGAGCCAGTCAAAAAGCCTTCAGCTTTTCACTTTCCCTATCAGAGAAGGGCTGGGCCCAGAATAAGCCGTCCTGAGGAGATGCCCTCCCTCACTCCAGGTGTGGCAGACAAGTGAGCAGCAGCTTTGGGAGGACTGGAAGGACAATAATCTAGCACACAGGAGAGGGTGTGAGGGAGGAGGAAAAGGACTCCATCTCTAGGCAGAGGCCGAGGGCTGGTCCTGCCCATTCCCTCCCAGAGCTCCTCAAAGGCCACCCACTCACACACCACACATAAAGTAACAATTCCTCCCCAACTCCACCAGGCAAGCAGCCCTGGCCTGGGAATCATGGGATTTTTGCTGCTGTCACCACCAATGCCTGAGCCATGGAGCTTGGATCAGTAGGAACCATAGCGATCCTGGAAATGAGGGAAGAAAAAACCAAGTCAGCACCTCCAACCCAGCATGCACACCCTCCTCCAGCACACCCGACAGGACTGGGATTTGGGGCATGGGAGAAATGGGCACCAATATCCATGGCCAAGACGGTTTTATATTTTGTGACTCGGGAAAGGGGCTGTGGCCAGATACCAAGGGGGAAGCCCTGCCCAAACTCATAGGAGCTGAGAGGGAGGAAGAGTAGTACAGGTGTGAGACTGGGGGAAATCAGTGCAGACAGTCCACATAGGGAGAGCTCAAAGCAAGGAAGCTGCCCTCCAGGAAAAGGAAAAGCTCTCCCTCAGGCTGCAGGGCTCCCGGTGGCAGTGTCTGGATGTGGTGAAGGCCGGCCTCCAGCACTACTCTTCAGGCCTCACCTGCAAAGAATTCATCACACCATTGGCCAGCACAGCCATCTTCCCGGCCACAGACTTGACACCCTGCTTAAACTGGGCAATGTCAGCTGTGGGGAGCACATTCCCCAGAGATACGCTGCCTGTAAAAGCAAGGACAGGGGTGACCCAGAGGCCTGCAGGAAGCCCTGCCCCTTGAGCCTTCCCCCTCTACTCACAGGCCCACTGGGTACCCACACCTCCGGTCCCTACCTGTTCCATGAGCTCCATCCATGTCCCCAAAGAGGTCTGAAGAGCTGATGGCACTACTGCCTGAGAGCTGCTGTAGCCGAGACCTGGCTTCATACTGTGGTGAAGAAAAGGCTGGGGTCTTTGTGCCGATGTCCCAAGAACTCATACAGGCAGCCACCCTAGTGCTAAAGCCCAAACTAGTGACAGGGAGGAAGGTCTTGCTTCTTCCCGCTGCCTCTGGCCTCAGGGTGGACAACTCTACTCACCTCAGTGTCCACTTCCCGCCCAAAGAACATGTCAGATGAGATGGCTTTGGCTCCTGCGAATTTCTGACGTGCTTCACTGGACTCGAGGCCCGAACTCCGGCTCTCCACTTCCTTCCGGTTTGTGACTCTGAGAGTGGATTTGGAACACCATCTCTGACCCTTCCCATTACTGTTTGGGGATAATGTCACTACCCCATTACAATCAGAGGCAAATCTGGGGGTGCTATCTGACTGGCTCTGGGACTGAGGGGCTCTCCCCTGGATAAGGCCCTCCCCTCTCCACACTGAAGCCAAGGCACAGAGAGCTGCTCTTACTCCACTAGCTGACACGGAAATGTGGTTTGGAGGGGACAATGCTTCTGCCCCAACCACGGCAGCTTCATCAAGTGCTAGGGTGTCACAATGTCACTACTGCCACTCTACCCCTAGGTACAACTGGCCCAACGCTGGTGACCATGTTTCGGTTTGCCTGGGTTTATACTATTAATAGCACCCCCTCTTACTCTCAAAAAGCATCCCAGCGTGGATGACAAGGTGTATGGTCGCTTCTACTCAGCAGTGACATGCACAGATGCTGGATAGGTGTTTCAAGTTTCATTACATTTAATCCTTCCAGCAGTCCTGTGAAGTCATTACTTATGTCCCCGTTTTACAAAGAGATGACTTGCAGATAATTTATCAATTAAACATATTGCCCTGATTACGATGGAATACACTTTTAAGAAAATAAAATAAGATGGGTGCCAAGGACACATAACACTTGGGAGGTCAGGATTCCAGAGAAATGATCGTGAACAAGAGTTTGCTCAACCTTCTGTGACGATAAGCACAGCTCAAACCAAAGCCCGTTCCTACACCGTCCGACCCGTAGCCACTAGCCACATGTGACTATTTAATGTAAAATGTAGCTCCCTCATGACAGTAGCCACATTTTAAGGGCTCAGTAGCCACGTGCCTAGTGACTACAACATCAGACAGTACAGGTACAGAACTCCTCCATCACACAAAGTCCTAGTGGACAGTGCTGCCCTAGACCACTCACCTTTCTGAAACAGGCCGGATGCTTGAGATGGTCACTTCTGGCTCCTTCTCCTCCAACTTGTCCATGCCCCAGGTACCATCTGTATCCCAACGGGAAGCAAAACTTTCCCCCAAGGAAAAGGGGTTGTCCTTGTACCTAGGGAGACAGGAGAGTGACTCAGAGAACCTGATGAGAATAGAAATGGCCAAGTCTTCACCCCCACAAGTCTTACTTTGGGGGTCCAGAGGCGAAAGTACCAACATCGTCAAATAAGTCCAACTGTGAGCGGGAGGATTTTGCACTCACTGGAGTTTCCTGCTCAATCACCTGCATCTCAGACAGCACTGAGTGGGAGACGGAGCTGCGGAGGAAAGCAGAGCCGAGCGTGAGAGCTGCTGGCATAAGCGTGGGTTCTCCTTCACACCCAGAACCTTCTCCCACTACCTGTGCACAGAACTGTGCTGAACGGGAGAGCACACCCTCGACTTTCTACACCTGCTTTGTTTTCTCTGAATAAGTTTTCCCTGCCAAACAACCCTTTACCCGTAATAACCAACAATGTGCACCAAGTGGCAGTACTAACAGAGTACGTTAGTACTATGAGCCACATCCTTCACCAAGACGGACACATGCACACAAAAGCAAATGCCCCAGAACCAGGGAAATGAGCCTGATGGTATCAAAGGATGAGTTCTTAATTATCCCACCTGTTTTCTTAAGAGGAGTACAGAGCCGGGCCCCATGCTCTAAAACAGGGGTCTTCAAACTACGGCCCGCGGGCCACATGCGGCCCGCAGAGGAGTCTGATCCGGCCCGCCAGGTTTTTTGGGCAGTGAGCGCAGCCGAGGTGTTACAGTAGGAATTAGTAGTTCATATAGTCCGGCCCTCCAGCTCTCTGAGGGACCATGATCTGGCCCCCACTTTAAAAAGTTTGAGGACCCCTGCTCTAAAACCTGGGTCTGCTGTCCAGTGAGAAGAGGCAGAGCTGAGCAGGCAGTACCAACTCTTCATGCCTCACTTTCTTCCTGTGTTCTGCTCCACACAGGCTTTTTAGAGATTAATTTCATTCAAATAAATTCACAAAAAATATCTATATGGAGTGAATATTTTGCAATAGGGCTTTAAACAGGGTGGGCTGGCTTTAAAGATTCTCTTACACTACAAAGAGGGGGGAAAGAACTGAAAAATTGTTCACATCCTTTAACCCAGTAATTCCTGTGACCAGAACAGGGCAGGGAAGGAGATCTAACGTTCTTTTTGGGATTATAATTTTGTTTCCCTGGTTAGCTGTTACACGAGTAGCACACAGACTGAAAGGGAATAGCTGAAATCCAACCAGCATGGAACCCGACCAGCACATGTTCTGACAAATCATCTTCTTCCAGAGAAATAGAGCATGATGGCCAAATATACTGAATTTGGAATCAAATAGTTCTGTGTTCAAAACCTATCTGTGTAGATTCGTGGGCTTCAGACAAGTTGCTTAAATGCTCCGAGTGCCAATTTTCTCATCTGTAAAATGGGGTCACAATACCTTCTGCATAGGACTGCTGTGTTTAAGTACATAAGGTCAACGGGCGGAGCTCACACCCCGTCGAAGGAGCAGCCACCACTCAGCACAAGCTAACTGTAAACAGGATTGCTGGCCCCAGCACTGTCGACTTTCCGAGTTTTTTTTTAAGAGATAAAAAAAAAACTAGTATCACTGAAATCTCTAGATATTATCTCTTAGTGGAGAGCAAACAAAATGCATACCAAAACTGGTTTGCAGTCCTTGCTTTTAAGAAATCACAGCAACACAACATCCCGAAACAGAAAACTTACTGTCCAACCCGAGGACATTTGAGTGTCTGGGGTTATTTCGAGGTGTCGGTGTCTGGCAGCACCACTGGCCTAGTGGGCAAGGATCAGGGATGCTAAAAGCCCTGCAATGCTCAGAGAGTTCTTGAAAAATAAAGAATTGCCCCTCCTCTCCCCTACGAAGTGCCATCAGCACTCCCATTAAGAAACATGGGGAAAAAGAAGAGAAAACAAAAAAACAAAAACAAACAAAACACTGTCCCAGTCTCTTTAATCTATTGAAAGAGCATCTGATCCCGAGTTTCATTCATTCAACAAATAGTGAGCGCATACCTACTGTGTCCCAAGCACTATAGTAGGTGCTTTAAGATAATAAACAGAACTATCTATTCAGCCTCAAAGGAAGACTAAGCCTAGAACCCCAACCTGCTGGGAAGAACCTGCAGTGATCCCCAGGAGAACAACGGTATTTCTATGCCACACCCCCGGGCCGAGTCTCACCTTCGGGACACCAAGCCCATGCCCAACCTCTCTGCCTGCTCTCGCTTCTTCCCTTCCAGATTCTGTAGCTTCTTCTCCTCCTTCTTGCGGTCAATCTGGAGCTCCTGGTAGGCCAGACGCATGGAGGCAACCCTTGGAGGGAATAAACATGTCAGAGGCCAGCACTGATCCTGGCCTGTCCTACCTGCCCATCCAAACCCACAGGAAAAAGGGGTCCTCTGGCAAACACTCACACAGACTCCTCGGCCTCCTTCTTGGCATCAGCCACCTGCTGCTCACGGAGCTTCTCTGCCACCTGGGCCTGCCGCTCAATCTCGCTGAAGCTCTGGCTGCTCACCTTCTGGGCCCCAAGGCCTTTCTTGGCACCCAGCTGGGAAGAGAATCATGTGACGGGGCCCTTGCCAACCACAATGTCCCCTGTTCCCTCCCAGGCACTCTAGCACACCCACACAGTTCCTTTTTAAAGTCAGGGTAAAAATAGAGGAGTCCAGTCAGCATGGCTGAGAGGGAGAACAGGAGCTCTGCTAGGCTCACACAGTCCCAGCAGAGGCCTCAGGGCCTGATGACCGGCAGCTAATGTTTACCAGACCAGCATGTCCCAGGCACACTATGTGCACAATCTTGGCTCCTCCAGGCGCCCCTTGAAGATAGGCATCTTAACAGCTCTTGCACAGATAAGGTTCTGAGAAGTCGAGTACCTTTGCCAAAGTCACATAGCCAATGACTAGTAGGGCCAAGGGGTGAACCCAGGCAGTATGACTCTGGCTCCTGACCACTCTCCCATACTGCCTCTCGCCACCTACCCCTTTCTTTGTGGCTGCTGGCTTCTTCTTGCCAATGAGGGAGGTTTTCATTTCTGCATGAGAAAGAAGGTGAGACATGAGTAAAGACAAAGGGAGGTCAGAGGCAGCAGCTCAGTCCACACCATGCAGTTTCCTGGCAAGAGCTTCTAGAAAGAATAGCTTCAGGCAGGGGAAGGCAAAGCTGTCCCCACCAGGTCCAATTAATGGTGTTAGGATAGTCTACCAGGGGTCTTCAAACTACGACCCGCAGGCCACATGCGGCCCGCAGAGGAGTCTGATCCAGCCCGCCAGGTTTTTTGGGCAGTGAGCGCAGCCGAGGTGTTACAGTAGGAATTAGTAGTTCATATAGTCCGGCCCTCCAGCTCTCTGAGGGACCGTGATCTGGCCCCCACTTTAAAAAGTTTGAGGACCCCTGGCAAAGACAAACAAGAGTAAGGGGTTCCCAGCAGACTGAGACAACAACTAGACCTGAAGCAGCAAGAGACAAAGTCCCTGAACAAATATGAGGACCACTAGGCAGGGGCAGATGCCAAACATCAGCCTCAATTCCTAAAGCCGGGAGCTGCGTGCAAGGGGCCAGGCTCCCAAAGTGCTGTTGGTTACCTCTGGCAGGAAGGGCCCCTTTAGGTGACAGATACATGGACTCTGGAGAGAAACAGACTGTGGCTAACAAGGGACCCATCCCAGAGCCTCCATGTAGTTCCCAGCCCAGAGGCCTCTACAGAGCCTTGCTTTAGCCCACGTCAGGCCAGCCTTCTCACGGGATCACTCTGACAGTCATTCTGCTGGCTTCCTGCCCCAACCCACCAAGGTCAACAGAACAAACTGAGGTCAGCAAATGGACTATTCACCCTGAACCAAAAGGGCACTAAAGAAAGAGTAGAAAAGAGCTGAAAAGCCTCCCTGGCTAAGAAAGGACAATGCCACCTCCAGTCTTGAGCAGCTCAGAGCTGTCCCCCATGAAATGGACCAGAAGACCAACCCTACCTCAGACCTCAGGGTTAGATGTCCAGTCTCATGCTGGCCTTTCCACACTTTGGCTAGAACCAGCCCCACACCCAGAGGCCAAGCCAGGCCTTAACACCAGCCCACCCAGGTTCATCGATTCAAAGGCCTGGCTCTCAAGCCCTTGCAGTTGATGTTGAAGCCATGAATTCAACACGAGTCCCAGTCCAGAGAGTTAAGATGCTCAGTGTCCTGGGGCCTCAGTCCATATGACTAGGTGGCAGCAGATCTGAAAAGAGCCTTTCCCAGTTACCCCGCCCTGCCAGCTGTCATACTGACCCAGAGAAGCTTTGGGTGAGGTGCCAAGCAGGTCCGTGTTGGGGCCTTGCTCCGGCTCTGTGGATGCAAAGATGGGAGTTAGGTATAAGGCTCAAAGCTTCCTGTGACTTCCCCTTTAGGGAGATGATGGAACAAGAGTAGGAGGCACTGGCTTTCCTCAGCTGAGGCCACCAGAAGATAAAGGAATGCCCATCACTCTCTCCAAGGGATTAAAATGCATCCCAGCCCACCCAGAGATATAGGACTCTCCCCTACTCCTGCTCCCTTGACCAGTTTGCCAGGAAGGGCTCTTGGCTGGAATCTGGGCTGAACTCACGTGCCATTCCACTGCTTTCCGTAGACGGGGCTGGCTGTTGGGGCTCTGCTGGGTCAGTGGCTGGTACATCCCAGGCAGGAGGCTGAAAAGGAAGCCAGATCACAGACACCTCAATGAGCTTGCAGGGAGCACAAAGAACATGCAAGTACCTTATGGATACAAGGACCTACTCCAAGCCCATGAGGAAAGGTGACCAACAGTGAGTACAATTATAGTTGCTGTTCACTACAGAAGAGAGAAGTAGGAAACTAGCAGCCACTTTCACCCCTCCACTATTTACTTAGTGGGCACTTACCAAGTCTAACAGCTTTTCACATACAAAAACTTCAATTATCACAACAAACCCTATAAAGTATATACATCTCTACTGCAAAGACTGGGTTTTGACAGGCGAAGTGATTTAGCTACATCCGGGAAATGCCAAGTAGAGGAGCTGGGATTCAAACTGAGAGAGTCTAACATCAGCCCCAGTGCCAGCAGAGGGGAAACCTCCTCCCAGGGTGGGTTTCCAAGGAGGTTCCTTTCACTGTCCCCAGCCACAAATGCCTCTCCTATAGGGGAAGAACCCAGGAAAAGTTGTTGGAGACTCCCAACAGCTCTTGAGCCTTCAAGAAGCTTCTCCTCTCCCTAACACCCGTTTACAGGGTCCATTACTAAGGAGGGCCACTTGCACACCTACTCCTGGGCCTGCCTAGCAATGAGCCCCAGACATTCCCTGTCGAGGTATCACACCAAGGCAAATGGGATCCATGCCCAGGATCACAGAAGGCCTTGGCCAGTTAACCACCTGTCAGCAGCAATCATAGAAAACAGTCCTTGTGGGTACTCACTTGAGTGTGTTCCATGAAGAAATCAGAATCCGAATCCTTCCTCTCCGGAGAGTGACTGGGAGCACTACTCATACTGTCTATCCAAAGCTAGGAAGGACAAAACACCCTTGAAACAGACCTCTGAATGTTCCTACTCATCACACTACCCAGCCCTGGGACCAGGCACTTACATCGGTGCCATGCCTAGCCAGGGCTGCACTTCCCAGCTGCCGGATCTTTTCCCGGTACATCCGGGCAGCTCGGCTATCATACTTGGTGTTGGCATCACTGGCTGTGCACCCATGTTGGCGGAAGAAAGCTGTCTGGAGAATAAAGAAAGAGCATGCTACAGGTGATTCTCCCAGAGGGGGAAAAAAGGCAGTCACTTATAACAGCCTAGTTACAGGATAATAATATACTCGTTATTATCCTGTGTAAATAACAGAGGTAAAGTTCTTCATAGAGGTAAGGATTCTCAGAAATTCCTGCAGAAAACAGCTTCCCAACCTGGGATGACTGACTGAAGCCCCACCTGAGGACAGCATGCCATACCCGCTGTGCCCATCCTTCACCCACCCAGGCCAAGACCTAGATGACTGTGGAGGCCCCAACTACCTTGGCCTCTCCCCAGGAACATCTCTCCACTTTAGTTTTAATCAAGTCCCTTTGAGAAGAACAGTGACTGATTTCCAAGTTCAGAGAACAATGTACAGTGTTGCTATGTCCAGAGAATCCTCTGAACAGAGAAACAGAGAGGGCCTCCTAGGTCATGGTAAAGTTAGTCCCAGGCAGAATGAGGGCAGAGGGATGGTGAGGAGGAGCTTTACCGCATTGGCATTCCCGCCGACCTGCATACACCTCAGCTGGAACCAGTTCCAGTTGGAATCCAACTCTGTGGACCTGTGTGCAAGGGCTGCGTGTCACCCACCGGCAGACACCGGGAGCCACTTCCCTGGCGGACTCACACCTGACATTTGGCAGGTGCCCGGAAGCATTAATCAGCCACCACCCGATTTCCTCAACTGTTCCCTGTCCATGAAAGCTTTGCTCTTCAGTCTCATAGTCAAAAGGGCATTAATTATTTCCCAAATCAGAGGGAGGTTGAACTCTCAGGCACTTAAGCTTGGATTTGGCTTTCTGCTTGAGGACGGCCAGTCTCACTTCAGACGTACTCGACCCATCTGTCAGCAACGACAAGGTCAATGCAGCTAAATTTTCTCCAAACCTAACGTTCGGAGAGTCGAGTTTGACCGCCAGGAAAGAAGGGAGCTTGACCCAGACTCGGAAACGAACTGTCTATGTGGGAAGCGGTCACACAGGCGATTCCCTCCCGTGGGAGGCTCCCGGACCCCGGCCAGGATGTTTCTGAACACCGATTTCAGGGCAGTCCAAGTCGCCACTCGGCCCTGCTGAGCACACAGCCGTGGCCGGGTAGGAACACAGCAGCCATAAGGAGACCCCACCTGATGAAGCTGAGATGGACACCCAGGGAGCGGTGCACGCCGGAGCAGTCAATGCACAAGAAAACACCGTACGTGATGCTGGCCCAACTCGGATTCTTGGCGCCACAGTCGAAGCAGGCCTGGATGGAGGAGGCGAGGAGCGAATGATCAGACACCGCGAGCGGAGGCCGGGCACTGACACCCAGGAGAACAGCCCACGTCCGCCCCCCTCTCCTCCCCTCGGGCCCCAGGGGAGCCGGGAGAGTTCCCCTCGGCCGGCGCCAGACCCCGCGCCCTCCCGCTCAGGCACCTTGTTGGTCGGAATTGCGCGAAGCCTCTTAAAAAGGGTTTGGATTTCGGTCTTGGTCGGCTCGGACGCCATTTTCTCTCCTTCCCAAACGCCAGCGCGACTGATGGGCCCCGTCGCGGGCCAATCCGCAGCCGAGAAGGAGGGGCACGCGGTCGGCCTCCGCTGAGCAAGGTGCCAGCTAGGGGTGGGGCGATCTGTCCTGAGCTGGGCCAATGAGCGCCGGCAGGACCGGCGCAGACACGTCAGAGCCCCGCCTCCTCAAACCACGCCCAATCCGCGCCGCGCCCGCCGGGGGCCAATCCGCAGCCGGGGCGGGGCGACGGCGCCCAGCTGGGCCGGCCGGCGGGGCGGGGCGGGCGGAGCAGAGCGCTCCCCTCGGAAGGTGGGGTCACCTCCCAGAGGCTGAAAGCTGCGAGTTCGGGGATCCCGGCCTCGCTGGGGTCAGTTCCCGGTGGATGAGTAATAATTAACAGCCCTACCAAGCGCTCAAGGTGCCACCGGCCTGAAAGGGAGGACAAACTGGCTGGGCTCAGCACCCAGCCTCTGGCTTTGACCGCCTGCCCAACCCCGGTCCCCACAACATTCTATGGACCCACAGACCTCCCCTCAGTGCCTCTCCCCGGATGACTTCTGCAGCCTGGCAAGGGTGGAGTATCATAAAAGATGCAAAAAAAAAAAAAAAAAAAAAAAAAAGCACACAAACCTGAAAACGCTTTTTTATTTTATTTTTCAAGTTTAATACACACTAGAACAAGCCACAAAAGATTGTTGCTAGCTCAGAACAACACTCACCTCAAGCCCACCCCAGGAACCCCAAAACACAGAGACCAGGAATTCGGCCCATGGCTCCTGGGGAAACCAAACACTCCTGGGGAGGCCTAGGTACCCTTCTATCACCTCCTAACTTCCCATTTACCCACAGGCTAGACTCAGTCAGCCCCTCCCCTCCCTGACCCCCCAGGACTTCCTCCCTCCTCAAGGGACAGAGGGACAGCAGCAGCACTGGTGCAGGGCCCTCGGGTCCAGCTGTCCAGAAGCTGGGCTCTGGCTCAGGGTGGAGACACATTGCAGAAGGGCTGCCAGGGCTGTCAGGCCCCCACACACTCCACGTAATTGGCAGGATACAGGCCAATGCGGCCACTCTGCAGCTGGCCCTGGCACCAGCCCTGCTCGTCCTCCTCACTCATCTTCAGCAGCTCCTCCCCTGGGGGAAAGGGGGTTGGTCATTACCAACTGCCCTGACCCAACCCCGTTCCTGCAATTGGGTCAAGGACTGAGGGGAGCAGGCAGCAACCCAGAGAATCCAGCTAGGGGAAATGACCTGGCTCAGGCAGAGGGAGGTCCAAGTCAACAAGCCACCCCACCGGAGACCCTGAATGCAGCCATCAGACCCCAGCTGGAGGTTTTGAGAGGCAGACACTCTGACTCCTGCAGACTGGACCCAGAGCAACCCTAAGAGTCAGAGAACTGACCCTAAAGAAGTGGGTGTCTGGCTTCCCTTTGCCACCCCCCTGTTCAAGACAATACATGGGGGAGGGGAGGCTGAAGCCTGGAAAGGAACAGGAAAGGGGTCCCAGGGTACCTGCTCGGAAGCTTAGCTCATCAGCTTCCTGGCCAGCGTAGTCATAGAGCGCCCGCACCCGCACCCCAGTGGCAGTCTTCCGGGAACTCTCCTCATCCGACCACTCCTCATCCTGCCCACTGCTGGAGAGGGGAGGCAGAGGGGGCAGGCTCAGGGCACAAGGGACACCTTGACCGAGAGGGCCTGGGACCCACGGTCAAGGGCCCACCCCCTGCAGGAGCCCTGGGAGAGGCAGGTAGGGAAGTACTGAGAGTCTAGGCTGACCTCTGCCACACCTGCCTGTGAGCTCCGGTGCCGTCCTGCCACACGGGGCTGACATGAGCAGTACGTGAGAGGGAATGTGGGAAACACCTGGCAAACCTAAACCACCGTGAAAACTGGCATCACAGTCACTCGGTAGGTCCTAGGTCCCTGACACTCCATTTTCTTTGTTTTGTTAATCCTCACCTGAGGATGTTTTTCCATTGATTTTTAGAGAGTGGAGAGAGGGAAAGACATTGAGAAACATCGATTGATTGTCTCCTGCACAAGCCCTGACAAGGGCCCTGGGCCGGGGAGGAACCTGCAACGAAGGTACGTGCCCTGCCCTTATCCGGAATCGAACCTAGGACCCTTTGGTCCATAGGCCAACGCTCTATCCACTGAGCCAAACTGGCTAAGGCCCTGACACCCATGTTCAACCCACTTCAGGTGTGAAGGGAATGAAGGAAAGGAGGGCAGGGCAGGGCAGGGGCCAGAGCTGAACAACCAAGTTCCTAGCTCTCACCCACCGTGGAGATCCGGGGGACTGAGGTGGGGGCACAGCGCCATCTCTTGTGGGCCCGATGCTGGTCAGAGTAACCTCATCAGGGCTCCGGCCACCTTTCTCCTTCCGGTTTATTGTCCTCTGTGTGTCCAAGGACCACTCCTGTGGGGTCAGTGCTTAGGGTCAGGCTGTGGTGGCATCCAGGGCCATCCACATCACCCTCACCTCTTCATCCCAGGTCCTAGCCTCCCTCCCGAGGCCCAGGCCGAGCCCCGTGGGAGCCCATCCCATCCCCCAGCCCCACCTGGAACACGTACCTCAAACTGAGGCCAGTGCATGGCCATGCCCGGCCCGTGGGTGCTGCGCCACCAGCGCAGATCCTGCTCATCGCTGGCTGCCTCGATACCCTGATGCAGGTCTCTGTGGAGCTCATGGAACCTGTGGCCCGAGGCACAACCCTCAAACTAGGAAGCCTTGGGCCCTTGCACCCGCTTAATTCCTTTCAGCCCCGCCAGAGCCCAAGGGAGTGAAAGAGACCCAGCAAGCAGCTCCCCCAGATCTCCACACCCACGCAGGCCCTACCTCTCACTGCTGGAGAGGTCGAGGTGCTGGTGTAAGGTGAGCAGCATATCCTTGAAGAAGAGAAGACGCTGGCGCTCAGCGGCCTGGCAGGTCTCGAAGGCCTGCTCCATGTCTTCCATGTAGCGTGGGGTGTAGCGGTGCAGCTCTGCCAGCGTCTGCTCATACTGGGTTTTTGTCTGGGCGGGAGCGGAGGGGACCTGGTCAGCATGAGACCGCCTTCCATTCATGATTCCGCTAGTGTTTACTGAGTACCTGCCATTGGCAAGACCCTGGGGCTAGGCACCAGGGGCAGCCAGTCTCAAGATCTGGCTCCTGCCCCTCGCAGCCTAATAAGAGAGGTGACATTTGGGCACAGCAGCTTTTAGAGTCTGGTGAGTGGAGACTAAAAGCGAGAGTAAGATGAGATGGAGGTTGAAGAGTGAATTGAGGTCCACCCATCAGGAGTGGAAGAAATCAGGGAAGGCTTCGTGGAGGAGGTGGGAAACGGAGCAGCACCTCAGGGGGGTGGGAAGGTTTGGATATGCAGAGCTAGAGGAAAGCACACTCTGGTCAAAGCCACCAATGTGAAAGGTGGTCCCAGGTGGAACCCTGGGAAAGGAAAGGAGCTGGATGGGAAGGTCTCAACTGCTAAAATCATCCCAATGCCTGAACTTGCACCGTTTCTTTCCCTGGGTAAAGCATCGTCTTTTCTCAGGTTCCTCCTTGAAATGGTCATCTGGAGAGAGGGTGCAGGTGAGGGTGAGAGCAGGAAGAGTGCTGGGGGCTGGGAAAGGCATTCAGGGAGCCCTGAGCAGGGCCAGCCCTTCCCGTGGCGGTACCTTCTCGGCCTCCTTGGTGCAGCGGTCCAGCCGCACCTGCAGCTTGCGCAGCTGGTCCTGGGAGACCGTGCTGTCCGCCTTCGCGTGGCTCTCCCGAGTCTGGGCTGTCTTCTCCTCCTTCCGGGCTCCGTGGTAACTCTTCTTGGAAGCCTCCACCTGGCACACACAGGGACAGTTCTGGGCCCAGCACACCACACCCCGGGCCTGAGGACTTAAAGGGGCATCCCTCCCAGGCTCACCTCTTTCAGCCTCTTCAGCCAGGGCTTCTGGGCCTTGCGGAAGCTGTCCTCTGCAGCCCGGCTCTCTCGGAAGCCCCCCAGCACCGGCCGGTGGAAGGCCCCCCGCTGCCAGGCACGCACCCGCTCACTGTCCGGCCCGTGAAGCTTCTCCCGAACCTCCAGGTGCAGCGCGCTCAGCCGCTCAGCCGCCGTGAAGAAGGCGTGCCAGGCCTTCTCCAGCGTGCCGTACTGGGGGCCTGCGGGGAGGCACGGCACTGAGGCCAGGCCAGGAAAGCCACCAGAAACGAGCCCACCCCCTCCGCCCGGGTGCTATTCCAGGTGCCAAGCACACAGTGGGGATGCCAAGAAGAACAACGATGCCAGCTGCTGCTTACTGAATACCCACTCTGTGCCTTGACACACCAGATCTCACTAAACCATTGGTTCTCAACCTGCCTAATGCCACGACCCTTTAATACAGCTCCTCGTGTTGTGGTGACCCCCAACCATAAAATTATTTTCGTTGCTACTTCATAACTGTAATTTTGCTACGGTTATGAATCGTAATGTAAATGTCTGTGTTTTCCGATGGTCTTAGGCTAAGATGACCGGACGTCCCGATTTTTAACAATTTGTCCCGCGCCTCCGGTGTTTTAAAAAAGTCCCGATTTTTGGAAAGATTTTTGGACTTTTTTAAAATGCTGCAGGACGGGGGCAAATGGTTAAAAATCGGGACTGTCCCGCCAAAAGCGGGATGTCTGGTCACCTTATCTTAGGCTCTACATTAGTGGTTCTCAACCTGTGGGTCGCCAGCAGGGTTGCCTAAGACCATCAGAAAACACAGATATTTACATTATGATTCATAACAGTAGCAAAATTAGTTATGAGGTGGCAACGAAAATAGTTTTATGGTTGGGGGTCACTACAACACAAAGAACTGTATTAAAGGGTCGCAGGATTAAAAAGGTTGAGAAACCACTGCACTAAGCCCTTGCCTCGCCCACCACCATGAAGACAGTGTCATGATCAACAGTTAACAAGTGAAAAAACGGCCCACATGAGTGAAGTTTACTGCCCAGAGCATGGCAGCTGCGAGTGGAACTGAGATTCAGATCTAGGCCTGTGGCATAAACCTCTATGCTCTGTTGCCTCAAAAGGAGGAGCCAGCGTCTGTTCCCAAGGAAGGCAGATAGTTAGGGTGAAAAGGTCCCATATCAGAAGGCCTGGCCCCAGCTTAAGCTATTCCTAGCTATGTGGCTTCAGGCAAGTCTTAGCTTCTCTGGACTTCTGAATGTCCTCTAGAAAATGTGCAGGTCAGGACTGTCTCCATCCTAGGGTTGTTAGAAATATCAAAATAACTCATGACTGTTATTTTACAAAATCTAACATCACTACCGTGAGTACCAGGAGGATCTTTCCTTTAATGGGAAGAACCTCAACCTTCCACCACCAGGTGCAAGAAAGGAGCTACCCCAGCCCTAGCTGGTGTGCTCAATGGTTAGAGCGCCTGCCTTGGCACTGGAGTGTCTCGGGTTCGATTCCCTGACAAAGGCACATACCTGGGTTGCAGGTCTGTTCCCCACCCCCTCCCCACCCCATCGTGGTGTATGGGAGGCAACCAATCGATGTTTCTCTCTCCCTCTCTCTCTCTCTCTCTTTCTCTCTCTCTGCCCCCCCCCCCCCCCCCCGCTCCCGCTCTCGCTCTTGCTCTCACTTTCGCTTTCTTTCCCTCTCCCATACACTCTCTCTAAAAACCAATGGAAAAATATCCTCATGTCTTGGTTGAGGATTTCAAAAAGAAGAAGAAGCTGCCCTGCCTGATTTCCCCGCATTGGTAGCACTTTGCGAGGCCCATAGGCTGGCTCACCCTTCTCCACGGTACCCCTCCACTTCCGGGCCCAGTCAGCCAGCTGCTGGGCGTAGGCCTTCTCGATGCGGGCCCGCTCCTGGAAGCAGCTGACCAGGTCCCCGCACAGCCGGTGCCCGTCTTCCACCCGCTGCACTGTCCGCCTGTAGTTGCCAGCCTGGGGTGTACATGGAAAGGGCGGAGTGGCCAGGGGGAAGCCCCCTCAGAGCTGGTGCTGCAGCTAGACAGGTGGCCTGGCCCAGAGGGGTGGGCATTACAGTGCCACCCCCAAACCCATCTGCTCACCTCCCAGAAACTGCCCTCCACGGCCTCCCCTCCAGTGCCTTCCTCTGGAGCCATGGTGTCCCCGCAGCATGGAATGGTGGCAGGCTGGGGCTGTGGAGCACAGAGGTAAGCAGAGAAGCTGGACACGTGCTTTTGGGGATAGGAAGAGGCCCTCTCCTGTCCCTGGGCTTCACCCCCACTGCCATCCCACCACCCAAGGAGCTGTTGTAACTAGGACTTAGCAGGCAGGGGGCTGGGAGTCCCCAAGAGGGCCCAGGTCAGGGGCAAAGATGGCAGTTTCAAAGCTGCTTCTCTTACCCTGGCTCTGCCCTCCCCCGCCTCATCCCATGTACCTGGAGCCTAGAGATCACTTCAGGGTCCTGGCTGTCCAACTCTCAAAGCTGCCACTGCGACTCTGCCTTGAAGCTAACGAGAGCAAAGCAGGGGGTGAGGGCAGGGACCCAGACTGTCCAGGGCGGTGCCCAGTTCCCCCAATATAGCAACTGCTGTCAGAAGAGCCAGATTCCAGCCAGGAGAATGCCAGGCAGGTCATACGATCCAGCTGGGGATTAGATGGCAGGCGGGCGTGGGTGGTGGGCAGAGGGCCCCACCACCCTGCCTGCAGAGCAGAAAGAGGACACCTGCCCCAGCCGGGGTCCTGCTGCCTTTCCTTGAACAACCCTTTTCCAGAGGAGGCCAAGTCAGAGGGGGCCCGTCCACTCTTCCCTGCGCTGGGAAGGGCTGAGAGCTCAGAGGCCCGAGTCCTATCTTGGCCAAGAAGCTTGAACAACTGCATTTTCCTGTCCCCTCGTAAGGGAGCCTCAGATCTCTCCTCAGATGGATAGTCTGCCCCCTGGTCTGATCCTGTGCCAGGGCTGGTATAACACTCAAACCAAGCAATGAACAGCAGTGTGAGGGGCCTGACAGTCACAAGGAGACACTCATCCTGGTCACAGCACCCGAGGTCCCACCGGGCTCTGTGGGTAACGAGCAGCTCAGCCCCAGCCTCAGAAAGCTCCGAGTCTGAGGCAGCATGAGGGAGTCAGACAGGTGACTGGCCAGTACTAAGAGTATTCTCCAGAATCACAGAGCAGGGCAAGGCAGATTCCAACCCACACCCACCACCCTGGGGGCTAAAGGACACGGCGGCAAGTGGCCACACCCTCCCTGCCTCTGCGCAGGGTCTCAGCTGTCCGCAGCTTCGACTCGGGCTCCCAGAAGGAAATTGCATCCTCCTCTGAGCAAGCCCGGGGGACTGGCTCCGCCAGGCCAACTGAGGACACAATGTGCCTGTTGCCCCCAAGCAAGGCTCGGTCGCAGTATCCCCTCCACCTGGATGGACCTTTACCCGTTCCAAATCCAAATCGAGGCATCTTATCCACAGCCCCACTCGCCATCCCCATTCCCACAGCCCCTCTGACCCCGCAGTCAGGGTATAAATCCCACAGGATCTGCCGCAGTCATTGACAGACTTCCTGAGGGTCCAATTTGGATTCCTCCAGACACTGGAGCTAGTAGTTGAATGAAAACACAAATGTCATTCCCCTACGGCTACCGCAGCTGTGGGAAAGGTCGGCCTGTGTGGGCTTCCACCCCTAAGCTAACGGGAGGGCTCAGGCCTGCAATGGAGGTGCCTGGGCACAGAGCAGAGCGGCTAACCCCACCGGGCTCCTCAGCACTTCACCTTGCTTCCTCTCGAGTCTGTCCAGCCAGAGAGAACCAGAGCTGCAGCTGTAAATCATCGGCCTGTGGTGCTGTCCCAGTCAGGCACCCTGGGGCCCCAGCCCCCTGCCTGTCCCAGCCTCCAGGCTCCCAGCTCCCTGGAGAGCTGCCCCCGACCCATCCCCTCTCTGTGGCCCCAGAACAGAGCAAGCTGTGTGCAGGGCTGGCACTGCTCCCTCCCGCCTCCCAGAGCAAACACAAGACCAGCCCCAGGCACAGCCAGGCCCCACAGCCCGGGCTGGACCTAGCGGTAGGGGTGAGCCTGGCACCTAGGCCACCATGGACGAGGGCCACCACCCTGTGCCTCCTGATCTCAGCAGAGACCCAGAACAGTCCCCAGAACACTGGGCCACAGGCAAGAGCGCAGAAAGCAGATAATGAAAAAGCCTCCCAGCCCAGGGAGTCAGCACCTACTGGACCCCGAGAAGTGGGCTGGGGCTTGGCAGGGTCTCCTCATAGCTGCCTGGGCCAAAGGAAGGAATCCTGGGGTTCAGGGAAGAACCCACTCTCCCTGCCTGAGGCAGGTAGGTAACCCCTGCCCTTCCCTTTCCCAGAAGCAGGGGGCAAGCCCTGGGAGGGAGCACTGCCATCCTGCCCTGCCCAGCCATCCTGTCCTGAGTCACAGGCTGCACCCACGAGCCTCTTCTCCCGGCTGCCCCTCCCGGAGGGCCGGCGGCCCGGTGTGAAGGCACGGAGGGGGCGGCAGACTGGTCCAGGCAGGGACACCGAGGCTACAGCGGCTGGAACCAGCGGCCGGGGAGGCTGGGGAAGGGGGTGGCGCGGGGAGAGGGGAGGAGGCAGGGCCTGGGAGGGGCATAACAAAGGGGCACTTTGGGAAACCCGACCTGCCGGGGCCGAGGTGCCGGCTCCCCGATGACGCACTCCAAACCCGGAGCTCCCACCCCAAACCTCGGAGCCCAGGGGCTGGCGGCCTCTGCGCTCTTCCCTGCGGACGGCGCCCTGCGGACGGCCCCTCTTGCCAGCCGGGTGCCGCTCAACTCGGAGCCACGAAGCCCCGGCGGAGCTGCCAGGCCAGGCCCGGCCTCGGAGGTTCTACGACTCCTCGGCCAAACTTGCTGAACTCGGTCTCGGCGGGGGTGGGGCCGGCCGATCGCTGCCGAGGGGAGGGGGCCCCGCCGCGGATTGGAGACGGTGGCCCGGGCGGCGGCCCCGGGACCCGGAGCTCCGGGCAGAGGGCAAAGGGGTCGCCGGGGAGCGAAGGCCCGTTCTGGGGTCCCTCCCCCTCCAGACCCGAACCCCCCACCCCCACCCCGGGCCGGCCTGGGAGGTTGGTTTCAGGGTGCGCGCCGCCGCCTCAGAGGGAGCTGCCTCCTAGGCTCCGCGGCAAGGCTTTCCGTCCCCGCACCGAGAGGGGCGGCCGGGGCGGCCGGGGCTCCGGGGCGGGAGTCGGTCCCGCTGCAAACTCCAGGCGCGGGCGGGAGAGGAGAGCAGGCTCCTGCCGGCGCTCCCGCCGCCGCCGCCTCCCCGCGCCCCGCGCTCCGCACTCACCGCGTCCTCCCCGCGCGCTCCGGGGGCTGGGGTCCGGCCACGCTCCCGCCGGAGTCCTGCGGCTCCGGGCCCGGACCGCCGCCTCCCGGAGCGCCGCGGGCCCTCCCCCGGGAAGCCCGGCCCCCGGCCCCGCCCTCTCCTGCGGCCGCGGCCCCAACCCCACCGTCCGCACCGCGGCTCCCGGGACGCGGGCCGTGAGTCGCGGCTCCCGCGTGGGAAGTGCCGGGGCCGACTGCCCAGGGGGGCGCCGAGCCGCTGCAGGGCGTCGGATCTCAGCTGTGCCCTCCCCGGCTTTTGCAGAGTCCGGGAGACCCGTGGGAGCGGGAAGGGATCGGCGCATGGACACCCTTTGGAGGGGGGCCTGAGGGCTACACTGCCTTACTTTTTTTTTTCTTTTTTGCAGATCGCAGACTTCTTAGAAGTTAGCTCCGACGTCGCTCACCACCGTCCCCCGGTAAGCAGGAGGCTATCCATTGTGCAGATGCAGAAACTGAGGTCGGAGACGGTCCGCAGCCGGCAGATCGGCAGCGGGGCGGGGCCGGGACTCCCGCTCCGGCGCCCGCCAATCCGCAGCGAACTCTGCAGCCCGGGGCCCGCACGCGGTCGGGGTGGGCCAAAGAGCAAGAGCTCCTCCCGCTCCGTGCTCTTAGTCCCAGATTTTGTGTCGCTATTCACCGTTAAGTCCCTTCGCCGCCTTTGCCGGTCCCCAGCTTGGGTGGATTTTTCCAGGTCCCCACGGTGCCACCCCACCCTGCATAAATCCCTCCTTTCTCGCCCGCGTATCCCCACCCCGGCATTTTTTTTTTTTTTCTCGGAGCCTGCCCTCTGTTATTTATAGCCACTGGAGCGGCCCAAGAATGTTCCGAAGCTGACCTAATCGCCACCTGCTCGGCCTCCCCTCCTCTACCCTCCCGCTCGCTCGTGCGCTCCACCGCCTGGCAAGCGAGAGGGGGCTCGGGCCGGCGAGGTCGGACGCCCGGGAGCCCCAAGGATCCAGGCCGAGCACATTCGCTCGGGGTCGGAGAGCCCGGTGCCCTCCCAGGAGAGCTCCCTCGGGGCTGGGGGCGGGGGTGGGTGGGAGGGGATACAGAGCGCTGGGAAGTCCAGGGTCACGCGTTCTCTCTTACGCACTCGATACGCAACCCACCTACACACACACACACACACACACACACACACACACGCTCCCAGAGGGGTGTGAGTACGTGTGCGCGAGATTTTTATTTTTTATTTATTTTCACAAAGAGGAAGAGAGAGGGATAGAGTTAGAAACATCGATGAGAGAGAATCATCGATCAGCTGCCTCTTGCACACTCCCTACTGGGGATGTGCCCACAACCAAGGCACATGCCCTTGACCGGAATCGAACCCGGGACCTTTCAATCCGCAGGCTGACGCTCTATCCACTGAGCCAAACCAGCATGCGCGAGATTTTTAAACGGTAGCTTTAAAACTAGCGAAATTATGTTTCTCAATCCGGAATTACTGGCACGTTCTTTGTGCAGATAAATCTGTCCAATGAAAATAGAAAGGGCCCGAAGGGAATGAATGAATGAGGGTGATTGCAGGGGGTAGTATGAGCTGCTGAGGGTGGACTTGCTTCGCAGTCCCTGTGAGAGGGTGAAACTGCCTCCCCGAGACCCCATGAGGCATCCAAGACCTTTGGTCTGAGGCCTCAAGCCGCTTGGCAAAGGGTACCGGAGTGGTGAGCCCTTGCCTTGGCTCTCACATGGGTGTGTGCCCAGCAGGATGCACTTCTGAAATCAGGCTCAGCACCCACCCTCTGTTGAGTCTTGGACAAGTCCCTTTTCTCTATAAAACATGACAGGTGACTGGCTGACCTCCCACATGGGCCGTGTGCCCCAGCTAATTACAGATTGTAAAACAACTGCAAATGAGAGGAGCTGGGGCAGTGTCTAATGACAGTCACGGTGGTTTGTGTTATTTAAAAATCTGTTAACATCCCACCTAGGGCCTGAGGGCCTTCAGGCACCTAGGCAGAATGCGTGAAAACACGAGAACGAAATTAATTACAGGAGCCACTTATTAAAACCCCATTAAAAATAAAGGCTGCAAGCCAGGCCCTGGGATGTGGGGAAGCCAGGTCACAGAGACTCAGAAAGCAGGGCTGTTAATGAGATCACCAGGAGTGGATGCCGGGTGTAAAATATCTGGCTTCCCTTGGGTTCAATCTGGAAGCAGAAAGCAGAAATGTGGCAGCTGATCTTAATTGCCCCTAAGATACCACAGGGAGAAAAAATAAACCCCAACCCAGAGCGTACCACGCTGCTTCAAAAGGGAAAAAAAGACAGAGCTGCCCTTGGAAGACAACCCCCTGTGAGTGCTGCCCCCCGGGCTCAGATTTCTATGCTCCACAGCCAGAGCCCCTGCATACTCACACTGCTCTCTCAGTGGAGTGCCTGGCTTGAACCAGATGACATGCCCAAGGTCAGAGGGCTGGATAGACAGAAACCTAGAGACGTGGTTTGGCTGGAGGCACCAGGTGGCAGATTGGTCCGGAGCCCAAGTTCAAAACATTCACAGACTCACTCACCTTGAGCATCTGGAATGTCCTAACCCCTGTGCCTTCACTTGTTTATTTATTTAGTCATTCATTTATCCCAGCCAAAAAAACATTTGAGTTTTTGCTCTATGCTAAGCCCTATGCTAGGGTATTGGGAATACAAAGATAAATAAGGCAGAGCTCTAAGTGTACAATAGTGATTCACTGTGGGCATGAAATACTGCGGGAGAAGAGACTGCCTTTCACTGGGCCTTTGATGGGTCTTGATGAGCAGGAATTAGTCATGTGGAGGGGCATTCTAGGCGGGAGTACCAGGGTGTGCCAAGCCCCAGGGGTGTTAGCATATGACCCAGCAATTCCACTTTTTGGTGTCTACCCTAGACAAACGTGTACAAGTGCATGAAGACATACAAAGACGTTTGCATATAGTATTGCTTGCAATAAGGGAAAACAGAAAACGAATGTCCATAGGAGTGGTTAAATAATCTAAAGTTCATTCATGCTTTGAATTACTCTGCAGCACCTAAAATACACGGCGTCTAGAGATGTGTTGTTATATGAAGATCTCTAAGGCACTGTTGAGTGAAAAAAGCAATTGCAGCACACACAAAATATTCAGAGAGAACATACACCAAATGTATGTCTGTGATTATCTCCAGTGAGAGGTATAGAATTGGTAAAGGAGACTTTTGTAAGGTTAGAAAATTAATACGAGTGAGAATGTAGATATGTGTAAATTGTATAATTAAAAATAGTTTTAAAAATAAATAAAATAAAATAGAGTCTTTTAGGAGATGGTGAGTAGGTCTTATTGTCTAAAACAGTGCTGTCCAAATAGAATCTTTGGCAGCGATGGAAGCATTCTATAGCCTTTATGTCCAATGCGGTAGCCATTGATATGTGATTAGTGTGATTAAGAAAATGAATTTTGAATTTAATCAAACTTTCATTAGCTGAAAATTTAATAGCCACAAGAGGCGACTGGCAACTGAATGGAACAGTTCTGGTCTAGAACGTTTACGTTTAGAATATCGAGTTCAGGATCGGGTGGAGGCAGATGGGGGATGAGGCTGGAAAGATAGGCTGGGATGGAATGAATGGTGGGCTGAAGAATGAGGACTTTATCCTACAGGCAGTGGGCAGTGAGGATGAGAGTAACTAGATAAAAGGTGACTCCGGCCGCCCTGCAGAGGGTAGATGAGAGTAGGCAGAGGGCTGAAGGCTGCTGTGTTTCTCTCAGTGGCCTCTGGACATGACCCCAGCATTCCTGACTGGCAGCTGAATTCAACAGCTATGTTTTTAAGATCTCAGGCAACCCCAGAGTTATTGAGAAGGGTTCACCTCCGCGGGGGAGGCTGTTTCTGTGCTGGAACGCAGGAAGAACGGCAGATGGATGACATTAGAGTGAAAATGCATAGCGGGTTTCATAGTGGGCCTGTAATGAAAGCTTCTCCGGGGTCAGGAATGTGCCGGGAGCAGACTCGTTGGAAGGGTAACTCGGAAATGCCTCTGCATAGCCCAGGTGTACAGGAGGGTTCTGCTCAGGAAGCCTGCCATGGCTCCTGTGGGCCCTTCCCTGGAGTCCACAGGGTCCTCCTGGAAGGTGAAAGAATGCTAGTGGAAAATCCACTTCATTGTCTGCCTTTCATGGAACACCCACTATACCAGACACATGCCTGGTGCTTGGTCCACAAGGCAAACAAGGCTGGCATGGTCCCTGACTTCATGGAGTTTTCCACTAAAATCAAAGTAAGGCTCAAATACATAATTACCCTTTGTGGTAAGTGTTTTAAGGGAAACAGAAACATTCAAAGGACATAGCACTGAGAGAATAATAGAGGGAGCATTAAGAATATGGGAGGATCAGAGAAGACCTTTCTGGAAGTTTAAGCTTCTCTGCCCACAAAACCCAAAAGACAAGTAGAAGTCATCTAGGTGAAGAGGGAACCTAGGAGAGAACATTCTAGTTAGAAGGACTGATGAGTGCAAAGGCCATGACATAGAGAGGGGTAGAGTGGGTAGGGCATGGTGAATGAGAGGGGGAGATAAGAGGGATGGGCAGTAATCAAGACACCACAGGAGTGTCTTATTCTGAGAGCAGAAATGAAGCAGAAGAGAGACCTCAGTATGTTTCTGTGGCCTGGGCCACCTACAAGCTAAGGACGGGTTTCATATTTTTAAACAGTTGAAAAATATCAAAAGGAGAATAATATTTTGTGACATGGGAAGGTTACAGGAAATTCAAATGTCAGTGTCCCCAAATAAAGTTTTCTTGGAACACTACCTTGTTTATTTGTTTACAAAGTGTCCATGGCTGCTTTTGCACTGTTGAATAGTTACAGCAGAGACTGTATGGCCTTTTACTCTTAACTCTGCTGATCCCAGAATTAGCGGGAGACCCATAGCTGGGAGACCAATGAGGAAGTTGCAACAGTCAAAGGTGCAAGAACAAAGTGGCTTTTTCTAGGGTGGTAGTCGTGTAGGGATTGAAGAAGTATGTGGGGAAGTCAATAGAATTTGCTGATGAGTTACATGTGGTTGCTAAGTGGGGAAGAGATATTTCAAAGTGGCTCCCAACCTGAGATCTTGGAGTGGACTCTGGACCAGAATAAGACATTAGTGGGGAACTTGGCGCAAAATTTGCATAAAGTTTGTCGATGAGACAGTAGTGCTATTAATGTTAATTTCCTCGCTTTGATAATTGTATTATGCTTGTGTAAGATGTTACATTTGTGGAATTATGGAAGAGCATATTGAACCTCTTTGTAAGCTTATACAATTTTTTGTAAGTCTGAGATTGTTTCCAAATGAAAAGTTAAAAAAATAAAAATAAATGAAAACAAAGGGAAAATATGACTCCCTGGTTTTTAGCCTGAAGTGTCATTTACTGAGATGGGGGGAATGTGAGAGAGGCAGGAAGAGAAAGGAAGATCAAGACTTGACTCTTGGACACATTAGGTTTGAGATACTGAGGAGATGTCCAAAGGATTGAGTCAAGAAGGTGACGCCTTGCCGGGACCGGTTTGGCTCAGTGGATAGAGCGTCGGCCTGCGGACTCAAGGGTCCCGGGTTTGATTCCGGGCAAGGGAATGTACCTTGGTTGCGGGCACATCCCAGTATGGAGTGTGCAGGAGGCAGCTGATCGATGATTCTCTCTCATTGATGTTTCTGACTCTCTTTCCTTCTCTCTCCCTCTCTGTGAAAAATCAATAAAATATATTTAAAAAAAAAAAAAAAAAAAAAAAAAAGAGGAAGAAGAAGAAGAAGGTGACACCAGGTACTATTCTGGACATCATGGATGAGCTCTGAGACCTGGGGGAAGGTGAAAAAACCATGCAACCCAACCTCAGAAAGGCAGCTCTGTGCCTGGGGGGAGGTAGGGTTGGGGTGGCAAAGAGGGAGTGCATGTGTTTGCAGTCTGTGGTACATAGGCATTCTGCTCAGCACTTGGTCACCGGAGCCTATCAACAACCCACTCCAGAAGGACTTACTCTTCCCAGTTTACAAAGAAGACAACAGGCTCAGGAAGGTGCTGAGAGTAGCTCAAACACGTAACTAGGTAGTGGGAATGTGAGGGCTGTCTGATCCTAACACAGGGTGAGCTTTTCCCACTTGATGCTGAGCATCCTCGGGCTTGGGTTTATTAGTTTCGTAGGGCTGTCGAAATCAATGACCACAAACTGGGTGGCATAAAACCACAGAAATATCTTCTCTTACAGTTCTGGAGGCCATAAATCCAAAATCAAAGTGTTGGCAGGGCCCTAGCTGGTTTGGCTCACTGGATAGAGCGCTGGCCTGGGGACTGAAGGGTCCCAGGTTCGATTCTAGTCAAGAGCATGTACCTTGGTTGCAGGCACATCCCCAATAGGGGTGTGCAGGAGGCAGCTGATGGATGCTTCTCTCTCACTGATGTTTCTAACTCCCTATCCCTCTCCCTTCCTCTCTGTAAAACATAGATAATTTTTTTTTTTTTTAAGTGTTGGCAGGACCATACTCCCTCCCCAAGTCTTTCCTTGTCCTTCTAGCTTCTGAAGGCTCCTGACAGTCTGATGATCTTTGGTATCCTGGCTTATAGCCATATCAGTCCAATCTTTGCCTCTGTCTTTAGGTCATCTTCATGTCAGTCTGTCTCTTTGTATCTGTGTCTCATCTTCTTCTGTCTCACTCTTATAAGGACATTTGGCCATTGGATGTAGGGCCTACTCTGATAATGGCAGCTCTGTGCTTGAGGGGAGGCAGGATCCAGAAGGGGGAGTGCATGCATTTGCAGAGTCTGTGGTACACAGGCATCTGCTCAGCTCTCGGTCCCGTGAGCCTCTCAACAACCCGATCCAGTAGGACTTATTCTTCTCAGTGTACAAAGAAGGCAACAGGCTCCAAACTTAAAATCCTTAACTATGTCTGCAAAAATCCTTTTTCTAAATAAAGTGACATTCACAGGTTCTGGAGATCAGGACGTAGCTACATCTTTTCAGGGATCACCATTCAACTCACAGCACTGGAGAGAGCTACAGCAGTTAGCCTTGGACAGTGGTCGGCAAACTCATTAGTCAACAGAGCCAAATATCAACAGTACAATGAATGAAATTGCTTTTGAGAGCCAAATTTTTTAAACTTAAACTTCTTTTATTTTTTTTTATTTTTAAAAATATATTTTATTGATTTTTTACAGAGAGGAAGGGAGAGAGATAAAGAGCTAGAAACGTCGATGAGAGAGAAACATCGACCAGCTGCCCCTTGCACACCCCCTACCGGGGATGTGCCCCCAACCTGGGACCTTTCAGTCCGCAGACCGACCGACGCTCTACTGCTGAGCCAAACCGGTTTCGGCTTAAACTTCTTTTAATGGCCACTTCAAAATAGACTCTCCCAGGCCATGGTATTTTATGGAAGAGCCACATTCAAGGGGCCAAAGAGCTGCATGTGGCTCGTAAGCCGCAGTTTGCCGACCATGGGCTTTGGAAATCTAGTAAAGTACTTCCTGAACTTGAAAAGCAGTCGGACTTCCAGAGTTTCTCCTCATCCAGTTTCACAAATGTGTCTCTCTGCAGAACGGATCAGCAGCCTACATGCTGCCAACACCAATGTGGCTTGGACTTCTAGACGGCCTATAATTATGAAAAAACTCTCAGACTCTGGGGCCGAATGACACAGGGATAGTCAAGCACAAAGGGTAGCATACAGTAAATGTGTCTGGGAGGATGTCCACCCAGAGTTTTGAGTATTGGGGAGGATGCATGTAAATTGTACCAAGATTACCATCCCCCCACCCCCACAAGGCTATTGGCTTCACCAGTAAGAACCAGCTACCCAGGCAGCTCACTGCCTTCTTCTACAGGGACAAACTTAACTGGGATTCCTTGGGCAAGTTTTTTGTCACAGGCTTTTAGAGTTAACATGTCATAGTAGGCACAGGAGCCAACACAGGGCAGTGAAGAGGGGAGTGGGAAGGAATGCAAATGTAGTTCTCCCATTCCCACTAGCACATGACCCACCCATGCATAGGGAACTGGCTTGGCTGTCACACAGAGGGAACCATTTTTATTTCTGTCACTTGGGATTCCTGCAGTCCTGGAACAGCCCTCTGGCATCAGAAGAGTGAGGAGAAGGCACTGCCAGAACTCAAACCCCGGTTTCTGACTCTTGGTTCCTGATTCACTGGACTCTGTTCTCTCCATGATGGTTATCTGACTATCCGAGAACAGCGAAGAGCTTCTTCACTACCTTTATTAGGCCTTATCAGTAAATAACGTTTCACAAGGAGATAATATAACTTCTATTTCTGGAACACTTTACGGTTTGCAGGGCACTTTCACGTATAGGATTTCAGCACTCTGGCAGCTGCCCTGAAAATCTGGCTGCCTGGAGAAGTTTCCTGGCATCCTGGACCTACGGTATTCCACGACAGGATGCTGATTTAGTGTGGAGATGGTGCCTCTTCCCCCACGATAGACAGAAGGCAGGGGGTTTTTTTGTTTTTTTTTTTTGTTTTTTTGGTAATTACAAAGCTGTCTGACACTTCCAAAGCTACCCAAAATTGTATTTTTGAAAATGAATGCTATTCCCAGAGGGTGGGAGCCATGCCCTCATTTAGCATTATTACAAATTTATTTATGTTTGGTCACTTAAATATGTATTGGCGATACCAAGCAGCAAGGACCCTGAATGCTGTATTCAGGCTGTTTCCTTCAGGAGGAATTTCGGCTTCAGTTCCCTGCAAGCTCTGCCGAATCCTTGAGGCTGTCATTTGCAAACCACTGGATGCAGTAACTGTGTGTGGGAAGCCCTCACACACCATCCACGTGGATCAGAGGTGGTTTTGCAGTCTCAGCAGAACGATTGGATCCACAGACAGCTGGATCAGGATCAGAGTCGTGTGTCAGCCTGCACCAGGAAAATGGTTCCTAGTGGATGGAAATTTCCCGAAGGGCCAGAGTTCAAAGCGGTCACTGGTTTCTGTCCCTTTAACAGCAGGTCACAGGATCACAGATTTTAAAGCTGAAAGAAATCTGAGACACCTCATCAGTCTCCATGATTTTATGATGAGAAAACGCAGGCATAGAAAAGTGAAATAATGAACCCAAGATCACATAGTCTAAGAACAATGCTCTTACACCACTGTATTATATAATTTGTTTCAGATAAAACACCTAAGCTACCTAGTATTTTGCTGATCAAAAAAACTGGCATTGTTTAGGGTCATGCTCGTGGTCTGCCCAGCTTCCAGTGTGAACACGAGACCTTTATTTGCTATCACCAGCAACTTTTGAATGAGTTGCCTTGTGAGGCCTTATGTCAAAGGCTGTGTCACAGATAGGACCAAAATATCTATAAACTGGTTTGCATGGCACAGCCTCTCAATGGCATGAAACCAGAGCAAGGCTGCACCATTAACCTCATTATCTGATTAGCAGCATGAAAAAAAAAAAAAAATGTATTAAATGCTTTTGTCCACCCTGCACCTGATGGCTCACCAGATAGGAATGAATGACATCAAGCCCCTAGACAGTTATTTTCTGGGGGAAGCAAAGCAAAACCCAGGGTTAGAATGCCCCAAAGCACAACCTGAAACAAAGGTCTTTCCTAGCAGGCGAGGAAGATTTCCACTGGCCACATGGAGTTTGTTTAGTCCATCAGGGAAAACACCCCAATCCTAAAAACAGATGCTGGGGAAACCTAGCACTAAGCAGGGCATTTTCTTTGCTCAGGAATCCATCATGGCTCACTATTGCCTCCATGCCTTTCCATTTCTCCCTCCCCTCTCTCCTTCGTCAATCTCTCAAGATTCAGTTTAAGAGTTGCCTCCTCTGGGAAGACTTCCTTGACACTGTCCCTTCTTTATGCCACTCCAAGCTTAAAGTGACTTTTCTCTCTGCCCCCCATCCCACCAAAACCCAAAGCTCCCTCTCTCACTATGATAATCACACTCTGTGGTGGTTGTGGCACAGTAGGCAGTCAGACAGGCATGAGCAGAGTAGGAGCGATAGGCGAATTACAGAGAGTCACCAGGGCTGAAAGCCCCCAGGTGCCTAGCAACGGACAATTGCATATTATTGGTCACATGATTTGTCTCCATGACCGTTCATATCGATGGTCATGAGGTCTGGATCTTCCCTTAACTTTTCCTCCCCTGGCATACCAGTCATGCCATAGAGTCCCTCAGAGGAGGAAGTAGGGACTCCCATACAAGCCCTTGCATGACCACGTCCTTAAGCATTAAGCCCTCAGTACAATGAGGTTCTGACCTGCATCAAAAAATCTTAAGAACGAAGCCTCGAGTCTGTTGACGACAGACAGAGTTTTGGTCAAACTAGAGATAACATCTAGGCCTCCCTTGTGTTTCAGCTCCAGGCCCAGAAAAGCAGCAAGGCCTGCCAGGGTGACGCCATGGCTGACATAAGGACCAGCTGGGGTAACTAACAGTGCAGACTATGACCTTGAGGGGACACACCTGAAAACTTGATGAATATTTGATTGAGATCCTCCTCTGAAATCCCCACCTTTGGAAAGCAGGTAAAAATCCTCAGAGAATTCGGTGCTCTCCCTCCCAAGCCCTGAGCACGCCCTCACTTTTCCTCTTCTCTTTCCCCCAGATGGGTTTTCTTTGCCTTTTTCTTCTAAACTCCAAGGGCCCTTCTTTTCCTCTGTAACTTGTTTTTCTGAGCCCATACAGCCCAGCTGGCTCACTTCTTCCACGGCTCACTTGTTCTAACTCTGTGACTTTTCAAATAAACTTTTGTTTGTATTTGAGTCTTGGCTCTGAATTCTGTCTCAGCTAAAATTCAAGGACCATGGTCTAACATCTGGTGCCATTCACCATTAACAATTGTAGGTTACTTGTCTGTTAAAAGGCACACTCCATGGGGGCAAAGAGCATTTTTTTAAAATAAATCTTTATTGTTCATATTATTACAAATGTTCCTCATTCCCGCCCCCCCATTGCTCCCTCCACCAGGTTCCCACCCCACCTTCTGCCCTTTTTCCACCCCCCATTGTCCTCATCCATAGGTGCACAGTTTATGTTCAAGCCAAAGAGCATTTTTATTTTATTTTTTATTTTTCAAAGAGCATTTTTAATTTCAGCATTCTCTTTGACTGAAATAGTGCCAGGAACAGAGTAGGTTTCTGATGTCAGTAGAATGAATGAAATTTGAATTCTTCTGCCTGCCATTAAACTTGCCCCTTTATTGGCCTTTTTTACTTTGCAGATTCTCAATGTGATCAATTTTCTCCCCTACAGGCTGCCTCTGACCTTATTCATAAATACCAAAGCCCTCAAGCCAAACACCATTAGGGACACTCCTGTACACAGTTGAACTTAAGAATTTACTGCTCATTGAAACAGAGGATGGGAATTCTCTTCTCCTTTCCCCAGCCAACTCCTTGAAATCCCAATGTCCCTCTGCGAGTTTCTTAAATACTTATTTCTCCATTCGATTATTTTCTGATTGTACCTAAAAAGTCTTGGTTGGCATGCCACTATTTAGTACTCAACTGTGTTCTGTCTTGAATTGCTTGATTTGTTTCACAAGTATTTTTCTTCTCTTCTCCGTGTGTTGTAAACCTTTTAGGAGCCTAGTCATCTTTTATGTTTCAATATCCCCCCTCCCCCTCCCCTGAAATCAACATCCTACTGAGGTGAAACTAAAGGCTGGTCTGAGTAAAGGGGGCCATGTTGTTTTTGTAACACAGCTCTGAAAACACAGCAACAAGCCAGCAGGGGAGACGAAACCAACTTGCCCTGCTGGTGGTTTATCTTCCCATCAAAACAGCACTTTCGAATTTTTCTTCCGGAGCATTCATTTCTTTCCAAAAGTAATATTTTGAAATGTGTTCCATCCCTACTTGTCCTTCAGTGCAGGCTCTATCGTTTTAAAGCATTTGTCTCCTCTCGTCTTCTCAAAGCGCCTGGCACCAGGCTTGGCGGGTGGAAGGAGAGGTCCAGCAGTCCCAGACTAAGCCCAGCTCCAACCTGGCTCGTCGCAGAAAGTGGGGGTGCATCCAAACTGTCTCCTCTCGAGATGGCCAGGCGGGACGTCCCCCCTCTAAGGCTCACTGCCTTGGCATTTGGCTGAAGTCAGGGCATTAAGACCTCTAAGCCGGGTTGGCCAGCACGCCCTCCAGCGCATCTTGGCTCCAGCTGCTCCCTAGGCGGACACTCCGCAGGTTTGGGGAAAGCTGCGCATTTCAACCGCTCTCCGCAGGGAAAGGGATCCCGCTCAGCTGGAGGGATGTAAGCACTCCACACCGACCCGCAGCGAAGTCGCTAGTTTCCTACAGAGCCGTTTTTTCCTCCTGTACGGATCAGCCAATGGCAAAGCCCGAGCGGCCAATTAAAAGACAGAGAAGGCGGGGTCTAATCTTTGATTGACGTGTGGTCGCCTGAGGACCCGCGGAGGCCTGGCAGCGTCGCGTCCGAAGAGGCTTCAAGTTGGGTGGCCTCGCCCTGGCGGCCATCTTTATTCCTGGGAAGTCCGCGGGCGGGACCTAGATCAGAGCCAATTCGGAGGCGATAGCCCGTTTCTTTAGGGAGCCCCAGAGCCCCACCCCTCACACACTTCCTTCCCATCTCTCCGCGCGCGCGCGCGCGCCTCCGCCTTCCCGGGAGAGGCCTAGAGGGGCGGGGCCGGGGCCGGAACTAGAAGGAAGTTGGGAGCCGGGAGCCTGTTAGGCGGGAAGTTGGCTTGTTTGGCGGGAAGTTGGCCCCGGTCCCTGCTCCCCGCCCTGTTTCTCCCCAGAGGCTTCTCTGTCTTCCCTCCGCAATCTCGGCGTGCACGGAGGACGCGATGGCCCCCAAGAAGCGCCCAGAAACCCGGAAGCCCTTCGAGGTGGTTTTGTGCCCCAAGAGCAAGAAGAGCAGGAGCGCCCGAGAGCCGGAGCCCGAGGCCAAGAAGCTCTGTGTGAAGGGCCCCGGTACTGCGCGCCTGCTGCTTTTATCGTTCCGCCGCCGTTTGGGGTTCTCACGCAGGAGGCTGGAGCGGGGGATGGGGGCTTCTAGGTGGCCGAGGCTGCCCACATTTTCAGATGCCTCAAGCTGTGCATCTGCGGATCCTTTGACACCATAGAGTTTGGGCTTAACCTCCCTCCGGTGGCAAAAAGAGGCAGATGAGTTCCATTACATAAGACACACAGACTTTTCAAATTCCTTCTTTGTACCGGGATTTTCTAAAAAAAAAAATTTTTATTGGCTTTTTTACAGAGATAGGCAGAGGGATAGAGGGTTAGAAACGTGGATCAGCTGCCTCCTGCACGCCCTCTACTGGGGATGTGCCTGCAACCAAGGTAAATGCTCTTGCCCGGAAGCAAACCTGGGACCCTTCAGTCCACAGGCTGGCTCTCTATCCACTGAGCCAAACCGGTTAGGGCTGTACCAGGATTTTTACACACTGAGGACTGCTTAAAATAACACCCCCCCTTGCCTGGTGGTATGTGTAGCTGGCTGTGAGAGCCCTCAATTTCCTTAGAAAGCACTTTGAGAGGTTTGTTGGGGATTGAACCTAGGGCTATAAGGAGAGTGGGGGAACTCAAAAAACTGGAGCAGGGGGTTGTTGATGAAGTGGATTTTTTTTTTGTCTACGAGAAAAAAAGAATTGGTTGTCAAGAGGCAGGATTCATAGAGATCAGATTCTCAAATACATCTTGATAAGCCAGGGTTGCTTTGTTCCTGATTTCAGTGGATTTGCCTCTCCCAAAGTAGACTAGGTACTTTATTTTTTTTATTTTTATTTTTTTAAATATATTTTATTGATTTTTCTTACAGAGAGGAAAGGAGAGATATAGAGAGCTAGAAACGTCGATGAGAGAGAAACATCGACCAGCTGCCATCGACCAGTTGCCATCGACCAGCTGCCTTCTGCACACCCCCTACCAGGGATGTGCCCGCAACCAACGTACATGCCCCTGACGGGAATCGGACCTGGGACCCTTCAGTCCGCAGACCAACGCTCTACCGCTGAGCTAAACCGGTTTCGGCTAGATTAGGTTCTTTATAGCCATGTCATATATGCTAAATCTGCTGGTTTCCAGAACAGATTGGTCTTGGGCCAACAACTGGTTCCTCTACATTATTTTAATATAGGACTTAAAGATACTTATTTCTTTAAAATTTCTGTGCTGTACAAAAATTATTACATATTTTTTTTATTACGCAATATATGTGATTTTAAAATTGTCACCCAACCTTATCACAAGTTTTCCAAACCAAACTAGGAAGAGTTCTGCATACACTTTATTTTTGTTTCTTTGATTCAGCTCTCAGAAACCTGGCAAAATCACCTTTAGTTTCATTTCAGAATAACTATTCTGGGGAAGGGGGCAATTCCCTGTTCACTGTTTATTTCTTGCGCTGAGTGAGACTGAGCAGGCCGTGGAAAGGCCTTAGGAGGTGATGGGAGAGATTGGCTATGCCAAATGAAATAACAAGGCTTTCTTTCCGGGATTTCAGCAAAAAAAACCCAAAAAACCACAACACCTTTCTTAAGATTAGAGAGGAAAATATCTATGTTATACTTGGCAGGTTGTAGCAGAAGACTTGACTCAGGCTGCCTTTGGGAGAAGTTGACTAGCTTGCAGGTCTCACCACCATGCGGGAGCATCGTCAGGGCCCTCCATCAGCATAAGCTGGGCAGAACCGACTGGCCATCACTACAGAAGGTGAGGCATTTCCTGGCTGAATGAAGTGCACAAGGGTTTGCATGGTGCTTTTTTACAACTGGGTTCTTCAAAATTAGATGCCGAGTTGGTTCACCGGGAGGTTATAGCACCCCTGCCTTGGTATCTGGCCTATGGGCACTCATTCCAGCTGTACGTAAAGGTCCCAGCTGGAATGCACTCTGCCTCTTGCTTTCCAAGATTAGTTCATGTATATTACAAATATTTCACGCACAGAGCCAGGCAGTTCGTTTTCCTTTGGTGGGAGAACTTGGCCCTAGGACTCATCTATGGAGGCAAAGATTGGCAGCTTACCTAGGACTTGGGTTTTAATTTTAACTTAATTGTTTTCTCTCCTTCTCAGGGTCTCCAGCAGTCCTTTTTGCACTCTCTGGCTTCTTACCAGATATTCCAAAAGGCTGCCCCTTTTGACAGGAGGGCCACATCCTTGACATGGCACCCAACTCACCCCAGCACCCTGGCCGTGGGTTCCAAAGGGGGAGATATCATGCTCTGGAACTTGGGCTTAAAGGACAAACCCACCTTCATTAAAGGGGTGAGCAGTCCCTGGGCCAGATAACTGTGCTGAAGAAGTGTTGAAGGAATGAAAAGTCAACCAGTGAAAAAGGAAATGATTGGGGTCAAAAGTAACTGTGGGAACAAGTAAATGATGATACTCAAATTTTTATTGAGTACCTGCCCTTAAAATATTAGAAGGTATAGAATAGGGGTGTCGAACTCAATCAGAGAAGGGGCCAAAATCTAAAATCCAGCCTAAATCGCGGGCCGAATGGTTTACTGAACAGTCATAAACTGACAATGTCATAAACTGACAGCGGAGTGCAGTGATGACAGTGCGGTGTGGGCCACATTGCAAGGCCTGGCGGGCTGGATTTGGCCCGTGGGCCTTGTGTTTGACACATGTGGTATAGAATACTGATCACCCTCTAGTAATTCATCACATATTATAGAATAGAATCTAAGACTGTTAATAATTTTTGACCTCATCCTATACTGCTGTATCTCCTCACTTCCTATACTTTAGCCACACTGGGTCTATTCCTGAAACTGGGTCTTGGCGTTGGCTGGAGTACTCTTTCTTATGGTCTTCTCCTGACTGGTTCTCCCTTATTATTCAATTCTGAGCTCTATACCCTTCTTTAAAGAGCACTCTGTCTAAAGTAGCCTCCATGCCATCCACTCACTCCATATCTCCCTGCTTCACTTTTCCCCCACGATGTTTATTAATATCTGAAATACGCTACCTATTTATTACCTTTGCCCACTGGAAAGTAAGCTCCAAAATGGCAGGGATCTTGTCTTTCTGGTCCACCTCTTTGTCCCCAGTGCTTAGAACGATGTTTGGCCTAGAGTAGCTGCTTTGTATTTGTTGAATGAATGAGGGGCTTGACACGTAGCTGGGTAGATAGGATGTAGACGGACATAATTAGCACTACGGCTGCTAAATGCTATAGAACATGAGAGAAGGAAGAACCTCTTTCAAATTAGGGTCTATAGAGAAGGCTTCATGGTTGAGTGAAGAGTGAGGAAGAACAACATTTATTGTACATAAATGGAGATGAAAGGAGGAAAGGTAGAGCGTGTTTGGGATAGTTTTTCAGGGATGGTCTTGATCAAGCTGGTATTATGTCAGTGAGCGGTAGGGGTGTTGGCCCTTCCACCAGAGAGAGGACCCTTAGCTTGTCCAGCTGGATTCTGGGCTGCACTATGAAGAGTGATGCTCTGGTTTAGAGCAAAAACCACAAACTCACATGACTAAAGAAGCTAAACAGATAAAAGAATGATGTTCAGTGGTAGGGTCAGTGATAAACTGGAGATGGTTGACATGTAAGAATCTAGGTCCCATGGTATCAGGTCTGATTTTTTTCAGGAGCCTAAAGTCCTGGTTAATTACATGAAATGTTGTAATATTTTTAAATTGTGGTGAAATACATGCAACAATATTTAGGATTTAATCTGTTTTTAAATGCACAGTTTAGTGGCATTAAATACATTCACTTTCTCCAGAACTTTTCATCTTTAAATCTGAAACTCTATACCCATTAAACATTCTCCATTCTTCCATCCCCCAGCCCCTGGCAACCAGATTTCTACTTTCTCTATGATTTTGACTATTCTGAGTATGTCATATAAATGAAATCATACAATATTTTTCCTTTTGTGACTGGCTTACTTAACTAGCATGATGTCCTCAAGGTTCGTCCATGGTGCAGTATGTGTCAGAATTTCCTTCCTTTTTAAGGCTGAATAATATTCTACTGTATGTGTTTACCACATTTAGCTTATCTGTTCATCTCTCAATGGACACTTGGATTGCTCCCATATTTTAGCTATGTGAATAATGCAGCTATGCATGGGGGTGTACAAACACCTCTCTTTTGAGTCCCTGCTTTCAATTCTTTTGGGTATATACCCAGGAGGGGAATTACTGAATCATATGGTAACTCTATTTTTAATTTTTTGAGGAACTGCCATACTGTTAAAAGTTGTGTCAGCATCATTTTATATTCCCACCAATAGTACACAAGGGTTTCAATTTAAAACATCCTGATTTTTCATGTTAGGAACCAAATAAAACTAAGCATGCTCTGTTGCTAAACAAAACACATCTGTGAACTGAATTCCTCTTCAGCTCACCATTTTCCATCTCTGATTTGGAGATAGAAGAGGCCAAGGATAAATCCAGAATGAACTCTCTTACATGAAGAGTTAAAGCAGTCCATCGGAAACATCCAGGTTAGACAGGCTTGGGAGATTAGGATGCAAGGTATGAGATGGATGTTGAAGAAAACATGACAAAATCAGAAGAAGTTGTGGATAGTGCTCAGAGGTCTTCCTGCCCAGCTGGTGAGATAGGACTGGGAGGGGCAGCTTTAAATTAAAGTCAGAGCCAAAGCTCAGGCAGGAAGAGATTTATATTTTTATAGAAATCCAGGGAATAGAAAATTAATGTGTAACCTAAAGGTATCCTAGGGGAAGAGCCTCCCAACCAAAACGGAATGACAACTGTCTTGAACTTGCCAAGGCTTTTGGTTTATATCACCCTTTATTATAATGTGCCTTTAAGTCAAGTTTCCTCACACCATTGTGGAGATTGGTCTGGACATTTGAACTTTGACTAGCAGGTTGGAAAAGAAGGGTATGGTGGTCTTGAAAACTCTGTTTTTATTCTCAGATACTGACAACAGAAAGTTGATTTGAAACCAGTGGCTGCAGGAACTGTAGTGCCTCATATATGGTTACTTCTTTAGTCATCTGACCTTGACTTTCATCTTTACATCTTTCAGACCCTTGGGAAGGGAACATGTATTATACTTTCAAAATGAAGATAAATTTTATTCTCATTATAAAAATGATTGATATTCATCATAAGAAATTCAAACAATACAGAGGAAAGTATAAAGAATCAAATAATTATTACCTGAAATTCCCACTTTGTACATCTTTTTGTATAGGTATACATTATTCACACACTCATATTTCTACTTACATTATTATATACCCATCACTCCTAAAGTTTTCTTTTTTAAAAATATATTTTTATTGATTTCAAGATGGAGAGAGGGAAACATCAATGATGAGAGAGAATCATCAGCTGCTTCCTGCACTCCACTCACTGGGGATCAAGCCTGAAATCTGGGCATATGTCCTGACCAGGAATCAAACCAGGACCTTCTGGTTCATAGACCCACACTCCAGCCAAATTCCTAAAATTTTCTTATGCCCCTTTGTAATCTTCCTTCTTTCATGTCCCCTAAAAACCATTGATCTGCTTTCTATTCCTATTCATTAATTTGTATTTTCTAGAATTTTATATAAATGGCATTATACAATATATATTTTTTCGCCGAAACCGGTTTGGCTCAGTGGATAGAGCGTCGGCCTGCAGACTGAAGGGTTCCGGGTTCGATTCCCGTCAAGGGCATGTACCTTGGTTGCAGGCACATCCCCAGCTGGGGGCGTGCAGGAGGCATCTGATCGATGAATCTCTCTCATTGATGTTTCTAACTCTCTAAGGGTTTCCATAAGACTTGCAACCAGGGAGCAAGTAAAAAGTCAATAAAAAAAAATAATATATATATATATATATATATATATATATATATTTTTTTTTTTTTCTATTGGCTTCTTTTTTTAATGTGTTGTTGTTTTTTCAGAGAGGAAGGGAGAAGAGAAAAATAGAAATATCAATGACAAAACAGAATCATTGATCAGCTGCCTTCTGCATGCCCCACACTGGGGATCGAGCCTGCAACCCAAGCATGTGCCCTGATCAGAAATCAGCTATGACCTCCTGGTTCACAGGTTGATGCTCGACCACTGAGCCATGCTGGCTGGTTAGGCATGGATTCTTCACTTAGTATAATTATTCAAGATTCATTTACATTTTTGTTGGTATTATTGGTATCAATAGTTCTATTTTCTTCTTCTGAGTAGTATTTCAGTATATTAATATATCACAATTTATTAATTTACCCACTGAAGGACATTTGAATTTTTTCCAGTTATTGGTAGTGCAAAAATAAAAAAAAGCTGTTATGAACATTCAAGTACAAATCTTTGGGTGGATATATACTTTTATTTTTTGAGAGTAAATGCCTATTTGTGGCTGGGTTATAGAGTAGATAGCTTTTAAAGATAGTTTTAAAATGAGAAAAGGAACCTGATAAAACCCCACAAATTTTCCATTTCCAGTGCTTTTCATCCCATTGTGTGATCCAGATGGCCTTTTGGTAACATTTCCTTCTGTCTTTAACATTTCTTATATTGTAGGTTGATTGGTGATGCATTTTTTTCTTTTGTTCATCTTAAAAGGTATTTTTCTTTTGGGGGGGGGGGCAGATATTTTTGCTGGGTATAGAGTTCTAGGTTTTGAGGGTCTTTTTTTTTCTTTCAGACTTTAAATGATACCTGCTGCAAAATCTGTTCTAATTCTTATGTTACTCTTTTCATAACTTTTCCCTTTCTGGCTGCCTTAAAAATGATTATGATTTTCACAGTGTCTTTTTCTATGTTTGTTTTGCTTGAGGTTCACTGAGCTTCTTGGATCTGTTAGTTTATAACTGCCATCAAATTTGGAAATCTATTTCTTCAAATGTTTTTTCCTCCTCCCTCTCTTTTTTTCTAGAACTCCAATTACATATATGTTAGGCTACTAGTTATTGTCCTACATGTCACCAATGTGCTATTTGTGATTGGAAGCATAAATCCATATTATTAATTTTAATATATAGTTTATTTAAGGCTTGAAAGTTTTTTCCTACATAATCTTGTCATCTACAAATAATGAGTTTGATTTTTTTCTTTTGCCATTGTTATACTTCTTTTTTGCCTAATTCTATTGACAAAGACATGTAATAGGTTGTTGAATATTGGTGATAGCAGACATCTTTGTCTTGTTCTTTTTGTAACTGTGAGGGTACATTTATTAAAGCTTGGAGCAGTAAAACAGGAAGGACTTAGCATTGAAGAAACTAGGCTGCCTTGACTCACTGGGAAGTCAGAGAAAACCGGGCCTTGGGACAAGTTCAGGGGATTAGCCTGGGACAAGCCGCTGCTGTCCATTGCTCCCTGGTTGAAAGTCTTATGGAAACCCTTAGAGTTTAGGAGATACATGCCTGTGGAGAAGAAGACGGGGAAGGGAATGGCACCGGCTGCTCCCCAGAGGGAGAGCGTGCGTTGGAGGCTTTTATCTTTGTCTTGTACTTGATCATAAAAGGCTTTTATATTTTATCATTACATATAATTTCTGCTACTTTTTATTGTGGTAAAATATACATAACATAAAATTTATCATTTTAAACATTGTACGGTAAGTGTACTAAGTACTTTTACATTGTTGTGCAATCATCACCACTATTCATTTCCAGAACTTTTCCATCATTCCAAAATTAAACCCTGTACTCATTAAATAGTGACTTTCTTTCTTTCTTTTTAAAATATATTTTATTGATTTTTTTACAGAGAGTAAGGGAGAGGGATAGAGAGTCAGAAACATCGATCAGCTGTCTCCTGCACACCCCCTACTGGGGATGTGCCCACAACCAAGGTACATGCCCTTGATCAGAATCAAACCTGGGACCCTTCAGTCCACAGGCCGACGCTCTAGCAACTGAGCCAAACCAGTTTCGGCTAAGCAGTGACTTTCTATTACCCTTTCCCCAGCCCACTAATCTGCTTTCTGACTCTATGAGTTTGACTGTTCTAGGTACCTCATATAAATGGAGTCATACAATATTTGTCCTTTTGGGTCTGGCTTCACTTAGCATAACGTTTTCGTTTTCAAGGTTCATCTCTGCTATATCCCTGCCTTTTTGTAGCTGAGTATTATTCCATCATGTAGATATACCACATTTTATTTTTCCATTCATCTGTTGATGGACATTTAGGTTGTACCCACCTTTTGTTACCTTTTTTTTTTTTTTAACTACCTTTTGATATTAATACAAATGCTATGAATGTTCCTGTGTAAGTTTTTGTTTGAACATGTTTTCAGTTGTTTTGTAAATATACCTAGGAACTTGTTTGTTTTTTAAATATCCTTTATCATATTACGTTCCTTTTTCCCCCCTAGTTTGCCAAAAGTTCTTATTTTGAATGATAATTGAATTTCATCAAATACTTTTCTCTATCTATTGATGTCAGTAAGCATATGATTTTCCCCCTTTATTCTGTTAATGTGATAAACTATAATTGGTTTTTTGTTTGTTTGTTTTGATTTATTACTTATACTAGAGGCCTGATGCATGAAATTCATGCAAGAGTAGGCCTTCCTTTCCCCAGCTACAGGCACCAGTTTCCCTCTGGCACCCAGGACCCGGGCTTCCCTCAGGCTGCCAGCAGGCCCCTGGGACCCGGGCTTCCCTCACAGTACTGGCTTTGTCTGGAAGGTCATCCAGAAGGTCGTCTGGTCTAATTAGCATATACACTTTTATTATTATAGATTTCTTTTTTTACTTAAATATTTTTATTTTTTACTTTTTTACAATTACAGTTATATCTCTAACAAGTAATACTGCTCCTTTTAAAAACTGTGGTAAAAGCACGTAACAAAATTTATCATATGAATCATTTTTAATATACAGTTCAGTAGTGTTAATTATATTGACATTATTATGCAAGAAATCTCTAGAACTTTCAGTAAAACTGAAACTGTGTATTCATTTAAAAACCATTTCCCACTTCCCCTGCTCCCCAGCCCTTGACAACCGCAATTCTTTCTGTTTCTATGAGTTTGAACTACTTAAGAAACCTCTAAGTTTTGATGGTCTTATTGCGGTTATGTAGGAGAATGTTCTTGTGGGAAATACAGTGTGGCAAAAGTAGGTTTGTAGTTGTGAGTATGCAAAACAGAATTTATTTTTGCATTTTCTGGAGTAAGGGTTACTAATTATTTCTTAATTATTGTATTATTTCCCATACGAACAACAGTAAACCTACTTTTGCCTCACCTTGTATATATTGATAGTAAAGTATTTTTGAGGATGAATGAGACATCATGCTGCCAATTTATTATCAAATGTTTTCAGAAAAACAGTTCTTTGTGCTAGTCTTACAACTTTCTCTGAGTTTGGGATAGTTTGAAAATATATTTTCAAAAAGAAATTATTTTTTTCTTAAATATTTAGTATGTTCTTCAGTGAAACCACCAGAATCTAGAATTTACTTTGCAAGAAAGTTTTTAGTTGTGAATTTAATTTCTTTAGTAGATATCAGACTATTCAGATTTTCTCTTTCATCTGTCATTTTAGCAATTTTTTTTCCCTAGGAATTTGCTCATTTCATCTAAATTTTCAAATTCATTGGCATAAAATTATTTATGATCCTCTTACCTTTTAAAGTGTCTGATGTCCCTTTTAACATTTATTAAATTACTTACTTGTGCTTTCACATTTGTTTGGTCAGTTTTACCAGTGGTATATCAATTTTATTGGTCTTTCTATGGAACCAACTTTTGGCTGTGTTGTCTTTCCCCAGTATATTTGTTTTGTTTAATTAACTCTGGTGTGGGTTCCCCCCCCCCCCCCCCACTTTCTTTGGCTTTAGCTTCTTATTAGTTTTACAACTTCTAGAGATGGATGTTTGAGTTTTACAACTTCTTGAGATGGATGTTTGATGGATGTTGATTTTTCACCTTTCTTTTATTACAAATAATGCTGCTATGAATATTTGTGTATGAGCTTTTACATGAACATATGTATTTATGTATCTTGGATATATATCTAGATGTGGAATTGCTGGGTCATATGGTAACTATGTTTAGTGGTTTTTAAAAAATATATTTTTATTGATTTCAGAGAGGGAGAGGGAGACAGAAAGAAACATCAACGATGAGAGAGAGTCACCGATCAGCTGCCTCCCACTGGGGATCGAGCCCACAATCTGGGCATGTGCCCTGACTGGAATTGAACTGTGACCTCCTGGTTCATAGGTCAATGCTCAACCACTGAGCTATGGCCGGGATAATTTTTGAAGAACTGTTAAGCTATTTTCTAAAGTGGCTGCATCACTTTACATTCTTTAAATACATGTTTTATCTACCTTTCCTAGTTATTCCCAGAAGAAGGTTGGCCACATACAAGCTAACCTACCATCACTGTATTTGCAAGTCTCAAATATATTTCTTTTTCATACTTTGTCCAGGTTTTGTTATTCTTCCTTAGTGTAAAAATTAGTCAAACCACTTAGTCCACACTTGCTAAGAGAACACTCATGCATTTTTAAAAAATATATTTTATTGACTTTTTATAGAGAGGAAGGAAGAGGGATAGAGAGCTAGAAACGATGAGAGAGAAACATCAATCAGCCGCCTCCCGCACAGCCTCGCAACCAATGTACGTGCCCCCTGACTAGAACCAAACCCGGGATCCCCCAGTCCACAGGCTGATGCTCTATCTACTGAGCCAAACCAGTTCCGGCCACTCATGCACTTTAATCTAAAATGTGTATGTGTGTGTTTGTTACTAATGCTTTGACATAGAGCCTATTCTTTTCCTGGAATAAGGGTCACTGATTACAGTGTACCTGGTCTTACATAAACTGCACACATAATGTATTCTATATATGGTCTAAAGTAGGAACATAATTCAAAGATAGTCCTGAAGCAACCTGATTGTAGATTCTTTTGAAATTTTTATTATTTCCCACCCTAATTGTTTATAAGTTTCTCACCCATGACAACTGTTATTTTTAGCAACTCATTTTTATCTAATTTTTCCAAAGAATTCAATATAATTTCATAGAAATAACAATGGTCTTTCTTTTTACATGTATTTCATCAGTTTAATTAAATTACATGTTTAATTGAATGTTTAAATATTTCGTTTAAATATTTAATTACATGTTTAATAAATTATATGTGATTAAATTATATGTTTAATTGCATTATATCATTATAATAAAAAGTAAAACTGGCATATACAGGCTTAAGAACAAATACGACTAACCCATGTAAGTACTGGCCTCAACTGATGGTAGCAGAAGATTATCTTACTAGCAGCAAGAGTTTGTCAGACCATGGGCATCAGTCAGCATGTTTATAGGGGGAATGGCAAGTGCCAGTTAGCATGTTGAGTGAGGGAAGTGGTTGTTGGGTAAGAGGCCCATGAGGCCGAAATAGTAGCATAAGGAAGAAGTGGAGAAGGGACTCTTGGGGATGTAAAATTCATAAAACAGTGCCTGATACATAATAAGAACTTAATAACATGAAGTTATTGATGTTTACATGATTATTTTCATCATCATTATCTGGAATGTTTGGAAAAAATAGGAAGGAGCTCAGATCTGTCTCCTGCCCTCCTAACCCAGCCACTCTTCTGGGCAGAAGTTCTTCTAATAAGAACACTGTGGTAAACTGTGGTACATACACACAATGGAGTACTCAGCGATAAGACAGAACCAGCTATAGATACACACAGCAACTTGGATGAATCTCGGGGGGCATCGTGCTGATAAAAGGAAAGCAGCTAGTCTCAAAAGGTTGCATGCTGTGTGATCAGTTATATGACAGTCTATCAAAGGCAAAAACCAGTGATGAAGAACAGATCAGTGGTCGTCAGCGGTTAGAGGTGGGGGGAGGTATAACTACAAAGGGAGAACATGAGGGAGTTTGGAGGGTAACAGAACTGTTCTGCATCCTGATTTTGGCAGTGGTTATTCAAGTCTATACACGCATTAAAATTCATACAACTTTATAACCAAAACTACCAAATTTACTATATGTTAATTTTTAAAAAATATATTTTATTGATTTTGTACATAGAGGAAGGGAGAGAGATAGAGAGCTAGAAACATCTATGAGAGAGAGTCATCGATCAGCTGCCTCTTGCACACCCCCTACTGGGGATATGCCCACAACCAAGGTACATGCCCTTGACCGGAATCGAACCCAGGTCCCTTCGGTCCCCAAGCCGACGCTCTATCCATTGAGCCAAACCGGTCTCGGCTATATGTTAAGTTTTTTAAATAAAATTAAAACGAAAACTTGCCTAGCTGATTTGGCTCAGTGGATAAGAGTGTCAGCCTGCAGACTGAAGGTTCCAGGGTTTGATTCCCGTCAAGGGCACATGCCCGGGTTGCAGGCTCAGTCCCCAGTAGGGGGGTGTGCAGGAGGCAGCTGATCAGTGATTCTTTTTCACCATTTATGTTTTTATCTCTCCTCCCTTTCTCTCTGAAATCAATACAAATATATTTTAAAAGCAACAACAAAAACCAAAATTTCAAGAAACAAAGAGCTCTGTGGAGAGCGTCCCAGGGTCTAGGCATGTAAACTGGCCTGGCCCCAAAAGCTGCCTGCCTGGCACTTCTCTTGGGCAGAGTATGTGCACCAGGCCTCCTCCTCCTCCTCCTGGGCCATCGTCACTCACTGGCTTTTCTCTCCCTGTGTTAGATTGGAGCTGGAGGCAGCATCACTGGGCTGAAGTTTAACCCTCTCAATACCAACCAGTTTTTCACCTCCTCCATGGAGGGAACCACTAGGCTGCAAGACTTTAAAGGCAACACTCTCCAAGTTTACGCCAGCTATGACACCTGCAAGTGAGTAGTTAACAAGGGGAAAGGGCTCTTAGGCTCTCCGTGTAGTTCTGGTGAGAGCATCCAGGTCCCACCCAGTTCTTCTACCACAGGAAAGTCAGGAAAGGTGTTAGCCACGCTCCACCATCTCAAACTCTTTAGCTGCTTCCTCTGGTCCAGGTGGGTTACTAATTGGGGAGTTCTGGAGCCTCACTCTTCTCCACAAGGGAAGGGCTTCAGCTAGTTTGTAAGTCATTCCTGTATCGGGTGGGACCTTGATTCTCACTGGACAAGTCAAACTGGCATTGCCCTAGAATAAGCCACTTAAAAGCCTGGAGCAGGAAATAACTTAAATTGTATTCCCTACATCCACTGGGGTGTGATGACCTGACCAGTCCCATGAAGCTTAAATGGATAGAATCGTGTCCATAAAGCACTTTGGACTTTCCAAGAGCAAATGGTTGTAGAAACTACAGAATGCTTGTAACTTTGATTTGTGGCCAGAGACATGATCCTGCTCCCTAAAGAACTGAGGGGGGCGGGGGTCTAACCAGCACTGGATGTTATCCTGGACTGCCTCACAGGAGTAAGAATTCCATGAGTTTTCAGGACAGTGGATAGGATAGCACAGCTCTAGGTTTCTCTTCCTCAAGAAACTCTTCCTCTGGAAGAGATTTACAGGGAATGCAAAAGGCGGTAGAGCAGAGATTTGGAGGTTTGAGAGAAAAGACAAAAATCTGAGCTCTCCTGGCGATCGGGATCCCTGAAGCACCCCCTCCCCATCTCCTTCGTCTTCAAGAAGTCTGAGGGACAGGAGCCAGACAGCTTCTGGGTGGGTGTGCTTTTCCCCCTAAATGCTCAGAAGGGGGCAGAAGTTCCCTTCTAGCCAGCTCTGAGGAACAGAGCTAGGCAGCCTGATGGTTTGTCACCTCCTTTGACTCAACAGGTGGAGGGTAAAGGGAGAGAACCACCAAGGAGTCTTCCGCAGAACCCAGGGCTGTGTGGGGCAAGCTAACCTGGGGGTTTGTCATATAGCTCTGAGGTTGGCTGCTTCAGGGACTCATACTAGCTGAGAATCTTGGGCTCATCAGACAGATTTCTGAGCCTCACCAACCCCATAACCTCTATCTGGATGGTAGACAAGTCTGTTCCTCACTGGAAGTCCATGGCAAGATAGTATTCATTCATTCAACAAGTATTTATTGAATATCTCTATGTGTTAGACGCTGGAGCTACATCATGAATAAATGGACATTGCACCTGGCTGGCATGGCTCAGTGGTTGAGCGTCGACCTATGAACCAGAAGGTCACAGGTTCGATTCCCAGTCAGGGCACATGGCTGGGTTGCAGGCTCACCAATCAATGATTCTCTCTCATCACTGATGCTTCTATCTTTCTCTCCCTCCCCCTTCCTCTCTGAAATCAATAAAAATATTTTTTAAAAAATATAAATACATGGACCTTGCCTCTGTCCCCAAGAACCTTACAGCAACGTCTCTCCCTCCAGCTTCTGGTTTTGCAGCCTGGATGTGTCTGGGAAAAGCCGAGTGGTGGTCACAGGAGACAATGTGGGGAACGTGTTTCTGCTGAACATGGACGGCAAGGAGGTGCGTTCTCAGAGGCTGGTCCTCCCTATCCCTCCCTTGTCTCTGCCCCCACCTGAACCGCCTTTCTCTGCAGCTTTGGAATCTGAGAATGCACAAAAAGAAAGTGACCCACGCGGCCCTGAACCCTTGCTGTGATTGGTTCCTGGCCACGGCCTCTGTAGACCAAACAGTGAAAATCTGGGACCTGCGCCAGGTTAAAGGGAAATCCAGCTTCCTCTACTCACTGCCACACAGTCATCCTGTCAACGCAGGTGTGATATACCTCATCCCTCCTGCAGACCCTACCTGCCCCGTCGCTCCTGGGCTTTGCCCTCAAAGTTTAGAAGCCGCTAGGTCAGACCTTTACCCCCGACAGCCAACCTTTCTGAATCCAGCTGCCCTCACCAGCTGTTGAGTTCTAGAATGTTTTTGTTCAGATCCCAGATGCACCACCTCCCTTCCAGTACTGTTTGTAGCGGAGTGGGAGGGAGGGGTCCCTGCAAGAGAAGGCCCTTCAGCTCAAGGACTTGTCACTTGCCAGCTCATTTCAGTCCCGATGGAGCCCAGCTCCTGACCACCGACCAGAAGAGTGAGATCCGGGTTTACTCTGCCTCCCAGTGGGACAGCCCCCCAAGCCTGATCCCACATCCTCACCGCCACTTCCAGCACCTGACACCTATCAAGGTAAGTGATGGAGTAAAGCCCTGTGATCGTGGAGACAGATAGGTCTGCCCAAGGGAGGGTGCAGGGGAGGACAGATTACAGAAGCCTTTCCTCCCAGATCTCTTCCTGCCCTGACACAAAGTAGTCACGCATCCCCTGGTTCTCTCTGCTCCGTTTGCCCCACACTTCTGCAATCCCAGCTTGCTGGGTTTTCTTTTGTCTCTCTGATAAGCTATTTTCCTAAGTTTTCTCAACCCAGTCCTGATCTCCTCAGATGGCATTTTCTAAAATCTTGACCTTCTGCCTTCAGTTTGTTCCGTGGTTGATCTATAAGTGAACCTTAGCTTTTTTGTTAGCAGCTTCTCTAGCCTCAGTACCCAAGGCTTACAATCTTCAAATCCTGTGATTCCTTCCTGCCCAAGCCCCTACTAAGCCTCTCTTCAAATCTCCAGATTACATGCCTGTGCTTCAGTTAATGGTGAGGGGCACCATCTTCTGGCAGACAGACCCCTCTGGGTTAGAATCTTGAGGAAATTACTTCCATTTTAGATTCCAGTTTTCTTGTCTATAAACGGAATAATGGTTTCTAACTGATGGGGTTGCTGTGAGATTGAATCAGTACACTTGGAGCGTATGACACCATGCCTACTCAGTAAACAATGATGATTTAGTATTAGAGTGGCCCCATGTACCTCAAATCAAATCCAGGTTCTAATAGCATCAAGATCCTTTACCGGCTTGTGTGCCCATTATCATCTTCTGGCTTGTGTGCCAAACTACAGCTTCCCAGGTGTGACTGGTTTGTGACTTATTTCTAAGCCTTTGCATATACCCCTTCTTCCTTCCTGCTTACAATGTATTTCCTCCTTCAAAACTTCTGTGAGAAGTTTCTTAGGAAAATCCCATCCAATCTGTCATTCCAATAACTATCAGATTTGTTGTGAAAGGGATAATCTGGGAAGCAACAGGTTTCCTCCTCTTTTCAGACACTAGCATTTTCTACTCAACTCTTTGCCATTCAAGTTGATAGAAGAGATAGTAGTGTGGTTACTTCAGAACATATGTCTGATTTGGTTTTGGTTACCAGAAACTTGTTCCTTTGTTGTAGGTTTTACTCTTTGGTTAATGTCTACATCAGGCTGATGTAAAAACATTTGCCAGTTGATATGATCTCAGCAAATGCAAGAGAGAAGGCCTGAAGGTGTCCTAAGGGGCAGAGGGGCCAGCTGGGAGCTTAAAATTTACATTGGTAGATGTATATACAACTGAAAACTATTCTTGTATTTTCATATAGATCTTATCTCCATTATTAAGTCATTGACAGCTGTATTAACAATTGTTAATGGCAAAGAATACTTACGAACCCTCTTGTTAGCATTCTGCATCTACTCTCATGACCAGCCTTTCCATCTCCTAGGCATCCTGGCATCCACGGTACAACCTCATTGTTGTGGGCAGATACCCAGATCCTAATTTCAAAAGTTGTTCCCCCCGTGAATTAAGGACAATCGATGTGTTTGATGGAAGCTCAGGGAAGTTGATGCATCAGCTCTATGATGAAGAATCTTCTGGCATCATTTCGGTGAGGCTTGGGCCCTCAAATAATGGGAGGAAGCAGGGAGTCAACCTACCTTATTGACCAAAAATGACCAGAAATAATACCTTTACCTCCTCCTCATGCTTATCCCCTTGTCTCTGCAGCTCAATGAGTTCAATCCTATGGGGGACACACTGGCCTCTGTGATGGGTGAGTGAAGTAGGTTGTATCTATCTCAAGCCTGGCACTACTTCCCAAGGTCCAGTGCAAGCCAACCTCAGCTTAGCCCTGCCACATTCACCTAAGGTAGCAGTCAGTGAAGAAGATAACCAGGAGACAGTGGTCTATTTGGACTAGGCCCTCCAACCTTGTTTGGTCTGGGTCTTGGTAATGCTTGGCTGTTGTCCAATTCCCTGGTATTTCCTTACCAAGTTCTAGGCTCCCTGGGCCAGCCCCGAGCTCTGAGAGACTGATAAGAGAAGGTGAGTCAGACTGGTGTTATTCATTCTAGGTTATCACATTCTCATTTGGAGCCAGAAGCAAGCTGCGATGTGTAAATGAGAGGCCATAATGAAGGTGTGGACCAAGCAAGGACTTGGAGCCCCATGGGAACAAGTCCTGTGAGAAGAGGCAGCTATGTGTTAAAGGACCAAAGTATCCGAGTCATAGGGTTGGAACAGGATGCTGTGGCACGGGATACTGTGGGGCTGGGACACTGGCCGTGTTATTGCTCTGGACTTGGCTCTGAAACTTCCCCAGAGTTGGCGACACAGCTCCCCCAGGCTCCCTGCTATATCGAGAGCCTGAAACCAAGCTCCTCCTAGAGCCAAAGGGCTTTTCTCCTCCCTGACGTGTGGTGGCAGAGTGATCAGGTGGTGGTTTTTTATTTGTGCTCACTATTGACATGGACAATAAAACTATACCCAACTGAGCTTCTGAGTGAATCTTCCAACGCTGCCCTGGTCAAAGCACTCCTGGGTCTCCAAAACGAAGAACAGGCACAGAAACAGCACTAAGAGTCCACAATTTTCCTTTTCCTCAAGCTACCTCAGCCCTATTGTGGGCCATAGTCAATAGCTGTCCAGCTTACAACCTGCACTTACCTCACGTCCCTGGAGGCCCAAGCCCAGGAGAGGGGGTAGTAGTTTCATGACTGTAGCACCACTCACTCTCCTCCCACCTCCCTCAACTCCCTCCCAAGTACAAACACCCCTGGGACCTACTCAAGCTACAGGCATTCGCAGGATACCTGAGGCAGTATGTTAGACTAATGGTAGCTTCAGCTGGAGAAGGGAAACTTGACTGGCTGGCTGTTGGGTGATTTGGTTCCTTGGTGGCCAGTGTTCGTGTCCCCAATGTTAGACAGTTTTCCCCAGTACAACAAGCACTGACAGGCAAGACTGTATCTTCTGAGCCATTTGCCAAAGACTCCGGGCTGGAAGAGGGAGCAGGTCTTGACTGGGAGGCAAGATGAAGCACCAACTTCAGTTTTTTATCCCAGGTCCTGAGTGAAACTTTAAACCTTGTCTACATATCAGGTCCTTAGGGAGCATGGAGGAGGCAGATCCTATTTGGAGAGAGCCAACATCCAGCACAGTACTTGGGAAACATCGGGCACGTGAATATTGAGTGGCAGGTGCCAAGCTTGTTCATCCCACTTTTTCATCTAGGTTGGGGTAATCAGAGGAAGGCCCAACCCAGGGCCTCCTGCTCATGGGCTAGGGAGCAGCAGCAGTCAGGAGTGAAGGCCAAACCCACCTCCCCTAAGAGGCAGAGGGGAGGGGGCTGAGTGGTTGTCAGGCATGATCCTCCACGTCTGCAACGTGGCGGTAGCCGGGAGGCTGGGCCTGCATCCGGAAGAGGACGGTGAGGAGCAGCACTATGAGAAGAAAAAGGATGGAGCCACATACAGCCAAGGCCACGATCACCTCTGGGCATGGGGGTAAGGGAGAGAAAAGACATGTCAGTGTTCATTCAACAAATATCTGATGGCCTACCATATGCCAGGAGCTGTTCTTACAATGGGGATATCCACAGTTAGTGACAAATGCCATAAAGCAAAGCAAAGTAAGGGGGAAAGGTTGGAGAGGTCAGTCAGGAAAGGTATCACTGAGGATAATCGGAGCAGAGACCTGGAGCCAGTGAGACATACGAGATCTGAGAGGAGAGAGTCCTGTGCTGAGGGCGGAGAGTAGACAGTAAGCGAGCACAAAAGGCCCTGATGTGCAACTAGCTTGGCATGTTCTGGGATCATCAAGAAGGCATCATAGAGTAGATTAGTGATGGACAGGTAGGAGATGAGAGTGGATGGCCAGGCCAAGTGGTAAAGAACTTGGATTTTATTCCAAATGTGATGGGAACCCACTGGAAGAATCTGAGAAGGGTACTAATGTGAACTGACTGACTTTTTTGTTATTAATCCTTACCCAAGGACATTTTTCCATTTTTTTTTTTAGAGAAAGTGGAAAAGAGAGAAACATCGATATGAGAGAGACAAAAGTGCCCTTGACTGGAATTGAACCCAGGACCTTTTAGTCTGAGGGTCAATGCTCTGTCCACTGAGCCAAACCAGCTGTGGCCTAACTTACTTTTTTTTAAAGTAATATATTTTTATTGATTTCAGAGAGGAAGGGTGAGGGAGAGATAGAAATATCAATGATGAGAGAGAATCATTGACTAGCTGCCTCCTGCACACTCCCTACTGGGGATCAAACCCACAACCTGGGCATATGCCCTTGACAGGAATCGAACTCAGGACCCTTCAGTCCACAGTCTGACACTCTATCCACTGAGCCAAACCAGCTAAGGCCTAATTTACTTTTTTAAGAATTTAACTCTGCTTCACTGAGAGACTGGTGACAAGAAGAAACTCAGAACATTAAAAAGCTCATCAGTAGTTCAGGCAAGAGATGATGGTAGATTGACTAGGGAGCAAGAGCATGTCTTGTGTGTGTTTTTTCAAGGTAGACTTTTTATTATAATTGATCAAATGAAAGTTCTGAAAGAGGTTAAACAATCTGCCAAAAGTCTGATGACAAAAGGGCAGGCAGGAGTCAAAACAAGGTCTGACAACATCTGTGCTCTTAGCCACAAAGTTACACTACCCAGATTTCCAGCCATGGGGTCGTGCTGCCTTCCCCCACATGTGAAAAGCTTCAGATCCAAAAGACAGTTCTACAGACACAAGGTGGAGAATTGCTGACCGTCTCCTACAGAGAGCCAGAGCCAAATCCAAGTGGAACTCACAGGCTGGTATTCCATTTTAGAAGTAAATGCAGCTGAAACCGGTTTGGCTCAGTGGTAGAGCATCGGTCTGCGGACTGAAAAGTCCCAGGTTCGATTCCGGTCAAGGGCATGTACATTGTTTGCGGGCACATCTCCAGTAGGGGGTGTGCAAGAGGCAGCTGGTCGATGTTTCTCTCTCATCGACATTTCTAGCTCTCTATCCCTCTCTCCTCCTCTCTGTAAAAAAATCAATAAAATATATATTTTTAAAAAAAAGAAGTAAATGCAATGAACAAAGAGAAATCAGATAGTGAGTTAATACTATTAACAGTAAGAACATGTATTTTAAAGGTTGGCATGCTAGAATCTCCTAGTGGACTGGTTGTGGGGTCTAAGAAAGAGTATTCAAGATAAATCCTAGGATTATACTGTGTGACTAGGTAACTGGTGTGGCATTTACTTAGATGGGGAAACCTGGAGGGAGAACAGATTTTGAAGGGGAAGAGCATTTGGTTTCAGATATCGACTTTGAGATGCCACATCCATGAGACCTCAAGGCTGCAGCTGGCTGGATAGGTCAGTCTAGCTCAGAGAAGAGGTTATGAATCTGGGAATCACAAAAAGACAGAACTTAGCATTGGTGCATACAACCATGGGTTGGATGAGATTACCTTGGGAGGGGACAGAGATGAGAAAAGGACCAGGACGAGCCCTGAACCACGCACTGTTTAGTGGGGAAAAGCCAGTAAGGAAGGGGCCTATAAGTTAGAAGCCAAGGAAATGTTTAAGGAAGGCGTGACCAGTTATATAATGCTGCCGAGAGGCCGAGAGAAGCTGACTAAGAACTGGTCACTGGCTTTGGTCAGAGGTCACTAACAAAAGTTAATGGAGTGAAAGGCGACACCAGACTGTCCAGTGTGCACCTGAGAGAATGGACAGTGAGGAATTGAAAGCAGAATCTAGGCAACTCTGAAGGATTGCGATCTAACAGGGAACAGAGAAAGATGGGGGTCTGAGAGGTTTTTATTAGGCTTTTGAGATGAGACTGATCCAGCAGAGAGGAAACACTGAGACATCAGAGGTCCTTGTGGAGAACAGATGAGCCCAGAGTGTAAGTGGAGAGGCAGGGCCTTAAGTAGCAGCTTGCACCAGGGAGCAGCCGGAAGACGTGGTGGTGGGAAAATGGGACGATTCTCTAATTGCTTTTATTTTCTCAGTGCTATAAGAAGTGAGAGCATCCCCTGAGTGTGTTAGGGAAAAGGTGAGACGGTCTCACGGTGGGTAGTAAACTGTCAAAGGAAATGCAATAAGATGGCTGGAAGCGTGAGCGCTCTCTTGTGGATAGGAACTGCAAGTTGTTCTGGGACATGCCTAGCACAGAGGCAGGCGGCAGCTCACCTGTGTCTGCAGGACCAGCTGCCAGCTGGCACTCCTGCTGCCAGTCCTTGGGCACAACAGGCTCTGTGAGACGCAGGAAGTCCTGCAGTGGACAGCGGTGAGGGCAGCCAGGCAGGCTCAGTGGCCAGGGTGCCTTCTTACTCTCATTCCGAAAATACATCTCCACTGAGAAATTCCTGAGGGGTGATGGGAGACAAGGTGGAGGCTGCCCACCAGGCCTGTTACGGAGCCCTTAGGGTGCCCATAGCCACCATACGAGTGCCCTTCCAGAGGGCAGACTAGTTAGTTCCACTCACCCATTGTCTTCCTGGTACAGTTCAAATATATGGCAGGAGGCGTAGGGGGCTTGTTCACCATTGTAGACAGACAATGCCATTTGCAGAGCAACCAGGGTGGTATCATGCTGTAAGGAAGAAGGGCTCCCGATTAGCATGCTCCCCTGCACCCCGCTCCCCAGCACTGAACAGAGAAGAAGTCCAGCTGCTTGTCTGACGTTAGCATGCCGGGGACTAAGGGAGCTCACCGCGGAGTAAACCAGCAGCTTAGGGAGGTGGGAGGAGGACGTGGCCATCAGTGTCAGGTTCTTCCGTATCTGAGCCACCAGGACTCCTGAGGAAGAAAAACCCCCAGTGTCAGTGGCTACGGCTATCACCGTCTTCTGCTCAGCTCTATCGGTGGTCCTGTCACCCTCTGCTAGTCTTGGGTCTGATCACTGATACAGAGAACTCTCTAGGTGCTTGAGAACCACAGAGGAACGCCCTGCTCTCTGACAACTTTCAGATTTACAGAAGGAAGCAAGATAAATATGAACTGCAAGGCCCTGCCCATGTTTGAAGAAGGCCTCCAAGTCAATACAAATGTAAACTGAAGGCTGCTCCAGGACACACAAGGCGGTGGCTCCTGGCAGGGGGAACCCTGCCATGTCAGAAAGGCTTGACAGCTCTCCCTGGGCTGCCCCTTGGCATTGCTCTCAGCCTCCTTTCAAAGGGGCCCCAGGGGTTCTCTGGGGGTGGGAATTCCTTTAAGTGGGACGGGTCTTGTGACATGAGTGAAAGGTAAGAACATGAAAGGCAGAAAAGAAGCACGTGGGCCTGATTGTGGTCATTCGTCCAGTGCAAATGTGCTAAGCATTTGGCGAATTAGGGAGACTTTGGGGACTCACGGGATGACGAGGGAGACCCGAGGGGTTTTGAAAGAGCAGAGGACATTTCAGGTGGAGAAGTGGGTGAGAAGGCCCCTAATGCTGTAGGGTCCTGAGGGAGGGAATGACATGCTGTTCTTGTCACTCACCCCCCTGAAGCCGGGCCTTCTCTGCCTGCTCGTAGATCCCGAAGAGGAAGCGGAAGCTGAAGTCCTTTAGCCGGCCCAGACGCTGCATGGTTGGGGGTGAGGCCCAGGGCGGCAGGACCAGCCCATGTGTTTTCTGCGTATGGCAGCGGGCAGGTTAGCTCCCTGGACTAGGCCGGAGCCTCTCCCGGGGCATCTCTCTTCCCCAGTGAGAAGGTGCCTGTGTGTGTGTGAGAGGGGAGGGAGAGGAGAGTTGAGGCAGAGGGACTGGAACCAGGAGACATGGCGGACAGTGTTGAGGCTGCAGGGCACGGAGAAGGAGGCTCAGGCACAAAAAAAGCGTGACCCAGCAGAACGGAGTCAGATACCACCAGCGCTTTGGGTGGAGAAGGGCAGGAACTGCTGACAGTTAATAAGCTAGTTCCCACTCTGGGGTTCTTTTTCACCCTTGAGGGAAGTCCCCCTGTTTCACAAGAAGCAGGCGGTTGGCCTGGATCTCCCCAGTGGGAATGGTAGCCAGACTCTGTGTCTCCATGTTCTGGTCACCGGAGCCTGCTGAGTAGAAGAGGAAAGGGTCACCCTGCGGACCCTAGGCAGGCTCACCTCACAGAAGAGTGTGTCATAGACATTCCAGATGGTCTCCAGTGTCAAGTCCGTAAGCCCTGTCTCGTTGGCCACCATATCCAGAAATTGCTATGAAAAATGGATCAGGGGATCAATCCTGCCCTGGGACAAAGAACCATGTGGTGACCGCCACCTCAGCCCCACTCACTGCATTCTGAATACTCTCATTCTGATACTCTGGTGTCTGCCGGGTCTCGTTCTGCAGCTGTTCGTAACGGGGACATGGGCCCAATGGGAACTTCAGCAGCTGCAGACCAAAAGGGAGAAGCAGAGGCAGAGAGGGAATCAGTGGTCAGCAGGCCCATGGCCAGAGCTGCCCCTCTCACGGCCTTCAGGGAAGGGCTGGCCAGTCTTACCCTGTCCTCAGCAATGGGCACAGTGTGAACGGGAATAGGCTGCCAAGAGATGTTTGGATTGAAAACCTGCATCCCATTGGGAGGGAAAAGTCCAGCCAGGTTGGCCTCAGCACTCATGAGAGTACGGTCAAAGTCAGTGCTTCGCACGTAAACCTGCAGAGATGACATGACAACATGAGTCTCCTCCTGTGGGAGTGGGGTGAGGAGCTTTGGCTCCTCAGTGAGGTCCTAAGGGGAAAACCTGTTCTTGCTGGTTACTGAACAAATTGTAATCCCACCATGCATCTGGCCCTTGCACCCTCTCTGGCCTTCCCCATTCTTCTTCCCAGCAAAGGTCCAAACCCTCAGCTGGCGGCTAGCTATCACTACTCTGAGAATGGCTCCTATGGGAATGGCTCTAGTTCAAATGCATCTCCCAGTCCCAAGTACTTAGTCAGTAAGGCTCTCTGGTCTGTCTGTCTGTCTGTCTGTCTAGTTTTATCCTGTCTCCCTATAGACCAGGATCCTTGAGGGCAGAAACTATCTCCATTCACACCCCCTTTTATAAACTGGCTTGGAGGCCAGGGAGAGGAAATAAGACAAGGAACAGATAAATGCTTATGGGAAAAGGAGAAAGCTATGGGGACAGGCAAAATCAAGACAGAGCTGATCCTCAAGGGAACAATAACATCTAGGGACTCGAGATAGCTGTGGTTGAGAGTGGTAACCAAAGGAACAGCTATCCCCATCCTTGGGGGGGGGGGGGGGGGAGAGAAAGGATTAAGGAGCCAAAAAACTTGCCAATCTTCCATTCAAAGTTCCACAAAGACAGAGATCATAAGTGGGTAGTATACCATTATGTGCAAAATGCTAGCCCATTGGAGGTACTCAATATGTGTCTTGAATGGAAAACCTGAGTTATTTCACAAAGCCAGACACTGCTCTGCCAGACCCTTCCTTCAGTCTGAACTTGGATGCTTGATAAATGTTGCCTCTTCCCACCCAAGCAGGGGCAACTCAGCCTCGAGGGTTTTGTTCTAGACAGCTCTTGGGTGTCTTGTCCTGTAGTTGTAACCAAAAATGCATGGGGGGGGGGGGGGGAATGCCCAGCCTCACCCTTAGGCCCCCTGAGGACCGAGGGTGAGCACAGCAGATCCCATTCTCCTTGCACATTGAGCTCCCAGCCTTACCTCTTGTGGGTGGTAAGAAGTGTTGAGAAAGCCACGGTAGCGCTGCCGCAGGGCCTGGCCCAGCTCCCAGTGCTGTAGCATCCCCTCCTGTGGGCAAACCCAAGGATTAGGGATGGCTCACAAATCCCATGGGGCTTAGGCACTTTTGCTTTTCAGTTTACCCCTGGCTGGAAGTAGGAGGGTGTTCATGGGATCCCAGGAGTCATTTATTAAGTAGCCAGTTGTGTGGGGCATTGTCTTTGGCAAGAAATCTAGTCAAAGTCAGCACCCACAATGGACATGGCAGTTTGCTGGGCCCCAGGTTCTGTAGCCTGCCCTAGAGGTCACTCGTGGTACAGCTCATACTGAGGAGGGGCTGCCTTCTGACCCACCTTGGTGAGCTGACCAAACCCTTGAGGCCATTCGTCTTCCTGATAGGGGTCCTTGGGAAATGTCTTCACTGGTGTCCGGTCTCCATGTCGGTACAGCTGGCAAAAGAAAATGGTTTGCCTAGGGGTCAGAAGCGTCTCCTTGATGGGGACACAGAGCCCACCTCTGCCCCATGCTGGAGAGAGAAGCCTCAATCCCTCTGGGAAGCCTTTAACTCTACCCATTGCAAAAGACCCCAACTCAAAAGTCAGTAACTTCTTCCAGGTTCCAGAGAGTCTAACATGGCTAAGCAATGACCACGGAGATCATAGGCAAAACCAAAGGGAAAGGAAAAGAAGGCAAATGGTGGGAGGACTGCAAAAATCACCAAAGATTTCTAGGGGGTGGGTCTTTTAACCATTTACATCCTTCTCAGGGCAGATTCACCGGACCTATTCTCTGATGTAAAACTCCTTGCAGCTCATCCACCCCCATCCCCTGCGACTCCACATCACCTCCGAACCCGGCCCCCAGTCCTGAGCCCGCAAAACCGCAGGCCAGGAGTCTCCTAATCCAGCTCCTCCTCCAGTCCCCGCACCCTCAACACAAACCCTGCCCCTCCCTCCTCCGGCGAGCCCGTGCCCTTCGAGCCCGTGCCCTGGCGACCCTGTCTCTCATTACCAAGGTAACAAAGCGCAGAGTCCGGGCCTGGATGGCGGGCATCACCATCAGGTTCACGCCGAGAAGGAGCTGGAGGAGAGCCGCCCGGCTCCAGCCCAGCAGTCCGCCCGCCATCACCGTTATCATCTGTGCAGCAAAGGGGGTGGAACCCGTTGGGCGGCGCCTGCAGCAGCGGTCCGGACGCGCCCTGGAGGACACTCGCCGGAAGTGCACTCGCCACCATCTTGCTAAAGGAGGGCTTGGGAGGGAAGGTTTGGAGGAGGAGGAGGAATCCGGGAAGGCATGCTCGGAGGAGACTCGCGACCCGGCCGGGGCAGAGGAGGGTGGGCTTGTAGCGCGACCTCGCGCGGTAGAAAAGGCCTGGAGACCTTGTCTTGGTAAAGAGAGCCCTGAGCTCTGGTTTGCCTCCGCCGGCGCGGAGAACCCGGGCCCAAGTGGCGCTTGCCCTGGGCGGGCCAGTGGCCGGGAGAGCGAGGCCCTCCTCCCCTCTCCTCCGCCCCTTTCCTCCCCGGGCCCGGGGGCCGCCTGGCCTGACCACAGAGCCGCAGCGGATGCGGAATTGGGACGAGGGGTGGTATAGGGCGTCCCCTCCACACCACTGCCGTCGGGTGGAATTTGAGCCTTGGTCCGGCTCTGTTCCCCGGAAGAGGTGCAGGGCACAGCGTGTAAACAGCCCTTTGAACTCCTATGCCCTTGAAGTTGGTCCCAGTCTATCCTACTGCTCATGTCCATTATGAGTCGGATGAGATTTTAGTCCCCTCATCACTCCACCTTCCAGTCGTTTCCCTGTCCTCCCACCATTCCTAGTTTTAGTTCATTAGAATCAGAAGGTCATGCCTCTTCCCCAAGGAGTTGGGTTGCACAGTGTTCAGGCTTGGCAAAACCAAAGCAGTGAATCCCTAAGGGAGGAATTTCAGCCCAATGGGAAGATGTATAGGGGGGGGGGGGGGGGGGGAAGGAACTTACCAAGTGGGAGTAGGTGGGGTTTTGGCAGAATCAGAGGCCCTCTTGACATTGGCCATTAGGGTCCCAGTGCAGCCAGTTTGGTCTCAAGGCTTTGTGATTCTGAGGTGGGAGTGATTCACAGCTCTAGGAGGTCAGATCATAAGCCCTTGGGATGCTTTGATCAAAACTGCTCACTAGAAGCAAAATACTTCAGAGCATCACAAAAATAAAACCTGATCAGAACTATATGGGAAAAAAGCAGGGTCATGATCTTGACCTAGGACTCCAGATTAAATGACTTAGTATATATATAATATATCTCAGGATCTAAATTTTGCTTCCAGAGTTGTTGTGAAGTAGTGAATAGAATATGAGAGCTGAAGTCTTGGTAGCTAAGTAGTTGTTATTTAGTCATAAACTCCATTATGAGTCAGATGAGATTTTAGTCCCCTCATCAAAAAATGTCCACACAGCCAAAACCAGTTTGGCTCAGTGATAGAGCGTCGGTCTGCGGACTGAAAGGTCCCAGGTTCGATTCCGGTCAAGGGCATGTACATTGGTTGTGGGCACATCCCTGGTAGGGGGTGTGCAAGAGGCAGCTGGTCGATGTTTCTCTCTCATCGACGTTTCTAGCTCTATCGCTCTCTCCTCCTCTCTGTAAAAAATAAATAAGATATATATATATATATATATATATATATATATATATATATATATATATATATATATATATATAATGTCCACACACACAATCACAAGGGGGATTTGGAAAATAATCCCAAGTGGCTCACAAAGACCACCGAGAAGCTTCATAAATCTGAACTCCTGATTCCATCTAGTTCTCTTTACAGATAAGAAAACAAACCTAGAGAGGAAGTGATTGACCATGGACACACAGTTTAGGAGAATGAATTAAAACTCAAGTTTTCAGATCCCCAGTCTATAATGGGATGTTTCTTTCAGGTTATTCAAACTACATTGCTAAACTGTATTCGGTGGTGCCAAATACCTTCAATAAAGAGATTTCTAATAAAACCTTTTCGTATTGGTGGGGTTGAATGGGCATGGCTATAGCTGAGGTACTGGCTATTAGAGTTTTTGAGTATTTTCTTTTACTATGCCTCTACTTTGCTTGCAAACTAGCCAAACCATTTTTATTTTAGAATGTAAATCTTGGCAAGTAGAATGAAAATCCCTCAAACTCATCATTTGCTCTTCATCCCACTTGCTCAAGTATGCCTGCAAGTATCCCATGTTAAGAGGGATTGATGGAGCAGATATTCTGCTTTTTATAGTGAGAACTCCAGAAAGAGTGAGGGTCACCCACAAGTACATGGTAGAGCCAGTAGCTGAGCCCTGGTTTCTGGACCCCTAGCTTCTGCATATTTTGTACCAGGTGATTCTGTGGTCCCATACCTTGGTTCCTAACTACAGATGCACACACACACACACACACACACATACAGTGTAGATGGGTAGATGCATAGGCCACCCCAGACCAATAAGTCAGAATCTCTGAAAGTGAGGCCAGGTTTGGAAATCAGTGCTCTACACTGTGTTGGCAGAAGTGAACCTAAATCCAGGTGAATTAACCACTCTTCCCATTTGGGGAGGTAGTTTGTGTAATAGAGTGAGGAAGTTTTTTGTGTTTGAATTGATCTTTGAATCAGCCATACTTATATCCAAACTTGATATTTACCCCCTTGCTAGTAACTATCTCCTAAGCTATATATGAGAATAAATAATACATGTAGTGGGGCCTATGTGTCTTCTTCTGTCTTCTATATCATCTCTGAACTCATTGGTCTGGGAAGCAGGAATTCTTGGGTTCAATCTTGTGATTGGGGGGTTGGGTAGAAGTCATTTGAGGAATCTGCAAGATGCTCCCACACTTTTCACCTTCTCAGAATGCAGAAAGAGAGAGCAAGAAGCAGTTGCCCTAGTCTGTTTCTCTAAACTCTACCTCGTGGCCTGCTTTATGGGAATTTTAGTGCTTTCAGAGAATTATTCAGTAGTACATAGGACTGGTGAATGCTCCTATTTTTGCTTCAAGGTTCCCCTTGCTCCAATGAAAAAACTGGAGGTCCTGGGAGTCAGAAATGGGACTTGAAAGATCACTGAAGACGTTCCTAGGCATGGTGCCTCCACTAGGAGCTAAGGAAAGATAGGGTTAAGGAAAGATAGGAAAGGTCCATGGGACTGGGAGGCTGTTTTTTTTTTTTTTTTTTTTTTTTTTTTTTTTTTTTTTTTAATATATTTTATTGATTTTCTTACAGAGAGGAAGGGAGAGAAGGGATAGAGAATTAGAAACATCGATGAGAGATAAACATTGATCAGCTGCCTCTTGCACACCCCTACTGGGGATGTGCCCACAACCAAGGTACATGCCCTTGACCGGAATCGAACCCGGAACCTCTCAGTCCACAGGCTGACGCTCTATCCACTGAGCCAAACCGGTTTTGGCAACTGGGAGGTTTTGTACCTGATATCTGTGGGCTGGTGGGACATTTGATTCCAGCTGCTGGTCACCTGACTACTTGCCCTGGCCTGGGGGAAAAGTCCAGTGGTTGGTCTCTGGAAACTCTTTGGAGGAACTGACTACAGGTTTGGGTCTTCTCTCATTTTTCTCCCCAACCCCCTCTAGGTGGGGGCTTTGTATAGCACTGGTGATGTTCCCTCCTCTACTTAAGACAAGGCTGAGGCTGGCATGGCATGGGGGAGATGGCGCCCTGAAATGCATGGTCAGCAACTGGCTCTAGCCTGGGTCAGAAGGCTCCAGATGTGGCTTGTGTGTGGTCCTGGGCTCTGGGGAGTCTAGGGAGTTGAGGGTTAGGAGTGGATGAGAGAAGATGAGTCTTCAGGCCTCAGAGCAGTGTTCCATTCCAAGTTCCTTGCAAGCAGGCGTTTCAGTGACATCTCTGATTATGCTCCTGTGCTGGAGCTGCTGGGAAAGGAGAGAGAAAGGAGCTGGATGGATGATGTGGGTGCTAGTGCAGAACAGTTCCAATTTCCCAGAAGCTTGAGTCCTGGTTTCTACTTTCCCAGGACAGCTGGAGCCTTGTGAAAATCAGGGAGGGAACACACACCAGAGAAATGGAGAGCCTTGTGCTCATGACTCAGAGATGCCCAGACCAGGGTGGGGGCCTTGAGAGGGGATGACCTTGTGATGAAAAGGAACAAGAGCAAAAGCTGGAGGCAGAACTTTGAGATGTGGGTGTCAGAGGGGCTTTTCTGAGATGTGAAAATAAGCACATGGGCAGATTTTGCAACACCACCCAGCCTGCGTCATCTCAAGCTTGTGCTCCCCACCCCACCCCCACCTATTCCCCCTGCCCCACCCTGTGTGCTTCCTCCCATCTTTCACCAAGCTCCTGTTCTATTTCTGCTTCCCCTGACCTCCAAGCCTGCTCTTCCCCCTACCCCCATCCACTCTTTCCCTGCTCACTGTCCTCTTTCCTGGTGCCCTGTTCATTTGCTTCTGTCCCTCTGGCTGCCTGCCCTGGCCCCCTGTCCTATGCTTTAATGGGGGGCCCATGGGAACTGGAGTTCACAGCAAAACAGGAAGAGCCTGTGAGCAGGAAGCTGGGAGTGGGGCAGGGGGTGATCAGCCAGCAGTAACCTCCGTTCTTCCCCTGCCACATCTGGACTGAAGCATCCCCAGAGCTCTCTGCCTTTTCTACTGCAGTCCTCTCCCCATCCCTCCCAGCTTCTTCCAGCTCCACATTTCACTGATCCAGCAGACCTGAACGACAACAAGATAAGACTCTCCTGGACTCTGAGGCAGGAGAAAGAAAGAGTGCAGAGACCGGAGTGAGGACATCTGGATTTTGATCTCAGCTTGGCCACTGTGTGTGGTCTTCGAGAAGCCTCTCCTGTGAGCTTTCTATTCTTTGTAAAATGGAGCTTGTGTTATTTACCCTCCTTCCTGGGGCTGCTCTGAGGGCCAAAGAGATAGTGAGGGGTTTGTGTATGGAAACAAGCACTGGGAGGTTAACAATGTACAGATGCAAAGTGTTGGTAAGTCCCAGAGCGGAAAGGATTGGAAATTTAGTGATAACTGCTGCCATCTCACTACGGGCTACACATTGTGCTATGACATATTAATTCTCATGACAACCTTAGGTGGCAAAAACCATTATTATTATCCCAATTTTAAAGATAGGGAGATTGAGGTTCAGAGATATTAAGTAACTTGCTTAATCAAGATCATACAGCTAATAAGAGGCAAGGCCAGAATTTGAACCCGAAATCTGAGCCTAGGGCCCAAAAACTAAATACACTGAAATGAAATTGACTAGAGCTAACAAGTATAAAATAGAGGAGGATCATATATTTTTTTTTTCTTGCTTGCTTATTTAATGAACAGGAGTGCAGTACCTACTCTGTTGCCTAACCTATGCCAGGCTCTGATCCATGGGCTACAAGGGAGATATTATAAAATCAATTAAACATGGTGTCTACCTTCAGGGATGGATCTCATATTCCAGGCAACAGGGCAGGAAGGCTCAACAGGTGCTAGGCAGAGCCTGTCATTTCATAAGGAAGTGTTCCCTGGATGAGGGAACTTGTATACCTTCCCAGGTCAATCCTGGGCTAGCATCTGGGTCACCTGCCATCTCTCTACCCCCACCCTGGCACTGGCCATTGCTCCTCTCTCTCTCCTGGCCTCTCCCCTGCTGGTAGCCCTCACAGGGCACCCCATTCAGAGATCTCCAGGAAGGCTCAGCACCTGCTCTCTCCACCCGGGAAGTTCCACCAGCTTGTCTGAGGCTGGGCCGGTGGAGAGAGCTTCTTGGCCCCTTCCCAGAGGCAGGGGAGGAGGAGGGAGGCTGGGAAAGCAGGCTGGGGCTCCGTGTTGCAATTCCAGGCTGTGCTGGGACCTTTGCTCCACGAAATGTCTATGGAGGGGAGGGGACACCAGCTCTGGAGGCTGCCGGGATCGGGGTGGGGGTGCCTGGGAAGCAGTCCTGTAAGAGCAGCCTGGGTGAGCAGAGGAAGGGGAGAACTGGGCTGGTGTGCAGGGAAATGCGACCGTTGTGGTTGGGGGCAGGAGAGCAGGGATGGCGCTGGGCTGAGGGGGTGGCTAGCTGGGGAGGAGTCAGCCTGGTGGGGAAGCTGGCTGCCCGGTGGGCGGGGGTGAGGAGGCCAAGGCTCCAGTCGGTCGGTCAGTCGGTTGGCGCCAGCTCTGACTCCGGCTCTGCCTGGCTGGAAGGAGCAGTGGCCCGACCCCTTGGCAGCCCCTCCCTCCCCTCAGCTTTTCCCCATATTACTTCCCTGGGGCTCCGGGCCCCTGTCTAGCTCAGCTACGGCTTCTCAGCCACCGCGGAGGCCTCTGGACAGAGCCTGCACCGTCCTCCTCTCTCAGCAAGGGGGCTCCAGAGACTGCCCCAGCCAGGAAGTCTGCCGGCCCAGGCATTCGGTGGGTTGGCCCCTCAGCACTTGCCTGGGGCCCTGTGTGTGTGTGTTTGGTGCGTGGGGGTGAGTGGGGGTCCTATGGATCTTGGAAAGGGGTCTCTTTGGGGAAAAGTGAAGGATGGTGATAGTGATGGAAGCTTGGACAGGATTCCATTTAGTCCCAGAATAACTCCTGAGGGGCTGTGAGGGAGGAGGTCCTGAATGTGAATTGGGGCAACTCTGGGAAGCCACAGGTTTGTGCTGGGATCCTGGGAAGTGGCAGGAGTGGGGTTATTTAACAGGCAGCATGTTTCACTGGGTGGAGCCTCCATCCCATGTCCTGGTCCTGCCAACATGGGGTGTCCCCAGTGCTGGAGTGAGGGGGAAGGGGCTCTAACAGAACCAGAGCAGATGCGCCCAAATATTCCCCGATGGCCAGGAGGTGGGCCCTGGGGAGAAAGAGTGGCACGGTGGCTGAGAGCTCAGATTTTGGAGTCAGAGAGATCAGAGGCGGAGTCTTTGCTGCCTAACTGTGTGGCCAAAGGCAATTTCTTAATCTCTTTGAAGCTCAGTTTTCTCATCTGTAAAATGGGCTGGAGAATAGTCCTGACCTCAGAGGGACACTGTGAGCAAGGCGTGGAAAGCTTTAGCACAGGCTGATGTATATGAAGTAAATGTTAGCTAATATGCTGTACTGATAAAGGAGCCCAGTTCTGGAAGAGTATAACCTGAGTTGTTCCTGCAGGACAGCCCCTTGGTAATGTCCAGGGCTCCAGAAAGAGAAAGAGATGTCCTTGTGGCTGGAGGCCCCTGTGCCTAATGTTTCTCCTGGTAAGCTTCTTCACTCCAGCGCTCTTTCCTCAGTCAGGGTCTCTTCTCCGCCTGCCTCCTGCCTTTCTCCAGAGAGCAGCCTAGAGCCATCCTTGCCTCCTCCTGCCCAGACTACCTTAATCCTGGTTCCGGTGCCTGGCCCTTGCAGGCAGGCACCTGCTGATCCTTCTGTCTGGACCTGCTGCTGGGGAGGGGGCATGTACAGTGCTTATTCAGTTTGACTTTTAATTAAGGGTTCTGTCTGATCTCTGAACTAGATGCACGCCAGCCCCCAAGGGGACAAAGCTTAACATCCTCATATGAAGTATTGAGGTGCAGGGAATTGCAAGACTAGCCCTGGAGCCCAGCTGGTGTTTTGCTGCCCCCTGTGGGTGGAGACAAGTGTGCCATTTCCCAGCCAGGATGCAGTGGAAGTGTAGGGGGAGGACCTGAGACTTCCCCCCTCATCCTCCCCTCGTTCCTCTTTCCTGGCTCAGACTCTGCGGTGGAGCTGTGGGAACCAGATGCCCAAGATGCAAACAGCCGGGCGCTGAGAGGCAGCGACTGCACCCTCAGGGAGGAAGCCAGCATGCCCGGGCCAGCGGGGGGCCCTTCAGGGGAGGGCCTGGAGGTGGCAGATCCCACAGCCCTGCTCCCAGGAGTGGAGGCCCCTCCAGAGTCTACAGGTGAGGAACTGCTGGATTTGGAGGATGTAGGGGCTCCCTGGATCTGGAAGGGGCATCTTGGGGCTCTTTACCATATAAAATCACGTTTAAGTACCAAAGCTTTAGTGTCAACTAGACCTGAGTGATCTGTGCGTTTTGTCTCTACCTTAGGCCTTTCTGGGCCTCAGATTCCTTATTCATCAAATGGAAATGATAATAGTAGCTATCTATTTTTAAAAATATATATATTTTATTGATTTTATAGGGAGAGGGATAGAGAGCTAGAAACGTCAATGAAAGAGAAACATCGACCAGCTGACTCCCACACACCCCCTACTGGGGATGTGCCCGCAACCAATGTACATGCCCTTGACCGGAATCGAACCTGGGACCTTTCAGTCCGCAGACCAACGCTCTATCTACTGAGCCAAACCGGTTTCGGCAGTAGCTAGCTCTTTTGGTGGTCATAGGATCAATGCATATACAGGGCTGAGACAGTACTTGGGACATAATAAATAGCACTTGGCACATGAGAGGTACTTTCTTATAATAGAGAGACTAGATTGTGTGTTAAAAAGGGCATGATGGTCACTGAGGGCTCAGGGCAGTGGCCAGCTGGGCATCAAGCCTGTTTCTTGGAGAAGAACATTAAGGCACTTCCCTGTATCCAGAGCTCCGTCCACAAAAGCGGAAAAAGGGGCCAGCCCCCAAAATGCTGGGGAATGAGCTGTGCAGTGTGTGTGGGGACAAGGCCTCTGGCTTCCACTACAACGTGCTGAGCTGTGAGGGCTGCAAGGGATTCTTCCGCCGCAGTGTCATCAAAGGCGCGCGCTACATCTGCCACAGCGGGGGCCACTGCCCCATGGACACCTACATGCGTCGCAAGTGCCAGGAGTGTCGCCTTCGCAAATGCCGCCAGGCTGGCATGCGGGAAGAGTGTGAGTACCTGGAGACAGGAAAGGGGAAGGGGCTGATGGGAAAGAGGGGTCATGTGGGTACCCCGGTGTGAGGGCAGATAGGCAGCTGAGCCTATAGGGCCTTCCTAAATATGGAATAAATTTTCTTCCTTGCCTATACCCTGTGATCTCTGCTTTTCTGGAGCCTGAAAGTCCCCCTCTGGCCCTTCCTTGCTTCTCATCTCCCCCTCCTCTTCCCTCCTCTCGTGTGGCCGGCCCTTAGGTGTCCTGTCAGAAGAACAGATCCGACTGAAGAAACTGAAGAGGCAAGAGGAGGAACAGGCTCAGGCCACATCCATGCCCCTGAGAGCATCCTCACCTCCCCAAGTCCTGCCCCAACTCAGCCCGGAGCAACTGGGTATGATCGAGAAGCTCGTGGCTGCCCAACAACAGTGTCACAGACGCTCCTTCTCTGACCAGCTTCGCGTCACGGTACCTGAAGGACCTGGGGAGAGGTGGCTGTCCCCAGAGCGCCGGCTGGCTTCTCGATGTCTGACTCAGAGCGGTTTGTTTTTCCCCTCCTTGCCCTTCTGGATAGCCGTGGCCCGTGGCACCAGATCCCCAGAGCTGGGAGGCCCGTCAACAGCGCTTTGCCCACTTCACTGAGCTGGCCATCGTCTCTGTGCAGGAGATCGTTGACTTTGCCAAACAGCTGCCCGGCTTCCTGCAGCTCAGCCGGGAGGACCAGATCGCTCTGCTGAAGACCTCCGCTATTGAGGTGGCTGGTGGGGCTGAGGGGCGCAGGGGGAGTCCGAGCGGGACTGTCTGTGGGGAAGGGCCCCTAGACAGCCAGCTGGGAAGCCAGACCCACCACTGGGAAGTAGGGACCTTCAATGGAAGGCGCCCCATTGCCAGGACCACCCCACCGAGGCCCTGTCTGAGGTCTGCTACTTGTGTGCAGGTGATGCTTCTGGAGACATCTCGGAGGTACAATCCTGAGAGTGAGAGTATCACCTTCCTCAAGGATTTCAGTTATAACCGGGAAGACTTTGCTAAAGCAGGTGAGAACTGAGAGACCAAAGGGACTGGTTTGGATGGGCAGACATGTTTTGTCCTGGAGCCCATAGTAACTCCAGAGTCACAGGCCCAAGGTTTGGGTGTCTGTAAAGGGAAGGCTTCACCAATTTTCCAAGATAGAAAGTTGGAATGTTTATAGGCCTCTTTCAACGGTTTCAAATGGAACGCCTGTCCTCTGTTGCCTTAGGCCAGTGTTTCTCGAACTGTGTTCCGAGGAACCCGAGGGAAGGGTTCCATAGAAGTGTCAATTTAGAGAAGAAACAAGAAGGCACAGGAATGTCTTTCATTCTTACTTTAAATGGAGCCAAACAAGAAGCTCCACTTAAATCTGCATTATATATCATGCTTCTACATAGTGTGCTTCAAGAAAAGATTTTATAACTAGGGAAAAAGCTGGAAGACAACCATACCCAGCCATTTAGTAGTCACTAATGAGCAAGTCTTTCTCAGATGTGCTCTTTAAGGATCACCTGGATCTACTTCCCCCTACTCTTCTTCACTTGTTCTTTCTGAAGAGCCACGGAACTGGGGCTGATACATAACAAACATGTCCAGATGATGCAGCTTTAAGATGAGAGTGGATGCCTCTGTCCCCATCCTGTACTTGAAATGTTTTCTCCAAGAATTTGTTTCCACTGCTGCTCTCTACCTGATATTTGCTTGCAGGCTAAGCAGTGTTGGTTTCCTCATACTCAATTGCTGGTAATGCTTGTGTTATGGGAGCAGAGTTAGAGAAGGATGAAAGGCTGAGGGTGTTTTGGAGGGACTGGAGCTGAGACTCAACAGGAGACCTAGTAGTCTAACAATGGAGTGAGTGAGTGTAAAATATGCTGATGCTGTCTGGTGACTCAGCACATGTGCCTCTTATCTAAGGTGACCAAATTTTAACATTGATAAAATGGGACACCACTGACCGGGGTAGGGGGTGGGGATTCTTGATTAAAAATTTGGTCTATATGGAGCAACAAAAATTTCCATAGAACGCAAAAATAGCATTGTAATATTTTTAAAACGTTATGGGACATGGGACAAATTGTTAAAAATCGGGACTGTCCCACCAAAAGCGGGTCGTCTGGTCACCTTACTGTTATCCCAACCCAGGCTACCCAGTGACACTCCTAGGAAGGCCTCTCTTAACTGTAGGGCACGGCGGGGCTGTGTTAGCACCTTTTGCCTTCTGTGTGCTGCCAGAATGTCTGGGAAATTTCATGACTTTTTCCATCTTTAAAACCCAGTCCTACCCCCTTTCTCTAGCAAACCACCTTTCCCCCAGTGACTCTTATCCCAGTTCTTCTTCATGGCATCCTCCTTTCTGAACCCTTTCCAGTTCTTATGTGTGTGTGTTTCTTCACACTTTCAGGCTTATGGCATCTGGATCTATACCTATTTATAGATCCATTTATATAAGCAGTTTTTATATCATCTTTGCCTTTTGTTCGTCATTTTGTCAGTGAGGTCTCAGGGAGAGGGAACAGGGGCTCTTTTCTGTGCGGTCTCTGTCCCTCCCTACATGACTATTGATGTGGACTGACGCCATTGGAGGCATTCATTCAGTGAGCAGTAGTAGACAGACCCTTTCAAGGTGCATAAAACCTACCTGTCCTCTTTGTCAAACAGACTGTTTAGCACAATTCAAGGCTCCCTCAATACCTCAGCAACAAATACTTTATGAAACGGGGCTTGTCCATTAAATGTATCAACACACACTTGATAAACATCAGGGTGAAAATACAGGAAGTGACTAATCAAGAAACCTCGAATGGAAAAGTTAGCAGATGGTTGCTAAAAGAAATCTGAGAAAGCCTAGAGGAGGGGGTGGGGTGGGGAGACTTTGACTGTGTATGGGAGAAGTGTTTTTTAGATGCCATGACTTTAGGTCAGGGTTTGTTGAACTTCAGTCTCCTCATCAAGAAGATTGGTTCTATATGTATAAATGTATTATTTATTTGACAAACACTTTATATAGTGGTTACCATATGTGCCACACATTAGTCTAAGGACCCACTATGGTAAGTTATCTCCATTTTACAGATGGGAAAACCAAGGCTCAGCCTAGTAAATGGTAGAGCCAGGACTCAAACCCAGGCAGTCTGGCACCACAGTCTATACCTTCAACCACATTGCTAAGTTCCCCCGACATATGAAACATGAAATGTATCTCTAGTATTCAAATAAGTAAGGCCAATTGCCAGTGAGGTTTCTTTATAAACAAAAATGAGTTGCTCCTATATCTAGTAATGGGACTCTCAATAATTTTAATGAGAATAACAGAATTATTATTATTTAATTCACACATCCGGTGTTCCAAGCACAGTACTAAGTGCTGTGCATGCTTTATCATTTAACCATCAGTGTAGTCTTATAAATTCAGATATGATTCCCATCTCACAGATGAGACTCGGAGAGGTTAATAAACTTGCCCAACGTTACAGAGCAGAGCCCTGGATACTTCTTATTGAGTTCCTAGAAGTTCTCTAAGTTGGAGGAGAGAAGGAAGTTCCTGCCACTCATGCCACACACTCAGCCTCCCTCCTTCTTCCCCAGGACTGCAGGTGGAGTTCATCAACCCCATCTTCGAGTTTTCCAGAGCCATGAATGAGCTGCAGCTCAATGATGCCGAGTTTGCTTTGCTCATTGCCATCAGCATCTTTTCTGCAGGTGTGGAGGAAGGGCAAGAGGGAAAATGAGCAAGAGATTTGAAAATGAGCAAGCCCTGAGGAGGGCTGCAGGCCCCGTAGGGCAGGCACTGTAGGGGTGGAGGACCTTGCTGTTACTTTGGGATGGGAGAGGCTGTGTGGGACATGTTCCTATTTTTGGATGTGGTTTGGGGTATGGAACTGACCCTGGCCAGACTTGCTCCTCAACTCTGTTTGTGAATATAGACCGGCCCAACGTGCAGGATCAGCTCCAGGTGGAGAGGCTGCAACACACATATGTGGAGGCCCTGCACGCCTATGTCTCCATCCACCACCCCCATGTGAGTCTCCCCTAGGTGCCCTTTCTCCTCAACACAGGCTCATTCCCTGACACACCTACTTTCCCTCCAAGAACCCCTCTCTGATTACCCCTCTCCCACAGTTCCCCTACCCTTGCCCTCTTCCCTGGGGAGAGACAAAGTCTGAACTTGTCCTTCTCCTTCCCCAGGACCGACTAATGTTCCCACGGATGCTAATGAAGCTGGTGAGCCTCCGGACACTGAGCAGCGTCCACTCAGAGCAAGTGTTTGCGCTGCGCCTGCAGGACAAAAAGCTCCCCCCACTGCTCTCTGAGATCTGGGATGTGCACGAATGACTGGCTGTCCTCAGCTGGCTGAGGCCCCGCTGGCCGCCTCCTAGAGGTGGAACGGACTGACAAGGGCAAACATTCCTGCGCGCAGTGCAAAAGAGATCCTCACGTGGCATTAAAGGAAAGTCAGAGGGTGGCGAGTTTTGTGACTGCTGGGCACTGAGGGTCCTGCCAAAGCTGTGCTCCATGTGAACACTGTACTGACCTGATCAAAGGGATGAACCTGGGGCCCCCTTTGCACAAGGTCCTCCAGGCCCTGCCTATCCTGCCTCCACCACTTCCTGTTTTCCCCACAGGGCCCCTAGAGAAATTCTCCACTGTCACTCTGCGGCTTGACCATAAATGCCTCAGGGCTGCCTCCCTGGCCTGGTACTGTTTGTACAAGAAGACAAAAAATGAATACAGAATGAGAGAAACAATTTCTGGATTGGGGTGGAGGAGCGGGCCACAGAGGAGGGAAGCCTGCATCTTTTAGGATCGCCTCCAGAATTAGAGGGAGACAAGTCACAAGTGCCAGCCTCCTTTCCCTAGCCCCGTTGCGCCCCGAGGGTAAATGAAGTGCTGATACCACTTCCCCTGTCATGATGGGAAAGGGGGAGGGCAATGAACTTTCAGAACTAGCGCCTCGAGCCGGCACCTGCATTCCTGTGGGCGCTGGCACATCAATCCCTCCTCTCGGCTCCCACACGATGGGACAGGAAGAAAAGTCCCCCCACCCCCCCACCCCGAGGCCAGGGGGAGGCTGCCCAGCCTGGGGCTGCTCCTCTCCGGACTGGACTCCATTTCCCAGCGGGCACCGCGGCACGGCTCACGCCCCCTTCCCTCGGCGCTCACCGGTGTAGTGGCACGGCGCCTTCCGGCCTCGGTTCCCCCCGCCGCCGCTGAAGTGGTAGGCTCCGCCGCCGCGCTGCGGGCTCTCCAGCCTGGGCGGCTGGGCACTTCCAAGCCGAGCGCAGGGGGAGAAAGGTGAGGGCGCGGGGAGGGGCCGGGCAGAAAGTGTCAGGAGCAGTGTATCTTGACAAGCAGCTTCCCGGTGAACCCACATTTCGCCGGAACGCGCTCCGTTCCCATGCGGAATTAAAATCCCTGCGCGGTTGACACCAAAGGTATTTCTGTGGGTCCCCTCCCCTGGGCGGTCAGCGGCGCCAGGCTGGCCCCGCGCTCCCCATCGCGCCTCCACTCCCACTGGCATAGGTGTGTGCGTAGCCGCCTTCTCCCGAGCGCGGGCCCGCCCTTCTGCGCTCGGCTCGGTGCCGCCCGGTGCCCCCGCGGGGGTGAGTGGTAGGGCCCCCGCCCCCCTCAGCCTCCCCTCCCTCACGCGGAACTGGCGCCGGGGAGCGGCTGACGCTCTGCTGCCGGGGGACGTCCAGCCAGGCCGGCCCGTCCCCCGAAGCTCGGGAGGTAGGAGGTCGGCGCCACTGGAGGCCCTGGCAGGGCGTTTGGGACCGGGCTCTGGGGGGGAAACGGGCTCTGAGAGGAGCAGGGGTCCAGGGGAAGGGGGCTCGGGCGGCCCTTAAAGGGACATCAGGGCGCGTGGGGTCTCGAGAGCGAGTGAGGGGTCCGCACGGAAAGGGCCGGGCTTGACGTGGGGGCGCTTGGAGCCGCCGAGGGGGTGCGGGCTGCTGGCCTGGGCGCAGCTTGCTGCTGCTGGGCTCGATCCTTTCCCGACTGGCGGGGGCACTGGCTCCAGGCGGAGGCGGGGAGAGCTGTCCAGCAGGTGAGGGGGCGGACAGAGCTGTCCAGCCCGAGGCCGACCCGGGATTGGCACCTGGCGCGCGCGTGTGCGTGTGTGTGTGCGTGTGTGTGCGCGCGCGCGTGCTGTGCGCCTTATTTTTTGTTAGGGTTTGAACCACCTTCGGTTCTTTACCATTTTTTTAATTTGGCGTTTTCAAAATTGGCTTTATTAGCGAATGCAGACACTGTTTACTCTTTCCTGCAAACTGCTTCCCTCCCCATGCTGATGCATCCTAAATTCTTCCTCCCTTCTCTGCTCTCTCCTCCTCCCCAACCCTGCCTATCACCTGCCTCATTGCTCCGTTCCCCCCCATGCTGGACCAGTCTGTGTTGATGTGCTTGCAAGGTCACTTCCTGGGGAGGAGGAGGAGGAGGAGGTGAGAGCCTCTTGTGCTCACGTCAGCAAAGATGTCATATCGCCCTCTGGTTCCTGTGGTTTTACTATGATATTTTACCCCTGAAGAGGGACGAACCCAAAGCATTGGTTCACGAGGCCATTTGCTGAAAAGACATCAGTAACCTAAAGAAAGGTCTGTGGGTTCCAAATCTGCGTCTGGATGGAGTGGATGGTGATGTAGGCCTTCAGCAGATGGGTATGCATTTTGAGCTTGATGCCTTTGGAATATAGGAGCTAGGAACCAGGGGCTCCCTGTTAGTAAATATGGTTGAGGCAGGAGGCAGAGTCTGAGCTTGGGTGGATATGAAGACAGAGTGTGAATTATATAGGTGGTGGTAGAGGATTTGTGAAGAGGGGCGACAATGGGAAGAAAAAACTTTATCTCTGCAGTCTGAATAACCAAAAGCAGTGGCTGTTGATGAGCTTAGGAGTCTATCCTATTGCTGGTAACTAGAACAGACACAAGAGTCCCTGTGGCTCTGGAGGGAGGTGAGCACTGTAGAGTATGATAATGACTTGCTTTTTAGCAGGTGCTTCTCAATGGCAATGGGCTGGGATCCCACTAAAGCTACATGCCTAATATTTTATTTTATTTATTAAATTGTTATCGGTGTACATATTTTACCATTGCCCCCCCCCTCCCATAAATACCCACCCTCCCCAGAGTTTTGTGTCCATTGGTTGTACTTATATATATTATATGTACACAAGTCCTTCGGGTGATCTCTTATCTCCCCCAGATCTCCCTCCCCTCCCCGCTGTAATTTGACAGTCTTCTTGTTGCTTTACTGTCTCTATATCTATCTTTTGGTTCATCAATGCCTAATATTTTAGTAGAAGATGCTTTAGGTGTGATCTTTGAGATTTGGGCAGGAAGGGGTTCCTAGTTTTTAATGTAAATGTAGATTTCAAGGCCTACCCTTGGGATCTGGTCCTATAAATTCTATTTTCTTTTTTTTTATTATTATTGATTTTTTACAGAGAGGAAGGGAGAGAGATAGAGAGCTAGAAACGTCAATGAGAGAGAAACATTGACCAGCTGCCTCTTGCACACCCCCTACTGGGGATGTGCCCACAACCAACGTACATGCCCCTGACCGGAATCGAACCTGGGACCTTTCAGTCCACAGACCGACGCTCCACCACTGAGCCAAACCGGTTTCGGCAAATTCTGTTTTATTTTAAGACACAGCATGTCCTCCAATAATGCCATTTTGTTCTACATTATTTAATTATAATGTTGATCAGGTGCCATAGGAACTTAACTCTTGTCAAAGAGCCTATGGCAAAATTGGTTTTGTTATATACTGTTTCACTTAAAGTTGCAGAACCTGATGGCATTAAGTGAAGACTTAACTATACTTTGGCTCTCACCCTAGGCATTATCCACATAATTCTATTGGAATGAATTATGCTTTTATACATCTCCCATTTCATTTGCTTCTCTCCCCTTCTCATTCTGGTTGGGAGGAGCTCTATGAAACAGCGCCCCACCTTCTGCAGGGTGCTCAGGGCTCCATAGCAGAGGAGAGAACCAGAGGACTTGCTGGGTGACAGTGATACCTAGATATGAGTGTAGGGCATGCTTGGAAACTTGGTTGTGGTTGCGTGGGAAGGAGATAGTTCTATCAAACTCCAGAATTAGGACACAGTGCAAACAAAAGAAGATAGCATAATCAATAGCAGGTGCTGTCAGTGGAAGAGGTGTTCCAAATTAAAGGAGAGTGGGTTGTATGGGCCCTGGCCGATCCTGGAGTAGCAGCTGCTAGCACTGTGAGGTCACCAGGCAGGGGAGGGGCTGTGGCTCTGCTATAAATAGTTCTGGGAGTCAGTCACTATGGAGATAACACTGAATCCTATTACCTGCTGGCCTTCTATTGGGAGCAAGGGAAAGGAGGGAGCAATAGTTTGAGGATTTGAGAAGTGTTGCAAATATGTCTCTTTTTATTTTTTTAAATAAATTTTAATTTATTTTTTAAAATATTTTTATTCATTGCAGAGAGGAAGGGAGATGGAGAGGGGGGAGGGAGGGAGAGAGAGAGAGAGAGAGAGAGAGAGAGAGAGAGAGAGAGAGAGGGAGAGAAACATCAGTGATGACTGAGAATCATTGATCCACTGCCTCCTGCACGCCCCCTACTGGGGATCAAGCCCACAACAGAGCATGTGCCCTTGACCAGGATCAAATCCAGGACCCTTCAGTCCACAGGCCAGCACTCTATCCATTGAGCCAAACAAGCTAGAGTGGTCTCTTTTATTATTAAGTCGGGGGGGGGGTTTAGAACTTTTCATTTTCTGTATCAAGAGTACCTTAAGCATACAGGAAGTGTGGATGTCTATGTGTATGGTAGTGCATGCCGCTGCAAAACAGGGACTGGTGTGTGAGTGTGAGTAATATAATGAGATTCTCTGTGTGAGTGTAGTGAACAAGGTCCCAGTGTGGCTATGTACAGAGCACAGAGGTGGAATTCTGGAAGCACTGAAAATAATCTTGAGATAGAGTGAAACATTTTGTTACAGAAGTGTATGGAGACCCAGCAAGAAAGGAATTATAATTAAGACCCTGTACGCTTTTCCTGACTTTTGGACTATGGTTTAGAAATCCCTCTGAGCACCTCTCCCTGTCCTTGCAGGAATCCTGTTATTTCTGCATCTAATTCCTAGTCTCTGTAAGATACAGGACAAGACCTCATCTGTGTGTGTTGTATTACTGATTCCAGTCCTAGGACCAAAATAGAGTAGAAAGACTATGATTCAGCACCAAGGGCAGAGCCAGGAGCAATAGCCACTTGGGTCCCTTTTTTTGCTTGAAGAGGGAAGGAAACTGGGTTAGACAAGGAATTGGAACATAGATATTCTTCATTTGAAACTGCACAAGGTAGAATACCCAGCTTTTGTTATTGTCTGAGAGCAATTAACTATACGCTATATACTATGCTAGTTTCACATCAAACTGAATGCAGAATATTGGAACAGAATAAATCGATTTTCAACTAGAGCTAGGAGTACAGAGGAGTGCTGATTAGAGAGTCTGGTTTGATCCTGGATCCCCCCTGGAGCAGTCCTGAAAATGACTTAATTTTTGTTATCGTGATGACTGAGTCCAGATTAGACTAACTGGCTCTGTTTTTCAAAACCAGAGCGCCAGGGGCAAGGCTGAGAATGAACTTGTTTGTAGGGATGGGGAGATAGGCCTTCATTTATCCTTCTCATTTGATTCTGTGAGCTCATAAGCCTAGGCTGAACTCTAGGCTGGGGCAAGTGTCGGGCTCTTTTATCCGAATGGAAGACCTTCTGACCCATGCCTCTGGCCGGGATGAAGCTAGCAGGGCTGCGTTCCTTAGGCACAGCAACGGACCTCACCAGTACTTTCTTCCTATTAGCCTTGGATTTTCAGATAACAGCAGAATTCTTCCTGGGAATGCTGACCCCTTGCACGGTGCCTTGAAGCTTCTCCGAGATGAACTGATGAATCGGAACCATGTTGGAAAAGAAGAAGTTCTGTCCTCGGTTACTTGACTACCTAGTGATTGTAGGCGCCAGGTAACCAAAAAGAGAATAATTTTTGTCTTTGTCACGTGGGATAGCCACAAAGTTCTTCCCCTTCCCATGTCCATGTTGATTTGCATATCTTATTCTTCCCCCACTGTTTTACCCTGATGGGGGCATTGATGCCTCTGTGAAAACAACACAGTCAGGTGGATTGAGAGTGGAGGCCTGGACGAACAGGGTTGGAGCAAAACTTCTCTTTTTTCCCCCCTCATTTTTTTATTTATTAAGGTATTATATGTGTACATCCCTTACCGATCCCCACCCCACCCAAAACTCCTCTTAACTGCCATCTTTCTGTTCTTGAGCAAATGCACTCTGTGCACCCACTTTTCCTGTCTTGTAAAAAGGGAAAGTACATTGTGCTCCTTCTCTTTGTACACATGCTCTGCCGTTGGCTAATATACTTTGAAAAAGGTGTGAGTGATCATTTAATTGTGGAAATTTTTTCTCTCAGTTCAGGATAGGGGTCTTCATGACAGTGCTGACCTCATTCAGCCTACAGGCTAAATGCCGCACGCAGCACCCTAGTTCCCAAGGCCTTGCAGTTCGTTACTTGATCCGGTATAGCATTATGAACTTTGTTTGTTGACCGTGGTAAAATCTGATAGCGTGTCCTATTCCTCAGGCTGCTGAATCGGTCTTTCTGTCCTCCAGGCACCCGAGCAGCGACAGTGTGGCCCAGACTCCTGAACTGCTTCGGCGATACCCGCTAGAGGACCACCCCGAGTTCCCCCTGCCCCCGGATGTGGTGTTCTTCTGCCAGCCCGAGGGCTGTCTGAGCGTGCGGCAGCGGCGCATGAGCCTGCGGGACGACATCTCTTTCGTCTTCACCCTCACCGACAAGGACACCGGCGTCACGCGCTATGGCATCTGTGTCAACTTCTACCGCTCCTTCCAGAAGCGAATGCCTAAGGAGAAGGGTTCGGAAGCTGGGGCAGGGCCCCGTGGGAAGGAAGGACCCAGGCCCGCCGGCGCCTCCGAAGAGGTTGGCACGGAGAGTTCGGAGAGCGGCTCGTCCCTGCAGCCTCCCAGTGCCGACTCCACCCCCGATGTGAACCAGTCTCCGCGCGCGAAACGCCGGGCCAAGGCGGGAAGCCGGTCCCGCAACAGCACTCTGACTTCCCTCTGCGTGATCAGCCACTACCCCTTCTTCTCCACCTTCCGGGAGTGTCTGTACACCCTCAAACGCCTGGTGGACTGCTGTAGCGAGCGACTGCTGGGCAAGAAACTGGGCATCCCCCGAGGCATCCAAAGGTATGGCTTGCTACCGGTGCTCAGGGAGGTGGAGCATTTGAGAGATGAGGTATACTTGGTCTGTGAGGGGCATAGGAAGTTCCTCTAGGGCCTGAAGTCTAACAGACCTTAGTCCTTACTAAGCAAAAGACTGCTGCTGAGTTAGACCTCCTGTCATAATTGTGTTTGGGTCAGTGCTGAGCAATTTGATGTTCCATGGTGGGCAGGACAATGAGTCCCACCATGTGTGCATTTTTATACCTGGTCTCACTCTTGTCCCTATCCTGTGGTCCTCGCTGAGCCCAAAGGGTGGGCTTTTCCAGTTGTCATCATTATCCCCTTTATGGTTATAGTGGGCTGCAGTGGAGTGTCAGCCCGTGGTACCAATGTGTCTGTTTCCTGCTCTCTGCCCCCAGGGACACCATGTGGCGCATCTTCACTGGGTCATTGCTGGTGGAGGAGAAGTCAAGCGCCCTCCTGCACGACCTCCGGGAGATCGAGGCCTGGATCTACCGGTTGCTGCGCTCCCCCGTGCCCGTCTCTGGGCAGAAGCGAGTAGACATTGAGGTCCTACCCCAGGAGCTCCAGCAGGCTCTGACCTTTGCCCTTCCAGACCCCTCTCGATTCACCCTGGTGGATTTCCCACTGCACCTTCCCTTGGAACTTCTGGGTGTGGATGCCTGCCTTCAGGTGCTATCCTGCATCCTGTTAGAGCACAAGGTGAGAGGGCGAGGAGAAAATGGCAGATCTTGGGAAAATGGCAGAGGCTAAACCATGAGCTTTTTGAAGACAGGGGCTATATCCTTTTCATCTTTTTATCTCCAGGGGGTAATAAGAAGCCAGGTATCTCCTGAGCAGGTATTCAGTAGATGTGGGTTGACTTAAGGTGCTGGTATCGTGTGGGATGTATTCAGAGGACTTTCCACTCAGCTGAATTATCTTTAACTATACTGATCTAATTCTCTGGAAACACCAGTAGTACTCTTCCAAAGAGTGGTCCTGGGATTAGGAGTACAAGAACTAGGAACATAGGGAGTGATTCGAGAGAAGACTACTACAGTGCTTGGATTGGGAGGTGCAAGGTGGAGTACTGAGCAGTGTGACTGTGGGAGCTATGGGGCACGGTGGAACAAACTGGAGCCAGGGGGGCACGGTGGAACAAACTGGAGCCAGGGGGGCACGGTGGAACAAACTGGAGCCAGGGGGGCACGGTGGAACAAACTGGAGCGTTGGAAGTTGTCTTCTCATAAACCTTACTTACGCTGTCGAGTGGTCCCTATGACTTGTGGCAGGTGGTGCTTCAGTCCCGCGACTACAACGCCCTCTCCATGTCTGTGATGGCGTTTGTGGCAATGATCTACCCCCTGGAGTATATGTTTCCTGTTATCCCGCTGCTGCCCACCTGCATGGGATCGGCAGAGCAGGTGAGTCTTCTGTCTCTGTCCCCTCTGTGTTCCAACTTGCCCCGCTCTGGGGGAGAAGGCTCAGTGCCCAGGGAAGTTGTAAGTCAGTATTGGTCTGCAGTCCCTTATCACAGCTTACGTGTCTGCAAAGTCTGACCTGACTTGCTCTGGTCTGGTGGTAAAACCCATGCTGCTTATGTTTTTATTTGTCACCGTTAAAGGCCAACGATGAGAGGCCACTGGCTACCCCAGTGCAGGTATCACTTAACATGCAGGATAGGCACTGGTACGTGTCTAAAGTCTCAAAAATTCTGAATTTTTAAACTCATCTACTCTCAAGGGTTTTGGAAAAGGGATGTTCCCTTATCTAGAAAAATCCTGACTTGATAAGTGATCACAATAGGTTTTGTGGTTGTTGGTTTTTATTTTTTTTCTTATCCTCTTTATCTTTTCCACAGCTGCTGTTGGCCCCAACCCCATACATCATCGGGGTCCCTGCCAGCTTCTTCCTCTACAAACCAGACTTCAAGATGCCTGATGATGTGTGGCTGGTGGATCTGGACAGCAGTAGGGTGAGGCTCTTGGCTGAGGCCTTGTGGAATCTACAATAGGGTGGGGTCCTGTTTTTTCAGATTACTCCCAGGAGGGTCCTGAGTTGGTGGGTGATTTCTATTGTGTGATTCATTGAGACAATTTTTTTAAAAAAATGTATTTTATTGATTTTTTACAGAGAGGAAGAGAGAGGGATAGAGAGTTAGAAACATCGATGAGAAAGAATCATCGATCAGCCGCCTCTTGCACACCCCCTACTGGGGATGTGCCTGCAACCAAGGTACATGCCCTTGACCGGAATCGAACCTGGGACTTTTCCATCTGCAGGCCGACGCTCTATCCACTGAGCCAATCCAGTTTCGGCGAGACAATTTTTTTTTTAAATCCTGCTTTTATTTTATTGGTTTAATAGATCCTTTTTAGGACTCAAATAATTAAAAGATTTAGTGTTGCCAGAATTAAGTGCTCCCCCGCATTTCAGATCAGCAGGGCATTTGTGGTTGTTGGACAATTACATATGGTGTGGATCAGCTAATTGTTTTCTTGGGGGCCATAGTTTCTGTTAAGAAACTGTCTTTCAGTACAGACTTTTAAAATTGCACATTAACATTCTGTAGTGTGAATGCAAACTTTGGTAGGAAGCCCTCATTTGTTCATTGTAAAAACTTTGGAAAATACCAATAAGTATAAAGAAGTAAATAAAAACCATAATCCTATTATCTAGAGATAGTCACCAATAACATTTAGGTATATTTCCTTTCAGTTGTGTATGTGTATTATACACGTGTGCATCTGGATATCTCATGTATGTTGGTATATAATGTATGTATTCACATATATATGACATGTTGTATATGCAACTTCCTATATTTTTTTTTCTTATCCTTATGTGAGAGAAACCCCTGAGCAATTAATTCTAGGGTCATGCCTTCTATCTTTTCTCTGGTGCAGGTGATTGCCCCCACCAATGCAGAAGTGCTACCCATCCTGCCAGAACCAGAGTCATTAGAGTTGAAAAAGCATTTGAAGCAGGTACGTGAAGAATGAAGGAAAGGAGGGGAGTGATGGCTGCTGCAGGACTGCTGTAGGCAGACAGCTATTGGAGGAGCCAGTTTCCTTGCAGACGTAGAGTAGATATTCTTCACCTCGGGTGGGCTTAAGAGGAAGTGTACCCCATTTCTGGTGGGGGCAGAGTGAACCTCAAAAATGATTTTTCAGATTCCTTCTAGTTCATTGTATGGCTTCCACCCTCTGGTACTTATTTATTTATTTTTTTTATTGATTATGGTATCACATAATTGTCCTCATCCCCCCAATCCCATCCCAAACCCTCTGGTACATAAAACAACCCTTCACTTCTAGTTTCTTGTCATGTCTGCTATTCTTTTTTTTCCTTTTTTTTTTTTTTTTTTTAAATCCCTACTCAAGGATATGTTTTTTATTTATTTTTAGAGAGAGAGGAAGGGAGAAAGAGAGAGAAACATCAGTGTGAGTGGAGAAACATTGATTGTTCGCCTCTCTTACACACCCTGACCGGGGATCGAACCGGTAACCTTGGTCAGTATGACCTTCAACCAGCTGAGACATCCAGCCCGGGCCCATCTGCTATTCTTTATGGCCTCCAAGCATTCACTCTGTCTTGTAAGGAGGGAGTTAGGACAGAATGGATTTTTAAATGTTTTCTTCTTACATTGATCCGTAGGTCCTTATAGAATCCCTTTTTCAAAAACTCCTTTCTCTGAGTAATCCCTCAAAAGCCTTTTTCATTGATTGACTTTCTTCTTCTTCTGCATGCTGAACACAGTTCATGAAGGTAAAACCTGACAAAGCCCATCCCTTTGCCTGCTGTGTGTTATGTGGGGCCCGTAGATAGCTCTGTCTTAGGAATACCTGCTCTCATTTGAAGGACTCTCTCTCTCTCTCTAGTTGTTGTCTGAGTTGCTTAGCAGTACCTCTAGATGATACCTGCTTGGACTTAAATGGCTCCTTTTGTAGCATCCCCCTCACTTGCCTCGGCACTGCTGATGTAATATGACATCTTGGTACTGCAGTCTAGTCTGGAGAGGGTTGCAAGTTCAGAAAGTTCTTGAGCTATATTCCTTTGCTGTTTTCATTCTTGATGATTGCTGTAGCAGGCCTAATAAGATGGAGAGGTTGTGGATGGAACTGGACTTACCATGTCTGTGGGAGCTAAGATCCTTGGGCTCATTGATCCTGTAGCCGTACCTCTGCTGCTCAGAGTGTGGTCCGTGGCCAGCAGCACTAGCCTCACCTGGGCTTGGTAGAAGTGCAGAATCACCCAGACATATTGAATCTGAATCTGCATTTTAACAATATGACCAAGTGAAATCTATGCTGATTAACTTTTAAGGAGCTCTCAATCTAAACCAGTGGTTTCATTCTGCCCTGTGGAGTCTACTAGGGGTTGATTTAGGTTGCAAGTACTGAACGTGTGAGGCTCTGGATTCTTTATGTCCTTCAAAGAACCTGAAGTTTCAGTTGTTTATATTTCCACATAAATTTCCATTGGGGGAAAAAAAAAAAAAGCTTTCATGGCTAAAATAAAATTGAAAGCTATTGCTCTGAATTTGATTGAGTTGCCTTGAGCCAGGAAGATCTGAAGAATTCACATTAGTTCTAAAGGTTAAAATATTTTCTGACAGTTATTTCAAAGACTAGAGGGCCAGTGCATGAGATTCGTGCACTGGAGCGGGGGAGTCCCTCAGCCTGGCTTGCACCCTCTCGCAGTCCAGGACCAGTCAGGGGACATCCCCCTACGGGTCCTTAGGCCCTGCTACAGAGGTAGAAGAGACTCCCACCACCGCCCCCTCTGCCGTGCTCACCAGCCATGAGCCCAGCTTTTGGCTGAGTGGGGCTCCCCATGTGGGAACGCTCCTGTGTTGAGCGTCTGCCCCCTGGTGGTCAGTTTGCATCATAGTGACCAGTCATTGCTCCATTCGGTTGATTTGCATATTACACTTCTATTATATAGGATGAAGGCTCCTTCACTGAGGAATTTCTTGTTGTTCTACAGGCCCTTGCCAGCATGAGCCTCAACACCCAGCCAATCCTCAATCTGGAAAAATTCCATGAGGGCCAGGAGATGCCCCTGCTCTTTGGAAAGCCCACTAATGACCTGCAGTCCACACCTTCCACAGAATTCAACCCACTCATCTATGGCAATGATGTGGATTCCGTGGATGTCGCAACCAGGTACCGACCGAGCAGGCCAGACATTCACGACTCTAACACTGGTCTCTGCTTCCACAGTGACCTTGGGGCAGGGCGCTCCCCTCAGCGAGAGTTTCTTTGTTTATAAAACGTGTAATCCTGAGTTATATTTGCCACCTTAGTAAAAGCAAAGAGAAGAAAGAGTTCATTCTGTCAGGCATTTTAGATGAAGAAGAGGACTGATGATTCTTTAAGATGTTTTCCCCCTTGATGTTGGAAGTCGGTTAACGGATGGCTTTGGGAGGCGATCGGAGACTTTGGATCGTAGGAATCGTCCCTCTGGAAGGTGTGGGACTCAGATATCTTGCCTCCCTTTCTCCCCAGAGTGGCCATGGTCCGTTTCTTCAACTCCCCCAACGTGCTGCAGGGCTTTCAGATGCACACACGCATCCTGCGTCTCTTCCCTCGGCCCGTGGTAGCTTTTCAAGCCGGCTCCTTCCTGGCCTCCCGTCCCCGGCAGACTCCTTTTGCTGAGAAACTGGCCAGGACTCAGGCTGTGGAGTACTTTGGGGAATGGATCCTTAACCCGACCAACTATGCCTTCCAGCGAATTCACAACAGTGAGTCCCCCCACCCTCTGCGCGGCCCCACCGTCAGCCTCTCTCCTTCCGATGGCTCTTCCCTTTCTTGGGCCTGCCTCTTCCATTCCTATTTTTGCTGCAGACTTGCTCCTACTCTTCTTTTATGTTTTGCTGAGTCTGTTCTTTTTTCCTCTTCGGGTAGACATGTTTGATCCGGCCCTGATTGGTGACAAGCCAAAGTGGTACGCTCATCAGCTGCAACCCATCCACTATCGCGTCTACGATAGCAATTCCCAGCTGGCTGAAGCGCTGAGCGTGCCACCAGAGCGTGACTCTGACTCTGACCCCACTGATGACAGGTGAGCAATCCTTTATGGCAGCAGCACAGTGTGTAAGGTCAGGAGGCTCTCACTAGCCCTTATGTAGCAACATGGCAAAATCTCATAGAAATTAGCAGCATTTGAAGCCTTGGGTTATATTTTGGTTGATTGGTTATGTGTTTTTTAATAGGTTTTTATTGACTTTAGAAAGAGAGGAAGTGAGAGGGAGAAAGAGAGAGTGAGAACCATCTACATGACTGGCTGCCTCCTGCACACCAGTTGCTGGGGATTGCACCTGAAACCCAGGCATGTGCCCTGACCAGGAATCTCACCAGCAGCCTCCTGATGCATGGGCTGTGTTCCACCACTAGCCACACCAGCCAGGCTTGATCGCTTTGTGTTAGCTTTCTTATTTCTTATTGTTCCCTGGTCTTGAGTTAAGGGTGCTCCTCTTTTTATTTCTCCAAATGCTGATGGTTGATTCTTTTCTGTTTTATTTTAAAATGCTCTCCACTCTGCAGTGGCAGTGATAGTATGGATTATGGTGACTCAAGCTCTTCTTACTCCTCCCTCGGGGACTTTGTTAGTGAAATGATGAAGTGTGACATCAATGGCGATACGCCTAGTAAGTGTATTGGAGAACTTGGCCAGCTCTGGGCAGGGTTTGGCTTCTGGGATGGCGTGGCCTGTACCAGCACCCTTGGGTTTTGGCAGATGTGGATCCTCTGACGCATGCGGCACTGGGGGATGCCAGTGAGGTGGAGATCGATGAGCTGCCAAGCCAGAAGGAAGCCGGGGAGCCTGGACCCCACAGAGAGAGCGCTCAGGAACACCCTCCACCGCACTCCGGCTCCAGCACCGTGGCCAGCAGTGGCCCCAGCACCGTCACCCAAGGAGCCAGTGCTGTAAGTGAGCACTTGGGGTGGGACTGCAGGGCGTGGGCCTCACCTCTCTTAGAAAAGCTGGGGTGGCCAGGACCGGTTTGGCTCAATGGATAGAGCGTCGGCTTGGGGACTGAAGGGCCCCGGGTTCGATTCCGGTCAAGGACATGTACCTTGGTTGAGGGCATATCCTCAGTAGGGGATGTGCAAGAGGCAGCTGATTGATGACTCTCTCTCATTGATGTTTCCAACTCTCTATCTCTCTCCCTTCCTCTCTGTACAAAAATCAATAAAATATATTTTTTTTAAAAAAAAAAGAAGAAAGAAAAGAAAAGCTGCGGTGAAGCTCTGGATTTAATTTACTGCTTTCTTCATGATCTACCTATCTTCCTGACCATAGACCTGCAGCTTAGAACCTTTAAGATATAGTTTTGATCCCTCTTGCACAGTCTGTGGGGACAGAGAACAGAGATGTCACAGAGATCTTTTCTCACACATTTCTTAGGGTAGGAATCTGACAGGCCTGGCTTGGGCCTGCCAAACCAAGGCTATGGGAAGGCATCACTGGGCACCAGGTGACTACTTTTCATTTGATACGGCCTGTAGGAACCTGCTGACTCAACAGAGATGGACGATAAGGCAGCAGTAGCCATCTCCAAGCCCCTGCCTCCCGTGCCTCCCAGCATCAGCAAACCGGCCGCGGACAGGCGCCAGACAGAAACTGGAGAGGGGTCCGTGGGCCGGCGAACCTACGACAACCCGTACTTCGAGCCCCAGTATGGCCTTCCCCCTGAGGAAGACGATGATGACCAGGGGGAAAGTTACACTCCCCGATTCAGCCAACACGGCAGTGGCAGTCGGTGAGAGCCTGGGGAGTCCTGGATGGGTGACTGCAGGGCCTCCCTGCAGTGGAGCCGGGCGAGGGTTGATCGGCCTGAGAGGTCTCAGTGCCCTCGTGGTCCTGCCGTGTCCGGAGGGTGGTGCTGCGACCTCAGCGTTTAGGAATCATGGGGAGGGGAATGGTGACTGCAGGGTAGCATCAGGCTCACACACCCAAGGTCACCTTGGGGCTCATAGGTGCCACTGTGCATTCAAGGGCTCAAAAGCTGCTGCGGCCCAACAGCTTGAAGCTGGCAAGCGACTCAGACGCAGAGTCAGACTCCCGAGCAAGCTCCCCCACCTCCACCATCTCTAACAACAGCACCGAGAGTTTTGGGGGCATCATGTCTTTTGCCAGTAAGTGCTTTCAGCTCTCTTTTGTCTCTGTCCCATTTTCTTCCCAGTAGGGCTTGGTCATGGCAGAAGCTGCTTAGAACTTCAATACAGGGCTGGGTTGCATCAGCAAGCCCCAATTCAGGTTGTTTGGTGATGTTCAATAGGTATTTTCAGGGGAGGTCAGTAAAGAACAGGGACAGATTAATCATTATCTTTATGCCTGGAGGGTTCAGCCTGTTTCAGATGAGATAGTGGGTCAACGGAAAAATAATCATTCGATTAAAAATTATACACTTGTACACACATTTTGTGGAAATATTCTGGTGAAGGGCTTTTTCATAAACATGTTTTGAAATCTCTATGAGGTTGACTTCCTGCACAGAGATTATTTCCAGAAATGAGGGTTGGTGTCAGAGAAGGCTTGAAGACAGACTCGGGACCAGAGAAAGCCAACATAGGGGGTCACTGTGATTGTGAGTTTTGGCAGAAGCCGGGAAGGGGCAGCACCAACTTCAGACCAGAAGCACACTAAGTGCCGCTTTCATGCCAAACTGGCAGTGGATAAGAGACTTGGTTACTGTCATGGGAGGTAGTCGGAGAGAGTAGTTACTGGGTTTTGAGCAGTCTTGGCAGTGGCCCCTTTGTTTGCCCTAAGTTAGCCTGGGTCCTTTCTAATTCAGAGCAGAGTCACGGGGCTGTTGGGAAAGGAGGAAGGTGGAGATGATAAACTAGTCCTCAGAGTATGAAGCTTTGATTCTTTACCCCCTAATGCATCGCTCTCACTCTGCCACACCTTGATAGGCAGCCTCTATCGGAACCACAGTACAAGCTTCAGTCTTTCGAACCTTGCGCTGCCCACCAAAGGTGCCCGGGAGAAGACCACGCCCTTCCCCAGTCTGAAAGGTAACTGCATCCCTCCTTTTGCCAAGCCAGGGTGCTCCGAGAACCGTCCCAGCCCGTGAGTGCTCGTCAGGCGCCCCGTGCGTGATGAGTCACCTGATCTGGTTGTTGCCTCTCATGTCGCTTCTCACGGCTTTTCACTGCACATCGTGGGCTCTTGCTGGTTTTCGACTGGGAACTGACTTTGTAGCTAAAGAGAAGGCCCTGTTATAACCTTGAAGATAATGGCAACTGTGGGCCAGCTGCTGCTTCCGGGGGAACATTGTCAGAGATCCATCATTACCTTGGGCATCATCCAGGGCCACCAGTTACCTGCCAGGTTCCTACTGTGTGAACTCAGGATGAACGCCATCCCTGGCAGGGGCTTGTTGTGGAGACCCTGGCACTGAGCAGTTATTTTATGTTTTGAGCCTGGCAAGGTTTATAGAGTAAAAAAGCCTCTTACTTTGGCTTCACATCAACTCAGGGCCAGTTCGTGGACCAGGTGGTATTGGCTGGCTTCTAGGGGCGGTTGAGACCTCGTTTGGTTTTCATTAGGGATCTCTGACAGGGTGAGGGCCTTTCGAAATTTACTCTGACTTTGGTGTGTTTCCTCTGGTTATTGCGCTGATCTTCAATCATAGCGGAAAGCACAGTGAGAAGCAGCTCCGTGTCTTTTTTTTTTTTTAACTGACCTCTCTTCCAAGTGATTAAAACTGTCAGAAAGCTGAGGAGTGTTCTTTGGGCGAGGGATGGAGACATAGGCTAGATGGGCAAAAGGACCTGAGCGCTGGTGGAGTAGGGAACTCCTGAGCGGACTCGGCCGTGCTCGGCAGGCGAGGGAAGGAAAGGTGTTTCCTCCACTGCAGCTGAAGAGGACAGTGGAGACGCTTTCATTGCATGCGGTGCTTCACTTCATTTGCTGCACTTGCCACTCCCATCCTCACTCCTCCACCCCACTTCCCATGACAGCATCTGCAGGGGGGGTCTCTGCCCTCTGCAGGCCCGCAGGCCCTCCAGACCCTGTGCCAGATGTTTCATGACAACCGGCATGTGCCTGTTTGGTACCCAAAGGCTCCTTGCCTCTGGCTTTGAGTGGCCATCGTCTTACGGGTGGTCTTGCCTAGAGCTTGGTTGTCTCCTGGTCACTTGGCTTCTAGCTCTGAGGTGCCTGAGAACCCAGGTTCTGTGCACCAAGCTTTGGGAGAATGCTCAGTTTATCTGACTTAACAGCTCCATTGAGGGTTACGGGGTTGTGGTATCGTGGCGCACCTACTAATTGTGTATTTTGTGTCCCAGTATTTGGGCTAAATACTCTAATGGAGATTGTTACTGAAGCCGGCCCCGGGAGTGGTGAAGGTGGGTCTTGCCCGTGAGCTGTGCATGATCGTTTTTTTTTTCCTAGCATCTCCTGTGCCTGCCTGAGGCCATCCTCCTCACGGAGCAAGCAGATCACACGATGACCTGCCTGCCCTGTCCCCCGTGATGCCCATGCTTGCCCCTGGGTGTGCTGCTGGTGCATGCGGAGTGGCCCGAGTTTCCATCCCCACCTCCTCCACATTGCCATGGCTGGTTTCTGCCCCTGTGTGGCGCCCTGGTGCCATCCTCACCCAGCCCTCCTGAGGAGTTGGTGTGGACCATGGCTGCCAGGGCTGTGCCGACACTGGCTCCTGGACTACACTAGTGATGTCTGTCATTCCACCTCCCCGGCTGCAGGAAACAGGAGGGCCTTGGTGGACCAGAAGTCGTCTGTCATCAAACACAGCCCAACCGTGAGGCGAGAGCCCCCGTCACCCCAGGGCCGATCCAGCAATTCTAGGTACCGAATGGCAGAGCAGCTTTAAGATCCTTGGGTAGAGGTAGCGATTCCTGTACCAAACTTTTAAGGATCCTCCAGAGCGGGAGAGAAACTCTCAGCTGGGTAGACGAGATTATTGCCAGCACTTCCCATTCTGACTCAATCCCCCATGCAACAGCAACGGTTCATGGTGCTGAAGAGAGTGAGGCAGTGGTGGTGGACAGAGCAGGCTGCCTGGGAGGTGGGGGATGCAGTGGACATGGACATCTGGATGCTTGGCTTGGGTAAGGGGGGATGCTCTGCAAAGGAGCTAATGACCACAGAAGTGGTGTGTGGACCCCACAGTGAGAACCAGCAGTTCCTGAAGGAGGTGGTGCACAGCGTGCTGGATGGCCAGGGCGTCGGCTGGCTCAACATGAAGAAGGTGCGACGGCTGCTGGAGAGCGAGCAGCTGCGGGTCTTTGTCCTGAGCAAGCTGAACCGCACGGTGCAGTCCGAGGACGACGCCCGGCAAGATCTCATCCCCGACGTGGTCAGTGTCGGCTGGGAGTTGGAATCACCTGGGAAGAGGGATGTGGACACCAATGATCAATTTTGCCAATAATCAATTTTGCCAATAATAATCTTAGCCCCTGAATTATTGTTGCAGGAGATCAGTCGAAAGGTGTACAAGGGAATGCTAGACCTGCTCAAGTGCACGGTGCTCAGCCTGGAGCATTCCTATGCCCACGCAGGGCTGGGCGGCATGGCCAGCATCTTTGGGCTTCTGGAGATCGCCCAGACCCACTACTACAGCAAAGGTAGGGACCGCGCCTGCGGGGCAGCGTGCCGGCCGCCGCGCTTCCACTTGTCTCCGAGGAAAAGAAGCTCGTCCCCTGGCACATTTCCCAGAGCCAAGCTGTTTCCCAAAGGCTTTGGGATTTTATTTTCTAGGGCAGTGTATATGCAGTGGGTGTCTTCCTGTCATGAAAAATAAGATGCTGTTTTTCTTTCCTTGCACTTCATCCATTCCACATCTTCCTGTATTCCTGCTTCTCCCCACCCCCGACACCTTCCTACCCTGGTTGACACTCACTTTGTCTTTTGACCTCTTCCTATATTCAATCTTTTCCTCAGAACCAGACAAGCGTAAGAGAAGTCCCACAGAGAGTGTGAATACACCAGTTGGCAAGGATCCTAGCCCTGCTGGTCGGGGAGACCCAAAGGCCACGGCTCAGCTAAGAGTTCCCCAGCTGGGGCCTCGGGCACCAAGTGCTACAGGAAAGGGCCCTAAGGAGCTAGATACCAGAAGTTTAAAGGAAGAGAACTTTGTCGCATCTGTTGGTACGTATCGCTGTGTTTGGTGTATTGGAGGGGTTCTGGTGTCTTAAATATCCCTCCCTCCTTTCAATTCATCCAGAATCCTGCCTTTCTCTTTCCCATGCTTTGCTTTTTAGAGAAAGAGAGATAGATCTGTGTCCATTTCTAATGTTACTTCTTTATACTTCTCTGTCCCTTATGCTTCATTTGCAGCCACCCCCACCCACATCTTCACAAGGGAGGTTTTCTTAGGGGCCCGCGGCCTCCTGCAGGGAGTCTGGGCTGTGCCCTGGCCCCTGCGTCTCTTTGCTTCTGGATTTCTTCACATGGTGAAGAGGCCACGTGAGCTGCCCGAAGCTGTAAGGAACTTTATAGATGCACCTTGAGGCTGTAGGATTATGATCATCTGGGTCTCTAAAACCAGTTTTCCCCCATCCAACCATTACACTGCCTTCAAATTGGCTCCTCTGGTATGTGTCCAGCAACTCCATTTTCATGGGTTCTGGAGCTCAGGGTATAGGTTTCTGAGTCAGCTTTTCTTTAAGCTTTTCCTTGCTGGAACTTGTTTACATTCCGAGTTTCTCAGTTCCCACCGAGGCAGAGCCTAGGGAGCTCTCTGGGTGTCACCTCGGTTTGACTCACCTCCCTCCTCGACCTTGAGTCATGTAGGTTCTAGGTTCTTTTTCCGGCTCTAGGTCCCTGGGCAGTGTGCTTCTCACGGATGCCTCTTTGCCACAACCATTAGCAGTTGCCTTAGACTTTCATAAATGCTCATGAGGAACCAGTTTCCTTTTTAGGGTGTTACACTTCTCTACCCAGCAAAGTATTGTCTTAAAGGCAATCAGCCCTTTCTCCTGCCTGCAGTGATGTTTCAGGAAAAGTAATGACCTGCCCTCCACCAGGAATGTGACTTTGGGTAAATCACTCTCCCTCTCAGGGTCTCTGTCTCCTCATTGGGAAACGAGGGGACTGGACTCAGTGGACTCTTAACGTTCTTCCAAGAAAAGAATCGCTCTGATCACTCCTCTCTCTTCTTTACCCCTGCTAAGATGCTATGCTTGACATTTAATAGCCTCTGTTACCGCTCCTTGATTCCCAGATATCTGGCTAAGAATGGCTCTCTTATCAGGACAGGCACTGATTCTGAGGGTGAGTTGGGTTTTATGGTAGCAACAAGGAGAGATGCCTACTGCTTGCAGGAGTGACCTCTGTCCAGTCCAGTGAGTCAAGCAGATTGGTGTTCCTGCTTCTGAAAACCCTTTGGCTGCTCGAGGTGATCATCTGTCTCATCTGAAATCTTTAAAATTTGCCTTTGCCCAGCTCATGTGGCAGAGAGAGTGTGGTGTGGTGGAAGTTTGACCTCATCCTAAATCACATGATCTGGAGGGACTGCTCAGCCTCTTTCGGGTCAGTTTCCTCTGGCCAAAACGAAGGGAAAGGGCCCTCCCAGCTCTAACGCTCTGCAGGCTCTTTACTGCCACGTTGAGGTTGGGGTTAGACATTTGGAGTCGATTTCTGGTGTCTTAAATATTCCCTCCCTCCTTTCAGTTCATCCAGAATCCCCACAAATAAAGATCTCTTGGTTTGTAATGCCTGAGACTGAACCAACTTGGGTGGGTGGGTTTCCATTTCGTCTGTCTGACCAGCCTCTGACTCTGTCTGTCTTTCTCTCCTGTTTACATTGCATCTTGGGTAGAATTGTGGAACAAGCACCAGGAAGTGAAAAAGCAAAAAGCTATGGAAAAACAGAGTAAGGAACAAACGCCCCTTCCCGTTCCCAAGTCTCCCATACCTGCCAACTCCCCAGGCCCAGTTGGGGCAGGCCCCCACCCCAAATTTGCTCTAGGGGGGTATTTGGAAGGACAACAGGCAGGTGGCGTGTGACTCAGGTATGTGGCTCGTAGGGTGCATCCCCCGCCCCTCCCCGCAGCACTCAGGCTGTAATTGAGGCGTCTACTGAGCAAAGCCCCTTCGAACATGGTTCTCTATTGCTTCCGAGTCGTCGGTGGGGAGAACGCTAGTCTATTCCAGTGCCCCTCATTGGCTGATATCTCCCTCACCTGTTAGAAGGCCTGTGGGCGCAGTTGGCAGAGATGGTTGCTGTCCCTCCATGTGAGTCTGTAGCTTCCCAACTCTCTGGTGGCTTGCCTAGGCACGCTTTCTTGCTTTCTGTCATTCTGTCCTTCTGCCATATCATTGTGGGTGGGTGGGGAGAGGGGAGCGGATTTTATCTGAAATGTGGGAGTTGCAGGGTGGGGGTGAGCAGTGTCCATGGGAACAGCTGGTGTTCCTTGATCTCATTGGGCCCATCCTTCTCTCACCCCTTTGGCCACGTTGGTTTGGAAAGCGCTGAGTGACCTGCAGGCCCCGGTGAAGCCCTGCCTGGGTGCAGGGGAGCGTGGTTTAGACGTTTGTTTGTGGAGCTTTTCTGTTCTGGGGTGATGTGCGCAGAATGGCCTCAGGTTGAGAAGATGGCTGCAGAACCCCTTGAGACCAAGTCTCGTTTTTTCCTAGTCGGGCCGTAAGGCATCTGGAGACTCTTCTGTCAGTGGGGCCCGAGCGGGCAGTCCCTGGAAAGGTGATGGGGTCCAGGCCGTGCTGCTGTCCCACTCCCTTCCCAGCCTGCCCCTAGCCTTTGTGTATGAGTAACAGAAGTCTTCCCCCACTCAGGGCCTGAAGTACTCAAACCTGCCTTTGACCTTGGTGAGACAGAGGAGAAAAAGTCCCAGATGAGCGCAGACAGTGGTGTGAGCCTAACATCTGGTTCCCAGGTTTGTGACCTTATTGATAACGATGAGTGTTTCATGTGCTATCTCAAAATACCTCTTTAAGTTAAAGCAAAACAAAAGACAAGAAACTTTGAAACAACATAGTCAATAATAGGGGAATGATAGCATAAGTATAACATATCCACGTAATATAATATTAGTATCCATTAAACATATTTTAATTATCACCCAAGGATATATTTATTGACGAGAGAGAGAGAGAGAGAGAGAAAGAGAGAGAGAGAGAGAAAGAGAGAGAGAGAGAGAGAAAGAGAGAGAGACATCAATCAGTGGCCTTCCATACACATACGCACCCTGACCAGGGATCAAACCCACAACCCTTTGGTGCATGGGACAACACTCCAACCAACCGAACTACCCAGCCAGAGCTCCGTTAACTGTACTTTAAAAATTTAGTGACACAGAAAATGCTGACAAAGGTATATACAGTATGATTCCCACTTTACTTTTAAAATGTATATAGAAAAGACTGAAAAGAAATATACTAAAGATTTGACAGTGATTAATGTAACCGGTCAGTTCATGGCTTATTTTTGTTTCCTTATTCTTTCATGTATTTTTCTGTAGTGAGCATGTACTACTTTAGTGTTTATTATTGTTCTTATTATGTAAGTCATATATATTTTATATTTTTTAAAAATGGATACTAGAAGGGTGGGAATGGGGAGAAGGAAGAAGATACAGTATTTCTTAGGGAAACAGAGTAGGTTGGACACCTCCCCTCATGTGTCTGAGGCCTGTGTCTTATTTCAGAGGACGGACCCAGACTCTGTCGTCGGTGTGAGCCCAGCTGTCATGATCCGAAGCTCCAGTCAGGATTCTGAAGTTAGCACCGTGGTAGGGGAACACCACACTGGCATCTGAGTGGGCGGGGTGGGCTCCTGTGGAGGCTGCATTAGTTGGTTCAGCTTGGTTCTCCCGGTGGAGATGCATACCTGCCACAGGTCTGCACCCGGAGAGCAGACCCGGAGGTTTCACCTAGGGCTCCTCACGAAGGTACTCGCAGAGGCGCTGGCTCACCTTTGATGGCAGCAGAGAGCTCTCAGTGTGGCATTTCTGGGACCCTCCCCTGGGGAATATCCCTCACTACCTTGTCTCCTTCCCAGGTGAGCAATAGTTCTGGAGAGACCCTCGGAGCGGACAGTGACCTGAGCAGCAATGCAGGCGATGGACCGGGTGGCGAGGGAAGCGCCCGTTTGACAAGCTCTCGGGCCACTTTGTCCGATAGTGAAATTGAGACCAACTCTGCCACCAGCGCCATCTTTGTAAGCTTTGCTGACTAACAAAAGGAGACTGTTTTTAAGTGGGGGGTAGGGGAGTTGTAGAAAAGAACGAAAAGTTAGGAGGCAATCAGAAGTAAAAGAGGAAGTAAGGAACAGATAGTCTCATATATTTGGCTTTAAAGAAAAGGTTTCTGAAGGCTTTAACAGTCATTCGACGCTTTTAGAACCCTCTCCTGAATCATGGATGAGTTAGATAAGGGCCTGGAGTCCTGTGTAGCAATAAACCCTTTGCTTAAAATAGCAAAGTGATACCTTTGTGGCAATGTCTGTTACAGCTCTCATCTAGCGTCAGTCTGCCTATTTCACGGACGAGCCTTGTTTTATTCTGGTCACTGCTCTGTTTACATAGCACCTTAAAATATCATTTCTTTTCGTGTATTCCTAACAGTTATTTGAAGTTTTTTTTTCATTAGTAACATCTATTAAGTGATTTACTCAATGCCAAATTCTGTACTGAAAAACAAAAACAAAAAACAGATAAATAAGGCATGATGTTCACTCAAGAAATTTGTAATTCATTGTATTCTCTGCCTAACCTCTCCTGACAGGTCAGGGGGGAAAGCCTTAGGAAAAGAAGAACTTACCCTAATTACACAATAAGCCATTATCAGTTGGAATTAAATTATTTTAGTCCTTATCTTTAGACACATTTCTTTCTTTTTTTAATATGTTTTTATTTATTTTAGAGAGAGATAGAAACATCAATGATCGATGAATCAGTTGCCTCCTGCCCACCCCCTGCTGGGGAGTAAGCCCACAGTCTGGGCATGTGCCCTGACCAGGAATCAAACCAGTGACCTCCTTGTGCATGGGTCGACACTCCACCACTGAGCCACACTAGCCAGGCAACATACACTGCTTTTCAGTATGTACCTGCTACTTCAGGCAGCGAATGTTAGCCATTCTGATACACTTGCCACTTTCTCTACAAGAGCTCATAGGGCCTTATCTTTGGTCTGTGAGGAGAATGGAAACGATTGTTCCACCCCCATGGCTCCTGTATAAGTGTTTCTAATAGAGCAAGTCACATCCTGGAGTGAACGTAAGGAACAGGACCTAGAGTCAGCAGAGCCATTCAGGTTAATGGACCTTAACTCTCCCTGAGTCTAACCAGAGCATGCTAAGAAGAGTATTTTAAGTCTGTCTAGTGTGCCTCCGTTCTGGAGGCTAAGCTAGGTGCTGTGGAGTGGCAGTCTTGCAAGAAGCCGTTCAGCTGGTACCTTCCTGGGACAAATTCTTCTTGTTCTGTGCTGGTTGGCAAGGATCCTTCATACAGTTGAATAGCTGAGAGCAGTTACCTAAAATTCTTGGCTCAAAAATGGCCATCTTAGCAGGAAATAAATTACTGTGAGTTAGTGTGGTCCATTGAACAAAGAATTGCTCTGTGAACCAGGAGGCTGGCATTTAGACAACTAATTAGATCTACCTGATAACTTATCAGTTGCATTTCTGCTTCTGCTGTTATATGCTTTGTGAAATGGGCACGAAACCTACCTCTTACCCAGTTGAAAATCTTTTTTGAATGAATAGAAAGTCTAATATAGCACGCCAGGACCGGTTTGGCTCAGTGGATAGAGCGTCGGCCTGCGGACTGAAAGGTCCCGGGCAAGGGCATGTACCTTGGTTGCGGGCACATCCCCAGTAGGGGCTGTGCAAGAGGCAGCTGATCGATGATTCTCTCTCGTCGATGTTTCTAACTCTCTATCCCTCTCTCTTCCTCTCTGTGAAAAATCAATAAAAAAAAAAAAAAAAGAAAGTCTAATATAGCAGAAGTGGCAGATAAAAGTGAGTGGTATATCTAAGGGGCAGATATTTCTGCAATGAACATTTATCCAATAGCAACCATGGGCCAGGCACTGTTAAGTGCTTTCTATGTGTTTTCTGATTTAATTCCTATAATAGTTCCATGAAGTAAGTATTATAACCTCCCTTTTTCAGGTGGAAAATGAGACTCAGAGAAGCTAAATTTCATGCCAAAGGTCACACAGCCAGTAAGAGGCAGAGCTGTGAAGTCAGCTTGCTCAGGCTGACTTCAAACCCAGTGTTCTTCCTGCAGCATCATGCTGCTGTAGAGAATCCGCATGGTTTTGGTTCTGTTTTTAGAGCAGGGTCTTATAGAGACTTAAGAGCAAAGATAAGTCCGAGTGAAAACTTGATTGCATGTGTAGGGGGCAGTAGCAGAAAGCAGGATGATATGATCAACTTCTGGTCCAATCCAGAGTAGCAAAAGGAGGGCTATTGGAGAATATGTTGTCGATGATGGTGATTGGTGTGTGTGAGCCTTTTAATGAGCTGCTTAGTCTCCTTTGCCCTTATTCATTAGTACCTCAGGGGGCTGACCTGTTACTCTTCTCTGCAGGGTAAAGCCCACAGCTTGAAGCCGAGCGTAAGGGAGAAGCTGCCAGGCAGCCCGGTTCGCTCTTACGAAGATGTAAGCCAGCGAGTCTATCTCTACGAGGGACTCATAGGTGAGAAACAGACCGGGAGGTCGCTGGCACTGGAAAAAGCTGGATTCAGCCGGGGGAGAGGGTGGCACTGAACAAGTAGCTGCTTGGCTCTTTGCTGACCTCGGTGCTAATGTTAGCGGGCATTTTTACATCTGAAGCAGGTGACTGACTGGGTCTGGAAGAAGCGGTGGGTGAGACTTTCTAGAAGAGACTGGATTTTGGTATTAATCCATAGCCTCTGTGTTTCTGTCTTCCTTTCTTTCCTTTCTTGCTACCATGGTCCTTCCTGCTTGCAAACTGGCAGGAAGGGACAAAGGATCGATGTGGGACCAGTTAGAGGATGCTGCTATGGAGACCTTTTCTATGAGTAACCACCTTTCTTTGTGTGCTGTGTTCATCCCTCCTGCTTTGGGGGATTGGGCCTCACTTGGAGGCAGCTGGGCTCTAGATCTGGGGTGGAAAGGCTCAGGTTTCCTTTGCTTTGGAATTTGTAATGACTCCCCTTTATTGGAGTTTACTCTATTTTGGTTGCCAACTAAATCCTTTATATGTTGTATAAGCCCCTAAAAACCTCTATCCTACACAGGCAAAGAGCGTTCTACGTTATGGGACCAAATGCAGTTCTGGGAAGATGCGTTCTTAGATGCTGTGATGTTGGAGAGAGAAGGGATGGGTATGGACCAGGGTCCCCAGGAGATGATAGACAGGTATGAGGCTTAGGAAATCCTTGGGGAAATCCAGCCTTTTCGTGGTTAGTTCTGTGGTCTCCCACCTGAGAGCTGACTTGTCCCTGGTCTCCTGCTCAGGTACCTGTCACTGGGAGAGCATGACCGGAAGCGCCTCGAGGACGATGAAGATCGTTTGCTGGCCACGCTTTTGCACAACCTGATCTCCTATATGCTGCTGATGAAGGTAGTGTCGATTTGGCTTCTACCTAGCTGCTGCTGAAGGGCAAGGCTCATGCCCATCATGTAATAAATTCTGGGGCAGTTGGGGAGCTGACAGACATCTTACTAGGGCTCTCTTTCTGATAGAAAGTCTGAGGCCTCTCAGCAGCTCACACGTGCTTCATTTATCTGAAGCTGGCAGGCTGTTGTGCTAAGAAAGATTGCAAAGGTGATTGATGGTTCCAACCTGTTCATTTACTTTGACTTTTATTTTTTATTTATTTAATTTTTAAAAAAATATATTTTATTGATTTTTTACAGAGAGGAGGAGAGAGGGATAGAGAGCTAGAAACGTCAATGAGAGAGAAACATCGACCAGCCGCCTCCTGCACACCCCCCACCGGGGATGTGCCCGCAACCAATGTACATGCCCTTGACCGGAATTGAACCTGGGACCCTTCAGTCTGCAGACCGATGCTCTACCACTGAGCCAAACCAGTTTTGGCTACTTTGACTTTTAAATGGGGTTCCTTTGCTAAGTAGTTTTAGGATTCCAGTGGAGTTTCCCACAGAATACAGTAAATTTAAAAAAAAAATTTTTTTTAAGTAGTAGGTTCTAAAAAGTTTAAGTATTTTCAGGATTCACTTTTAAACTAGCCCTTTATCATAGAATTATATCCATAGATATAAAAAGGGTTACTTATTTAAAAAGTAGTGGTAGGTTCTAGTTTGACATGGTTGTACTTGGTGTTTATAGCTGTGGGGAAAGTATATTACCGAATAGAAGGACTAGGGGCTTAGTGAGTAGGAGAGAGTTGTTTTGACAATGAGCCCCTGGGTTTCTCCTCCTCCTGTTCTCCCAGCCTCTCTGAGATTGGCTGATCAAATATAGAGAACGCCCTCCAGGCAGGCCCTCTTGGTTTGTTTCATTTTCTGTTATAAGTCTCACTCTACTCTGTCGAACTGGAAGGGTTCCAGTTACCTCTGATTGGGAAAGGGTGCTGACCCTAAGGTGTCTTGGCTGTGAGTGAGTACACAATGTTGCTCCTCTAAGTCACTGTTTGTGAATTTTACTCTAAGGACCCCCAGGGGGCTTTTAGGGCCCCATCAGGGAGGAATGTTACAGTATTGGCTGGGGATAGGGAAGAAGTGTCCCCTTAAGCCCCAGTCACTTAAACCAGAACTGCTCTGAAAGCCACTTCTTTACAGAAGCCACCGAGAGGCAGAACCAGGGTTTCCTGGCAGGACACACAGTGGAATGTTTTCTCTCCTACTCAGTGATATGGTCTGTTAGAGATACACTTCTCCCAGGCAACAGGAAATTTACCTGTGCATTCCCTCTCCCTACGCTGAGAGCAGAGCAGATCCCTTAGTAAGATCCTCTCCTGGCTTTCCAGGTACAGAAGAATGACATCCGGAAGAAGGTGAGGCGCCTGATGGGAAAGTCCCATATTGGGCTTGTGTACAGCCAGCAAATCAATGAATTACTTGATCAGCTGGCCAACCTGGTAAGCATATCTGGGCTGTTCCTTAGGCTCCTTTCCATGGCTAGTGCAGCAATTTAACATATGGCATTAGTCAGCCTCCTAAGCGCGGCCTGGTGGCCTAATGCAGAGGCTTCCTGCTGGCCATTTCTAGGCGTGCATATTTTCCAAGTCCCCAGTTTTGAAAACAGAATTACTCTACGTGAGGCCTTAGCCTTTCTGTTCTGTGATAGGATTCTCTGTACTAAATGGCTAGTGCAGCCATTTAACATATGGTCTGTGGACCGCTGAGGGTCCATGTGGTGAAAACTATTTTCATAAGAATACTAAAATGTTGTTTGCCTTTTTTACTGGTTGGCATTTGCACTGATGGTGGGTAAAACCACTGGTGCCTTAACACAATGAAGGCAGTGGCACCAAACCATGTTAGTGGCCACTGTAGCCCTCACTTCCATGCATTGCTTTCTCAGTTAAAACAAAAGGATGTCCTTGATAAAAGCAGTTAAAATTAATTTTATTGCACCTGATCCTTGATTATATATCTTTGTAATGTTCTATGTGACAAAATGAGAAATTTGCATAAAGTATTTCTACTCTAAAGCAAAATATGATTGTTTCAAGGAAAAGCAGTTGTGACCATCTGAACTACCAAGTGAACTGGCAGCATTGTTCATGGGATATCATTTTACTCGGAAGAATGACTAACAAACTATGGTTATTCAGTGTTGGGTCTGTCACATAAATGTGAAGCTTCCTGATATTTAAACACTTTTCTAATGTGATTGATGGTGATATTATTAAGTGTGGGTATTTGATATTATGAAATAATGTCAACATTCAGCAGAACTGCATAACTTGATGAACCAGTATTTTACAAATGACTAATGTGTGATGTTACAAACTCAAGTATAGGTAAAAGAGCAACTCAAAATGTGAGGCAGAAAAATGGATTTTAACTAAGTACAGAATGTTCACTGATGTGTTTTCAATTCAACATTGCAACCAACTTTTTAGAAATTGCTACTTCTCGAGTTTTGGTACAGTATCGAAGAAGAAGTGCATATTTATCTGGAAAGGCTATTAAAATATTCTTCCCCTTTCCAAATATATATCTGAGCCAGGTTTTCTCTGTACTAGTATATCTTCACCTAAGCAATGTATCATAACAGATTGAATGCAGAAGCATATATGAGGATCCAGCTATTTTTTTTTATTAAACCAAACTTTAAAGAGATTTGCAAAAAAATTAAAGCAGTGCCATTCTTCTAATTTTTATTTTGGAAAATATAGTTGTTTTAACAAAAATATGTTATTTATATTACTACTTGAGGCCCAGTGCACGAATTCATGCACTAGTGTGGTCCCTTAGCCTGGCCTATGGGATCAGGCCAAAACCAGCTCTCTGACATCCCCAGAGGGGTCACAGATTGTGAGAGGGCATAGGCCAGGCTGAGGGACCCCACTGTGCATGATTGATCAGGACCAGGGAGGGACACAGGAGGTTGGCAAGCAGGGGAGGAACCGCAGGAGGGTTCCAGGGTGTGTCCATCCCATCTTACTCAGTCCAGATTCCTCTGTCTAGATTGGCCAGACCCCAGCAGCAAGCTCATCTACCAGTTGGAGCTTCTGCCCCCTGGTGGTCATTGCACGTCATAGCAAGGGGTTGAGCATCCTTAGCATATCATTAGCATATTACGTTTTGATTGGTTGAATGGACAGAGACCAGACACTTAGCATATTAGGTTTTTATTATATAGGATGCTTCAATTTATTATTCATAAGCTTTTGGGGTTGTCAGTGATTTTTAAGGGGGATAGGAGTGCTGAGACCAAAAAATTTGTGCCAATGGCCAGCGGATAGCATGCTGCTAAGAAAGCTGATACGGATTTAATTGCTGAATGGGGAATTCTTGGCACTCTGTGAGAGGGATGTATGGATGTCCCTAAAAGATCTCTCTTTCCTCAGAATGGCCGTGATCTCTCTGTCCGATCCAGTGGAAGCCGGCACATGAAGAAGCAGACATTTGTGGTACATGCAGGGACAGACACAAATGGAGATATCTTTTTTATGGAGGTAGGTGCTGGCTCATGCTAGAGACTCAAAGGAACATTTGAACATCACAAGGACCTCCCAGAACTGACTGATGCCAGGATATTTTATCATTTATCTCATTCACCTTTATGATCCATTTAGCATTAAATTGTCAGGCTCTTATGCAAATAATATAATAGTTATTCCCCATCATTTCTTTTACATATATTTATGTTTATATAATAGACTAGAGGCTCGGGTCCTCAGCCTGGCCTGCCCCCTCTCATAGTCCAGAAGCCCTCAGGGGTGGGAGGCGACCCAGCAATCAGGGGAAGGCAATGCCCATATCACACCTCTGCTGCCGCCACTGCCAGCAGCGCAAGCCTCGGCCAGCCCTGGTTACCTGCGCCTCAGGTGGCCCTGGGTGGCTGGGAAGCTGCCATCCATGGCTTTCCTGTACCTTGGGCTGGCCCTGGGCGGCTGGGGCTGATAAGACTGGGGAACTCTGGAGGCAGGCACACGGAGGGGCCGCGCACCTGCTGCCCCAGTGACCGTGGCGCTGCCATCTTTGAGGGTGGGGCAGCAGTTAGCATATTCCCTTCTTATTGGCTGTGGGCGCCGCCATGTTTGAATGTGGGGCAGTCAGTTAGCATATTCCCTTTTTATTAGATAGGATGTAGTCACATTATCCATAAGTCAGAACTATATAAAATGCTACATGCATTGGGAAGCCTTGCTCTCATTCTTATCTGCGTCCACCTCCCCCTTCCTCTTATAAGGAACCACTTTTATTGGTTCCCTTTGTGTCTTCCAGTTTTTTTTTTTTACATAAACACAATAAAATATGAACATAAATTCTTATTTTCCTCCTTTCATAGCATATTGTATCTATCCCCTGATCTATACCTTTTTTCATTAAACATATCCTGGAGACCTTCAACATCAGGGTTTTTTTTTTAAAGAACTTTTTTATTCTTTTCATAGCTGCATAGTATTTCACTGTGTGGCTGTACCATAGTTTATTTAACTAGTTGGTGTATATGTATCCTTGGTTTTCTTCCAGATTTTTGCTGTTGCTAATAACCTACTATGAATGATGCTGTGCCTACTTCATTTCATACATGTGTAGGTTTACTTAAGAATTCCCAGATCCGCCGGGACCGGTTTGGCTCAGTGGATAGAGCATCGGCCTGCGGACTGAAGGGTCCCGGGTTCGATTCCAGTCAGGGGCATGTACCTTGGTTGCGGGCACATCCCCAGTGGGGGTGTGCAGGAGGCAGCTGGTTGATGTTTCTCTCTCATCGATGTTTCTAACTCTCTGTCTCTCTCAATTCCTCTCTGTGTAAAATCAATAAAATATATTTAAAAAAAAAAAAAAAAAGAATTCCCAGAACCTTTTTAATGTACTGGATGATGCTCCAACCAACTGAGCCACACCAGCCAGGGCTCCACCTATTTTTTTTAAACAATGCTTCATTGACTATCCTTGAACATGCATCACTGTTCACTCACATGAGAATTTCTATAGGCTAGCCCTGGTCAGTGGCTCAGTTGATTGGACATCATCCCAATTGGTTCAATTCCTGGTCAGGGCACATGCCTGGGTTGTGGGCTTGGTCCCCGATAAGGGGCATGTGGGAGGCAGCCAACCGATGTTATGCTCTCACATAGATGTTTCTCTCTTTTCTCTTCCTTTCTCGTTAAAAATAAAACTATTCTAAAAGAAAAAAAAAGTTAAAAAAAAGATAATTCCTATAAGATCAATTCTTTTTTTAAAAAAATATTTTTTATTGATTTTTTACAGAGAGGAAGAGAGAGGGATAGAGAGTTAGAAACATCGATGAGAGAGAATCATCGATCAGCTGCCTCCTGCACACCCCCCCACCAGGGATGGCGCCAGCAACCCAGGTACATGCCCTTGACCCGAATCGAACCTGGGACCCTTCAGTCCGCAAGCCGATACTCTATCCACTGAGCCAAACCAGTTTCGGCTAAGATCAATTCTTAGTGTGAAATTTCTGAATCAAGGTTATATACATTTAAAATTTTGATAGATTCTGCCAAATTGCTATTCCTAAAACTATGCCAGTTGACACCTACACCAGCAGCATAGGCGAGTATGACCTATTGTTACCATCATTTCCCCAGGCTAGAAATGAGGTGTTCTCCTAAATACTTGCTCCTCTCTTTTATAAGATGTTCTTCAAGGATTATGGAGAGTGGAATAGTATTTTCCGTTTTCCACATGGAAAAAAAATAACAGAGTTAGACTGGGGTAGAACCCAGATTTCTGACTCTTAACTCAGCTACTTTGGATCTTTTCTTCATCAGGCTTTTAGGACCCCAGTAAACGCTTAGGTAATCAGTTAAATCTGGTACTCTTGTGTGCTCCTTATTTATTCACCTCGTGTTTATGGAGTACATATTATAGGGTAGGCACTCTGCTGGACTTGGGCTTTCAGCAGTGAATAAGGAAGACATGGTTTCTGCTGCCCTTGCAGCGTTGACAAACCCTTTCGGACGTCAGATAACTAAATAAGCAGTGTCGTAAAGTACAGTGAGCATTGTGAGAGATGTTCAAGGCAGGGAAGGCATAGCAGAGGGCCTAGGAGTCCTGGAGGACCCCTCAGAAATGACCTTTGCACTTAGACCTGAGGAGTAGGGGTTCATGGTTGGAGTGGGGAGTGGAGGAGTGTTCCAGGGGCATTTGAGGTTGAGTGGAACGGGACTCAGTGATGCAGAGAGAGGGGAAGGAAGGAGCCTTGCATGACTCCTGCACATGTGGCTTGGGCACTGAGTGGGTGGTGATGCCATTACTCACACAAGGGACTTAGAAGGAGAATCTGCCCAGGTGGAGATTTTGAGTTGAGATGGGAGATGAATTTGAGGTGCCCCCCGTGAGACATCCAGATAGAAGGAGGTCAGGAACTCAGTAAGACAGATCTCATTCAAAGAAAGATTTGAAAGCCATCCACATGGTCATAATTATTATATTGCTTGTATCATCCACATGGTCATGATTATTATATTGCTTGTATCATTGTTGTTACAGCAGCTAACACTAGGGTACTTTCTATGTGACTGGCTTTGTTCTATGCACATTAACTTATTTAATCTTCACAATAACTCCATGAAGTTATTACTTTCCTCGTCTCACATGGGAGGAAAAGTAAATGCAGATTGATTTGCTGAAGGTGATATAGCTGCCTAAGAGGACAGCTGGAACCTAACCCAGCAGTCTGCGCTTAGCTCTGCTCTCAACCACTGTGCTGTGATGTCTCCCATAACACCTTCACCCAAGGAAGACTGTTGAGCAGGAAGAGGATGTGAAGGAAGACTTTGCTTTTTAATTTTTATCATCCTGTATATATATAAAAAAAAATTTTCAATAAGTATTGTCCATGTGTCACTTGTGTAATTAAATTTTTTTAGACTCATGCAGAGGCCTGGCCAATGTGGCTCAGTTGATTGAATGTCAACCCCAAAGGTTGCCAGTTCGATTACGGGTCAGGGCACATTCCTGGGTTATGCGCTTGATCCCCAGTAGGGGACATGCAGGAGGTGGCCAATTAATGTTTCACTCTCACATCAATGTTTCTCTCTTTCCCTCTTCCTTCCTCTCTCTCTAAAAATAAAAAATAATAATAAAAAGTATTTTTTTTTAAGATTTATGCACAACTAGGGCCAAGCCAAAATTAGAAATGTGTTGGTTCTATTTTTTCTCCTTGATTAAGCCTGCCATGATCCCCTTGCCTTTGTGCTTATCACCAGAGGTGACCCTGAGGTTGTAAGGTGGAGGCATGAGCTGTCCTCTGAGTACTTTAAATCCAGAACATGTAAGAGGTAATGAACATTGATGGAAATGAAAAGTGAGCCTGGCTGGCATAACTCAGTGGTTGAGTGTTGACCTATGAACCAGGAGGTCACGGTTGCAGGCTCGATCCCAGTTGGGGGTGCAAGAGGCAGCTGATCAATGATTCTCTCACCATTGATGTTTCTCTCTCTCTCTCTCTCTCTCTCTCTCTCCCTATATATATATATATATATATATATATATATATATATATAACCCTTCCACTCTGAAATTAAAAAAAAAACAAAACCACATTTTTAAAAAATATATATTTTATTGATTTTGTACAGAGAGGAAGGGAGAGAGATAGAGAGTTAGAAACATCGAGGAGAGAGAGTCATCGATCAGCTGCCTCTTGCACACCCCCTACTGGGGATATGCCCGCAACCAAGGTACATGCCCTTGACCGGAATCGAACCCGGGACCCTTCAGTCCCCAAGCCGACGCTCTATCCACTGAGCCAAACCGGTCTCAGCAAAAACACATATTTTTAAAAAGAAAAGTGAGCGTCCTTCCTGCTTACAGATTCCTTTTCTTTCAATAAACCTTCCAGTGTACAAAGTGTCCAGCAGTTCAGGGTTTGTGTCTCCATCTGAGGAAGACGATGAGCATAAGTCAGAGACCCTGACCCTGGGGATGCCCCCAGGACCAGTTGTCCCAACAGCGTCGTGTGGCCTGGGACGGGAGGGCCCGCCGGGCCTGGAACGGCTGACCCGCTCTCTGCGCCCCCCAGGTGTGCGATGACTGCGTGGTGCTGCGCAGTAACATCGGGACGGTGTACGAGCGCTGGTGGTACGAGAAGCTCATCAACATGACCTACTGCCCCAAGACCAAGGTGCTGTGCTTGTGGCGCAGAAACGGCTCGGAGACCCAGCTCAACAAGTTCTACACCAAGAAGGTACCCATGGACTCTGCGCGGGCTGGGCGTGGGCACTGAGGGCAAAGGATTGAGTTTCTTGTATGCGTCAGAGTTAAAATTACAAAATCCACGTCCGGAGCCTGCATTTTGCCCCTGGCTGTCGTGTGGGATCCGCGAAGCTGTCCTGAGGTCTGGGCAGCGGCCCAGGCCCTCAGCAGCCCTGGAAGGCTTGAGTGACACAGCTCTCTCCCCGTGCCGCAGTGTCGGGAGCTGTACTACTGTGTGAAGGACAGCATGGAGCGTGCCGCCGCCCGGCAGCAGAGCATCAAACCTGGTAAGGAGAGAGCTCCCTGAGCACGTGCCCCGGGCATGTCCCTCGGCCTTCGCTCGTGTCCGAGGCCTGGAAGGGAGGCAGGCTGTGGACTCCCTGCCTCCCAGCGAGCTGATCACCTGCTCCCCCACTGCAGGGCCCGAACTAGGTGGCGAGTTCCCCGTGCAGGACATGAAGACTGGTGAGGGTGGCTTGCTGCAGGTCACCCTAGAAGGGATCAATCTCAAGTTCATGCACAACCAGGTAGGTGCCAGTGGCAGCCCAAGGCTTCCTGGCCCCCTTTGTTCCACCTGCAGTAGGATCAGTGTCAGGGTCCCCAGGGCTTTCCCAGTGAGCGTGAGAGAGGGCCTCTGGGGCTAGTGGGAGAGCTGGAGGAGCTGGGCCGGGGACAGAGCAGAGAGGAGGGCACGAGACGCTGACGGGCCCGTGGAGGTGCGGCAGGGCGGTGCTGGGGGAGATCCGGGAAGAGAGGGCGCCTCGTCGTCAGACTCACGAGACAGCGCAGTGTGAGTGGGAGCGTCTCACTGGCCCTTCGCAGCGTCTGCCTTCCCTGCGCCCAGGGTACGCTTCTGCTCAGTGGTTTCGCTTTGAGAGTCTAGACCAGCTGATCTCGCTCGTGTGTCCGGTGTGCGTAGTTTGTGTGTGAGAGCGTGTGAGTAGCTTGTCTCTATCCTCCTGGAGTGTGTGTTTGCCTTTTCTCCTGCTGATTCTTCTTCCTACTCTTTTCCTCCCTCCAAGCGCCCGCTCTGCCTCTGCCTCTGCCTCACAGGCCCACCCCTTCCTTTGACGGGACACCCCAGGATCCGTCTCTCCCTCTCTGTGATTCCACAGCAGGAGCTGACTTGCTTCTTTCTCCTGGTCCTTAACACGGCGTTACCTTTTCTCTCCATGGACACCCCTTAAGCTAATTCCTTTCCGAGGCCAGCAAATCATCCCGGGTCCGTTCCCAGTTCTGACTCTTCACCAAGTGCCTCCCCGCCCCCTGCCCCGTTCCTCTCCTGAGGCTCCGAGCCAGGTCCCGCCTGTGGGAGCCACAGCCCTGGCCAGGCAGCAGATGCCGGGGAGGTGGGCATCTGGAGCCTGTGCCTTCTCCTCCACTTGCCACGCTAGTCCTCCTTCAGGACTCCAGCCGGGCAGCTCTGGTGCGAAGACAGTGTATTCTCCTTAGAATATCAATTAGTGGCAACAGTAATACTGTCAGTGGTGCCTAAGTGCTTGTCTGGACCCCAAAGGTGCCAACACTTGCTGGGGAGCAGGCTTCTTAACCACATTTTAGTGCTGTGGCCTCCACCGATGCCTCACCTTCTGAAGACAGGATCTCAGCACCCAGATGCCCTCGGTATATGGCCTCTTCGGACGGACCTAACGGCTAACTGTTACAAAGCACGTCTGAGCTGGTCTGGAGTTTCAGGCTTAGCCCCAGAGGAGAGAGATCCTACAGAGAGGGGAAATGAGACCCTGACTGACAGTGAGATAAGGGCCAAGGGTCCACAGAGCCCTCCGTGGGGTTGAGGAAGCCTGGGACCCTCCGGCGGAGTGACACAGTTGGGGTAACAAGTGGCAAAGAGTCAGTACTGACACGGATCCGGAGCCCATCTTCGTTGTTCACGGGAAAGGAAACTGTGACCCCAGGTCCTCCTCTGTAGTGTGAGGGTGGGCTCTGTGCTGCGCCTCATAGATGGAAGGGTTCGCAGAGCTCACATGAGCGGTAGCTGTTATTCTCATCACGTTGTGCTTCTTGGGAGGGCCTGGATCCTGTCTCAAGGAAGATAGCAGCGCCTCACCCCGAGGACAGTCTGAGGGGAGCTTTGCGCCCGTGCCAGCCCTCTGCGCCGGAGGAGGATGCATGGAAGGGTAGAGAGCTGATGGGCTAAGTGGGGGGGACCCCTGGGGCACAGTGTCCCACAAACGCTGCCCTGGACACAGGGTCCGGGCGGGCAGCCCAAGCCAGCCGAGGGGCCTTCGGGTTGGGTTTGACCATTAAAACTAACGCCTTCATTTCTCTCCCATGCTTTCTCCTCCGGCCAGGAGCGGAAGGTACATGCCCTTTCTGCTATCTTCGCTTCTTAGCGCTTTTGAGTTGTGTGTGTGTGTGTGTGTGTGTGTGTGTGTGTGTGGTGTGTATTTGTGTGTACGTGTGTGTATGTGTGTGTGTTCCTCTGTCCTCCCTTTGGGAACTAGGCTTTCTGTGTGGGGTGGGGCTGTAGCGGTGAGAGGGTCTTGTGGGCGGGGAGCCTCTGGGCCTCACCCCCCCCTCCCTCTCTTTCAGGTTTTCATAGAGCTGAATCACATTAAAAAGTGCAATACAGTCCGAGGCGTCTTTGTCCTGGAGGAATTTGGTAATTACACTCTTTTGCTCTTAGGCCTGGACTCACATGGCAGTAACTCAAACCTCGGAGCTCAGAGAGACTCTGCAGAGAGGCTGGAGGGCAGGCGAGATAGGGAAGAGGAGAGCCCCGAGCTGACAGCAGGGGAGAAGGAAAAGCGACAGTGGCAGCTAGGGAGTGGGTCCCAGAGAGCACTGGGTTAGCCCTTGGGGTGGCACTGCAGGGGCTCAGTGAATGGCACCAGGTCCCCTCGGTTGGCCAGCCAGTGGTCAGGAAGTTCTGGGGCAGAGCGGTCAGGCCGGCCCCACGCCTGCTAGGCCACGCCGCCTGCTGCGAGCCTCCTAGTAGCCCAGGGCGCCATCCACGCACCCAGGGCCTCTCCGGCGTCTGCCCAGCCCCTGTGCTGGAGGAGGGGCGAGTGGCGACCCAGGTGGACTCACTCTAGGGGGCAGAGTAGCCTAGTGGACCCCAGAGGCAGACGGGGCAGCTGGAGCTGGAAGCCAGGAGCCAGCCTCCCCCGAACCGAGTGGACCTGTAGTGCAGGGGTTCTCACCCTGGGGCTTTGAGTTCCTGCTGTGTTTGTGCTTCATTCTTTTGTGCCCCTCATCGCTGCTATGAAAACCTTCGTTCTCCAGCAGGTAAAGTGGCCCGGCTCTGCTGCCTCCCCCCAGGCTCCACCCCGGGCCCTGCGGTGGGTGGGGCGGGCTCCCGTCAATGGAGGCAGCTGCTCACATCCCAGTCCGTCTTCTCCCCCTTCCTTCCCAGCCTCCCTCCACCCGCGCTGGCCACTGGTTCTGAGGTTCTCTCCTGTGCACGCCCTCTCTCCTGCCAGAGAGAGATTTGGGGGGAAACTTCCGGCTCAGGAGAGGACCTGTGCTTCTTGCTCCACCTTGATGAGTGTATCCCCTGGTAGCCCCGGGCCCCTGAGTTCGCCTCCCAGGGTCAGGAGGTGTGGCCAACTCTCATCCTGCCTTTCTGGTCCCCAGGGGACATCATGCCGGCTTCTCCCAACCTCAGGGGCCACGATGATGGCTGAGCCTGTGCCTCACTCCTTCCCCTGGCCACGCAGGACCCCTGCATGGCTGGGGCAGGGCGACTCTGAGGCTGGCCTTGGGGGCTGTGGACCTGTGCGTACCTTGCCTGACGCTCCCCGTCACCTCCCTCCCGGGTGCTGCGCTCGCCTGCCTCTCCTGCTCGGTGTGTCTGCTCCAGAGCCCTCTGACGCTCTCCCTCACACAGGCGGGCCCGGCCTCTCCTGCCTCTCAGGACAGGAAGCGTATGCGTCTGGTGGGTTTAGTGTCACGCCACGTATCCACCCGGCCGCAGGACGCTCGGTGTCGGGGCTGGGAGTTCAGGGGACCGTGCGTTACGGGACCCAAGTTTCGGGCTGGTGACAGGGCTGCAGCTCTCTCCTCCCACCCGACTGGGGGCACCTCACCCTCCTGTGCTTCTCAGGGGCCCCGGACAGCACAGGGACCGGGCTGGAGAGAGGTTAGCCCGCTGCCACGCCGGGGCTGCCAGAGAAGTGGGGAGAGTCACGGCCACCGGCAAGGAGCCACGCAGACCTCCGGGCAGCGTCCGGGGACGTGTCCTCTCCTCCTGCGGGGGCTGGGCAGGTGCTGCCGCGGCCCGAGCTGCAGCCAGCCCTATGAGTGGCCAGAGGGAAGGGCCCTGTGCCGGGCGCCGCCGCCTGGGGGAGCTCGGCACCGCTCTTAGTTTTGAACTTTCTGTTTTGTTTCTCGCCCGTCCGGTTTTAGTTCCTGAAATTAAAGAAGTGGTGAGCCACAAGTACAAGACACCCATGGTGAGTGTGCCGTCCACCCTGACCGGCCAGTCTGCACAGGGCTCCGGACAGAAAGGGGGCTCTGCGAGCCCGGGGAGAGGGGGGATAGGAGTGACCGGAGAGGCGAGTTTGGTCCAGACGCCAGAGATCCCGCCGAGGCCGACGTGGGTCCGCAGCCCCGGGAGGACGCACGCCGGTGCCCTCTCCCACCGGCCGGGGCCGGGGCCCGCCTTCCCCGCGAGGCCGGTCTCCACGCGTGAGGATGTGAGCACTCCGTGGTGCTGACCCGCCTGGTTTTCTCCCCGCCTAGGCCCACGAGATCTGCTACTCTGTGTTGTGTCTCTTCTCGTATGTGGCTGCGGTCCGTAGCAGTGAGGAAGACCTCAGAACCCCGCCCCGGCCCGTCTCCAGCTGATGGAGGGGCGAAGGCCGCCCCAGCCCCGGGGACGCCCCTTGCCTCTTGCCGTTCCCAAGCGCACGATGCTGCTAAGGCCGACGCGGATGGCGCGCGCGCTCTGCAAGCCCCTCGCCGTGGCTTAGTTGGTTCCCAGTTATGTGTCTCTGTTGGTGTGTCTTAGTGTGTTCATCACAGGGCTGAGCTAGTCTCTTCCACCTTCTCCCTCTTCACTCCCAGACCAGCCTGCTGTTCCCTCAGGGCTCCAGTGCGTGTGTGCGTGTGTGTGCGTGTGTGTGTGTGTGTGTGTGTGTGTGGTGTCTGTCGGGCCAGTGGCTTCTAAGAACTCTTTGGCACAGGCCAGTGTGAATCCACACCTGCATGTCCTTGAGACATTGGTGTTGTGGCTTCGTGCGCTAGGCATTGTGACCTCCCAGTGCAGGACTCTGGCTGTTGTCCTCTGTGACCCAGCACAGCCGGGCGCCCGGAACAGCCCCTCTGGGGAGTGAGGGGAGCTTGAGGCTTCCTGAGGGGTGGGCGGCGAGGGGAGGGAGAGTCCCGGGGCAGCAGAGTGACTGGCACCTCCCCGCTTCCTGGCGCATTTCCTAAGCTGGCAGCTACCACCCGCCCGCCCGCCCGCCCGGGGCCCTGTCTTGCTGCTGTCACCATGGCCTCCACCTCTCAGCGGAGCAGCTCTCCCCAAGGTCTGCCTGGCCTTAGAGGCGAGCAGGCTGCTTGGGGCCAGGAGACTCCCAGGAACCCGAAGGGGTGGGCAGGGGCCAAGTTGGGTATACACACCGTGTCTGCGGGCAGCGTCTCCTGGCACTGGGTGCCAGAAGGGGGAGGGCCTGGGAGTGGGCAGGAGATGACTGTACATATTTATTTCAGCTCCACATTATTTATAGAAAATGTACAGACGTGTGAATGTGAAATAAATGTCCTAACTCTCCCTGGGCTCCTGGCACTAAATGATGCTTCCTCTCACCTGGGCCTGAGGAAGGCGGACCTGGACTCTACAAAGGCTCCTCTGGTCTGCAGGGAGCGGGGAGACGAGATCGTGCCCGTCTGAGCTGTGGCGCTGAAGCCCAGCCTCCCGCCTGCGGGCCCTGCAGGGCTCCTCCCCACGCCCGGGGCTCCCAGCCGCAGTGGGAGAGCGGCCTCCCCTGTGTCCCCTTAGGGCCCACAGAGGGCTGCTGTGCTCTCAATTGGCCACTAGAGGGGGCAGCCAAACTGGCTGACACCTGAGCAGAGACGAACTTGGCCGTGAAGAAGGAAAACCCGCCCCGGAGTCCCAGCTCTCAGCGTTCCTTACCGGTGTGATCCCCAGTGCTGTGCCTCAGCCAGGACCTGGGGCTGCACACTAACACTGGGATCGGGGCCAGGAGTGTCCTAGGTTGGGTGGAACTCGGAGAAGCGACCCTGGGCCCAGCATCAGGGAGTTGTTTTTCTCTCTATGGGAAAATCCCCTCACCCCCCCCCCCCCCTAGCAGGAAGGCCCCTCTACACGATCAGGGCACCCCTGAGACCTGCTGGCTCCCTCCTCCGTGGGATTCAGGTGTGCGTAGGCCATGGGCTTGTTGCCCACCGAGACCCCACTGCAGCCCCCAGGCCTTAAGGGCACAGAACTGCAGCCCTGCCCCAGGCCCGGCCGCTGTGACCGTGGCCACCAGAACGAAGACAGCACTGAGCACATGCGAGCAGGCCAGGAGCTCAGAGAACAGCTGAGGCCTGTCCTCCATCACTGTTCCTCTGTTTCCTCCTTTGAAGAGTGTGCAGTGGGAGAGGACCGCTTCCTTCCAGGATTAATGTTTTATGAATTCAGGGCTCCGCTCTGGGCCTCGTTTAACCGTCTGCCCTCAGTTTGCTCTGAAGACCAACCTAAGTCTCCCCGTGCCTGCGTGAACACACTTGGGACAGGAAGGGCCAGGCCCCCGAGGCTGCACCGATCTTTATTGCCCGTACACCCTGAGAGCACGGCAGGCCAGAAAGATGCTGCAGCCATCATTTCCTGAGCTCGCTCGCTCTTCGCCCCCACGCTCTGAGCGCTTCCAGCGGGAGCGCCGAGGGGTCAGCCTGCACAGTCCCCACGCCCGCTCATCGCCGCTCTGCAGCCTGGCCCCGGTCACACCGCGCACGTGTCCAGCAGCGGGAGGAGGCTTGTCCAGCTTCCCTCAGGCTCCTGGCACGCGGCTGGCCTCCGGTGGCACCTCTGACACAGGTTCCCTTGTGAGTGAGCTGGACTACGAGCCACCTGCACCCCATTTCCCATGGCTGCGCCCCTGCACCCAGGGGCCCGGGGTGGTTGGGGCCCGGGGTGGTCCAGAGTACATACCTGGCCGTCCCCAGGGAGGCAGCCTGGTCACTGAGGCACTGCGGAGGAGAAGGGGGCTGTGCTGAGGCTGCACCTTCCACACCACACATCCCCCCAGTGGGCTGGGAGCAGCGGGCGTGGTGGCCATCGCTCCTCTAGCCAGAGCAGCTGCTTGGCCGGGATGGCGGCCGCCCCAGCCGGCGCCCGCTGCTCGTCCCCCCGGGCCTGGCCCAGGCCTCCTCACCTCGCACCTCCAGGCGGCACTCGCACTGCGCCTCGCCCTGCAGGTTGGTGGCCCTGCAGACGTAGACGCCCCCGTCATAGGGGCAGGGCTTGCGGATCTCCAGGGTCAGCACGCCCTGCTTGCTGAACATGCGGAAGCGGGCGTCCTCACCCAGGTCCAGGCCGTTCTTGAGCCAGGAGATCTTGGGCTGGAAGTCAGACAGCGGGAAGGAGGGAGCCTCTCAGGGTGCGAGGACCAGGCAGGAATGGAGGGAGACGGGCATTTGTGTTTCTACGCCACCGGGGGCTACCCCTGGAGCCCCAACCTCTGTCCAGGGCTGGGGACAGAGGGCCCTGCTTGGGGAGAGGCGGAGAGAAGGGGTCGCCTCTCTGCCCCCTGGGCCTGCGTTCCCCACCTTGGGGCTGCCCCGGACGGCACAGCAGAGAGTAGCATTGTAGCCGGCGATGACCGAGCGGTTCACCAGGGGGTGGGTGAAGCTTGGGGCCTCGGAGAAGTCCATGGCCTTGTAGTCGGGTGGCTCGTATGTGATGCCTGGCGGTGACAGCGTTTTGTACCCAGAGGGCTGCGCCCAGCCAGGCTCCCTCCCTGTCTCCCCTCCGCCACCCCGGATGCCTGCCTGCCCCAGCGCCCCCGGGGAGGGGGTGGGAGTGAGGGCCCGGCACCTGGTCTGGGGATGAAGACCGGCTCCTTGGTGGTGGCGGCTCTGTCACTGGGCCCCACCATGTTGTGGCTGAAGACCCGGAAGAAGTAGCCGTTGCCGATGATGAGCTCGGACACCACGCAGTGGGTGCGGCGGTAATGCTCCAGGACCGTGAACCACTCCTGCGTGCGGAGAGGGGGTCTCTGGGGCTGGGGCCTCTCTCGGGGACCCTTGGTGTCTGCACCCCAACAGCGCAGAGAACCAGACCACGGAGGGTGAGAGGTGGGCCCATCCTCAGGGCAGTGGAGTCCGCCAGGCCCCGGGAGGGGTGCGCGGGGGCGGGCCCCAGGCTCACCATGGTCTTCTGGTCTGCTTTCTGTACCGTGTACCCCGAGATCTCTGTGTTGCCATCGTCTTGGGGCGGCTTCCACTCCAGAGCCGCATTGAAGCCCCACGCCTCTGTGACCTGAATGTCCTGGGGAGGACTTGGCTTGTCTGCAGGAGACAGACCCAGTAGGACCCCACACCCTGCTCCAGGCCCACCGCCCCGCCAGCCGGGGCCCGGCAGCCCCTGGGCCAGAGGGGGCCCCCAGGGCCACGCACCCACGATCTGCAGGACCAGGGTCGCCTTGTCCTCCATGTTCTCGATGCGCAGGGTCACCTGGTAGGTGCCGGAGTGGGCGCGGCGGGCGGCCCGGATGAAGAGGATGGTGTCCGTGGCACTGTTGCGGATGCTCACCTCCTCTCCCGCCAGCGGCTGCCCCTCTTTGGTCCAGGTCACCTGCGGCCGGGGCTTGCCCTGTGGGGAGGGTCAGCTCACCCCCGAGCCTGGCTCCCCCTGAGAGCCGGCCGCCCCCGCCTCCCGGGCCCAGGTGAGGTCTCCGGGGAGCCTGGGGCACGTTTGTCTGCGAGGCATGAGCCGCGCGCAGCAGGACGGAGAAGGAAGGGGCCGGCCCTACCTGGAAAGGAATGAGGAGGTTCACGGGCTCCCCGACCTTCCTCTGGATGGTCTGGCGGAGGTGCCTGGGCAGCTGGAGCCGTGGCCGCTCTGTGGGTGCGGAGCGGGCGGCTCAGCCCGAGAGAGCCGCCCCAGCCCAAGGCCTGAGGGGAGCCACAGCTCCATTCTCTCTTGAGGCAGGGCCAGAGCTGCAGCTGGAAAAGGGCTGCTGCTCCCTGGGGTCCCCTCCTCTAGCCCCCCTAACCCAGCCCCACGGGGTTCACGAAGCACCTGCTGCCCCCTGGGCCTCACCACACCGCCGCGGGAGGCAGGGATCAGAGAGGGTGTGCAGCGCGTCTGAGGTCACACAGGCTTTTGGACCCTATGGCCACCCCGTCTGCCGTCTTCCCACCGTGAGAACCAGTCCTTACACACGGCTGATCTTCCGTTAGCACGGGAGGCCCAGATGGGTCAGTTTGACCCCCCCCCCCGTGGCATCACTGCTCGGTCCTGAGCACAAGGACAAGATCTACCTGCCGGAGCCGAGACTCCCAGGGCCCAGGATGGCACAATGGCCTGCGCCTTCCCTGCCCAGACTGGGGCTGACCGGAAGCCAAGAGGACACTCCGCACGGGTTTGCCCTGCGCCCGGGGCCTGGGTGAAGGCTCCTGCCCCCCTGTCCCTGCCCAGCATGCGGCTCCTCCCCCAGGAGGGCCCGTCTCACTGTCCCCTCCTCCGGGGCCAGGGGCAGGGGCAGGGCCTGTGGCCGCAGGGGCACTCACGCAGGATCTCCTGCACCGTCACGGGCTCCTTGGTGGTGGCGGGGGCCCCGGGCCCGGCCACGTTGTGTGCCCGCACCCGGAAGAGCATCCGGGCCCCCGTGGGCAGGTCCTTCACCAGCATCGAGGTGCGCTCTGTCAGCCCCTGCTGGGCGGCCACCCACTCAGAGCCTGAGGGGGTGTGGGGGGGAGGCAAAACCACGAGCGGTGTCAGCATCGGCACCCCATCCAGCTGCCCTGCCCCTGGTGGCCGGCTGGGGCTGCCCCTGCAGGGCGGGCCCCGTGGGGTGGCAGGTGCCCGGCGGGGGGCCGTTCAGAGAAGGGCCCGGGCTGCAGGCAGGCCCAGGGCGGCAGCGGCACTCACAGCCCTCCTGGCAGTACTCCACGCTGTAGCCGTCCAGGCCTCCGGCTCCCTCGCGCTCCGGGGGCCTCCACTTGAGGGACACGGTGGTGTCGGAGATGTCCTCCACCGCCAGGTGTGTGGGCTCACTGGGGGGGCCTGGGCGGAGGAGGGAGGGCGGGGCTGAGCCACACCGGGGCTGCCCTTCGGCGGCCTCTCGAGCACTTTAAGAAACAGTCCTAGCTCCGTTAAAAAGAGGCTTAGAAACAAGTACAAAAGAGTCTGAGCAGGAAAGGGGCCCAAAGACCTCAGAGAGCCTAGAAGGAGCCGCTTCCGTCGGACAGCGGTGGTGAGGGGAACCGGACCGAAGCACGGGCGTCTCCTGTGCTCGGCTGAGCTAAGAGCCGAGCAAACCGGAAGTCAGTGCTCATGGAGGAGGCCCGGACCCCTCTCCCCACATCACCCCCTTCCTGCCACCTCCCCCTGGGCTGCAGGGGGCACCTCCCCTCCTCAGACGGCTGCCCCCAAAGGTCCACACACCTGGCAGGGACAGAGCCTGCCACGCTCCTGTCTGCACCACCCTTCCGCCCCCCATGCTGCAGACGGGGGAACTGAGGCTTCGGGAGACGGCAGCCCAGGCTGGCCTCCGGGGACGGTGGAGCCGGCTCGGCCAACACCACGTCCAGCTCCTGGTCCAGGGCCCTTCCCACAGACAGACGTCCCTCGGGCCTTAGAAGCCCACTGCCCTCCCCTTGCTTCATACGTGACAACCCTGGTTGGAGGGAGCAGAGGCCAGGGGACCATTGCCGCTTATTGAGCGCCTGCTGTGCACCAGATGCTCTGCTGGCAAACTAACTCCTGCCACCCTAACAACGGTTCTGTGAAGTCCATGTCCTTCCCCCCTTCTACAGAGGTCAGAGGTGACCCTCGCAAAGGTGAAACAAGGGTCAGGGAGCAAGGGTGAGGGAGGTGTGAGTCCCTGCTCCAGCCCTGCCAGCCGGGAGGGGGGCCGGGGGGCCTTGAGCAGGTCATTAACGTCTCCGAGCCTCCCTCGTTTCATCTGCGGGAAGAGGGCTCGCCCCGCGTTCAGACGACAGACCCGGGGTGTCAGTGCCCTGTGCGGGGGCCGCGCACACAGAGCAGCCGCTGACCCCGCGCCCCAGGGCCCGGACGGCAGGCGGGCAGCGCCCGGCGAGCAGGCTCACCCACGGGCATGAAGGGCTGGGAGGCGGGGCTGGGCCTGGACATGCCGATGGCGTTGACGGCGTAGACGCGCATCTCGTACACCACGCCCTCGATCATGCGCCGCGCCTCGTGCCGCAGGTCCCGCAGGAGGTCGAAGTTCAGCCGCATCCACCGGTAGCTCTTCTTCTTCTTGCGCTCCAGGATGTAACCTGCCGGAGGGGGGCAGGAGCTGCGGGCTGGGGCCCGGGCACACACACACACACACACACACGCACACACACGCCACCCCGCCCCTCCCACAGGTCTGCCCTGGCCCCTCCGCTCACCCAGGATGGGCTGCCCGCCGTCGTAGGCAGGCGGCTCCCACTGCACCGTGCAGGAGTCCTCGCCCACGTTGCTGATCTTGGGGGCCGCGGGGGCATCCGGCACATCTGCGGGCGATGGGGACCCACGTCCATGTTGCTCATCCCCTTACCCTCCTCCCCCGACCGCACCCAGAGCCAGAGCAACCCTCTGGAAGGCAGTTCTGGTCACGTCGCCAGCCTAAGGGCCGCCCTTCACGGCTCCCACTGCCCATTTCACCGTGTCCCCAGCCCCGTCCTCTCTAAGGACCCGAGAGCCGGACCCGCCACGCTGCCGAGTGGCTGAATGCCTGGTGGATGGGCCCCCCCGGCCGCCCCTCTTTCTTCCCACCGGGACCGGCCCCGGCCTCACCGATGACCTTGACCGTCAGCTGGACCTGGTCCTCGCCCGCGGGGTTCTTCACGGTGACGGTGTACACACCCTCGTCCTCCTTCTCCGCCCCCTCGACGGTGAAGATGCTGCGGTCCTTGGTGGTCTCCACGCGGACCCGGCCCTCGGTCTCACACAGCAGCTGGCGGGGTGGGCGTGGGGGTGGGGAGGGACTCCACGTTGGACTCCAGAAGCTTCCGCAGCCTCTGGGCTGGCCCAGCCTGGGTGAGCCCCGGCCCAGAAACCCGGACTGAGCGCCCACCACAGGCCTGGCCCGGGGCGAGGGTTCGGGCTCCGGCTTTGTCCGGGAACCTCAGGGAGGCCGGTCCTCTCTGCGCCTCGGTCCTTGTCTCCGAGTGGGAAGAGCAGGACCTCACTGTGCGGACCCTTCGTGGCTGCTGGCAGGGGACCAGCAGCGCGGCCTGGAGGGTGCCATCGCTGGCGGACGTGTGTGGTGTGTGTGGTGTGTGGTGTGTGGTGTGTGTGGTGTGTGTGGTGTGTGGTGTGGGTGGTGTGTGGTGTGTGGTGTGTGGTGTGTGTGTGGTGTGTGTGGTGTGTGTGGTGTATGGTGTGTGGTGTGTGGTGTGTGGTGTGTGTGGTGTGTGTGGTGTGTGTGGTGTGTGGTGTGCGGTGTGCGGTGTGTGTGGTGTGTGTGGTGTGTGTGGTGTGTGGTGTGCGGTGTGCGGTGTGTGTGGTGTGTGTGGTGTGTGCGGTGTGTGTGGTGTATGGTGTGTGGTGTGTGGTGTGTGGTGTGTGTGGTGTGTGTGGTGTGTGTGTGTGGTGTGTGCGGTGTGTGCGGTGTGTGCGGTGTGTGCGGTGTGTGTGGTGTATGGTGTGTGGTGTGTGGTGTGTGGTGTGTGGTGTGTGTGGTATGTGGTGTGTGCGGTGTGTGCGGTGTGTGGTGTGTGTGGTGTGTGGTGTGTGCGGTGTGTGCGGTGTGTGCGGTGTGTGGTGTGTGTGGTGTGTGGTGTGTGCGGTGTGTGCGGTGTGTGCGGTGTGTGCGGTGTGTGTGGTGTGTGTGTGTGGTGTGTGTGGTGTGTGTGGTGTGTGTGTGTGGTGTGTGTGGTGTGTGTGGTGTGTGTGTGTGGTGTGTGCGGTGTGTGCGGTGTGCGGTGTGTGTGGTGTGTGTGGTGTGTGTGTGTGGTGTGTGCGGTGTGTGCGGTGTGTGGTGTGTGCGGTGTGTGTGGTGTGTGTGGTGTGTGTGGTGTGTGCGGTGTGTGCGGTGTGTGCATGGACGCCCTGCCCGGGGCAGGAGCACCGCTGACCATGTGGCGCCCTCTGGTGGCCTTGCCCACGGCGGGCACCGGGGCAAACGAGCCGCACTCACCTTCTTCTCAAACACCCACTCGTCAGCGGCACCGGCTTCCCCCGGGGCGTCAGGCGCCGGCCCCGCGGGGACCTTTTTCCCCTGGGACAGAGCAGCAGGAGAGGGGCTGCTCAGCCGGGGCCGGGCGGGGAGACCTGCCGGCGGCCCCTCTGCTTCTCCCCTGGGCCCAGGGCCCAGCCGGCGGCATCGCGTCACTCCCGGCCGGGCCACCGGAGGGCACCACACGCGGGAGCGGCCCGGCACTCACTGGCCCGAACACCCACTGCCCGGAGGGACGTGGAGGCGCCGGCACCTGTGTCATGGTCTTCTGCCAGATCACCGTGGGCGCGGGGTCCCCGGAGATGGGCACGTCCAGGCGCAGCTTGTTCCCGGCCACGACCACGATGGTGTCCGGCTTGCGGCCGGGGCAGTCCAGGTGGATCTTGGGGGGTTCTGGGGCGCGGACACGGCACGGGTCAGAGACAGAGAGGACCCCGGAGGAGCAGGTGTCCCTGCAGTTTTATTACTGAGGAGCACACAGCTGGCAGAGTTTTGACAAACGTATACACCGGTGTAAAAGATCTAGATTATTCTGTCACTCCAGGAAGTCCCGGGGAAGTTATAGTGTAGGATGATGCCTAGTGCAGCATTTCTTAAGCTGTGCCCTGGGATGGTGGGGTGGTGGTGGTGGTCAGGGACATCAATGTACGGCCTAACAAATCGTTTAGGAAACCCTGGATTAAACAAAGTCAAGCACATTTCTTAACTGTGCAAGAGGGGGCGTTGGGGCAAGTGTTCCCCAAAGTGACTTCACCACGGGACCCTCCTAAGCGGAGTGCTGTGTATTAAGTGAACCCGGTTTGGAAGATACTAGCACTCAAGAGCCTGCCTCAGCTTGGACTCTTCTCCTGGTTAAAGTTTTATCTGAAAGTAGGAGAGACGCTTCTAAAAGCAGGAAGAAGAAGAAGAAGAAAAAAAAGTAAAACCTCACGTCTGTGCTGCCATTTGATGGCTCACACACCATCTCCTCTCCTCTTTCCCACCCCCCATGGAGGAGACAGTGTAAGGACCCCTTCAGAGATGAGGAAACGGAGGCTGAGAGATTATCACTGGCCCGCAGTCCTGAGCGGCAGAGCTGGGGCTGGGACTCAGGGTCCCTCTCCCAGGTTCCTGTTCCTCTCTGTCTGAGTGGAGAGGGGACGTGGGCGGGGGGTGGGGTGGTGGTGGTGAGAGAGACACGCAGGGGCCCCGGGACTCACCCTGCCGGGGCACGAAGTCGATCTTGACCTCTGCAAGAGAAGGAAGAGCAGCTGGCACCAGGGCCGGGGCAGGGCCAGGGCGGCCCCCCGCAGCCCGGGCGCCGCTCACCCATGAAGTGGAGCTTGGCGGACAGGTTGCAGGCGAAGCCCTCGGGCACGAAGCTGTAGTCGGCCTCGTCCGCGGGCGTGACGTCGTCGATGGTCAGCTTGTGGACCCTGCGGGCAGCGGCGGCTCAGAGGGCCCCCCTGGGCCACACCCCCGGGCCTCGCCGGACCCCCTCGCCAGGGGCCCTGGCCCCCCTCGCTCTCTGGGTCCTGGTGTTTTAAGAGCTCGTTCTCTTTGTGTTTGACTTTGCCGGCGCCCTCACGTGTAGGCAGGGCAGAAGTGGCCCCTCGGCTGGGCCCTCGGAGACGGGACAGAGGCCGGTCTCATTAATCTCCGTGACCTTGGGCCCAGCACGGGCCGGCCCAGATGCTCGGGGCATGAGTGAGTGAGGGCCCCCCGCCAGGGCTGGCCGCCCTCCCCCCGCCCCCCCACCCCCACCCCGTGGCCTCCTGCCTGGTCACCACTGGGGGAGGGGGCTGGGCCCAGGGCAAGCCCCTCTGCCTCTCTCCGGCTCTGACGGACTCTCCTCTGTGCGCTTCTGTCTCGCCACAGCTTTCTGTCTGTCTTTTCGTCTCTTCTTCTCACCTTCCATTTCAGTCTGTGCCCTGCCTGTCTGCGGATCTGTCTCTTTTTGTCCACCTCTGTCTGTCCATCTCTGTCTGTCTCCGTCTCTGTCTCTTCTCTGCCCCTCTGTCTGTTTCTTTCTGTCTCTGCGCATGTCTCTATGCCCGCCTCTGTCTCTCTGTCCGTCCCTGTCTTCCAGTGTGTCCGTCTGTCTCTGTCTCAGTCGCTGCTGCAGACGGCGGGCGCCGGGGCGGCCCCGCACTCACCGCCCGATGTGGGACACCTTGATCCGGCTGTCAGGCACCAGCTCCTTGCCGTTCTTCAGCCACACGCCCCGCACGTTCTCGTCCGACACCTCGCACTTGAACACGGCCTGGTCCTTGGCGCCCACCGTCAGGTCGGCGATGCTCTGGTACACCTCCAGCTTCTTCTCTGGGGGCAGGCGGAGCCGTGAGCGGGGCGGGCGTGGGCGGGCCTGGGCGGGCGTCCCTCGGAGAGCAGGTGGGCATGTGAAAGCACATGCTCGCGTGCGTGTGTGAGACGCACGTGTGCGTGTGAAGTGAACTCGGGTATGTGTGTGTAAAGGGCACTACCCAGGCGCCCCTGGCCCTCCCCCTGCCCTCCGGGGTGGCAGCCTCAGCCTCCCCATTCACACGTGAGGGAGGTGAAGCTCACGATGTCAACGTGACTGGCTCCAGGCGGCACCGGCTTCGACCCCGGGTGGGCGTGACTCCTGTCCTTGGCTGTGGGGCCGGTGGGGCACCCCCGCCCCTCCCCGCCCCTCCCGCCCCGCCCCGCCCCCCGCCGCCCCGCCCCGCCCCGCCCCCCCGCCCCGCCCCGCCCCCCGCCGCCCCTCCCCGCCCCTCCCCGCCCCCCGCCAGGGCCTCACCCTGCACGATGAGCTCCGCCAGCGCCTGGCCCCCGCTGGTGCGCAGCGCGTAGTGCCCGGCGTCCTCCAGCGTCGCCTCGTTGATGATCAGGTGGTGCTTCCGGCCGTCCTTCTTGAACCGGTACTTGAAGGTCTCTTCCCGCGTCAGCTCCACCCCGTCCTTCAGCCTGGCCGGCGGGGGGGCAGCGAGTGCTGTGGCCTCCTCTGGGGGTGCCCAGGCCTCCCGCCCCGTCCCAGGCCCCCGGCCCCCGGCCCCCGGCCCCCGGCCCCCGTCCCAGGCCCCAGGCCCCCGCGCTCACCATTTCACCTGGGCGCCCTCCTCAGACACCTCGCACTCGAACTCCACCCGCTGCCCCACCATCACCAGCTGGTCCTCCAGGGGCCTGGTGATCAGCACAGGGGGCTCTGCGGAGCAGGGAGGGCGTGACGGACGGGTCCCCCCGGCCCTCCTCCGCCGGGGGCCCCGGGCCCCGGGCCCCGGGCCCACCTTTGACAAAGAGCTCGGTGCTGCACTTCTCGCCGCCCACCACGCACTGGTAGGCCGCGTCGTCGGCCAGCGAGCACTGGCTGATGGTCAGCGTGCGCTTGTTGCCGCTGGACTCGAAGATGTACCTGGGCGGGGCCGCGGAGGAGGGAGGAACGGTGTGGCCTCTCCTCCTGGTGCCCCTCACTGCCCCCCTCCCCCCCAGCCGTGACCCTGGCCCACCCCAGGCCTCCCGGGAGCCGGCCTTACTTGCTGTGGAACGGAAGGGGCCGTGGGTGTGTTGCCGACGGGAGGAAGTGAGACCAAGAGGAGAAGAGTGAGAACAAAGATGGATAAAAGAGAAAAGAGGGACGTTAGACCCAGAGAGAGAGAAATGTGGAGAGCCGGACAGAGATAGAGACCACGATGGGGAGGCAGAGAGGGCAGGGCTGGGAGCAGCCCCCGCCCATCCAGGGTCCCCTCCCCGCACCCCCAGCCCCCAGGGCCTGCTCCCCACCCCCACCCCCCCACGCACCTGCCGCTCATCTGGATCTCCTTTCCGTTCTTCAGCCACTTGACCTCGGCGTCGGGGTCGGCCAGCTCCACGGTCAGCCGGATCTTGTGGCCCTTGTTCACCTGGTAGGCCGGCTGCAGCTTCTTCTGGAAGGCTGAGCACCGCCCTCAGCCCCTGCTCCCGCCGCCCGCCCTGCCCCACCCGGGCGGCCCTGCAGGAGGCTCCCGCCCACAGCCCATGGCAGAGGGCCGGCTGCCTGCCCTGTGTCTCCCGGCCCCCCGGGCCCGTGTGTCTCTCCGTCCGCCTGTCTGCCTGGGGTCCTCTGTGCTGCTCCGCGCAGGGATAAGCCCGGGGGCTTCCAGAGAGACAGAGGCCTGGCCAGAGGGCAGGTGGCGGGAGGAACGGCCTCCCTGCCCTGGACCCCGGGTCACCGCAGCCTCTGGTGCCTGCGCTCCTGCCCAGGGGGCGGGGAGGCCCCTGCGACCCCAGCTCCCCTCTGGGGCCGCACCTGCACTGCCAGCCCGGATGGGGAAGGGCCAGGAGCCCTCTCCGGACCTGCCTTGGGGCGAGGGGAGGGGGCTAGCCCGTGCCCCTTCTGTGTCTCTTCTTCTGTTTGCCTGAGAGGAAGAGTCACAGGCCTGGCTTTTCTCCCGGGTGTAGGTCTCTGGCCTAAGCTGGCTTCTTCCCTTTCTCTTGGGCAGAGAGGGTGAGAGGGTGAGGGGGAGAGGGGGGGAGAGAAGGGCTCACCTGGGCCTGGCCCCTGGCGGGGGGAGGGCTCACCTGGCCCTGGCGGGGGGGGGGCTCACCTGGCCCCTGGCGGGGGGGGGGCTCACCTGGCCCCTGGCGGGGGGGGGGCGGGAGGGCTCACCTGGCCCCTGGCGGGGGGGGTGGGGCGGGAGGGCTCACCTGGCCCCTGGCGGGGGGGGGAGGGCTCACCTGGCCCCTGGCGGGGGGGGGGCTCACCTGGCCCCTGGCGGGGGGTGGGGGGCTCACCTGGCCCCTGGCGGGGGGTGGGGGGCTCACCTGGCCCCTGGCGGGGGGGGGAGGGCTCACCTGGCCCCTGGCGGGGGGTGGGGGGCTCACCTGGCCCCTGGCGGGGGGTGGGGGGCTCACCTGGCCCTGGCGGGGGGGGGCTCACCTGGCCCCTGGCGGGGGGTGGGGGGCTCACCTGGCCCCTGGCGGGGGGGGAGGGCTCACCTGGCCCTGGCCTGGCCCCTGGCCCTGGCGGGGGGGGGGGGCTCACCTGGCCCTGGCGGGGGGGGGGAGGGCTCACCTGGCCCCTGGTGGGGGGTGGGGGGCTCACCTGGCCCCTGGCGGGGGGGGGGGGGCTCACCTGGCCCCTGGCGGGGGGGGGAGGGCTCACCTGGCCCCTGGCGGGGGGGGGAGGGCTCACCTGGCCCTGGCGGGGAGGGCGGGGGGGCTCACCTGTGCTCTTCTTCTCGTCCCGCTTCATGCCCTGGAGCCTCTTGAGCATGCCGCGCAGGTCGGTGACGCCGTGCTGGAAGGCGATGCGCTCGTACTCGGCGGGCGGCGCCTGCCGCAGGATCTCCCACACGTCCTCCTCCGCCGGGGCCTCCAGCTTCGCGTCCCTGTGTCCGCACCCAGCAGGGCGGCCTCAGGGGTGCCCGTGGCGGCCAGGACGCAGCCCCCTCCCCGGCCGGGCCCCCGGGGCCGGGCCCAGGAGCCCGCGCTGCCCGCCCTCTGCCCCTTCCTTCCGGGCCGGCATGGGTCCTCAGCCCGGTCCGGGTCCGGGGCTGACAGCTCGGTGTGGGGTGGGGCCGGGCGGGGCTCCCGGGGGATCGGAGGTGCCAGGGTGCTGGGCCTCCCGGCGCACTCACCGTGGGGTCCGGAAACTGCTGCTCCGGTGGGGCAGAAAGGCGGGCACACGTTAGAGGGAGGGCCATCTCTCCACAAAGACCTGGGGCCCCTCGGCCCTCCCCCCCCCTCCTCCCGGCACTCCTGCCCCTCCATTTGCGGGCACCTGTGACTCCCCACAGGCTGGCCAGGCTCTCCTGCCACCTCACCGCTGGGCACCAGGAGAGCCGGGCTCAGACTCCCCACACGGGGTTCTCACTCAGGCCTGCCTGGTCACCAGCCCCTCCCATCTCCCACCACCGCGGGGCGCCCTCTGCCCACAGCACCAGGTCCCACTGCTTACTCTCTGGGCGGCAGCAGCACCGCCAGCAGGCAGGTCCAGGGGGCAGGTCCGGGGGGCAGGTCCGGGAGGCAGGTCCGGGGGGCAGGTCCGGGGGGCAGGTCCGGGGGGCAGGTCGGGGGGGGGCAGGTCCAGGGGACAGGTCCAGGGGGCAGGTCAGGGGGGGCAGGTCGGGGGGGCAGGTCGGGGGGGGCAGGTCCGGGGGGCAGGTCCGGGAGGCAGGTCCGGGGGGCAGGTCCGGGGGGCAGGTCCAGGGGGCAGGTCCGGGGGGCAGGTCCGGGGGGCAGGTCCGGGGGGCAGGTCCGGGGGGGCAGGGCCGGGGGGGCAGGGCCGGGGGGGCAGGGCCAGGGGCAGGTCCAGGGGGCAGGTCCAGGGGGGCAGGTCCGGGGGGCAGGTCCGGGGGGCAGGTCCGGGGGGCAGGTCCGGGAGGCAGGCCCGGGGGGCAGGTCCGGGGGGCAGGGGCAGGGGGCAGGTCCGGGAGGCAGGTCCGGGGGGCAGGTCCGGGGGGCAGGTCCGGGGGGCAGGTCCGGGGGGCAGGTCCAGGAGGCAGGTCCGGGGGGCAGGTCCGGGGGGCAGGGGCAGGGGGCAGGTCCAGGGGGCAGGGTGGGGGAGAGAGGAAAGGGCAGGAGTCAGCTGGGTTGGCTGGACAGGCAGCCCCTGCAGCCGGGGCCTCCCCCAGCGTCTCCTGTCCCCGGAGCTCTCCTGTCGCAGACGGCGTGTGCGGCTCCGGGGACCTAGGTCTGCAGAGGCCCCCTCGCTCCTCCCAACAGCAGGGCCGTCCCGGGGCCGGCGGGAAAGCCAGTCCAGAGGCCCGGCCCTGCCGGCCACCGGTCTGAGCCGGCCCGCAGCCCCAGCCGCCCGGGGGGCCTCACCTCTTCTTCAGCAGCGAGCTGAAGTCCAGGACCCCGGCGTCCTCGCCGCCGTCACTGTGGAGAAGGACCCGGTGAGGACCGGGGAGCTGCCAGAGGGGAGTGGGAGCCGGGAGGGCGGGGGTGGAGTGGAGGGAGAGAGGGGGACACTGGCCAGGTGGGGGCGCTCTGCCCATCACAGACCCCGGGGCCTGTGGGGCCGGGGGAGGGGTACCTGGTCCGACGACCACTGCCAGCCACGCTCCTGTGGGAATTAGAGACTCAGCTCCTCACCTGCCCGGGAACTAGCTCTCCCACAAGGCCATCAACCTCAGCCCCGAGCCCCCACATGCCTCCCAGCCTGGACCCCCCACATCACCCCCAGCCAGGACCCCCCACCTCACCCCCAGCCAGGACCCCCCCATCACCCCCAGCCTGGACCCCCCCATCACCCCCAACCCAGACCCCCACATCACCCCCAGCCCGGACCCCCCATCACCCCCAGCCAGGACCCCCCACATCACCCCCAACCCAGACCCCCACATCACCCCCAGCCCGGACCCCCCATCACCCCCAGCCTGGACCCCCCCATCACCCCCAACCCAGACCCCCCATCACCCCCAGCCTGGACCCCCCATCACCCCCAGCCTGGACCCCCCCATCACCCCCAACCCAGACCCCCCATCACCCCCAGCCAGGACCCCCCATCACCCCCAGCCTGGACCCCCCCATCACCCCCAACCCAGACCCCCCATCACCCCCAGCCAGGACCCCCCACATCACCCCCAACCCAGACCCCCCACATCACCCCCAGCCCGGACCCCACATCACCCCCAGCCCGGACCCTCCACCCCACCCCCAGCCCGGACCCCGAGGCTGGCCTCCCAGGCCTGAGGAGCGCTGGCCACTCACGGGCGGCGGAAAGCTGAGCGGAGGTCCAGGTCTCCGGGGCCGATGGCCTCTGGGTGCAAAGAGGGAGCTGAGTCAGGGGAGGGGCTGCCGAGGGGGCCATCCCCGCGTCACAGACCTGCCCGCCCACGGCCACTGAGGGTGGCACCTCCCCGGGACCCCATCCAGGCGGGGGCAGGGGGGGTCCCCAGTCCCGCAGCACAAGTGGCGGAGCTCCTCCTCTCTCCACTCGCCCTTCGCCGTTCACTGAGCCGGAGCCCGGGCGCCAGGACAAGACCCGACGGGATCTGGACTTGGCGTGCCCCCAGCCCTGGGCCTCCAGGGGCCTCGCAGGCCCTGTGAGCAGCGTGGGGCCGGGGCCAGCCGCTGTCCGTCAGGACGAGCATCCTCCCCGTTGCTGGGAGACGGGGGCGGGAGCAGGCGCAGACCCCTCGGGAGCCCGAGGTCAGGGCTCCGGGCCCTCACCGTGGACGGTGAGGTTGAAGTTGCAGCTGTCAAACTTGTCCTTGGTGGACACCTCACAGCGGTAGCCGCCCGCAGAGGTGGCTTGGGCGTCGGTGATGTGCAGCTCAAACAGGTAGATCTGGGGGGCGAGGTGTCGGGAGAGGGGGGTCAAAAGATGAGGCCCCACCCCTAAAGGAGACTGGGGGTGGCTAGAGGCCACCAACCTTCCAGCCTTTAAGGGTAAGTGAACCCACGCGGGTGTGGGTAAATAGCAAAAGGAGCCCCTTCTCAAGACGCACACTGCCCTCTGCTGGCACAGGGCGGTAAGAGAATGGACGTCTGTGATGGCCACCAGGAGGGTGGCATTTGCTGGAGATTGAGGCACCTTTGTGCACGGCACAGACACACACCCAAACGGCACAGACACACAGCCGAACGGCACAGACACACACAGGATGTGAGGCCTGCCTGCCAGAGCCCCACCCCCACAGGAGGGGAAGGAGCGGAGGCTGGGAGCCAGGGGCAGCTCTAGGCCCGGCTCCGAGTGTCCTCAGACCAGCCCCACCCCCTCAGGCTCTGGGGGCCTGTCTGTGTGAATGGATCTTGTCAGTCGTGAATGGAGCTCTGGTGTCCGTCCATCCAGGGGCTTTGTACCCTCCCTGGCTGGTGCCCCGGGCCTTCCTGAGCTGCCCCCACCCCCACCCCGCCGCCAGCCTTACTGTGTCCCTTGAGCTACCATGGCCTCCATGTTCTCCATGGCCCCCTGGTCTGTGCTCCCCATAACCCTCCTCTGAGCCCACCCATGCTCCCCCTGTGCCTCCGGCCCCCCAACCTGCTCCCCAGGCTCCCCCTGCCCCCCAGGGCTCTCCATGTCCCGCTCCACGTGTCCCCATAACCCCGGGCCCCGGGCCCACCTTGCTGGCCCGGTCGTAGCTGTCGTGCAACTGCAGGTGCTGGCCCACCTTGCTGCTCAGGTCCACCCACTTGCCCTTGAACCACTTGACGACGGGCGGCTTCAGGAGGCTGGCCCCGGCCACGCGGGCCGAGAAGGTGATGCTGCCCCCTGCGAGGGACGGCGGCAGTGGGCTCGGCTGCGGCTGCCGCCCTCCCCACCCCGCCCCGCACCACCCCCGGCTGCAGCCCCACACTCACCCGCGGTCACCTCGCCGTCCTGTGGCCGCGTCACAAAGAGGCCGATGGGGTCGTCAGGGGCAGCAGACCCATTGGGGGCTGCAGAACTGGACCCTGTGGGCAGAGGCCTCTGAGCCCTGCGCTGGGACCCCCCACCCTGGCCCGGGCCCTCCCTGCCCAGCCCTCTCACCTCCTTCCACCTCAGTGGCTGAGGCCGGGGCGTCTCCGGGAACGCTGGGGGCCTCCGCAGGGGCAGGGGCAGGGGCAGGGGCCTCCACAGGGGCAGGGGCAGGGGCAGGGGCTGGCACGGGCTCTGCAGGGGAACGGGGAAGGCTGTGGAGCTTCTAACCACACCCCTCCTGCCCCAGGTCTCGCCTCAATCTTGGTAGCCGTGTTAACTACTGCGGTGTGTGCACAGCTCACCTGGTCCCTCCCTCCTCCTCACCCGCCAGGACCCTGTCTCTCCCCTAAATTCTCTCCCTTTCCACCCACTGCCTCTGTGAGCTCACGGCCCCTCCTCGCCCGTCTCTCCTGAGCACCAGGCCCGAGAACCAGGGCGTCTCACTTGAATACAACCCTCTGGGCGGCGCACCCTGAGCAGGAGCCAGCAGCACCAGCTTCCCAAGCTCACACCCCTGTGCTCACACCCTCTGTGCTCACACCCTCTGTGCTCACACCCCTGTGCTCACACCCCTGTGCTCACACCCTCTGTGCTCACACCCCTGTGCTCACACCCCTGTGCTCACACCCTCTGTGCTCACACCCCTGTGCTCACACCCCTGTGCTCACACCCTCTGTGCTCACACCCCTGTGCTCACACCCTCTGTGCTCACACCCCTGTGCTCACACCCCTGTGCTCACACCCTCTGTGCTCACACCCCTGTGCTCACACCCTCTGTGCTCACACCCCTGTGCTCACACCCTCTGTGCTCACACCCCTGTGCTCACACCCTCTGTGCTCACACCCCTGTGCTCACACCCCTGTGCTCACATCCCTGTGCTCACACCCTCTGTGCTCACACCCCTGTGCTCACACCCTCTGTGCTCACACCCTCTGTGCTCACACCCCTGTGCTCACACCCTCTGTGCTCACAACCCCTGTGCTCACACCCCTGTGCTCACACCCTCTGTGCTCACACCCCTGTGCTCACACCCTCTGTGCTCACACCCCTGTGCTCACACCCTCTGTGCTCACACCCCTGTGCTCACACCCTCTGTGCTCACACCCCTGTGCTCACACCCTCTGTGCTCACACCCCTGTGCTCACACCCTCTGTGCTCACACCCCTGTGCTCACACCCCTGTGCTCACACCCTCTGTGCTCACACCCCTGTGCTCACACCCCTGTGCTCACACCCCTGTGCTCACACCCTCTGTGCTCACACCCCTGTGCTCACACCCTCTGTGCTCACACCCCTGTGCTCACACCCCTGTGCTCACACCCTCTGTGCTCACACCCCTGTGCTCACACCCTCTGTGCTCACACCCCTGTGCTCACACCCCTGTGCTCACACCCCTGTGCTCACACCCTCTGTGCTCACATCCAGCAGATCCGTCCCTCCTTTCCTTCCCCAGGCTCTGCCCTGGCCCAGGCCCCTGCTCGGCAGCCCCCGGGCTTCCTGGGGCACAGCCTCGGGCATGTGTGGGTGTCGGGCGGGAGGGCAGCCTTCTGCGTGTTCACCTCTGAATTTCCCCGCCTCCACGATGGCTGGCGCGGCCGGAGCCACAGGGGCTCTCGGCGAGGCCTGGTCCCTCAGCCGGGGGGCTTTCCTGGCCCAGGGCACGCGGAGCAGGGCGGGCGGCGGGAAAGCACCTCCGCCGCCCCGGGCAGCGGAGAGGTGGCGGGGCCGCCCCCGCGCCAGCCCCCGGAAGTTCAGACCTCGGGAGGACGGCCCGGCGGCAGCGTACCTGCTTCCAGGACCTTGAGGTCGAACTTGACCTTGGAGGAGCCCGCGATGACGGCGTACGAGCCCTGGTCCGCAGGGCCCACGTCCCTCACGGTCAGCGTGTGCCGCGTGCCCTCGGCGGCCAGCCCGAACTTGTCGCTGGCGCCGATGTCGCTGCCCCCGCGCTGCCAGCGCACCTTCACGCCCGCCCGCTCCGTCTCCGCCTCGAACACCGCGGGGCCGCCGGCCGCCACCTCCAGGGACCGCGGCTTCTTGCTGAAGGCTGAGACTGAGGGCCCAACGGAGGCTGCAGGGGGCCCGGCTTGCCCGGGCACCCCACCCCTGCGGCCCCTCTTTTTTTTTTTTTTAATATATTTTATTGATTTTTTACAGAGAGGAAGGGAGAGAGATAGAGAGCTAGAAACGTCGATGAGAGAGAAACATCGACCAGCTGCCTCTTGCACACCCCCTACCGGGGATGTGCCCGCAACCAATGTACATGCCCCCAACAGGAATCGAACCTGGGACCTTTCAGTCCGCAGATGGACGCTCTACCACTGAGCCAAACCGGTTTTGGCTGTGGCCCCTCTTATTAAACACGGGGATAAGCATTTGGACGCATTCCCTCATCTCCTGCTCCAATGAGAGGTGTGGTGATCATGCCCATTTCTCGGACGAGGGCACCGAGGCTCAGAGAGGTTAAGGGGCTTACCGAAATCACACAGCCAGTTGGCGGGAAAGCCGGGGCTGCGGTCCTCATTGCCAGACTTTGGCTAAGTGCCTCCCTGAGTAACCTACCCAGGGGAACGTGAGCTCACCTCCCCCCACCCTCCGGGGTCCTGGCGAGGGCCTCTGCCTACTTGGATGTGGCTAAATTTGGCCTCTGAGGGCCTCAGGCTGAGCATCAGCCACTGCGATAAAGCCGGCCGGGGAGGGGGCTGGGGCTGGGGGACTGGATCCCTGCCCCGGACACCGCCCCGAGGACACAGGCCAGGCCCAGGGCCCGAGGTCCTGCGAAAGGCTGTGACTTTCCCTGCCCTTGGCCGGCGCGGGCCTCCTGACCGTCCCCTCCCTGAGCAGAGCGCCTGCGAGGCCTCAGTGCGGGCCGGGCCCAGGGTCGGGGCCACAGGGGTGCAGGCTCCTAGAGCAGAGCCTCTCACAGGCGGGAAGAACCACCCTAGCCCCTCCTTGTGGAGACGGGGAAATAGAGGCCCGGAGAGGGGAGGGCCTTGACCAGGAGCACTCCCCGAGCGCTCAGCCTGGCACCCGCCTGCAGGGCCTTTTCCCAGGGGCAGCCAGGCCTGTCCCTGCTGCAGAGATGAGGGTTCGGGGACAGTCCCCGGCGTCCGAGGAGGGCGCCTGGGGACCTCCTGCCTTGGCTCTCTGCCCGCTGGGCCCCTCGCCCTGGTCTGCCCTCACTCCCATCGTCAGGAACGGAAGGAGAAACTGAGTCAGAATAGGGCCCAGGAGACAGCGAGTACCCACCTCAGGGCTCCCTCCCAGGCCGGCCCCTGACCGTCAGGCCCCCAGCCCGCCCTGTCCCCCTCAGCCCGACCCCGGCCTGTGCTACCTGGCTTCTTCCCCGGCTCAGGCATCTTGAGAGAAGTCACAGAACCAAGAACGGAGCAGGCACAGGCCACCCGCAGAGGATCTGGGCAGGGACCCGTCCCCCCGCTATATAAGGGGCCCTCCCCCTCCCCAGGCCCCCTTATCTGCCTCCTTCCCAGCTACCTGCTAAATATAGACAAATTCCGAGAGCAAGGCTCTCAGGAGAAGGTGGGGCCGTGTGGTTCCTGGCTGTCCCTCCCCCCACCAGCCCAATATGATGGCTCTGCCCCCCCTCAGGGAACCTCGGGGACCCCAAGCCCTGCCTGGACGTCCATCTGAGGGGCACACGGTGCCGTGGGCTTGAGCTGGGCCCGGGGCCTGAGGTGGGTGGGTCGAATGCGCATCCTCGCTGGGCGGTGTGGGTGGCGGTTGCCCCCCAGGCCCTGCCCCGGCCACTCCCTCCCCCCCCAGGGCCTTAGTCTCCCGTCTGTACCGCGGGCTCGAGGCGCGACCCCCGCCGCCTGGGCTTGCTCCGTGAGCGAGTGGGTTTGCCTGCGGACACGCCGGAGCAGGGCGAGGCGTGTGCAAGACGCCGAGGGGACGTATGCTCTGATTGTCTGACCCCGGACATCACAGCTCACAGGGCCTCTCTGCTTCTTCCGTGTACACACGTCTCTACATACGTGAACGAAGCCGGTTACACGCGATGCCCTCTGAGCGGGGCCGACGTGGAGGCCAGGAAAGGCCAATTGCCCCACGTGGGCAGGAGGAAGCCTTTCTGCACACAGGCCTTGTCTGCGGGGCTGACACCACCGTCCCCGCAAACACAGAGCCGTTCTTCTCTGCCATGTTAACCTCTTTCCCACCGCGTCCAGGCCCGCACTCCACCGGCCTCTCTCAGGGCCTGCGGACCGCGGGGGAGGGTCACGGTGGGGCCCCTGGGAGCCCCAGGCCTCGGGGTGTCTGCCCCACACAGATGGCCCAGAATGTGGGTTCTCTGCGGTCCACCGGCTGCTTTGGGAGTTACCGCCCTCCCACTGCCGGCTGCCACTCCTTGCTGCTGGGCCGTGGGGAGCAAGAAGCTCAGAGTCTACCACCTTCCGTGCTCTTCCCCTGCTGTGGCCTGGGAGCCAGAGAGCACAGACACCAGCCCACCGGGGCTGCTCACACGGGTTCCGGGCGGACGCTGTGTCCCACTGGGCGCATGGGGTCCCCTTGCTGGACTGCACCCCATTCCAGACACGTGAACTGCCCCCCATTCCAGACAGTGAACTGCCCCCCATTCCAGACACGTGAACTGCCCCCCATTCCAGACAGTGAACTGTACCCCATTCCAGACAGTGAACTGCCCCCCATTCCAGACACGTGAACTGCCCCCCATTCCAGACAGTGAACTGCACCCCACGTGAACTGCCCCCCATTCCAGACAGTGAACTGCACCCCATTCCAGACACGTGAACTGCCCCCCATTCCAGACAGTGAACTGTACCCCATTCCAGACAGTGAACTGCCCCCCATTCCAGACACGTGAACTGCCCCCCATTCCAGACAGTGAACTGCACCCCACGTGAACTGCCCCCCATTCCAGACAGTGAACTGCACCCCATTCCAGACACGTGAACTGCCCCCCATTCCAGACAGTGAACTGTACCCCATTCCAGACACATGAACTACACCCCATTTCAGCCACGTAACACCCCCTCCTCACCTGTCCTGCGGCCCTGGCCAGCTGTGTGACCTTGAACGAGCTATCTGACCTCTCTGAGCTCCGTTTCCCAGACTGCACCGGGGGGTGACATCAGCCCCCGCTTCTCCAGGCTGCCGTGCGCTCAGTGGCCACGACCGTCACCCCCACCACCCCGGGGCCGTGACCCAAGGAGCGTGAGGTGAAGCCCCATGGGGGCGGCTTTTCCAAAGAACCAGGTACCAGGTGCGAAGGGCTTCGTAACGATTTATTTCCCTAATGAAAACGGAGGACCACTCTGGCCGATCCCTGTGTCCTCACATCCCTGCCTCTATGGGCTGAGTGTCCTCGGTAAGTGCCAGATACATCAACGGGAAAAGGGGAGCTTCCGGGGAAGGGGGGCGGACTGCGGACAATCCATTTTAAAAGAGACTCTCTGTGCTGCAAGAGTTTCCTGAGGAAGCTGAGGGGGCAGGGGCGTGAGAGGGCGAGGTGCTCACAGGGTGGGCCATGTACACGGGTCTGAGGGCTTCGGCTCCCACGGGCGCACCTGGCGGAGGCACTGAGCCGGGCCGGCCCTCTCCGGGGCCAGACCCAGGTGCCTTGGAGCCAGGGCTGGCGTCCCGGTGGGAGGCGAAGCAGGGATGCGGGTGGGGGCCTGGAGGAGGAGGAGGGAGTGAGCGGTGAGGCGCCCTGGCCCACGCAGTCCTGCCCTGGCCCCCGGCGCCTCCCTCCCTGTGTCCGGGCGGGGGAGGGGTTAATGCTATGCCAGCAGGGAGGCCCGGTGGGCACTGAGCTCCCGGCTCAGTGGGGCGGGTGGCGCCGCTCGGCCAGGGCGCCGCGGCCCAGCACCTCCCCGCTGAACTGGTAGGTGAGCTTCTTCTTGACCTTCTTGACCTCGCCCGTCTTGCCGTAGTTGCGCAGGGCGCGGGCCATCTTCTGGTAGGTCATCTTCTTCCGGTTGCCCTTCTGGATGCCCCAGCGGTGCGCCAGCGCCTCCTTGTGCTTGGACGAGAACTGGAAGGTGCCCTTGTCCTTGTCCACCCACCAGATGCTGTCCTTCATGTCCCCGCTGCGCAGCAGGTCCAGCAGGAACTGGTACAGGCGGATCTTCTTCTTGCTGCCTGGGGGGGGGTGGGGGGGGTGGGCGGTCAGCGCCCCAGCACGGGACCCATGTCCACCTCCCAGAAAGGGGCCCCTGGGAGTCCCCTGTGGGGGAGGACAGGATTCGGGGGGGTCCACACAGGAACCAGCTCCCCCACCCTATGCCTGGCACACACACTCCCACTCACACCCGCTCACACACAGCACAGAGATGCACACATCGGTCCACCCCCAGGCACAGAGCAGCTGCGTACACTCAGCTCTCATGCACACATACTCACAGGCACACACACACACAATGTACACATGAACACACACATTGGCAAACGTTCACACACTCAGCTCTGCGGTATGACTGGAGTGGGCATGGGGCACAGATACGGCCAGAATGGGGCCTGGGGCTGGGCCCCCCTACCTGTTTCCCCATGCAGGAGGCCCGGCCCTGGCTCCAGGCCATCGGCCTCTCCATCGGACACCTCCAGGGGGGGACTCTGCCGCTCGCCCTCCTCCTCATCCGTGCTGGGCTGGGCCGGGGACAGGGAGGGGTACTGCAGGCACATGCGGGGCAGGTAAGAGACCTGGAAAGAGAGCTGAGGTCAGGGAGGGATAGTGGGAGCTCGGGCCGCAAGGCTGGGGTCACTGAGTGGGACAAGTGCTGAGGGCGGGAGGTCAGCGGGGGCCAGAAAGATCTGGAAGAAGGCTAGGGACGTTGGAGGTCAATCAGGCTATAGGCAGGGTCCCCACACACCAGGGTGCAGGTCGTGAAGTCCCATCAAGCTGGACCCCCTTTCTTCTCACCCCACGAAGGTGCCATCGGGACAAGCCGTGGCCTGGGTAAGAAGTGGGGGTGAGCCCTAACCGGTTTGGCTCAGTGGATAGAGCATTGGCCTGCAGACTGGGGGGTTCTGGGTTCAATTCCAGTCAAGGGCATGTACTGTACCTTGGTTGCAGGCACATCCCCAGTAGGTGGTGTGCAGGAGGCAGCTGATCGATGTTTCTCTCTCATTGAGGTTTCTAACTCTCTATCCCTCTCCCTTCCTTTCTGTAAAAAAAATCGATAAAATATATATTTTTTTAAAATGAAGCGGGGGTGAAGAGTACCCGAGTGAGTGACGATGAGTGAGTGGAAGGGCAGTGGGGATCAGTGAGGGGTGGTGAAGGGCAGTGGAGGTCACTGACGGGCATTGGGGTTGGTGGGCTGAGGAGGGTCAGTAAACGGGTCAGCGAGGACAGGGAGGGGCCCGGGGGTGGGGGCGGTCAGTGCAGGTCGGCGCTCAGTGACTTGGATGCCAGGTCCCGTGGGGCTGGCGAACGGGAGCTGCAGCCAGTGCGGGCCAGGAAGGCTCTGACGAGGCCGTTGGGGTTGAGTGGGTCGGGGTGTGGTGGGGGGTTATCTGGGCCGCCCGTGGCAGGGAGAGAGGAGAGGGGGGGCGTGGGGTCACGAGGTCAGCCGGAGGGCCAGGAGGAGCCGTTGGGGCTCCGGCCGCCGTTGGTGCCGTGGGGCAGGAAGCCGGGTTGGGTAAGAGCCTGTGTCAGCTTCCTGTGGAGCTGGGCCTCCCCCGGCCGGCGGGGCGCGGGCTCCCGGGCCGGCCTGCGGGCCACACGCACCTGGTGGCCGAGGCCGGCGTGGGCGGGCGCCATGGGCGTGTCCAGCACGTGCATCTGCTCCAGCTCCATGTGGCGGTAGAGCTGCTGCAGCTGCGGGGGCTGCACGCTCTGCAGCTCCGTGAAGTGGTTCTCGGCGAAGCTCTCGAACTCGCTGTGCACGTGGTGCGGGCGGAAGTCCCAGTAGTGGTCTGCGGGGCACAGCCAGGCGGTGGGCCGGCGGGAGAAGGTCAGAATGATTCAAAAAATAAGAATCCCGGCCCGGCCCGGCTGGCTAGCTCAGCCGGTTAGAGCACCCTCCCCAGACCCCAAGGTTGTGGGTTCAATCCCCAGCCAGGGGCACATACTAGAAGCAACCAATGAATTCACAAATAAGTGGAGCAACAGATCAATATTCCCCACCCCACCTCTCTCTCTCTCTCCCTTCCTTTCTCTCTCTAAAAATAATCACTGTCCCTGGCCAATGGGGCTCAGTTGGTTGAACATTGTCCCGTGTACCCAAAGGTAGCTGGTTGGATTCCTGGTCAGGGCACATGCCCAGGTGTGGGTTCAGTCCCTGGTCAGGGTGTGTGTGGGAGGCAACCAATTGATGTCTCTCTCTCACAAATAGATGTTTCTCTCTCACATTGATGTTTCTCTCTCAAAAAAAAAAAAAAAATCAATAAAGAAAATGTTAATCAAAAAAAAAAATGTTAATCAATAAAAAGAATGCCAGGTCTTATGGGGCAATTACAATGGGCCAGGCTGAGCTACAAGTGGCATCAGCCGTCAAACCGCCAGCTTGCTATGTGACAACCCCCTTCACGGATGGGGACCCTGAGGCGGGGAGAGGCCGCACACACAGCGTGCCCGTGGTCACAGCTCCGTCCCCGGCCGAGCCAGGACCCCCGGCTGAGGCGACGTCTGCCTTCTCAGCCACATTCCTACCCTGCCCCCCACACGGCCACGGGGCCACAGGCTTTGCCTCCTGGTTCTGACGTTATCTGCCCTCCGCTGGCTCGCCTCTAAAACGGGGGTGACAGTTGTCAGATTACCACTGAGGTCGCCTTTGTACAAGCCCCAGCTCCCGAGGAGGCCAGGAGGTAAGACCTCCGGTGGGTCCTGAGCTGCCTGGCCGCCCCCAGTCACAGGCACAGCCCTGTCCCACGGCCCAGGGGTGTGACTGCGAAGTCCCAGGCTGGCATTCTTCGCGTACAGAGCCGCTGGGCCCGGGGGCAGCTGCTCTGTTCCTCCGAGGTGACCAGGACCCGGGCTTCCTGGAAACTCCCCCATGGGTGCTTTCAGCCTGCGGTGGGGTGGGCTCGAGGTTGGGGAACAGTCACATGCCCTGTTTGGGGACGCGGGCAGGTCTTCACCGCGGTTCCTCTGGGCACCTTTTCCAGGAACAAAAACTGCCCCGTGTCTGAGGACTTCCTGGGTGCATTTTGGGGTCCAGGAGAAGGCGTGGTGATCGAGCGACAAGAGGGAGCTGAACACAGAGTGTGTGGGAGGCTGGGCTAGGGCAGCGTCTCTGGGACGAGCACAAGGCCCCGCAGGGGGACCGCCACCGGCCCATCTGCGCGTGTGTGTGTGTGTGTGTGTGTGTGTGTGTGTAAGACGCGTGCCCGTCTGCCTCCCTCTTCCTTGTTCTCTCTCGCACAAGCGTGTACCCACTCGCACATCCCCGAGGAATGACATGTGTTGTGGGGGCTCTGTGGGGCTTTGCCACGGGACCCTGAGCCTCTCATTCCCCATGCTAAAAGCAGGAGGCCCACTCACGTGTGAGATCACTCCTCAGTCCAGACTCCCACCTCCATGAGGCCGCATAGCAGAGACGGGGGAACTACATGATCTGGGAGTCAGGCAGCCCTGGGTTCAAATTCTGACTCTGCCATTTGCCACTGTGTGACACGGGTCGGCCCCTGCACCTCCCCCAGCCTCCGTTTCCTCATGACACCCACCTCCTCGGCTTCAGTGAGGATTCAGCGAGGCTGCAGAGTGCTTCGACTAGAAGCTGGCGCAAACACACCTCTATTATTATTACTAGTTACTAGTTTAGTTAGCTGGCACAAGCACACCTCTATTATTATTAATATCGTTACTAGTTTAATTAAAGAGCCCAGATTAGCCCTTCAGCAAAAGGCAAATAAATGCTTTCACATGTATGTGTTTCCTCCTCGCCTCTGCTCCTGTCTCCTTAGTCAGTGGCCCTGAGAAACAGTTTTAGGGGCCCCGCTGTCATGCTCCCCCAGAGGCTGGAGCGGGGCCCCAGCACAACCCAGGGTGGCAGTGACTGCTTTCACTCAGCTCTGCATTCCCAGTGCCTCTGGCCGGGAGTTGGCGAGATCCAGAAACTCCCCCTGTGCTGGCTCTGTCCTCAGAGACAGGCCCTTTGATGAGTTTGGGGTTTAGTGAGCAGACTTGGGTTCTCCTTTAACTGCACATCCACCCTCTGGCCCCACTCCCGGCCCTCCCTACTTCTGCCTTCTGCCGCCCGAGTTGAAGATGGGGCAATTACCACGGGCATCAAGGGCAGCTATTATCCCAAAACAGAAAATGACTAGTGTTGATGAGGATGTGGAGAAACTGGAACACTTGTGCACCACTGGTGGGAATGTGAAATTCCTCATGGAATGCCCCATCGATCCTGCCCGCCAACCCCCGCCCTCACACCCACTCCACGTGGGGACCGAGGGACCCTGAGTACATCCAGGGAGTGGGGGAGGGCCCTGGCTGCTCTCTCCCTCCCACTCCCACCTCTGTTCTAGCTCCACCGGAGGCCATGGGCTCGCGCTGGGGGTCCCAGCCTGAGGCCGGCCTTTCCCAAAGCAGGTCACAGTCGACCTTCATCCAAACCCCCGTGTGTGACTCTGCGGGACTGCACTCTACCACTCCATCATACAGTCTCTGAGGAGCAAGACTGCTAATGGACCCTCTAGGTAAGGCCCATGGGGACAGACTTTACGACTGCCTCTTACCCACCTGCTGGTCTACCATCACCCACCCCTCCACCATCCATTCTTCATCCACTCATTGTCCAACCATTAACTACCCGTGATCCATCCACCTCCAAACATCCATCCATCTGTCATTCGATATTCATGAATCCATCCATTCATCCCTCTATCATCCATCCCGTCAGCAATAGCCCATTCATCTACATCTTTCATTTCCTCCCTCTCAACTGGCTCCCAATCTGGGACCAAAGTCCTATCCACACATCCCTATTTTTACTCAGGCCTTTGGTTTCACTAATACCTGTAAGTAACCAAGACACACAAACACACACACACAAAGGAAATTTAAAACAACCCCACTCACAAAAAACTCAAGCCTGGGTGTCATTTAGTTGACCTTATCTCCCCAGAAGAGAAATCCCAGCCTGAAGCCAGGGCTCCCCCAGGGAGCAGAAGTAAGAACAAGACAGAGGAGGGAGATGAGGAATCAAGAAACATCCTCAGTACGTCACCGATCACTGGGCTCCTGAAGGCCAGCCTCCTGCAAATTCTTCAGGATGGCTTAGAATAGAGAGCTCCAGGCCTCATGGTACTTGTTACTCTCTCCCTGGGATCTTAGTTATTGGGCTTTAGTCATCTCCCTTGTTGCAAAGACAAATCTGGAAGGACCTGAGTTGTGTTCACCCCACAGCACCTAGCAATATGCTTGAGATTGAAAGATGCTTACATACAGTTATTGGATGGGTAAGTCAGTTGGAGATGGATGGAGGGTTTGGCAGGTAGAGGGAAGGACTATTGGAAAGGTGGAGGAGTGGATGATTAAATCGATGCATGGATAAACAAGTTGATGGTTAGTACTTGGAGAGAGTATATGGGAAGATGGATGGATGGATGGATGGATGGATGGATGGATGGAGAGAAGGAGTCATACTTTGGAACTCTATTTCCTTTACCAATCCCACCACAAATAGCAAATCCTAGCAAACCCAGTAGGGCAGCTATTATCCCAAAACAGAAAATGACCAGTGTTGGTGAGGATGTGGAGAAACTGGAACACTTGTAGCATTGCTGGTGGGAATGTGGAATGACACAGCCACTGTGGAAAACAGTATGATGGTTCCTCAAAAAGATAAAAATACAATCACCACGTGATCCAGAAATTCCACTTCCGAGTATGACTCCAAAAGGCCTTGGAAGCAGGGGTTGGAGGAGATATTTGTACGCCCATGTTCACAGCAGCATTGTTCACAATAACCCAGGTGCCCAACGACAGGGGAATAGATAAACAAAACGCAGTATATACAGACGGCGGAATAGTATTCAGCCCTGAAAAGGAAAGAAATCCTGACACTGGCTGCAACATGGACACTGAGGACGTTGTGCTGAATGAAATAAGCCAGACAGGAGAGGAGAAATACTGTATGATTTCACTCGTGTGTGGTACCTAATGTAGAGAAACAGACAGTAGACTGGTGGTTACCAAGGGCTGAGGGGAGCGGGAAACGGGGAGCTAGCGTTTAATGGGGGCAGAGTTCCAGTCTTACGAGATGGAAGAGCTGCGGAGATGGGTGATGGCGGTCACCCAGCAATGTGTGTGTGTGAGGTGCTGCTGAACGGCACACTTCAATGTGGTCATGATGACACATTTTCTATGATGTGTATTTCACCACAATTAAAAAATAATCGTAACAAACAGCAAATTCTAGGAGTCCCACCTTCAAAAATCTATCTTGAATCTATCCACTCCTGCCTGTCTCTGCAGCCAGCACCCTCGTCCGAGGCCCCGTCACCTCCTGCCTGGATTATTCCCTTAACCAGTCTCTCCGCAGGAGGAACAGACCCTCAACTAGTTCTTTAACATCGAACCAGGATTGGCAGCTCAGTTTCCTGCCTGAACCTGCCACCTCTCCATTTACTCTCCACACAGCAGCCAAAGAAATCTTTTTAAAAGCTTACTCAATAGATCCACTAGATATTGGGAGAAGACACTATAAACTTCCAAACACAACTAAATAAAATAAAATAAAATAAAATAAACAAACAATAGATTACATTCAAAAAAAGAAGATGTGGAAAGACTTCCGGCTTCCTAAGAAAAGTCTGGTAACCAGAAGACAGTAGAGAAATGCTTTCAAATTTCATATATATATATATATTTTTTTTTTTTTAATTGATTTCAGAGAGGAAGGGAGAGAGAGATAGAAACGTCAATGATGAGAGAATCATTGATTGGCTGCCTCCTGCATGCCCCCTACTGGGGGTGGGGGGATCCGCACTCACAACCTGGGCATGTGCCCTTGGCTGGAATCGAACCCGGGACCATTTCATCCACAGGCCAACTCTCTATCCTCAGAGCCAAACTGGCTAGAGCACACTTTCACATTTCTAAGGAGAAAAAGACGATGTTTAACCCAGATTTCTATACACAGCCTCGCTGCCATTCATCAAGGGAAAGCATAGATTAAAGCACGAGGTAAAACAAATAACCACAAAACCTTACCCACACCCTTTTCAGGAAACTGTACTGATAAGATGAACAAATCCTTACAGTATAATACTCATCGTTCTAATCATTTTAGGTACAATCACTCAATCTTCACAACAATCCCGTGAGGTAGAAGAGAAGGTTGAGGCACAGAGAGGTGAATCGTCCTGCCCAGGGTCACCCCAGATAGTGATGGAGGGGTGGGGTGTGCCCCCCAGCAGCCTAGTCCCAGGAGGAGGGCCTTCTCTCCTCGCCACACTGCCCCTGGGAAACGAGGGGGTGAGCACATACAGGTAAAGTACTCCAGGTGGCTCAGCTGTCACAGTCACACGGTCATAATAATGGAAAATTCAGATGCATTTAACAAAAGTTACCGCACAGGGAAGGGCAAATACTGTATGATCTCACTTATACATGGAATCTTAAAAAAAAAAAAAAAAAAAAAAAATACACCACAAAACTCGCCCTTCCTGCTTTGACTCAAAGGATAGAGTGTCGACCTGCGGACTAAAGGGTCCCAGGTTCAATTCCAGTCAGAGGCACATGCCTGGGTTGCGGGCTCAATCCCCAGTAGGGGACGTACAGGAGGCAGCTGATCAATGGTTCTCTCTTGTCATTGATGTTTCTATCTCTCTCCCTCTTCCTTCCTCTCTGAAATTAATAAAAATATATTATTAAAAAAAAACAAAGCACATAACGCATAGAAACAGAGATCAGATTTGTGGTTGCCAGAGGCAGGGGATGGAGTGGTGGGTGGGGAATTGACGGAGGGTGGTCAAAGGCATGCATTTCCAGGTATAAGATAAATAAGTCCTGGGACACCACTTACAACAAGATGACAGTATGGCATGTTTGAAAGTTGCTAGAAGTTCTCATCACAAGAAAAAAGAAAATTTGGTGACTATAGAAGATGATGGATGCTAATTAAACTCGTGGTAGTCAAGTTTATAAATACATAAATAATGTATATACATAAGTATGCATCAGGTCAGTATGCTGTATACCTTAATGTAGACAGTGTTGTATATCAATCCTATCTAGTAAAAGAGTAATGTGCAAATTGACTGTACCTCTGCTACCCCCACCAGCCACGCCCACCAGCCAATCAGGAGCAAATATGCAAATTAACCCAACCAAGATGGCTGCAGCCACAGAGAGAACAGGAGGGAGGCTTGGGTTTCCCAGGCAATGAAAGAAGCCAAGCTTTCCGCACACCCTGACCTGGCTTGGCCTCCATTTAAGGCTACAAAATTTCAATTATAAAAGATAAATAAATCCCAGATACCTCAGCTTGGGTCACCAGGGGGCCGGCAGGCCCCTCACCCAGGCCGCCCATGCCCCAAGGGAACCCCACCCTGATCTGGGACACCCTTCAGGGCAAACCAGCTGGCCCCCCACCCATGCACCAGGCCTCTATCCTCTCTAATAAAAGAGTAATATGCAGATTGACCGTTACTCCAACACACAAGATGGCTGCCACCATGTGGTCAAAGATCCTGCTCCCATTCAGACACAAGATGGCCACCACAAGATGGCCAGCAGGGGAGGGCAGTTGGGAGAAACCAGGCCTGAAAGGGAGGGCAGTTGGGGGCGATCAAGCCTGCAGGGGAGGGCAGTTAGGGGTGACCAGGCCCACAGGGGAGAGCAGTTAGGGGCAAACGGGCTGGCAAGGGAGCAGTTAGGCATCAATCTGGCTGGCAAGGGAGTGGTTAGGAGGTGATCAGGCTGGCAGGCAGAAGCAGTTAGGGGCAATCAGGACGGAAGGCAGGTGAGCAGTTGGGAGCCAGCAGTCCTGGATTATGAGAGGGGTGTCCGACTGCCCACCAGGATCGGGTCTTAATGGACAATCGGACGTCCCTCGAGGGGTCCAGATTGGAGAGGGTGCAGGCTGGACTGAGGCACACACACCCCCATGCACGAATTTCATGCACCAGACCTCTAATTAATTAATAAAACTAGAAAAAAAGAAAAAAAGTTGCCATATACTTACCTTGGTATGTGTGGAGAAGTGTGTGAGTGTGTGTGTATTGTGAATGACTAGAAAGCCAACTTCTCAACTTTTATAGTACAGGTTCAAGCTAGATTCAGCTCCACCTAACATATAGATTATTCTTTATCTATCTCTGATATGCTATGGATGTCAAGAAGAAATGTCTATAAGTTGAAGTAAAAAAAAAATGGTACATAGCAAAGCTGTGTGATAGCACAATTTCATTTTTGAAAGAGTAGACGCCACACAGGTATAGCAAATATTTACAGACATACAGAATTATATATGTAGAATAAAATTTCTTGAGTATAGACTGAGGATGCTATCCGTGGGGAGTAAGGTTGGAAAGAAAGAAATATTTTACTTGCTTTACTGTTAGAGTTTTCATTTTTTCTTTTTTTAGATTTTTGCGGTAATTGTTACTTTAATAATTCAAAAGTTAAATTTATTTAGAATTTCACCAAACACACACACACAAGGTTATTCAGATCACATCATTTTCCTGCTCAGAACCTCCAATAGCTGTTATTGTTTGTAGGATAAAATTCAAACTCCCACCCTGGCGCTCAGGCCCTGAGCAGACTGCCCACTGCGGACCCTGCCTACTTTTGACCTCCAACCCCACCCCGTCCTTTACCCAGGACGCCCAGCCCCCACCTGCCTTCTCTTCACTCGGGTGTCACTCCACAGTCACTGCCTGGGGGCCCCTCTGACCTCCCATGTTACAGTAGCCCCCCCACATAGACGTGCCACGTGGCATTGCTCTGCTTTTCATGGAATTTAGGATTACATGTCCGCTTATCTGCCAGTTCACTGTCTCCCTCGCTGGAAGACAGCGCCATGGGGGGAGCGGCCGTGTCTCTCTTATGCCCTTGGAGCCTCCAGATCCTAGAACAGTGCCTGGTGCCTGGTGCGTAATCAGAGGCTATTGGTGGGTGTGTGGACAGGGGGGTGGGACAATAAGTGTTGTCTGTCTGTCTGTCTGTCTGGTTGGTTGATCTGCCCCAGGGCCCTCTGCCTCCCGATCTCCAGCTGCGTTGGGGGTCGGGGGAGACGCAGCAAAGCTAGCCCTCCGTGTCCTGAAAGTTTCCCGGGCCTGGGACTCAGTACATATATTACTGCATCACCTCGTCTAATCGCTGCACCTCGGTGCGGTGTTTCATGCTCCCAGTTTTGTAAATGAGGAAACAGGGCTCAGAGGGATGCAGTCACTATTTCCAAGGTTACTGCTGAGTGATGGGCCCGGGACTGGACTCGGGCCTGCCCGGTGCCTTTCCACTAAGCCTCACTGCCCGACACCCAGACCAAGGAGCGGGCAGGAACTGGGGGAGGCTGCGGGTCGTCTCTGCTCTTGAGCCTTCAGACAAGAACTTCCCGCAGGCGTTAGGAAGGCCGGATCAGAGCCTGGAGGAGTGGGGACGGGGGCACGTGGGGACGTGGAGGAGTCTCTGAAGACAGGGGGCCTCCGTGACCCACACAGGGTGCGCAGGCATCTAACCGGGGGTCCCTACCTAAGATAAAGAATCAGGCTAGGCGCTGAGCCAGGTAAGAACGTTTTCTCTAAAGCACTCCTTCCATCAGCCCGCCCCAGGCCTAGCTCCTTTCTCAATATATGAACAACACCCCCATATTCCATATTAAAGGAGGGGAAACTGAGGCTTCGGTAGACCCAAAGGAAATGCCCCCAAACCCGGTGAAACTGAGACGGTGATGAGGCCCGAGGCAAAAGGGTGGGTAATGCTGGAAGCAGCCCCAGGCAGCCCTGAGCTAGCCTGCGCCCGAGGCGTCCTGCAGCTGGCAGCCACCAGGGGGCGCTCAAGCCCAGACCCGATCCTGGCTGGGGCGTTGTATGAAGGAGACGTTCTCTAAATTGCCTGGCTTTCCCACGGGGAGGCTGCGTTTCTTACAGAATTACAAATAAGTTTAAAAGGATGAAGGGGGATGTTTTAAAACCTTTCCAGCCCTGGGGCTCTGAACGAAGCCTGTGTGTCCCCTGAAGTGGCCTTGAGACGCATCCACCTCCTCCTCCCCACACGTGGCTTCCAGGGACGGTCTGTCTAAGAGTTTCCAGGTGTGGGTTCGGGTGAGCTGTTCACCGGGTTTGGCATCGGATCTGAGAGCCCTGAGTAAAGACTGGCCGCGTGGGGCACCCCTGGGTGTGGCTATCAGGGCAGGACTGCCTTCGATGTGCCTGCAGAATGGAGCTCCCCGTGTGACTGGCCCCCAGGTGGCCTTCCCGTGTGAGACCTTGCTCAGCTGTGACACCCAGTGGGCCTCTCCCTCTGGGGCTGCACACAGACATCCTGGTGTCTGGCATGCCCGGGTCTCAGAACCCCAATGAGGACCCGTTAACTAGGATACGTCACCTTTGGTTCAGGGGTGTCCCCCTCAATAAGCCAAGACGCCTGGCTCTCCCCCCCTAAATTTGCTCCAGTATCAAGGCTGGGCCTTGGGGAGGAGGGGGCAGGTCCATCCTGACAGAAGGACATCCTAGCCCAGGCTCCATTCTCACCCCATCCCGGCAACGGGCAGGGGGGCTTCAGCCCCTGCTGAATAAGGGGACCCTCAGAGGCTCCTTTAGCCCAGCAGTTGTTGAATTGGGGTTATTCGGTCCCTCAGGGAACATCCCACAACGTGTGGGGACACATTGGTTGCCCTGACTGGTGGTCCTGCTGGTATCTATGGGTAGAAGCGAGGGACACCACTAACCATCCCACCTCGGACAGGACAGGCCTCACAACAGAGCATTATCTGGCCCCTACTGCCAACGGGAGTTAAGAAATGCTGCTAGCTACACACAGCAGGGCGTGGGACTGCACCCACAGCTCAGGGTGAGAGGGTGACAAGAACAGAGGACCAGGGAGAAACGGGGGGGGAGGGGAGCGTGGAAGAGCAGACAGACCTGGGTTCCCCTGGCCAGCTGTGCGGCCTTGTCCAGCTCACTGAGCCTCCTGAGCCTGTTTCCTCGTTTGTAAAAAGGCCACAGGATTGGACGAGGAGGTAAACGTGGAAGAAGCTGGCCTCGGGCCTCGGCACCGAGGATGCTCAGTAGAAGCAGGCTGGGTGTGGGTGTGGGTGGGGAGTGGGGGTTTTAGGAACTAGCATGGTCCAGTTCTCAGAATTCCAAAGAGGTCCTGGGAGCCATTTCTCCTTTTTCCTCTCTCCAGACTCCAGGAGTCACTCAGGCGCCCAGGCGGGCTGGGGAAGAGGGGCGGGGCCCGTACTCACCACTGTGGCTCTCGCCATCGCTGCTGAGATAGGGGTAATATTCATGCGTTTGGTGCTGGTACAGCTCCGTGTCATAGGAAACCAGGTCTTCCGATGGCTGCTGGGAAAGGAGGGTGTCAGGATCAGACCGGTGGGGAGACCCCCGCCAGGTTTGCAGCCCCCGGTGTGCAGGGTCCACGCCGTCCTCCCAGAATGAGCAGCTGCACCGGCCTCTCTCTGCTTGGCCTGGGGGAGGCCACAGGGAGGGGGAGCAGGGACCCAGGAGTGGCAGGGACCCTGGAGGTCAGAGGTCAAAAGAGGACAAACGCTGATGGGAGAGGAATGCCTCCCTGCACCCCCAGCCCCTCCTCTTCACAAGCGCCACACACTCACACCCACACCCCCACTCACACCCGCACCCACACTCACACTCACACTCACAGTCACAGCCGCACTCGCACCCACACCCGCACTCACACTCACACCCGCACTCACAATCACATCTGCACTCACACTCACAGTCACACCCACACCCACACCCACACCCGCACTCACACCCACACCCCCACTCACACCCGCACCCACACTCACAGTCACAGCCGCACTCACACCCACACCCGCACTCACACTCACATCTGCACTCACACTCACACTCACAGTCACACCCACACCCACACCTGCACTCACACCCACACCCCCACTCACACCCGCACACCCACACTCACACTCACATTCACACTCACACCAGCACTCACACTTGCACTCACACTCACACCCACACTCACAGTCACACACCCATACCCACACCCATACTCACACCCGCACTCACACCCACACTCACACCCGCACTCACACTCACACTCGTATTCACACTCACACTCACACTCGCACTCAGACTCACACCTGCACTCACACTCACAGTCACGCTCACATCCACACCCACACTCACACTCACACCCACACTCACACCCACACTCGCACTCACAATCACACCCACGTGCCCCAGTCCCACAGACCCGCCCTCTCCTGTTAACACTGGTGCACCTACAGCCCCCAAACATACAAGGAATCCCTATGACACTCACACACAGGTCCCCTCGCCCTCGCCCTCACACTCACTCTGAAGGTCCACTCACAGTCACACGCACTTGTGGTCATGCACACGCATACACACTTACACTCACCCTGGAGGCCTACACAGTCACCGGATTCACACACACAGCCACACGCTTGCCTTCAAGCACCTTAAACTCATCTCCGTACCTATGTCCTCCCACGATCACTCACATTCCGCTGCACACTCGTCCTCACCACACACGCTGGTCCTCCTCCAGCGCCCACAGCCCCGGCCAACCCCGTCCCCTCACTGCCCGAGCCCAGGCCCGGCAGCCTGCTCAGGGCCACCGAGGTCTCCAGCGGCCGCCCACCTGATGGACTTCACAGTCTCACCCAGGCAGGCCCTGGGCCACGGGATGGCCAACCCTGATCCTCTCACGGCCCCTCATCCATGCTCCCCGACACCCTCTCTGGGATCCTCCTTCCCCTCCTTCTCTCCCCCCCCCCGCCCCTCCCTCTCACTCCTCCTCCACCATCTCCCCCCCTTACTGGCACAGGCACAGGGACATGCACACCCAGCCTTCCCAGCAGTCACCAGGCCTCTCCCCACCCTGCAGCGTGTGCCCAGGATTACACAACAGTTACTCTGGCCTCAGGGCTGCCTTGGGGGCCCGCCTCCCCTCCCAGGGGCACTCAGTAGCCCAGGATGGGGAGAGGGCGGGAGGTTAGGTGTGAGAGTTCGAGATGTGCCTCCAGCCCCTCCGTCTGGAGTTTAGGGATTGGAGTTCAAGGGTCAGAGACAGGGTGGCCAAGCCCCTGAGCCTATCACCTTCTTGGGACAGAGCTGACTCTTCCAGGGACCACCTCCATCCTCCCCTGCCTCCCCCCCACCCCCTTGGTCCCAGGGGGGAGGGTGGGACAGGGCCAGGACGGGGGGCTAGCCGGCTGGTGCTGCCAGGCCAGGCCGAGTGAGGAGCCGGGAGCCCAGCACTGGGTCTTCAGGCCCCACAGCCGGGCAGCGGGGTGTCAGGGCTGTGGTGGCCCTGGGGTGGGCGGCTGGGGTAGGCGAGGGAAGGGAGCTGCCTCGGGGCCGGGAAAGCTGAGTCAGGGGGGCAGGCCCTGCCAAGCCCTTCCTCGGGCTCCCCTCCCTCGCTGCGCGGAGATGGGGTGAGAAAAAGGAAAGGGACCCCTTCCGAGGAGCCCCCGCCTGACACCCGCCTGAGGCTGCCACTGTCACCCCGAGCAGGAGCACTGGGGTGCCCCGGCCTGCTGCCCGGAACTTCCCGGGGTCCCCTGGCCTGTTTTCTCACCTCGTCTCCGTCCGTCCGTCCGTCCCAGCCTCGGCCCCTGCCCTGGCTCCAATCCCACACTCAACCAGGTCCTGCCCAGCCCCAATCTCAGCCCAGGACCTCTCCAGCCCGGCCTGGCCCCAGCCCTAACTGCAGCCCCAGCCGCTGCCCCACCCCTGGCCCCTGCCTCTGCCCGGCCCTCCGTGGACCTTGGGGCCCTGGGGCCAGACCCTTCGGCCAACAGCCATGACCTCTGTGCCTGGGCCCAGACCCTTCGGCCAACAGCAGCCTGGTCCCCAGCAGCGCCCAGGCCATGGGGAGACCCCGGGCCCCCCGCCTCCTGCTCCAGGCTTTACTCTCCCAGGGGCCGCCTCCCCCAGGCCAGTCTCCCCATCTCCTTCCCCACCACCTCTCTGCCGCCGCCACCCTCCCCACCCCCGGCCCAGCACCCTGCCCAGGAGCTCAGGCCTGCCACCCAGCCCGTCTATAAATAACTGTTCAGGCCCCACCGAGCACAGCCCCACAGGGCCCGGCCTCAGCCGCCAGGGCACGCTCTGAGGACCCAGTGGCCCCCCGCTGGTTCCCAGGCCGGAGCTCCAGGGAGGAAACACCAACTTCCCACTGATAGCAGGCCGGGAGGGCAGCCTGGGGGCGGGCGCCGAGGGCCACGGGCTGGGCTGGGAAAGGGGTCCCGGTACTCACAGGGGGGACGAGGGGAAACCCTTCCATTTTGCACGCCTGTAACATCCAGCCGAGCTCCGGTCCGGTCCCCTGCCTCGGTGGGGGCCAGTGCGGACCCCCTCGGGATGGGAAGCCCCGTCGGGGGGCTGGACGGACGCCGGGCGCAGGGCTTGGGCCTGCCCCTGAGCTACAGGCGCCCTGCGTGAGCCCCCTCCCTTGACATTGCAGGGCCAGCGCAAGTTCCTGATTTTATCGAAGGGCCTGCCACTGGAAGATAGTCCCCTTGGGGTGACATCACCGCCCCAGCCCGTTTGCATAAATCTCTTGCGCTACAGGAAGTCTCTGGGCGCTGGGGCAGGTGGTGCTGCAGGGGCCGGCCTGGCGGGCTGTGGGGGCCAGGCCCCTGCCCGGAGGAAGCTGGGACTGCGAGGGGCGGCCTGGGGGGCTTGGGGCGGGGGGGAGGGGGAGAGGAAGAGTGGGAGGGAGGAAGGCTAGCTCTACCACGGGACGGCCTTTGCTGCCCTGGGCCTGTGCTGAGGCTCTAACCCCTAACCCCCCGGTCGGCAAACTGCTGCTCTTTGGCCCCTTGAGTGTGGCTCTTCCACAAAATTAGGAGTACCCTAATTCAGTTAATAACAATGTACCTACCTATATAGTTGAAGTTTTAAAAATGTGGCTCTCAAAAGAAATGTCAGTCGTTGTATTGTTGGTATTTGGCTCTGTTGACTAATGAGTTTGCCGAACACTGACCTAACCCCACAAATGCTTCCTTCTCTTGAGACCCCTCCACCCCCAGGTGGCCAACAGTCACTTCCGTGGGGTCAGGGCTAGTAGGGGTGGCCTCTTGGGGCCTCCACTTTCTGGGGCCAGCCTGGCTGGCGAGGGCTGATCCAGCAGAGGCCAGGCCTGGCTCTTCCTCGGCCTGGAGCCCCCATGCCCTGGGTGCCACCCAGCCTGGCGCTGGGCTCTGGGACAGGGTCCTCAGCACAGTGCGCTCTCCACTTCCCCCATCCCAGACCCTTCCCGGCGGCCCTCCCTTCACCAGAGGAGGGCCTGGGCTCTCACACCACCCCTCCCGGCTCCCTGAATATCACCGCTTCTTCCGTATCCCTGGGGGCTCTATTCCCAGCCCAGACTTCTGTTTCCTCGCCCCTTGCCAATGCCTGAATATCGAATCCAGTCCTTCTAGTTTACTAACCTTTCTTGTCTGTCCATCCATCTCTTTCCCCACCCATTTGTTTATCTATCTGTTTGTCCAACCATCTATCCACCCATCAAGTCAGTCATACATTCATTTATCTATCAGTTTACCCAACTGTCCATTCATTCATTTGTCTGTTAGTCCATTTATCCACTCACCTATCTGTTTATCTACTTGTCCATCTAGCCATCTATATGTTCATAGATCAGCCCATTCATGTGTTATTCATCCATCAGTCTTTCTACTGTACATCCAGCTATCAATCTGTCTGCCCATCAGTACATTTATCCACCTACCTACTCATCCATCCATCAACCTATTTATCTCTCCACCCATCCATTCATCTATCTTATCACCCATTCACATACCATCACCCATCCATCCATCCCCCCACCTGCTCATCACTTCATCCATCCACCCATCTATCCATCCACTCATCCTTTTATCTGTGCATTCTGCCAATATTAACTGAGTCCCAGTCTCTATGCCGAGTGCTGGGGAAATAGAAAAGTAATGGGACAAGATCCCTGCCTTCAGAGAGCGCCTGATCTAGTCTGGAGGGCAGAGGGATGAATAAAGACACATTTTGACCCATTGATATCTGGTGAGTCCAATTTCCTCCCATGTGTAGTCTAACCCCTTGCTTTATATCCCCTCCCCACTGAGACTGGCTTGCCTCCTTCCAGTCACTGGAACCCCAGACCCCCAAGTGTTTCTTCACTGGCAGCAAAGACCAGGGGTTCTTGGTTCACCATTAGATCACTTCCATCTCCACCGATGTTTTACATCCACTCACTTGGAATTCTCCAAGTGGCTCCAGGTCACAAATCCCCCGGACACCCTAGGGACCTGACCCAGGCTCCTCCCAAGAGGAGGTGGGAGGCAGGATGCCTGGACATCAGCTCCATCCTGCTCCCAGCTTCCCTGTGGAGAAGGCAGAGCCCCAGCTAACAGGAGGTGTGTGAGGGTGGCTCTGCTCCTTGGGAACCAGATCCTGCTGGATGTCTCCACTCATTCACTCATTCATTCACTCGTTGCTCTCTTGGTTTGGTTTGTTGAATGCTTGTTTATCTACGAACTCATTCATTTAATCACGAACTCCCCACGTGCTGAATACAGACATGAAGGAGGCATTCCCTGGGCTTCCAGGAATAGATGTTTGGGTTCAAACGAATTTCTTGCCAAGAAGAATGAGTCACCACCCAGGCATGAGGCACCTGGCGACCTCTTTAAACTTTTTAAAACTTCAATAAAGTTTAAAAAATGTGGACAGATTGATAGCTGGATGTACAGTAGAAAGACTGATGGATGAATAACACATGAATGGGCTGATCTATGAACATAGAGCCACATTTTTTAAACTTCAACTATATAGGTAGGTACAACTATATAGGGAGGCATCCCCTGGGCTTCCAGGAGCACAGATAACAGACGTGCAAACACATGCATTCTGGGGACGAGGGGGCACCAGAGGGAGGTGAGAGGTACACTGAGGAGCAATGACTTTGGTCAGGACCTCAGGGAGGAAAGCGTTGTCTGCTGAGGAGCCCGCCTGAGCGAAGGCCAGGAGGCGGAGCAGGACAGGGAGCCGGGAGCCGCCCTCCCTGTGGCTGGAAGCCAGACAGGACAGGAAGGCGAAGGGCCTTGAGAGCCGAGCGGAGGAGCGGGGTTGCGTCCAGGGGCTGGTTGCAGGGAGTGTGTGTGCTCTCCTCCGTGCCGCAGGCAGCACTCCAGCTCGGCCATGTGTTTTGGGGCCTAAGTCTCAGGAGACCCCAGGAGAAAGAGACTCCATTGTCCCGAGTCTGGCCAAGCCCAAGAGCCCTGAGTAAGGAAGCCCCCAAAAAAGATCCAGGGCCCAAACCTCTAGAAATGAGTGGAATGACTCTCTGCAGCCTCCCTTTCCATCCACCAAGTCCTCCCCATCCTTCCTCCCATCCTCCCTCCCCCAAAGCCCACCAGAGGCCTCTTCCCAAGCCCTCACACCCCAGGGACCTGCTGTCATGCAAAGCCCCTGGGACAGGAGGACCCAGATACTGAGCAATTCCAAGAGGACAGGAAGGGTCTGACCATCCACAACCCCAGGGCTACCAGCTCCTTTCAGAGGAGGGACGTTCTTTTCTGAGTGGCCAGCACTGTGCTGGCTGCTTCCACCTTGTGACCTCACGTAACCCAAGGGGTCCGTGACTCGCCCAGGTCACCCAGGTTGTGCGGAGAGCTGGGGCCCGAAACCCGACTTCTGGGACTCTAGAGAGGGCTGGGTCCTGGAGGGGAGGGGAGGGGAGGAGAGGGAAAGGGAGGAGAGGGGAGGGGAGGGGAGGGGAGGAAGGCTGAGAAGCACAGAGAGGGCAGAAAGGCAGAGAGGGGGAGAGGCAACAAAAGGATCAGAAGGGAGGAAAAGAGAAACAAGCTCTAGCTGGCTTGGCTCAGTAGGTGGAGTGTCGGCCTGCGAACCAAAGGGTCCCGGGTTCGATTCCAGTCAAGGGCATGTACCTTGGTTGCAGGCTCCTCCCCAGCTTGGGCCCTGGTCAGGGCTCTTGCAGGGGGGTAACCAATTGATGTGTTTCTCTCACATCGATATTTCTCTCTGTCTTTCCCTCTCTCTAAAAATAAAAATAAATATCAGTGGGAAAATATCCTCAGGTGAGGATTAAAAAAAAAAAAAAGAAGAAAGAAAGAAAAGAAAAGAAAGAGAAAAAAAAATAGAAGAACGTATCAAAGGAGGGCAGTGAAACAGCAAGAGCCTAAAGCAAGGAGAGAAGAGGGTGCCGATGGCAGGAGAGGGGGAAGAGGACTGGGGGACATGGGGTGGGGAGCCGGTGGTGACCTGGCCTCCTTCTGCAGTGAGGAAATGGGGACCAGGGAGGGTCCCCCACTGGCTGAAGGTCGCCAGGTGCCTCATGCCTGGGCGGTGACTCGTTCTTCTTGGCAAGAAATTCGTTTGAACCCAAACATCTTGGGGGTTCCAGAGAATGAGAGACAGAATTGTTTTAATTATTTTATTTTTTGAATAGATATAGTTTATGCACATGATACAACATTCAGAATGTACGAAGAGGGAAACAGCTGCCCAGTTCCTCTTCCCCAGGCTCCTGCAAGTTACCTGGTCCTTGTGTGTTTCCAGAGCTAACGGAAGCATACAGAAGCACCCAGGCAGACACGTTCTCTTGTTACATTTACCCAAAAGGGAGCATAAAAACACATTGTACTTCGCTCCCTCCCCCCCAAAAAAATCCATTCCACGCCCGTGCATATAGAGTTGTCTTGTCCTTCGGAGTGACTGTATCGTGTTCCAGTGTTTGGATGGACTGCAACCGTTTTGAATCATGAGAGACCTCATTCATATCAAAGAGCGCACAAAACATCTACAGTTTAAAGAATAATTATACCAGGTAAAGCGAGCACTCATGTAGCCACCATCCAGGTCAACGAGAGATGAAACATGTCCAGCCCTCCAGAAACGTCCACAAAAGTCCCCGTGAGACTCCTCCCTCTCTGAAAGCAGCTCCGTGCTAATGCTTTCAGTATGATTTCCTTCCTTTTCTTTACAGTCTTACCCCTCATGTGAATGTCCCCAACGCAGAGCTAAGCTTTCATCTTAACAGATTTCAGTCTTTATGAAAAGAGAGTCGTAATGCAAGCACCAGGGGAATTCTGCTCCTATTTCCACCATGACTTTGCGCGTAGCTGAGGCCCCTTTTCACGGCCAGTTGCTAACCTTTTCCTTAATCCGTCTCTGATGGATAGACATTCAGGTTTTTTTTTTTCCAGTCTTGTTATTACAAATAGTACAAGAATCGATGAAACGTGTTACTTTACACATATGCCAGTGTATGTTTAGGATAAATTTCCAAAAGTGGAAATACTGGGTGGGTCAAAGGGCGAGGGGTGTGTGTGTGTGTGTGTGTGTGTGCCCCCTGGAATAGTTTTCGGGGAAGAAGACGGAGTTGAATGCTGTTTCCTGGGCTGGATGGACTGGAGCAGCGGTCACCAACCTTTCAGAACTCACAGACCCCCGCGGCCGTGGACCACCAGTCGGCGACAGCTGGACTGGAGCACTGGCTGGGGGAGGGGGGGGTCCTTATGTTTTCACATCTGCTTGTCTATGAAAGGGCATCCTTCGGCCTGGCCAGTGGCTCAGTGGGTTGGGTATCGCCCCATGCACCCAAAGGTTGCATGTTTGATCCCCGAGGGGGGCGTGCAGGAGGCAGCTGACTCTCATGTCCATGTTTCTCTCTCGCTTCCCCTCTCTCTACAAAAAAAGCACTCCTTTCAGTAGCAAAGAACAAAGCATCGTTTTCTGTCTTCGATGAAAACAATGCAGGAAAAGGACCTACTACTTCTATGGAAGTATACGTTTGAAGGGAAGCTAATATTCTTATAAATTCTCCTTTCTCTGTATTTAATTCTCCAAGGTTAATCTTGATAGTTAAGAGATCGACACTGAAAATAAAATCATCTCGACCCACAGGCTGAGAACCGCTGCTGTAGAGCCTAAGACCATCAGAAAACACAGATATTTATTGTACATTACGATTCATTAACAGTAGCAAATTTACAGTTACGAAGTAGCAACGAAAATAATTTTATGGTTGGGGGTCACCACAACGTGAGGAACTGTATTAAAGGGTTGCGGCATAAGGAAGGTTGAGAACCACTGCCTTAAGTCATAATATTGAAAACGACATTATCTTTCTTAACTCAATGGAACTGAGCTGACTTACTTAGATTTTGCAAAGATTTTTACAGGGATTTTTGACTCACCTTTTCTGATATCAAAGGAGATGTATTTTTGAAATATATTTTTATTGATTTCAGAGAGGAAGGGAGAGGGAGAGGAGATAGAAACATCAATGGTGAGAGAGAAGTTGGTTGGCTGCCTCTTGCATACCTCCCACTGAAGACTGAGCCTACAATGAGGGAATGTGCCCTGACCAGGGATCGAGCCATGACCTCCTGGCTCATAGGTTGACCACTAAGCCATACTGGCTGGGATATTTGATGAGAGAGAGAGAGAGAGAGAGAGAGAGAAGCATTGATGTTAGAGAGAAACATCGGTTGGTTGCCTCCCATATGTGTCCTGATGGGAATCGAACCCATCACCTTCTGGTGTACGGGATGATGCTCCAACCAACGGAGCCACTCCGGCCAGGGCAAGATGTGCTTTTTAAATTGATATGTAATTGACATGTAATATTGTATTGGTTTGAGGTAGATGAGAGGGAGGGAGAGGCTGTCACGTTGCCCTTGGTAAAAGCTGTACCCACTTACCCTCCTACCAACAGCACATGACTGCTTTTCGCCACCGCGCTGGACAAGTGGGCGGCCCTGCGGGCTGAGCCCTGCAGAGGGACAGGGTGTCCCGGAGGCCTGGGCAAGGGAGGGCCGGCTGGGCTGCCCTTTGCCCCCACCGGGCTGGGTGGCTGAGGGGGGTAGGCTGGGTGCTATTGCAATCACAAAGTAAGCGGACAACAGGAAACGTGGGTGCTGTGTCCCCGAAGCTGAGTCCACAAAGGGGACACGACCCCTGAGCTTGCAGACGCCACAGCCTCAACCCAGAAGAGCTGTGGCGTCAGGGAACGAAGCCCCCTCCCCTTTCCCAGCACCGGGGTCATGGCGGGGCGGGGGGACAGGGCATGTGAAAGCTCAGGCCTCCACCGCGAGCTGGGAAGGTTGACAAACAAGCTGAACCACGTACAGAAATGGCCGTCTCTTGCAACTTCCTCTCGTGGTTGAGACACTGGGAGAGGCTCCTTGAGCCCCAGCTCGGGTCGCCTGGGCCCCTCAGAGCTCCCGGGCGCTGGGCAGAGCCCCGCTGGCTCTTCGAGGCATTGGGACACCCATCCAATGTTTACTCAGGGCCCTTTTCCCCTCCCCCCCCCCAAAAAAAAAAAAAAAAAAACAGGCGAAGACCCCTGCCTGGGGGCCGGATCTGGAGCAGGGGACGGGGATAAGCATAGTGTCACTGACGTCAGGAAGAGCAGCCAGGGCCCACGCCAGGCAGGGGCAGAACCAGCCACGAGGGCCATGTGGGCTGAGGGGAGAGGAGAGAGGGGAGAGGGGAGAGGTCAGAGGGCAGAGGGCAGAGGGCAGAGGGAGGGCTGCATCAGTGGGGCCTTGGGGAGCGCTGTGCGGAGCTGGGTTTTGACTCCAGCTGGAAGGGATCGCAGTGGGGCCCATTCTCTCTTCTTCAAAGCTGAAGTTGGCGCCATCCTCCTCCTCCCTGGGACGGATGGGGAAGCCAAGGCTCAGAAGTGGCTGGTGACTTGCACAGTGTGGCTCAGGGGCGGGTCTGCCTGAGACCTGGCTTGTACCCATGACCAGGGTGGCCGGGATGGAAAGAGCCTGTGGCCCCTGCAAAGGCGAAGGGAAGGGAGCGGCCTCTGCAGAGGCCCCGCTGTCCACCTGCACCAGCTCTCCTGCCCGCACACAGCCCCGGGCGGGCGTGTTGTCCTCAGTGCCCTTCCCAGTGCGGGGGCCCACCGCTGGCGAGCAGCCGAGGGAGCGGGGCTGCAGTGCCCAGGGCCCAGGGCGGGCTGCCAGGTCCCCATCTCACTTCTCCCAGGGGTGTTTGCGGGCCTAACCACCTTCCTCAGCTCTCACCTGTCCGCAGGCCAAGTGCAAAGCCCTGCGGCCTGGGCCGGAGCCCCAACACCCAGCGTCCGCTGGCCGTCCCACCCTCCCCCACCCCGAGGGGGCCGCCCCACCCCCACCTCCAGCCCCAAGACACTGCTCAACATTCCTAGAACCTCTTTCTCAATCTCCCACGACCTTTGCTCACATGCCACACCATTCGGCTGTCTCTCAAGGGCGCGCCTCCTCCAGGCTGCCCTCCAGACACCCAGTCCCTGTTTGCACCCTTCTCTCCCAGCCCCCGCCCCCCCACCCCCCGAGTCCCCCAGCTGTGCCAACTCCTGTCCCCCTGCCAGTCTCAGCCACCGGAGGCACAGACCTCCAGAGCTGGCCGGCCGCCCCGGGCCCCAAATCACGGCCACCCCACCACACACCCCCGTCTCCTGCTGACCAGGCCGACAGACGGGAGCTCACCTCCCGGCCACATCACTCAGCCTCCGGCACCTCAAACCCACCGCCACCCACAGCGACTTCCTCCTGCTCACCATGGGCAGCACCCCCACGCTGCGGGCTCGCCGAGGACGGGAGCTGCTTCCCCCAGCCCCCCTCGTCCGGGGAGCCCCCCTCTCCGTCCTCTGCCCTCTCCGTCCTCTCCCCTCTCCACCCTCTCCCCTCTCCACCCTCTCCTCTCCAGGTACCCCTGGATCCCGGGCTGGAAGTGTGGTCTCTGGGCAAGTTCCTTCCCCGCCAAAGCTCTTTCTACAGCACATGTGTCAAACACAAGGCCCGCGGGCCAAATCCAGCCCGCCAGACCTTGCAATGTGGCCCGCACCGCGCTGTCATCACTGCACTCCGCTGTCAGTTTATGACATTGTCAGTTTATGACTGTTCAGTAAACCATTCGGCCCGCGATTTAGGCTGGATTTTAGATTTTGGCCCCTTCTCTGATTGAGTTCGACACCCCTATTCTACCCGCGGCCCCGCATTGTCCAAAGGCCTGGGAAAGACGGTCGCCTTTACCTGGACACAGTAGGGGTTTGGTTACGGCCGTGGTCGGCACACCGCGGCTCGAGAGCCACGTGCGGCTCTTTGGCCCCTTGTGTGTGGCTCCTCCACAAACTACCACGGCCTGGGCGAGTCTGTGTTGAACAAGTGGCGTTAGAAGAAGTTTAAGTTTACAAAATCTGGCTCTCCGAAGAAATGTCGGTCGCTGTCCTGTTGACATTTGGCGGTGCTGGCTCCTGAGTTTGCCGACCACCAGGTTAGTGCGCATCCCTCGCATTAACCTCCACAGACGCTGACGGAGCCGGTGGAGACAGAGCTTGGCTGGAACCCTGCCCCCCGCCCCCGTGTGCTGTGTCGCTGAGGGCGGGCCACTTAGGGCCTCAGCGTCCCCGTCTGTGAAACGGGGGAGAGCAGGACGCTCCCCAGGGGCCGTGAGCAGGTCAGATGCCCGAGGGCTGTGGGTGGGTTGGCGGTGCCCAGTGCCCCCGGGGAGGACGGCCTTACTTGGTCTCCGAGGCTCAGGCTCTCTGCAGCCTCCACCCCTCTGAGCTCCCACCCAGGCCGCTGCACAGTCTCCTCTCCTGGAGAAACTGAGGCGGCAGGGGCTGGAGAGCCCTGAGGCAGCAGCCCCCGGACCCCCGCCACATACACACACACACACACACAATCACACACCACACACACACACACCACACACACCATACACACATACACACACACACAATCACACTCGCACACACACACTCACACCACACACACCTCTCACACTGTCTGAGCAACCAGCAACCAGATCTTGGCAGGGGAAAAGCCAGGCTGAACACAGGCCTGGGGTCCGGAGCGGGCCCCTTGTGGAGGGGAGGAGGGACCCTTGGGAAAGAAGGAGGAGAAGTGAGCATGACTGCGCTCCCATCACAGACCCAGCGCCGGGCACAGGCCCCGGACGGGGATCCTCTCCGTGTCACCGCTGAGCAGTGCGGCCCAGAGCGAGTCCGGCCCACAGGGCTCCGGCCACAGAGCCGCCAGGGCCGGACAGACCCGGGCTCCCGTCCCTGCCAAACCTGGTCAGCTCGCTGCCCCCGGGGGGCCTGAGCCCTCGGGGCAGGGGTCTCTGTGTGTGGGGTGGGAGGGCGAGGACCCCGAGGGGCCGGTGACGGAGAGGCTGACCCCCACGTCCCCGCTGTGGGGCCCGCGGCCCGTCGGAGGCCGCCCTCCCGGGATCCCGGGCAGAGCGGGGGCCGCCGGGCGCGGGAGCCGGAGGCGCAGGCCCGCCCGGAAGGAGTTAACTGTGCGAGGGGCCTGAGTGAATCAGAGGCTCCGCAGGCTGCGATGGAAATTCCCTGTGCATGGCGTGTGGTCACCCAGAAAAGGGAAACGGTGCTTTTCGGAGCGGAGGACAGCGGGGGCTGGAGCTCGGAGCAGATGCCGGCCTGGGTGGGGCTGGCGCGGGTGCTGTGGCCAAAGGGGCCGACCTCCGGGTCCGCTCAGACCCTGGGTGGGAAAAGGGGCTGTCAGGGGCCGCCAGGCCGGGCCGGGTGGCGAGAGTGTGTCCGTGGGCCCTGACGGATGAATAGGAGTTCACCAATCTCCGAGGAAGGAAGGAAGGGCACTCAGACCGTGGGAAATGCCGAAGCCAAGCCCCAGGGCTGTGACTCAGAAGGGGAGCCTGCTCCCACCTGCCTCGGTTGGGGAACCCGCTCCTGTCCTTTAGGGTCCATCCCACGAGGGAACCCTCCCACCCCAAGTGTCCACCCCACCTTCTTGGTGTCTCCCAGGATTCTGTAACTCACCTGCCTTCTCCACAGGCCTGGGGGCAGGGCCGTGTGCTAGCTTTAGAGAGAGCCTGCCCTCAGCTCGGTGTTTGTGAAACGACCAGATCAGAGGGAAGGACTGAGAGGCTCGGGGGGTGAGGGGACCCTCAGCCAGCGGCCGTGGCTGAGCGGGGCTCGAGCCCAGGCCTTCGCCTCGCCTGGCCGTGGCAGGAGGAAAGGAACGGGCAGTTGGGTCCTTCCCTGCAGGCCCGGCAGAGGGGCCTGAGCACGGGTGGCCTGTCCGGGGACGGCCATCTGAAAGCCCTGCTGTCCGAGGCCTGCAGCCCGTCACAGCGCTGGCCTCTCTGTCCGCCCCGGAGGGAGCCTGAGGTCCGCGCTGACGCCAGGGGGCGACCGGCCGGAGAGAGAAGGGGGTGGGTGTCCGGGAACCTGGACACATCCCCACCATGTGGCCTCAGGCCTCAGTGTCCTCTTACGGCGGCGATGAAGGGACAGGCTTGTTCAGAAAGAACTGGCTGAGGGTGCCCGCCCCTCTGCACCAGCCTGAGGCCATCTGCCTAGCGTCAGCCGTGCGTCTGCGTGCTGCCCGGTGCCCGCTCTCCTGGGAGCTGTCCCTGCGGCAGCACCGCCCGGCCTGCCCTTTCCTAAGCGGGGTGTGCTGTGGCCTCGGGCCCGGTGTCCGTCTGTCCCGCCCCGTCCTGCACCGTGAGAGGGGCCTGCGGCCCACGCCAGCCCCAAGAGCATCGTGGCCGGGGCCTCCCGCCCCGACGCCGGGCCCCTCCGGTCCCCACGTGCCCCAGGCCCAGGGCGCCCCGGGAAGCCACCCTCGGGCAAGGCCAGGCCGCACAGCGGCGGCCATCGGGGCTGGAGCTTTTCCAAGCACGAAGGGGAACTGAGACTGTGGGAATGGGCCTCGGGCGGGCAGGGTGGGCTGGGCCCCGTGGGAAGGGGCTGCTGCTCTCGGGCGCCCGGACGCATGGCGCCCTGGGGTCCCGGAGAGAGGGCGGCCTGCAGACTGGCCGCCGTGGGGCGGAGGGCCAGCGTGAGGTGCCTCCATGTCTCCCAGAGAGAGCCAGCCAGGCGGGGGGAGGCTGGGGGGCTGTGTGGGGAGGGAAAGAGGAAGCCATGGGGAGAGGGGGGATGGGGCTGCTGGGGATGGAGTGGGAGTGGGGGCTGGGGGCCTGGAGCCGCTGCGGCCGCAGCCGCTCCCTCCTCCCCTTTCGGTTTGTAAATAGCTGCAGGCTCCGTGCAGGCGGGATGGCCCTGCCCTTCTGCGGCCTGTGTCCGGGGAGGCCCGGGTCTGAGCCGACGCACGAACCCTGGGCGCGGGGACCCTGGGAGGCATCGAGGCCGGCCCGGCCTCGGGCCCGGGTGGGCCGGTTCCGATGGGCCCGGCTCTGGGCAGCCCCGAGCTGTGGTCACTGGGGTAACGCAGCTGAGGCAGAACTTGATGACTCGGCCACACGGGGCTTATTTATAACTGGCCCTCCGCGGGCAGGCACAGCTGCCGAGCCGCCAACTCAGCACTTGGGCTGGCCCAGGGCACCGAGGAGGGACCGGGCAGCATGGCGGGGCCCGGGCTGGCCTGGCGGTCCCTCAGCCTGGGCCGCGGGGTCCCAGGGTCCCCACGGCCTCCCGGGCGGGACAGGTCCTTGTGCTCCGCGGTGGGCGGGCCCGGGGCGGCCGGGGGAGCTGCTCTGGGCTGGCGTCTTGGGACCCCCCCGGGCCAAGGGGGTGGCTGGACTCGGTCAGTGGACGGGTCAGTCCCCAGGGGGGCTCAGGCCTCACCCTTCCTGAGAAGGAAACTTCCTCCAGAGGTCAGGCGCTGTCAGCAAACTCCACAGAAGCAAGTCATCTCCCCTCCCCTTCTCGCAATAGCAGCTTCAAAACAAAACAACAAAACACGTTTGGGAAGAGGGCCGGGTGCCGAGCCCCACGGCCTGGCCCTGAGGGTGGAACGCTAGGCCCCCGGCAGATGGGGAAAGAGTGGGTACCCCGCCCCGCTCCGGGGCGCCGCCATCACAGCACATGGCCCTCATCTCCTCGGGGGCCTGACGGGGCTGCCCCCGCCCTCAGGCAGCCACTTGCCTTTCTTCTGAGGAAGCATGCGAGGAAGGCGTCAAACCCTCCCCTGAGGTCGGCGGGAACACAGACAGAGAGAGGTGCCTAATCTTCCTCCCTGTCTGCACCGTCTGGGTCAGTGGTCCTCAAACTTTTTAAAGTGGGGGCCAGATCACGGTCCCTCAGAGAGCTGGAGGGCCGGACTATATGAACTACTAATTCCTACTGTAATACCTCGGCTGCGCTCACTGCCCAAAAAACCTGGCGGGCCGGATCAGACTCCTCTGTGGACCACATGTGGCCCACGGGCCGTAGTTTGAAGACCCCTGGTGGGTCAACTGTGCCATGTTCCCCTCTCTCAGACTGTCCCGTCCTCAACACCCTGCCTCCCAACCTCGGCCCTGGCCTTCCAACCTCCAAGCCTTGTTCCAGCCTGGCCCCCCGTCTGGCATGTCCTTTCCATCCCCCAGTCTATCCGAGCCCCCTCTGCCCAGGCCTATGCTGAGCCCCACGGCCTCGGCCCCAAAGCGGAGGCTCCTGGGATGTAAAAAGGAAGGCAAACTCTTGCCAGCGTGATTCAGTGGTTAGAGCAACAGCCCGCAAACCGAAGGATCTCGGGGTTCAGTGCCGGGCAAGGGCACCTACCTGAGTTGCAGGTTCCCCGCCCTGGTGGGGGCACCTACGGGAGGCAACCGATGGATGTGGCTCTCTCACATCGATGTTTCTCTCGCTCTCTTTCTCTCTCCTCACTCCCCTTGCCCCCTCCCTTTCATTCTTTCTAAAGTCAATTGAGAAAAAAACACCTTCCTGTGAGGATTAACAAAAAAAAAAAATATCAAGGCACAATTGGGGCCGCAGAGGACGAAGGGTTTCAGAGCCCGGGTCCACCATCGCTGCGCGGGGGAGAAGGCCTCGGCCTGGCGTGGGTCAGGGGTGGCCAAGCCGTTCCGGGAACGAAGGGGAGCTGAGACCAAAGCCACGGGCCCCGGCCCTCGGCAGCGCTCACCCCCCGGCCTCTGGCCCCTGGGGCCACCTGCTCGGCCCTGACCTTGAATGACAGCACTGCTGGCCCCTCCCTCTTGGTGGGAGCTGTTGGGGATGAGAGAGACAGAGGCCTGGGGTCTGGGGTCACTCAGGCCCTCTAAGCCTGGCTTGGGGCCTGGGGCCTGGGCCTGGGGCCTGGGGCCTGGGGTGGCGGGCCCACTTGGGCTCCTCGGGGCGGAGTTGGGGGCTACGCTCAGGGTACCCATCCTGGCCTGGGCTGGAGCCGCCCCGGCTGCAGCTGCCCTGTTTCCACATCGGCAGCAGCAAGTCCGGCGCCTGAGAAAACAGGAAGCGCCCAGTCACCACAGGAAGCCTGTGTGCGCAGCCTCCCCACCCCCGGCCCATTGCAACACGCCAACAGCCCCGTTACCACAGGCACCGCACAGCGGGGCAGGGACGCTCCGGCCGGCCCTCGGCCTGCCCGGCAGCCCGACAGACAGACAGACAGACAGACTCCCCCGGCCCTCCCGAGCCCGGGCCACGGGGTGGTGTCCAGCTGGGGCCTGGAGCGGCCGGAGGTTCCCAGGCTCCGGGCCTCATGCCCTCCTCTGGGTTCTCAGCCCGGGCCTCCACCCGGCCTGAGCCGGGCCTGCGCTGGCCGCGGTGAAATCAGAATGTGGGGTCAGGGGTCACAGAGAAGCCGTGGCTCTGCCCTGGCGGTTGGCAGCGGAGAACTCTGGGCCTGGCCTTCGGACCCTGACGGGACCCAATCCCCCAGCCTGCCCGAGGCCGTTGGCCCAGCATCTGCCACCTCCACGACCCCAGGGAGCCGTCTGCTCGCAAGCCCACACCTGCCCGCCACACCCTCTGCCCAGCCCCACGCCTCCCCACTGAGACCGTGCCAGCCCCTGGGTCGTACCCGGCTGGCCTTCGGGAGGCCGGGCCCTCCTCCCCCCGCCCCGGCCGCACAGCTCACCGCTGGTTTCTGGCTCCCCGGCGCAGCCCTCGGGAGGGGACGGGAGTCCAGCGGGGCCCAGACCCAGGTCCCGGGGAGGCCCGCGCGCCTCCAGGCCCGGGACAGCAGGGAAAAGAGAAGAGAGCAGAGCATTTCATGGCTATAATAAATCAAAGGGGGAAGTCAAGCAGGAGAAATAAGAAACTTCCCTACCCAGGGCACGGGGACCTGCCAGGCAGCAGCAGCCCCTGGTGCCCCAGGGCTTCCCTCCTCCCTCCTGCCGCCCTGGCCGGGGCCCAGCTCTGGTGCCCGCTCCCCAGGCCCAGGCACCTGGGCACCCAACAGTCCTCCTGGCCATGCATCCTGGGGCTGGGCAGCTCTTGTCTCTGGGTCTCAGTTTCCCCTGGATGGGCACAGAAATCTGAGAGCCGGGAGCGGGGAGGACCAGGTGCAGAGAGGGCTGCAGAGGGACAAGGCCCCTCGGGAATGAAGGGAGGATGAGGCACCCTGAGAATTCCTAGTGGGAGAGCTGGGCTGGGCTGGGCTGGGCTGGACAAACGTCTAGGAGAGGAGAAGCGGCCCCAAGCCAGAGGCAGGAAGAGCCCCGGCCCGCGGGAGAGAGCAGGCAGGGCTTGACCTCAGTGCTGTCCCTTGCTGACCTCTCTGAGCCGGACCGCGGGGCCCAGGGGCCGGGCGCCCCTGTGTGGGCACTGCGGGCACCGTGGCTCGTCCTCCACTCAGGTAGAGGTGTTTTTGTGTGTGTGTGTGTGTGTGTGTTTTTTTAAGGGGAGGGAAGCTGACCTATTACAAAGAAGGATGCACATCTGTAACCATTTTCAAGATAAAATGAGGAACTTCGGGAACATTTCGGCTAGTGTGGGGGCCACTCGGAGCCACGCCCTCCGATGCCCGGCAGACCCTCCGCCCGCCGCTCCTCGGGCCATCGAAATACTTAGGCGGAGACTCAGGCGGCCTCTACTGGAAGCCCTCCTGAGATGGTGCGCTCCCTCCCTCCCTCCCTCCCTCAGGCTCTCCCTGGGAGCAGACCCTCCTGAGAGCCAGCCCTGGGGCTCCGGCGACTTCGGCTGGACAGCTGCCAGCCGGGGCAGGGATGCAGGACAGAGCGGCAGGCCCTGGATCCCTCCGAGGGAGATCACGCTGCTTCACTCCCACCCCGTCAGGCTGATAAGATAAGAAAGTGGCGGTGACTGTTGGGAGTCCAGATCGCCGAGCCAGACAGATCCAGGGTGTGAACCTGGGCAAGTGATCGCACCTCTCGGGCCTCAGTTTCCCCGTTTGGAAAACGCCTGCCTTGAAAGCGTGCAAAGAGACGAAGGAGGCCATGGGATGGGGTGTTCGTGTGGCCAGCATCACACAACAGAGGCCCCTCCCATCCGCACTCAGGAGCCCCACTTCCGCCTCCTCTCCCCTTCACCTGCCTGAGGGGGGTGAGACCCGAGGCTCCCACTCTTCTCTGCACCCCCAGGGCGGGCTCCGGGCCTCGCTCTGACCGGTCAGGTCTGGGAGCGCGCTGTAGCTGCGGTTCCCAGCGGCACCCCAAGGCGCTCCCTGCCTGGGACGGAGACCTGGGGCCCCAACACCTGCCCTGGCAGGACTCCCACCTCTGCGCACACTGCTCCTGCCTTCACAAGATGCCCCTTTCACCCTCAGACAGCCACGACCGTTTCAACCACTGGTGCCGTTCGCCGGGCACTTTACATACACAACGTCTTGTAATCCCCGAAGCTGCAGGCCTTCTGACCCCCAGCTCACAGACGGGGACACTGAGGCTCCGAGGGGAGGCGTGGCTGGTACCGGATCAGCTGTCCAGAAAGGTGCAGTTCTGAGACGGGGGCTCGGTTCTGGCCGGCGACCCAGTGGAAATCCTATGCAAACCAGGATGCAAAGCAGCGCCTCTTCCTCTGAGCTTTCCGGCGTGTCACTGCTGCCCAGGCCCATGGCTTCTCCCGTTCCCCCACTCTCCCCCCATCACCAGAGCCCCTGCTCCTCCCGGTCCAGGTGGCAGGACAGCAGATAAAATCCCCTCTTTTAATCCCCTCTAAAAAGATGAGCAGACCTCTGTACCAAGTGCTCCCCTGGCCCCCTAGCCTGGCGTGCACCCCGAGCAGTGAGACGTAATCCCTGGAGAGACAGGCCCGAGGGAGCAGCCTCCCCTGGTGGCTAGAACCAGGGCATGGGTGCCAGGCATTCACAGGTTCAAATCTCAGCTCTGGGCCTGAGGCAGCAGCACCCCTGGGAAGTGACTCCATCCTGGAATGGACAGGGAAGGCCTCTCTCTCCAGGCCAGGAGACGTCACAGGAGGGAAATATGTTTTTGTTGTTGTTTGTTTATATGTTTTATTGATTTTTATTATTATTTTAATTTATTTATTTATTTATTTATTTATTTTTACAGAGAAGAAGGGAGAGGGAGAGAGAGTAAGAAACATCAATCAGCTGCCTCCTGCACACCCCCTACTGGGGATGTGCCTCAACCAAGGTACACATCCGTGACCGGAATCGAACCTGGGTCCCTTCAGTCCGCAGGCCGACGCTCTATCCACTGAGCCACACCGGTTAGAGCAGAAATGTGTTTCTAAGGGCTCGGGCCTTCCTGGTGCCTGGTCTCCTTTAAGCCTCATCACAGCTCTGACAAGTAGGGACTCTCATTACTCCCGTTTTATGGAAGAAGCCACGGGCAAAGGAGTCTTTCCAAGGCCAGAAACACACAGCCAGTTCCCTGTGCCTCCAAGTCAGATGCACTTACACTGCCCCCGAGAGGTCCCCCTTTCTTTCTCCCAGAGTGCTCCCCACCACCTCCGCCCGCAGGGTCAGAGGCCCCGAGTGGCGAGCGGAACCAGAACCGGTTGGAATTGGGGGGCTTGGCCCTGCCTCGCCCTGGTGCAGCCCCCAAATGCCTGACTGCCCTTGCTCTTGGCTCGGGCTTGCTGACAGCTGCCTGGGCACACAAGGCGCAAGGCGTGGAGACCAGCTGCAGCAGGGCCGCTCCCAGCCGCTCCCACTGTGTTGGCCACCCTACCCTGTAACCGGTAACCCCGTAACCCTCGTGGTGTCTGCCCTCTCCCCTAAGAGAGCTGTGAGCCCTCCAGGAGGCCTGTGGGCTGGGGCCCGAACACCAAGAAGCTGAACTTGAGCTGCTCGCCTGCTTGGATCCCTCCCAAGGTCCTGGGAGAGAGGCCTCGGGAAGTTTGCATTTGTGATTTTGTCACTTTTTCTTAAAGAGGCCCCCAAATTAAATAGCTCAGTCCCCGGACTGGGGGCAGTGCAGAGAGCAACCCTCCTCCGCCCCGCTCCGTGCTGTCTCTGTGATTTCAGGGGGACCCCCGCCCTCCCACCTATGCAATGGGGGTGATCCCCGGAGGGTCAGGGGGGGCAGCAGGGCAATGAGAGGAGCTCAGGGCCCCCATCTTCCACAAAAGGCCCGAATCCCCAGAGGCCCTTCACCAGCCCCGACTGGTTTCACCTGCAACAGCTTATTCCCTGCGGGGATAAAGGGGGCCCTACCCCCGTTTTCCAGCTGAGATGACAGCTTTGGGACGGAAGGAGATGGGAGGAGGGCCGGCGGACGGGGCTGGGGGGAGCGGCCCGGGTGCGGGGGCGGCTCCGCGTGGGGAGGGGAGGCGTCCCGCACAGTCTCACCGCAGAGCAGACCTCGGCCCTTATCTGCTCCGGCAGCTTCCGCCGCCCACCCCCGGGCAGCCCGCCCCCGCCCCAGGCCGGGAGCGCCCTCCCCCGCCGGCCCCCAGGGAGCGGCCCGGAGCCCAGCGGAGCGGAGAGGCCCGCCCCCCACGAGGGGCCGGAAGTGATAAATAACTCCGGGGGAAGCGGGGCACCTTGGCCATGAGGCCTCCCTGCCCCAGCCTGTCCACCCCAGTCAGAGGGGCTGCCCCGAACAGGCCGCTCCGGCCAAAGCTGAGAGGGAGTCGGGGGGGGGGGGGGGCAGGAGAGGCAGGGGGTCGGTCTCCATGGGGGGGGGGGGACACGAGACCCCCGATCCCTCCTGCACACACACACACACACACACACACACACGTTCACATGCATACATACACACTCGCTCACATACATGCACACACACTCACATGCACACTCACACACACTCACATGCACACACATGCACACACTCACACACTCGCATGCACACACACACACATACTCTCTCTCTCACATACACACACACACACACACACACACACACACTCTCACACACACACACACACTCACACGGCACAGAGCCATGGGCGGGCCTGGCACAGGTGTGGGAGGGAAGAGAGACGCGCAGACAGACAGACACCTTAGAGAAAGTGAAAAGCCAGCCACAAACGGGAGGAGGTGTCTGCCTCGGAAGACCTAAAGGATACGCATCAAAAATACATCAAGAACGTGCCAATCCAGAGGGAAAAAAACACACAAGTGACCCCATAGAGAAACAGTTACAAGACACGAGTGGGCATTTTGTCAGAGAAGGAGGCACATTTGTGCCACCCGCCTCTGAAGGATGCTCAAGCCCATTGGCGCCGAGGGAGATGCAAATGAAGGCCACAATGAGGTGCTATTTTACACCCGCCCTCCGGAGGGCAAAAATAACGGGCCCTCAGCACCCAGTCTTGGAGGAGAGAGAGGTGGGGCCACGGAATCGCCAGGGCTTGCAACTGGTATAACCACTGGCCGGAGCAGCTCACACAATCTAGCCTTATCTCACCACGGGAGGCCCAGCGAACCCCTTCAGGCATAAAGTCTAGAGAAACTCCAGCAAGCGCTCCAGAGACAGGGCCGAGAAGGGTTAATGCTGCCCTGTTCTTAGCAGCAGCAGTACTGACACAACTCGCGTGCCCATAAACCAGAGAACGGCTAAATTAATGACATTGGCTTCCTTCACACAGCGGCACATCACTCAACGGTGCGAGCAAATAAACCAGTTCCCCGCGATATCATGAATGAATCTTAGCACAACGAGGCTGAATGAGAACGCCCAGGAGACAGATACTTCCTGTGAGGTCTCCACAGATAGCCACGCAGGCTCCTTCCTCCTGACACCTGTGTGTTCAGGGAGGGCAGGATTGCCCACCCGTAGGGCTCCAGGGCAAGGCTGAGAATAACCAGGGAGAAAATGCTGTTGGCCCCTGGGCCCTACCAACAAGCACTTCAAAATGTAACCGGAAATATCCTATTCAAAATAGCCGCAAAGATGTAAAATACCTAGACGTGAACTTATTATGCAGAAGTAAACAGTGGTGCAGGACCTATAGGAACACAATTAAAAAATCACTGAATAATAGAAGAAGAAAAAACACCTTAGAAGAGCTTTTTTCCCTTATTTAAAAAAAAAGCCAAGTCAATCAGAATACAGTATAGGTAGGTAGATGAATGAAAACTCCATTGAAACTATTTTGTGATCAACACAAAACTCAGGTTCCCCCCAGGAGGAGACAGGGAGATGGATGGGGGGTAGGGGGGGAAATACTGTATTTCCCCGAAAATAAAACATTCTCCAAAAATAAGACCTACTTACAGGTTTCCTTCTGAGTGAAATATAAGGCTTCCCCCAGAAAATAAGGCCCCCCCCCAGGCTCTGTCTCAGAATGCTATTGCTAAACATGAGAGATTTGGTCCACTGATTCTGAAAGCAATGGAGTCACAAGAAATTCACCAGGAAATTCAGGAATTGGATTGTTATGATGATGTTCCAGAAGATGATGACATGACTGTCATTGAATAAATGAGTAAATTCTTGATACTGTAGGATTCACAGTTTGTCTGGTTTGTGTTGACAACTACCGTACTACCGTACCATATACAGGTAATAAGTTTCCTTTATTTTCATTTAACAATAAATGCATACCGTATTCTTCTTCATGGAAAAAATAAGACATCCCCTGAAAATAAGACCTAGCGCATCTTTGGGAGCAAAAATTACAATATTTTCGGGGAAACAGGGTACGTAAGCGAATGGATCGGGAAACACCAGTGAAGTAAAAGCTGCCCTGCAGAGGCTCAGGTCCACAGGATTTCGCTCCCCTTTGCCCTTCTGAGGTTGGAGAGAGGAAAAGGAAGACATTAGACTCATTGGGACAGACTTGATGCAGGGTCTAGGCAAGCTTATCTATCTTTTCAGAAGCCCAAGGCTTAGGGTCAGGGGTTCCAGACAGGCAGGTCCAGTGTGGAGAGATGGAGCCTCTGTAGGAGCAGCGGGCCCTGAGTGAGCACCGACTCTGCCCCTTCCCGTCTGCGTCCATGGGCCAGTGCTCACCGCCCCGAGCCTCATGCCTTTCCCCAGGAGGTTGCTGCCTGCGGGCCTGCAGCCCCCGGGAAAGCCCTGCGAAGGGAAAGCCACACGTGGGAAGCAGGAGACGTGTGCATCGTCACCCCAGCCCGGAGCCCCCAGCCCTGCACTGCCGGTCTCCCAGCCACTGCCTGGTCAGCAGGCCCGGGCAGTCCCGCCTCCTGGAAACAGAAAGCCGAGGCCGAGTTGGTGAGAAAGGCCCCCGTCAGGGTACCAGAGCCATAGCCATGTGTAAAAGGCAGGCGCCGGGCAGTCCCGCAGAGTCAGAAGAAGAGCTCTGCAGTCCCTCAGCCCTGCCTGGCCACTCAGACCCAAGCAGTGCCCAGGCCCTCCTGCCCTGCTGAAGTTTGCCTGTCCCTGAGGCCTCCAGGCCAGTCAAAAACTCATCCGTGCTCACAAGGAGAGAGGATCTCCCCACCCTGTGTCTTTATCTGTTCTTTTCATTGCTGTGATATCTTTTTTATACCCATGTGTCTATCTACAAACATAAACAATAATAGCAGACCCTTAAACAGAACTCCCATATGCCAGATGTAGTGCTAAGTGCTTTAGACATATTTATTCATTCATTCATATTTTGTTTATTTAAAATGGGATCATGTCTCTCTTTATTCACCCATTTTATTTTATTTAAATATATATTTTATTGAATTCAGAGAGGAAAGGAGAGGAAGAGAGAGCTAAAAACATCAATGATGATAGAGAATCTTGATTGGCTGCCTCCTGCCCGCCCCCACTCTAGGGATTGAGCCCACAACCAGGATATATACCCTTGGCCTGAATCGAACTTGGGTTCCTTCAGCCCGCAGGCCAATGCTCTATCCACTGAGCCAAAACAGTTAGGGTGACATATTCATTCATTTAATCCTCACAACAATCCGATATAGTAATTCATTTTATAGATGAGGAAACTAAGGCATATGGAGTTAAGTAATTTGCCTCAGAAAATCTAATACCAGAATCTGGTTGTCTTAACCTTAACCATCAAACTAGGAGACCATTACAGATATATATATATATATATATATATATATATATATATATACACACACACATGTATATATATATGCACACACATACAATACACATATATACACACATGTATCTGCACACACACATAAATATTTACATGCAGTCATGTGCTGCATAACATTTCAGTCAACAAGGGTTTGCATATATAATAGTGGTATACCACATGCGTGTATTATTAAATTTTATTTATAATTTTTAAAAATATATATTTTATTGATTTTTTACAGAGAGGAAGGGAGAGGGATAGAGAGTCACAAATATCGATGAGAGAGAAACATCGATCAGCTGCCTCCTCCACACCCACTACTGGGGATGTGCCCGCAACCAAGGTACATGCCCTTGACCGGAATCGAACCTGGGACCTTTCAGTCCCCAGGCCGACGCTCTATCCACTGAGCCAAACCGGTTTCAGCTAAATTTTATTTATAATTTTTAATATAAGTACGTGATTATATACATGTCTTAACATGTTTTTAAATTTTCCTTTTTTATATATTTTTTAAAAATTTTAATCCTCACCCAAGGATAGGTTTTTTATTTTAGAAAGAGAAGAAGGAAGAGAGAGAGAGAGAAAAAAACATCCAAGTGAGAGAGAAACATCCATCATTTGCCTCCTGTACATGCCCTGACTGGGGCACAAACCTGAAACCTAGGGCTGTGCCCTGACCAGAAATCAAACCCACAACCCTTTGGCGCACAGGACAACATTCCGACCAGCTGAGCCACACCGGCCAGGGCCCTTTTATGTTTTTATAGTTTTTCTTTCCCCAACCATAAAATTTATGTTATCACCCTATTGCGTGATCGTATATATTTTTTATTTACAATTATACATGGACTTTTATATACAGATTCTCATGATCACATGTACATATATAAGGTTCCTTTTGTCGTTATTTTAAAATAGTGGATTATGTTAAATGAATATTTAATGCCCCTTTTCTTACTTGGTTATGCCTGGAAGCCCCCTGCAAGACCTAATTCACTGCTTTTAACATCCCACATTAGTTTACCCACCACGACCTTCCACCTGGCCCTCCCGCTTATTGCCATCTTCCAGTCCCATCCCCAATGCCCACGTTGCTTTAATCCGTTAGCAAGTCTGATGGTAGACATTCCAGGCCCGGTGAGAGGAAAGGCCAGTGAGAAGGCAGCAAATGGCAGCTCTTGCCCCTCCTCTGGCTGGTGGCCAGCAGCCCTCAGCCCCCAGAGGCAGGAATGCTGACTGCACTATTGTGAAATCATTTGTATATTGTGAAGTGCTTTGCATATGATGGAGTGATTTGCATATGGGGGGGGGCCATCTTAGAGATCCCAGATCTTCCTCCCCTTGCAAAGAAACCAACCCAGGGTTTCCACTTCAGAACTCAGGGAGGGTCACAAGAGGGCACCCTGATCTACTTCTCTGATCTGCCTGGTGGGGTGAGGCAGCCAGGGGTCTTTCAGAGAAAAGCTGATCCCACCTGGAAGGAGCTGAGAGTCTAGACATTGGAGTGTGAGGTGGTACAGGTCATCAAGTGTGCCCTCAGAGCCCCCAGGAGAGGAGATGGACTCAGGGCAGATGAAGGGAGCTATCATGGGATGCAGATGAGGGTCCGAGGCTTGGAGAACCCCACCTCATCACCATCTCTGCCCAAGTAAGTACCCACATGCCCCCTCCTGTACATTCCTGGCTGATTCCCAGAGAAGGTTGCAAAGTGGAAACACCAAGACAGACTCCCACACTCTAGAAATGAGAGGTGCCGTCGCATGCTCTGGGCTCAGGGACACCCAGAGGTTTGAATCCTGGCTCTGCCAGCTGTTCCATTGTTTCACCCTGGGCTAATGGTACCCGCCTCCGGGTGTCCGTGGGATAGAATGAAGATTCCATAAGAATGCGAGTGGATGGCACATAGCAGGTGTTCAGTACATTGCAGTCATAATAATAATGCTATTGTTTGCTGCCCTCGTCTAACAAGTCAGGCCAATGTCCGCTAGGTGAGGAGGAGCACAGAGCCCTTGCTTTCCTCAGGTTTGGAGCTCAGAGCAGCAGTGTCAAGCCACCGTGCACTGGACCCCAAAGGGTTACAATCTCTGGAGACAAAGGCCTGAGGTTCCCAGTGAAAAACCAAAGCACAAAAATAATTCGATGAGTAAGAATAAAATTCCCTCTTCTGAGGTTCCCGGGGCTAGGCCCCTCCCTGCGGCAGACACTTCCCCTTTCCCCGTGTTCATGGAGGAGCCAGGCCAGTGACTCAGAACCGAGCGCTGCAGCCACCCTCCCACCCGGGAGCCGGGCCGCCGGCCGCCGGCCGCAGGCTGCGAGTCCGGCATGCGAGCACGCCCCCGTGCGGCCGCGGGGGGGACTGCAGCCCGAGAAGCAGCCGCGCGGGACCGACCCGCCAGGCCGGCCGCTCGCGATCCCCGCGAAGCCACAGCCCCGGCCCTGCCCAGCCCGCTGAACGCCGTACCCGAGCTTCTCCCACTTCCGCCCGGCCCTCCCCGCCGCCCCTAGTCCGGCCCGAGCGGAAGTGCGCTGGCCGCCCGGATCCCCCATGGCCGCGGAGCGGAAGTGCTCCCGGACAGCCACCACCACCCCCCCCCCCCCCCCCGCACACGGCGGCGCGCGGCGCCTCGGGTTCCGGACGGTTCCCGAGTGACGTGGCCGCGCGCCGGGGGCGGCTCCGGGCCGGGGGCCGGGCTGCGGGGCCGGGCGGGGCCGGCCCGGGGCGGGGCGCCGCGCCGCCGCTGGATGGCCGGGCCCGCCCGGAGCGCTGCCGCCGCCGCCGCAGCCCGGTGAGTGACCGCCCGGCCCCCGGGCCCGCGCCGGGGCGGGATGGACCCGGCGATCCCCCGGCCCCGGCCCGGGCCCGGACCTGGCCCCTCGCCCGGAGCCTGGAGTCCAACTTCCCGGGCTCCTCTGCACGTCGCTCCGCATCTCCGCCTTGCTCTCCCCTCCTGTCCCATCCGCTATCTCTGATCTCTTCCTCTCCACTCTCTTGCTTTCTTTTCTCCTTCTCCTCTCAGACTCCGCACCCCCTTCCCCTTTGCCAGACCCCATCTCTGCGCGATCCCCTCGTCCCTGCGTGACCCGCCTCGGCCTCCAAGCCCGACCTGGCCCGGGCCTGCCTCTGGTCCCCAGTGGCGCCCTGCGGTGTCATCGGGGTCTCCGGCCCGGGCCGGGCGTGGGCATCGTTTCCAGAGCAGCTGCTTCCCCTCCCTCCCACCTCAGGCAGCAGAGGAGGAAACTGAGGCAGGAACTCTGCAGCCAAGGTCACAGCCAGCACGAGACAGGGCAGACCGCATGGGCACCTCATGCCTGAGTTTCCAGGCTGAGCCTCTCTCCTGGTTGACTCACATTGGAGTCCTGTGACCCCGGCTGGGTGCATCCCTGCTGCCCGGTGCTGTGCTTCCTCCCTGCCAGGCACGTTTACCTGCATTATCGAGCTCATCTATGTGCACGACCATGAGAGGGAGGCAACACTTATCTTCGTCCTATAGACAAGGGTACTGAGGCTCAGAGAGGGGGCTCCAAGCAGCTATAAGCTGCCGCTGAGCCCAGCACCAAGTTAGCCGCGGTGCTCTGAGCATCTGTGAGGCAGCTCCCGCTGCGGGATCCCTCCTCCTCAGCCCCACCTCCTGCCTGTGTCTGTGCCCCGGGGACACTGGGCTCATTTCCTAGGAAGAAGCTCTAAGGGTCCTGTCCTCGCTCCCTCGCTCCGTTGCTGGGTTTCACAACCGGCACCTCCGAAGGTCGCCCCCTCGAGCTAGACAGTGCCAGCCTCAGTCCCTGGGGTGCCCTCGCCAGGGCACATCCCGGTAGCCAAACCTCCCCTGGCAGCCAAAGGCACCCGGCTGGGCCGGGCCTGCCCTGCCGGTGGCTGAGGGGAGCCAGCCTGCGCCTCACCCTGTCATTAGGAAAAGTTTAGCCTCGGGCAGACCTGCTGACAGAGTCAGAAGCCGGAAGCCGGCTCAGGAGGAAAAAATGTGGTCCTTGGAGCGTGGAGGAGCGGAGCCCTTTGCTCTGTGCGCCCACTCTCTGGAGCCACGGAGGCCCTGGGTCAGGCCAGCGGGAGGGTGAGATGCCGTACTGCACACGCAGGTGTTCAGCCACGGTGGCAGCTCATGCGAGTGGCCTCTGTGTTTGCCAGCTCCTGGCATGCCTGGATGTCCCTGCTCTGGCTGCGGCATGGCGGGCCCGAGGCTCCTGCTCTTCGCCGCTGTGGCCCTGCAGCTCCTGGGAGGGGCTGGGGGCTCCCAGCAGGCCCTCCGGAGCCGGGGGGCTGCAGCAGCCTGTCGCCTCGACAACAAGGAGAGTGAGTCGTGGGGAGCCCTGCTGAGCGGGGAGCGGCTGGACACCTGGATCTGCTCCCTCCTGGGCTCCCTGCTGGTGGGACTCAGCGGGGTCTTCCCGCTGCTGGTCATCCCCCTGGAGATGGGAGCCACCCTGCGCTCAGAAGGTGGGTGACCCTCCGCTGGCACTCTCTCTTCCCCGGAGAGCTGGGCCTCCCGTCCTGGGTCCCAGTGTCTGAGGTGGAGGGCGAGGACAGAATACAGTGTGTCACCGTGGCCCTGTGAGACCGGGGCTCCCCAGGCTCATCTGTTCATTCCGTTATGCGTCCTTTTATTCCGAAAGAGCAACCACTAGCGAACAATCACCAAGCAGCAGGAGAGATAGCGATGGGAAATATGGATGTCAGCCCGCCTGGGTTCAAATCTCGGCTCTGCCGCTTACCAGCTGGGTACCACTGGGCCAGCTTTACTTCGCCTCCCTCTGCCTCAGGCTCCCAGCCTGAAAAAGGCTGACGGTGGTGTCTACCTCACAGGCGCTATTGTGACAGCTGAAGGAGGGCATGTCCGTAAGGCAGCCTGGTGCAGGGGGAAGGCTGCGTGAGGGGCCCGTGCTGGGTGGGCCTTGGCCAGCGAAGCCCTGCCTCTCCCTTCAGCCTCTGCTCATCATGCAGAAGAGCTCTCCGACCCGGAGCCCCTGGGCCGGCCTTCCCCCGGAGCAGGAGGGAGGTTGGTCGCAGGCCCGCCTCTGGGGAGGGGTCTGGGCGGTGGGGGCCTGGCACGGATGGAGGCTCCCCTTGGCTCCCCTCCCGTGGGGTGTGCGTGGACTGTCTGTCCACAGCGGCACGTTGTAATGGAAAGTCCACGAGATCGGGGGGGGGGTGCCTTGTGCCCCCACCCCAGAGAGGGACACAGGAAGTCTGGGCGAGGGCGCCGGGCGCTGGGCTCCCCTGTTCATTCGGTCCCTGGGCCGGAGCTGCTGCCGCGGCTGTGGGTGGAGCCCTGCTCTCAGGCCTGTTCCTCAGCTCAGTCCCTGCGAGGTCAGGGGAGGGCAAGGTGACCAGACGTCCCGCTTTTGGCGGGACAGTCCTGATGTTTAACCATTTGTCCCGCGTCCCACTGCGTTGTTTTTTTTTTAAAAAAAGTCGGGACTTTTTTAAAACAAACATGGGACAACTTGTTAAACATCGGGACGTCTGGTCACCCTTCAGGGTAGGGGGGACTTGGATTGCTAGCTCCATTTTACAAATGGGGACGCACGGGCACAGAGAGGCGGTTCTTGGACCACCCTGAGGCCCCACAGCCTAGAAGCAGCAGCTTCCCCCGCCCCCCATCCTTGCTACCCCACCCCCAAAGCGCCTCCGCCCTCCGGGCCTCGGTGTCTTCCAAACTGAGAGTTTGGACACGGCCCCCCTCGGGCACCTCCAGCTCTGGATGCTGCACATCAGCAGAAATCCCCACACCTCTGTCACTTCTCTGCGAGTAGCAGGGGCTGAGAGAAGAAAACCCCGTGTAAGGAGTCCTCGCTTAGTGTATTCTGTTACCGGATCCCCAGAGGACCCCTGTCCGATAGGGACACTTGTCCCCCGTTTACAGGAGGGGAAACTGAGTCCCGGGAGCAGTCTGCCAAGGGCACCAGCCGGTGGGTTGGACAGCTGAGGCCTTAACCAGGAGGCAGTAGCTCTGCAGCCCGTCGTCAGGCTAGGGGCGTTCCTGCTGAGCTGTTCCTTTTAGAGGCTGACATTCTGGTTGGGACGACAGTCATCGGGGTGGGCAGAGGCCGGGTGGGCAGAGGCCGGGTGGGCAGGGTCCCGGGGGGTCAGCCCCCAGGCCCCGCCTCTCTCTCTGCCTTGCAGCGGGGGCCCGGCGCCTGAAGCAGCTGCTCAGCTTCGCGCTGGGCGGCCTCCTGGGCAACGTGTTCCTCCACCTGCTGCCCGAGGCCTGGGCCTACACGTGCAGCTCCAGCCTCGGTGAGTGAGGCCACAGCCTGCAGGCCACAAGCAGGCAGGGGTGGGAGGGGCCGGTGCCCATGCCCAGGCCTGGCAGGGGGGTTCTGGGTATCAGGCTGGGAACTTGCCCTGGCCTCTGTGGGAGCTCCCGGGGCGCCGCTGTCCCACCAGCCTCTGTCCCTGCCCTGGACGAGGTCCCCCATTCCACATGGCCCCTCTTCTCTGGCCTTGGCTGGGCCTGGTCTGTCAGTGCTGCCCCCTGCAGGTGGTGAGAGGCAGAGCCTGCAGCAGCAGCAACAGCTGGGGCTGTGGGTCATCGCGGGCTTCCTGACCTTCCTGGCTTTGGAAAAGACGTTCCTGGACAGCAAGGAGCAGGAGGGGACCAGCCAGGTGAGCCCCAAACTCCAGGTCCTGGGTTCCTCAGTCTGTTCTGCGGTGGTCCCAGGGCCTGGAGGCCCAGGTTCGGAGTTAAACCCTGGGCCAAAGAGGGTCTCTTGGCCTTTTCTTGGGGCCTCTGGGGGCTGGGCCAGCTTGTTTGGGGATCTGGGGAGCGACGGCCGTGCAGGAGGCGGACAGTCTATTGAGTTTGAGGGCACCTGGCGGACCAAGCAGCAGAGAAGTCTAGACAGAGAAAAGGGGTGTTCCCTGTCTCTGTTTCTCCATCTCTGCTCCTCTTCTGTGTCCACCCTGGCCAAGCGGGGGCCGGGGGGAGGGCATCTAATGTCACCTCTCCCTCCTTCTCCTGGCCCTAGGCCCCCCGCAAAGACCCCGCCGCTGCCGCCGCCGTGCTCAGTGGAGGCCGCTGTGTGGCCCAGCCGGCTGCAGAGCCGGGCCTGAGCGCCGTGGTCCAGAGCATCAAAGTGAGTGGCCCCTTAGGGCCCCCTCCTCCTGCAGCCGCCCCCCGCCCCCCGCGTGGCCAGCCCGGCTAGGCCCTGCCCGCCCTGTTCAGCTGGCCCTCCTCCCCTCCCCCAGGTCCGTGGCTATCTCAACCTGCTGGCCAACACCATAGACAACTTCACTCACGGGCTGGCTGTGGCCGCCAGCTTCCTGGTGAGCAAGAAGGTGAGTGGGGCTTGGGGCCGGCAGGGCGCAGGCAATGCCAGTGGGAAGGACGGTGCTTGTGTTGACCAGTTGGCTCTGCCTCCAAAATAGGTCTCCAGCCCATCACTTCTTGCTCCCTGCATCAGCAGCACCCTCCTCCGAGCCCCAGTCCTCCCTGTCTGCTCTCCTGGACGTGGTCTTTTGTCCCGAGACACTGGTCTGTTCTCCTGGCTGCAGACACTCCTTTTTGGGATCCATGCCTCTGCCTGCCCGCTTCCAGATGCTCCCCACCTTCCCCCGCCTCTGTCTGCCGACTGTGAACACCGCTTTCCCTCCTTCAGGGCCTCCGCCTCACACTGCCCCATCTGCCTGGACGCTCTCCCCCACCCTCCACGCTGGCTCCTCAGCCGTTAGGCCTCCGCTAAAGGTGCTTCCTCAGACAGGCCTCTGCTGCCCCTTGTCCGCCTAGGCCCATGACTCCTGCCCATGGCACCCTCCTCACCCCCAGCAGCTGTCCGGGAGTGGCTGCTACTCAGTCCTGGCCTCCCTCCTCCAGACTGTGAGCTTCCTGAGGGCAGCTCTTTGTCTGTCTGAGTGGCTGCTGTGTTCCTGGTCACTGAACAGTGGCCGGGCAGTGCTCAGAGCAGAGCAGACACGGGTAGGCTGAGTGGACAGAGGGTTCCCCCGCCCTCGGCACAGACCCCCACAGACTCCCCTTCCTGCAGATCGGGCTCCTGACCACCATGGCCATCCTCCTGCATGAGATCCCCCATGAGGTGAGTTCCAGAGGGCCAGGAGCCCAGCGAGGGGGTGTGGGCCGGGGGCGCGGGGAGGGGGTGCGGGCCGGGGCGCGGCCAGGGGGTGCGGGCCGGGGGCATAGCGAGAGGGTGCGGGCCGGGGGCACGGCGAGGGGGTGCGGGCCAGGGCTGCGGCGAGGGGGTGCGGGCTGGCGGTGCAGCGAGGGGGTGCGGGCTGGAGCCAGCAGCAGGGCGATGCAAGGGCTCGTGTGCGTGACAATCCTGAGGTGCTCAGGGGGTCTGGTCCTACCAGGGCCCAGAGTGATCCTCAGGCCCTCCCCTCAGGTGGGCGACTTCGCCATCCTGCTGCGGGCCGGCTTTGACCGATGGAGCGCAGCCAAGCTCCAGCTGTCCACGGCGCTGGGGGGCCTGCTGGGCGCCTGCTTCGCCATCTGCACACAGTCCCCCAAGGGCGTAGGTACGGGCGGCTGTGGGGTGGGGGCAGGTGGCCCTCAGCAGAGGGGTCCCAGCCAAGGGCACACCCAATATTGAGACGGGGCCCTCGGACCCCGCTGCGGGACGGGGGAGGGCCCCGGGGGCTCCCAGCCAGTCGGGCCTTCTCCCCCGCAGAGGAGACTGTGGCCTGGATCCTGCCCTTCACCTCGGGCGGCTTCCTCTACATCGCCCTGGTGAACGTGCTGCCCGACATCCTGGAGGAAGATGACCCGTGGTGAGTGCCTCTCGGGACTGCCCCTCCCGGGCCCTGAGAGGAGGGGGGGGGGGGCTCTCCTGGCCTCCTCCCGCCCCTCCCCCGCGCCAGCCCCTGAGCCCCCGCCCCTCTCCCCACAGGCAGTCCCTGCAGCAGGTGCTCCTGCTCTGCGCGGGGATCCTGGTGATGGTGCTGTTCTCGCTCCTGGTGGAGTAGCCGTCCTGACGCCCGCCCACCCACCCACCCGCCACCGCAATAAGACACTCGATTTACTCTGTGACCGTGTGTGAGGGCAGAGAGGGCGAGTGTCTGAGCCAGTGAGCTTCCAACCAACCAGAGGATGATGTGCGCACTCGTGTGTGTGTGTGTGTGTGTGTGTGTGTGTGTGGACAGAGGTGTGTGAGACCGACACTGTGATCCCTCATGCCCAGGGCCCACTGCCCGCGCCTGCCCCAGCCACACTGTGGTCCCCTCTCCTCGCCACCCTGCCATCCTGCACCTCCCAGAGAGAGCAGCGAGGAAGCCAGCGCTGGTCCCAAGCAGAGGCCTCCCCATGACCCCCAGGGGAGTGAAGGGAAGCCCCAGCAGCCCCTGGTGCAGGGAACCCCAAAGCTGTCCCCCTGGGCCTCACAGGTCCCTGGCCGAGAGAGTGAACCCTTCTGCTCCTGCACCAAGGCTGAGGCTGGGGTGAACCCCGCTGCATCCATGGTCGTGGCCCTTCCTTCGCCATCTCTACAGCCAAAGAAAGGAGAGGCAGGTGCTCTTGCAGCCCCCAGCCCCACTCAGCACTGACAGTCCCACCCTCCCAGCCTGAAGCCGCGCGATGCTTCCTCAGACCGGGGCCAGCTCCCGCCCCCCAGTGAACGCTCCGTGGCAGCACCAGCAGCTCTTGCCACCTCCGGCTGCCAAACAGCAGCCGGCAGCGCAGCCAGCAGCCCTGGGCCAGGGAGCCCGCCCGGGCCAGCTCAGGGTAGCTCGCGCCAGCACAGGGGCCAGGCAGACGTCCTGGGGGCAGGAAGAGAGAGTGGTTCGCGGCTGCCCTCCCTGCTCGGGCCCCTGTTAGGTGGGGGTGGCGAGGGCTCCATGTAGTCAGCACTCGGGAATGTGCCCTGGGAGAATGCTGAAGTCATAATCCCCAGCTATTTCCCTTGGCTGGCGCCCAGGTACGCAGCTGGCCCGCTCCGCAGCCAGGCCCAGCCCAGCCCAGCTGCTGACCTCGGACATTCTCAGAAGCGGCCATAAGAGGGTCGGAATGGTTTCACGGCAGTTTCGCTGATTCCGTTTGTATCTGTAAATACTTGTTCTATATATAAGATGCAAATAAATATTATACACACACTGGCCGCCTCTGTCCTGGGCACCATCCAGCCGAACAGGGCTTTCCCGGCTGGCCGCCCCACGGCCCCGCGCCGGCTGGCCGCCTGCCCGTCTCGCCCCCGCCTCCCACCCTCTGCTCTGTGCCGTCTCTGAACTGTTCCCCTGGCAGTGCTTCTCAGAACGGGATAGCATTTCACAGTTTCCTGGCTCGTCCTGTTAGTTTTTTGTCCCCATAAAACAAGCCTGCCACTGTGTTGTAGCCCACACCCCCCCAAGGGTGGTGGCCTCGTACAGACCTGGGAACCTGCGGCTCTTTCCCAGCCTGCCCCTGAGTAATCTAACCCAGGAAGGGAGCTCCATCCATTAAGGCATCTCAGGTTTAGCCTCAATGAAATAGTTATTTTTCACTAAAAACATCTGAATGTGCTGTGTAAGGACAGGATCAGGCACCGGGGGGCGCTGCTTCCCCACAGTGCTCTCTATCCAAGCCAAGCAGCACAGCCTCAGTAGTTAGCAGAGGACAGCAGGTCCGCACAGCATCGCTGAGTGTGAAGCCCGAAGTGCTGTGCCCAGCCTGGCTCTGAATCACTCCTTTCAGCAAAAAGGGACTCACTGCTCCTGACGGACACCCCGGGACCCGGTGGACCGGCGCCTGATCTGTCAGGGAAGGAGCCCAGGCGCTGGGGCTCCTGTGTTGAGCCTCGAGTGCGTGCAGGTTTACCAGGGTGTTGCGGCCGGTGAATGCTCCAGCTGTCAGAAGAGGGGACGGAATGCAGGAATGGGAACAGCTGAGCCGGGCAGGGGACAGAACCAGTCCTTCAGAGGCCACACGGGGGCTCAGCCAGGTGTGGGAAGGCAATGATTAGGTGCATCTCAGGGCACGGTAGCAGGAAGGCGGGCCTAGAGGTGGTGGGACCACAGGGGGTCAGAGCTGGTTAGGAGCCTAACCTCCAGAAAGGCCCAGGCCGTCTGTAGCCCAATTAGGCTTGTTCCTCAGGGGAGGGGACCAGGGACCAGGAGGGTGTAGGGCTTTTGTCAGAGGGCAAGTGAGAGCTGCTGAGTTCTCGGGAGCTTTCAAAGCATAAGGGACCAAGATCCTGCTAAGGTTTGTTCTCACCAGAGGAAATGGACCGAAAGAGCTAATGGGGCCCGACCAGGTGTGGCTCAGAGGTTGTGTGTTGACCAATGAACCAGATCACGGTTCAATTGTCAGTCAAGGCACCTGCCCCGGAGTTGTAGGATGGATCCGGGAGGCGAGAGAGGGGAGAGGGGGAGGGCAATGCAGGAGAGGCCAATCAGTGATTCTCTCTAATCATTGATGTTTCTATCTTCCCTCTCCCTTCCTCTCTGAAATAAATTAAGATAAAAAATAATAAATAAAAACAGCTAATGGGGACATGTGGAAAAACAAGAAGCTTGGAGGCCAGGAAACAAAGGTGTTTCAAGGGGGAAAGACACAGAGCACCAAAATGTGAACAAAAGGGAAGGCTGGCTCTATTTAGGGCCTTCATTCACCTTAGGGCTTCAGCACAACCTTGGAAGCTCAGAGTCGGGCGGGGAATGGGGAGAGAGGGGTCTGGAGGGCCCGTGGGACCGGCCTGAGGGCCTCGCCATGACAACTGGATTGAGGCCACAGCTGTCTTTGAGTTCCAGGCAGGAGCAGGTGGGGAAGGGGTTTCGTGTGAGCACACCCCTCCCTCTATTAAGAAGCGAGACGACAGGTGTCAGTGACCTGAAACCACCTTTTATTATGGATTCTAGCCAGCAGGAGAGCAGGGGATGGTGTGGTGGACGCTCTAGGCGTAGTACTGCAGGTTGGCTTTCTTCTTGGCCTGCACCTCCAGGATGCCCTCCATGTAGTCCTCGTGGGTGAGCTCCGTGGCACCCCTGCGGAGTGCGATCATGCCCTGCACCCAGGACACACAGCCTCAGGGTGCCTCCCCGCACCCTGGCCTGGCGCCCGGGGCCAAAGCCTGCTCGGCCTCGTCCCCGCAGCAGCCCGCTGGCCACGTAACGCTGCCCCGTGCAGGGAAGGGGGCGGCAGCACCCACTCGCCCGCCTCACCCACCACTCACCGCCTCCACACACACGGCCTTGCACTGGGCCCCGTTGAAGTCATCCGTGCAGCGGGCCAGCTCCTCGTAGTTCACGTCAGGACTGCGGGAGGACAGTGCCACAGGCTCAGTTACTCATGGGGAGCACATGTCTGTCCCCCACGCTGCCCCGTCCAGTCAGCTCACACTGCGCCTCGTTCTCTTCAGCAGGTTAGACAAGGTGATTTCTCTGTCTTGAGCTCCAGCCTTCTAGAAATCTGTGCCTGAGACCCCAGGGACCTCTGAGGAGGAGGCGGGGGAGCAGGAGGGTGTGGAGACAAGGATGGCCATCTGCCTCTCCTGAGTAGCACAGGCCGTGTCCATGTGCTGCTCCCACTTAAAAAGCTCACATGCCGAGCACTGTGCCTGATGTTGCCACAACCCCGTAGATTGACGCCGTTACCCGCCCCCCGACACACAAGTCCCAGATGAGAAAGCTGAGGCTTAGAGAGGTTATGTCACCTGCTGAAGGTCACAGAGATCTGAACCTAGATCCACCTGGCCCCTGGATGGATCCCCCTGGACCATGTGGGGCTGTGCCCATGTGCTGAGGTCAGGGAGGTGGGGAAACTAAGGCCCTATGGCCTGCAGACCTTCCTATCGTGCGGGAGGAGGAGGCAGGTGGAGCCTAAGGAGTAGAGCAGCGACAATGGGGAGTCTCGGCCCCCGCAAGACTACCTCAGGCACGTGGGAGAAGTGGAGGTTAGAAAATAGTATTCAGCCCTAGCTGCTTTGGCTCTGTGGATGGAGTGTCGGCCTACAGACTGAAGGGTCCTAGGTTTGATTCTGGTCAAGGGCACATGCCCAGGTTGCAGGCTCGAGAGGCAGCCAATCAGTGATTCTCTCTCATCATTGATGTTTCTATCGCTCTCTTCCTCTCTCTTCTTCTCTGAAATCAGTAAAAAATACTTTTAAAAAAAAAGAAAATGGTATTCAAAGGTGCTGTATGAACAGGCTGCAGGAGGAAGGGGATGGGCGGAGGCCTGGGCGGCTCGGCACGAAGAGGAGAAACAGACTGCCCTGCCGCCCTCCGGGCTCAGCGCCTGCTCCTGGACAGCGGGCTCACCTGACATTCATCTTTCGGGAGTGGATCTGCATGATTCTGGCCCGGGCCTCCTCGTTGGGCATCGGGAACTCAATCTTCCGGTCCAGGCGGCCAGAGCGGAGCAGGGCAGGGTCCAGGATGTCCACCCTGTTGGTGGCCGCGATTACCTGAACAAGGAAAGCAGCAGCAACTTGAACTGAAAGAAAGGGGTTCAGACCGGCAGCAGTCACGGCCACAACAGGCAGAGACAGCCCAGGGTCCAGGTGAAAGGGCAGGGGACGTTCAAGACAGACCCCAATTCCTACTATGGCTGCCACAGCGAGGTAACGAGAAGGTCCTGGCCTCTAAACCCCATGTTTTTCACCTTCAACAATACTCACCTTGACCTGGGTGTTGGGCTGAAACCCATCCAGCTGGTTCAGAAGCTCCAGCATTGTCCTCTGCACCTCCCGGTCCCCGGCCTTCTCGCTGTCAAAGCTGAGGCCCGAAGGAGGCCCAAGACACTGGTGAGGCCGCTGCTTGGGCAGAGCCCTCCGTCCTCTCCCCCCACCAGAAGCCTCGCCCAGCCCATCCAGGGCAGGGAAATGTCTCACTCAGCTTGGGGGCCCCCGGCCAGGGACTAGCACAGAAAAGGGGTCAGTAGCGGTGGATGGCAGCATTCAGAGACCAGGGAGGCTCTGGGGCCAGGTGTGGAGCTGAGGATAAAACCACCCAGTGCCGCCGAAACTAGTTTGGCTCAGCGGTAGAGCGTCGTTCTGCGGACTGAAAGGTCCCAGGTTCGATTCCAGTCAAGGGCATGTACGTTGGTTGCGGGCACATCCCCAGTAGGGGGTGTGCAAGAGGCAGCTGGTCGATGTTTCTCTCTCATTGACGTTTCTAGCTCTCTATCTCTCTCCCTTCCTCTCTGTAAAAAATCAATAAAATATATTTTTTTAAAAAACACCCAGTGCCTGGGCCAGCGCCTGATGGACATCCACTGCAAGCTGAGCTAAGCTTAGAAGCACAGGGATCCAGCCCAGACCTGGAGCGTAAGGGGAACCTCAGCCGAGAGCTAAAGGCTGAAAACACATCAGTTGGGCAACCAATCACAGAAGAGGGAAGAAGGTAAAGCACACTCCACAGAGGAAACAGCAGACGCACAGTCTCTCCCGCTGCAGAGCCAGAGTGGGAGGCACGCGGGGGGGCTGCGGAGAGTCCCGAGGGCGGGGGAGGCAGGGGCAGAAGCAGCATGAGGCCGGAGGGGAGCAGGGACAGCCACTGAAGGGGCCCTGCAGGTCATGGCAAGCCCAAGCATTTACCCCAAGGAGCAATGGGGAGGCCCAGGAAGGGTTTTAAGTAGAATCCGTATGTGTGAGGGGCTGTGGGTGCATGAGTGACATGACAAGGTTTTGTAGGGAACACGCAGCCCGCTGTGAAAACGGATGGCCAGGGGGAAAGATAAGCAGCAGGGGAGCTAGTTAGAAAAGAATTTAGGAAGAACACAAAGTAAAGCTGCCATCACCCCAGGAAAAGGGGACAGGGTGGGAGAGTAGGAATTTAGTACCATCTCCTTGGTGGTACCCAGCACCCCTTACCGCTTGGTGCCGATGGCATCCAGCTCATCAATGAAGATGATGGATGGAGCTTTCTCCTTGGCGAGGGCAAAGGCATCCCGGACCAGCTTGGCACCATCCCCGATGAACATCTGCACCAGCTGAGGGCCGGCCAGCTTCAGGAAGGTGGCCTGGGGGCGGCGGGAATGGGGGTTGACGCCATCAGGCCAGAAGCACCATGACAGGTGCCTTCAGGCTCCGAGTGCCCGGTCCTGCCCATTCCTCTTCGTCTTCCCAAAGCACTCACCTTGGTCTGCGCAGCACAGGCCCGGGCCAGAAGGGTCTTCCCCGTACCTGGGGGCCCGTACATCAGCACCCCCTTTGGAGGCTGGATCCCCAAGTTCTCAAACTTCTCCTTGTGGTTCATGGGCAGGACAATGGCCTCCACCAGCTGCCAGGAAGAAGTCCTGGGTGAGGAGAGTGAAGCCCTGAGGGCCCCTACAACCCAACCTGTAATGGTTTCATCCCCAATCTGTAACCCACCCATTCCAATTCAGGGACACTGCCCTCTCCTTCCCCCCATCAAGAGAACGCAGAACCTCACTCCCGTCAAGGCTGACTATGGTCTCTCCAGGCTCAGCAGCACATGGTGGAAACACTGGGTCTGAGTTCCAGGCCTGGCTCTGGCCTTGGCCTTCCATGACCCTAAGCAAATGGTTCACTCTCTCAGGATCTCAGTCCCCCAAACTGTCATGTGCATCCTTCTTGCCTCCCTAGGATGCCATGGGGATAAGAGGCACATCAGGGGAAGCGCCCTGGTCAACGAGGCAGAGAAACACAGAAGGCTGGCAGGTCGCTGGTAGCTGCCACACCCCCCTCACCTCCTGAATCTGCTTGTCCAGGCCCCCGATGTCACTGTACTGCTCCGTGGGCCGCTCGTCCACCTCCATGGCCTTCACCCGCGAGTCGTACTCTGTGGGCAGAGTCTCCAGGATCAAATAGGAGTCTTTGTTCACACCCTGGAAACACAACACAAAGCCTTCAGATTTGTCCCAGCTCAAGGCCTAATTAAGTGGCCGGGTGACAGGTATCTGAAGAGTGAAAAGAATGATATGGAGCTGAGACCGGTTTGGCTCAATGGATAGAGCACTGGCCTGCAGACTGAAGGGCCCCAGGTTCAATTCAAGTCAAGGGCACATGCCCGGGTTGTGGGCTCGATCCCCAGTAGGGGGTGTGCAGAAGGCAGCCGATCAGTGATTCTCATCATTGATGGTTCTGTCTCTCTCTCCTCTCACTTCCTCTCTGAAATCAATAAAATATATATATTTTAAAAAAGAAGATTTACAGAGTAGGGAGACAGGATCTGACTCTTCAGGCTGCTCTGCTGAGAGACTCAGGGCCAGCAGAGACCTGGGCCTGGATCAGGGCCCAGCTGCTCAGTGGGAGAAATTCACTGGAAAAGCTCTGCCTGGGCTCAGGGACACCACTCACCACCAAGTCTCCAGGCTTCAGTTTCTCAGCATCCACCAGCCCAATCACAGGCAGGAAGTAGGTCTGTCAGGAAAGTTCCAGACGCAGCCTCAGTGACTGCCCTCAGGAAGGCTCCCTCGCCCTCCTCCGCTCTCCTTCCGCGGGGCCAGCCTCACCTGCCGGGTGGAGGTTTTGATCACCGCACACTTGCCCTTCCTCTGGGAGTCCAGGTCAATGTTGGCGCCGTCCTCCTCTTGGTCATTGGGGTCCACGTCCAAAAGCTGGAAGGGGGAAGAGCGCAGATGAAGAGGCCCTCCTCAAAGCCCCTGGACTCCCCGGAGCCGGGTGCTTCCTGGGCTGTGACAGTCCCAGCGCTGGCAGGGCTGACCATCCCTACCTCACTCCGCACACCAGCCCTGAGCTCAGCACGTGCGGCTGATAAACCATGGGATTGACAAGATCTCTGTTTAGATGATGCTTCTCTGCACAGACAGAGCTCATCTACCCCCAAGGAAAAATAACCGGTAGAAAATGAGACAGGTGAGGCTTCTGAGGCCTTTTCCAGCCCTAGAGATACCCCGAGAAATGCACACTAGGAAGGGGACCCTCCGAAGGGAACCCCAACATGCAACTGGGGCCTCAAAACTTCACCCACTCTTTCCCAATGGCCCATCACAGGCCCCGCGAACCCCTCTCTTCCCCTCCACATACACACACACCTCGATGACGTTGGAGACCAGGTAGGGCAGGGTCTTGTTCACTTTGATCTTCTCACTGTTCTCTTTGATCTTGTCCTTCATGGCCTGGAGCTCGTGGGTAACTCGTAACACTTCGCTCTTCATAATCTGGGATGGAGACAAGGGGAAGCAAATGCTGGGCCTTGGAATGAGTGGAGTCATCACAGGGGGCCCTCCCGCTGCCGCTCGCTTGGCTCTTAGGCCTCTGAGAGCCGAGCCCCTTGGACAGCGGCCTGGTGAAGGAGTGGGAAAAGAGGGAAAAGAGTAGGACTTTGGGTCGAATACAAATTTTAGGTTCCGCCTTTTATTAAGGGCTGGGTGTTCAAAATAAAAACCTTCTGAGCCTCAGTTTCCTCTCTGTAAAATGAAGATTTCCTAAAAGAAGGATTTCTGAGAGGAATACTTAAAAGAGCTTGCTGGGAATGGCAGTCTGATTCCTACTTCCAGGCCTGGTGTCCCAACATCCTGTCCCTCTGCTGGTCCCTCTTAAGGCTTCGTTTTCTTTCCTCTTTTTGTGGCCCAAGGAGGAAACAGCGGTCCCATGCTCCCCCAGGGAGGCAGCTGGGCCCACCCGGGCCGGCCCTGGATGCCCACCTTGATTTCACTGTCCAGCAGCCGTGTGCGCTGGATAATCTCTTCTGTGGACATCTTGAGCACCTCTTCCCCGATTCCATCTTGCTGTTTTAAAAAAAAAAGAAAAATTTAATTAATGGCACGTGCCCGCTTTCTCCAAGCCCACTCAGCCTCAGTTTCCCCGTCCATAAGACTAGAATGAAGGAATCAGGATGCTTGCCCCCATCCCAAGCGGCCCCGACCCTGGGACCGGGCCAGACCTCGACCCCCCCGGGCATCTCCTCCCCTCCCGCCAGTGTGGTCTCCCCGCGGGTCCGGCTCTAGGACCCCCGCGCTGTCCCGAAGCGGACCTCAGCCTCGTCCCACACGGTCGCCATCTTCTCCTGCCGAGTCACTGAACTCTCGAGTTCCGGCAGCAGATTCACTTCCTGGAGAGAAAGATCGAAGCTCGGACTGGGCGGGAGCCGTGGCAGAAAATTAGTACTGTCTGTCTTAACACCAGCCCTTGACTGGTAGCAGACCTCTTTCTTCCAAGTCCCGACTCCGGCCGATTTATCTCAGGCCGCGAATCTGCTTCTCCGGTTCCAAAGACCACGCGCGGGCCACAGGGCCCACCCCCGTGTCTCCTGAGAAGTTCCCGCCCTCGTCCTGTTGATCCTGTGCTACTGGCCGACGCGTGCAGCGGGCGGGGCCTGGATGTATAAACGGAAGGGGCGGGAGAAAGGGCGAGAGCCGCGAAGCCCCTTGGGAAATGTAGTCTTATGTTGGCCCATAACCGAAAGGGCGTTTTGGAAAGGGGTGCTGCAACCTGAGATGGCCCAGTTAGGAATTAGGGGATTTGCACAAGAGCTCTGCCTCCCTAACTACGGTATAAACAACATACGACAGCCGTGTGCAAAGGGGAGGGGGGGTGGGAGGGATAACACCTCAGGCAGCATTTTTATAATTATTATTTATTAAGGTTGGCCACCAAGGGTTACCTGAGAGAATCCTTAACCAATCTTAAAGAATGATCACTGCTGCTACTAACTTCAGGGCAGGGGCCACAGCACTGCCTCTGTGGAAAGAGCTCAGCTGGCAATGAGCCTCTACAATTAAAAATTAAAAAAAAAAAAAAAAAAAAAAAAAAAAAAGCAAACATCACATCTGTAATCGTTTCTTTTCATCTCACTAAGACAGGACTCTTTGGATCAAATGAGACTCATTTGTTGTACCTGTGTCCTCTGATCTGAGTTAGGGTTTCAACATATAAACTTTGGGGAACACAATTCAGTCCATAACATCTTTCTAACAGTATCTCTCTCTCTCTCTCTCTCTCTCTCTATATATATATATATATATATATAGAGAGAGAGAGAGAGAGAGAGAGAGAGAGAAACATCAATGATGAGAGAGAATCATTGATTAGCTGCCTCCTGCACACCTACACTGGGGATCCAGCCAGAAACCCAGGCATGTGCCTGATTGGGAATTGAACTGTGACCTCCTGGTTCATAATTTGATGCTCAACCACTGAGCCATGCCAGCTAGGCTCTAACAGACTTCCTATGTTGCTTATTATCATTACTGCCTATTGCATCCTCCCTGCATGCCAGCAGCCCCTCCCCGCAGAGAGCTTTGTCTCGGGCTCATTGGCACCCCAAGAACCTGGAAGGGCAGCTGGAGACACTCACACATTTGTGCGGAGGGAGGGACGCTCGTGTCTGAGGAAGCTCACACGGGCAGGGAAGGTCAGAATCACTGGGACCACGTACAAACAGTTTATTTTTCTATAAAGAACAAAGTACAAAGAGGTGGGCGGTGGCAGTGGGGCCTTGAGGAGCAGCCGTCGGCAGCCTCAGACCCTGGTGGAGGCCCAGGAGGCCTGGTGGTTGCTCCAGGAGTAAACAAGTGTCCAAAACATGGCCAGTCAGGGGTGGAGGAGCAGCGGGGAGGTGGCGTGGATGCCGACGATGTCACACAAAGCCAGGCTTCATGGAGGAGCGGCGGCAGTTGGGGCAGCTCCGGGTCCCGTTGTTCTGCAGGCACCTTGGGAGGCAAAGGGCTCCGTCCACTCACCGCGCCCGTCCTTCCGCCCCAGGCCGGGGCCCGTCTCTCCTCCCCTCTGCAGGGCGCGGAAGGTGCCAAGGGAAGAGGATGGCCCCCAACTCCCTGCCCGCAGCTCTGCTTGCCCACTGCCCTGGCCTGGCAGGAGTCGCTTCCAGGTGTGTGAACGCCATGGCCTTTCAGAGGCCTCTAGGAACTCTCTTTGGAGAGAATGATCGCAAGAATGACCACCTTGGCCGAAACCGGTTTGGCTCAGTGGATAGAGCGTCGTCAGCCTATGGACTCAAAGGTCCCAGGTTCGATTCCGGTCAAGGGCATGTACCTTGGTTGCGGGCACATTCCCAGTATGGGGTGTGCAGGAGGCAGCTGGTCGATGTTTCTCTCTCAACCGACGTTTCTAGCTCTCTATCCCTCTCTCTTCCTCTCTATGGAAAAATCAATAAAATATATTAATAAATAAAAAAAATGACCACCTCGTAGGGCTGCTGGGAGGATTCAATGAGTTCACCTATGGGAAGCTTTTAGGAATGCCTGGGACGCAGAAAGCACGGTGTAAATGTCTGCTGTGAGCCGAAACCGGTTTGGCTCAGTGGATAGACCGTCGGTCTACGGACTGAAAGGTCCCGGGTTCGATTCCGGTCAAGGTACATTGGTTGCGGGCACATCCCCGGTGGGGGGTGTGCAAGAGGCAGCTGGTCGATGTTTCTCTCTCATTGACGTTTCTAACTCTCTATCCCTCTCAATTCCTCTCTATATAAAATCAATAAAATATATTAAATAAATTGCTGAGACCAGTTTGGCTCAATGGATAGAGCGTCGGCTTGGAGACTGAAGGGTCCCGGGTTCGATTCCGGTCAAGGGCATGTACCTTGGTTGCGGGCACATCCCCAGTAGGGGTTGTGCAGGAGGCAGCTGATCGATGACTCTCTCTCATCGATGTTTCTAACTCTCTATCTCTCTCCCTTCCTCTCTGTACAAAATCAGTAAAATATAAAAACATATATATATATATATATATATATATATATATATATATATATAAAATAAATAAATAAATGTCTGCTGTGAGGATCCCTGTTGTGATTAGATCCTAGCGCACCCCGCAGGGGCCCACGCGCCCCTCCCCCGGCCCGCGGGAGCCTCACCGGAGGTGGAAGATGTGGGAGCAGGGCAGGGCCTGAAGCCGGCTGTTCCTCTCGCCGATGGACTCCCCGCACAGGCCGCAGTAGAGCTCCGTCTCCTCCACGCACTCGTGGAAGCGCACGACGTGGGCGCGCAGCTCCCGCTGCAGCCCCTTGCCGCGGTAGATGGCCTCGCTCAGACAGTGCAGCTTCAGCTGGCTCAGCTGGGCCCGCGGGGCGGAGTGCAGGCGGAGGGGAGAGACCAGGTCAGTGCTGGTGAGCCGCCGCCCGCCTCCCCTTGCCCAGCCCAAGGAGCTGTCCCGGAGGGGTCACTGCAGTCAGGCCGCACGGGGCCCCGTCCTGGGCACCTTCCTGCCTGGCTGATGGGCCCTCTCTGGGCCTCGGTTTCCCCTCGTGCAGAATGAGGGGGTGGTGAGGTCAGGAGTCTTCACCCCTAGAACCAGCTGGGACCCCGTGTTTTTGAAGGGTTGTATTGACCAAACCTGTTGCATTGACTCCACAATTTTGTTTTCCTGTTCTTCTTAAATATACACAACAACTTGTTAGCATTTCTGATCAGACCAAGATGCTCATTTTGGGACTGTTGCCAATTCTCAGAAAAACGCACATCTTTCAGAAGGTTTTGAGAAACACTGAACGTGTTTTCCCTGTTTAAAGGTTTGGATACAATTACTGAATTTAGAGAGGCCACGTGTCCAGGCAGTGCAGACAGGCCCGTTACCAGATCATGAGCTCTTGATCACTCCCAGGGGCCTCGCCTTTCTCATCTGTAAAATGGGGCTCACGGTACCCAGCTTTGCAGAGAGACAGCGAGGACTGGAAGCGATATCTACAAGAGCCCGTCTCTCAGTGAGTGGAGGCCACTGTTAGGAGTTTTGATGACCACCAAGAAAGCTCTGAGGGCCCTAACAGGTTTGGCTCAGTGGATGGAGCGTCAGCCTGCGGACTCAAGGGTCCCAGGTTCGATTCCGGTCAAGGGCATGTACCTTGGTTGCGGGCACATCCCCAGTTGGGTGTGTACAGGAGGCAGCTGATTGGTGTTTCTCACTCATCAATGTTTCTGACTCTCTATCCCTCCCCCTTCCTCTCTCTAAAAAAAAAAAAATCAATAAAACATATATTTTTAAAAAGTTCTGAGGAATCCTGCTCCCCTCTGAACTGTGAGCCCAGCCCTTCGAAGCGCTCTCTGGGTGGAAGAGACGCAGCCGGGGTCTGGGGATGGCTGGGGCAACTCCCGGAGATTAGGAAGGGTGCAGGGTGTGAGCGGACTCAGGGGGCCCTCTCCACCCCGCCCCCCCACAATCCCACCTGGGGCTCCGGACTCCAGCCCCAGGGGCCGGAAGCAGGTCTGACCTTGTTGCCCACCTCCTCGGCCAGGTCCTGGGCTCTCTCGATGGCATCCAGAGCCTGGAAGGAAAGCACTGTGCTGAGGACAGCGTTGTCTGGCTGAGGCCGTGGCTCAGAGGCAGGGAGGGGGTAGGGAGAGGTGGGCGTGGGGAGGGGGACAGGGCTGGGCAGCCGCCCTGGGTGTGAAGGCGGCAGGAAGAGGCTGGGGTGCAGCTGCAAGAGCTCTGTGGTGCCGCCTCCTGCTTCAGTTCCCTCGGGTACAGAGGGAATATTTCCGTCAGGCGGGGTGCTGTGCAAGCACGGGAAGCAGTTTAGGTATTCTGAATCCAAACCCAGCTCTGGCCCTGTACTAGCTTAGCTGGGTGCCTGGGCCATGCACAGGCCTTCTCTGAGCCTGGGAAACGGGGGGAAGCTGGTGTGAGATAACGTGTGTGAAGTCCTCGGAGGCCCAGACGCAGAGGTTGTTGGCCGGGAGCCGGGGAGAGCCGGGGGCTGTAGGACCGGGGCTGAAACCTCACCTTGTCCGGTGCCTTCCGGGCCACCCAGCATTTGGCCACACCCAGCAGCACCTGCACCTGCCCCAGGCGGTTGCCGATCTCGGTCATGATGCTCATGGCGGAGTCGTACCTGGGGAAGGCTGTCTGCACAGCCGGGCGGGATGGGGTCAGGCTGGGCCAGGCCTGCACCCCCGGCCCCGCCTCCCAGCGGCCTCACCTCCAGGTCCCCACGGCTCCGGTGGATGTCCGCAAAGCAGAGCAGGCAGAGGGCCTGCAGCGGCCGGTCCCCGTGCTGCAGGGCGATCTTCATCGACTCCTGTGAGGGCGGCCGGGCGCTCAGGGCTGCTCGTCCGCCCCCACCACCCACCAGGGCACCCAGGGATCCCCAACATCCTCAGAGCCCCACACACCGATCCTGGCTCTCAGGCCCCACACACCCAACCAGTGGGGCCTCATAGCACCCAGCAACGTGGAAACCGAGGCTCAGAGAGCAGAAGGGACCCCATCCAGCCACCTGGCTAGTAAAGGGGCAGAGCTGGGATTTGAACCCGGGTCGGTGGAACTTCAGAGATGGCTCTCTTCCAACTTAAAGAAGATGGGAGGGTTGGGGGGGCCACAGGGAAGCCCCCTCCCCTGAGAATGGACTGGAAGGAGTGAGGTTGGGGACGGGAGAAACATGCATCCCTCAGGGCTCAGCTAGAGAAAGGCTGGCTCCGGAGCAAGGCATTGTGGGCTGATGTGGAAGGAGGAGACCCGCCCGCTCTGGGCCCCAGACCCTGGCCCGCTCCCCCTCCTGCCCGCCTCCCAGCTGCCCCACCTCACAGCACTCCATGGCGCTGCCCAGGTGGCCCAGCAGGCGGTAGGCCACGGCCATGTGGTACTGGCTCATGGCCCGGTACTTGAGGCTCCAGCCTTTGCCGTAGTCGTTGACGAGCTCGGCGGCCTTGCAGGGGAAGAACAGAGCTTTCTCGTAGTCCTGCGGGGACACAGGGAGGGGTGGGGCAGGGTGTCAGGAGCTGCCCCCACACTGAAGGCTGCAGGCCCTGGCTTCTCTGGGGTGTTCCTTCATCCTTTCTGGGATCCAGGGGATGAGTGACCCAGGCAGGGGCAACCGCCAGGGCGAAGGGGTGGGCTCCATGGACACGGCGATGGGCACCCGGTTTGCTGATGCTGGATTATAACCCACTGCTCGGTTCCTGGCACTTAGTAGATGCACAATAAATGTCTGTTGAATGGCCCTAGCCGGTTTGGCCCAGTGGATAGAGCATCGGACTATGGACTGAAGGGTCCTGGGTTAGGATTCTGGTCAAGGGCCCATGCCTGGGTTGCAGGCTCAATCCCCAGTAGGGGGCGTGTGGAAGGCAGCCAATCAATGATTCTCTCTCATCATTGATGTTTCTATGTCTCCCTCTCCCTTCCTCTCTGAAATCAATAAAAATATTTTTAAAAATATATAGTTGTTGAATGAATGAATGAATGAATGAATGAGAAGGCAAGAAAATCCAGCTGGCTTCTCTCCTCACCCAGCCCCTGGTGGCCCCTCCGCTGCAGAGACGCACAGAAGGGTGGGCGGCCTGGCATCCTACCCCCGCACCCCTGAGGTTGCCCCCGGGACCCAGCAGCAGCTGCTCCCTGTGGGCTCCGTGACTGACTCACTGAAGAAGGAAACGTGGGGACTGAGGCAATGAAATCGTCCTCTCATCCCTCCTTTCTCCTCAGACTCCAAACGGCCTTTCTGCCTGCCCAGGAGGAGCTGACAGCCTCGCCTCCCTCAGTTTGGAAAACAAGAAAAATCAGAGAGGCGCTCCGTTCAGCAGCTTATCCATCAACCCCACCGGGCACTGCTTTGTGCTGTGTGGGCTGGAGCCGATGAGCCGGCGGGTAAGACCGGGCTGCAGCCGTGTGGAGGTCCACTGATCCCCGAAGGCCAAGCCGAGGGGCCCCACTCGTGCACAAATCCGTGCACCAGGACTCCAGCTGGTGGTCAGTGCGCGTCATAGCTACTGGTCGGACGGCAGGACGGTCGGACCGTCACTTAGGCTTTTGTATATATTATAGATTGTTATAATAAATAAAATTAATGTTATACATATATAAAATAGTGCTATATATATAAAACATACCAGGTAATGCTATATAATACAGTTGCATCATAAAACATTATATTGTATTATACTACATTAGTATAACTGCAGAGAAAAAAAAATTTTCAAATGAACTTACAACATATACTTGGACAGTTCATCCATAATGGGATGTATTATAGAAACAAAAAAAAAAATTTAAAAAAAAGCAGTCGAAGCCGGTTTGGCTCAATGGTAGAGCGTCGGTCTGCGGACTGAAAGGTCCCAGGTTCGATTCCGGTCGGGGGCGTGTACGCTGGTTGCGGGCACATCCCCAGTAGGGGGTGTGCAAGAGGCAGCTGGTCGATGTTTCTCATCGACGTTTCTAGCTCTCTATCTCTCTCCCTTCCTCTCTGTAAAAAATCAATAAAATATATATTTTTTTAAAAAGCAAAGAAATCTTAAATTTCCTTCAGTTTTTTTTTTTTAAGTAACATTGGTACTGTTGTCGAAACTATTTTATATATTTTGTAGGATAAAGTAAATATTTAATTGTGTTGTTAGAAACCAAGATTTTTAGTCTAAGAGCAGCGAGAATCGAGTTTAAAACAAGTTGAGGAAAACCCGGAAACATTAGCCTTGGACTGGAAGCATCGCTGGAGGGCACCCTGGCAATGAAAAGCTTCAGCGGCGATGACAGCCCAGGAGCCAGAGCACCCCGAGAGCCCGCGTTCTGCCTTTAAATACCGTTTTCTATTAAAGAGAACCCCAAGAAGTTGGCTGATCCCAGATCTGAGGCAAGGAATATAGAAAGGGAGCCTGGGACCGTTTCCTGTGCCAGAAAGCAAAAACGCTTTCCAAGACTAAACCATCTCATCCGAGGACACAGGCGCTTGCTGACAGGAATTCCTCGGGCCAGAGTGAAGGTAACAGGGACGTCAGAAAGAACAATGATTGCAACCGACCGAAGACCCCTGACTCTAAAGGAAATCCACGATTTCATCACGATGCTCCCAACGGAAGCAAAGCAACCCTGTCAGGGTGAGCCCTGAAGGCAGCCGTCCCTCCACTCCTTACTCTGGAAGGTGGGAACGAAAGGAGGAAAAAGTACTCGTTCTGCCCTTCCTTCAGGAACCGTGTTTCAAAGTAACCACCTGGTCCCAGCAGATGCGGGAAAGGTCTCCCACTTAGAAAATCCTCAGCTAACAATCGCAGCAGGAGTAAGAGTCCCGGGAAACAGCCGTTTCATTGGAGTGAAAATGAGCGCGTTGATCCAGGCAGCAAACATCAGCGGCTGCTAAAGCCATGACAGGGAATGTCCCGGCAGGACTGAATGTTCCCGGGAGCCATGAAAGGAAAAACACAAGCCCTGAAACGGAGAATCAGGTGGTCACTCTCTCAGCCTCCCGATGTGATGTAACAGGAAGAACACGGTGTGGCCCTGACCAGTCTGTCTCTGTGGTAGAGCGTCGGCTTGCAGACTGAAGGGTCCCAGGTTCGATTCCGGTCAGGGTCATGTACCTTGGTTTCGGGCACATCCCCACTAGGAGGTGTGCAGGAGGCAGCTGATCCATGTTTCTCTCTCATTGATGTTTCTAACTCTCTATCCCTCTCCTTCTCCACTCCTCTCTGTAAAAAAATAAATAAAATATATTTAAAAAAAAAAAAAAAAAAGAACAGTGTGGATGCAAAGGAGCCACATCCTAACCCCCACAAGCGCAGGGGAGGCCTGTGTGGCCTCACGAACTGAGACCTAAAACACCCCCCGAGGATGGCCTGAAATGAAAGCGTTTAAACTAAATTGTTTCGAGTGGGCAGTCCCGTCCTAGGCCAGCATCTTCCCAGACAAAGGTCCATCTTGACCTTACCTGAGCCTGTCTATTGTCTTTTTGCATCTACGACGATAACGACCATGGAATGTCAGAGTAACCTTTCTTTCCCCGGACCCCTCAGAGCTCCCGCACCACTCCGCGGAGCCCACAGCCCCCGCCTCGTTATGGAGGTCACTGCTGACTGTTCACGATCCTGTCCCATCGGGTACAAGTCTGCAATCTTGCTTTTTACCCGCTTCCCCTCTGCTTCCTCCCGCCTCCCTCACCTGCCACCAGGTGGCCTACATATGTCTCCTCTTTTGACTGTAACGTATAAAATCGGGTGCAAAACGGCCATTCTCCAGAGCATTATCTCAATCCCTGGATGGTTTGCTTCCCGGCGATTGTCAACAGTTTGGCTCAAACAAGCTCACAGAAACTCTGTGTGGGTCTGACGGTTTCTGACGTGGCCGACAGCATTGCTCGTGCGACAGTCTCACCGCGGGCCCCCGACCTCTCTCCACACCCTTGTTCTTGTTCCAATCGCGGTTCACAGGGAGGAGAGGAGATAAGGGAACCATTACACGGCTCCTTGAGGAAGCAATGAGACGGAACATTCTACAAGGCAGACAATCTGGCTTCTTCAATAAATGGTGGGAAATAAAAGGGGAGGGGAGGAATTTTCTACCAAAAGGGACTGAAGAGACACACTGGCCACTGCCAGGTGTGACTCTCTATTCCGATTCAAAGGAGCCGCGGGCACAGGCGTCTTTTCGGGAAAAGCACAGACATGTAAGATAAATGAAGTTGCTCGTGATGGTGTGTGTGGCCGTAGTTTTGTGATTATGTATGAAAGTGTCCTTAGATAAGAAAATGTCCGCCCCAGATGCATACTACACTTCTTTGGGGTAAAAATATCATGATGTCTATAATTTTATATCATGACACTGCAGGGATTAAGAAGTACAAATTAGCAGTTATAAAACACAGGAATGTAAATCACAGATCCGGGAATATAGTCAATAATACTGTAATAACTATATATGGTGCCAGGTGGGTACTAGACTTTTGGCGGGGATCCCTTCGTAAGGTATGTAAATACTGTACACCCGAAACTGATATAATATTAAACGTCAACTGTCATTGAAGTTTTTTAGCCAGCCGGCATGGCTAACCTGTGAACTAGGAGGTCGTGGTTCGATTCCCGGTCAGGGTACATGACTGGGTGGCATGCTCGATCCCCAGTAGGGGGTGTATAGGAAGCAACCGGTGATTCTCATCGTTGATGTTTCTATCTCTTTTTCCCTCTCCCTTCCTCTCTGAAGTCAATTAAAAATATTTTTTAAAATAAACATTTCAAATGAAAATAGAAAACATAGGTAAAATAAATAAGGCCAAATATTAATAATTGTTAAATCTAAGTGGATATATGGAAATTCATTACATCATTCTCTTGACTTCCCTGTGGAGTTAATTTTCTTCATAATAAAGAAAGGTTTGAAAACACCCTTAGTCCTCTCCAATCCTATTGCACCTCATTGGTTGGCTTCCCTGTCCATCCAGTTGCTGAAAACGAAATCCTCAGTGTCATCCTGGACGACTCTCCTCATTTCCTCACAAGCCAGCTCTGAACTATCCGCACACTCGCCGACCCTGTGATTTACTGAGCATCGATATGTGCCAGGCGTTAGCATCTGCCCTGGGCCAAGCGCGGCAGCTGCTCAGGACCAGAAGCCGGCGGTCACTGGTCCCATCAGTTCATTCACAGTCTGCCTTCCCGCCTCCCCTCCCCCTCTGACCCCACCTCCTCTCTCCTTCTCCCCTTCCTGGCCTCCGTCCTGCCTAGAACAGGCCAGGTATGCTCCCCCAATTCCGGGGCAGAGCTTTGCCTCAGCTGTTCCACCTTTTCCACTCTCTCCCAGGTTTCTGCATGGCTCACACCCTCATCTCCTTCAAGTCATCAACACCACCTCTACGAGTCTTGCAACACCCAATTGTTTGAAATTGCAGCATCGCTTACCCCTTTCTCTGCTTCCCTTCGTCCTAAGAAGCACTTTCTAGCATGCTGTGCGGTTTACTTACTCATTGTTTTTTTGTTTTGTTTTTTATCTTCTTTCTCCCCGCAACTAGAGGGCAAGCTTCATGGGGCCAGGGACCTGGCTATGGCTGTCACTGCTGCTCCACAGGCCAACGGTGCCTGGGATTCAGTAAATGCCCAATAAATATATGATGATTGAATCCTTGCTCTCCCTCATTAAACAGATACTAGAGGCCCAGTGCACAAAATTCATGCACTGGGGGTGGGGTGCCTCAGCCTGGCCTGTGCCCCCTCGCAGTCCAGGAGCCCTTGGGGGTGCCCAGACAGCAGTTGGGCATCCTTAGCGCTGCATCGGAGGAGGGAGAGGCTCCCACCACCGCCCCTGTGCTCATCAACTGTGAGCCAGGCTCAGGGCTTCTGGCTGAGCAGCGCTCCCTCTGTGTGTCTGACCCCTGGTGGTCAGTGCATGTCATAGCGATTTGCATATTGGCCTTTTATTATATAGGATTATATAGGATACCTACCAAGGATCAGAGAGGAGAAGGCCGTGCCCAGGCTCACACAGCAAGTGCGTGGCAGGGCCGTTTCATGGCCCCTCCTCACCCAGGAGCCGCCCATTCCCCCAGAGAGTCAGACAGACCAAGGGCTGATTTCCGGCTCTGCCCTTCCTGACCCCAGTCTTTCCCTTCCTGGGTAAGGGTCACCCCTCACGGACTCCCGTCCACCTTATCCCTACCTAAACGGGAGGACTGAGCGAGGCAATGCCAGGGGAGCCTGAGCCGGCCGCTGCCCTCCCCCGGCCCCGGCCCCGGCCCCGGCCCCGGCCCCGGCCCACCTTGACCTGGGCGTAGAAGCTGCCCAGGCTGCAGCAGACGCGGCACTCCAGCATGGTGTCGTCGTTGTTGTGGGCGTAGCGCAGGGCCTTCTCGAAGCTCTCCAGGGCCTTCTGGAAGAGGCTGAGGCCCAGGAAGGCGTTGCCCATGCTCAGGCTGACCTGGCCGCCGAGCTGGGTGCCCGCCCTGGTGCCGGGCAGGCCGAGGCAGGTCTTGCAGTAGGAGATGGTCTTGTGGAACTCGCACAGCTTCTCGTTGCTGCGCGCCAGGTTCAGGTAGCTCTCCAGCAGGAAGTCTGCGTCCTCCAGCTCCCGCGCCGTGTCGATCTGCACCACGGCAAACTGCCACGGGGTGGGGGTGTGGTGGGGGGGCATTGGCCGTCAGCCTGCGCCCGCCAAGCCTCACAGCCCGAAGCCTCGGAGCCAGAGCTGCCACGCCAGCCTCGGGCACTCCCTGCTCCCCGCCACGGGCCACGGGCCACGGGCCACGGGCCACGGGCACGGACCGGAGCCTCAGCCGGAGCCTCCAGCTCCCAAGCGCAGACCCAGAGCCCCGCCTTTCCTGCCCCAGCCTGGATCTCCAGCCCCACCACCCACCCACTCAGCCCCAGCCTCCAACCTGGAGGAGCCAGCCCCCCGCAGACTCAGGCTCAAACCCCAACAGGGAAGGCTGGGACCTAGACTCCCGGCTGGAGAGGCCCAACCCCTGCAGCTCAAAGCCACAGGCCCAGAGCCCAAGCCAAGACGCAGCATCCAAGACCCAGGCCTCCGATGTGGGTTCAGAGCCTCCCCCCAATCCTCGGCGGCTAGCCTGTGGGGCCCAGGGGGGCCTGAGGAGCCAGCTCTGCCCACCCACCCCCACACCAGGGCAGGGCGCGCCCACCTTCAGCATCTCCTTGTAGCGGCCCATCTCCGAGTGGGCCGTGACCAGGCAGCCCAGCACACGGAAGCGCCCCACCAGGTCCGAGCTCTTCTCCAGCAGCTTCGTCCACACCTGCAGCGCCTTCTCCGTCTGGTTGGACTGGTACAGCTGAAGCCCCTTCTCGATCTGCTGCTTGGTCTGGTCCTGCCCCATCCCCGGAGCCCCGCGCCCCCCCGGGCGGACCTCGGCGGCTCCCTGCCTCTAGGCACTCATGGCGGGGGACCCACCACCCTGCCGCCAGCCGCCCTCCGGGCCGGGCAGGAGAGCCGCTCCAGGCGGGAGCGGGCAGGGCCCGATGGAGAACGGTGCGGCTCTGGGAACAAAGCTGGTCTGGCCCCGTCCGCAGCTGTCGCTGCCAGTTGGGGCCACGTGGCCGCCGAGGAATGTCAGCCGCAAGGTCACGCGGCCGCGGTGGCCCCCGCCCCCAAGCGGGGAGGTGGCTTCCCGGGGATTCGGGCACCTGCCCCGGGGACAGCCCCGGGGTGCCCCGGGGTGTCTCTCTGGCGCCTCGGACACTGGCCCTGACCTCCCGGCGGGCAGGCCCTCCTGCAGCCTCGCCAGGAGCCGCCTCCAGGGAGCGGGGAGGACGCAGGAGTGAGCCCGGGCACAGCCTCCCCCGGGTTTGCCCCTGTGCTCTCTCCCGGGCACCAAGATCTCGTACCCACATGAGCCTGCCCACACCACGCCCAACATCTAGCCCCAGCCCAGCCGCCGACCTCTCTGGGCCTCCGTACCCTCCTCTGGGACACGAGGGGAGCCAGAGGCGGACACACCCCCGCGCACAGGGCGTCCCAGGCAGCAGAGGCGTGGGGGACAGCACGGCCCTGGAGCCGGCTGCCAGGGTGGATTCTGCCGGCCACTGATGAGCTGTGTGGGCAGCGTGACCCTGGCAGGAGAAATGGCGGCCCCGCCGCTGGGCTGTGAACCAGTTAGGGCTGGTTCAACTTTTGAGGAACCACCGACCTGCTTGCCCCAGGCCCTTTGCACCTCTTGATCCCTTTCCTCCTCTCACCCCTGGCAGCCCAGTTAGGGTGAACCAAGTTATTACCCTGTCAGAGAACTATATTCCATTCTGGTAAAGAGTTTTCTCTCGCCGAAACCGGTTTGGCTCAGTGGATAGAGCATCGGCCTGAGGACTGAAAGGTCCCGGGTTCGATTCCGGTCAAGGGCATGTGCCTTGGTTGCGGGCATATCCCCAGTAGGGGGTGTGCAAGAGGCAGCTGATCGATGATTCTGTCTCATTGATGTTTCTAACTCTCTATCCCTCTCTCTAAGAAATCAATAAAATATATTAAAAAAAAAAAAGAAAAGAAAAAGAAAAATTGGAATGGTATTTGAAACCCTTGTTTAAAAAAAAAAAGTCATCTCTGTAGTTTTATATTCATCAATGAGGTTATCTGCATAATGTCTGCTTCCCCCACTCAAATGTGTGGGTAGGAACATCGTCTCATTCATCACCGACTGTATCCTCTGAGCAAGGCCTGACAGTGGTCAGTCACTCGGTTAACACAGTGAAGGAAGGAATGGTAAGAAGGGAGAGGAATGGAATGTAAAGCAGCTGCTGCAGGCTCTGTAGCTGACCTGCCACACTTCGCTCCATCCCAGGCAGAGATGACCCCACTTACTGCGAGCACAGTGGGTCGAGAGGGGCAGTCTGGGAGCGGGGGGCTCGGCCAGCTCGGGGCTCCATGCCGCAGGGCCGTGGCTCAGCAGAGGGGTGGAGGGCGGAGGAGCAGGCCCAGGGACTGGGCAAGGCCACGGGCACTCTCCAAGGGGGAATGCACTTAACCCCGGCCCACAGGAAGTGGGGGCAGCGGGGAGCCCCTGGCGGGGGAGGTGGCTGGGATCTTCCCCTCACCTGGAAGGGGACCCCTGGGTTGAAGTGAACCCCAGAGGAGAAGCTGGGCCCAGAGGGAAGGGGCTGAAGAGGGAGCAGATCCCCCCACCCCACCCCCTTGCCATTTGGTGCTCCAGACGCTAGTGCACCCTGAGCCTTTTGGCGGGAAGGAAAGGAGGTGGCAGCCGCAGCTGCACCCCAAAGCAGTCAGGGACCCCCGCCTTCCGGGCGCCTGGGAACTCCGATGATTTCAAAACTTGAAAACTTGACCCAAGAAAGACTTCCTCTGCCCCAGGGTCAGCTTTTTGCTGACGGCTGCGCAGGGGTAGGTCAGGGTCAGGGTCACGCTCCTTGAGAGCCAGGGCTGTGGCTTGCCTTTGCAGCGCCAGCCCCCGCACAGCCCCTGGCGGAGAGAGAGGCGGCCAGCGGAGGAAAAACTGCTCACTCGCCCTCCCCTAAGCTTTTCCTCCAGGTTACAGATCGGGACACGAGGCACAGGCGGTAAGGTGACCTGCCCAAGCCCACACTGCCACCCAGCGACAGAGCCCAGCCCCCAGGAGGCGTGTCTTTGGAGGTCCCCTCTGAACCGTGATGCTGACCCAGAGAGGTGAGGGAGAAGGAGAATGTGAAGGGGAGTTGGACACCGTTTCTGGGAATCAGAGATCCTCCCCTGACATGTGAGTCCATGCTCTGGCCGGGGTGGGCCGAAAGCGTGCACACAAAGGCGCTGCGGCGAGGTGCCAGCCGACCTGGCTCCCCGGGCCCAGCAGGGAAGGAGACCAAGAGGCTCCGGAAGTCGAGAGGATGAGCCACAGGATAACCTGGTTTTCCCGGCCAGGGCGGTGGCACAGCCGGTGTGGGGGCAGCTGCTGTGTGAGGTACCACTGCCATGCCTCACTCACTTTTTTTTTAATAAATGAGCCTTTTACTTTTTTCTTCTTTTTTTAAATATATTTATTGATTTTTTTTACAGAGAGGAAGGGAGAGGGATAGAGAGTTAGAAACATCGATGAGAGAGAGACATGGATCAGCTGCCTCCTGCACACCACCCACTGGGGATGTGCCCGCAACCAAAGTACATGGCCTTGAACGGAATCGAACCTGGGACCCTTCAGTCTGCAGGCCAACGCTCTGTCCACTGAGCCAAACCGGTTTCGGCCTCACTCACATTTATAATCAAAAGTAGAAAGTGAAGTTTGGGCCTGGGCAGGCGAGGGCAGGTTTCTGAGTTGGCCACGGTGTGTCTGGGAGATTTGAGAGAGAAATCTGCATCCTCTGCGCCTCTGGGAGACGGAGCTCAAGCACCTGGACTGTGACTGTGTCCACCAGTCACGTGGTCAGTGACCAAGAATGCCTCTCACCCACAACCCCCGCCGCTCCCTCTGCGCACCCTGACACTGAGGCCAGGGGTCCCCCGTTCTCACCCTGACACTGAGGCCAGGGGTCCCCTCTGCTCAACCTGACACTGCGGCCAGGTGCCCCCCATTCTCACCCTGACACTGAGTCCGGTGTCACCTGTCATCTTAGATTGGCCGTTCCCACACCTGCGTCTCCTGCCTGGCCCGCACACTCCTGCATCTGCAGCTCTGCTCCAGAAGCACAGCACATGTCCCTGGAGGGGACCGTCTGTGCCCCTCCGCCACGATGGGCAGGATCCTTGGGAAGCCTGTCGCTCTCCACAAATGTGCTTCCCAGTCGTAAAGGGGCATCACCGCTCCGGGAAGGTTTCTGGGAAAAGCAGCAGCAGAGATCGAGTAAGAAGTTGCTTTGTAAACCAGACATTGAATCCATGGCCCCGATGAGCTGCCCGAACCTCCCTTGCATCGGCCCTGACTGTGTGTAGCTGCAAACACGGGCCCTAGCCAGTCCCACAGGAGCTCGGAGAAGCCGGCTGGCGCTGGTGCAGGGACCCAGATGGAAGGGTGCCTGGGACGGAGCAACTGAGAAAACTCAAGCTGCAGAACATTCTGTACGTGATGGCATGATCTCCTTTTCATGAACAAAATCACATATGTACATATTTTTGTATATAGAGAGAAAAATTCTGCAAGCATACCTATTCCATCTGTTTATCAATGGGCTGTGGGAGGGGAAAACACTTTTTTTAAAAAAAAAAATCCTCACCCAAGTATATTTTTCCAATGCTTTTCAGAGAGTGGAAGGGAGGTAGGAAAGAGGGGGGGAGGAGGAGAAAGAGAGAGAAAGACAGAGAGAGAGAGAGACAGAGAGAGAGGAACCATTGATGTGAGACACATGGACTGGTTGCCCCCTGCTCATGCCCTGACCGAAGGCAGGGAGCGAACCTGCAACCCAGGGACCTGCCCTTGACTGGGAATGGAACCCGAGACTCCTGGGTAGGCAGGGGGACACGCTAACCACTGGGCACACCAGCCTGGGTAGGGAAACACTTTTAACTTACATGTGCGTAGGGTTGTTAGCAGCGTGGGTGAGCATTTGTCAAGCGTTTGGGACATTCTCTCCTCTTCCCAACCTCATGGCGCAGGTATTTTCACTGCCATTGAGTGAACTGCAATTCTGAGCCGGAGAATCAAGTCACCTGCCCGAGGTCACACAGCCGGTGTTATACCCGAGACTCCCCACAAGCTTTCCCCACCACACCCCAAGGCCGCCCACTCAGAGGTCGACCCTCAACCACTGAGCCATGCCAGCAGGTTTGTGTTCTTCTTTTTTTTTTTTTTTAAATATATTTTATTGATTTTTCATAGAGTGGAAGAGAGAGGGATAGAGAGTTAGAAACATCGATTAGAGAGAATCATCAATCAGCTGCCTACTGGGGATGTGCCTGCAACCAAGGTACATGCCCTTGCCCGGAATCGAACCCGGGACCTTTTAGTCCGCAGGCCGACGCTCTATCCACTGAGCCAAACCGGTCCCGGCAGGTTTGTGTTCTTAAAAGCAGAGTGTATTGGAATGTTTTGCAATAAAAAAAAAAAAAATCCTAAAATGACTTTTGAAAAAGGCCGTTGTGTAGAATAAGCCTCAGGCTGGGGCTCCACAGCGGGGATGAGCAGGGCGGGGGCACTCAGGCGGGAGGTAGGCTCTCCCTCCTTCCTCCTCTGCGGGCTGGCAGCACGGGCCCCTGCGGAGCGGGTGCCGCCCGCCCCACATCCTCAGGAACTGACCCGGAGGCACTGCCTCAGAGGCTGTGTTCCCAGGATCTCTAAGGGACCAGCTGCCATCTGTCTCCCGGGCACCGAGGGCCTCCGAAGACTCTGGGTACCAGCTGGTGGCTCATCTATACACCTGGATCGAAAGTAGCTGTGCCCTTTCTCCTGGAGTGGACGGAGATTTCAAATGAAACTCCAGTGTAGGAGTGCGGGGAGGGAGCACCCTTTGGGGGGAACTCTTGGACAAAAGAACTGTCATCTCTGATATTTGTCCATTTACTCACTCACTAGACATTCCTGAACACTTCCTGCTAGCCCTGGGCTCCAGAGGACCGAGACCCATGTGGTCCCTGCCTTCATGAAGCTCATGCGAGCTGTGGAATTTCAACCAGGGCACCCGGGGTCCGTCAGACACTCCCCAAGGAGCATGCTCTGCGGGGACTTCGGTCAGGCCGACCGGGTTAAAATGCAACGTAGAACTTGGAGCCGCGTGCCCGAGGAGCTGATTCTCTGTGTTCTGTGCTCGTTCCTACCTTCCCACATTGCTGGTGGGCTAGTACAGTGACTACAATTTTTAAGTGGCAGTTATTGTGTATTCTTTTAAGTATATTTTTATTTATTTCAGAGAGGAAGGGAGATGGAGATAGAAACATCAATGATGAGAATCATGGACCAGCTGCCTCCTGCAACCCAGGCATGTGCCCTGACCGGAAATCGAACCCGTGACCTCCTGGTTCATAGGTCGACGCTCAACCACCGAGTCACACCAGCCGGTTTTGTGTTCTTAAAAGCAGAGTGTCTAGAACAGCGATGACAGTAACTGCCTGGGATCATGGAAATGCTTTTTGCCCATGTGGCTTCCCAGTGAACTGAGGAATGAAACCTATGTAGCAGGTCCAGTGGCTAGGCGGTCATCGCGGTGGACAACGCAGGCAGGTCTAGAAGATCCTGGACCAGGGCGCACCAGGTGGTGCAGCATGTACACAGGGGCTAGGAGATGTGGAAGGGACAGGTGGCTGCGGACACATGGCTGGAGGCCGAGGCGACAGGCTCCGAAGAGCTAGGAATGGCAGGAGCAGGTGGACCCGGCCACTGCTGTGAGCAGCTTCAAGTAGGGGAGGCACGGACATGCCTCGGAGGCGGGCGAAGTGAAAGCCAGACACAGGAGGCACACGCAGTCTGACTGCGCTGCCACGATTTGTCCCGAACAGGCACATCTACGGAGCAGAGAGATCAGTGATTGCGGGGGGGGAGGGGAGCGGCTGCTAATGAGAAAGGGGTTCTTTGGGAGGTGATGAAATTAGGCTGAGGTGACGGTTGCACAACTAATGACTATGCTTCACGTGGACGAACTGTGCTAGTGTGGTGCGTGAATCCCCACCAAGCAGTTTCACAACATGGAAACTTCAGGCCTCCATTTCCCACCGCAGGCTCTGACTTTGATTTAAAACACAAGAGCCCTCCCTATGGCCGGAGCCTTTCCCAGTAGGAGAAAGTCAATGCACGCAGAAGGAACTGGACACTGGCCGATGGGGGTTTGAAAGGACTCCTGAGACAGAAGGAAAATGCTTAAAAAACACAAAAGGTCCAAGGAAAAGCCATCTATGATCTCCCCTGAAAGGCTGTTATCACATTCCCACAGGTGAGGGGACAAACCTGGTCTCTCCCTTCCTTCCCGAGGGCTCTTCTCCATGAGGGACCAGGATGCTAAGTGGGCACAGCGTGTGCAGAACCTGTGCGCGGAGGAAGCCAGGAACCAGGAGGGGGAAAATCTCGGTACTGAGGAGTCTATTCAAAAGTAAAAGGTGATTGTCCGTTTTTAAAACCCAGTTATGAAGATGCACAAGTCTTAAGTTTTAAAAGCTTAAAGACGGTACTTTTAGCACAGTCCTTTTTGTGAATTTTGAAGAGAAACCACCCCCTTTACCTATGTTGTTAAATAGGAAGCCATTCAAGCTGTACTTAACATTCCGTTTTTCTATCAGGAGTTCCAAGGCAGAGACTTAGATCTAGATCACCTTGATCTTGAGTCAGAGGAAGATCGGAGTTGGCGGGGGATGTACTGAGCAGCCAGAGAACAGTCAATGATGCTGTAATAGCTTCGGTGTGGTGACAGGAGGAACAGGCTTACCGTGATCACCTCACTGTGAATTTAGTATCGAGTCACTGTGTTGTACACCTGAAGCTAACGTAATATTGGAAGTAACTGTACTTCCATTTTAAAAGAAACTCCAAGTTCACCCTCTGATGACAGGGAAGCAGCCCGGGAAGGAAGCCCAGGACGCTCCATCCTGGCCCGTCTCCCACAGTGTGGAACGCAGACCTGCCTCGGCACGCAGCCGACACGTCACCCACGGGTGGCCACGCAGCCTAATGTGTGTTTTAAAACACACCATTAGGAGATTTTATAAATACTGATGGTCAGAACGAGTTAAAGTGGGAAAAGGTGCATTTCAAGTTGCTTTAAAACATTAGTGGTGACAGCTGGCTCAGAGGGCTGGACATCGTCCGGGGCATCCAAAGTCTGCCGGTCCAGCTCCCAGCCAAGACACATGCCCGGGGCCTGGGCTCAGTCCGCAGCATGGAGCGTGCAGGAGGCAGCTAATCAATGTTTCTCTCTCCCACCTCTAAAAATAAATCAAAAATCTAAAAACAAAACACAACACACACACACACACACACACAAAAAAAAAAAAAACCACAACAAAAAACCCCCACATACATTAGGTGGTTTGTATTACACTGTGAATGCACTGAATTGTCCACTTAAAGATGGTTAAAAGAGGAGAGTTTATATGTTTTTTTTTCCATAATAAAAAGAATTGAAGATAAACATTAGGTAAACACTTAGGACTGACGTTCCAATCGTCTCAGGAAACGGCCTCACAGGAGCACACTGACCGACGATTTGGGAACAGACCCAGACAGCTGCTCTCAGGGGGGCGAACTGCCGGGACTCGCCACCTGAGGGAGCCACAGGAGTGGCAGGGCCCCAAGTTCCTGTCGCTGGAGCCTGGAGGACAGTGTGTGACCCCGGGCGGTGAGCCGGCACAGGGTAACTGGAGCACACTCCCTGGCTTCGGACTGACTTCTCTTCAGCAGTGGTTACAAGAAAGGGCTTGGAGGCAGGCAGACCTGGTTTTTATAAACACATACGGTATGTACACACACATTTTTTTATTGATGTCAGAGAGGGAGAAGAGAAACATTGATGATGAGAATCATTGATTGGCTGCCTCCTGCACACCCCCTACTGGGGATGAGCCCATAACCCCCTGGCTCATAGTTCGATGCTCAACCACTGAGCAGCACGGACTGGGCAAACCTGGTTTGATTCCCAGGGCACGCCAAACAACAAGCAGGCAGCTCAACTTCTTCTAACCTCAGTTTGCTCATCTGCAATACGGGGATGAGAACAGCAGCTCCCCCCGAGATGTGAGAAAGATTGGAACACGAGAGGAGTTTTGTTTTTGTTTGTTTTTTTTAACCACTGTGAAGCCTTTACCTAGCTCGGCCATCACCAGTCAACTAAGTTGAAGTGTATTTTGAATCAAGGACTATAATGGTTTAAACAGATCTCAGTAAAGGATCTTCTTTGGGGGGAGGAGGGGTGGATCCTAAAACATACAATGTGTATCCGGTGTTTCCACAGTACTTGGGCTGTGGTCAATGAACATTAGCTAGAATAATTACTGCCTATTAATACAAAGTGCAGACTTGCAGTTAAACACATTTTTGATGAATACGATTGAAAAGGCTCCTTTCCCAAGTTCATTATTCAGAATCCTCATTTCCACCCAACATTTCATAGGTTAGTCTTCAGTGCAACCCTCCCTGGGAAACACTACCCCCGACAAGCCTCTGACAGAGGGCCTGTGAGGAGGTTGAGGCTTGGCCTCTCACAGGCAGGTGCACCGGCTGCACAAGGACCGGCCTCCGGTGAGTGAGGGTGGCAGTGAAGGAGCAGGTAAGGTAGACTCAGCCAGAGGACCTGAGCCTCCCGGCCCTGGGGCTGAGCCTGCCATTCCAGCACTGAGGAGGTGCAGGTGTGGGGCCTCACTTGGAGAGAGATCTAAGATTTATAGTAGCCACTGCCGGTTCGTCCGGATGCGGACTGAAGGGTCCTGGATGTGTTGCAGGCTCGATCCCCAGTAGGGAGCGTGCAGGAGGCAGCCAATCAATAATTCCCTCTCATCATTTATGTTTCTGTCTCTCTCTCCTCCCTTCCCCTCTGAAATCAATAAAAATGTATTTTAAAAGTAAACAAATAGAGCCGAAACCGGTTTGGCTCAGTGGTAGAGCGTCGGTCTGCGGAATGAAGGGTCCCAGGTTCGATTCCAGTCAAGGGAATGTACATTGGTTGCGGGCACATCCCCAGTAGGGGGTGTGCAAGAGGCAGCTGGTCGATGCTTCTCTCTAATCGACGTTTCTAGCTCTCTATCTCTCTTCCTTCCTCTCTGTAAAAAAATCAATAAAATATATTTAAAAGATAAATAAATAAAAGTAAACAAATAGAAACGCCTTCTGTGACCTTGCTCTGAGGTCAGAATGAGGGGAAAGGAGCCGACCGCTCTGGGCGCAGCAGTGAAGGCCGAGAGGAAGAGCCACATGCTCAGCCCTCCACACCGGCCGGCCGGCCGGGAGCTTCGGTGGGCTTGGGTGCAGACAGGAACATCAAAACGAAACCTTATCAGGGCACCCAACCCTCCCAGGAATACCAACAACCCCTCAGGCCCACCGCCCGCCCCAACAATCAATAACTCTGAAGACAACACCAGTTCTTCTCAAACAGTTTAATAGCAAATAAACAAAGGAAGGTACCACACTTGGCAGATACAAAATGACTTTTTGTCCGTGTGTCTGTGCAATTAAAACAGATTTAGGTTCCCCATTGGGACAAAAGGAAAAACACACAAAAAAAGGAGATTCATTTTAAACACATACTCCCTTGCTCCAAACTTTTAACAATGTTTTTCTTTTTTAATCCACTACACAAACTGTGATCAGGTCGGAAAAGCGACAAGGCTCTTCCTGCCTTTTTTTTTTTTTTTTTTTTTTAAACCATTAAAGTAAAATCCATAATTTTCTACATAGTACAACACAAGTTCACACAAAAAAGACATTTTCTTTTGCAAATCAAAACAGGGAAGAAAGGAAAAGCTCAAACAAGGTAAAGGAAAAGCATTTCTACGGCTGAATCACGACTTTGAGTTGATTGAATCCCGTTGTTGCTGCAGAACAGACTGTGCGTTTGGTCATAGTGGCAATTTTTTCTCTTCACATTGTGAAATCACTTTACATTGTTTTCTAGTAGAAAAGGCAAAAAACTGTACAAAACCCCTAGTGTTAAATACAACGTTTGTACCAATAAAAAACTCACACAGGTTTGTCTCCAAAATGTAAAGATTCTTTTTTTTTTCTTTTTAAATTATTCACAAAAAGCAGCTGGAAATCAGAAAGGCAGCTGCCGCTCCAGGGTCTCAAATCCATTAAAACCACCACAGAACAATTAAAACAATCAGTGAGGAAAAGAAAAGGAAACGTCCAACGTTTGGCATTTGGTTTTATCCACAGGTTTTCCCAGAGCTCCTCTTGGAATTAAAAGCAAAATATATTGGCAAACACGGATCTGAATACACAGGAAGGGGAGCCTCAGCGCCTTCTGCCAACAGAGGCGGCTCTGTGCAGTCAGACTGTAGGGGGCACGGCAGTGCTCAGGCTGGGTTCCTGGCCTCCTTCCATCCCCTCGCCCTTCCAGGAAATTAAGCAGTCTACCGTACACTGGCCTCCCCGTGGCCGCCCTTTCCTTCTAGTAAGAATGGCCTCAAGCATAATACTAGGCAACCCGCTGGGTCCCAGACCTGACTCTGCTGGGATCCCTTCCCTCACCAACCCCAGCGTGGATGATGCTAACAGTGCTTCTACCTTCCCCACCCCCTCCCCCATCCCTCGGCTACCCCACCCTCTCCACCCTTCCCGGCACTCCTGCTGCCCAGCTCTCCCGCCCACCAGCAGCTTAGTTCTTCTCTGGGTGGGATCTAGCACAAACTCCTCTCTCTGCAACCTCTTACCTCCACAGATCATCCTGTGACCCTCATCTCCCCTGGCTCTTCCTCCGCCATTCACATTCTTACTCAAACCCCTAAGACCCTGAGGCTGATGGTGCCACAGAGAGGAGGGCAAGTTCCCTTCAGGGAACCAAGGAGCTGGTTTGCCTGGCACCCAGGGACAGTAGCTAGTTGGCTCTTCACCCAATTTAAAAAAAACAGACCCCTGCCCTTACCCCATCTCACTAGCCAATGAGAACAGAGCTGCGGTGAAGAGCCAGTGTGGGGTGGCTGGTGGCCAGGGCTGTAAACAGTGTGAAGACTGTAGTATTGTGCTTGTCACCTAGGAAAAGCGCCGGCAGGTGTACTGCCGCTTAGTGCACAGATGGCCTCCTCTGAGTGGTCGAGAGCACCCTCCTTCCTCTGGGCTGAGAGATGCTCGCTACCCCTGATGCGCTAAGCCTCCTGCCCACCCGCAGCCACCTTCTGGATCCTGCCTCTGTTCCCGTGCCTCTCAGGCGCCCCCTAACCCATCTCTGAGCAGAGCAGCCAGCCTCCTGGAGGCCCTGCTGAGGCCTGGAGGCCACATGAGGTGACAGTCTAAGTGCACAGGCAAACGCTCTAAGGGCAATAGAGGAGAAAGTTGCCACTTCAAAATAAAACAATACAATCTTGAAAAAAAATAATCAACCCCACAACAACTTAAAACAGCTTCTTTGAAACCCTTTTAAATCGGTCAGTTTTTGCACAAACTATAGAAAACAGAGAGGTGAAGGTGATATATAAGAAGGTGTGAAGAAACAGCAGGAAACATGCAAAACTTGTTTTTTCTGGGCATAATCTTAGTAGGAAAGGAAAAAATTCAAAACAAAAGCACAAAAACAATACAAAAACAAAAACCAAAAAAAAAAAAAAAAAAAAAAAAAATCAAAGCATCACATTTTGCTGTGGAGACTGTGGAACAAGCATGGCAGGGGCAGCGGCCGGGGAGGGCCGGGGCTGAAGGCTCCCTGCAGGCGGCTCAGGCAGAGCCCAAAGGAGCAGGGCCGCTGGGGCTGCAGCCCGCTGTCAAAAAGGAAAGGGGTTCGGGTGTTTTCTGCAGTGAGAACTTAGAAAACAAAAACAAACACATGCGGTCTCCTCAAGCCCCACAAACTGTATCAGCAAAATGTGCTCAGGAGCCTCAAAGGTTTCAGTGACATCTTTTATTTCATTGTTTACTTCAAAGTTGTCTTTAAAACTAAGCACACAGAAACAAAGCCTAGAAACGGACTGGCTGTGTGTTCACAGAAATACAAACACTACGCGGTATGTGCTAGTAGGGCTGCTCTGAAGACAATTACAAAGAATTGGAATCACAAAATCAAGTGGTTATCTTATGAAGTTCTAGAAAAATAGATTTTTTTATATTCAAATGCAAGTTTAAATATTTCCCCTTCAGCAGTCGTTCTAGCAAAACCAATTTGGCAGCACAAAAGAAAAAAAAAGGAAAGAAAAAAGAAAAAACAAAGAAAAGAAACAAACATAATAAAAATACACATCAGCATCAAAGGTCAAACACAAGGTCAAAGGTGAGAGTTCAAGCATCAGAGAAGCTGAAGAGACAGGGATTTGGACGATGTACTTGACGCCACATCGACATGCTTTAGGCACAACGATGAACAAACGGCAGGAATCTAGAAAAAAAAACAAACCAGAAAGAGGGAGACCCACTGAGTTACACAGAGCAATACATCCAAACAAAGAGAGAGAGAACAGGAACACTCACTGTGTACAGCCCTGAAATGAGGAGGCGGGCGGGGCGGGGGCTGGGCGATGACAGGGAACTTTTGCACATGCTAACAATGGACACAGGGAAAAGTCAAAAGGACATGGAGGACACCAAGAAAACATCCAATTGCCAGAGACAGAAGGGAAACTAAGGCTTGGATTTCCCCCGAAGCATCCAAACACGTCAGATCTCCGGTGGAGCGGAGCTCCGGCCTCTCCAGCTCCTGGGAAAGACCCAGGGAGGAAGAAGCCTGGAGTGGGAGAATTCTTTAGGGAGGGGGCCGGGATTTCTCCTCAATCCTACAGGGGTGGCCCTTTGTTCCCAGAAATCCAAGCTCTTAGCTTCCACGCAGGCCCTGGTCACTCATGAGGGACCCAGGGAACAGTGTCTGGATGTATTCAAGGCAAATCAATTTCATGATGAAACCCAAGTAGGAAACAAAACTACATGATTAGACACATTTATGTAAGTGAAACCCCCACACAACAGCAAAAGATTGCTTAAGACTTGACTGCGAGTCTCCACTCTCTGAGCTGAACCCTTTCACCCCGGGAGACTTGTAGGGGAGCAGCTTCTTCACAAAACCATCTTTGGCCCGGGGAGAAAACTGTGCTCGAGGGCAGTGCTGCTGCGCTCACTCACTGGGCAGGGAAGAGAACGGACAGAAGCGCCCAGTCTCACCCGCTGGCCCCGAGGCGGCCAGGACCCTGCTGGGGCAAGCGCTCCTTTTAGAAACGAACACCCACAGCAGGTCGGAAACCTCAGGGTGTGCTGTCAACGGCAGGCTGATCACACCTTTGCCTTTCATTTGGAAAGGGGTTTCCAACTGTCTCAAGAGCCCAGGACAAATCTGTGGACAACAATGGTGAAATGGGGGAGGAGAGAGGGGAGAAAAAGTGGGGACGGAGTGGATCTGGGATTTGGAAAACCCCACGATGGCCAAGGAGGAAGACAGAACAGAAGGTTAGTGATCACAGCACCACAGCACCCTGGAGAGCACAGCTCTCTCCTCCGCCAATTCACAGCATTAACTCCTTCCCCCTCTGGCAGGTTAGCTGGGCTGCAAACAGGCTACAGAAAGTCAGTAGTTTCAATCATACACAGCACCCTGTGTGTATAACAATCACATTCTGGATTCTACAAAATCCTGGCCTTTTCCAGAGATATATAATTTAGGTAATAAATATTCTCCACCCCGGAGCTGTATAAAACTTCTATAAAAATAGAAACAACATTCTTAATTCCGGCCGGTTGGGATTCAGAACAGCGCCTCCCCAACCTAGCATTTTTTTTTTCTTTTTTATTTTTTTTTGTGCATTTATTTAAAAAATCCCATCATGACCCTGGAAGCCTTTGGAACAGTTTTATCCTTGAAACACAGGACACATTTCACCCAGTGCGCAGAATTCAAGTTTACGTGGTTCAGCTTAAGAAGTGTTCACGTTTCTTAGAGGACAACAGACCCAATTATCACTATGAGAAGGGAACAGCTGTCCCAGCTTCAGTGGGATAACCCAAACATCTGTACAACAGCAAGATGGTCAATCCCTGTCTGTGACCCAAATGGACAGCATGACAAGGAGAGAGTCCCCACTCAACTTATTAGCAAACCAACCCCTTTGATCTCATCTCTGCTCCTGGGGGTCAGGACTGATGTTTGTGAATTTAAGATCGCAGGGACCCAGTCACTGGCCTAGAATACAAGTCAGGACTACCTGGGCCCAAGTGCATTTTCCAACAGCATGTCCTTCCTGGCTCTCCACCCCCAAGCATTTCTTGGAGCAGAGGCAGAGCCCAGAGACTGGGGAGATCACAGGCAAGAGCTGGAATAAGACCTGTGGGAGGCAGCAGGGAGCTAACGGTAAGCACATGGACAAAAACGAACATGGTAATACTGAGGTAAATAAATACTAAATCCATATGGAGGCTGTAAACGTCCTGTTGTCCCCTCTGTCCCCAAGAGAAGAAGACAGGGCTGGAGTGCTTAGGAGAGGAGACTGCCTTGATGAAAACACTACATCTGGGGCACCTCAACCAAGGAGACAAGCATGGATTTCTCAGTTCTTTGAAGTACCGAGCGTTGGCTGGCCTCTGGCAAATGAAGTACTCTAGCTTGAAGGGACCTTCTGATGCAGATGCACCAAGAAGCAGGCTCCTCTCCCCCCACTAGATGGCTTTTGATCACTCTGCTCAGGAGAAGTGCCCCCTCAGCCAGGTACTGCCAGCCCTTCTTGGTTCTGCCTTCATGATAAAACAGTAGCTTGGGATGAAATGACACTCCTTGCTGTGGTCAACTACAAAGAAGGAAACCAGTGTGCCTCCCTAGACACTCCGTAAGAAAGGGGCCATGGTCTAATGATCTGTTGTAATAAACTAAAACTGACCTCTGACCGGCTGCTTCTTTTTAACAGCCACCAGCCTGGCAGGGCCCACCCTACACCAATGGCTGGCTGCAACAGCTGGCAATGGGTGATGTCTCCCTGCTTTTCGCATATGTCAGGCTAACTTAACGGGTATTTTATTTCCAGAGAATTGTTAGCCCCTTCTTGGGAAAGAGGGGCGGAGATCCTGGACAAAACCTCCGTGCTTCCATAGAAGCAGCTACAGGAGAGTTCCGCTGACACCTCGCAGGGCCGTGGACATCAAGTCCCTCTCTCTCCTCAAAGCCACCCCACCAGCTCCACCCTCCCACCCCCAGCTCTTGGACGGCAGCTCTCATTTCATCCACTCTCAAACTCAGGGACATTCTGGGGGTCAGTTTTGGTTTCACTCAGTCCTGTCTCAGGGTAGCTTTGGACAAGTTCTGATCTTCTGTAACGTTTCTCCATTCCCTCTCCTCCCCCAGGGTGGTTTGATGTTGGTCCTTCTCAACATACACTGGTTACAAACACAGCAAACTTTAAATAAAGGAAAAAAAAAAAAATAAAATAAAAAAACTCAGGATATGGCACCTAAACTCCAAAGTAAAACACTGGAAACCAAAGCACAAACTTGTCCTCTGTACGAAGCGAAACTCCCACAGAAGGCAGTAGCCGAGTCTTCGGGGCAAGCTGTGCCTGCGAGAGTGGCAGGGATCAGGGTCCAGGGCTGTCAACACACAGCCTTAGGGCTTCGAATCATTAAGGGTGCTCCTCCCCAACTTACCAGAAGACCCTCACTCCAGTCTCAGAGGGGAGCACGCTCAGTAGGGCTTGCTGTCATTCTTCGAACGTTTGAGCTGCACTTTAAGCCGCTTCATGCCAATCTGAAAGCCGTTCATGGACTGGATGGCAGCTTGAGCCGAAACAGGATTGTCGTAACTTACAAAACCTGTGTGTCCAAGCAGAAACCTAGGTGAGGGACATAACCAGGCAAGGACATTCCAGTCCTCCTTATGTGCTTAGCCTCAAATCCCAATTTTCCTCAGCAGGAAAAAGAATTCTGGAAATTATATCACATAAATTTAAATTAGGTTCCTAAACACTACCACTTTGACAACGACATGATACATTTAAGTATTTTGCTTTATTTTATTCTCTGGAGAGACAATGTGGGCAGAAATCATTGAGCCCATTCCAGAAGTGGGGGGAAAACACACACATGCTCAAAAAGAGGTCACGTACTGAAGGCTGAGTTAAACAATAACCCAAACTCCATCCCAGGTTTCTGCTGTCAGCCCCTTCCCTTTCTTTCTCAGTGGTAAAAATTCTTATCACCCCGCAACACACACACACACACCAAAAGAGAAACCCACATACCAAAACACTTGCTCAGGTTTGTCTGCTTGTCTATAAAAACCTTGGCAGACACAACATTCCCAAAGGGCATGAACATCTGCAGCAGGTCCTGATCGCCAAATTCCTGGGGCAGGTGGTAGATGAACAGGTTGGCTCCCTCTGGACCTTCAAGACATCCATTGATTGAAAAGATACCAGTGTGAAGAAAGCTTATCCTCCCCCACCCCGTTAAAACTATCCGAACCCCAACAAACAGATTCATGAATTCATTTGGAGAACTAAACAGATTCTCCAAATACCGAGCAGGGAACTGAAGGGCATTCACTGAAACAGATCCCTTCTCTCATGTTTAGCTATGCTCTGTGTCTTACGGAGGGATGTGAGAATTTGACCTCGCAGGAGGAAGGTGTGCTGAGACAATAAAATAGGCAGACTTGCGTGTGGAGCATAAAACAAGAGACTAGGTGCTTGTAGAAAAATATAGAAAAGGAGGAAGAAAGAGATTATAAACACAACAGGTTTCAAAATTGTGCCTAGAAACTGCAGGGATGGCAAACACATTGAGACAGAAAGCAGGGGCAGGAAGTGACTACAAAGGGACCGGAGGAAATTTCTGGGGGTGACAGAATGTTCTACATCTGTGATGATAGTTACATGACTGTATGCATTCATCAAAGCTCAGAGAGTTACATTACAAAAAAGGTGAATTTTACCTTATGTCACTTGTGCCTCAGTAAAAAGAATTTTAAACTGATTAGCACTGAGCTCAAAAATAGAATGCTTTCCTCTTCCAACTATGCACGATTTTCTAACCAAGAGAGTTTCATTACAACCACAGTGCAGCCAATTCCCCACCCTGACCTCCCCTATGTTGTCAAACACATTCAAGAACCTTGCTGCCTCAGGGCCTTTGCACTTGCGGTTCCTCTGTCCCTATCACTCTGGACAGAAATCACTGAGCTTAAATGGCAACTTAGAACTTCTCTGAACATTCCATATAAAATGCTGTGTTCCCGGCACTCCCCATCCCCTTTTCCATCCATCATTCTTCAGAGCATCATTTGGAATACCCTGTGTTTTTACTGGTTTATTGTCTGCCTGCATAGTTCCAACAGTTACCCTATCATCACATTCTAGGGCACATAAGCGCCTGATTCAGAGCAGGGGACGATGCTGTTAAGGCAAGAGAGAATACTTGTTTTTCTCCCACATAAGTGCTTCAACCTTGCCAGCTTGTACTCATAATACAAATACAGGCAGAAAGGAGTCAGCAGGGCTTTCTAGTTATATAAACCACCTCAGACCCCTTACTGCCTAGAAAGCCTCTCCTGAACTAAATACCATCAGAACACACACTTCCCACTGCATCAACATGTGGGCCTTAACACTCTGTCCCATCAGTGTTCAGTCTGTCCTCAATTAGGAAAAGCATAGATCAGAAAGTAAAGAAAACACCAAATACTAAAGCTACAGGGAACACCTACCCAGAAGATATCCTTTGACAGATTTATAACCCAGAGGGAAGGCTTCCTAATTGCCAATGTGTCAGACACAGTAAGGTGGGTATATATCTTCCATCTAAAAACGGCAGCCCCGCCCCAGAAGGGTGTACAGAGGCTCTGATCTGAGCCATACCCAGAAAACATTCCAAAAGCGGATCACACTTACGAGTTTCAGTCTATCTTTGACACCATTAAAGAAAAGTGTGGTCTGACCACCTGAAGGACTCAGCCTTCGCCTGCCAGTCAGTTCTGGTGCAGATGGGAGAAACCACCCCCACAGACCCCAGCCTCCCTTGGCACTCACCTTCCTTCTGGCTTCCAGCAGCACCAATGCTCTGCTGTGTCAACAGATTCTGGTTGTACAGCGTGGGGAGCGCCGCGGCGGCATACTGCTGGATCCCCGAGTAGGCCTGCGTGAGGGCCTCCATGGTGCTCCCAGTGCCATTGGAAAGGCCACTGCTGCCCAGGCCACCATTTAAAGCAGCCATCCCTTGGTTGGGGGGAGAACAGAATTAGCAGTATTGGAAAGACTCAAATGATGCCAAGGAAAACGTCCCAAGTCCTCCCTTTCATCTTGTTCCTAGTTTCACCCTGAGGAGGAATATCCATGAGTGGTCAGACTTCAGGACACTCACCAGACCTTGTTGCTAATGGGGGCATTAAAAAACGCCACACCCAGAAGTGGCTCTCCCCATTACCTTCTAATCTGTGCAAGAAGTGCCACATTTTACACCTAACTTGCCCCCTTTTCTCTAGCTTTCCTGCCACTTTCTCACACAGAGCTGGAATCTGGTAAATAGGAGTCCCAGGATTGGGAACAAAAGGGGGCATTTGTGATCTGTGACAAGATGTAGGTAAACTCTATCATTAACAATAGCAATAACATTCTGGAACACTAGAGGCCTGGTGCACGGGATTCATGCACTGGTGAGGGTGTGGCCTGAGGAAATCGGCCCGCTGTGGGAGCCCACAGCTGAGCGGCTGTGGACCCGCCCTCTGAGCAGCTGCTCCCTAGTCTGGCACCGTCCGTGGAGCTGGAGCATTTGCCTCTCCACGGGACTCGGTCGGGGTTGGGCCCAGGGACAACAGCACTGAGGCAGAGTAGGCCTCAGCCCCTCAGCAGCTATGAACCCGCCTCCCAGCCTCTGGGGCCAGCTCTGTGCAATCAGTGGCAGCACTGCACAGCCTGCAGGCATCCGGAGGAGGTAGGAGAAGGACCCTGGGGCAAGGAGGCCATGATCACAGCTCAGGTTCCTGCCTGTCAGCCCAGGTTTCGCAGCAGGAGCACCAGCTTATTCTAGCCAGCTGAGCGGCACTCCCACTGTGGTGGTGCACTGACCACCAGGGAGCAGCTCCTGCGTTGAGCACCTGCCCCCTGTTGGTCAGTGTGCATCATAGCGACTGGTCGACCAGCTGTTCTGCCGTTTGGTTGCTGGGCTTTTATTATATAGGATATTCTACGTGCCACTCTGTACTGAACAAGGTGCTTACACTTTACCTGTGTTCTCATCTAACTTCTTAATAACCCTCAAAGTGTCCTATTCCCATGTCATAGATAAGAAAATGACCTTGGAGCCTGGCTAGTATGGTTCAGTAGTTAAGTATCAACCCATGCACCAAGAGGTCGCCAGTTCAACTCCTGGTCAGGGCACATGCCCAGGTTGTGGGCTCAATCCCCAGTATGGGGCATCCAGGAGGCAGCCAATCAATGTCTCTCTCTCTCTCTCTCTCTCTCTCTCTCTCTCTCTCTCTCTCTCTCTCTCTCTCTCCCCCCCCCCCCCTCTCTGAAATCAATAAACATATTTAAAAAAGAAAAAGGAAATGGCCTTGGAAAGGTGGTTGAAAGTTATAGGTGGTTAGTGCTAGAGGAGGGATTTAACTAATGATCATTATTGTCTTTTAAAAGATTTTGAGGAGAGAGTTGCCCTAGCTGGTTTGGCTCAGCGGATAGAGTGTTGGCCTGTGGACTCAAGGGTCCTGGGTTTGATTCTGGTCAGGCATACATGCCTGGGTTGTGGGCTCAGTCCTCACATAGATGTGAGCAATATACTGATCAGCTGCCTCCTACATGCCCATTACAAGGTATTAAACCCACAATCCTGACAGAGGATCAAACCGGCAACCTTTTGGTGCACAGGATGATGCCTAACTGAGCCACACCAGCCAGGGCAATTCATAATTAATTTTTTGGTTCACTGGGCTACTCAATCATACAATAGTACCCTTACCAGGGTTGTTTATAATGTGCTACCTGCACAAAGAAAGGCCTGATGACATCTATGGACTGCCTCTCACCTGCCAATGAGCTGACATTGAGGCCTGCCGTTGCTCCAGCTAATGTCTGCAAGGCTCCAAGGGAGGCGATGGGGTTGACAGAGTTGCTACTGCTGGAGCTCGGTGAAGACCCTGCAACCAGAAATCCACGAGTTAAACTCAAGCCAACATTTGCCTTCTCAGCAGGAACCAAAGCCCAAGAATGATACTACTTAAGTATTCTCTTAGAAAAAAGTTTTCAGTTACTAATTTTAATAACTGCCCCTGTTGGACATAAATACAAATGATGATTACAATAAATTAAAAATTATGAGCTATGTCTAAAGTTAGAAGATGGCATTTGAAAATTTGTTGTTCATAATCTGTCCCCTTTGGAAATGGGTATGAACTGCTCTCAGAATGACATACCCCTCTTGGGATTCTGCCCAAGGCTCACAAGGGCCCACTGGCCCCCGCTACATGCTTACCTGAACTGGTGAGTACGCTGAGGGGACTGCTGGATGTAGTGAGAGCGTTGGTACCACTAGGTGTGCTCTGAGCAGCACTAGCGGCAGCAGCTAGGGCAGCCAAATTCTGTAACTGCATTGCATTCAACCCTGCAACATCCAAAGCAAGAGATCAGCGGGCAGATCAGAGTGCCTCCTAATCCGCTCCGGGAACAACAGCTCACACCAGTGGAAGGCTAATTCCAAAGAGGAAATATTCTAGAGAAGCCTTACAAGCAACTTTTCAGGGCTCCAAAAAGAGTCAGATACCCCTCAACTCATTATGAAGTTTGGTATCATTTCCTCAGAGAAGAGGTATCTGATTCAATAGCATACCCCCCACGTGAGCACTACTAAAAGGATGGGCAATCAGGAAACCAGCAAAGGGGGTTGGTCATGGTCTGCCATGGGCTCAGGTATCCAAGAGGACAACAATGCCCACACCTGTGGCATAGAATGGGACTGCATCCGAGCCCCTCACTCAGACTTCACAGGGGATGTGCTCTTTGAAATGGAGGTGAACAAGCAGAAAATGTACAGAGACCCAGAAAGGAAGGAACGACAGGGGAGAATACATGGGAGAATAGCAAGAGGACAAAGAATAAAAAAACAAACAAAAAAACCACCACTTGAATAGCAGATTAGTTATCTGAAGAGAGAAAAACACACTGAGGGGAAAACTTCCAAGTAGAACCTAGGCAACAATAAAAGGAGAAGAAATTTGACAATGTGTTTCAAACCATTTAGTAGATGACAGAAAGACAGAAGGGTGGAGGAAAGAATTAATGAGAATAAAAACTACAACACAGATTCACAATCTATCAACTTTCTCAGTCCTTGGGGAAAAGTGAATCACTATCAAAATTTTGCATATGATAAATGCAGTTCACCTAAGACCACCCCAATTTCAAATGCACTTGCCTAGCCTTGTCCCACTGCCAAAGGGACAGGGGGAGCTCCTGTCCCCCCCCCCCCCCCCCAAAGAATTCTGATGGACCTTGCCTCAGGTTTGTCTGTGGAGCTCCATTTTGTTATAAACTCAGGTATTTGTCAATTAAGTTTTCTATGCACGATAACGGCAACAAAAGGTAATTCACCTATGAAATAACATGTATAAGACACAGAGGTAAACTAACTAACTGCCTGGATTCTAGCAACTTCAAGGTAAGCCATTTGTATGAAAGTATTTCTCAGGCTTTTCTTCAGTCACTGAAAAAGTCACGTTTTGGTGGAAATAAAGCATTCCTGCAACTTTTTCCTGATCAAAACGGCATCAGATAGTCTGCAGATGTTAACAACTCTTTTCTATCTTCTTCCTCAACAGACACTTAAAGGAGTGGCGAGCAGTAGACAACTCCAGGACAATCTGGCATAAATGACTAATAGAGTCACGTTCTAGAGAAAAGGCAGTTGAATCCTGTGATGTTCATTTTATGCCAGGTTTACACGAGTGGAAAATAACTTTTTTCTGCACAAACGGTGCAAACTCTCAGACTGCTGTTAGCTGTGTCTGATGGCCTGGCTGCTGCTGCTCCTCCAAGCAGTGAGACACTTACCTCCCATTGGGTGGAGGCTGCTCAGGGTGTTGAGGTTCCCAGAGGAGGCAGTCTGCTGAAGGAGCTGCAAATAAAGCTAGACATTACACCAAAAAACAGAACAAGAGTGAGAGTGAGGGCTGGTTCTGCATCTGGGATAACTCTACAGCACAGCAAAGCGAGAGTGCAGAGGCCCCGAGAGAGAAGAACGTTGAAGACAAGAACCCAAGCCAACACAACAGGAACATAAGGCTTATGACAGCACAATGTAATACAACACAGCTAAAGCCCTGGCCCAGAAGACAGTAATGCTCATTGAGTTCCGAGCCAAGCTCAAGTGCTTAGGCAACAGAATGCAGCACAGCAGAGGACAGTAGAAGAGCAGGGAACTAAGCTCAACTCCAGCAGCTCTGTAATCAACCGCGGTGAGTGTCTGTGGATGGATGCCTGCCATTTCTATTTCCTCTATCCCAAGTTCTCCTTAGTTACGTCCACACATCTTATTTTGTAGATTGTTTCCACCTGGATTCCCAATTTATATTTAAACAACTATTTTAAATATAACATCTCCCTATTTCGTGGTATTTCTTAGCATCACACTTTACCAGCCACAACAGACCCATGTCTAAATCAACCTCTCCCATGCTATACGTCCATCGAGCCCAATTATCTACTCCCCTCCAAATTGATCTTCACTGTTGCAGATGGCCAAATGACTGATGAAGTAGTCCTTATCAGTTCAGTGTACGTATTCTTTCAATGGATGTCCATAATAAATGTAACAAGAGGACCTGTCCACGAGCTTATGGATCCCCATAACTTTGATCTTTGTAGCTTAGTAAACCATAATCTTCATCTAACCAACCTTTGCTCCATTCAAATGCAACTATTGTTCATTATGAACAATTGGTAGTCTTGTTTCTAGATCCTTTATTCAACCTGTTGTCCATTCCTACAAGCATCTGTCTTGGTTTCTCTATCATAGATCCCTTTAATCCACAGGTCTCAGGAGATCTTCATACCTCCAGAAACAGGATGAGGGAAAAAAAAAAAAAAAAAAGCATATGTACACGATTTTTATCAGGTTCTAAAAGGGGTCCACAACACCCAAAAAATTTTAAAACCACCACTCTGGTCCAATAGAGATCAGGTTCAATCCACATATTCCAGAAAAAAAAAAAAAAAAAAAAAAAAAAAAAAAAAACTCATAATGAATGATGATGCACTATCACTTACACAGCCCATTAGCACCATGCCTTCACTTTTGTCTTCTTAAATCTTTGGGCAATGTGTTCAGTCCCAGCTGGTGGACTGTGCATACTGTATTTGTCCCCTTCATTTCTTCCCTAAATGAGAATAGCTCTTAGGGAGGGGGTCACACCTAAATAAAGAGACCATAGTTCTCAACATACTTGCTGGATGTGGCAATGAGAACAAGATGGGGACTATTCCCTGAAAAAAGGCTCTATAATGCTCTAAGAAGTAAATGTGTATCATGGAGATAATTTTCAAAGAATTACCATTTTGGCAGAAGACTAAAATCTCTGAATTTTTTAAACTTTTAAGCAATGTTCTGGCACTAAGAAACAATTTGATCTATTGAAATAGAACAACCATCTTCACTTTTGGACTTCAGAGAAACTTGGATTTCCTCTAACATATTAGAAGTATGGAGACAGGAGGCATCAAATTAGTCAAAATTTAGTACTGGGAGGGCAGAAATCATTGTCTTTGTTGTTTCCACAAAGAATAATCTTTGAGTGGATGACTATTATTATCCTATGTGTATACTTTTTGACTATTCATATACATCTAGTGGTCTCACTATTTTCCTTCATTGGTAGCTTTACAGATGACCTTTTCGTTCTGATTTACAGATAGCACAGTTTTAATTATGTTGTCCTTTCTAAATCTCTTTAAAGTGTGTTTAAAATATATATATAAATATATATTTCTATATATATTTCTATATATATATTTATATATTTATATATTTATATATTTATATATTTATATATATATATATATATATATATATATATATATATATATATATATATGTTACTGATTTTTTACAGAGAGGAAGGAAGAGAGAGGGATAGTGTGAGAAACATTGATCAGCTGCCTCTTGCACACCCCCTACTGGGGATGTGCCCACAACCAAGGTAAAGCCCTTGACTAGAATCGAACCTGAGACCTCTCAGTCCGTAGGCAGACACTATATTCACTGAGCCAAACCGATTTTGGCTCTTTAAAGTTTTAAGCAATGCAATTCTCCTGTAATACTGTAAACCTAGTAAATCTTAATAATAAAATGGAGCCTGCCCCTCTTTTGGACTATATAACTTAAACTCAACAAGAGATCAAATTAAAAGAAATCTACTTATAGCATAGCAAACTCAAATATAAAGCTGTAATACTCATTTCATAATGCCCATGCCTCATCTCTCAATCAGCAGAAAGAAACACTTATTGTACTCTTCTGGGAGAATCAACAAGGTATTTAATGATGCCTTCTACACTGGGTAGAAAGGGATATAGAAAAAGGTATTTTGTAGTTAAGATTCCCTCAAGAATTTTTTTTTCCTTGAGGGTAGGATCATAAGATGTTCCTAAAACACTTTTTATCAGAAAATATGGTTTCACTTTAACTCAAGATATAATCAAAACCTCAAGATATAACCAAAGATGTGTGACCAGATAGAGAAAATAACATGACTTAAAGAACACTTCATTGCCTGAATTTTTACATAAAATTTCAATGTGCTAAAAGTTGTAAATGCCACTATGTCTGTGCGCTAGGGACAGCAGAAGAAGAAACAGCTGGGAGCTTGCACAGTCTGCAGAAAGCAAACCACAAAGACTCACTGCTAAATACTGGGGTCCAAGAGTATTGAGACCAGCAAGGTTTCCCCACACAGATGCTGCGCTGATTTGCTGCATCTGCTGCTGGAGCTGCTGGGCCATTCTCTTCTGTTCTTTGTCCTTCTGTGTATCAGCAAATTTTACCACCATGGGGGATGAGCAACCCTATGAAAACACCAAAACCAAAGGGTCAAATCCCTCCTTCTGGGTGAAGGAAAAATCCTTGCTAGTGACACACAGGCTGCATTCTAATTTCATTCACTGCCAAACGACTCTCTTCCTAATACATGTAAGTGGCAAAAGACAATTTAAAAGGGCAACTAGTTCCAATATGTTAATTTTAACTTTCATTTAATAACATCCAATATGTTAAAGAAACCTTCAGTTTTTAACTTTTTAAAAAAAGTTTTAAGACTTTTTTTGTTTGTTTGTTTTAACTTTTAAGACGTTTGGCCTGCTTAACTTTTATAGAACCACCAGATGCCATACATGATGCTGGGCTTGGAAGATCAAAACTCCTAGCACTCTCAGGCTAAGGAATTCCCCTTGCATTCATCTTCCTACCTCCATGGTCTGTGCTTGGTGCATTGCCTTGATAGCTGTCTGTGCCATTGCTCTTGTTGTAAAAGTCACAAATGCACAACCTGGTAAAAGAAGGGTCAATAACTCATTCATTCGCTTACTTAAAGACATTAATTGAGCACTTAACTATGAGCAAGTACCATGCTAGCAATAAGTATAGATGATTCCCGCCTTCAGGGTTTCATGACCTATTGGAAGAGAGAGTTATGTTACACCAGAGTTATAAGTGCTCTAATGAAAACCCAGGGAAGCAGAAATAAGAAACAAAGTGCTCAAAAAATAAAGGAAGATTCATAGCCTCAAGTTTCTTCTGTGAAGAAAGTGTTTCCATTTTAACATCAAGAACCTCTCTAAGCATAAAAGAGAGAATTTTGATACATGACACCTAAGAACAGAATATAAACTCCTTACGGATGTTGGGAGAACACAAAAGGGATCAAATTAAGGAAGAGTTGTGACAGGACCTACACATACAACTTCAAGCCCAACTTCTCCATCATGACAGCCATATTGGCTAGGGATTACTGGTTTCCACTGGTCAGGTTAAAAACAACTCCAAATTCAAAATAAGCATATAAATTTTATATAGAGAGGGAAACATGGATTTATTGTTCCACTTATTTATGCATTAGTTGGCTGATTCTTGTATGTACCCCAACTGGGGATGAAACCTGCAATCTTGGCATATCGGGACAATACTCATACCAACTGAGCTACCCAGACCAGGGCAAAATGAGTATCCTTTAAAAAATAAAAAAAAGTAAAAAAATAAAAATTTATTGATTTCAGAGAAGGAGAGGCAGAAACATCAATGATGAGAGAGAATCATTGATTGGCTGTCTCCCACACCGACCCCAATTGAACTTGGGAGCCTCCATTTCGTAGGCCAACTTTCTATCCACTGAACTAACCCACCCAGGACAAGATGAGCATCTTTAAAGTTTAAAAATGTACCCACCTCGGCTCAGTCCATCAGGTCCCCGCAATATCCGACATTCTTCAATCTGTCCAAATGAAGAGAACATGACTCGGATGTCATTTTCAGTGCACTTCTTGGAAATCATACCAATAAACAGCTTCCTGTCTTCCACTGCTAAGAGAGTAAAACACAGAAGGCTTGAACATTATTACTACAAGAGATAGTAGAGCACAGACTCTGGGTTTGAGACCTGGCTCTGGTGCCTTTATACCATATTTCACAGATTACATGATGTACCTTTCCCCCCATAAGTGAGTACCTCCTCTTATAAACAATGGTATCTTAACATTATCACTGAAAGCACTTAGAGGAGCCAAAGCCGGTTTGGCTCAGTGGTAGAGCGTCAGTCTGCGGACTGAAAGGTCCCGGGTTTGATTCCGGTCAAGGGCATGTACACTGGTTGCGGGAACATCCCCTGTAGGGGGTGTGCAAGAGGCAGCTGGTTGATGTTTCTCTCTCATCGACGTTTCTAGCTCTCTCTCTCCCTTCCTCTCTGTAAAAATCAATAAAGTATATATTTTTAAAAAAAGCACTTAGAGGAAATGAAGTAGCTTTATTAGCTTGTGAAAGTTACTTAACCATTCTGTGCCTGTTTCCTCACCTGACTAGTAGGTAAATATGGTTGACTGCACAGTTCTTAGGCTCTTGCCTACCACTCAGTAATATACTATGACATAAAATGAGTTTGCACATTTAATATGATGGGAGAAACAGGACACACCTTACAGAGAGTCTAACTATATCCTTTCCTTTTCAGACTGTCCTTTTTTAAAAAAATATATTTTTTATTGATTTTTTACAGAGAGGAAGGGATAAGGATAGAGAGTTAGAAACATCGATCAGCTGCCTCTTGCACACCCCTTACTGGGGATGTGCCTGCAACCAAGGTACATGTCCTTGACAGGAATCGAACCTGGGACCCTTCAGTCTGCAGGCCGACACTCTATCCACTGAGCCAATCCAGTTAGGGCCTGACTATTCTTTTGAGGACTAAGTTCTCCTTCCTAACTTGCTCACTTTCCCTCTTCACTTCTACTCATAAGAAATTATACTGGCCAAAACCGGTTTGGCTCAGCGGTAGAGCGTCGGTCTGCGGACTGAAAGGTCCCAGGTTCGATTCCGGTCAAGGGCATGTACATTGGTTGCGGGCACATCCCTGGTAGGGGGTGTGCAAGAGGCAGCTGGTCGATGTTTCTCTCTCATCGACGTTTCTAGCTCTCTATTCCTCTCTGTAAAAAATCAATAAAATATATTAAAAAAAAAAAAAAAAAGAAAGAAAGAAATTATACTGACCAAAGACATTCCAGTTCACTATAAAAAATTCTTGTAATGTTTCCCTATCAACTCTATTTATCTCAGTTATTTGCCATACTTACTTTAAGGAAAAAAATAAACAATTTAGATGACATTAGAGCAATGAACCACTATCTTATACAATACACCAAAAATTAACTAAAATTTGGCTCAGCGGATAGAGCATTAGTCTGCATATTGAAGGGTTCTGGGTTCAACTCCAGGCAAGGGCACATGCCTGGATTGCAGCCTCAATCACCAGTGTGGAGTGTGCAGGAGCCAGCCAATCATTGATTCTCTCTTATCACTGACATTTCTAGCTTTCTCTCCCTCTCCCTTCTTCTCTGAAATCAATAAAAATATATTTTTTAAAAATTAACTAAAATGGATTAAACTTGAATATAAAACCCGAAAACATAAAACTCTAGAAGAAAACCATACTTGGTAAGTTCCTTAACATCAGTTTTGGCAATGCCTTTTTTGGATCTGACTCCAAAGTAAAGGCAACAAAAGCAAAAATAAACAAGCGGGACTACAAACCAAAAATCTTCTGCACAGCAAAGGAAATCATCAACTAAATGAAAAAGCAACCTATAAAATGGAGAAAATACTAGTCATCAGAAAAATGCAAATAAAAACCAATGAGGTATCACTTCACACCCCTTAGAATGGCTATTATCACAAACTAAGAAAGGGCACTGACTGGCACGGCTAAGTGGTTAGAGTGTTGTTCTGCAAACCGGAGGGCTGAGGGTTCAAGGGCATGTACCTGGATTGCAGGTTTTATCCCCGGCTCCGGTAGGAATGTGTGTGAGGCAACCACTAGATGTGTCTCTCTCACATTGATGTTCGCCGCGCCCCCCTTCCCTTGCACTCTAAAGAATTATCAATGGGAATAACATCTTGTGATAAGAATTAACAAAAACAAAGCAAGCCAAAAAAGGAACAAATTTTGGCCATGACTGGAGGAAAAAAATCCCTGTGCACCGTTAGTGGGAATGTAAATTAGTGAAACCATTATAGAAAACAGTATGGTGGCTCCTCAAAAAATTAAAACTAGAACTACCATATGATCCAGCAATTCAACTTACGGGTATTTATCTGACAAAAATGAAATCAATAATTCAAAAAGACACCTGCATACTTATTTCCATTACAGCACTATTTACAGCAGCCAAGATACAGAAACAACTAACGTTACAGTGATAAATGGAGAAAATGTGTGTGCGCAGCACATGCACAAACACAGAGAAATATTATTCAGTCATCAAAAGGAATAACATTTTGCCATTTGTGACAACGTGGATGAACTTGGGGCATTATGCTAAGTGAAATAAGTCAAACAGGAGAAGACAAATACAGTATGATCTCTCTTCTATGAGGAATCTTAAAAAATAAAATAAAGAAAGAAAAGAAAACCCCAAACTCATACAGAAAACAGACTGATGGTTGCCAGTGAATGGGCCCAAAGGGTACAAACTTCCAGTTATGAAGTAAATAAGTCATGAGGATGTAGGGTGTAGCATGGAGACTACAGTTGATGCTATACTGCATATTTGAAAGGTGCTGAGAGAGTAGATCTTAAAAGTTCTCATCATAAGAAAAAATTTTTGTGACCATGTATGGTGAAAGATTTTAACTAGCCTGATCATTTCACAATATTTATCAAAACATTATTCTGTACACCTGAAATTAATATAATGCTCTATGTCACTTCTACCTCAAAAAGAAATTACTCAGAGTACAATGCAATCAGACGCCAAGAGAACTGCAAACTAGAAAAAAACCTGATAAGGGAGAGCCTACATGCTTGCTTACCATTGCTCTTCTCACTATCGGCAGGTTTCATCTGTATAGGATGATGCATCTGAAAAGGAGAAGATGTGAATATTACCACTGTACACACTGAAGCAGAAATATAAATGAGGACTCTAAAGAAATACCAAAACTAGAGCCCGTAAGAGTTCTCTTGAACTTACACTTGCTTCATGACCTTTGCCCCACAAAGTATCAGAATGGATAGAACTCTGAATCAAGAAGTAAAAATTCTCTTGGCTGAGAAAGAACTTTCAGCCGATAATCTTTAAAAGTTCCCTTGTGAAAGTCACCCTTTCCCCAAAATGGTTTTCAATGTGTATCTAAAACATGTATGTTCCATGTGTCAATACCACCACAGTTCCACTTAGTAGGAGCTTTCTTACCCCTGGGAGGACCTTCATATTGTGAAGAGCATTCTGTGCTTCTAATGCAGCTTTGCGGGTGTAAAACGTAACAAAACAGCACCCTGCAATAAAGACGATTTCACAAATCAAACCAGTCCCTTGAAAGCAGAGAATTCCTAGAGCACTCAGTACTTCCTGGACATACAGGGTTTGGGCAAAAGTAGGTTTACAGTTGTGAGGATGCAAAAGAGTTTATTCTTGCATCATTAATATTTACTGCATTATTCCCCAAACAAACTGTAAATCTACTTTAGCTCCACCATGTATTAGAACTTAAGAAGAAAAGATAATGTTTATTAAAATTAGAGAGAAAACCTATCAGGGGGGGAAAAAAACTTTTTCCCCCCTATGCATTCTCTTTATTGTTATAGTCTCTTATTTATATTAAAATTCTTCTCTAGCTGCTCCTATAACATCTCTGGGAGAGATGACTTCCCTTACAAAGGTCACAGTACCAAGCCATTCAACCCACCCTATCAGGCAGTGTGCTGGGCTAGAGGACTCAATACAAACAAGACAAAGAGGGGCCTTGAACACTTGCGGCTCTTCGTCTATCAGAAGCTCTTCATCTTTCAGAAACTTTCTCTTTTAGAATAAACCACTCCTTACATTGTAGCCAATTTCTATCATATGCCTCAAACATAATTATCATTTTAAACTATAAAATTTCTTAGTATCTTTTCTAGGGGACTCTTAGTTCCCACCAAATATTAAGTTTCTAGCATCACATGGTGCTGACTGAGATCTGTAAGTTTTGTGCTTATCTTTGCTGGGGATAGGAGGGAGGAGGTATATTTTGTAAATCTTGGGTCCATAGTCCAAGAGACACAATATAGATGTCTTTAAAAATTACTCTGCAATTAAGATTTAAATTACTGCACATTATATTGCCAGTCATTTTCAGAAAATACAAGACTTTAGAGAAAGAGGGGAAGCAGGTGGGGGGCGGGGGGTGAGGGGGGAAGACCACATCAATTTATTGTTCCATTCATTGGTTGATTCCTGTATGAGCCCTGAAGGAGGATCAAACCTGCAACCTTGGCATATTGGGATGACACTCTAACCAACTGAGCTACCCAGCCAGAGCTGAAACTGCAATAATTTGTATTTTCATTAACTATGCCAAAAATAAAAATTAATCCCTCTGCTTCTAGATCCTGTTATTAAACCGGTTTACAAACATGGCAATCATACTTGTTGATATTTGCACTGTAGAACAGCTTTCACTGAAAATTACTCTGAGTCATTTGGAAAAATAAGAGTATGTCTGTGTGTGAAGGGGCAAAGATTATGCCTTATCACCATCAGTCCTGTGAAACTTCCACTCTGTGGGATATATCTGGAAGCAGTTCAACCTTTCTTCTCCTGCTCATTTTATAAGCTATAGCAAACAAGTTATCTACAAAAGAGGCTCTCCTAGATGCTAAGCCATCCTGTAAGGCCTTTATACACATTAACAGAAACCCATGAGTTCAGGGACGGTCTTTTTCTTTCCATGGCCTTCCCCTCCCATTAGAATTGCTTGCCAAAGCCAAAACACTAAAGAAAACCTTATGTGATTAGTAGTTTACTAAATGGACTATCCAAATTACAAATCAACCTCATGAAGTCACTTTCATGTTTTCTTTTTAAGTCATTAAATGAGTTTGGCCTGGAATATATAGGGACTATAAAAGAACATATTCCCCCCTCCCAATATGACCATAGGATCATTCTGACAATGAGACAGTATGTACATGACAAAAAATTGCACATAAAACCCAAATCTTCACCTTTGCTCTGAGGAGGGTTTTGGCTCCTATCTCTTAGAACGTTGATTTCATAGACAGCACCATACTGTTCAAAGAGTTCCCTCAAGTCCTTCTCAGACCAGGTCCTCGGAACCTGGCCCACAAACATCTTGATAGCATCAAGATCCGGTTGGTCTGGGTGGTCCAGGGTGCCGTTCATTTTCTTTGAGCTGCATTAGATAAAATAAAACTACTATTATGCATTCATGTTGCTCTCTAGAGGGAGTTTTGTTTCCTTTAAAGATCTCAACTAGTTCCTGGGAAAATGGGGGGGGGGGGGGGGTGTGTGTCTACTTCCTTTCATGACATCTATTCAATTTACCAGGGTTCCCAGGTCCTCCCTCAAATGGTCACCCCTCGCATTAGATTTAGATCCCAAACTAAAGCTGCCATTCTGATGAGGACATCCTAGGTTGTAATTAAAAAACTGAGTGTCACTTATTCTTTATCTAGCATGAGAATTCTCAGAAGAACTTAATAGGCAGAGTTTCTAAAGCAAATTTTAATGCTTTTAACAAAGGGTTTTTTAAATGTCCATAAAATAAACAAAGAACTATTAATTTTAAGATTCAGGACTCCAATAGTACAATGATAGTTTAAAAGTTTTCTTTCAGTAGACATCAGAACAGAAGCACTTGATTTCCAAGGCCTAAGCTATGGACTGATTAAAATGTTGGTCTTTGAATGTGTCTCATGTGCTCAATTCTGGTGCTCTTGAGATAGGCTCCCTGACCAAAACAGTTTTGCCTCTTAAACTCTAACAAGTGATTGTTATATATAATAAAGGGCTAATATGCAAATTGCCCCTGGAACAGTTCAACCAGGGGATGGGGCAGCCAGCCAACCGCCCGAGGCCCCTCCCCCTGGCCAGCCCTGTCCCCAGTTGGGGAGGAGGGCAGCAGCAGGACCAGCCAGCCAAACACCTGTGCACCCAAACACCTGTGCACCCAAACACCCTTGCCCCGGGCTTTTAGTTGTTACATAAACATAAACAATGATGTCATCGTTCTAGATTTTCATTGTTTCTAAGTTATCCAATTTAATGCTACTTTTCCAAGACTTTACCAGTTAGTTCCCTTACCAACTGCAACCATTACAACAAACTCCTCCAATCCTCTCATACCAAATTTGTAATGCTCATACTTTCATTGCTATCCCTGCAATTGCCAAGAACCTCAGGGAATTCTTACACTACAAGTATTTCTACCATTCAAAATAAATCACACCTTCCCTACCATTGTTTTAAGACCAGTAACAACTTAAATTTCAAAAAGTTATCATAATGAACTTTTATGCTAATGTTGGCTGTTTAATCCAGAACACATCACCATATTCAAATTTGCCATGTTTTAATATCTAACCCTAAATAAAGTAATAGTTTTCATTAAAGGAAATGTAAGTTTTTATACCAGTTTTCTTAAAAATTCTTTGTTTAAAGTATTATATATGTCTTTTTCCCCCATTGACTTCTCCCCAGCCCTTCCCATCCACCAGCACATGCCCACCCCCCTGTCTTGTGTCCATGGGTTATGCTTTTATGCATGCATACAAGTCCTTTGGTTGTTCTCTTAGCCAGCTCCCCCTTTGCCCCCCAACCCTGCCTTCCCTCTGAGGTTGGACAGTCTGTTCAACACTTATATGTCTCTGAATCTATTTTTGTTCATGAGTTTATATTGTTCATTATATTCCACAAATGAGACCGTGTGATATTCATCTTTCTCCAACTTACTTATTTCATTTAGCATAATGCTCTCCAGGTCCATCTCATGCTGTTGCAAATAGTAAGAATTCCTTCTTTTTCACAGCAGGGTAGTATTCCATTGTCTAGATGTACCATAGTTTTTTAATCCATTTATCTGCTAATAGGCACTTAGGCTTTTTCCAAATCTTAGCTATTGTAAATTGTGCTGCTATGAACACCATGGTGCATATATCCTTTCTGAATGGTGTTTCTGATTTCTTGGGATATATTCCACTGCTACCTTTGAATAGTATTTGAAGAACATTGAGAATGATGAATCTATGAAAGCAGCTCAACCACGGTCTTTTAATTCCGAAATCTCTTGTAACTGATCACTCACCAGGGCTATTCTCACATCACCTTTACTGAACCTAGCATTAACATATATTTTTATTGATTTCAAAGAGGAAGGGAGAGGGAGAAAGAGAAACATCAATGATGAGAGAGAAGCACAGATAATAATTTAATTTAAAAAAAAAATAAGGGGGGAAAAAATCCAGTTCCTCAGTCACATTAGCCTCATGTGACTAGAGGCCACTGCACAGGACAGCAGAGATACAGAACATTTTTATTATCACAGAAAGCTCTATTGCACAGCACTGCTCAAAAGAGCCTGGAACTGGTTAACAGAAACAGGACATTAGTGGTGAAGTCAGAAGTATGAAAGATACAACTAGAGATAGTATGAGTTAAGTTGACAAAAGAGCAGTGGCTAGAGATGACAGGGTCATGCTACAATGTAGATGAAGTTCAGAACATGCTAAATGAAAGAAAACAATCACAAAGGCTACATATTGTATGTCCATTTACATGAAATATCCAGAACAGGCAAATCTATAAAGACAGAAAGTAGACAAGTGGTTCCCTAGGAATGGGAGAAAAGGGTGGGGGGAGAGAGGGAGGGTATGGTTGCTAATAGGTATAGGGTTTGGGTTTCTTTTTAGGATAATAAAAATGTTCTGGAATTAGATAGTAGTGATAGTTGCACAACTTTATGGATATTGTAAAAACCAATGACCGTATGATTTAAAGAGGTAAATTTTATATTATGTGAATTATATAAAATTATGTTATATGAATTACCTAAAATACACAGACAGAGAAAAGGAGTGAGGAATCAGAAGACAGGCTGGAAGGGCAGGGGCAAGGCTGTAACTGAAGTTATAGAGTAGATGAAGAGTAATGGCAGTAGCACATACAGAGAGAGAGCAGAACATTTAGAGAGCATAAATGAGGCATAAAAGATAGTTAACAGGTCTTCCAACTGCGGAGTTTCTGATTACATTATAGCCCAGCCCACATGTGTTCTTACAAGAAAACCCTCAAATACTACCTTCACATCTGTTTAAAAACTACTTCCAAACACGTTCATTACTCTTTTTATTCGCTCTCTCCTTCTTTCTCATTACCTGTTAACCCCATTTATATAAATACTTGTTGCATCCCAGTCTCTAGCCACCACCCACTTCTACCAGGTCCCTCTGGCTCACATACTGTACAATGAAAAAACTGGCACAGAAGAACATCATAATAAAAAGGACCCAGAAACAGCAGCTGGTTCTCTAGTGAGAACAAGACAGAACGTGTCTTTGCTGGAAAAAAGTAATTTTCATTTGGATAAAGGGAGCTCTTCCTATGTTAGTTGGGGTAGTAGGTACTAGAAAAGGCTATCAATAAAGGTTTTTAAGACATCACTCAACAATAGAACAGCTAACAATCTGCTTGTAAAGGTTTTCAACCTTTTCCCTGAGGTATGGAGATTATGTCTGGAGTGCCTCTCTGAAATCATCTCTAATTATAAAAAAAAACAAAAAAAACCTCACAGGACTTATCGTTCATTCAACTGTGCTCTCAAAGTTTCTATAATACATGTGCCGGATACTATACACTATAAGTGTCTATTTAAAGTGGACAGAACAATTCCTGTCCTAGAGGAAGGACACAACTATAATACTCAACAAATGCTTTAGCAAATGAATAAAAGTTCTATGTGTGTGTGTGTGGGGGGGGGGGGGGGGGAGTGGCTAATAACCTGGCCAATGTGGATCAGTGGTTGAGTAGCAATCCATAAACCAGGAGGTCATTGTTATATTCCTGGTCAGGGCACATGCCTGGGTTGTGGGCTTGATCCTCAGTAGGAAGTGTGCACGAGGCAGCCATTCCATGAATCCTTCTCATCATTGATGCTTCTATCTCCCTTCCTCTCTCAGAAATCAATTAAAAAAATATATATTTTCTTAAAAAGTGGCTAATAGTTTTATTTTATTTGGAGGGGGAAGTATGTACAGAAATTAAAGGTGAATGGACTAAGTGGCTGGAGAAAGTGCTATATATCAATAGCACAGAGATATGAAAGCTTAAGGGGTGGTGAAAAAATGGTAAGGACTCAGAAGGAAGAGGAGAGAAGATTGAGATAACATTAGAAAGTTAGAAAAAAGGACTTGAGAAAGTTAGGAGAGAGTATAAAATAATCTAAAATATTAGGGGTTTGGCTCAGTGGATAGAGTGTCAGCCTGCGGACTGAAGGGTCCTGGGTTCGATTCCAGTCAAGGGCATGTACCTTGGTTGCGGACACATCCCCAGTAGGGGGTGTGCAGGAGGCAGCTGATCTATGATTCTCTTTCATCAATGTTTCTAACTATATTCCTCTCTCTTCCTCTCTATAAAAAAATAAAATATTAGGGGGGAAAAGAAAATATTATAAATTAAAATCAATAAGAATAAAGAAATAGGTTAGAGAGGCCGGCACCGGTTTGGCTCAGTGGATAGAGGGTTGGCCTGCGGACTGAAAGGTCCCAGGTTCGATTCCGGTCAAGGGCATGTACCTTGGTTGTGGGCACATCTCCAGTAGGGGGTGTGCAAGAGGCAGCTGGTTGATGATTCTCTCTCATCGACGTTTCTAACTCTCTATCCCTCTCTCTTCCTCTCTGTGAAAAATCAATAAAATAGAAAATAAAATAAAAAATAAAAAAAAAGAAATAGGTTAGAGATCAGTGAGAGGCTTTCCTCACTGAAAGAACTGGACTTTAATCCAAGATTTTTAAACAAGGATCACATTTGTCTTTTAAAAGACATCTGGCAATAATCTAGAGTAGTGTTTCCCAAAGTGTGGTACGCGTACCCCCAGGGGTACGGGAAGAGTTTGGTAGGGGTACGCGTTGCAACGGAGTTTGGTGGGGATATGCACTGCACCGTGCTTAGCTGCGCCTAATTCTATGTTCTCATGAGTACCAGGGGTACTCAGCGTTACAAAAATTATAGAAGGGGTGGGGTACACATATGTTAAAAGTTTGGGAAACACTGATATAAAGTGAGGAAATATGAAAATCAGAAGGCTCTTGAAAAACCAACTCCTAAAATTAGGAAGCAGTCCTAGGCAATGCTGAGAAATGGGGAGGGGGGAGGTAAATACACTAGAACTTGGGAGATCACTCCATCAAGGAGATGAGGAAGAGGAACAAGTTACCAATCACTCTTGGATTCTAGTGCAGACAATATGAGGGATTGTTTTTACGTGGGGAAGCCTTCGGTGGAGATATTCGAAGTCACAGAGCTCGGGGGACACTTATGGAATACATATAGAAATCTGAGAATCAGAAAAGCACATTAGTACTCCCTTAAGCAATGGGAGAGCTAAGAGAAAAGACCTAAGATACAACCCTTGAAGAACCACCACATCTTACAGTGCACGCAAAGTAAGAGGAACCAATGGAAGCTGGAGAGCGGTCAAAGCGGAATCAAGGACATTGTTACAAGTGAGAACAGGCACTAGGGGTCAGGTACCAGGGCCCAAAATTTTTAAAGTAAGATACCGTTACATTGCTAGATCACATTCTCAGGCAATATCTCTTCAGAGGTCAAGCCTCCTGATGAAGAAGTACGAGTATAAAGGACTTATAATCCAAGAAAGGGGTGGCAAGCACACACCTTTCTCAAGAACTTTCTTCTTCCTGACTCTATGGTGTGTGTTTTGGTATATGGTGTCCACTGAGGCCCGAGGACTTGCCAACATGAGAATTGATGGGTAACTTTGCTCAATGACAGCCGAGGCCTGGTCTAAGGGGTAAAATTAAGGATGTATCATTAAAATTGCACTTTAGGCCCAAGATTAACACCAAGTCTCCTCAGGCAAGCCAGTTTTAGCCCCTCTCAACTGAGTTTCTCATCTGTAAAATATGGGCAATAGTCTATGCCCAATTTACCTCAAAAAGCTTTTGTGAACATACATACAGGACTAAAGCAGATGTGAATGCACTAGGGGGAAAATGATGTAGCAGTCTACTCCCTGATTACCTCTTTTCAGAATGGCCTATATTCAGTCCATTACTTCTAAAACTCTGGTGTACATGAAAACTACATGGGACACTGTTAAAATACAGATTCTTAGACCCTACTCCAGCATAAGAATATCTGGGCATGGGTCCAAGAATCTGCAACTTTATGTTCCAGGTAACTTTCATGCAATGTTCCATGGTCCTGCCTTTTTGGGATGCTGAATCAATCCAACCTTTTAAAAGATGAGAAAACAGACTGAGGAAAAATGCTGTATCTAAGGATTGAATACGAGGTAGCAACAAAGCAGAGAGAGACAGTGTTACAATGAAAGATAATTTGAGCCAGAAAGTCCTATTACTAGAGGTCATATATCTGGTATATGGGAATATTTTTATTATATAGTAAGTCTTTATTATGATGCCATTCACTGTGATTTCACCTGTTATCTACTCTCATATAAAGTCCTAAATAACTATTATTTTTGGAGACAGGGAAGGCATAGGATCTATTTCAAACAAGCAAGTCAACTAACTTTGAGAACCACTAAACTATCCCATGAAGAGCTATTCTGAATCTATTATCCACATCAGTTACACCCAATCCCAGGGTAGCCCGATTTGCACGTTGAGGCCTAAACTCAAAGACTTGCAACTATCCCATTATCTAGAAGATAGACATTTAACATTCTTGGCTTTGAATAACTTAAGACTCATTTATTTGAGGTCCCAGGATACTCTGAAGCCTGGTTAAAGTAGCTGAAATCAGGAGTTAGAAATGCCCAGAATTCAGATCCCCTGTAGCTACAACTCAGGGCCAGGTTAGCGTGTACAATGGCAGTGTCACTTCTTGAACAAGTACGGCAAACTAATGAGCTTCTCATTCCCAAATTTTATTTGGGCAAATTGCCAATCAAAATTGATCTAATTGGGAGGGTGGGTGCACCTGATACCTCCCAATTATGTTGCATTTTCGATTAAATTAGGGGGAGAGGGATAGAAATAAAAATCCAGAATTACAGTTTACATGGCAATACAGCATGCTGCATATACTACTAAATACACCCTCTGTAATGAGTCTAAGAATTTCATCATTAAAAATACCTTCCCAAAAGATTCTTTGAAATTATATACCCAACCTAAAGCAATAAAACTACATTTTAAAAAATAAACAAACCTCAGAACTTATCATATGGGAAAACATTATAGCTTGGAGGGACAGGAGCCAGCATACTCGCTGGTCATATTCCAAATGTACCCTCTTCTGTATAGAACTTCCTTATAGCTTTGAAGAAATCAGCAATAATGAGTTAGAATCAGACTGTAATAGATAATAATAATAGTCCTAGCTGGTTTGGCTCAGTGGGTAGAGCATCTGGGACTAAACGGTCCCTGGTTCAACTTCCAGCTAGGGCACATAATCAAATTGTGGGCTCTGTCCCCAGAAGGGGGTGTGCAGAAGGCAGCCGATTAATGATTCTCTTATCATTGATGTTTCTCTCTCTCTCTCCTTCTCCCTTCCTCTCTGAAATCAATAAAAATATATATTTTTAGAAAAAATAAAATAACAGTAGCGTGGACTTTGGCTTCCTCATCCAATTGTTTCTACTTTTAAGGAAAAGAACCCGTTACATTAATAACAAAGAAAACAACCCAGTACCTCTGCTTATGATAAAAAATTAGACAACAAAAATACTTACACGGGACTGGAATTCAAAGAGCAATGATCCACCATCATTTCTGGAAGGAAATCCAACTTAAACGCAGCCATCACCTCACTCTCCCCTTCAGAAGCCAATGATATTAACTTGCTGCACTTGTCTGATCCACAAATACACACAGCTTTAGCTTCCTGGGCCCCACAAAAAACACAAAGTGGAAACAGGAGCTCAGGGAAACCAGCAGTAAGTGCCACAGAAACAGGCAGGACTGGGGAAGGGGAAGGGAGCATTGGATTAAAAGGGGGATGTGACCATGTGAAGGGAGGCTCAGCCCTGCACACAATGAAAGTGCTGATGCACCAGGCTTGTTTTGTGTGATTTTCCCTGGCAAAGCAGTACTAAGTGCACTGTCAGATAAATGGAGTGTCAGATCCATGAAGATAGCAGTGGCTAACAGAGCAGAAGAAACACAAACTTGTTTCATATCTTCCCAACTCCTCTCCCTGCAAATTAATTTCTGAGGACCCCCAAAACCTGAAACTACCTGGGAGAAAAAAACACCTCACCTTGCATGGTCTGAAAATGTTTTTGGAAACTGGGTGGTTAGCCTTGGTCGAAACTTAGTTTCCATGTGCCAAAGACAGCAGTGAGCACAGTGCGTGGGTCCAAGTTACCTCAGAATGGTCACATACAGAGGACCACGGGTTCAGACCATCAAAAGCACTGAGGAGCAAGCTGGTTGAAGAACTGGACACCAGGAACTTACTGCTCACACACTGGACCTTGCTTTCTTGATGGTATTGACAGCAAAGTGAGCTTCCTCATCAGAGTGAAGGACTTTAAAAATTGCTGCTTCAGTGACGTTCATTAGGTGGCACAAGGCAGAACTTCTTTCCTAACTCTGAATCTTAATTTGCCAGAAATTTTAAAAGGCAAAAATGAAAATGGTATTGTAATATTCTGCCTCTTGATAGAGTATTAGAAAATAGTATCTTCCGCCGAAACCGGTTTGGCTCAGTGGTAGAGCGTCGGTCTGCGGACTGAAAGGTCCCAGGTTCGATTCCGGTCAATGGCATGTACATTAGTTGCGGGCACATCCCCGGTAGGGGGTGTGCAAGAGGCAGCTGGTTGATGTTTGTCTCTCATCAACGTTTCTAGCTCTCTATCCCTCTCTCCTCCTCTCTGTAAAAAATCAATAAAATATATTAAAAAAAAAAAAAGAAAGAAAATAGTATCTTCTCAGTTGTTTGACTTTCCAAATAATGAAAAAGAAATGGGGCCTGCTAGGAATAAGCACTCAAACATATAAGGAAAGTTTCTTTTAAACCTGCTAAGCCTTGACTAATGAATGCAACATAAAAATCCTATTGGGGAGCAGTAGAGATGGATATACTTAGCAATAAGGCAGATGTGGTGCTCCCGTTCTCAATTTAGCTCCACATCCCTCCAAACAACAAACAGTGGCATTTCAATATTTAGGCAATGGCTCTAAAACTGTATCTCTGAAGGTTCCCAAATTTCACAGGCCTTCTTTCCATTTTTATCTTTAGGGTTGCCTTACCTCAAAGATTTCACTTCACTCAAGCTCAGTTAACAACACAGGGAACTTTGAAAAAAGAAGTTATATTCAGCCTGTAAAGAGGTAAACGAATGCACTCCTAACTAAATGTGTATAGTTACTTTAAAAATAACACACAGTATAGGCCTAACTGTTCTTATCTGTATAGAAATGGCTGACACCTATCCATGTGACTGAGGAACACAGAAACTGTGTCTTCTGTCTAATATCCATATATAACCATCCAAAACTTAAAAGTATAACAGCAGCTAAGTACTTTTCTATTTTGTCAGAGACCCTGGCTCATTTGATCTACTGCTTCAGAGACAGAAGTAGCAGGAGCTCTCTTCCATTCCATTGGAGGAGGAAGCAAAAACAAGCCACAGTGAGAGGAGACTGGCACACAATACACAGTTCACCAAGCCCTGGCTGCCAGGCGGAGAATGGGAACCCAAGCTGGACTGGTTAAGTTACTCGTTAGGTATGTCCTAGTTTCTCCTGTGTGAACTGGCGCCGATCCCATGCCTCCTCCTACAGTAAGTTACCTGGACCAATGAGTAAATGTGTGAGATCAGTTAACCAAATCAGATTTTTTAGTACAAGGATTCCTTTAAAAGGAATCAACGAATTTTAAAAAATCCCACTGGTTATTGCTATGTTTTTATTCTTCAGTAAAAACACATGGCTTGTAATTATATCTCCGTTTCAATCAGAATCACATCTAGAACAAGAGAGGACTTAAATGTGGGAGACTTCACTGAGTAGCCTGCCACTGCTCAGTGCATGAAAGGATGTGCACTCCTTACAGTAATGTTCACCAAATGTTGAGAAGCACTGACTTGGAGTAATGTTTTAAAATCCACTTTACAATATATAAAGCAACACGGCTTTAAAAATCATACAAGATGGAAATGTTATTACATGAAGGAGAATGCTTCCTTTTAGGCAGGTCACAAGAGTTATCTCCGTATAATTAAATTCAACATGCTTGGGGTGGGGAAGCACAGAAACTAATCACAAATCACTCAATTTTAGAAAAGGGTTACAAAGTTAATTAATGATAAAAACAATTACGGGAATACAAAATGCAAGTGTTAAAATTAAAAAGCAGAATCGAGTTATTCACACAAAAAATGCTCAGGTTGTTTTTAATTTCTAAGTCAGAAACACATTCCAGGCTTTTCCCATGAAGAATGCATTAGAAATAAAGAGTTAGCAGGAAGGCCGAAACCGGTTTGGCTCAATGGTAGAGCGTCGGTCTGCGGACTGAAAGGTCCCGGGTTCGATTCCGGTCAAGGGCATGTACCTTGGTTGCGTTCACATCCCCAGTAGGGGGTGTGCAAGAGGCAGCTGGTCGATGTTTCTCTCTCATTGACGTTTCTAGCTCTCTATCCCTCTCTCCTCCTCTCTATAAAAAAAAATCAATAAAAATATATTTTAAAAAAAAAAGAGTTAGCAGGAAGAATTATAACCAAGGGTCCACTGAAAAAGGAGGACTTAACTTTCTCTCAGTCCCCTTTTACTGCTTGTCCTTGAATTATGAATTTATATTCATGAGTCCCTTTTCTTTCTTTGATTGTTTGTCTCAGTTTTCTTTGCTTAGAATATTCTCTATTTTCTAAGGGCGACAATTCAAAGCCTTATTATATGAAGGCAGGGGCAATCGAACTGCTATAGCATTAAGAATCCAAATCATTAAAAATGATGGGTAGAGCCCTGGCCAGTGTGGCCCAATGGACCCAGAGACTTGATCCCCAGTATTCTACGTGGAGGCAGCTGATTAGTGTTCCTCTCTCTCTTAAAACACCCCCACACACACACACACACACAAAATAATAATAATAAAAATATGTATTTTTTAAACTAAAATGATGGGTAGATAAGGGAATCCTCAAAAGAATAGCACAACCTGCACTTAAAATATCCGAGTGGAATAAGCAGTTTAAAAATGGAATTAGAAGAATTGCTAGATATCACAGCCTTTGTTTTGTCAAGAGTGAGAGAACAAAGCATAGGCAAGGGGGGAAAAAAAAAAAAGCAAAAAAACAACACAGGTGGTATATGCAAATGTCAGGCTATCGTGTTGTAACCAGGGAGTTCTATAGCAGGTGAAGGGATTTTATACTTCCACCCTGATAATCTAAATTTGTTTAAAGGGCAAAATGTGAAGTCTAGTTAGATGAGCTTACAGAAAATTAGAGACTATTGCTAAATTATAAAAAAGAATCTATGTCATTAAAAATCACTATCAGGCCGAAACCAGTTTGGCTCAGTGGCAGAGCGTCGGTCTGCGGACTGAAAGGTCCCAGGTTGATTCCAGTCAAGGGCATGTACATTGGTTTCGGGCACATCCCCAGTAGGGGATGTGTAGGAGGCAGCTGGTCGATGTTTCTCTCTCATCGACGTTTCTAGCTCTCTCTCTCCCTTCCTCTCTCTGTAAAAAAAAAATCAATAAAATATATTTAAAAAAAAAAAAAATCACCATCAGGCCCAGCCTGCATGGCTCAGTGGTTGAGCGTGGACCTATGACCCAGGAGGTCACGGCTTGATTCCTCCTGGTTGGAGCACATGCCTGGGTTGCGGGGTCCATTCCCGGTGTGGGGTATGCAGGAGGTGGCCAATTAATGATTCTCTCTCATCATTGATGTTTCTAGCTTTCTCCCCCTCTCCCTTCTTCTCTGAAACCAATAAAAAATATTTTTTAAAAATCACCATCAGCATATATACATATACATATACATGTGTGTGTGTGTGTGTGTGTGTGTGTGTGTGTGTATGTAAAAGTAAAAAAAATCTAGGGAAGTCTTAACCTTAAACAGTTAAGTGGACTACTCGCCCCCCACAACTTCTCCTACAGCTCCCAATCCAGTATCTTGCATATGCAAAAATATACTGACCTAAATTGGTAATGATGTCGTTGGCATTTCACTTTATGGAAGCTTTTTTTTTTTGACAAAAAAGTGTGACAGTTAAGTATAATTTAAAACAAGCCAGAAAACTTTGTAAGTTTCAAATAAGAATATAGACAATGAATTTTTCTAAACTTGGGGGAAAGGGAGTTTTAAAGTAACAAATAAAAAAAGGTTGTAAATAATTTCCATTTCAAACCTAAAATCACTGTTAAACAAAAAGCACTGACTTTTGTATCCAATGATCCAATTTAATGACTATTGTATCCAAGTTGGTTTGCCTATAAAAAGTACATATATGGTATACTGGAAGGATGTGGCATGGTGAAAGGAAGAAAAAGTACTACCTTTTTGAAATCTAAAAGGTTTTCCATTGCCTCCCCAAACCTTAATCACTACTGTCTCCTCCCCCAATCGGTGTCAAAGAGAAAGACCTTTTCTCTACTTAGTGCAGTCAGCAAAAATTTGCTCAGAACCTCCCTTAAGAGTGTACTGTCAAATTGTGACCACACTTCAAATCTAGTATAATTTTTTATTTAAGGTCCAGTGATGATTAAAAAATCAGTATGTTGAACCATTTCTGGTTCCAGGAAGGTAACATTTTTTGTATAAAGTCCATTAAATTATGTTCTCATCCTTGTTCTAATTTATTAGGGGGTCTTTCAGTTATGAAGTAGAATGGAAAAGAAAATCAGCTGGGTAGTTGATGAATGGAATATCGTTACCCTCTCTCTCTTCCCCCTTCTCCTCACCTCTCCCAAAGCTACTAGAACTAGGCAACAGGTAGTTCAATTGGGAGATAAACCTGTCTTGTAAAATTTTATCTAAGAGAGTTGGGAAAGGGCTAAAAAATAGTTCTAGTTTCCTAAGAACAGGAAATATTATCCCATAATGTAGGGGGGAAAGCCATCACCTTTCTGAAGGCAATTTTTTCATATCTGCACAACAGGCCTCATGCAAGAAGGTTAAAAGATGCCCACGGAGCACACCCATCCAGCAGTTAGCCCATACCTGTAGCTTTACACCTCCCTCTCTGGACTATGTCTTCACTCTAAAAAACCAAGGAAAGAAAAATAAGTGGGCCATGCCTACACGTCTCATAATTCCAGATATGTAATGTATCTTCTTTCCAAAGAAAACTCTTGGAACATCATCCCATGCATTAAAAGGTCAAGGGTTTGATTCCAGGTCAGGCCATGTGCCCAGGTTGTCGGTTGATACCCAGTTGGGGCACATGTGGGATACACCGATCAATGTTTCACTCTTATATCTCATATCAGTTTCTCTCTCCCTTTCTCCTTTTCCCTCCCTCTTCCCCTCTCTCTCTCAAGTCAATTTAAAAAAAGCATGTCCTCTGCCCTAACCAGTTTGGTTCAGAGCATTGGCCTTCGGACTCAAGGATCCCAAGTTCAATTCGGTCAAGGGCCTGTGCCTTGGTTGCGAGCACATCCCCAGTGAGAGGTGTGCAGGAGGCAGCTGATTGATGTTTCTCTCTCATCGATGTTTCTCTCTCTTCCTCTCCTTTCCTCTCTGTAAAAAAAAAATCAATAAAATATATTAAAAAAAATAAAAATAAAAAAGCATGTTCTCGGGTGAGGATTAAAACAAAATTTAAAAAAAGGCCAAAACCGGTTTGGCTCAGCAGTAGAGCGTCGGTCTGCGGACTGAAAGGTCCTGGGTTCGATTCCGGTCAAGGGCATGAATGTTGGTTGCGGGCACATCCCCGGTAGGGGGTGTGCAAGAGGCAGCTGGTCCATGTTTTTCTCTCATCAATGTTTCTAGCTCTCTATCTCTCTCTCTTCCTCTCTGTAAAAAATCAATAAAGTATATTTAAAAAAAAAAAAGAGTACCCCTCTCTCCCATTTTTAAAAAATATTTTTTTATTGATTTCAGAGAAGAGGGAGAGTTGAGAGAGATAGAAACATCAATGATGAGAATCGTTGATAGGCTGCCTCCTGCACATCCCCTACTGGGGATCAAGCCTGCATCCTGGACATGTGCCCTGACCAGAAATGAAACTGTGACCTCCTGGTTCTTAGGTTAATGCTCAACCTTTGAACCAAGCTGGCTGGCCCTCTCCCATTTTTAAGTACACAATACCTTAAAGATTAATTGCATTTAACATCTTTAAAAGAATTTAAAAACACCATCAACTTAAGGCAGGGAATTAAAGAGTCTTTCCCCAAAATGTCACACAAATTATAAAACAATGATTAGAATTCATGAGGCTGAATTTCAATATATCTAAGTCACCAAAACAACCATTTTTAACATCTGCTTTTGGATGGGAAAACTACAATAAAGCTGAAGACTGCACAGTTCTTTTCACAATTAAGGATCATCCTATTAAAGTAGAGGGGCCATGTTATTGGCCTTCCTGAATAAATTCCAGGCATAAAATTGTTCAAAGGCAACCAAGTCCCTGCCTATGTAAATGCTTCTTCTGTAAAGCAGGGTGGTGGTGAACCACTGAAACCAAAGAAGTCAGAAGATAAGGAAGTTAATTGAAGGTAAAAGCAAAAAGAGAAACCACAAAACCAATTTGTTTTATTTTTAAACATTATCAAACAATCTTGCAAGAAAAGATCAATTCTGTAAAGCTGCCCAAATCCTTACAAACATCATCGACAACTCCTCCAGCTATATACACAGAGAACTGCTCAAAGTCAATAAGGACGAAGTCTACATTGGAAAGTGTAAGAACCCTGAATGTCAAAGCCAGAACCAGAACTGAGACACCACACTCTACCTAGTACCCTCCCCAAAGACAAAGATGTTCCTTGACAAGCATAAAATCAGTGCTGAGGTGGTGTTTTGAACAGCAGAATCGAACAGATTACTACAAACCAAGGAATTACAGATGCCATAGATGATGAAAAATGTGTGCATCCTCAAATTAATAAAATATGGCACTTAAAATTTGTAAATCTTATCTGAAAAGTAGGGAGAAATGTCTAGACATTTAGAAAGTGATAATAATTATGAGCTTAACATTTTTTTCAACATTTATTATATGCCATGCAATATCTTGGTGCTTTATATTTAATCCTCATACCTATCTAACTTTACTGACAGATGAGAAAAAATTCAAAGACATTAAGTAACTGTCAAGATCACGTGAATCCAGGCAATGAAGAGATTTGGAATATAAAGCCAGGTACGTTAGCCACGGCCAAGTGATTCGCTTGGTTGGAGCCATCATCCCATATACCAAAACGTTTCAGGTTCAATCCCCTGTCAGTAACTGATTGTTCCTCTCTCTCTCTCTCTCTCTCTCTCTCAAATCAATAAACATACTTTCAGTAAAGATTTTGTTTTTTAAAAATGTGTTCAAAGCCAGACACTTGAAACCTTGGATGAAAGGAGAACTCAGGTTAAAAACTGTGTACAAGGAAGATCACATACACAAACCAAGGAAAAGACTGTTTAAATGCTGAGGGCCATAAGTTGAGTCTGACCTTTCTTCTAAGACAAATTTTCTTTTTTTAATATATTTTATTGATTTTTTACAGAGAGGAAGGAAGAGGGATAGAGAGCTAGAAACGTCGATGAGAGAGAAACACCGACCGGGTGCCTCTTGCACACCCCCTACCGAGGATGTGCCCACAACCAATGTACATGCCCTTGACCGGAATCAAACCTGGGACCTTTCAGTCCGCAGACCGAGGCTCTACCACTGAGCCAAACCGGCTTCGGCTAAGACAAATTTTCTACGTAGATAAATGTAGAAAGTTTCAGTCACATGAGAGATACAATTAAGGTTAGTGAAAAGTCATGCTATTAGTAGATAAGTGACTCTGAGGAAGTTAATTAACATCTCTAAATGTCAGTTTCCTCACCTATAAAAGAAGACTTTACATATCTTAAAAGGAACCAAAGGGATGACCAGAATTCAAGCCATTGTACAAATTTCTAACTGGAAGAGGAAAGAATGATAGAAATTACTTGGGAAAATTGTGTTTAAAAAAAAAAAAAAAAATGTCTGTCTGTTACCTGTTAAGACTGCCTGCAATGCCCTTCTTTCTTTTTCGCCTGTTATGTGGCTGGTTCAATAGGAAGGAAGGCTGGGCTTTACTGCTTTGGAAAATTGCATGTCCTCCTGCTCCCATACTCTAGAAATCCAAGTAACCAGATAATAGGATCACTGCAAAGCTTTCCATACTTAGCATACTAGCCAGGTTCATCTCTATGCAAAACTGTACCAGGGAACTGTGCTAAAATACAGTAGAGTTTGACTGGGATAGCCAATCTACTTATCTTCCTTGGGAACCTGTAGCAGGGAAATAATACTTGCCTTTAGATTCTAATCCCAGATCCTGGACACAAACATATCACAACTAATGGGGTAGAATCTACTCAAAAGACTAGTACAGCCAAAACCGGTTTGGCTCAGTGGATAGAGCGTCGGCCTGCGGACTGGAAGGCCCCGGGCTCAATTCCGGTCAAGGGCATGTACCTTGGTTGCGGGCACATCCCCGGTAGGCTGTGTGCAGGAAGCAGCTGATCGATGATTCTCTCTCATTGATGTTTCTAACTCTCTATCCCTCTCTCTTTCTCTCTGTGAAAAATCAATAAAATATATATATTTTAAAAGATTAGTGCATTAAATTCAATAAAATGTGGAAAAGCACTAAGCAATAGGTGGACCCAAGACTGAATAACCATAAAAAAGATATTTAACTGCTTTGCTAATCTGTAAATGGGGATGAGTAGGTGGGTTAAACAGGTACACTGAAGTAGGAAGTAAATTCCTTTCTAGTTCTGTTATTCCCAGAGAATCTTCTTCCACTCTAATAAATTACTCTATGTTAAACAATCTGGGTCTTGTACTGCACCAGGCTTACCAGGTGTACCGGTTAATAATGTGGATTTTTTTCAAGTTACACATAAATTGACATATATGCAATTTGATGTGTATGCTAATTTGTTGTATTGACAGCAAACTTCAAAACCTCCCTCCTATGTCAAATTTTCTGAAGGTGTTAACATCATATATATTTTTATCTTGAAAATGTCAAATTTCGTGCCAAAAAAAGAGCATTTTCAGGAAGTTTTAATTCATTGCTTTATTTTAAAGAAAAGTGCTGCTGAAAGTTATCATATACTTCGGAAAGCTTATGGTGAATATGCTCAACCTCAAGATACTAGTGAATGCTGGTTTAAGTACTTTAAAAGTGATGATTTCAATGTGAAAGACAAAGAATATCCAGGGCAACTGAAAAAGTTTGAAGACCAACAATTACAAGCATTACTGGATGAAGATGTGTGTCAAACTCAAAAACAACTTGCAGAAAGATTAAATGTTGCTCAGCAAACAATTTCCAATGGGAAAGATTTTTAAGGAAGGAAAATGGGTGCCACATCAACTGAACAAAAGACAAATGGAAAACCAAAAAGTCATCAGTAAAATGTTGCTTCAATAGAACGAAAGAAAGTCTTTTTCCCATCAAATTGTGACTGGCAATGAAAAGTGGATTTATTTTGAGAATCCCAAAGGCACAAAATCATGAGTTGATCCAGGTCAACCATCAACATCGACTGCAAGGTCAAATTGCTTTGAAAAGAAGACAATGCTGTGTTTGGTGGGATCATGAAGGTGTAGTAAATTATGAGCTTCTCAAACCAGGTGAAACCATTAATACAGACCACTACTGACAACAAATAATCAATTTGAACCACTCTTTGAAAACTAGTTAGAGACACGTTAAAAGATCTTGCCTGGGAAGTATGAATCCACCCGCCACATTCACTAGACCTTGCTCCTTCAGATGACTACTTGTTCCGATAGATGGCACACACACTTTCTGAGCAGCACTTCAAAATGTAAAACATACGAAGAAGTGCATAACTGGGTCTCTGGATAGTTTGCCTCAAAACAAAAAAAGTTCTATTGGGACAGTATCTACAAATTACCTGAAAGATAGAGGAAATGTGTAGCTAGAGATGGACATTACTATGAATAAAGCAATTTTCAGCCCGAGCTGGCATGGCTCAGTGGAAAGAGTGTCAGTCTGGGGATTGAAGGGTCCCGGATTCAATTCCGGCCAAGGGCACATGCCTGGGTTTCGGGCTTGATCTCCAGTAGGGGGTGTGCAGGAGGCAGCCAATCAATGATTCTCATCATTGATGTTTCTCTCTCTCCCTCTCTCTCTCTCTCTCTCCCCCCCTCCCTTTCTCTCTGAAATCAGTAAAAAAAAAAAAAAATATATATATATATATATATATATTTTTTTTTTTAAGCACTTTTGATATTTCTCTTGAAATTATTGTTTCCTTTTATTACAAAAGCCGCATTATTAACCAGTACACCTGGTAGTTCTGACTTGTCTTGGTCAACAGGGATGAACTTAACACTTGCTCTGTGGGGTGTGCAAACATCTTTTTTCCCCTTGTGACACTGCTCTGTGACTACTATTTCCATGATTCAGGCTTAAGTTTAGGGCTTCTGACTCTTTACTGAGTCATCTATGTGTGTCCTCTCTCTGACCCTAGTAGAAGAGTTTATAAACAGATCCCAATCTCATCTCCTCCATTGGCCAGTATGCTCATCCTTTCTTTAGCGGCAACATTTTTTTCCAGCTTTTAAAACAAAGCTATGGAAAAATACATACATAAAATTTACCATCTTAACCATTTTTAATATAGTTCAGTATGTCAACATTGTTGTGCAATGTTGCAACAATTTTAAGACCTCTCCTTTTTCATCAAGATTATTCATCTGATAACTTTTTTTTCCCCAGAACTGTGTGAAGATGGACATGGGAGATTTCCTGAAGAGAGAATTCAAAATTTTCATCAGATTCTCTAATCACCTGAGCTTTGATTCTCTCTGATGCAAAGATACAAAACAGTCTCTTAGACAAAGGCCAGATCTGATGTCATTTGTGTGATCTTGAGTAAGTCACTTTTCCTGGGCTTCAATTTCCTTATCTATAAAACTAGAAGATGGGTCTAGATTAATCCAGATTATCACTAAATCATCTAAAAGCTCAATCCTATTTTCTCCAAATGGATTTTACTTTGTTTTTTAAAATATGTTTTTATTGATTTTTTTACGGAGAGGAAGAGAGAGGGATAGAGAGTTAGAAACATCGATCAGCTGCCTCCTGCACACCCCCTACTGGGGATGTGCCCACAACCAAGGTACATGCCTTTGACCAGAATGGAACCGGGACCCTTCAGTCCGCAAACCGATGCTCTATCCATTGAGCCAAGCAGGTTTCGGCTACAAATGGATTTTAAACTATTATTTAAGGTCTAGTTCAATTACCACACATATAAGATACCTAGGAGAAACTACCATGTATAAATCTCATTTCTAAATTTGTATTATGAAATATGTTTCTTTTCTTTTTAAAAAAATATATTTTATTGATTTTTTACAGAGTGAAAGAGAGAGGGATTGAGAGTTAGAAACATCCATGAGAGAGAACCATACCCCCTACTGGGGATGTGCCCGCAACCAATGTACATGCCCTTGACCGGAATCAAACCTGGGACCTTTCAGTCCGCAGGCCGACACTCTAGCCACTGAGCCAAACCAGTTTTGGCATGAAATATATTTCAAATGCTATCATTTTGTGAACAAATAAGTCCCTCCTCAAATACACATAATTATTATCAAATTAAGTATACTCTATATACCATTGTGTAGCCTACTTTTTTCACTTACAATTATAAACTTTTAATTGTGAGCAGCCCATATTTAAGAATTAGTCAGAATTGGCATGGTTTTGCCAATAACATCCTTCCTATGTGTCACAACCAACCAATAAATATAACACCACCTATTTTACAAAGCCAACATTAATTATCTAGTCCTCTGAAACTGCTAAGAAAGGGGGGGCAGTAAAGTTGGGTGGGGGTGGGTGAGTTGGCTCTTTGTTCTCCTTCCTTTCCCTATCTGCCACCCCAGATTCTGTATAGTTATGTGATCCTTCCATATGACTACATAGGCACCTAAACAAGCCATCTCACCTAATGGAGATCACTGTTTGGAGGTGTTCAGGTTAAGCAGAGAGGGAATGTAAAATACATGGTTTTTAAACCTCTTTTCCTACTTCCTTCTAAAATGCCTATACTCTCAAAATAATTCTCAAAACTCCATAAAGTATTCACTCTCTCCTACTGTAGCTCTCTCTAGGGGTCGGGGGTGGGGTGTAGGAATCTCATTCTGTTTTAGCTCTTCCTGTTTCCTTGGCAGCACTATCAGAACTGGGCAACATATTGTTGGATGTAGCAGCAGTAATTTACACATAGTAGCTGAGCTAATATGTGGCTTTCTCTGGGGAGAATTGCTAACTTTTTCATGTAACTTTCTAGTTTGAACCCAGTGTTCTGACAATATCAAAATTAAATATATGCCACTTCAAGACATGGAACCATGCACAGAAATCACAGGTGGCAAAGACTCCACATTATGTGGTAGAAGTGAGGATTCTAAAGACCTCCCTACCTACAGGGACCAAAACAAAGCACCTAATCCAAACTTGAGGGTTCAGTCATTACACTTTCCCATGATATTCATGTATCACTTGCTTAAATCTGGCCATGATCTAAGACCACCATTTCCGCCTTAGTTTCACTGCCCTGCCATAAGGCCAAATCCATCTCATCTAGTGAGTCACTACTGTTCCTCTCCAACTGCATTTTGATTTCAGCCCACTTGTGCAGCTCATCAGGGCTGCACCATATGTTAGTACCATGTAGGCAGAATGTGACTAATTTTTTTTCTAAAACATTGTCAAGAGTTACTTCTAAAATTACTTTATAATCTTGATGTCTCCGAAGAGTCATTTCTGTAATACATAACATCTGGAAATGGCTTTGTAATTATTTTTCTAAGTGCTCAAAGGAGATTCTTTGGCATTTTCACTCCCATTTTCAGATGAGGGAATTAAAATGAAGAGAACAAATTAAGTGACCTAGGTTCTATAACCAGCCAGTGAGAATTGTACTTTCTGGAATCATGGCACCCTGGTAAAGTAAGCACATTTGTAAAATGCTTTTTTAGAGGGGAAGCTCAAAATAGAATATTGCTTTTATTTTCTGAAGTGAATACTGAACTTTAAGTATAATTGCTTGGAATATAAAGGCTAATTATGATGACTAAATGGTCTCATATCCATCTGAAAGTTTTAAGAGTAAAAGGACGGAATGAGCCAGGTAACACAAATGTTTTTCTAATTGATAAAGATCATAAATGGGTGAAACTAACATTGAGAGAGAGAGGGAGAAAGAGAAGGAGAGAGAGAGAGAGAGAGAGAGGGAAAGAGGGAGGGAGGGAGATGACTTGCAGATTCAGCTACCATCACTAATTCCCTTAAAATAAAAACTTTTTTTTTTTTTTTAAAGAGGACAGCCCAGCTGGAATGGCTCAGTAGGTTCAATCCCCTACTGAGCATCTATTAAGGGCAGCCATTAAATGTTTCTCTCTCACATCAATATTTGTTTTTCCTCTCTCTAAACATGTCCTCCAGTGAGGATTTAAAAAAAAAAAAAAAAAAAAGAGGGGCTGCTCCTGCCTACTTTAGGCAATTTACTTCTGTGGCGATAATGATTGCGAGGCTTGATAATAAAATTTATCTCGCCCTAGCCGGTTGCTCAGTAGTTAGAGCACTGGCCCTCAAACAGAAGGGTGGAGGATTCCATTGCAGTCATACCTCGGTTGCAGCTTGATCCATGGCCCAGGTAAGGGGCGAGTGGGGGAGGTAGCTGATCAATGTGTCTCTCTCACATTGATGTTTATCTCTCTGTCTCTCCCTAGTCCCTTCCACTCTACCTAAAAGCATGGAAAAAAATATCCATTAACAAAAAATAAAATTTTTAATAATAAAACTTATCTCAAGGTTTCTTAAATCTTCCATTTCAGGTCATATGTTCATTCTAATAACTCTTTAGGATGCTAGTTTGACTGCCATTGCATTGAGACCTTTTTGACCACTATAATATTTTTCAGGATAATATCCCTTGCTAAACATTTTTAAAAGATCTTAAGTATCTTATCAATACTGAAAACCGCACATGCCCTTTGAATCCAGCAATTCCAGTTCTAGAAATATGCCCTTCTTTGCCGAAACCACTTTGACTCAGTGGATAGAGCTTAGGCCTGCGGACTCAACGGTCCCTGGTTCAATTCAGGTTGAGAGCATGTACCTTGGTTTTGGGCACATCCCCAGTAGGGGGTGTGCAGGAGGTAGCTAATCGATGTTTCTCTCTCATTGATGTTTCTAACTCTCTATCCCTCTCCATTCCTCTCTGAAAAAAATCAATAAAATATATTTTAAATAAATAGAAATATACCCCTCAAATATTGATGTACATAGAGTATGCAAAGAGTCATTTGTAAGAATACTATTATATTTATAATAGCAAAAACTGGGAACATACATATATGCTCATCATTTGGGTGCTGGTTAAAAAAATATAGTATAACAATACAACAGAATACTGCAGCTATTAAAGAGAATAAAGAAGGCAGTTCTAACCTCTATTAAGGGTTGATCAGAAGGATATATTTATATAATAAGAAAGGAATTGTACATGTTTGTACATAAGCAGAACAACTCTGGATGGATAAAGAAAAAACTGCTAACAAAGCTGCAAATGTGGAATACTGGCTGAATTATTTACAAATTGATGTTACCTATTCTACAGTAAATTTTTATTGTTTTTTTTTTTAAATATATATTTTATTGATTTTTTACAGAGAGAAAGAGAGAGGGATAGAGAGTTAGAAACATCAATGAGAGAGAATCATCGACCAGCTGCCTCTTGCACACCCCCTACTGGGGATGTGCCCGCAACCAAGGTACATGCCCTTGACCGGAATCGAACCCGGGACCTTTCAGTCCGCAGGCCGACGCTCTATCCACTGAGCCAAACCAGTTTTGGCTATTGTTAATCCTCATCTGAAGTTATTTTCTCATTGATTTTTAGAGAGAGTAGAAGCGAGGGGCAGAGCCGTAGGGAGAGAAACAGTGATGTGAGAGATCATATCAATTGGTTCCTTCCCACACAAGCCCCGACCAGGGCCGGGGATCAAACCTGCAACCGAGGTCTGTGCTTTTGACTAGAATCTAACCGAGACCCTTTAGTCCGAGGGCTGATGCTCTATCCCTGTGGTCAGCAAACTTATTAATCAGCAGAGCCAAATACCAACAGTACAACGATTGAAATTTCTTTTGAGAGCCAAATTTTTAAACTTAAACTTCTAGTGCCACTTCTTTAAAATAGACTCACCCAAGCCGTGGTATTTTGTGGAAGAGCCACACTCAAGGGGCCAAAGAGCCACATGTGGCTCACAAGCCGCAGTTTGCCAACCAAGGCTTTATCCATTAAGACAAATCAGCTAGGGTCATTTTACAGAAAAATTTTAAAGGAAACTCTTGAAACTATGAGGTACAAAGTAAAGAAAAAGCCTAACTCATGCTGTTCCAAAACAAGCACTTTGTTTTCTGCTTTGACTGAAACTTTTGTGTTGAAATAGCCATTGTCAGGTGAACCAGCAGTGTACCACAAGTGAGCTGGGTAGTTACATTACACCATTTGAAATTACCCCAGCAACTCAGCTGATATTAAGGCTGGCCTATTTACAAAGTTTGGAGCCATTTTCAATCACTCAGCTGTATATCTATGTGTACATTTTCTTCAATCAACCTTTTCTACCAGGGAAAGTGCACCATTAGCTGAATTGCAGTAAAGGGACAGGGTGAGATAATATGTCAAAACAAATTCTATAAATACAGCTTCTGGCCTAGTATCTCACAAAGGAATCAAAACAGCTTCAAATTTAATAGAAAAATTCTAGTTCTACAATATCTTACTTGAAGGCTCTAGAGAACAGAAGAGGCCAGTGATCTGGAATCCTGTTTCTCACACAGTATCTTGTCTCCCTCTCCCTAATCTCAGAGGGAGGTTAAGATAAAATTGTAGATATAATTCCAGGTCAGCATCTCCTCACCTCTTCCCCCCACACTACCCAACTCATCAATATCCTTCACTGAACTCACTCGACCTGTTAAGCAGATATGCCCACTACATACAACATATAACCGCCCTTCCACAGTACCTAGCATCTAACTTCTATCACCTCTAAAACCACTGACCAAGTAGCCAAGAACCCTGCCTGTACCATCTGCCCCAACCTCACCCCAAACATATGAGCACTCAAGCAGGATGCTTCCATATGGCCCTGTCTCAGGAGGTTTATCCTGTTTTGTTGACAAGCAGGAAACTTTATTCAATCTTTTCTGTTCTTAATATCATAATCCTACAAAACTAGAAAAGACTTCTTTCTATGGAAATGATTTCTGGGACTGTTAGGTTATATGCCAAAAAGTACAAAAATTACACTTTTGCTTCAGCCAGAGATTATGTTGAGGCTAGCTCTAGGGAAATTCTAAATATCTTTAATACTATCACTTTTTTTTTTTTAAAGTTACTTCAATTATTGTGCTTTCATTACTCTCAAATTGTGCTTCTAAAAGCACTTCTGACCTTTAAACACCCATTTATATGATCTGTCAACGCCTTCAAAACACTCCTTTAAAAAAAATAATTGTTCCACAAAATTAAACTTGTGTTTTGATTTCATTTTTATGAAAACAAGCTCTTTAGCCCTAGCCACTTTGGTTCAGTGGGTAGAGCACTGGCCTGTGAACCAAAGGATTCTGGGTTCAATTCCGGGCAAGGGCATTAGTACCTCAGTTGCAAGCTCCTCCCCAGCCCAGACACTGGTTGGGGCTTGTGCAGGAGGCAACCAATCGATGTGTTCCTTTCATATTGACATTTCTCTGTCTTTCCCTCTCTCTAAAAATCAATGGAAAAATATCCTCAGGTGAGGATTAAAAAAAGCCCAACTCTTTATAAAATGGGAGCTCTAGCAACCAAAACACATTAAAAGAACATCCACTATAAACCCAGAACTAGTCGGTACAAAAAAAGGCCTGATCCCTGCCTTTAATGAGTTTGTAAGTCTTATTCAGAAGACATAACTTACACCACAAACAAAAACATTGCACAGCGTATATCCAAGGGAAAGCATATCTGCCATCAATTTGAGAGAGAGACTAAAAAACATCTCAGGAGAACTGGTTCTTGTTCCCTATCTAAATCAAACATCTGTGCTATTCAATCATACTAAGATAGAACATCATTTTTGCTACCCTCCAATGAAATTACCCAGCCTATCATAATTCTCCCATCATCATTTCTTTGAACAAACCTCCCTGTTATCCTGTTATATTCACACAGATCTAGTAATTGGGTTAGACAAAACTTGCCAATGTTCCTTTCTCATGCTTCTGCTAAGAGGGCTTCTCTTGAGAATGTGTAGTGCAGGGGACAAGAGTTAAGGAAGCTAAAATTCTGCTTTAATATCTTCGGTAGTCTGACACTAGCAGAGATAAACTAGTAATTTCAGGAATGCTCATGAACTTGTTATTTGCCATGCAGCTCTTTATCATCAATAAATCAATTTTGTTGCCGAAACTGGTTTAGCTCAGTGGATAGAGCATTGGCCTGCAGACTGAAGGGTCCCAGGTTCGATTCCGATTGCCTTGGTTGCAGGCACATCCCGGTAAGGGGTGTGCGGGAGGTAGCTGGTGGATGTTTCTCTCTCATCAATGTTTCTAGCTTTCTGTCCCTCTCCCTTCCTCCCTGTAAGGAATCAATAAAATATATTTAAAAAAAGAAGAAGAAATGAATTTGTTGACAGTGACCTGCAAAACCAAAGTCATATAGTCATTTTCATAAGGAAATTCTAAAACAAAACTAGGTTAGACTGACTTACAATTCAATAATCCCAAATAATATTCCAAATGTTATGATAAATACATACTGTCAAATTACAATATACCCTACAACTCAGATTCTAGTCACACTGCTTTATAATCCCAGTTTTGCCACTTACTACTACCCAGGTAACTTTGGGTAAGTTGTTTAACTTCTTTATACTTGTTTCCTCATCTATAAAGTGTTATAGTATCTACTTTACAGGGTATTTATTAGAATTAAAAGATTTACATAGCATTTAGTCAATACCTGGCACATGAAAGTTCAATAAATGTTTCCTATCATTATTATTCCAGGTTCTAAGGTTGGTGCCTATGGTGAGACAGGTTGAGTCCCAAAAAGTTTTATTCTTTGACTAGATGATTAATAAAGATATTATGCCTTTCTTGGCAACTCTTAATATCTATCTGGCATGGCTCAGTGTTTGAGCGTCGCCTGATGAACCAGGAGGTCACGGTTTGATTTCCAGTCAGGGCAAATATCAAGGTTGGGGGCTCAATCTGCAGTGTGGTGCGTGCAGAAGGCAGCCAATCAATGATTCTCTCTCATCATTGATGATGCTTCTCTCTCTCTCTCTCTCCTCTCTCTCTCTCTCTCTCTCTCTCCCCCTCCCTCCCTCTCCCTTCCTCTCTAAAATCAATAAAATATACACTATTTTTTTAAAAAAAGAACTAAAGGAAATGTGGAATAGAGATGTGATAGCTGCAGTGTCCTTTACTGAGGTTGAGCTATAATATCAAAGAGTTGTCACTGAGTTTAATCTCCAATGACATCCCCTACAAAGAGTATATAGTGATTCATGGGGAAAATGGGAAAACATTAGTAGGATAGTAAAATGAGATGGGTCCTAAGAGTTGCCAAGAAGGGGAAGATGAAGCCTATTTAATACCACATTTAACAGAAAGTCATTTAATACACAGGTCCCGGGAGAGGCTCAGCACCGGGTCCTAGGCGCTAAACAAATGCATACACCCAAAGCCAACAACAGACAAGTGGCAAAATGTGATTCAGAGTCAGAATACATCAGCAAATAGTAGCATGGAACTCTGCAACCATTCCACACAGCCACGGGAAGGAGCTGCCTCAGTGAATGTGTTTCTAACATTTAAAGTCCTTTTCTCTCCTCACCCGCCACAGTTACGAATATGTGCAGAGAACCGTCTCATCCCTACTCAGCTGACAAATTCTATTCCCAAGTCTGTATGCTTATGACTCATGGGGTTTGGGGGAGGGGATAAAGTATAAAACAAACAAACTTGAATTTAGACTTAAGTTTACTAAGAGTGAGGAATTCAAATCAGAATATCTCATAACAAATTAAGAAAACAGCCTTTAAAAATATAGTAACAAACTCAAGACGGTTTGGAAATAGCCTGAAATCTGTCTACATGTCACGTCCCCTACTCTTCCTTAAATAGACATGACACCAAAACACATTGCAAGCCCTCTGTGTAAGGCCCAACCTTACAAAGCACTCTGCATCAGGACAAACATAGCACAAGCCAAAGCAACAGGGTGCTTCCCACCATTTCTTTCCCAGCAAATGGCCAAGTTAAGAGGCTTTAGCCCCTACTACACAAAATCGTTTCTTTTAAAAATATGTGTATTTTGGGGAGGGAGGGGATGTGTAGGAGGGAGGGAGGGGGGCAAAAAAAAAATCAATAAAATATGTTAAAAAAAAAAAATTTTAAAACAAACAAAAAAATTTTCATTATGTTTGATGACAATTTGTAAGTTGGTGTTAAAAAAAAAATAAAATTAAATTAAAAAATAAATAAATAAAAATAAAAATATATGTATTTTATTGATTTTTTTTACAGAGAGGAAAGGAGAGGGATAGTCAGAAACATCGATGAGAGAGAACATTAAAAAGGACTTTAAATGTTAGTGAAACACATTCACTGAGGCTGCCTCCTACACAACCCCTACTAGGGATGTGCCCAAAACCAAGGCATATGCCCCTGACCAGAATCGAACCCGGGACCCCTCAGTCTGCAGGCCAACGCTCCATCCACTGAACCAAACCAATTTCCACCACAAAATCATTTCTTAAGGGTGCAGAAGTGTTTCAGCCTTTTCTGCTCAAATCTACATCAGGAAATTTGTATGCCAGGAAAGGAACTAATTTCCATTCCCGAGGAACTGATCTTTGTGATCAGTAGAGGAAAAAAAGGAAAAAATACCACACACACTACTATTTTAATGAGATAAGTTTCTAAGAGAGAGCCCAAAGACCATTTCTGACACTGTATTTTACCAATTTTGCATCCTCTCTCTAAAACGTATTTTATTAAGTAATACAAATCTTGCCTCCTCACCCCATCCCAGAAATTTTGGAACATTCTCTGTAATTTATATTTGACAAAACAAAACAAAGACAAACCAGTCACCTCTTTAACTTGAAAATCTGAGTCCTCCACAGAAATGTGCACAGACAGACAGATGGACACATGCAAGAACACAGACTTCGAGCCCTGGCTGAGTCCAGAGCAGGCCTGAGCCAGTATGGGTGCACAGGGCAGCCACACAGGCCTAGCTAGTGGGCTGTGCCTGCTGTTGCTGTACAAATATAGAAACCTGAAAAGTGGAACAGGAGCTTCAGCAGAACAGATTCTGCTCCGTGCTCAGAGAGGGAGGAGCAGAAGACCAGAACAGCTTTACCCATACATGGTTGCTGAAAGGGGGCCATTGGTGAAAGCCCAATTATCTCACACACGTGCACTCTAATCACATGCTCCAGACAAAAAACAGAACCATGCCGGCTGCTACTTGAAGGAAGGTTTCAGAGACTGCATTTCAATTAAGGATCTTCTCAATAATTTCAGTGACTTATATCAAGAATCCCTCAGCCCAGGGAAACAGAAAACACGTTGTGAAAACTTTACTGGGTCAGATTCTCACCTGATCAGCAGTATACATGAGGCTTAATTTATCATTTAAAATCTGAAATTTAACACAAAGAAAAGTTACTTCCCATATTTGTGAATGAACTTCATCTTTACTGACAGTTGCTTTTTTCAGAAAGAAGATCTCACTCCAATTCAGACTATCACATTGCAAGCCCTCTGTGTAAGACCCAACTTTACAAAGCACTCTGCATCAGTGATAGTATGGCTTATATTTGTTCTATAGCCCATATAGCCCACGGCTGAATAATTTGATTCATTCAGCTGTGCATTTATTTTTTTATTTGATATCAGATTCTGGTAAGAAAAAGTTAAAATAATTTCTGATATATTAAAAAACGCATTTCCCAGGATGCTGGCTTATAAAATCAGAACCCCAAAATGTACTTACATCCCCAAAATTACTTTGCTTAGGACAATTCATTCAGATTTATCTCAATGTGAAATATATGAAAAGCCTAATTTTTGAGCAGAGTGAATGCTGCAAAGATAAAACACATGGTTTTGCTCTGGTCGGTGTGGCTCAGTTGGTTGAGTGTCATCCCACTGCATGTTCGATTCCCAGATTACAGAGTACATGTCCAGTGTGTGAGCTCAATCCCCGGGGGGGGGGGGGGGTGCAGGAAGCAGCCAAATGATGTTTCTCTTTCTCTCCTGCTCTCTTCCTTCCTCTCTCTAAAAATCAATTTTTAAAAAACTGTTTTTAATGCACGGCTGAATTCTAGCTGATATGTCTCAGTGGCCAGAGTGTTGGCCTATGGAATGAAGGGTCCCGGGTTTGATTCCAGTCAAGGGCACATGCCCAGATTGTGGGCTTGATCCCCAATAGGGGGCATGCAGAAGGCAGCCAATCAATGATTCTCTCTGGTCATTGATGTTTCTATTTCTCTCCCTTTCCCTTCCTCTCTCTGATATCAAATAGATAAAAAAATAAATGCACAGCTGATGAATCAAATTATTCTGTGCTTTAGCTCTTAATGAATCAACCATGTACGTCACACTGTCACTTAACCCCAATATCTATAACCTAGTTCTTGGATAAGATTAAGGTTACTTAAGTGGCCAGGATTGTGTTGCTCAGTGGTTGAGCGTCGACCCTGTGCTAATAAGAGGTCAACAGTTGGATTCCCAGACAGGGCACATGCCCAGGTTTGTGGGCTAAATCCAGTGGGAGGGAATTGTAGGAGGCAGCCGATCGATGTTGATGTTTCTCTCTCATCATTGTTTCTGACTCTCCCTTCCTCTCTCTGAAATCAATAAAAACATATTTTTAAAAATAATAATGTATTCCAGTACTGGCCAGTCTGTTAAATGGTTAGTATCTGCCCGAGCACGAAGGGGTTGAGGATTTAATTCCCAGTCAAGGGCATGTATCTCAGTTGCAGGTTCGATCCCCAGCCCTGATCAGGGCCCATGTGGGAGGCAACCAATATATACGTCTCTCTCGTATTGATGTTTATCTATCTATCTACCTACCTACCTACCTATTTATCTATCTCTCCCCCCTTTCCTACCTCACTTCCACTCACACTAAAAATCAAAAGAAAAAATATCCTCCTATGGGGATAAAAAATAAAATAAAAAATTATGTATTCCAATTCATACTAAATCTAAATTTTCTTGTTTTTCAAATATATATATTAAATATATATTTTTATTGATTTCAGAGAGGAATGATGAGAGAATCGTTGATCAGCTGCCTCCTGCTTGCCCCACATGAGGATCAAACCTACAACCTGGGCCTTTGCCCTAAATTGGAATTGAATCATGACCTCCTGGTTCATAGGTCAATGCTCAACCACTGAGCCACGCCAGCTGGGATAACCTGAATTGTGTTTAGATGACAAAAATCACAATGCTTTTTTCAAAAAAGTTTTGAAGCAATTTTACCACCACTACAAGCCCTTCTTAGGGGGCTTACAAGAGAGATTTCCTTAGATGTGCTTAGATATAACCCACCAGATAATCCCTCTTTTTCCAGGCGCACTTTTTTGTTAAAGCTTCCAGTTTCCTACCTCTAATCCTATCCTATAGCAAAGAGAGTAACAGGAGACAGGTACACAGGGAAAAAAAACTAGAGCACGGAAGATTAGAATGAAGAAGACTGATAATAGACAAAGAAGCTACCCATCCAGATAGCAAGAGGTAATATATAAAAATGGCCGCTGCCTAATATCTCAATTTGTAAAAACAAGTACAGCCGAAACTGATTTGGCTCAGTGGATAAAGAAACTGGTTTGGCTCAGTGGATAGAGCATCGGCCTGCAGAATGAAGGGTCCTGGGTTCGATTCCCGTCAAGGTCATGTACCTTGGTTGCAGGCACATCCCCAGTGGGGATTGTGCAGGAGGCAGCTGATCCATGTTTCTCTCTCATTGATGTTTCTAACTCTATTCCTCTCCCTTCCTCTCTGTAAAAAATCAATAAAATATATTTTTAAAAAGTACATTAGATAACAAAAAACTAGCTTTCCTCCAGAGGACAGCGGTTGCCAACCGGTTGGACCACTATGGCCCATGAAATCAGAAAGGTTGGCGATTGCTGCTCTAGGACAACAAACGGAAAAAAAAAAAAAAAGTGTCTGTTACTGAACCATTTAAGCCTAAAACTTTTAAGTTCTCATAGCAACTTAAGTCTCATCACACTGCATACATACTGTATATAAAGCACATATTTAGAGGCTTAACTAGTAAACTCAAAATGTGACATATGTGCAATGTGGGCGACAACATTATTCTGGGAACTTTAACTTTAAAATCTTCCAACTTTTATTTTGCAGCCCCAAAGATGATATAATAGTCAGCTATGCAGAAGGTACAAGCTCAAGGATGAAGAGACACAAAGAACATAAATAGACGCAAAGAGAAGAAAGACAAGAAAATCCAGGCTATCAGAAAAAGTCTCTGAAACCGGCTCTCCCCCAACTGTGAATCAACTTGTAAATGGAGGCTTAAAAACAAGGTTGCTAGTGAGGACATATATCAAGATAACTTTTGGAATGCTCTTCAACGTTGGCTCAGTCAAAAGAGTAAGACCACACATCAGACCATTTGGTAAATGTGGCACTGACTGCATTTACCCGAAAAGGTTGATGCTTTATTTTTCTAGGAGCAGGATATCAGAGCCAAAAGGATGACTGTGGGTCATGGGAGTTGAGGAGAGGGAAAACCAGACTTTAAGAAAAAAGGTTTGTTTATCCATGTGCCTAGTGATGAGTACTTAGGTTGTTTCCAGATTTGGGCTACTACAAATACAGCTAATATGAATGTTTGTATATAAAATTTTGTCTGGACACATACCTTCATTTATCTTGGATGAATATCTGGGTATGGAATGGCTAGATTGTGTAGTAAGTACATGTTTAACTTTTTCAAAAATAAATATATTTTTTTTTACTGATTTCAGAGAGAAAGGGTAAGCATGCAGTCATATCTCTTCCTTCCTCCCTCTCCCCATGGTCTGTCTCCACTTCTCCTGCCCACAATCAATATGAAGTCTTTTTTTTTTTACCCTTAAATATATTTTTATTGATTTCAGAAAGGAAGGGAGAGGGAGAGATAGACACATCAATAATGAGAGAGAATCATTGATTGGCTGCCTCCTGAGCACTCCTCACTGGGAATTGAGCCTGCAACCTGGGCCTGTGCCCTGACCAGGAATTGAATCATGATTTTTTGGTTCATAGGTTGACACTCAACCACTGAACCATGATGGCAGGGCTCTTTTGATACTCTTTAGCTCACAATCATGTCATCATATTAAGTTCATTATAAGGTACTTTAAGCTGAACACAGCATTTATCATCTCTTTCCTCCCACCTGTTAAAGAACTAGTTTACTCCAAATATGGCATTGTCTTCTCGAATTTCTAAGTTAGGTATAGCATAATTCTTTTAATGAATTATCTGTCTTGTCATAGCAGACACACATGACTTAAGATGGAGATAAACAGGCTAATGAAAAACATTCAGATCTGATTTTCAACTGCTCTTTATCTAAGGGGAGAAAAACAACCCATATAGCTTTACAGTGGGAAATCCATGTAAAACTACGTTCTTTTTTAACTTAGGCAGTGGGTTTTTAGGTAGCCCAGCCTGAGGAAAGGGAAAGAGGCAGAGGCCACCTGTCCAAAATATAGAACAGATTCCTTCCTGGGTAGAAAGTTTCCCTACACAACCTACACAATCTCTAAGGTCTTTCCTAACCTCAGAAAATGAGGCTTTATTTATGAAAAGGCATGGTAAATGCAATGGATGGGTGGGGATAATAGAACAGGTATGCCAGACAAAAAATTAGATGGGCTAGAATTCTGCTTCTGCTTCTCTATGAACCTAAGTAACTCATTTCAGTTCTCTCATTTGCAAAATGAAAATAATAGAGAAAAATCTCTAAAGATTCCAACATTCTGAGGATGGCTTCCTTCTATGCCTACCTCAGCCACCACTTTTCCACTACTGCACCTTACCATAATTAGGCAGCTTTTTAAAACATCTTTAATGGAACACAGAATTAAAACCTTTAACTTTCTATTTCTGGCTCACTGCAAAAGTACAGCATTTTATCAAAAAGTGGTTAATGCCACACAGTTCTTGAGATACTGGCTTTTCTTTGAACCTCAGTGACAGTTACACAGTGACAAGTTGTAAGCAAGGAGGTTGTTACCATGGAGACCCACTAGGATTCCTGGGGGTGGATCCAGCAGGCCTTTTCTCCCCCCTTCTTTTTCATGTCAAATCATTATTTTTTATGTTCTGGATCTGGCAAATTCAGAAAGCCTGATCTGTTTTTTCTTCAGCAAGCTTCCTTCAAGAAATATTACCATGTAATATACAGTTCTGAAGAAATAAAACTGTTTTAGTGACTCTCTTGCAAAAGAGTTAAATATATTCAGGTCTTAATCTTCTCCCTATTCATAAAAACAACTAAATACAAATTCAATGATGTTTCAGTGACCTATGTATGCTGCCATTTCTTTCTAAACCATCATATTGCATAAATTATATTATTTAATATCTCATCTATCAAGACTTCCAAGTTCTTCAAAGCAAGTTTCTACTCAGGAAGTTTCAGCTTCCATATATATATATGTATGTGAAATATAACAGATACACAAAATATAATTATAATAAATCAAGATGATTATAAAATAGATCAAACTGATTAAATGAGAAAAGAAAAGCATACGTTTAAATTCCAAATCTACTCCAAAGTCACTGTGTACGGACTTTATGATTCAAGGATATGAACTGCCAGCTAAATGTGGGCTGCCACTCAGCAATCCCAAGTCACATTCCGTTAGAAAATACCTTAAGAAAACAGATAATTTACAAATCTGATCTGTGCATTTGGTTTGTTCAGAGGAGAAGTAAAACAGAATTTAAAAGAAAGACTTCAGCCGAAACCGGTTTGGCTCAATAGATAGAGCATCGGCCTGCGAGCTGAAAGGTCCCGGGTTCGATTCCGGTCAAGGGCATGTACCTTGGTTGCAGGCACATCCCCAGTAAAGGGTGTGCAGGAGGCAGCTGGTCGATGACTCTCTCATCGATGTTTCTAACTCTCTATCCCTCCCTCTTCCTCTCTGTAAAAAAAAAAAAAAATCAATAAAATATATATATTTAAATATATATATATTTTTAAAGATATTCCATAGTAATATTGTATCTGGTTTTTATATATTTATTCATTCACCTAAGCTCTCCTGTAGCAGGTCCAAAAGGGTTATTATTTTTAAATAGTTTCCCAATCCCATTGCCACAATCTATTAATCCAAATTAGTTCAGTAAAGAAGTTTGCAGGTGCCAAAACCGGTTTGGCTCAGTGGATAGAGCGTCGCTCTGCAGACTGAAAGGTCCCAGGTTCGATTCCGGTCAAGGGCATGTACCTTGGTTGCGGGCACATCCCTAGTGGGGGATATACAGGAGGCAGCTGGTTGATGTCTCTCTCTCATCGACATTTCTAGCTCTCTATCCCTCTCCCTTCCTCTCTGTAAAAAAATAAAAATAAAAATAAAATATATCAATAAAATATATTTAAAAAAAAAAAGAAGTTTGCAGGCTTTTTAAATTACACGTGTAAATGTATCCAGAGGCTATTAGACAGAAACATCATGTATTAAAACCAATCATATCCTTTATAATAAAAGACTAACACGTAAATCGACCAGTGAACAACCGGTGCTATGACACACACTGACCACCAGGGGGCAGATGCTCAACGCAAGAGCTGCCCCCTGGTGGTCAGTGTACTCCCACAGGGGAAGCGCCGCTCAGCCAGAAGCCACTCTCATGGCTGGCAAGCACAGCGGCTGTGGCAGGAGCGTCGCCCACCTCTGTGGCAGTGCTAAGGATGTCCAACTAATGGCTTAGGCCCACTTAAGCCTTCAGTGGGACATCCCCCAAGGGCTCCCAGACTACACGAGGGCACAGGTCGGGCTGAGGGGACAACCCCCCCCCCTGCCCCCATGCATGAATTTCATGCACCTGGCTTCTAGTAAATATATAATAAACATGCCCAGCTGGAGTGGCTCAGTTGGTTAGAGGGTCATCCTGTGCACTGAAAGGTTGCCAGTTGATTCCTGGTCAGGGCCCTTACAGGGATTACAGGTTCAAACCCTATCAGAGCACCTACAGAAGGCAGCCAATGGATGTTTCCTTCTTTCTTCCTTCCTTCCTCTCTCCCCCTCCCCCTGGCCTTCCCCTCTCTCTAAGCATGTCCTTATGGTTTCTTTCATGATTATTTCCCATACATTTAAAAGGAGAAGAGTGAAGGGCAAGCCCAGAGGACAGTTTTGCCACACTAGTTTAATATCAGAGTCTAAAAACAAAAAAGGAGAGACTCAGGTGACAGGACATGAGAGAAGGCAAACTCCTGGATGCTTTATTCATTTTTACTACTGGTTTACAATTTCCTTGATCTTATTTTTAAATGCATGTCTTGGCCAGAAAAGTAAGACAGCACAGACTGCCAACAATATCAGATTCTCCTTTTCTTATTCTCTGGGGCTACAGAGCAAACAGATTCAGGGTTGTCTAAGAGCCTTCTGATTTTGTTCAAGCAATATACCATATGAAGTTTCAAGATCACAGAACTATACAAAGGCTTTTATAACACAAATCTTAGCCAACTTAATGTCTTTCAATGGAAAGCTGCTTTTTTTTTTTTGCTTTTTTTTTCCCCCACCCAGAAAACTCCTTGGTGTTTTAAAGTACTGTATCTTTAAAAAGCAATAATTTGAACAAGAAATTCACAGAATTTCAATTTTAATGTTTTCTTCCTATTCCTAGTCCTTATTATTAACCTATCTCAAAACATAAATGTGCCATTAGACCAAACATATACTATTCAACAGATATTTACTTAGTATCGACTTTATGCAAAGCCCCTGATACAAGTAAGCACTATGGATTGTAAAACTTCTATTCACAGCATTCAGTTCAATACTATATACATACTACATGAAGGCATAACATTGTTTAGGTACATATTTACAACCACTTGGCCTCCAGTGCCAAGTAGTATCTTCTAGCTTTTTCTACCCTGAAATACTATTCCTTCTTGGTATACATACAAATCCACATTTCAAAGCTGGCTCTTGTCGCTTTTTAATTCTTGCTCATTGATTAATATTACAGGGAAGTTTACATTTTTCTGGAATAAAATCTTTCAACTTAAAAAACTACATGATCACAGGAAGAAAACAAAAAATCAAATTAGAAGCATTAAACTGTCTTTCTCAGAGTTTCCCTACCTTCTTCATTAACATTTCTCAAAGAAAAAAAACTCCACTGTGATGCTCCTATTACAGATCATTTGTGAAGTTACTGAGCAGAGACCAGATAGACTCCATCAACTGGGCACACAGCCACTCACCATTACCCTTTGTTTCAAGTCTCCACTGCCATTCAGCCCACATCATTGTATTCCACTCAAGTCCATTAATCTTTTTTTAAGAGAGAACAACCAGGACACTAAATGTATTACTTCCCTAGAAAAGAAAAAGGGAACTAACTCATATGCCTCACACACAAAAAAAAATTAATGTATTTTTATTGACTTCAGAGAGGAATAGAGAGAAACATCAATGATGAGCGATAATCATCTATTGGCATCCTCCTGCACGCCCCACACTGGGGATTGTGCCATGACCAGGAATGGAACAGCGACCTTCTGGCTCACAGGTCAACACTCAACCACTGAGTCACGCCTGCTGGGCCTCAAAAAATTCTTTAAAAATAATGGCTCACTTTAAGTTTCCTATTTGAAAAAGCAGTATTATTTTATTATGTCTAAAAGTAGTAGTTATAAACAAATAATCTTTAAAACTTGTTTAAAAAAAAAAACAACCTTCAATGCTGATCTGGCAAAGCATCAGAGAGAAGCACTACACCAAAAGTAACATGAAATTAATATTCTTTAAATAAAACTTTAAAAACATGCCGAAACCGGTTTGGCTCAATGGATAGAGCATCGGCTTGGGGACTGAAAGGTCCCGGGTTCGATTCCAGTCAAGGGCATGTACCTTGGTTGTGGGCATATCCCCAGTAGGGGGTGTGCAAGAAGCAGCTGATAGATGACTCTCTCTCATTGATGTTTCTAACTCTCTATCTCTCTCCCTTCCTCTCTGTACAAAATCAATAAAATATATATTTTAAAACAAACACAAAACTTTAAAAACAGCCCTGGCCAATGTGTCTCATTTGCTGGGTATTATCCCACTCACCAAAATGTTGCCGATTCAATTCCTGGAAAGGGCACATGCCCAGGTTGTGGGCTTGATTGCCCATAGAGGGTATGCAAGGAGACAACCCACTGATGTTTCTTTCTCCCTCTCCATTCCCCTCTCTCTAAACAAAAAACCAAACCAACCAACCAAACAAAAAAATAATAAGTATGAAGAAGAAAAAATCATCCATGTCCCAATGCCCAGAGGAAATGTTGGTGTTTATCCTTCTTGCTTGCGAAATAAAGTTTTTAGGAGAATTAAAGATTTAATTCTTAGCAGGAAAAAAATGTTAAATCAATACGAAGTTTATAATGGATATAAAGCATCCTTGGAAAATATTACAGGTCTGGAACTCAAAGAGGTATAAAATCAACAGGCCCAGCCAGAGTGGCTCAGTTGGTTGATCAGTTAGTTGAGCATCATCCATGCATCAACAGGAATCGAATTCAGTCAGGTCAGGGCTTATTTACCTGGGTATGTGTGTGTCTGTCTGTCTCCCTCTCCCCACCCCCCTCTCCCTTTCTCTCTCTCTCTCTCTCTCTCTCTCTCTCTCTCTCTCTCTCTCAGTATGTCCTCAGGTGAGGATTAAAGATAACAATGAAACAATTCTGTAAGGAAACCCCTACTTTAAAGAGATTCTAATAGCCAATTTCATGGCAAGGATAAAGTTACAATTATAAAGATCTCATCAAGAAAACTGTCTGTAGCAAACTACAAAGCTCAAATAAGGATTGTTGGTACAAGACAGTTTACAAAGCAAATAGCCCAAATTGATTAACTCTTTCCTCTACATTACAAACTTTATTCCTCCCTCCCTCCCTAAAACTGGTTACCTGCTTAGGAAGAGACCCAGGTGTCCCTACTACAAATCCAATTACATACTCATTTGCATTTTCAGTTTTCTACCAATAGACTCTCATAAAGTAGACAGTGAAAATGAATCTAGGAAACCACATTACCCAAGGATTCCAAAGGGAACAATAAGCTAAAAGGTTCTATGGTAAGGACGCCTTGTGCAGCAAAACATCTCAAATGCACAAATTGGACATTGGGAAACAACGTCTCATCCCGTAAGCCACAAAAGACAAAGGAAAAGGCAAAACAAAATACAACCAAACAGGAAAAAACGAAAAGAACACTGAGTTAATAGCTACTTTTTATGTATGGCATTTTAAATGTTGTTTTATTTGAACTGCATTACTGACCTATGCGATGAGTAATGTATGCCCATTTTCTACACATGAAAAAAGGAAATAGCATTATCAACACCATACCAGGCACTGTTCAGCGCCCAGCATAAGCTATCTCAATTAACTCTCACATTATCATTTCAGGTCGGTATCTCTATCTTAAAGACAGGAAAACAGGCCCAAAAATGTTAAGGCCACACACAGTGATGGCACCAATTTTTAAGCCCACTGGCTTGAGCTGTCACATCTATTCCTCCCAGGCTATTCTCACAAGCCCCATTCAAGTCACATCATTTTTTGAAACCCCAAGTTTTCATTGTAAGGACTCAAAGATCAAATAATCAACTCTCAATTATGGAAAAGACTACTTCTCCAGGTTTTTTCCAAAAATTTTATTCTATTTTACTTGCTGTGTACCACAGCACCTCTAGGATTACATTACTATCAATCAACTTCAGAATTTGTTAGAAGTTCTATTGGGAAAGGCTATAAAGTTAATTCTTGGTTCAAATTATAATTCCTGAAATACTTGAACTTCCATGATAGATTCAATGTCTAACTATTATAAAAATAATCAAGACTCAAAGAATAGTTTTGAACAAAAAAATGATTCATGCCGAAACCGGTTTGTCTGAGCGTCGGCCTGCAGACTGAAAGGTCCCAGGTTCGATTCCAGCCAAGGGCATGTACCTTGGTTGCGGGCACATCCCGGGGGGGGGGGGTAACAGGAGGCGGCTGATCGATGTTTCTAACTATCCCTCTCTCTTCCTCTCTGTAAAAAAATCAATAAAATATATTTTAAAATAATTAAATAAATTAGAAGTGGTGCTATTGTTTGTAATTTGGTTTATTGTTATGTTCTTTTAAGCACCCTGATATGTTTGATTTTTTAAGAGATTTGAGCTTGGTGGTGGACATACCTGTGTGACAATCCACAGAAAGAGCATGAATTCTAATCAATTCAGCAGCTTTTGTAGAGCTCCAAGAGAGGAAGAACTATCAAGGGACATCACTGTACACAATAATCTCCAAGAAGCAGAGGAAATCAGACACAAAAAGGAATAAAGTCCTGATGCATACATGCTACAACATGGATGAAATGAAATTTATTGCTAAGTGAAATAAGCCAGATACTAAAGGACAATATTGTAGGGTTCTAGTTACATGAAATACCTAGAAGAGGTAAATTCATACAGACAGTAAGTAGACTAGAGCAGCGGTCACCAACCTGTGGTCTATGGAAAACTGGTGGTCTGTGAGGTACGAAAGGTTGGCGGGCACTGGATTAGAATTTACCAAGGGCTCAGAGGAAGGGAAAATCGGGTGTTTATTGTTTAATGGTTAGAAAGTTTCCATTTGGAGTGAAAAAAGATTCTGAAAAATGACAGTGGTGGTTACTGTACAATACTGTGAATATACTTGACCTAAACCTAAAATCTAAAACTATAAAATTCCTAAAAGAAAACAAGGGGAAAGCTTCATGGTTTTGGACTTGGCATGATTTTTCAGGTATAAAACCAAAAGGACAAGCAACAAAATAAAAAACAGACAAATGAGAGAACTTCAAACTTAAAAAAAAAACAAAACAAAAAAAACCTGGTTTTTCAAAAGGTATTTTAATTGATTTCAGAGAGAAGAGAAAGGGAGATAGAAAAATCAATGATAAGAGAATTACTGATGGGCTGCCTCCTGCACATCCTCCATTGGGGATTGAGCCCACCACCCAGAATCAAACCATGACCTCTTGGTTCATGGGTCAATGCTGCACCACTGAGCAACACCGGCTGGGCAATATTAAGTTTTTTAAAAGGACACAATCAATAAAGCGAAAAGGCAGCCTACAGAATGGAAGAAAGTATGTTCAAATCATATATTTAATAAGAGATTAATATTCAGAATATACAAAAAACTGTAATTCTTGCCCTCACTGGTTTGGCTCAGTGGATGGAGCGTCCGCCTGCGGACTGAAGGGTCCCGGATTCTATTCCAATCAAGGGCATGTACCTTGGTTGCAGGCACATCCCCAGTCGGGGGCGTGCAGGAGGCAGCTGATCAATGTTTCTCTCTCATCGATGTTTCTAACTCTCTATCCCTGTCCCTTCCTGTCAAAAATCAATAAAATATATTTTAAAAAAACAAACTGTAATTCAACAACAAAACAACCTAATTTAAAAATGAGCAAAGAACTTGAAGGCATTGGCCAACAAGCATAATGTTCAACATCATTAATCAGAAAAATGCATATCAAAACCACAATGAAGCCCAGTTGGTGTGGCTGAGCATTGGCCCATGAACCAAGAGGTCACCAGTTCTCAGAGCACATGTCCAGGTTGCAGGCTAGATCCCCAGTAGGGGGTAAAAGGAGGCAACCAATCACTGTTACTCTCTCATCCATGTTTCTATCCCTCTCCCTTCCTCTTTCTCTAAAAATAAATAAAAACATTTGTTTTAAATTACTCTCAAAACCACAATGAGATATCACCCCCATCAGGACAGCTATACTTTTTTTTAAAGTTTTAAAAACAGGGGTAGCTCAGTTGGTTAGAATGTCATCCCAATGTGACTAGGTTGCAGGTTTGGCCCAGGATCAGGACACATACAGGAATCAACCTGTAAGTGCATGAATGGGTGGAACAAATCGATGTCTGTTTCTCTCTCCCCCTTCCTCTAAATAAATAAATAAATAAATAAATAAATAAATATTTTTAAAGACCACATACAGCCTTAACCGGTTTGGTTCAGTGGATAGAACGTCTGTCTGCAGACTCAAGGGTCCCAGGTTCGATTCTGGTCAAGGGCATGAACCTTGGTTGCAGGCACATACCCAGTAAGGAGTGTGCAGGAGGCAGCTGACTGATGATTCTTTCTCATAGATGTTTCTAAATCTCTACCCCTCTCCCTTTCTCTCTGTAAAATATCAATAAAATATATTAAAAAACAAACAAACATATAATCCCACCAGAAGCCCTTGTGCTACTGGTGGGCTTATAAACTTTTCAGATTAGCAAGACAGAAATTCTGTAGATATTTCCAATAATGTGAATGAATTTAATGTCACAAAACTATACTCAGAAATTGTTAAGATGGCCCTGGCCGGTGGGGCTCAGTTGGGTGGTGACATCTGATGCATTGAGGATTTGCTGGTTCAATTCCGAATCAGAGCACATGCTTGGGTGGTGGCTCGATCCCTCGTGGGGAGTGTGCAGGGGACAGATGATCAATGTGTCACTCTCACACTGATGTTTCTCTTTCTTTCTCCCGCTCTCCCTTTCTCTCTAAAAATCAATTTAAAATATTTTTTTAAAAATAGTTAGCAATGAAGAAAAATACCACATGATCTCACTCATTTATGGAAAATAAAGATTATTATAACCTGATGAACAAAAAGATACAGAGGCAGTAAAGCATCGAATAGACTGTCAAATTACCGCAGGAAGGCTGGGGGGTGTTGGGAGGGAAAGAGATCAACCGAAGGACTTGTATGCATGTATATAAAGCACAACCAATGGACACAAGACACTGGGGGGGTGGGATAAGGACATGCGACAGACTGTTGCATTTCAGAGGGGGGAGGGTTCGAGGGATGAGACCAATCCAAGAACTTATAAAGACACCCTGGCCAGCATGGTTCAGTGGTTGAGCCTCAACCCATGAACCAGGAGATCACTGTTTGATTCCTGGTCAGGGCACATGTTCAGGTTGCGGGCTCGATTCCCAGTAGGGGGCCTGCAGGAGGCAGCCATTAATGATTCTCATCATTGATGTTTCTATCTCTCTCCCCCTTCCTACCTGAAAAAATATATATATTTAAATAAATAAATAAATATAAAATTTTATAAAACAAGGGTGATAAAGTTTATATTAAAAAAATGCAAATATAAAAATTGGTTAAAATGGCAAATTTTGTTGTATATACGTCAATTATAAAATCATTATATCAAGAAACCACTGAATTATGTTATGTGAATTATATCTCAAGAAAGCTGTTAAAAAATAAAAGGCAGAAGAGACAGCCATTTGTTGGTAGTACCCAAAGCAGAGAGGAGCCTAGTGCTCCTATTTCTTCCAAATGTATCCTGGCCTCCAGGTGACAGCTCTCCTCTCCCCCTTTCCCAAGCTCTTATTGGGTCCAGCCTCCCAGCCAACGTCAAAGAAGCTGCAGGAGCGTTCACAAGAAGGGGCATGGGATTCCGGATTCACACTCCACATTGAGCAGCAGAGCCAAGTCTTTTTTTACTTTAAAGCACACCGCAGACATGCAATAAACGTTAGGCCTGTGCCCTTCCTCTCCTCCTCTTCCAGGTCAGCATATGCTTAAAAGAGCAACTTCTCTGCTCCTATACTGGGATATCCACTGACCTACCTCACTGGTGCTGGAGCTGTTAAATACAGAACACTATCTAAAATGTGGTTGTTAAACCATGCCTATCACTTATTATTCAATCTTAAAAACATAACACAAAATTGCTACTAGACAAGCTTCTTTTGGTAAAATAAGCATTTCTATAGCATATCAAAAGGATAATAAGATAAAGATTGAATAACAATAATTATCTGAGAGGAGGGACTAGGGTGAGTTTCTGCCTTTTTGGCTTACCTATATTTTTTATAATGAATCTGTAACTTCTGTAACAATAAACAGAAATTTTATAAAAATAAACTAATCAGCTAACTCAAAAATCCACTGTCTGCCTATTATACCGCGGGCTCTTTCACATGCTAAAGCACTGAAGCTGGATTAGTACCATGTGTGAGGTAGACACATTTTCTCCATTTTGCAAATTAGAAGAAAAGGTTCAGAACAATTACTTGATCGAGAATGTATAGAGAGTAACTGACAGAGCAAGAATTACAATCCCGGCCTTCTAACTTCAAGCTCAGGGCTCTTTCCATTCCATCCATCATATTTTAAAGAGCAATTTGCATGATACTGTTTTTAAAAATCTGAGGAGACTTGCTATGTAACCTTGGGCAGTCACTTAACCTCTGGAGGCCTTGGTTTCCTCATCTAAAAAGTGAAGAGTTGCCCTAACCCAGTGGTCAGCAAACTCATTAGTCAACAGAGCCAAATATCAACAGTACAAAGATAGAAATTTCTTTTGAGAGCCAAATTTTGTAAACTTAAATTCCTTCTAAGCCACTTCTTCAAAATAGACTTGCCCAGGCTGTTGTATTTTGTGGAAGAGCCACACTCAAGGGGCCAAAGAGTTGCATGTGGCTCACACAGTTTGCCGACCAGGGCCCTAACCAGTTTGGTTCAGTGGATAGTCAGCCTGCAGATCGAAGAGTCCCAGGTTTGATTCCCATCGAGGGCATGTACCTTCATTTTGGGCATATCCTCAGTAGAGTGTGCAGGAGGTAGCTGAATCGATGTTTCTCATAGATGTTTCTAACTCCCTATCCCTCTCCCTCTCCCTAACTCTCTGTTTAAAAAAAAAAAAAAAAAAAAATCAATAAAACAGTTGATGAACAGGGAGGGGGTCGTTAGAGAGCGACCAAAGGACTTGTATGCATGCATATTAGCATAACCAATGGACACAGACACTGGGGCGGTGTGGCAGTGTGGCAGTGTGGCTTGCCTGGGTGGACTGGCCGGTGGGGAAGGGGGTCAAGCAGAAAAAAGGAGATATATGTAAAACTTCAGACAATAAAAAAAGTGAAGAGGAAAATATGTATTCTATCTCTAAGAGCCCCGCGTGCTAATGGATTTTTAGTCCAGACACTGAGAGATAGTATCTGGAAGAAAATCCCCGTAGGCAAGAATGAATGGTTGGCCCAGTTGGGGTGGTTCAGTGGTTGGGTGTAGACCTATGAACTAGCAGGTCATGGTTCCATTCACAGTCAGAGCACATGCCCAGGTTGTGGGCTCCATTCCCATTAGGGGCATGCAGGTAGCAGCTAATCAATTATTCTCTCATAATTGATGTTTCTACCTCTCCCTTTATCTGTGAAATGAATAAAAAATATATATTTTTTTTAAAAAAAGAATGGTTGGGCCGAGACCGGTTTGGCTCAATGGATAGAGCGTCGGCTTGGGGACTGAAGGGACCCGGGTTCAATTCCGGTCAAGGGCATGTACCTTGGCTGCGGGCATTTCCCCAGTAGGGGGTGTGCAAGAGGCAGCTGATCGATGACTCTCTCTCATCGATGTTTCTAGCTCTCTATCTCTCTCCCTTCCTCTCTGTACAAAATCAATAAAATATATTTTAAAAAAATAATAATAATAATAAAAAAAAGAATGGTTGGGACCTGTGTGCATACATATGAGCCTAACCAGTGGTCAAGGACAACTGGGGGGTGGGGGCATGAGTGGGGAGGAGTGGGGGATAGGAATGGGGGGATGAAGACAATTATGTGATATCTTAATCAATGATGGGGAAATTAAAATAAAAAATAAAAAAAAGAATGGCTGGACAGAAGTTGGGGCTTATCCTCTTGGCCAACAGTCATTTACTTATTTATTTTGGGAAGGGCGGGGTTAATCAACACCCGAGGATATTTTTTCCATTGATTTTTAGAAAGTGAAAGGGAGGAGAGACAGAGAGAAACATCCATGTGGGAGAGAGAGATATGGACTGGTAGCCTCCTGCACACGCCCCAACCCGGGCCAGGGAATGAGCCTGCAACCGAGGTGCATGCCCTTGACCAGAATCAAACCCTGGATCCTTCCGTCCACAGGCAGAGGCTCTATCACTGAGCCAAACCAGCCAGTGTGACCAACAGTCATTTTTTAATGGAAACAGGTGGCATACATACAGTCAGGAGGAAATTTGGAACCAATGGGGGGGGGGGGGAGAGAGCATAAACTTCCCCGTTAAAGCAACAGCTGAAAGGTCCGATTCAATCTTGGCTAGCTCGCGATCAGAAACCATACACTGTCCAGTTAGAAGAATACAAAAACTGACACGGAGGGAGGGGGGGTGACCAAAGCAATAGTTTCTGCATGCCAAGGTAACTTCTGTGATTTTCCCACGTGGGCTCATAAAAGGGCAGAAGAAAAGAGCAATTTGTTGGGAGTATCCGAAGCCCTGGAGTAGGGAGGAGCCTAATGCTAAAACAGAAAGAGCCCCGGGCGACTCTAAGCGGAGAAACACACCTTTTCTTCCTCCCTCACCAAGAATTTCAGAAGAGACCGAAGCGCTGCGGAGAACTCTGGGAGACAGACGCCACACTGGTAACCAGTCCACCCAACACTTGTGGAAAAGGTGGAAGAATGCGATAAAAACAAAACAAAAAAAAGCCTCCCCATTCTTAGAGAATCAAGAGAGGGGAAAGCCTGTAAAAGGTGAAGTTCCCGTAAGGGAGCCGTTGGCTCTCTGTAACCTCTGACACTCCGCGCTCCTTAAACCTGCGATGCAGCCTTGACTCGAGGGCAAGGCCAAGCACAGCATCAACTCTGCGGGCCGAGAAAAAAAAAGATTCCATTTTTGCTGAAACAGACTCCCCACCAACTATGAGGACGAGCGGTGGGTGGACCAACGCAAAGCTCCTTTTAAAAAAAAAAAAAAAAAAAAGCTCGTGCATTCGCCTTAGGAGAATTCAAACAGCACCCAGGCCCGAGGACCCCAGCCGAGACACCCACCACCGGCTTTGCCACCCGGAGCCCGGCTCCCCGCGCCCGGGCGGGGGGGGGGGGGGGGGGGCGAGACCCAGCCCCGCTGCTAGGCCCCGGCTGGGCGCGCACCCGGTGGGGGAGGGGGAGGGGGGCGGGCCGAGGCCCGAGCGGCTCTGGGACAAGCCGCCCCGGGCTCCCGAGGCTCCGGGGGAGACGCGCTGCCCCCGGGGGCGGGGGTCCCGGCCCTCCGGGGGGTGAGCACCCAGAACACGTGGGCCGACAGGAGCGGCGGCAGGGTGTCCCGGGCGGGCGGGCGGGCAGGCAGCCTGGGTCTGGCACGGAGGCCGGAAAAAAAAGAGAGAGAGAGAGGACGGCGCTCCCCCTGGGCACGGAACGCAGCCTCCGGGTCCGGAGGGCGAGGCAAAGGGCGCGGGGAGAGAGCGAGGCCACGAGGGCGGGTCTCCCTGGGCGGCGGGGCACGCGCCGGGCCAGCGCGGCGGCGGCGGCGGCACCCGGGGAGCAAGAGACCCCGACACGCGGGAGGAGATCGCGGACCTGCCCCCCCAAACCCCGGGGCGCGGGGAGCCGAGAAGCGGCCGCCGCCGCCGCCGCCGCCGCCGTCCGGACCGGACCCGCCCCGAGGCGCCTCCCTCTGCCTCCTTCCCCTCCCTCCCTCCCTCCCACCCGCGGCCCGTTATCCCGCGGCCGCCCCACTCACCAGCGGCTGCACCTGAGCCCGCCGCCGCCTCCGCTGCTGCCTGCGCCTCCTCAGCCGCCGCCGCCGCCCCGCTTCTGAGGCCGAGTCCCCGGGGAGCCTCCGCGTCCCGCCGCCGCCGCCGCCGCCGCTGCCTCCAGAGCAGAACACCCCAAAATGGCGGCACTTCCGGCGCCTACCACCGGCGGGGCGGGCCGAGGGGGCGGCGGCGAGGGGAACGTACCACCGCGGAGCCGCCCACAGCGCGGAGCCGAGAGGAGCGGAGTGAGCGGAGCGGAGGGGAGCGCAGAGCGGCACAGGGGCGGGCCGAGCGCCCGGCGCTGCAGCGCCCCCTCGGGCTGGGGAGTGGAAAGGCAACTGCGCCGTAAGCCCGGGCCGCCGCCGCCGCCGCGGGGAACCCTCCGGTTTGGGAGCTGCAGGGGGAGCATCTCTTTGTCTCCGGGCTCTCCTGGAGGGGAAGGTGGGGATCTCGGCTCTGGGCACGGCACCCGCAGGAGCTCTGGATGACCTGCTGGGCAAGGACCCCCTGCTGGGCACTATGAGCACAATAAAATATTGGATGGATGGATGGATGGATGGATGGATGGATGGATGGATGGATGGATGAATGAATGAATGAATGAATGAATGAATGAGTTGAATGGAATGGTGTGCTTGGCCAGCCTTGGGCACAGGACGAACCCTCATTTCTACCCTAGCAGATGAGTGACAGGGTCCCTGCCTTCTTCCTCATTTACTGAGCTGTGGAATGTGAATGGATGGCAAGCTTTCAGAATGAGGGGAATGCTTTCTAGCGGGATGATACGCCGTCTGAACCCACAACTTTGCCAAAACCCCTGCAGCGCCAGGAAGCTCATAAGGGTTCTATTAAGAAACCACAGATGGCCCAGCCCTAAACTTTCCCTATAAAAAAAAATTTCTAAACGACTCAGGTTAGGACATTAAAGCTCTCCTTCAGAGTGTCTCAGGAATACACGGGATCTAAATGAAAAGCAAACAGTGCAATAGTTTTGTGGGGTTTTTTTTTTTTTTTTTAAGACTAACATTATTTTTTTTTAATATATTTTATTGATTTTTTACAGAGAGGAAGGGAGAGAGATAGAGAGCTAGAAACGTTGATGAGAGAGAAACATCGACCAGCTGCCTCCTGCACACCCCCCACCGGGGATGTGCCCGCAACCAAAGTACATGCCCTTGGCCGGAATCGAACCCGGGACCTCTCAGTCCACAGGGATTTTCGCTCAACCGCTGAGCGAAACCGGTTTCGGCAAGACTAACATCATCTATTCAGCGGGTTCTACACCTTGTGGGACAGTGAAATACAAATAAAACTTAGCTCTGAGACCTTTTGGCACCAGCAACATGCAAATAACTCATGGGTTTGCAAATGATTTTTCTGTAACATCATCTGGCTCACCAGAACAAATAATTCTTATAGCCACAAAAACTGATTATACCCTACCTTACCACAAAAAAACAAGTGGGCTCCCAAGCAGAAGCCTCAAGGGTTTTCCCATGTGCTGGAAGCACCACTTTTCCTCTTAGGAAGGAAAAAAAAAACTAAGTTTTTCTGGTATCATACGGATCAGAACAATTAGCTTCTAAGTCCTACGCTGTAATATTCCTTAATCATACTCTGTAGTTTACCATTTTATATACATTTATTATGTCAATATATGATCATAGTAATAGTTTTATGTGTAATTTACTGAAAACATCCAAAAATTAAAAAACCATTATAGCTTGTAGAACGTTTCACGTACATTGCCACAATTAATGTCACCATTAAATGTCTGAATTTTCTTTTAATATATTTTTATTGATTTCAGAGGGGAAGGAAGAGGGAGAGAGCGATAGAAACATCAGTGATGAGAGAGAACCATTTGATTGGCTGCCTCCTGCAGGCAGTGGGGACCAAGCCCGAAACCCCGGCATTTTGCTCTTGACCGGAATCAAACCTGGGACCCTTCAGTCCACAGACCGGCACCCTATCCACCAAGACAAACGAGTTAGGGTTGTCTCTTAAGAGTGCATTTATTGCCCTAACAGGTTTGGCTCAGTGGATAGAGCGTCAACCTGCAGACTGAAGGGTCCCAGGTTCGATTCCGGTCAAGGGCATGTGCCTTGATTGCGGGCACATCATCCCCAGTAGGGGGTGTGCAGGAGGCAGCTGATGGATGTGTTCTCTCTCCTTGATGTTTCTGACTCTCTGCCCCTCTCTCTTCCTCTCTGTAAAAAATCAATAATATAGCCGAAGCCGGTTTGGCTCAGTGGTAGAGCGTCGGTCTGCGGACTGAAAGGTCCCAGGTTCGATTCCGGTCAAGGGCATGTACATTGGTTGCGGACACATCCCCGGTAGGGGGTGTGCAAGAGGCAGCTGGTCGATGTTTCTCTCTCATCGATGTTTCTAGCTCTCTCTCCCTCTCCCTTCCTCTCTGTAAAAAAATCAATAAAATATATATTTAAAAAAAATCAATAATATATATATATATATATATATATATATATATATATATATATACATATATATATATATATATAGAGAGAGAGAGAGAGAGAGAGAGCATTTATTAAAGCTGGGGATAGGGAAACAAGGAAGAGCTTAGAAAAGAAGAAGCAACAAGAGAGAGCTTAGGCCCGGAGCAGCCGGGTCTGGAGCGGCCAGGCCAGGAGCAGCGGCTGCCAGGCTGGGAGCGGCCAGGCCCGGAGCAGCCGGGTCTGGTGCGGCCAGGCCAGGAGCAGCGGCTGCCAGGCTGGGAGCGGCCAGGCCCGGAGCAGCAGCTGCCAGGCTGGGAGCGGCCAGGCCCGGAGCAGCCGGGTCTGGTGCGGCCAGGCCAGGAGCAGCGGCTGCCAGGCTGGGAGCGGCCAGGCCTGGAGCAGCGGCTGCCAGGCTGGGAGCGGCCAGGCCCGGAGCAGCCGAGTCTGGTGCGGCCAGGCCCGGAGCAGCGGCTGCCAAGGCTGGGAGCGGCCAGGCCCGGAGCAGCCGGGTCTGGTGCGGCCAGGCCCGGAGCAGCGGCTGCCAGGCTGGGAGCGGCCAGGCCCGGAGCAGCCGGGTCTGGTGCGGCCAGGCCCGGAGCAGCGGCTGCCAGGCGGGGAGCGGCCAGGCCCGGAGCAGCGGCTGCCAGGCTGGGAGCGGCCAGGCCCGGAGCAGCGGCTGCCAGGCTGGGAGCGGCCAGGCCCGGAGCAGCCGGGTCTGGTGCGGCCAGGCCAGGAGCAGCGGCTGCCAGGCTGGGAGCGGCCAGGCCCGGAGCAGCGGCTGCCAGGCTGGGAGCGGCCAGGCCCGGAGCAGCCGGGTCTGGTGCGGCCAGGCCAGGAGCAGCGGCTGCCAGGCTGGGAGCGGCCAGGCCCGGAGCAGCCGGGTCTGGTGCGGCCAGGCCCGGAGCAGCGGCTGCCAGGCTGGGAGCGGCCAGGCCAGGCCCGGAGCAGCCGGGTCTGGTGCGGCCAGGCCAGGAGCAGCGGCTGCCAGGCTGGGAGCGGCCAGGCCCGGAGCAGCGGCTGCCAGGCTGGGAGCGGCCAGGCCAGGCCCGGAGCAGCCGGGTCTGGTGCGGCCAGGCCAGGAGCAGCGGCTGCCAGGCTGGGAGCGGCCAGGCCCGGAGCAGCGGCTGCCAGGCTGGGAGCGGCCAGGCCCGGAGCAGCCGGGTCTGGTGCGGCCAGGCCAGGAGCAGCGGCTGCCAGGCTGGGAGCGGCCAGGCCCGGAGCAGCGGCTGCCAGGCTGGGAGCGGCCAGGCCCGGAGCAGCCGGGTCTGGTGCGGCCAGGCCCGGAGCAGCGGCTGCCAGGCTGGGAGCGGCCAGGCCCGGAGCAGCAGCTGCCGGGCTGGGAGCGGCCAGGCCCGGAGCAGCCGGGTCTGGTGCGGCCAGGCCCGGAGCAGTGGCTGCCAGGCTGGGAGCGGCCAGGCCCGGAGCAGCAGCTGCCGGGTTGGGTGCGGCCAGGCCCGGAGCAGCGGCTGCCAGGCTGGGAGCGGCCAGGCCAGGAGCAGCAGCTGCCAGGCTGGGAGCGGCCAGGCCCGGAGCAGCCGGGTCTGGTGCAGCCAGGCCCGGAGCAGCGGCTGACAGGCTGGGAGCGGCCAGGCCCGGAGCGGCCGGGACCGGAGCAACCGGGCCCAGAGCAGCCGGGTCTGTTGCGGCCAGGCCTGTAGCAGCAACAGCCAAGTCCAGAGCAACTAGGTCGGGAGCGGCAGTGACCAGACACGGAGCAGCTGGTTGTGGAACGAACCAGAGCAACAGAGGCCAGGCCCAGAGCAGCCGGGTCTGTTGCGGCCAGGCCTGTAGCAGCAACAGCCAAGTCCAGAGCAACTAGGTCGGGAGCGGCAGTGACCAGACACGGAGCAACTGGTTGTGGAACGAACCAGAGCAACAGAGGCCAGGCCCGGAGCAGCCAGGCCGGAAACAGCTCGCTCCTCGCCTGTACCTGCCCACGGCTGCCTCTCAGACATGGCTGGAAACTTTTGCGGGAACTTGAGGGTCTGCTGAATCAAGTGATGAAAGCTTAGATCTGAATGTGTTGAGTTAGTATAGCGCTGGGGTGTTGATCTGTGAGTGCCTTGGGTGGGGCCTGGATGAGGCTGGTTGACCTATTTGAAAATGTCTTTTGTGTGAAGTGTATCATTGGGCATGTGGATGTATTATTGATATGAGAAAATGCTAAGTAACAGATTTACTATCTGAAAAGGGATTTACTATCGGGGAAAGGGAGGGAGGAAGAGACTGAACATAAACTGTGCACCTATGGATGAGGACAATGGGGGATGGGGAGGGGGCAGAGGGTGGGGTGGGAACCTGGTGGAGGGGGGAAGAAATGAGGAACCTTTGTAATAATATGAACAATAAAGATTGATTTAAAAAAAAAAAAAAAAAAAAAAAAAAAAAGAGAGAGCTTAGGCGGAGCTGTTGTCAGCTCCCTGAAAAGTCAGGAAAAGGGGGTGTTAGAGACGAGTTCAGGGGGTTAGCCTGAGACGGGCTGCTGCTGTCCACCGTTCCCCAGGTTGCAAGTCCTGTGGGGACCCTTGAGTTTAGGACAGAAAAGCAAAGATGCACGCCTGGGAGGGAAAGTGCTAAACATTTGATTTTTAAATGGATTCTTGGACTTCTTTGAAGTTGGTGCTGTGAACATCACGCTGCATCACTTCTGGGGGCCAATGAGGTCAGGTTGTCCTGCTTCCATCCCTCGAGATTAATTCATTAGCTCAGGTGGCCTCAGCCTGATCCCTCCATGGGAGTTTCCTATCAGCGTCTCATCTCATGCTTTTATCCCCTGATGACCGGTGACTGAATCAATTTTTTCACCAGCGATTGCAAAATGCTGAGTTTCTAATTCCGTCATCCTTTCCACATTTATTAGCTGGGATGCAAAATACTGATTTTTAATTTTCTTATTTCTTCCACATTTATTAACAGGTAATTTGCTACAGCAACCCTCCCTGCTGTTGCTCACTGATGTATCCCAAGTGCTGGAATATTGTCTGGAATATACAGGCCACTCGATAAAAAATTGTAAGTTGAATTGAAAGCCGTATGTTGGAATAATGTGCAACTCTTTGAAAATGATCAATTAAGTAGGTATCTCTCTCTAATGACATGGCATAATACTTATATTGTTGAGTGACAAAAAAGGTAACCGAACAGTAAATAATAGGACAAGTCAACTTTTATAAAAAATGTATATTTTAAATGTATCAATAGGATGGGCTGGGACCGGTTTGGCTCAATGGATAGAGCGTCGGCTTGGGGACTGAAGGGACCCTGGTTCGATTCCGGTCAGGGGCATGTACCTTGGTTGCGGGCATATCCCCAGTAGGGGGTGTGCAAGAGGCAACTGATCGATGACTCTCATCGATGTTTCTAACTCTCTATCTCTCTCCCTTCCTCTCTGTACAAAATCAATAAAATATATTTTTTTAAAAAATAAAAAAATAAATGTATCAATAGGATGGATTGATGTGTAAATATGAAAAAAGAAACAATTAAATGTTAATTGTAGCATTTAGTTCTCAACCTGTGGGTCGCGACTCCTTTGGGAGTTGAACGACCCTTTCACAGGGGTCCTCTAAGACATCCTGCATATCAGATATTTACATTACAATTCATAACAGTAGCAAAATTACAGTTATGAAGTAGCAACGAAAATAGTTTTATGGTTGGAGGGTCACCACACATGAGGAGCTGTATGAAAGGGTTGCGGCATTAGAAAGGTTGAGAACCACTGATTTAGGTGGCAGTTATATGGGTTTTCCCTGTTCAGCTTTCCATTTTTAATTTATTTTATTATGAAAATGTTCATAACAAAATGATGGTAAAAATATATGCATAAAAATCTGCAGTTTGAAGACGGGGTTTTGGGGTAAGAAAGGAACTTTTTAGGTTATGTACTTTATATAAAGCAAAAATTGTAAATGATTCTTTGACACAGTAATTCCACATTTAGGAACCTATCCTACTATAGTAATTCTAAATATAGGACATGTAGAAATAATATATAGAAAAAATTGTATAATAGATAGAAAGGAGGTGTGGGGGAGAAGTAGGAGAGGGTATAGGGGGTTATAAATGGTGATGGAAGGAAACCTGACTTGAGTTGATGAACACACAATACAATATACAGATGACGTATTAAAGAATTGTACACCTAAAACCTATATACCTTTTTAACCAGTCACCCCAATAAATGCAATAAAAAATTTTTCATGCTGGAAATGTTTGGAAACAAAACTTTTTTTAAAATATATTTTTTATTGATTTTTTACAAGAGAGGAAGGGATAGAGAGCTAGAAACATCAACAAGAGAGGAGGGATAGAGAGCTAGAAACATCAACCAGCTGCCTCCTACACACACCCTACCGGGGATGTGCCTGCAACAACAGTACATGCCCCTGCCCGAAATCGAACCTGGGACCCTTCAGTCTGCAGGCCAACGCTCTATCCACCAAGCCAAACTGGTTTCGGCTGGAAACAAAAATTTTGAACTAGCCTAAATATCTAATAATAGAATAATTACTTTATGGTATAGCGATTAGTTTCATTTTAATGATAAAGACAATGTAATAACATGGAAGGTGCTTATAGTATAACATTTAGTAGATAAAATCATGACAAATTTTTTTTTTTTTAAATATATATTTTATTGATTTTGTACAGAGAGGAAGGGAGAGAGAGAGAGAGTTAGAAACATCTATGAGAGAGAGTCATCGATCAGTTGCCTCTTGCACACCCCCTACTGGGGATATGCCCACAACCAAGGTACATGCCCTTGACCGGAATCGAACCTGGGTCCCTTCAGTCCCCAAGCCGACGCTCCATGCATTGAGCTAAACCGGTCCCGGCATTGAGCTAAACCGGTCCCGGCATGACAAATTTTTATTAGCATGATTACAATGATTTTTATTTTATTTTATATATTTTATTGAATTTTTACAGAGAGGAAGAGAGAGATATATATAGTTAGAAACATCGATGCAATAGAATCATCTATAGATCAGCTGCCTCTTGCACACACCCTACTGGGGATGTGCCTGCAACCAAGGTACATGCCCTTGACCAGTATCCAACCTGGGACCTTTCAGTCCGCAGGCCAACGCTCTATCCACTGAGCCAAACCGGTTTCAGCTACAATGATTTTTTTTACAAAATATTTTTATTGATTTCAGAGAGGAAGGGAGAGGGAGATAAAAAGATCAATGATGAGCAGAAACCGGTTTGGCTCAGTGGATAGAGCGTCGGCCTGGGGGCTGAAGGGTCCAGGTTTTGATTCCAGTCAAGGGCACATGCTCGGGTTGTGGACTCGATCCCCGGTAGGAGGTGTGCAGGAGGCAGCCAATCAATGATTCTCATCACTGATGTTTCTATCTCCCTCTCCCTTCCTCTCTGAAATCAATAAAAATATACTTTTTAAAAAAAAGAAACAGAAAATAAATTAGTGCTTACCTACGGCTGTTGGTTTTGGGGGAAGTGGAGAGTGAATACTAATGGGTATGGGATTTCTTTGAGGGGTGATAAAAACTCTGTGAACACACTAAAACCATTGACCTGTACATCTGTTGGACAAAGGGTTGCCAGTTCAATTCCCAGTCTGGGCACACTCCTGGGTTGAAGGTATTCCCCATTAGGGCATATACAGAAAGCAACCTGTTGATGTTTCTCTTCCCTTTCTCTCTTTAAGCATGTCCTGAGGTAAGGTTTAAGAAAACAAAAAGGCCCTGCCAGTGTTGCTCAGTGGCTGAGCGTTGGCCCATGAACCTGAAGGTCGTGGTTTTATTCCCAGTCAGGGCACATGCCTGGGTTGTAAGTTTAATCCCCAGTAAGGGACATGCAGGAGGCAGCTGATTAATGTTTCTCTCTCATAGATATTTCTATCTCTCTATTCCTCTCCCTTCTTCTCTGTAATATAAATATAAATATAAATATAAATATAAATATAAATATAAATATAAATATACACACTGAGTGGCCAGATTATTATGACCACCCCATCAGTACTTTGTTGGGCCACCTTTTGCCTTCAATACTGCGGCGATTCTTCTTGGCATGGACTCCACGAGATGTTGAAAGGTGATGCGAGGAATCTGACACCATGCCTGATGACTACCACTGCCCAGTTCTGTTGATGGTTGTGGAACCAGCTGCCTGATGGCTCTTTTAACTTCTTCCCACAAATGCTCGATTGGTTTGAGATCTGGTGACTGTGGGGGCCACCTAAGCAAGGTAAAGTCTCCCTCATATTCCTGAAACCACTCCTGCACAATACGAGCATCATGGCATGGTGCATTGTCTTATTGGAAGAAGCCACCTCCATTGGGATACACCATCAACATGATGGGATGAACTTGATCAGCAATAAATCTTTGGTATGTTGTGCTATTCAGACATTATTCCACACGAATTAAAGGGCCCAAATCATGCCAGGAAAACATGGCCCAAACCATAACACTGCCCCCACCAGCTTGAAGGGTTGTACTCATGCATGCTTTCATACTGTCTTGGCCAAATTCTCACTCTGCCATCTGCATGATACAACTAGAAATGTGATTCATTGGACCACATGACTTTTTTCCAATGCTTGACTGTCCAATCCTTGTGTTCCTGTGCGAATTGGAGACGTTTTATCTTGGTAATTGCAGACAGCAAAGGTGTTCGAACAGGCCTTCGGCTTCCATATCCCATATGATGCAGTGTAAGGCTAATTTGCCTACAAATGTCAGGTGGTCATAATAACCTGGCCACTCAATGTGTGTGTGTGTGTGTGTGTGTGTGTGTGTGTGTATACAGTTTATATATATATATATATATATATATATATATATATATATATATATATGGTTTTTAAAGACTTTTTGAGCCAAACTGTCAACAATTGCTGGGAAGCAGAACCTCAAGGAATTGAGATAATGCTCCAGAGCATGGCAGGTTTTCCTCTATTTTTATACATTACAATCAAAGGAGGAACTTAGGTGGGTTACATGAAATCCATTGATGATGAGACTAGAGAAGTGGGAGAAAACAAAGCAAAGGGGAGGGAAACCTCTGGGATTGGATAAAAAGTAAAATGATAGACAAGTACTTAGGTGGGTACAGGAACAATTAACATGATAATGATGAAGGAATTTGTGGTATCTGTCCTGACTCCCTGGCATGTTAGGGAGCTGTGCCCTAACTGTGCCCCAGGGGGCCTGGAAAAAGGGAAGTTACAAGTTACCCAGACATTTCAAGGATATGTTATTATATTAGTAGATGCAAAAAGACTGGCTCAGTTTAAGTAAAGGTTGACTTTGTCAGTGAAGATACCAGCCTAGGACGTTAACTACCCACCATAACTAATTTAGTTAAAGTTTAATTTCAGACCAGCCTTTGTAGTTACTTTAGGTCTTTGAGTTTGTGAGAACGTCATGCAGGCCTTCCTTGAGTTTGTCAGGTTAGCAAGTGGCCCCTTTCATCTACATATCCCCTTTTCGGTCATAAATCAATCCAAAGGATGCATTGATGACCAATCTTTTGGTTGGATTATGGAGTCCCATGGTGCTAGGAAGGCTCATTCTTAGGATGTCTCACTGTCAGCATTTGTCTTGCTGAGCAGGTGGACCACTGGGGACGGGATAAGACTATAACCTTAGATGACTTAGATGGCACTTAAGGTCCAATTAATATTATTTTTTAAAAAGGGCAGGTAAATGGGAGACAGTCAGATCTTATATGTCTTAGCTAAAAAGTATTCTGGGCCATTTCTAATTTTTGAGCCACCATGATCCGAGTCTTTTTGTTGTTGGTCAAGTTTCGTTTTTCTGCATCTAGTATAACATTTACATACCAGGAACAAAAGTTCCAAATTTTCTTCTGGGCAGTCAATTTTATCCATTCCTATATTTAGACAATATTCACCTAAAATACTCATTTAAATTAGATCTATATATAATTCTACCAGGGGAATTATTAGGGAGGTGTTCTTGGAGAGATTTGTCCAAGGTAGGAAACATATTTTTTTTAAACATTTAAAAAATGGGTGAATGATATGGCATGTGAATTATATCTCAATAAAGTTATTGTAAAAAATTTTTTAAAATATATTTTATTGAGTTTTTACAGAGAGGAAGGGAGATGGATAGAGAGTCACAAACATTGATGAGAGAGAAACATCGATCAGCTGCCTCCTGCACACCCCCAGTTGGGGATGTGCCCGCAACCAAGGTACATGCCCTTGACCGGAATCGAACCTGGGGCCTTTCAGTCCGCAGGCGGACGCTCTATCCACTTAGCCAAACCGGTTTCGGCAGTTATTGTAAAATTTTTAAATGGTACAAATAAAAAGAAAATTGGAGAAAAAAATGTGCTGTGTTTGTGGTGGTAGCATTATAGATGATTAAAGTAAATTTTTATTTATTTTGATGGTATAGCAAAGGTGGAAATTTATTGAAGAACAAATACAGACTCCCACTTGGGGAGGTGAAAAGAGTCCCCAAAAACATGTTTTAAAGGCACTAGATGCATATCCCAGACAACTATTTACAACCATTGCATCTTCGTAGGCTGTGGATATTACACGTAAGCGTATCCTATTTTTCTTAATGGTATATTAATGCATTTTCATAATGCAGTATAGATCTCACATTTTTTCCCTAACGTGCATTTGGGTCAGGAGGAGGGAGCCATGACTTCAGGCAGATGGGGGGCGGCGGTGGTGGTGGTGGCACAGGCCCTTTGAACCCCGGTTCCCCAGGGAGCGGTCACACCCTCACCTGGGGCCGGAGGCCCCGCCCTCCCGCCGGGATCCGGCGTCCCAGGCGCTCAGGCCATTGGCCCGGACCCGCCTGCCCGCCGGCCGCAGGGGTCACCGTTCCGCACGCGGGGTCAGGCCCTCTCGCCGGGTCACGCCCCCTCCCGCGGGAGGAGGGTCGCCGGCCCCGGGCATGGGTCGCAGTTTGCCTCGCCGGCCAGCCACGGGCCTCTGGCCCCGGGCGCGCCCGCGCTGGGCCGCGGCCCTGCTGTCCCGCCCCGGGAGCCGCGGCCCCGCCCCCGAGGCCGGCAGCCCCTCCTCCGGCTCGGTGCAGCAGGCCTGGGCCGCGCCGGGGGCCATCGCCGAGGCCCCGGGGAGCCGGCCGGAGGGCTCCGCGCCCGAGGGGCCCGCCGCCGCGTCGCCTTCGCCTTCGCCTTCGGAGGCCCCGGCCGACTCGCAGCCGCCGTCCTCGTCCTCCTCCCGGCTCTCCTCGCGGCCGCCCAGCGCGAGCAGCGCGGCGGAGGGGCCGCTGCTGCGCCAGGCCGCGTTGGGCGGGATGGCGGCCGGCACGTTGCTGGAGGCCGGCCTGGCCCGGGTGCTCTTCTACCCGACGCTGCTCTACACCATGGTGCGCGGCCAGGTGCCGGGCCCGGCGCGCCGCGACTGGTACAACCGCATCGACCGCACCGTGCTGCTGGGCGCGCTGCCGCTGCGCAGGATGACGCGCCGGGTGAGCGGGGCGGGCGGGCGGGCGGGCGGGAGGGGCGCCCGCTCCGCGCCCCGAGCCGCGGCGCCTGTGCTGAGTCCCCTCTTTACCTCGGCAGCTGGTGGAGGACGAGAACGTGCGCGGAGTGATCACCATGAACGAGGAGTATGAGACCAGGTTCCTGTGCAACTCCGCCAAGGTGAGGGGCCGGGGCCGTGACCGTGACCGTGACCGGGACCGGGACCGGGGGCCCGGCCCAGAGACCGGTGCCCAGACCGGTGCCCGGGCCCATTTGCCCCCGTAAGAGGAGGGTCTGGTACTCTAAGCTTAAATGGCTGCGACCGAAGGTAATTGTGAAACAAAAACTGTTTGTGAAAGGCGTTTAAAAGCGGAGTTGACAAAGTCTGGTTCCCCCTTGGTGCACCAATGTATTTTTAACTTCGGTAATGAAGAATCAGTAGCCAGCCCTGACTGGTTTGGCTTAGTGGATAGAGCGTCAGCCTGCAGACTGAAGGGTCCCCAGGTTCGATCCAGTTCAAGGGCATGTACCTTGGTTGCAGGCACATCCCCATAACAAAAGTATGTTTTTAGGCCTGAACTTCGTTATGACAGTACTTTGTAACTCCACTACATCTCTGACATATGAATGAAAATACCCACAAGTCAGAGTCAAATTAACCCGATGCAGTTTTTCAGTGGGTGTTACGATAAATGTACTCTTCGGGAGTGGGGGTGGCTTTTCTTCTCAAAGTTTATAGGGCCTATGTCTTGCATGCCGAGGGCAGCGCCTCATCCATACTTAGTGCTCGGGCAAGTGTTGAATGGATGAAATCAGCAAGCCAAAGAAAAGTTGCCTTTCAAATTTGATTACTGATTTTTTTTATTAATATATTTTATTGACTTTTTACAGAGAGGAAGAGAGGGATAGTTAGAAGCATCGGTGAGAGAAACATCAATCAGCTGTCTCCTGCTGAGGAAGGGAGAGGGATAGTCAGAAACATGGATAGGAGAGAAACACGGATCAGCTGCCTCCTGCATACCCCCCACGGGTGACGTGCCCACAAACACAACCAAGGCACATGCCCGACCAGAATCCAACCTGGGACCCCTCAGTCCGAGGCCGACGCTAAATCCACTGAGCCAAACCAGCCAGGGCTATTTTGTTTTTTAGTATATATTTTTATTGATTTCAGAGAGGAAAGGATAGGGAGAGAGAGAAACATCAAAGATGAGAGAATCATTGACTGGCTGCCTCCTGTATGCCCTCCACTGAGGACCAAGCCCCCAGCCTGGGCCCCTGTCCTGACTTGGAATTGAATCATGACCTCCTGGTCCATGGGTCGATGTTCAATCACTGAGCCACACCCGATGGGAGCTAACTCTATTTTCTTTTTCTTTTCCCTCTGTCTGACCAACGGCTGATTCTGGCTGATTCTGTGGGCTAACTCTATTTTCTACCACATACCCTCTCAAGAAAAAAGTGAAAAAGAGACTTATGGACAGAGAAATAGAAAGCACTTGCAAATTATAGTAGCCCAACCCCGAAGCTAGGTTACTGCATAGGCAGGCACCAAGATTATGCAAAGAGACAGTTTCACTTTAAAAAAAAAAAATTGTTTTTGATTTTTTACAGAGAGGAAGGGAGAGAGAGAGAGAGTCAGAAACATCGAAGAGAGAGAAACACCGATCAGCTGCCTCCTGCACGCCCCCCACTGGGGATGTGCCCTTGACCAGAATCGAACCTGGGACCCTTCAGTCGGAGCCAGACTGAAGGGTTTCGGCAAGTTTCACTCTGTAGATGAATTTTATGTAGCTAATGTTTTGCAGTTAAAAATTCAAATATCCAAAGGGCACTTTAAGAACACTTTAAATCTTGCACATAATTCTAACTCAGCAGCATAGTTATTGTTTGGTGAAAGACCAACCATTTAGGTCAGTCATTGCAAAAATATTTCTGGCCCTGGCTGGTGTGGCTCAGTTGGTTGAGTGCCATCCTATGCACCTAAAGCTCCCCAGTTCGATTCCCAGTCAGAGCATATACCCAGAATTGGGGCTCCATCCCTGGTGTTCGGGAGACAGTTGATTGATATTTCTCTCATATTGATGTTCCTCTCTGCCCTCTCTCTAAAGTATCAATAAAAACATACTTAAAAAAAAAACACCATACTTTAAAAATTTTTATTCAGTAACATAGTACTCTGAGTTGGGATTTTGGAGACTTCCAGTTTGGATGGGAAGGTGCTGGAAAAGGGGAGGACAAAATATTTCGGTAAGAATTTCTTGTTAGAAAACAGTGAACAGTATACTCACAGTGTAGTAAACCCTGAAGCTCTGCTACTTCTCGGGAGCCCATCTTCATGACTAACGCCTGGCTTTCTCATTGCTTTTATGCTGGTGGACCTGCTCACAGGAGTGGAGGAAAATAGGAGTTGAGCAGCTGCGTCTCAGCACAATAGACATGACTGGGATCCCAACCTTGACTAACCTCGAGAGAGGAGTTCAGTTTGCTCTCAAGTACCAGTCTCTGGGCCAGAGTGTCTACGTGCATTGCAAGGCTGGGCGCTCCAGAAGTGCCACTATGGTGGCAGCGTATCTGATTCAGGTAGGAGGGGCCTTTCTGGATTGGTCCCATTTACAGGCGATTTCCAGAACTTCAGTAGCATGGTCTACCGATGGGCCTTGCTGGAAGGAACCGTGTCCCCAGTGTCAGACTGCTGGGAGGTGGGAAGTACCTGAGCTTTGCAAATAGGCTGACCTGTGGCTTTGCCACCTGCCAGCTATGTGACCTTCTGCAAAAGTGGCTTCTCTGTCCAATGCCGTTTCCTTAAACTAAATGTGTCACGGAGTTTGAATGAGAAAGTATGTCAAGTACTGACTTACAGCAGACACTCAATAAATGAAGTTGCAAAGGATATTAACACCAGCTGAGGGCTAGAAGCGCTTGTTAAAAATAGCACGTCTAGTACTGTAAATAGTGCTGATCACTTACAGCTCTGTAGTACTCAGATTTCTTCAAGTGTTTCAGAGTAGAGTTTTGGACATTAGTTTCTAGAAACAGGATCCAATGGAATTTTGCCTATCAATTTGTTACCATCAGCAGGTGGGACACTTAACTAGTAAAAATATTTAGAAGCAAATACTCTTACCATTCCATCGTATGCCCTCCGCTTAGTTCATTTTTGTTACCTGTCTGGCCCCTGCCGAGCATTTCCTAAGTCATGGGGATAGTTTAAGGAAAAAGGAAACGTAAGGATAACCACCTGGCCTTGTCTGTGTAGCTGTGGGCTGGTGAGTACATGGTTTAACATAGGGGTGTCGAACTCAATCAGAGAAGGGGCCAAAATCTAAAATCCAGCCTAAATCGCGGGCCGAATGGTTTACTGAACAGTCATAAACTGACAATGTCATAAACTGACAGCGGAGTGCAGTGATGACAGCACGGTGCGGGCCACATTGCAAGGCCTGGCGGGCTGGATTTGGCCTGCGGGCCTTGTGTTTGACACATGTGGTAACAGTACTGAAGCTTTGGTCATTAGGACTGTTTGCTGAAAACAGGGTCTCAGAAGGATATTTTAGGCCAAGTGAAAATTGAACCAGCAGGCTAGAATCTATATTTTTTGGTTCTCTTGTGTTCTAAACCAGTACATTTAGGACACAAAGATAACCTTACCAGTAAAATTTAAAGTGTTGTTTTTCTAGTTATGGTGACAAGTTGTGTAAAAACATCTACTCTTTCCAGGAAACTTTTACCCACTGGTCCAGCTCAGGAGGACACCTAGTAGCCTTGGCAGGCTTGGATTTAGGATCTGAGCTCCACACATTCAACCTTCTTTGCCAGAGTTTGCCAGAGCAAGAATTAAGTAGACTGACTTGTCCCTCTGGCCTGTAATTTGAGGCTGGTTAGCTGAGAGTGGTAAAGTGCTCTCCCTGCCCTGACTGGTATAGCTCAGTGAATAAAGCATTGGGCTGCGGATTCAAGGGTCCCAGGTTCGATTCCGGTCAAGGGCATGTACCTTGGTTGTGGACACATCCCCAATGGGGGGTGTGCAGGAGGCAGCTAATCCATGTTTCTCTCTCATCGATGTTTCTAACTCTATCCCTCTCCCTTCCTGTTAGAAATAAATTAAAAAATATAAAAATAAATAAAGTGCTCTCCCTTATAATATATGGAACATGGTTTTTAACACCCCTCTCCCCTGGAGTTTTAATAAAAATGAAATTCTGGGAGTCCATTAGCACCTGTCATTAGGTCAAGACACTTTACACCAGCTTCTTTCATTTTCCACCCCTGTACTTCAGGTGTACAACTGGACTCCAGAGGAGGCTATACGAGCCATTGCCAAGATCCGGTCACACATCTATATCAGACCTGGCCAATTTGACATTCTCGAAGAGTTCCACAGGAAGGTTACTGCCGAGGCAGCAAAGAAGGAGCTGTATTACACATGAAGTATGTAGATTAGGAAGAACTCAAGACAACCCTGATGGCAATAGAAGGCAAACGTTAAACAGGACCAATGGAGCTTAAGCCCAGACAACGTAACCGAAGTGTGCTAAGTAATGGGTAATGGTTTTGTTTCTCCCTTTGTCATGGTTTCGTTTTCCTGCAATAACACTGTTGTGTGGCTAGAAAGATTTACCTTGGCTTTTATTTGCAGGGTATGGGATGTGGGGTAGGCTGAGGATGTCTTATTTTTTTGAATAAGGTCAAAGAAATCTATCATGCACCTACCGCTGCACCTGGTGATACTTAGCACCATAACTCAAGGACATTGAACACTAGGAAGAGAAGAAATACTTAGCTCTGGCTCTTTGCCAGTCAGAATCTCAATTCACTGGCCCCTCACTTTTGGAGCCGCAATCCTGTGTATAAAAAAGCAAACATGGTGTTCAATCAGGAGTGTGGCTGACTCAGGATTGTCTGTGCATGTAATCAGTTTCCCTTAGGAAGTCACCCCTTCAGAATTCAAAAAAGACACACATATCCCTCTAGAAACTTTATTTGTATGAACAGTTTCTAGCTCTTGGGTGGACTTAGAACTTTTAAAAGAGTAGAGACCTTATATATTTGAGTTTGAAAACGTTTCAGCTATTAATAAAAAAAGAAACCTTTCTACTTTTTTCTGGCTTATCCCTTGGAATAAGCCAAAAATCAAATCAAAGTATACATTTCCTGACACACAGATGAGAAAGCAATAGACACAACGTCCAGAATTTGAGAGTTGACTCTTGCTGGTGAAGGACACCTTCAGTTTTGTCCATTCTCCCAACCAAAGCCTGAAGGAAAACTCGTAACACCTAATTCTTTGTGAAAAAATTACCAGGTAACTTTGCAGACTATAGAAGAAAGATGGGCATTTTTCCTTTTGTTCTGGGGTCAGGGGTGCTTATGTTTAACACTGATCAGGTTAAGAGGGGAGGCTGTACCTACGATCCGAGGAGATGCTTGCTCTGAGAGTCTGCGTAGGCACAGGATTACCAGGGGTGGCAGAGAACAGGCTGACCTGTTGTCATTCAAGCAGCCAGCTGAGTAGCGGCAGTCTAGAGAGCCCCAAAATGGCTACCCCTATGGCTTCAGGGAAGGGCTGAGGGCTGCCTTTTGATCATGTGCCACAAAATAACATAGTACTCTGAATCGGGATTTTGGAGGCTTCAGTTTGGATGGGTAGGTGCTGGAAAAGGGGAGGACAAAAGTCGGTCGCTCTCCTCCCCACGCCTTATGCCAACACAAACTGCAAATTAGTAAGCAGCACCTTAATGCCTCTGGTGACTGTTACAGTTGAAGTGGCAGGGTCAAGCTTGTAGGTGTTGGCATCCCCCTTTTTATATCGATCCCGAAAAACATAAATGCTCCCATTACAGCTGGCGATCTTCCAGAGGGGTGGGGTCGAGGTCCAGGCCTCAGGAAGGCAAAGCCGGGTAAAGCTGTCTAGCAGGGGATTGTAGCAAACCAGGGAGTCCCCTTCGGCCACGATGAACACCAGATCCTTATGCACAGCTGCATGCATGCGGCCGGCAAAGGGCAGCACATAGGGCTTCATGTAGCACTTGTCTGTCTCTGTATCAAAGCACTGGATGAGCCGGGAAGGTTTGGTAAAGAAGTCCAGGTCATTCTCCTCCCCCCCTAGCAGGTAGATAATCCCGTTGAGATTGGCTCCAGCGGCCCCTGACACGGCCACCTCTAGCTGTGTTGTCTCTATCCAGATGTTATAATCTACCTGGTAATAGATCACTGCGTTGGAGAGGGTATCCTGCAGCGTCTTGCCACCCAGTGAATAGATAGCATCTCTCCCGGGCACGGACACCATGGTGTGCTGGAGCCGGTCCCGGGGTAAGGGCGCACACCACTCCCAGTCCACGGTGGCATTGTTACACTTCCACATGCGCCGTGGGATGGACCCTCCTACCACGTACAGGTCTCCGCCGTGCTTGCAGGCTGCAGTGATCTGGTGGCACAGACTGTTTTGGCCACGTACACTGATGGAGTCATCTTCAGCACAGTGCAAGGACACAGCCAGGGAGTGGGTTCGAGATGACTCTTTCCCGATCAGATAAATGTGCACGTTCTCCCCAATTTCCTATTGGAAAAATTAAAATGATCAATGCTATCTACTGGTTCCAGGCTAAGGCTCAGCTTAGGCTCAACGCCTTAAGGTCTTAGGCCACACCCTTGAATTCTGCTGCAGCCTACTCCCCTCCAGGTTCTGTGTGTCACCCTGACTCTCCTCCAGTCACCGTCTTTCAGATATTTTATGCCGGGGCAGAGAATCTCATCCTTTTAGCTTCTTAAAACTATCATGAGCTAAAACCGGTTTGGCTCAGTGTATAGAGGGTCAGCCTGCAGACTGAAAGGTCCCAGGTTCGATTCTGGTCAAGGGCATGTACATTGGTTGTGGGCACATTCCCGGTAGGGGGTGTGCAAGAGGCAGCTGGTCGATGTTTCTCTCTCATCGACATTTCTAGCTCTCTATCTCTCTCCCTTCCTCTCTGTAAAAAAATCAATAAAGTATATTTTAAAAGATATAAAAAACAATCAATAAAATAAATTAAAAAAAAACTATCATGGTTTTTTTTGTGTTTTTTTTAGCACCTTTGTCTGAGCTGGTTTACACAGGGTTGAAAGTAGTTCCCTCAAGGAGCTTTGGAGCTCAGAGGCATAAATATCCTTCTCCCCCAGCTTCTATCAACTTCAAGCCAGAGACAATCCCCAGTCATCAAAATGGCCAGCCCAACTGACGGTGTAATCATGGCTAGTGTAGTGTCCCAATCCAAAGAAATCTGCCTTACCTTCAAGCTACTCTTGAGTGACTCGGCAAAAGACTCTCTTTCCTCTTTATTAAAATTGATCCAGGCTTCTATTGCCTCTGTTGGGTTCTGGGAACATGGAACTCCATCTGTGAGACCCAGAGGAAAGGCATGGTCAGTGGCACTCTGACAATCCACAAGGAAGATTTAGAGCCAGGGACTTTAAATATATGAACCTCTTTGTTAGACTGCTACCATGTATGTATGAATACATGTGTGAGAAAATCTCAAACTGCCTTTTAATCAAAATGGTTGGTTTGATATACTCCCCTTTGCCACAGAAGCAATCTACTAGGCTGCAGAGCTCACACCTAAAGTATGTTTATGTCTCACTTGCAGTGTCAGGATTGTAACCTAAACTTGGCCCATCACTTAAAATGTTTTTTAGGGCCCAGCCGGCATGGCTCGGTGGTGTGTCAACCTATGAACCAGGATGTCATAGTTTGATTTCTGGTCGGAGTAAGCAGGAGGCACCCAATCAATGATTCTCATCATTGATGTTTCTATCTCTCCCTCTCCCTTCTGCTTTGAAATCAATAAAAATATATTTTTTAAAAAGATTTTTTTTAGGTGTCTTGACTTATCCATCATTCATCATAAATTTACCAAGGTAACAGGTACATGCAGAGTGCAGGGTGGATAAGAACACCTATGTCCCTAGCTGGTTTGGCTCAGTGGATACATCACTGGCCTGTGGACTGAAGGGTCCCAGGTTCAATTCCAGTCAGGAGCACATGCCTGGGTTGCGGGCTCAATAGCCAGTAGGGGGTGTGCAGGAGGCAGCCTATCAGTGATTCTTATCATAGATGTTTCTATCTCTCCCTTTCCCTTCCTCTCTGAAATCAATAAAAATATACTTAAAATAAACAGAAATAGAAAAAAAAAAAAGAACACCTATGCACAGGGGAGATTATAGTATATATACAAATACTTCCTCACTACCTTCTGCTCCTTTTCCTGGAGTTTTCCTCAAAAGAGGACTCAGTCTCTGACAGCAGCTTATTAATCTCTACTCAGTTTCTTTCAGAAGATACCTAAATTCCCACCAATACTGTAAACTAACACCAGGAAGCCTGAGGGTTCCTTTTTCTTGAACCAGAACATACACTGGGTATGATATGCCCCCTCCCTCAGCTTACCAGAGATGATATCAGTGAGTAGGTGGTGGGGCAAATGGAGAAATTCCTCTGTGTCCTGCAGCTGGGCGAGGTGGGCCTTGGCACAGTGCTTGCCAGCAGTGTAGAGCTCAGGGTCACTGTGCCGATCTGCCAGCCACATCACCTGAAGGCAGTTCCCCACCTGCACTGTGCGGGCCAAAAACCGAGAACATTCCTCAAAGAGAGATGTCAGCTGGTACATATCTGACACCTCATAAATTTCCTGTAGCTCATCAGCTCTAAGTTTCACAGTTCCATGGTAGATATAATCAACCAGGAGCTGGAAAACAGACTCACTGACATCCTGCAGCACAATCACCCGGTTGTGGGCCTCCTTCAGGTTGGACGTGAACATGGACCGGAAGAAGCAGCTTTGAGCTGAGAGGACCAGCCGGTGGAGCTGAAACTCCCGGCCTTCCACTGAAATGGTGACGTCAGCAAAGAGCTCTTCCTCCAGACACAGTTTCATGATGCCCTGAGCCACACGGCCCGAGTGTGACCGATCTTTGAAAGTGTAGTTCACAAAGTAGTTTTCATCCATGAATGCTCCAGGCTCCTCTGGTGATTCCATGGTAGCCAACTTCTCTGCCAGTCGTCTGCAAAGTAACACCACCCTCAATAACTTAAGGAATCCACAGCCACAGTCTATGAATCAATGGTGCAATTCAGAGAGGGAGAAGGAAAAAGTGATTGTTAACAAAGTGGGCCCAGGTTGTCCTTAATTCTGGCCTCACCAATAACATCTCTGATGATCCCCTTCAACTACAGCTGGGTTCATTCTGCAATGGCACCCCAAACCTACTGACATGAATACAATTTCTTACTATGGGTATTTCCTTTCCGTGATGTAACAAAAGTCCTGGTATTTTTGGTCAAAGCATGAAAACAAGGGGCTGGAGTAAGCCAGTTATCTTAAAAACCTGTGAAAGAGCCTTCAAACTACTGCATATAAAGCTATCGATGTAAAGAGTAGAACCAGGCAGATGTTCTCCCTCTCTGCGCTCGCAGGGAGTCCAGACCTTCTACTCTGAGGCTTGGCGGAGACATCTGTCAGCCCCACATTTGCTCTTTTCTGAGTTTCTCCCTCGCATTTCTCAGCTCAGCCTACTGACCCCCCAAGGCTCCGTCCCAGAACTCGAGACACAGCCCAGTCGTCCCAAACCCAGGGCACAAGGAGGCCCATTGCCACGTGCAGTGTCGCCGCTCCACCCGGAGTCAGCCGGGGAAACGGTCGCCGGGTAAGCGTTCTCCGCCCAGCCGCCCCCCGCGCCCGCCAGCCCCCGCCAAAAGCTGAGCTAAAAGCGGGGAAGGGGTGTGGAATGTGGAACCCAGAACCCCGCCCCTTCCCCTCCTCTCACCGTTCCAGTTCTTTAGGGTCCTCGCCTTCTTTCCAGATTCTGCCACACCAAGCTAGAGCCACGTTCTGCTCACGGTTTTCCACCAGCTTGCCTTGTTTTCTCACCTGCCTCCCTTCCTATCATTCCGAAGCCCGGATCCCGGAATCTCTGCTTTCGGCCCGGCGTCCGCCCGGAAGAAAATATTAAGCACACTTCCGCTTCCGGTCCGTGTCCTTGTGGCTCCGTGTCCTGTAGGTCCTGCCTTTGCTACTTGGTCTGCACCTTGTGATCATGGCGGCCGCCGCTCGGGCCTGGTGTCGGGGGCTCGTGGGGGCCGTGGCGCTGCCCCGGGGTGAGCAGGGGGCGACCGGGTGAGGCTCGGGGCAGGAGCAGCGGCGCTTCCAGCGCGGGAAGACCAGGCCTCACCCTGCGCTCCGGTGTCTTTTGTCTCCCCTTGCAGGGGTTGGACGGTCCTCGGCGCTGCTGCTGCCGGTGAGGAGGGAAAGCGCTGCGGCTGACAAGCGCCGTGAGTATGTGCGGGCCCGGCCCTTCTCGGGACTACGGGCGGGGGCTCCTCATTCCCTTCGTCATGTTTGTCCTTGTTCTGGGATGCCCTTCCCTGCGTCTTGGCAAATCTACTTGTCCTTGGAGAGCTGACTGCAACGATCCTCACTCTGCAGGCCGAATCGGGCCCTCCCTGTGCCCTTAGGTCCCTCTGTTCTGTCCATGATTGCCCCCTTGTCCACTTCCGTGATTCTCTTTTTCTCTGATTAAACTTTCAAATGTTTGAGAGCAGGGAACATAATATTTGGGCCGTAGACCCCAATATAGAGCCTGTTGTCATAGTAGCTCACGTTAATTGAGTGCTTATTGTTTGCCAGGCATCTGGGAAGTGTTTTTATGAATGGTCTTAAAGTCCTCACAACCTTATGAGGTAGATAGTATTTTCATACTACGGATCGGGCAGGAAACAGTCCAGAGAAATAACTTGCGCAGGGTTACAACACTATTGAGTGGCAGAGCAGGCCTGCTTGCTGCCCTAGACCAAATAAGCTTTACCCTGCAGTCTATGCTGTTTGGGTGCTAAGTGATTGAGGTTGCATGAATGAGTGTGTAGAGATACGTTATAGACAATATAAGCCAACTGGGAGTCAGGAGACCTGGCATTTCCCCCTCTCTGTTGCTTCATCTATGCATAAATAAGGTTTCAACTAGAGAATCCATGAGAGCTCGTAAGCCCTGAAGTTCTTCCTTGAGAGCCTGCTATGAACCAGGTGCTAAGGAGATACACCGAAGCAAACGTTCTGGTTCCCACCCTTATGGAGTCTGGTGAGAGAGAGGAAACATATGTTGCTTTAACAGAAATGCAGGCTTCATGAAGGGAAGAACCATGGAGTAGTTTTGAGAAGAGGCAAACATGCCAGCTTCAATAATGAGAGTCTTTGCGGACTGTGTAGGCGACATTTTCCCTAAAGTTTCATCACTTCCTATTCCCTCCATTCTCACCTTTCTCAAAGTTCTACAGGGAGCCTCTTAGAAGCCCAGACTAGATTGGATGCAGGGCTGGTTGCTGCCTTTGCCATTTGTTAAATATGCCTTCTCCTTTCAGCCACTGTCAGACCACGGAATGATGTGGCCCACAAACAGCTCTCAGCTTTTGGAGAGTATGTGGCTGAAATCCTGCCCAAGTATATCCAACAAGTTCAGGTAATATTCAGTACTGTTGTTTGGCCGGGGTCAAGAAAGAACCATATTCTCAGGTCATGTGGGAGTGGGTAACCTGGGATCAAAAAACCACAGATTCTGCCCAACTAGTGTGGCTCAGTGGTTGAACCAAAAGGTCACTGGTTCAATTCCCGATCAAGACATATGACCGTGTTGTGGGATGGATCCCCAATAGGCCTGTGAAGGAGGCAAACAATTGATGTTTCTCTTTATCAATGTTTCTCTCTAAATCCTCTCCCTTTCCCTCTCTCTCCAAAATGAAGAAAAACATTTTTTAAAAAGCCCCATAGATTCTCCATCCCAACTCAGGTTTCTTCCTCTGCCTTAAATCAGGAGAATCAGCTCCAGTTAGTTGTTTCCTTGGTAGCTCTTTGTTGTCTCTACCTCCTGTTTCATGCCTGCAGGTGTCCTGCTTCAATGAGTTGGAGATCTGTATCCATCCCGATGGAGTCATCCCAGTGCTGACTTTCCTCAGGGACCACACCAATGCACAATTCAGGTCCTTGGCTGACTTGACAGCAGTGGACATCCCAACCCGGCAGAACCGTTTTGAGGTCAGGAGGTTTGAGAGGTTTTGGGGGTAAAGGAAGGAAAAGGAACAGAACACTTTTAGGGTAACAGTTGCCAGTAGGAACCATATCTTAGGTTTAGTTGGGTCAAACAGCTTAACAAAACAGTTAAACTAGGGTCTCAGAATCAGGCAGGCCTTGAGTTTAAATCCTGGCTCTGCCACCTATACACTGTGTGAATATTTTGTTTAATCTTTCTGAGTTTTAATTTTCTTTTGGGCAGAATAAGTATAAAACTGTCCCTAATTCAGAGGGTGGTTGTGAGGATTAAATGAGATAGTACTGGTAGACTGCTCGCACACAAGTTTTTAATATACTTAACTATTGATATTTACTGATAATATACTATTTGCCAGATCCTGGAATAGAGAGAAAAATAACACCCAATAACTGCCTTCTAGGAGTCCCTCAAACTCTAGTCAGGGAGGATACATAAACAGCTTATTGTAATAACACATAATATATGTTATGTTAAAGATGTGCTGTAAGAATGCAGGAGGACCACTTAGCCCTGTCCGGGAGGCGTCTTTGAAGGGAGAGAGAATGTTTGTGCTGAGCATTAGTGGGTGACCAGAAGACTAGGGATTAGTCAGTGAGGTTTGGGATGGGGGGAGATGTGGTTTGGAGACATCCTAGACGAAGGGAATAGCACGAACGAAGACAAGTTTGCTGACTGCTGAGGAGCTACATGTCAGTGTGGCTTAGGCCTTTGGAAGCAGCTGTAAGTATCGGAGGATCTTGAGGTTTTGAGCTTCAGGATAGAAGGCAGATTTACCTGTTCACCTTGTGTCCTCATCATTGATACTCCCCTCAGGGATTCAGCCTTAGACCCTTCAGCTTGTGCCCATCTTGGTCCTCCATTTCCTCTGTTCTCCCTAGATTGTTTACAACCTGCTGTCTCTGAGATTCAATTCCCGCATCCGTGTGAAGACCTATACAGATGAGCTGACACCCCTTGAGTCCACTGTCTCTGTGTTTAAGGCAGCAAACTGGTACGAAAGGGAGGTGAGTCACTGGGCATGGTGGACCGTGCTTCTGAGCCAGAGTTGCAGAATTGGTTGGAACTACTGTGGGCAGCACAGCCCCTCACCCCCATGTTGGCCATGGTGGACTGGTTGCCTGAGGGCCTCTTTTTTCTAGATCTGGGACATGTTTGGAGTCTTCTTTGCTAACCACCCTGACCTAAGAAGGATCCTGACAGACTATGGCTTTGAGGGACATCCTTTCCGGAAAGACTTCCCCCTGTCTGGCTACGTTGAGGTAGGAGCCTTGGAACTGTGGTAGCAGCCTCAGGGAAGGTCTGGCAGGGAACTTGGGGCATCCTGGGCATGGCAGGAAATATGGTTTCTGGATTGTAGTAGTTTAAAAGCATTGGCTCTGGATTCAAATCTTAGCTCCACTTTTATAACTTGGGGCAAGTTACTTCATTTTTCTATGACAGTTTTACTCTTCTCTGAATTGGGAACAATAGTACTTAACCAATAAGATTTGCAGTGTTCTAAATGGTATATGTGTAATACCTGGTGTATTATAAATGCTCGGTTGATGTTAACCATTATTGTAGTGATCATTTGATCAGGGCAGCCTTGAGAACACACTGAGTCTGTCTCCAAGATCTGAAAGTGAATGTCATTTTACCCTGGATCTCTGAGAAGGAAGCTGTCAGGGAGGACACTGAATATTCAGCCTTTGAGAATGGCCAGAGGCAGGACCAGTAACTTGTGACTATCAGAGCTTTATAAAGAATTTCAGTGCTTTAAAAAAAAAAAAAAAAAAAAAGAATTTCAGTGCTTTGCTTTACCATCCATGTGCTGCAGGTTGTTTGTCAGCAGGGAGGTAATCTAGTGTGTACATTAACACAGGTGATTTTGTAGCAAAGTAACTTTTTAGAAATACCAAGATAGTGGCAATCCAGCCCTTCTCTGTAGTGCTCGAATGCTCTTGTTTTCTTAGTATTTTGCATGGTACCCTTTTCTTCTCAAGCTCCTTCTGATCAGGGTTACTTTCCTCTCTTCTCCCCTTCTTTCATCCCTACTGTCCCCCTAATTTGGATTGCCTCTTAATCCTAGCACTTGTTTGTTTTTATCTTGTCCAGCTGATCCTCCAATAACAAGAAAACCCATGCCAGATTTATTGCTTCACATCTTGACACTGATAATGCCAAGGCTCCAGGGCCTGAACTCGAGTGCCTGCCAGTCTAGGTGCACTCTTTTCAGCCACTGAATTGCTCCCTAATCCCGGGCAAATGCTTATCTTATAAAATGTGTGGATGGGTGAGCAAAATCAGTTCAGCTGGAAAAGAGCTCATAATGGGATGGTGGGAAGGTGAGCCTGACCGGGTGATGGTAGGGCATGAGATAGAGGACATTTTGGACTATGGTTGATAAGTAACAGATGTGGATGGAGACTTGAAACAGCTGGGACAGGAATCAAGAATAGAGAAGTAAAGGGGCTGGAGAAATCACCCCTAGTATAGGAAGGTGGGCTGCTTGCTGTAACAAGGCCTTCCTCCGTGCACAAACCTGCCTTTTCCTTCTGCAGTTACGCTATGATGATGAAGTGAAGCGTGTGGTGGCTGAACCGATAGAATTGGCCCAAGAGTTCCGCAAGTTTGATCTGAATAGCCCATGGGAGGCTTTCCCTGCCTATCGCCAGCCCCCTGAGAGTCTCAAGCTGGAAGCCGGAGACAAGAAACCCGAAACCAAGTAGCTCCAGGGAAGGCATCTGGATCCTAGAAAGCGCCTTATCTATAATTGAGTGTCTGTGTAAATAAAATCCTACTTAGACTCATCACTTCCTGTGTGTGCTAATCATCAAGAAGTTTTTACTCTGGCCAAAACCGGTTTGGCTCAGCAGTAGGGCGCCTGTCTGCGGACTGAAGGGTCCCAGGTTCGATTCCGATCAAGGGCTTCCGATCAAGGGCGTGTACGTTGGTTGCGGGCACATCTCCAGTAGGGAGTGTGCAAGAGGCAGCTGGTTGATGTTTCTCTCTCATCGACGTTTCTAGCTCTCTATCTCCCTTTCTCTCTGTAAAAAATCAGTAAAATATATTTAAAAAAAAAAAAAAGTTTTTACTCTGGAGAGGCGAGATGGCAGGCAGGAGTTATCCCTGCTGATTACCAAACTGGGAGTCTGTTTTAATGGGACTAATCAATGCAGTTACAGATGTGGTGACCTGCAGGCCTGGATGTATTTCTGAGGGTGAAATTCAAAGTTTACATAGCACACAGGGCTCAGGGTGGGTGTGGCATGGCCTCTAGCAGGGTCTCAACAACTGCTGGAGAAAGCCCCAGGTTTGGCAGTAGCTTGTGTGTTCAAGGGCTTGGGTGGAACAAGGAAACCACTACCCACCCTCATTCCATGCAAATATCCACAGAGTTCCATGAGCCAACAGGAAGAGCTGCAGCCCATTTTTGAACTCTGCAACCTGACAGTCCATCACGCTTGATCATCTTCCTAGACTCTGGCCTGAGCCAAGAATGTTGTCAACAAGCAAAGGAGGACCCAAGGCTGAGGCCAATGACATTCAGGAGCTGCAGAGCTTCAGGGGGATAGACTCCCCACCCCAGCTGGTCTGGACTGTTCGGCCAGTTTGGCTGAGTGCCTGAGGTGGAAGTGCTTGGCTTTGCCTGTCCGTGGCGCTGTCCGGTCGGTCTGTCCTGCATTTGTAGGACTGGGCTTTGCAGCTGATGTTCTTGGCTGCTGAGGGGCTCCCTGGAGGCTGGGCAGGGGACGGGGTGTCAGGAATGGCGCTCAGCTGCAGGATGTTTTGGGTATGAGGACATAAATAGTAAGATAGTATTACTGCCTGGGCTCTTCCCTACCTTTTAGGAGGACCAAGCTCAAGCTGTTTGCTACCAAACACCTTTTTTCTATTAACTAAGAACCCAGCCCATCTGGGTAGCAACAGCCTCCTGCCAACAACAAGGATTTCACATTTCTACGGGATGGAAAGAGCCCTGGGATGCCAGAGCCAGCTCCTCCCTGTTTTGCTTTGAACTGACACGCAAAGCAGGGAACACTTGAGCAGCCTGCAGTGGAAAGCTGGAGCCATGGTGTGTGGCAGGCGGATGCAGGAGCAGAGAGCAGCCAGAGAGAGCAGAACTCGGAGGACGCGGTGGGGCATGGCGGGGAAAATTAAGCTCCTGGCTTGGCTAATGGCCATTTGCCTCCTCCCTGGGTTGACTACAACCCAGCACCATGAAGGTACCAGGGCTTCAGGGTGGGGTGGATGGGAACCAAGGAAGGCTGCTGGCTAACAGCAGTTCTAGTTGGCTCTGTCTGAGCCTAGCAGAGCCTAGGAACTGTGGGCTGACCTGTGCTGCAGAGATTAATGGTGTGGGCCCCTCCCTTGGAACAGAAAAGGTCCAGGTGAAGTGAAGGGAGATAAACGTAGGTGCAGACCCCGGACAGAGTTGGGCCTGGGCTTATTCTGGTTGATGCCTGGAGCAGTTTCCCTTGCTCTGCCCTGGGCCTGGAGCAATCATTCCAAGGGATGGGTGCACCCTGGGGTGGGATGAAGGAAGCTGGGACAGACATCCTGCCTTGCCTGGCCCCCTGCCTTGCATACCATCACTACCGAGGAGTAATGTAGGAGTGGGTTCTTCCTAAAAGGGGTCCTCAATCTTTGGGGAAGGTCACTGGTACTGTTTTATCAGCTGTCACCAGATGATAGGGAGGGAGGGAAAGTGGGAAGTAAAGTGTCTTGTGACCCGTTGCCCTGGAGCTCTTGGCAAAGGGAACTGTGAAGTTCAAGGAGGAGTTCTGGACATCTGTGAGGTGGTATCTGGGTTTGGGATGATGGTCTTGGAAAAAGACCTATGCCTTGGTCGGCAAATGTCAATGTGCATGTGTGTGTGGGGAGTGGGGAGGGGGACGGCATGGCATTCCTACTCTTGCAGCTAAAACCTCTAGACACTCTGACAGGCAGCGAAGGGGCACTTCTGAGAAGCTGTTGTTTAGGATGGAGCTTGGCAGGGGCCTGACTTCTCTCTGCTGCCCCAGGGCAGCGCATGGACAACACCAGCGTGGCAGGTGACCTGCAGGAGCCAGAGGCCCCGGAAGTGATGTTTGAGGTCTTTCCTCCAGTTTGGGACATGGGGATTGGGGGGCGGGGGTGGCAGTGTCCAGAGGTTCCTCAACTCAAGCTGGGAAGGGGGAATGTCTCAAGCTGGGCCTATTGGAGGTGGGGGGCAACCCAGCATGGGACCTACTGCCTGCTTATGCCCCCCTGGCCCACTCTAGCTCCCTACCCTGCCCCCGGGCTCAGCCCCCTCCTTACACAGCTCCCCTTGCAGCTGCTCTGGGCCAGGCTGGAGCTGGATGTCTTGGGGCAGCTGCACATCCAGGATGAGGAGCTGGCGTCCACCCGTCCAGGCCGCCGACTCGGGCTCCTCCTGCAGCACCACGTGCCCAGTGACTTGGAGGGCGCTGAGCAGCGGCTGCAGCAGTTCCAGGACTGGCGGAAGGGGCCTCCTCTTAGCCCTTGGGATTTTCAACATCTGCTCCTCACCGGCATGTCCTGTGTCTACCGGCTCCACAAGGCTCTGGAGGATGAGGAGAGGGGTCGCTGGGCCCAGGTCTTTGCTCTCCTGGCACAGGAAACACTCTGGGACCTGTGCAAAGGCTTCTGCCCCGAGGGCAAGCCTCCTTCCTTGGAGCCCTGGTCCTCAATCCTTGACCCTTTCCCCTGAACCTCCCCTTTCATCTATCAGCCCCCTAACCCCCCCCCCCCCCCAAGCCAGACTCATCCTGGGCAGGGGCTTCCATATGGCACCTGGTTCTCCCCGGTGATCAGGTCTTTGGGCTTAGAGCTGCACCCTGGACCTATGTTTACCTCTTCCCCATCTTCTTCCCTGGCCCTGACAGGCAAAGAGCCCAGCCTCTGGGTCCCAGGCAGCAGGTGCAATACTAAAGCAGGACTTCCAGGCAGTGTGTGTGTGTGTGTGTGTGTGTGTGTGTGTGTGTGTGTGTGTGTTGGGGTCAGTATTGAGAAGTGTATTTTAAAAGATGCTGAAAGGGAAGCTACCCCTAAGTCAGGGGGTGAGAGCCTCCAGCCCCACCCTGGCAGTCCATGAGGCCCTGGGACTCTAAGGGAGCCTTCTGCACGCTCCACACCCCAGCCATGTAGGCACCCCTGTAAGCCCAACCACTGCTCTGGGGCCCCAGGACCTCCACCTTCCCCCCTGGGTCTGGGAGAACAGCCTGGGCGTCTCTGTTTTGTCTGTTGGAAGAGTGAAGGGAAGCGGGTGGGGAGATGTTCATTTTTAGAGTAGAAGGGATTTTTTTGGTCCATCTCAGCAAGGCTCGGATGAACACTTCAGAGGAAGGAGAGAGGCTGGGAGGGGATTGCCGGAAACAGGCCGAGGCTGACTGGTGGAGCCCCTGATCCTGTGTAGCCCGCCTCCCCCCTCCCCCCATAAAATGTTCTGTTCTGGCCTCCTGGGTCCTTCCATGTCCGAGTAAGCTGTTTCATCCCTGTCCTGAGCAAACCGCCCTCCTAATCCTGGGGCAGGAGGGCGGTAGGAGGTGGGGCGCCCAGGTACCCGCTGCTTTCTATCCCCTCCACACAGCTGACCCTTAGAAGGCAGGTGCCGTTTCCTTGACTCCCATACTCCCACACGTAGCCGGGTGGGGCCCCTTCACCCATCAGTGGACCCCGAGAATGGAAGGTCAACGGGGAGGAGTTGGACAGGACCTGACCGCAAAGGGACATGAGTGGGTGGGAGGCCCACCACGGGTTCCATGTGTCGGGTTCGAATTCTCATCTCACCTTCCCCGGGGAGCCTGACTAATCTTGCCCTCTGATCCCCGACCCTCACCCCACACCTGCCATAGTCAGTGCCTCCCCCCTCCACCGCTCACCCCCCACCCCAAGAGACAAAACTGCCGCAGTTAAGACAGAGACCTGGACGGACACGGTCGCCGGCGCAGGCCCGCTTTATTGGCGCCCAGCGGCGCTGGGCGGGCCGCCATGCTCGCCGGCGAGGGAGGGGGGCCGCGCGGCCCGGCATGCTCGCCCTCGGCGCCGCCCGCGGGCGCTCAGAGCTCCAGGGGCCCGGCGCCGGGCGGGCCGGCGGCGGCGGCGGCGGCGGGGTCGGGGTCCGGGTACACCAGGAAGCCGGAGAAGGTGATGTACTTGCCGTGGTTGCTGTAGGCCCCGTAGCCGTCGTGGTCGTGGCTGAGCAGCCACACGGCGTCGCCGCGGCGCAGCGCCAGCATCACGCTCTGGCTCTGCATCTCGCGGCGCCGCGACGCGCCGTCGTCGTAGATCATGGCCTGCACCTCGTCGCGGTTCTTCATCAGCTTCACCGACAGCGTCTTCCGCGGCAGCTTGCCCAGCGTGAAGGAGAAGAAGTAGGCGCCGGGCAGGCGGCAGCGGAACACGCCGGCCTCCGCGTCGAAGTCGCCGCCGATGTTGACGAGCTCCGTGTCGAAGGCGACGGGCCGGTGGCGCGGGCCCGCGCCCGCGTCCGAGCCCACCAGGCTGCGCGTGCGCGCCGCCGAGAAGGCCGAGCGCGGCTCGGGGCGCGCGGGCGCGCGGCGCGCAGGCGCAGGCGCGGGCGCGTCGGCGTCGGCGTAGACCAGGTAGCCGCTGAAGGTGGCGCCCGGCGCGCCCAGCGCGTACTGCGGGGCGCCGTGCAGCCGCAGCCACACCACGTCGCCGTAGTCGAGCTGCAGCATGGCGCTCTGGCTGGCGGCGCGCCGCGAGCCGGGCCGCCGCTGCTCGTCGAAGGCCAGCGCCTGCACCTCGTCGCGGTTGCGCACCAGCATCACCGACAGGCTCTTGTGCGGGGCCTTGCCCGCCGTGAACGAGAAGAAGTAGGCGCCCGGCACGCGGCAGCGGAACTGGCCCGTGGCGGCGTCGAAGTCGCCCCCGATGTTGACGTGCACCTTGTCGAAGGTCACCGCCATCTCCATCTCCGAAGTGCCCTCCAGCGGAGTGGTGCGGGCCGCCGAGAAGGCCGAGCGCAGCTCCGTGGAGCCGGGCGCCGCCGGGCCCAGTGCCCAGGAGGCTGCCGGGCCCAGCAGGCCCAGCAGGAGCGGCAGCATGACGCCTGCAAGGGGGGCAGAGGGAGAAGGAGAGGAGGGTTGGGCGGGGGCGCCTCCAAATTCCCGGAGCTCTGGACCTGGAGACCGGTTCTCTTCCCAGCCCTGCCCTTGATGCTTAACCAGGACTCGGTTTCCTATGCACTTGGATTAATCAGTGATCTGCAAACTTCAGCAGTCAGTGTCACCTGTGATAGATCCTCCCTTCCTCCAGTTGATGGACAGACATAAACCCCACCTGTGGCCAGACATTCCCGAGCTCTGAACCACCAATCAGCACCTGCCAAATACCCCAAGCCCCCATTCCTAAATCCCCAGGTCCCTAATCACCAATCAGCGTGCTGAGTGCCCTAAGCCCAGTCCCCTAGCCTTAAAGGCGCTTGTACCCCAGCGCCTGCTCTCTTCCGCCCCTCTCTCTGGAAGCAGCCGGCAGGGGTACTCTTCCCTCCAATAAAACCTGTGTGAGTCCCGCCATCCTGGTCTCCGGCTACCTTCTCTATTTAATCTATCAACCTGGAGAGCTTGTTCACACATGCATGGCTGGTCCTCATCTCCAGAGTTTGCATTTAGTAGGTCTAATGAGGCCTGAGGATTTTCATTTTCCAACGAATCCCCAGGTAAAGTAGATGCTCCTGGTGCAGGGACCACTCTTCGGGAACCATTCCATTAGGCCAGTGATTCTTCAAACTTTCATTGTTAAAAGCACCGGAACCCCTTTCAATCACGTAAAAGCTGTCATACATATAACACAGATACAAGGAGAATGCTGTTTGTAGGGGCTTCCCTGACCCCTTCCCCTTGGCACCCAGGGTCCTGGGCACACCAGGGGTGGGCAAGGGGTCTCTGAGTTTCCTTCAGCCTCTGGGTTGCTGCATTTTCCTGTGGCTATTCTGTGGTCTTCGGCTTGCCTTTCACGCAGGCATTGGTTTGCTGCACTGATGTCCTCCATGATGGCTACTGTTTCAGCCCATCTTGGCAGGAAAGGAAATAGCTACTCCCTGACCCCTTCTCTGGTCTCTGACCCACTCAAGAGCTTCCACACTGGGCTTCTGATTCCTCAGGGGCCCTTCTTGCACTAACGAGGCCAGAACCGTTGGGCTTTGAGGCACTTCCCCCGAGTAAGTGAAAGGGACTCCTTCTCTGAGCTTGGGGGCTGGTCCCAGGGAAAGGAGAGAGCCAGGAGCTGGTGGTAACAGAGGGAGAGCAACAATTCCAGCAGCCTCTGACATGTAGGGTCAGCAGCGTTGTTCTTCAGTGGTGGGGTGGAGGGGTCCTGGGCCTGGGGCCTAGCTCTACCTCTTACACTAGGGGTGTCGAACTCAATCAGAGAAGGGGCCAAAATCTAAAATCCAGCCTAAATAACGGGCCGAATGGTTTACTGAACAGTCATAAACTGACAATGTCATAAACTGACAGCGGAGTGCAGTGATGACAGCGCGGTGCGGGCCACATTGCAAGGCCTGGCGGGCTGGATTTGGCCCGCGGGCCTTGTGTTTGACACAGGTGTCTTACACGCTGTGAAATCTTAGGCAAGTTCCTTAACGTCTCTGGGCAGGGCTTCCCCTGTGTAAAGGGGAGGGAACCTTCACAAGCTGACTGAGAATGTCCTGAGATAACAGGTGTGAACACAGTCTGAGCGGCTGTGTCACCCAAGTGTGTAGATGCTTCTGCTCTTGGCCTTGAGAAAAGCAACCTGACCAAGCTCTTGACATAAGGGGTTAGGGACTCAGTAACTCCTATCTTGGGAGCTTGGTGAAGGCTCTGCTTAACCCACAAGAGCCACTCTCCGATTCGGATGTGGGGTTCCATCAGCTTCCTAATAGGCATAGGCTTTGGGAACTGAATACGCAAAGGCCTTGAAGTGGAGACAAAGCAGGACAGAAAATGAGCGGGCAACAGCCTAGTCTGTGGGCTTCGGTAGGCAATATCCTGGGCGCATGTGTAGCTTTATGTCTCTTGACACGGGGACCTGCTGAGATGGGTTGCCAGGTGCAGCTGTACAGTCGTGCTCTGCTCAGCAAGGGCATTCGCTCTAGGGAAGGTGGGCACTGAAATCTAGCCCACATTGCACTTGCCCAAATGTGTGGGGCTGCTGTTCCTGGAGAAAAGTGTGCCTTTTCCTAATCCTCTTAAGAAAGGCCCTGAGTCCCTAGCCCCGCTGAGCCCTCTCCCTCCAGAGGAGGTACCTTTCCTAATTCCTACAAAGGATCCTATGGGTTAGCCCAGTGGTTGGCAAACTCATTAGTCAACAGAGCTAAATATCAACAGTACAATGATTGACATTTCTTTTGAGAGCCAACTTTTTTAAACGTAAACTTCTAACACCACTTCTTCAAAAATAGACTCGCCCAGGCCGTGGTGTTTTGTGGAAGAGCCACGCTCAAGGGGCCAAAGAGCCACATGTGGTTCTCCAGCCACAGTTTGCCGACCACGAGGTTAGCCAATACCCTTGATGCGGGAGAGGCATCTGCAGTTGGAGTGGTGATGTCTGCACCTCCGTGCATTCCCCTTTGGCGATGTCTGGGCACATGGCACCCCGGGCAGACCAGTGGCTCCTCGCCCACTTTGCAGATGAGAAAAGCCTCGGCCCAACAAGAGGAGGTGTTTTGGACCAAGGTCACGCATGGAGCACTGAGGCATGCCTTGAAAAGGGGTTTTTGACTCCAAAATCAGTGTGCCCTCCTCCCCACGGCCTTTCCCTCCTAGACACAGCTATTTCCAGACAACCTGTCCTTGGCCCCAGTTTCCCTTTTTGCACCATTAGGAGGGGAGTTGAGTGGAATGAGTCTTGACATCGGGGGGTGAGGAAAGGAAGCCAAACCAAATCAAACCAACCAGCCACCACTCTAGCGTTTTGCCTTCTGAGGGTGTGGGAGCATCTGAGCTTTTCCTGGGGGTCTGCCCTGGGACCCTGCCCATCTGCCCCCCAGCCGGCTGGTGACCCACCAGCGCCAGAGGGTCCTCCTGTGTGGCCAGTACCCCACCTGCGCTTCCCCCACCGCTGCCCCGTTCCCAGATGCCTAGGTCCCCGACCGTCCATCCCTAAACCCCTTCCCTGAGCAGGGCAGAGGTGGGAGGGGCCCGGTGGGCATCACAGCTGCAGGGAAGGAAATGGCTGTTCCTAGCTCTGTCCAGGTGGAGCGCAAAACAGTCATCTTTAAAGAGAAAGAACTGGGACACAGATAAGTGGGCAGAGCCGCGGGAACCCATGGGGGAGGTGCGGCGATGCCGGGCTAAGGGGGTCTCAGAGCCCCTCTCCTCGCCCAACCCTCCCCCCAAACCCTGCCTCCCTCAAGACTCCCCTCCCCGCCTACCTGGAAGGCTCGCAAACCCCCTTCACAGAAGCCAATTAATCATTTCTCGTGGATAAAAAAAATCCCTCCAAAAGGGCCTCCTCCCCTCATTCCCCCCCCCACCGCCCCGCCCCGCCAGACCCTCCTTTATGCATCTTCTCCGAGAAAAAGCCCTTGAGCATCCCATGGAAAGCTCCACATCCTCCTTTCGGGGAAGGACCGGTTTCCACGCGCCCTCCCCGCCCCCGCTCCCCATCAGGACGAACCTGGCCGCCTCCTCCCACCCCCAGCCCCGGCCCCGGGCTGCCCTCACCTGCTGGGGACCGAGGTCGGGTCGGGTCGGGTCGGTCCGCTCCGAGCCTCTCGGGCTCCGGCTCCGGGCCGCGCACAGACGCCCGCTGCGGCGGGAGGGGCTGCGGGGCGGCGGGGCTGGGGCTGCGGGGCCGGGGGCCGGGGCGGCGAGGCGCGAGGGGAAGAGGCCGGCGGGAGAGGGAGCCGAGCGGCGGGCGGGGGAGAGGCGGGGAGGGGGAGCAGAGAGCGAGAGGGAGGGGCGCGCCTCGGCGGGAAGAGGAGCGGCGGACCTAGGGGCTCGGCTCCGGCGCCGAGGCCCCCGTGCAGGCTGCGCGCACCCCGGGCCCTTCCCCGCGCGCGGACTCCCTGGGGCTGGCTTCATCCTTCGGGCTCCAGCGTGCAGGCATCGTGAATCCGAGTTAGCAGAAGGGGAAACTGAGGCCTGCGGCAGGGGCCAGACTGGGAGAGGCCCAGGGTACTCTACAGACCCTCCTCCTCCCTGGTTGGAGGCGGGGGGTGGGGGTGGGGGGATTGGGGCAGGACACAGACCGGCTCGGCCTCTGGGCTGCAAGGACAGTGCAAGGTGAGACTTGGGCTGGGACAGATGTCCAGGCTGAGTGGCCTTGGCGGAGGGGGTCTGAGGGAAGAGAAGGTAAGTGGGTCAATGTCGCCCGGAAAGGAAGGGCTTAAATGGACCTAGTTTTTCTTCCTCACCTCCAAACCCGAAAACAAATGCCCACATTGGTTAAGACGGGAGGAGGAAGACAAAGGACCGGGCCATCACAGGGAGGGGGTGAGGACGGAGAGGGCTCCTGGGGCAGAACCGAATTTTGGCTGGAAAGGCTGCTTTGGCGCCCGAGAGAAGGGAGAGGGGTGGGAGGGACAAGGAAAGGAGTGAAGGGCCTGTGTGCAGAGGGACCCTGACAGCCTGCCTAGCTGGGGCCAGGGTAGCAGGATGGGGGTGAGGGGCTGAGAACAGCTGTCTTCCCAGGTAACACTCATCAAAGGCCCTTCCCAAGGCCCCACTCTGGGCTTAGACACCCCCCTGCCCCAAACCCCCGGAGCTCAGGGAGCTGAACTCTCTTAATCAGAGTTGCTGTACTCTCCTGCTTTACAGGGACTGACTCAGCTGGGGGGGGGGGGGGCACTTTTTTTGTCTCTCTTCTCCTCCTGGAATGTATACGGAGGGCTGGAGCAACAATGGCATGTCAGGTAGAAGCTGAGATGAGTAAGACTGGAGACTCTGTGCTAAAGGAGCTAATCATTTAGCTAATCATTTAGTAGGAGTGGCTGCATGTGGACACAGAACTATTATAGGTGAAAAAGAGATCATGGCCCAGCCTGTGTTGCTCAGTGGTTGAGCATCAACCCATGAACCAAGTGGTCACTGGTTTGATCCTGGACCAGGGCACATGCCCAAGTATTGGGCTCAATCCCTAGTAAGGGGCTTGTGGGAGGTAGCCAATAGATGTTTCTCTCTCATCAACGTTTATATCTCTCTATCCCTTTCCCTTCCTCTCTCTCTAAGAATCAATCAATTTATCTATCTCTCTCTATATAATAAATATGCTAATTAACCAGGATGCCATAACGGGTTGACCTGATAGGAGGATGCATCAGGGGCCTCCCTGTGCCTTTGCTGGGGGAGGGCCGAGGGCCTGATCAGAAGTGGCTGAGGCTGCTTCAAGGGCCAGAGAGGGAGGCAGGGCCGGATAGGCGACTCCAGGGTGAGCGGTGCTGTGAACTGCTGATGAACCAGGAAGGAGGTCCCAGTCAGACTATAGGTCAGGGCACATGCCCGGTTTGTGGGCTTGATCCACAGTAGGGGGTGTGCAGGAGGCAGCCGATCAATGATTCTCTCTCATCATAGATGTTTTTATTCTTTTTTCTCATCATAGATGTTTCTCTCTCTCTCTCCCTCTCCCTTTCTCAATAAAAATATTTTTTAAAAAAATAATGGTGGGGATCTGACCTAGTGAGATGGATGACCCAGTCCAAGGACAGACTAACTCCAAAGGGGTGCAGGCGGCATAATGGGGGCTTGGGAACAGCATGCTCAGTTCAGAAGGGAGGGGTTTTCCAGGGATGATGTGGAAGGTAAGGTGTGTGTAGCTTAAATGCTGAGAGGAGGAGCTCAGTTTATCCCACAGCAGAGGGGAGAGTGCTGAGAGCGTGTTGTGAGAAGACCATTCTGGCTGCAGAGGGAAGGACTGACAGGACAGAAGAGTGGAGAGGAGGGAGATGTGGGAGAAAGTACTCACTGTTCAGATGGATCTGAACTGCGCAGGGCTGGTAAGATAGGCAAAGGGAAGAGACAGGTGGGGGAGAGACTGAGAAGAGAGATGCAGAGATTGACAGGGTGCCGTGCAAACTCACACATTTTAAAAAATATATATTTTTATTGATTTCAGAGAGGAAGGGAGGATAGCGAGATAGAAACGTCAATAATGAGAGAGAATTATTGATTGGTTTCCTCCTGCATGCCCCCTACTGGGGATCGTGCCCACAACCTAGGCATATTGGCATGTGCCCTTGGTCGGAATCAAACCTGGGATTCTTCAGTCTGCAGAGTGATGCTCTGTCCACTGCGCCAAACCAGCTAGGGCACAAACTCACAATTTAATTAGCTTCCTGGTTTGCCAGGGGATTACAGGGGAATTAACAGATCTCAGTGGCCAGGGACCGTGCAGGGAGGTGAAGGGAAGTTAATGAGAGAGAGGACAACACGCCCCAAGGGAGAAATGACAGCAGAGGAGTAGTTAGCCAAGCAAAGATGCCAGCAGGAGAAACAGATGTCAGGGCGCTGAGTCTCTGCCTTCCTTGGAGATTTCAGACCTCCAGGGGAGAAAATGGTCAGAGCTCCCAGGTCAGCTGCTGGCCTGGGTACTGGGAGGGGAAAGCTGGGAGTGGCTTCCAGGATCAAGGTCCCAACTCGCCCTTGGCCTTTGCCCAGAAGAGAACAGAACATTCTCCCCCACCCCCACCCCCACCCCCACCCTCCCGCAGATGGCGAAGTTGAGGCCAGGGTTGGGAAGTGATCTGCTCATGACCAGATGTGGCAAACTGCATTTTGCAAGGACAGCTGGGACCAGTCTCTCTCCCCACTTCATACACTGTGACCTTGCTACTCCCTGCTAGGAGGATTTAGGTTCAGTCATAAAAGATGATACTGCGTCTCTTTCTGGAAACTCCCACTTGTAACCCAGCCACCGTGGCTTGAGAAAGCCCAGGCCACCTGGAAATTGTAGGTGCAGTGGCCAACAGCCTCAGTCAGGACCAGCTAGTTAACTGGCAAGATCCAGGGCAGAACGAAAATGCAGGCCTCTTATTCAAAAGAATTTAAGTGGTGACAACAGGGCATTAAACCTAAGTGTGGGGCCTGGTGCACAAGTGACACCCAAGAACTGTCCCTGGCCCCAGCTGTGGTTCCAGCCTCAATTGCTCACAATAGGGGTGAGGAAGCCTTCAAGACGGCTTGGGGCACAGCCACTATCTGATTGCAACTGTACAAGGGACTGTGAAGAGGAATCCCATAGCTGAACCCAGTGCCTCCAGACTCGTACTGAGAAAAATCAACTGATGATTTGTAAAACATTTCTGAGTGAGGAAGAACTTTGAACGATAGCATATATTCCAGAAGTAAAAAAAAAAAAAAAAAAAGATGAATATATATTTTATTATACAGCTTAAAAGGAAAACAGCCCCCTGACAATGTGGTTCAATTGGCTGGGTGTCAGCCCATGTACTGAAAGTTTTCTGGTTCAATTCCAGGTCAGGGCACATACCCAAGTTGTGGGCTGGATCCCTGTAGGGAGTGTGCAGGCAGCCAATTGATGTTTCGCTCTCACACTGATGTGTCTCTCTTTTCCTCTCTAAAAAATTTAAAAAAAAAAAAAAAAAAAGGAAAACATGGCAGAAGCAAAATAAAAAGACAAACTACAACTGGAAAACATATTTGTAACTCACATTACAAAATTTCTTTAATATACAAAGAGCCCTAAGAAAAAGACCGTTTAGTAGAAAAATGGGTAAAGGATATAAACAATAAAAAGGTATTAGAATAAGAAAATTACAGTAAGATGCCATTTTTTTTTTTTTTTTTACCCCTCAGGTTGTCAAAGGGCAATAAAATGTGTAACACAATCTGTTGGTGAGGAGGTGGAAAAACTGACATTCATACATTGTTAGTGGTCACAACTGGACAATATCTACCAAAATTAAAGTGTGTATACCTTTTTACTCAGTGATTCTACTTCTCAGACAGCACTTCTTCAGATACATGCCAACACATTTGAAATAAGTTATTTATTCACTGAAGCATTGGTTATAATAGCAGAACACTGGAAATGATCTATAATGATCTATAGGTCCAGCAACTGAGGGCCCATTAAATTCTGGCATATATATATATATATATATATATATATATATATATATATATATACACACACACACACACACACACACACACACAGAATACTGTGCATCCTTTACAAAAGAATGAGGAGGGGAGGACCCAAGATGGCTGCTCGAGTATACACCTAGCCGCAGCAGCTCACAACAATTTCAAGGGAATACAACTAAAATGTAGAGTGGACATTGCCCAGAGCTACAGGTAGTCGACTGACTGAAAACTCTACAATAGGAAGGAGGGAGAAAACCAGAAGGAAAATCAGAGGAGCTGAAAAAAAGCCTAAGGTACGGAGACATGCTGCGCGCTCGCACACACGTGCGCGCGGAGAGGTCGCAGCCGGAGAGGAGGAGAGGGCTGGGTGCTGCCTGGCGTTCCCTAGCAGGAAGGAAATAGAACCCCCAGCCTGAGCTGAACCCCCGAACCGGCAGCGCTGAGCCCCAAGTTATGTGCCAGACCCTGGGGACCCAGGCTCCGGCAGGGGGAGACAATCCCGGGGGACGGCGAAACGCGGGGCCCCCGGAGTCGCGCGCACATGGCGCGCAGAGGACTGAATGTTGACTCTGATGCTGGATTACCCTAGCCGGAAGAAACAAAGCCTCCGGCGGCAGCTCTGAGCCTCAGTCCAGACCGCCCCGAACTCCAGGTCTGGGCCAGTCCCTGGGGACCCAGGCTCGGGCAGGGGGAGACGGAGCTGTGAGGTGGAGTCCTGGGAGCGCGGCGAAAGGCCGAGCCCCCGGAGTCGCGCACACTGTGCGCAGAGGACAGTCTGTTGACTCTGATCCTGGACTCCCCTAGTGGGAGGGAGAAAGAAAGCTCCAGACTGGAGGAACGCCACGAGGAGCAGGAGCCCCTGCCGGACACCGGCCAGCCGGGCGCCAGCAAGGAGCCGGGCGACGGGGCCCCCAGTGGGGGGGGTGCCCCTGAGCCTTCGACTGCTGAGCGCTGGCAACGGAGCCAAGGACGGGGGCTGCTTCCTGGGCGGCGCCGACCCCGGCAACAGGCTGGAGCAGCGCGGGAGCCCGCGGAGAACAAAGGGGTGCCACAGGCCAACCTGCTGAGCTCCCAGGACAAGGAGGAAGAAACCAAAGAAGTTCTCAATGTGAAGAAATCAAGTGAGAGCAAATGATAGTAAAATTACTTAAGAAAGAATACAAAGAAGATCTTGAAAAATCAAAGACTAAGTCAGAACTCAACGCACCAGCCAACATTGCAACATAAATGCGTTTTGTTTTGTTTTTTTAAAAGAAAAAAAAAAAAGAGAGAAAAAAGGGACAGAATGTTGGAACAGCGGCGACCAGGCCTAGAGAGGCCAGGCACAAGGCAGTGGCAGCTGGGCCCGGAGCAGCAGTGGCCAGGCCCCAGAGCAGCAGCAGCCAGAACAAGAGCATCAACGGCCAGCACTGGAGCAGCCAGACCTGGGGCAGTGGCAGCCAGGCCTGAGGCAGAGGCGGCCAAGCCCAGGGTGGCCAGTCCAGGAACACCCAGACACGGAGTGGCTGGGCCCGGAGAAGCCCGGCCAAGAGCAGCCGGGTTGGGAGCAGCCAGGCCCAGAACAGCAGTAGCCAAGCACGGAGCATCCAGGCTGGGAGCGGCCAGGCTCGGAGCAGCCGGGTCGGGTGCGGCCAGGCCTGGAGCAGCGGCGGCCAGGCTGGGAGCGGCCAGGCCCGGAGCAGCTGGGTCTGGTGTGGCCAGGCCTGGAGCAGCAGCTGCCAGGCTGGGAGCGGCCAGGCCCAGAGCAACAGCTGCCAGGCTGGGAGCGGCCAGGCCCGGAGCAGCGACTGCCAGGCTGGGAGCGGCCAGGCCCGGAGCAGCCGGGTCTGGTGCGGCCAGGCCTGGAGCAGCAGCTGCCAGGCTGGGAGCGGCCAGGCCCGGAGCAGCCGGGTCTGGTGCGGCCAGGCCAGGAGCAGCGGCTGCCAGGCTGGGAGCGGCCAGGCCCGGAGCAGCGGCTGCCAGGCTGGGAGCGGCCAGGCCCGGAGCAGCAGGGTCTGGTGCGGCCAGGCCAGGAGCAGCGGCTGCCAGGCTGGGAGCGGCCAGGCCCGGAGCAGCGGCTGCCAGGCTGGGAGCGGCCAGGCCCGGAGCAGCCGGGTCTGGTGCGGCCAGGCCAGGAGCAGTGGCTGCCAGGCTGGGAGCGGCCAGGCCCGGAGCAGCGGCTGCCAGGCTGGGAGCGGCCAGGCCCGGAGCAGCCGGGTCTGGTGCGGCCAGGCCCGGAGCAGACGGGTCTGGTGCGGCCAGGCCCGGAGCAGCGGCTGCCAGGCTGGGAGCGGCCAGGCCCGGAGCAGCAGCTGCCGGGCTGGGAGCGGCCAGGCCCGGAGCAGCCGGGTCTGGTGCGGCCAGGCCCGGAGCAGCGACTGCCAGGCTGGGAGCGGCCAGGCCCGAAGCAGCAGGGTCTGGTGCGGCCAGGCCCGGAGCAGCAGCTGCCAGGCTGGGAGCGGCCAGGCCCGGAGCAGCCGGGTCTGGTGCGGCCAGGCCCAGAGCAGTGGCTGCCAGGCTGGGAGCGGCCAGGCCCGGAGCAGCAGCTGCCAGGCCCGGAGCAGCAGGGTCTGGTGCGGCCAGGCCAGGAGCAATGGCTGCCAGGCTGGGAGCAGCCAGGCCCGGAGCAGCGGCTGTCAGGCTGGGAGCGGCCAGGCCCGGAGCGGCCGGGACCGGAGCAACCGGTCCCAGAGCAGCCGGGTCGGGTGCGGCCAGGCCTGTAGCAGCAACAGCCAAGTCCAGAGCAACTAGGTCGGGAGCGGCAGTGACCAGACCCGGAGCAGCTGGTTGTGGAACGAACCAGAGCAACAGAGGCCAGGCCCGGAGCAGCCAGGCCCGAAACAGCTCGCTCCTCGCCTGTACCTGCCCACGGCTGCCTCTCAGACATGGCTAGAAACTTTTGCGGGAACTTGAGGGTCTGCTGAATCAAGTGATGAAGGCTTAGATCTGGATGTGTTGAGTTAGTATAGCGCTGGGGTGTTGATCTGTGAGTGCCTTGGGTGGGGCCTGGATGAGGCTGGTTGACCTATTTGGAAATGTCTTTTGTGTGAAGTGTATCATTGGGCATGTGGAGGTATTATTGATATGAGAAAATGCTAAGTAACAGATTTACTATCTTAAAAGGGATTTACTATCGGGGAGAGGGAGGGAGGAAGAGACTGAACATAAACTGTGCACCTATGGATGAGGACAATGGGGGATGAGGAGGGGGCAGAGGGTGGGGTGGGAACCTGGTGGAGGGGGGAAGAAATGAGGAACCTTTGTAATAATATGAACAATAAAGATTGATTTAAAAAAAAAAAAAAAAAAAGAATGAGGAATTATTTTGAATAATGATATGAAATAATCTCTAAGATTTACTGATCAGTGAAAAACAAGATGTACAGCAGGCTGCCCTTTATGTAAAAATAGAAAAGAAGGCCTGCACTTGCTTTTATGTGCTTAGAATACATCTCAGAGGATCAACTAGAAACTGTGAACAGCAGGTGCCTCCTGGGGAGAGGCATGGTTATGGGGGAGAGACACACTTTTCACTGTTTCACCCTTTTGTACCTAAAATAAAAATGGGTGGGGAGAACCACTATCTTTTGAAGCAGCTGCTCCACTCCTATTGGCTTCTATTCAACCTGAGGCCGGCTGAAAGCCCTCAGCCTTTTCCCGTATTCACCACTGTCAAGCCAAACTTCCTTCCTCCTATGCTTACGCAGCTGGTTAAAAAGAAAAACCTAAATGCAGGTCTTTGCACTTTTTTTGGGGGAACCACGGGAAGCTCAAGAAATGACCAAAGCAGGCCATTTTTATTCTTTTCAAAGAAACAATAAATTTGTGAAAAATTGACAAAAGAAACTAGGTTTGGGTGCTTAATTAGTGAAGAATCTAAGCAGAATTTGAGCTTAGGGTAGCCAACTGGTAAAGAAGTAACAAAGTGCCAAGACCGGTTTGGCTCAGTGAATAGAGCATTGGCCTGCGGACTGAAGGGTCCCGGGTTCGATTCCGGTCAGTGGGGGAATGTGCAGGAGGCGGCTGATTGATGTTTCTCTCTCATCAAAGTTTCTAGCTCTCTATCCCTCTCTCTTCCTCACTGTAAAAAATCAATTAAAAAATATATATATATTTTAAAAAGTAACAAGGTTTCTCTTATCATCATTGTTCATTTAACAATAGGGATAGTCTGAGAAATATGTCCTTAGGAGATTTTGTCATTGTACAAATAGCATAGAATGTTACATAAACCTAGATGGTATGTATAGCCTATTGCTCTAGGCTACAAACCTGTACAGCATGTTACTGTACTGAATACTGTAGGCGATTGTAACACAGTGGCACTTGCTTTCCACTTCTTTTATTTATTTATTTTTTTAAATATATTTTATTGATTTTGTACAGAGAGGAAGGGAGAGAGATAGTTTAGAAACATCGATGAGAGAGAGTCATCGATCAGGTGCCTCTTGCACACCCCCTACTGAGGATGTGCCCGCAACCAAGGTACATGCCCTTGACCGGAATCGAACCCGGGACCTTTCAGTCCCCAAGCCGATGCTCTATCCATTGAGCCAAACCGGTTTCGGCTCCACTTCTTTTAAATTCACCCTGTTGGTTTCAGCCACTGTTTCAAGATGCTTTAGAATCTTGATTCAGACAAATATTAGCTTTTGCTCTCAGTAAGTGGTGCCATCTGCAAACAGGCTGAGTGTGGCAGGCACTGATAACTGAGCTGACCACGTGCAGGGCCTACAGAGTCCCAAAGCGTGGAACTTAAGACTTCTCTCCAGATTGCATCACCTGGATAACCAATGGGGGAGACGGACGAGTCCACCTGACTGGACGCTCCGAGATCAGTTTTCCCAATTGTCTCCTCAATGTCTAACTGGAAACAAGGCACATGGTGTTCAAGGAATTTTCCTAGTGGCCTTCCAAATAAATAGTAATTAATTATGGTTGGCATTAATTTACTGTATCTGTACTTAGTGAAGGTACCAACTATTTTTCTAGGTGTTCTCACTCTGTATAATATTGTATTCTAGAATAAATTTGGGGGGACTTTACCTCAAATGTGCCCCCCTGGAGTTTCCAGAATCTACTTTTTTTAAAAAAATATATTTTATTGATTTTGTACAGAGAGGAAGGGAGAGAGATAGTTAGAAACATTGATGAGAGTCATTGATCAGTTGCCTCTTGCACACCCCCTACTGGGGATATGCCCACAACCAAGGTACATGCCCTTGACCAGAATCAAACCCGGGACTTTTCAGTCCCCAAGCCGACGCCCTATCCATTGAGCCAAACCGGTCCCGGCCCAGAATCTACTTTTCCCTGTCTTCTGACTATCAGGACATCTGCAGCCATCCTGCACTGTGCTGCCTTTCCTTTCACCAGCTTCTCTGGCAAGGGTTCCCAGATGGTGCCTACAAAGGCATTTCGGCATCTTGGGATTTGCATCTCATTTTAAATGGCTAGGTGCTTAGGTTTTTTCCTTCCCTTCTCTTTTGTTTGGAGTTTCCATTTCCTCTCAACCTTGCATTGCTTTACTCATTCCAGGTCAGAAATGCTCAGGGGACAATGAAGAAAATCTGTTTCCAACAAAGGCCAGCCTGACACCCCATCCGAGGGATCCTTTCCTGTTTATTCCTTAGTCTGAATGTAACCGACATTTTCCCTTTCTACATCCTTTCTAAGTCTCAGTTTATCAAGGGCTTCCCTGGTTCATCTCCATTCCTGCCTTTTAATTTTCGAGCCTGGCAGGTGCTCTCTGCAGAGCCACATTGGTTTCTTTAGTGCTCCCTCTGTCCCAGGTCTTTCTGCTCGTGGGCTGTCCCCACTGCCTATTTTAGAGCTTCCTGTCTCTCCTGTGCCACATTCCCACTTCAAGTCTCTAAGTGTGGGAATCCTAATTTTTCTCTACATTTTTAAAATTAACCCAGCTGGCCGAACCGGTTTGGCTCAATGGATAGAGCGTCGGTCTGCGGACTGAAAGGTCATGGGTTCGATTTCGGTTAAGGGCATGTACATTGGTTGCGGGCACACCCCCAGTAGAGGGTGTGCAAGAGGCAGCTGGTCGATGTTTCTCTCTAATTGACGTTTCTAGCTCTCTATCTCTCTCCTTTCCTCTCTGTGGAAAACCAATTAAAAAAAAAAATTTAACCCAGCCGGTGTGGCTCAGTGGTTGAGCATTGACCTGTGAACCAGGTCATGGTTCAATTCCTGGACCGGGTTGTGGGCTTGATCCCCAGTAGGAGGCAGCTGATTGATGATTCTCTCTCATGGATGTTTCTCTCTCTCTCCCTCTCTCTCTCTCCCTTCTCGTCTCTGAAATCAATAAAAATATATTTAAAAATTTTGTTTTTCAAATTATTTCCTAGAACGTTTTATTCATCCATCCATTCCATGCCTAACATGCCCTCTTTCTTGATTTGACTTTCTCCTGTGATTCCTGTTACACCCACAGCACCAGGGGGCAATTCTTTCCCATGGTCAGAAGGAAGGTTGTGGCAGCAGCTCCATGGTAGTGTTTTGTTCCCCCCACTGAGAGAGAACCCTGTCCCTGATGCACGTGAAGGATTTGTCACTCAGCAGGTAGCATGGCCGGGCAGTTGAAGGTGAGCTCCCACAGGGATGCAGTTTCTGTGAGCTCATTTTTCAGTCTCACCAAAGGCTCCGTGTCTGACCCTCCCAGACAAGCAATATGCTGCGGTGCAAAGCAAGCAGGATTTGCTGTCAAATACACCCAAGTGTGTCTGAATTCTTGCTCTGCCCCTTACTAACAAATTGTTCGATGAACCATGCCCCTCCAGCTCAAAGTATAAGGTTCCAGTGGGGCTGACACTGGCTCCTGATCCCTTTAGGCTGGGCTGAGAATCAGGTCTAGCCAGTAGAGTTCTCCAGACTCACTGAATGCTTACAGATGGACCTGTGTTTGAGGCCAGAGTCTTCCAGGAGATATTTGCTTGTTCTCTGAAATTACAAGCTCTAAGAACCCAATATGCCATTGGCATGTTCTGCCACATGGAATGAAGATGCGAGTCCTGATGCCTTTGCTCAAACCAGTGGATTAACCACTGCCCATGTCTGCTACTTGAGCCAATAAATTCTTTTTTTTTTTTTTTTTTTTTTTAGGCCAGTTTGTTGGGTTTCTGACTATGCAACCATAATATACAGGGTTTAACCCCTTTTTTAAAAAATGTATTTTTATTGATTTTTTACAGAGAGGAAGAGAGAGGGATAGAGAGTTAGAAACATGGATGAGAGAGAAACATCGATCAGCTGCCTCTTGCACACCCCCTAATGGGGATGTGCCTGCAACCAAGGTATATGCCCTTGACTGGAATCGAACCCAGGACCTTTCAGTCTGCAGGCCGATGCTCTATCCACTGCGCCAAACTGGTTTCGGCAGTGTTAACCCTTTTATTGTTATAAAATCATGAGTTTCTGTTCATCAGATTTCAACTCCTTCAATCTGTTCCCCTATTTTAACGAAGAAAAAAAAAAAGTAGGACTCAATACATGTGCACAGCATATCAGAATTTCCCGGCTTGCAGGCCCTGGTCTGAATCCTGGCTTTGTCATTCACCAGCCTTGGGTAAATCTATCAGTAAAGTAAGGGTGATTCTGCTTACCAGTATATGGCTTTTTATGGGTTGGAGCTAATGAATATGTGGGCTACCAACAAATACCCTATTATTAGGTGGTAAGTAGATTTGTTATTTCAATAGCTTTTACTCTGCACAGTCGTCTATACATGATGAATCCATTTAGTTTTCCCACACTCTCCTGGTCACACCTCTTAGCCACCATGGTTTCCAGGTTTATCCTGGCCATAACCAAGGAGAGAGCAGGAATCAAAGACTTTGAGAGCAGATGGAAGATGAAGAGGTGGACAGGCATTTCCAAGCTCAAATGGAGATGGAATTAGCCTTGTTTGACACATTTGCAGAACTTTACACCCACTTTCTATTTATAAATATCTTGCAAGGCTTCAGTGGAAGATAAACAGAGAGCAACTACTGGTGAGGTACAGAGGCGCAGAGCTTGTAGATTTGGGACTGTATGGCTTGGGCTCGGGGTGTAAGGATTTAGGACGCTAGGGCAAAAAGTCTTAAGAGACTCCGGTCAGAAAATTTTACCCCTGGTCGGAAGCGTGCGTAGGCAGGCAGTTGTAGCTGTCCCCAGACCTTGACATCTGGCAGAGCTCCAGCTTATCTACTGCCTACTGTGCCACGCTGATGGCAGGAAGACAAGATAACAGGCTGCTGCAACAGCTGACCAGAGATGATCCACCAAGACAGTGGGGATGGAGGGAAGATGACAAATCCAAAAGGTATTTCTGAGAACCTAGCAGCGACTTCTTAGAAGTAGAGGGAGGGGTGGGAGGACTCAGTCATCTTCAGGGTTTTTAACTTGGAAAACAGGGTGATAATGAAGTGTTTAATAAAGTTTGTAAATGCAATTACCACTGCAGACTTAGGGAGAGGGTTGAGATATAATCCAATTTCAGGGTCCTGAAGGACATCCATTTATTCACATTTACTGAGTCCTATGTGACAGTTACTGTTTTGGGTGCGAATTATTCAAATGAGCTCCAAATACGGCTTTGAAGAGATGCAATTCCACTCTTCAGCCTCCATCATCTCTATGACTTTGCCCACATCATCTGTACTTGGCAAGTATCCTCTCCTTAGATAATAATAGCTGTCACATACCACATTTTTTCTCAGATACTGTATTAAATTCAATAATCCAATAAGTCCTGCTGGTGTGGCTCAATAAGTGAGCATCAACCTATGAACCAGGTCACGACTCGATTCTCAGTCAGGGCACATGCCTGGGTTGTGTGAGCTCAGTCCCTAGTAGGGGGTGTGCAGGAGGTAGCCAATCAATGATTCACTCTCATCCATGTTTCTCTCTCTCCCTCTCTGAAATCAATAAAAATGTTTTAAAAAAATACTCCAATAAGCCCTGGCCCATTTGGCTCAGTGGATGGAGCTTCAGCCTACGGAAACAGGGGTCCCAGCTTTGGTTCTGGTTGGGGGCATGTACCTTGGTTGTGGGCACATACCCAGTGGGGAGTGTGATTGATGTTTTTCTCTCATCAATGTTTTTAGCTCTCTATCAGTCTCCCTTCCTCCCTATAAAAAATCAATAAAATATATATTAAAAAAAATTCTCCAATATGACAATTGCTCTCCTTTAGAGAGGAGGAGCTTGCCCGAGGTATCATAGCTACTGAGAGCTGGAAATGGTTCCGATCTCACCATCCTGCTTCCTAGTTATCCTATCCTTCATAAAGTCGTCCCCAAGTTCTCCCAAGGGGATGTGAGCTTCCCCCCTTGTGGACCCCATGGTGCTTGGTTTCAGCATCTCCGGGCACATATTGCCTTGTACCATAGTCATCACAGCGTGTCTCCGGAACTCAGCTCCTGTCCTTTTTCAGTGTACCGGGCTTTGTTCTACATATGGTTCCATTTAATCCTCCCACCATTCCTCTTTTTGTTCTTGTCACACTGCATCTCTCCCTCAGTGCAGTTAAGTGCCAGGGAGAGACTCACTGCTCGCTGTACACTCCCCCCCGGACCCTACCACAGGACTTTGCGTAGGCTGCACATTGAATAACTGAGGACTGCATTTACAAACTCTAAACGTTAGGTCCCTTAGGGGAGCAAAGGCATGAAATACTAAATTCCAAGGCATGAGGTGTGGCTTGGAAATAACATTTCTTCAAAGTGATCTATGTGTCAGTTCCTCTAATGGATTTTTCATGACACTTAGGAAGGCAGCCTTTATAAAGCCCCCAACATACAAGGATATTCTAGAAAAATCCATCAGAGGAACTGACACATAGATCACTTTGAAGAAATGCTGTTTCCATTTTCACCTTTTTTCATTTCTAGCCAATGGACACTCTCCCGTCTTTTTGATGCCAGGAGGGCAGGGCCCCGGACTGGACAGAAAGTGAGTAGGTACAATTGTTTCTTGTCCTTGTTTGACCGTTAGTTCCTCATGCTAGTCTGTCTGGAAACAAGCTGCAATACCAAGGAGATTTTCCGTGGAAATGTGGCATGACCAGAGAACATTCTTCTGGCTGCCTTAGTGAGCAGAAATTGGTGTAGAAAGCCTCTCACCCATTGTCACTGTGGAGACTTTGGGAGGGGTGGGGCTTGTTTCAGTATGTGCCCTTCCTCTCAGGAAACTGGCAAGTCTTGAATAGCACCTCCACGTCACGTTTCTTTTTCTCAACCTCTTCTCCTTGACGCTCTGTAAAGCCCTGTTCTCCAACCATATTTTGGAGGGTGATACCGACCTGAATCTATTTGAAAATACTCTTTTTCAGGCCTGTAGTAAGTTGGATAAACAATTGCGGTTTTAATACAAAATTTGTCTAATTGGTCCCACACCAGAGATTTGGGTCTGGATTGCAGAGGAATGCACTGTGAGAGCAAGGCAAAATGGGCTTTCCAAGATTTCAGCTGGTGGCCATGAATCACAGCAGACTAACAGTGTGTGGGGGCCTCCCCAAGACATCTCTAGGCAGCAGACGGAAGCCGATTCTTAGGGACAAAGTTCGTTGGAAGGAAAACACTCAGTTGCTTTAGAAAATTAATCAGTTACCTTAAACCCCAAGATATAAATTATAGCACTTAGGAAGGCAGCCTTTGTAAAGCCCCCCAACATACAAGGATATTCTAGAAAAATCCATCAGAGGAACTGACACATAGGTCACTTTGAAGAAATGTTATCCTCCCAAAGTGATAGAAATCCAAATAAAATGGACTGATGGTACTCCTAAAGAGTAAATCCTAATTATACAAGAACTTTGTTTTCCAGCTGCATAAACCATCATAACGGCTTAGGTAAGTCATGGCAATCATATATATTTTGTTACTTCCCTTATTTATCATTCTACAGAGGCAAGAACTATGTATTTCCTGATTTAGGACCATTCTGCTCTCTGTCCTAGGGGAGGCCTGGTCTTCAGTTCACTGCTTTCACTAACAGGCTGAGCTTTTTTCTTCAGATGGATGCCTTACTTACCATTTGGTTCACTGGCTGATTTTTTCCCCCTCAGCCTCCATGAAGCAGTAATATACCTTACAATTTGAAACTCAGGTCTGAATGATTTAATATGAATCTCATTTTCTTTATTTCCACCAAGGATTATGAGATTAAAATTTATGCAACAGGGTTGGCAGTTACTACTTCCCAAAGTCTCTCTTCCTGCTCCCTCACCTTAGACTGATCAACTACATGTACTGCTCCTTGATCAGCTAGTTTTTCTATAAAGCCTAGGGTTTTAGGGGGCCTGTTTTAAAAGGGCTAACTGTAATTATTTTCATAGAATTTCAAATCAGAGAGAAGTGATGCCCTGCTGGGTAGGCCTTACACTTGGTTTTGAATGTAGTTTCCATTTTGTCAGTTCAGTTTATACTGGAATTACGCGACTTGGGGGAGGGGAGTTTGAAGGCAAAGACCTCCTCCTGTTGGGAGGATTATAAGTGAGAGACTTCACAAGGAGATCCCACAAGAACTGATTCTTACTATAGAGGACAAATGTGAAGGGGAGAGGGAAAGAAGACATTTCTAAAGTAGGAGATCACAACAAAGCCAATGTATGTTCAGGTAACAGGAAGAAGCGTGAATGTAGGGTTATGTTTCAAGTTTATTTCATTGTAAGGTTGCTTTTACAACCACCCAAAAGTTCCAGGAAACCCCTCACTCTTTTCTTTAATCAAGGCTTAAATGACCATCACACTCCCTAGAGGGGTAATTTCCTGGCCCTGTGCTCAGCACTGCCAAAGCAAAGCAATTGCCCAGCTTCATGGGTGCAGTTTACTAGATAATCCTCATCTAAGTCTATATTACACACATAATGAGTCAGTTCATTGTTTTTACATATGTATCTTAAGAGTACCTTTGAATTTACTAGCCCCTGAATAAAGTTCAGACTTTTTATTCTATGAATAGCCTTTAAACTTAATGAGGAACATAGGAATAGCACCCTTATCGGACCTATTGCTTGGATGTAGTCAGACTGACTAGATTGGTACTTTGAACAATTCCAGGCCTTGGTGAAATTTTTTAGCAGCCCAACTTGCACAGGCCAAACCAGAGTCTTGGCGCCCTCTGGTGGAAGACTGGTCCTTACAGTCAGATTTAACTAGGAATAGGCAGGCGTGTATGAGCACAGAAGCCACAGGATAATAAACATGGCACATTTTCCTAGATCATCTTTACTTGAAGACTTTTTTTTGGGGAAAAAGATGGGTAATGCAAAAACATTTTTATATTAAAACAAATTCATATAATATTGAATAGAATATAAAATTTACATTACTTTTTAAGACAAAGTAAGAGACATCAAAGACATTTCAAGGTAAGCTACTCATGAGCTTCAGGCTGATTCCTAGACCCTGGAGAAGGAGAGACCTGCATGCTCAGTCGGATATCATGGGGGCTGCTGCTTTGAAAGAGAAATCTGAGAAGCAGCAAATTAAGAGCTTACTCATTTGGCAACATCCTAGTGGGTTACTTAATTAAGTAAAACAACATGCTTTCTCATCTTGGAGCATTTTAACCTGCTTTTAAAAGTCCTGAGTAAATAGAAGCTTTATGCTTGAGTTGAAATTCATTGCCTCCTAAAATGATTTTTTCCCTTCTATAAATGCTGTTAACATGCCTAACTGAGGGTATGACATGCGAGGTGGTCAATATCCTAAGAACCCTGTGGACTGTATCACCTGATATGAAGTTACAAGTATACTTTCCAAGGGTGTTTTAAGGAATGAAAAACAAACTACTCACCTTCTGCAACAAAAAGGAAACAAAACAAAAACTGAAGAACAGGAGTATATAAAATTAGAACTATGTAATGATGTCATTTAGGGACTGGAAAACACTTAGCTTTTAGAGAAGGGGCTACTGTTGTAGCATTTGCTTTTCATATTTTAAATGATAACGAGAATTTCTTTGGGGGAAAAAAAGCCGGTATGCTTCTTTTCCAAATCTTGCTTATTCTCTATAATTTTTTTCTTCTTCTTTCTGTTGACAACAATTTATTACTTTGCAATAACAGATTGAAGGTGTGGATGCTTCATGTAGAGATTTTGTAGGATGATTTAGCAATGGATTGTCCTTTTTATGAAGTATGAGAGACAGGATTAATAAAAACGCCTAGAAGCATATAATGGGAGGCAAATTCTGGTGGATACTGCTGAGCTTTTAGGGTGTACTAAAGAAAGGTCATTCATGACCTTCCATACAGTTTGCCTTACTATTCTTAAGTTTTACAGAATTATTTATCTTTCTTCTTGGGATTGTACTCTTCATTTTACAAAGCCTTGAATTAAGACCAAATCACATGACAATAGTTAGGAAAAATACAACTTTTTTTCCTGTTTAAGTAAAATAAAGAGTCTGGAGCAAAAATGTATAATTTCAGAATAACTAAAGGGGAATATTAGTGGTAAATTATGCTGTGCTGGGAAAAAGAACAAAAAAAGGCAGACACCAAATACCTCCATTTTCCCAAGAGTAAATGATTATTAAAAAAGCGTGCCACACTGTATAGAAATCAACATTCTCTCCCATAATTCTGTGCATCTGGGACTATAGAAATGTCACTGTCCCTGTCCCACATCTTCAAATTAACATTCTCAGGTCACAACAATAAGTCTTCCCAAAGGGGACCTTCCGGAAAAACAAGCTATTTCCTCGGCTCAAATTTCCCTGGAAAACAAATAAATACAAATAAAATCTAGTGTGAAGATGAGATCAGCCAATCCAAATCAGCAGAGATCTTTCTAGACATGTTTCTAGGAGAAAAGTGGCTAGGACAAAACCAATGATCACTAAGAGTAGCAATTTGTACTTTCTGACTCATGCTGAGGTTTTGTAGAAGTAACTCTAATTTTGCCACATAGATAAGGCAAAACTTTCTTACTTATTTGGACAAAATTCCCAGTTTGGACTATAGCTCTGACACTTGCTGGCTGGGCTATGAAATGAATCATTATTTATAGAGTGCTGAGAACAGTCCTAACGTAAGTGCTAGCTTTTATTTATTTTTTGAAATACATGTCTTGCTGAAACCAGTTTGGCTTAGTGGATAGAGCATCAGCCTGTGGACTAAGTAGTCCCAGGTTCGATTCCGGTCAAGGGCATATACCTTGGTTGTGGGCACATCCCCAGTGGGGGTGTCCAAGAGGCAGCTTATTGATGTTTCTCTCTCATCGATGTTTCTAACTCTCTATCCCTCTCTCTTCTTCTCTGTGAAAAATCAATAAAATATATATTTTTAAAAATAAAATAAAATACATGTCTTTATTGATTTTTAGATAGAGAGGGAGAGAGAGATAAAAACATCAATGATGAGAGAGAATCATTGATTGGCTGCCTCTGTACGGATTCTAGCTGTGCCCTATCAGGGAATGAAACTGTTACTTCCTGGTTCAGAGGTCAACACTCAACCACTGAACCACATTGGCCAGGTGCTTTTATTTTTTTTTTAATGGAGTTGTCAGGTCTCTAGGAAGAGGTTATACAATCTTATAATTAAAGTAGTAACGTGTGAGTTTAACTGTGAAGTTAGATAGCCTACACATAGATCCCACTCTCCCAAATATAGACCATGTAACCTTGAGTTACATAATTGGTGTTATTTAACTGTTCAAAATCCCAGTTTTTCCATATGTAAAGTAGGATGATAGAAAATGGTTATTTTGCCCAGCCAGTGTGGCTCACTTGGTTGAGCATCATCCTGTGCACCAAGAGGTCACAGGTCAGGGCACATGCCTGCATTTTGGTCTCTATCCCTAGTAGAGGGCATGCAGGATGCAGATCTATGATACTCTCTCATCATTGATGTTTCTGTCTCCCCACCACCTCTCGGAAATTAATAAAAATAAAATTATAGGGATGGGGAAAGGACAGAGGGTGGGGTGGGAACCTGGTGAAGGGGAGCAATTGAGGGGGGGAAGAGGATCACATTTGTAATAATCTGAACAATAAAGATTTATTAAAAATAAAATTATATAATAAAAACATAAAGAAAAGAAAGAATTCTATTCTGGATTCAAGGAGGGTCTTGTTGCATATGCACACTGAGCATAAACAACTACAGTAGTACTGAGCTCTATGAATAAAGGCTTTTCTCATATGTATCACTAGTGCAAAAATATAATGAAACAAAGAATTTCTTCATATATTTTCTTCTACAATCCTATAAAAAGTGCTACCTACTCACCCTGGCTGGTATGGCTAAGTGGGTTGGACCATTATCCTGTGCACTGAAAGGCTTCAGGTTCAATTGCCAGTGGGGGCACCTATGTGAGGCAACCAATCGATGTTTCTCTCACACATCAATGTTTCTCTCTCTCCCCTCCTCTCTCTTAGTAAAAAACAAACAAACAAAAAAAAAACAACAAACGCATATTTTTGGGTAAGGATTGAAAAAAAAAAAAGGGCTTTCCTCGCAAAAACAAGCTTTAAACTGATGGCAATTTTAAGTGATCCTGTTAAATTTAGCACACAGCTATCTATTACTTTGGTTCCTAATAAAACTTTGCCTAGAGTGATCAGGAATTTTTGGTTGCAGATGATGTATCTCACAGCAGTAACAAGCAATAAATTGGAGTCAGAACAAAATGATCCACTAACATGTTTAGGAGACATAACTAAATGACTAGAACAAAACCAGGATTAAGTCTCTAGCAGCAAGAGACTAGGTCTATCAACATCCTTGTGAACAAATAATGACATAAACAACTTCTCATTTCTCCGTTTACTCCTACCACACTGTAATAAAACACTTGAATGCATAAGGAGATTACGAGAAGTTACAAAAAGTAAAGTTGGAAAAAAAAAAAAAAAAAGGAAATCAAGGCTATCATTTTCACAACCAGGATAAGCATTTACCCAGAGCCCATTTGTAATTTGTATGTGATCACTCAAAAGGCATCTGGATCACATCCTGCTTCTTCATTATCCTTGCTTTCTTTTTTATAAATTTAAAAACTTTAAAAAATATATATATTTTATTGATTTTTCAGAGAGGAAGAGAGAGGGACAGAGAGCTAGAAACATCGATGAGAGAGAAACATCAATCAGCTGCCTCCTGCACAACCCCCCACTGGGGATGCACCCACAACCAAGGCACTTGCCCCCAACCAGAATCAAACCTGGAACCTTTTAGTCCACAGGCCGATGCTCTATCCACTGAGCCAAACCCATTTCAGCACCCTTGCTGATTTCTAAGCAGCACATTTTACTACTCTGCCAGATGACATATGGAGCATTGTCAAGAGCACAGTAATTAATAGCTAAAAGGTAAGCTATAAGAATTAACCTGGGATCCCAGAAACATTAATTAAGAAAACAAACAAAAACAAAATAAAATAAAATATATTAAGGAGGGGGGGGTCCGGGGGGAGGTGAAAAGGGGAAGGATAGGGCCAAGAAAGGAAGAGAAAATGAGAGAAGTACCTCTTTTTGTAGCATGTTCCAGCAATCTAGCCAAGAAGTATATATTGGGGAGTAAGGAGGGCACCCACCAGCAAGCCTGAAACAGAAATAAAGATGAGCTCAAGTTAATATTCACAAAACATTCTCTCAAGAGTCCAGTAAACCTTTGTCAAAATATTCTCTTGCCTCAAAGTTTCTTCTGAGAGACAATTTTAGTTCTAATAAACTTACCTTATATTTATGTTTTGAATCAATGAATAAACACTTCAGTTATGTTCTAAAACATGTAGGTTTTTAATTTGTGGAGATATGAAATTCTAGAACACAGTGCTTTCCACTCAAAATTATATAATTAAAAGAGTAGGAAAATGGGATTTAAAAACTAGTGTTGCCGTAAGTGGTTTGGCTCAGTGGATAGAGCATCGGCCTGCGGACTGAAAGGTCCCAGGTTTGATTCTGGTCAAGGGCATGTACATTGGTTGCGGGCAGGTCCCCAGTAGGGGGTGTGCAAGAGGCAGCTGGTCGATGTTTCTCTCTCATCGATGTTTCTAGCTCTTTATTCCTCTCTCTTCCTCTCTGTAAAAAATAAAATATATTAAAACAAAAAACAAAACAACACAAAAAACCCCCCCATAAAACTAAGTGGTGCTTAAAAGCACCTAAAGAGGAAACAGTGCCTCTCTTTTCCTCCCTGGCTGCCTGAAGGTCAACTTTCATCATGAATGACACAGTAACTATATGGACCAGGAAGTTAATGACCAACAGACTACTTCAGTGGAAGCATATGGTCACTGATGTCCTTCACTCTGGGAAGGCAACAGTACCCAAGACAGAAATTTGGGAAAAACTAGCCAAAATGTATAAGACCACACCTGATGTCATCTTTATGTTTGGATCAGAATCTACTTTGGTGGTGGTAAGACCATTGGCTTTGGCAAGATTTATGATTCCTTGGATTACGCAAAGAAAAATGAACCCAAATATAGACTTGCAAGGCATGGCCTATATGAGAAGATGACCTCAAGAAAACAGAGAAAGGAATGCAAGAACAGAATGAAGAAAGTCAAGGGGACTGCAAAAGCTAATGCTGGTGCTGGCAAAAAGGAGGAGTCAAGAATCTTCAGGACTTTATCTGTGGTGATTGTGCAGATTTTTCATGAAAGGATTAATAAACTAAACTTATATGTGAGGGGGAAAAAGGACACCTAAATATGACAACGGATATAACAGTGGTGACTACATGCTTTTACTCAGGTATAATCACTTCCTTTCCAAGAATTATAAGGCATAAACACACTTAACACATCCTTCAAGTATACTCTGGGCTAAAATATGGCAGCTCCTCTACAAATCACAAAGCAAACAGAACGTAACATGATATGAAACACTAGAGGCCCGATGCATAAAATTCATGCCAGGATAGGCCTTCCTTCCCCAGGCTTCTAGCACTGGCTTCCCTCCGTCGGCTGGTACCTGGGACCTGGGCTTCCCTCTCTGATGGACCGCCCAGCAGAGGGAAGCCCCGCCCACCCACCTCAGCATAGTCCTCCAGGTAGTGTGGGCCTCCCTCTTTGGGGTGATCATGGAGTCCCCACTCAATTGATTACCCGCTGGCTGGTGGCCTGGGCCTCCCTCTGCAGGGCGATCGTGGAGCAATGGCGGGGCCCCCCCTGACCAATTGCATTGCATCCGCCTTGGCTGTCCTGGCACCAGTGCATGTCACAGTGTGGTTGTCCAGGCAGTGGTTCTGCTGTTTGGCCATTCGGTCGATTTGTTATAATGCTTTAATTTTTATAGATGACAACTGTGCTCCAAACTCCATACAGCTTTCCAGTTGCTATCTTGTTAGAAAACAATGACATGTATGTCTAATGGTATATTGTATCAGGTACTGTATTAGTGCAGAATTCTCCTGAATCAAATCAAGAGGCAAAACCTGCTCCAACTCAGCATAGTCACCTGGAATCTAAAAGCTTGAACTCAATGGTATCCAGTACCACACCACACACATCCTTCCTGACCAATACACTGAAAGGTTAAGAAACTTCCCATGAACCAAATTCCCCATTTTTCTTTCTTTAAAACTCACTTTCTCCTAGGAAAAAACAGGTACAGATTGTCATTTAATCCCTGATATACCTGTTGTAATTTTCAAGAAAAAGTGGGTAAAGATTTAAAATAATGAAAGATGACCGGGACCAGTTTGGCTCAGTGGATAGAGCATAGACCTGCGGACTGAAAGGTCCCGGGTTCGATTCCGGTCAAGGACATGTACCTTGGTTGCAGGCACATCCCCAGTGGGGGGAGTGCAGGAGTCAGCTGATTGATGTTTCTCTCTCATCGATGTTTCTGGCTCTCTATCCCTCTCCCTACCTCTCTGTAAAAAATCAATAAAATATATTAAAAAAAAAAAAAAAAAAAAAAAAAGGTAGCCGAAACCGGTTTGGCTCAGTGGATAGAGCGTCGGCCTGTGGACTGAAAGGTCCTGTGTTCGATTCCGTTCTAGGGCATACACCTTGGTTGCGGGCACATCCCCAGTGTGTGTGTGTGTGTGTGTGTGTGTGTGTGTGTGTGTGTGTATGCAAGAGGCAGCTGATTGATGATTCTCTTTCATCGATGTTTCTAACTCTCTACCCTTCTCTCTTCCTCTCTGTAAAAAATCAATAAAATATATTTTTAAAAAAGTAAAAAATAAAATAAAATAATGGAAAGACGTAAAAATAAAATAATTTGGTAATTATCTGGTCCTTATAGGACTTATACTGGCAAGTGCATATAATAGTATATAAGTACTTCAGAAATATTATCTATACTTTCCCTTATTCCAAAAAAACAGATATGAGGTGGCCACTTATAATATAAACTAGAGGCGGATGCACAAAATTCGTGCAAGAGTAGGCCTTCCTTCCCCTGACTGCTGGCACCAGCTTCCCTCCTGCAGGCACCCTGGACTCAGACTGCTTCCCTCCTCCTTCCACCAGCAGGCACCCGGGGCCGGGTTGGCTTCCCTCGGGCCGCCCTCAGACACCTGTAACCTGGGCTGACATGTAAGCTTGGCTTCCCTCTGGCCTTGGCTTTATCAGGAAGGTCGTCCAGAATGATATCCAGTTTAATTAGCATAATACCCTCTTATTAATATAGATTAATGCCACTGCTGATACATGGGACACAGAGAAAAAATTTTGGAAATCTAATAATAGCATTAACTGTACTTTTTGCCCTGACATTTCCACCAGGACCACTCTGCTTGTCAAACACACAGCAGCCAACTACCAGAAGAAATGCAAAGCACTTACCCGCAATTGTTGACAGCCATGAGATTAGAGACAAGCACAAAGGGATAGGTCAACATACTGGCAAAAAACTGTAAAACAGTAAAACAACAGCTAAGTTATTAGGTCATCAGTCTCCTTTCTTCTCTTCTTTCTTCTCCTTAAAGTCCTAGTGCCTCTGTGGTCAAATACTCCAATACTGGTTTTGCTTTTTCAGTATTCCAGGAAAGACTAAATGACAAAATTTTCAATCTGAGATGCTTCCTTCCCTTAATATACCATTATAGCTAACATTTTAACTAAAGGCCAGAAGAAATCTCTTATTTTGTGATTGAGTCCTCATTCAAAACTGAACTAGTATTTAAGAGAAAAAGCAAATAACACCGCTGAAAAATATAAGAAAACACTCTCGCCAGTGTGCTCAGGGGTTTGAGCATTGACATATGAACCAGGAGGTAATATTTCATTCATTCCTGGTCAGGGAACATGCCCAAGTTGTGGGCTCAATTCCCACTGTGGGGCATGCAGGAGGCAACTAATAAATGGCTCTTTCTCATCATTCATGTTTTTATCTGGCCCTCTTCCTTCCTCTCTGAAATCAATAAAGATATATTTTTTAAAAAAAGGAAAGAAACATGAATAGCCTTCCAAAAACAATGAAAATGACTTCAGCCCTAACTGGTTTGGCTTAGTGGGCTGAAAGTTTGATTCCAGTCAAGGGCATGTACCTTGGTTTTGGGCACATCCCCAGTAGGAGGTGTGCAAGAGGCAGCTGATTGATGTTTCTCTCTCATTGATATTTCTAGCTCTCTATCCCTCTCCCTTCCTCTCTATAAAAATCAATAAAATATATTTGAAAAGAGAAAAAAAGAAAGAAAATGACTTCAGAAGTCAACTACTGGAAGGCTCCATATGATCAAAGTGGGTGCCTTCTCCACGGTAAGAACAACGGGCTGCAGGGAGAAGCAGCCCTGAGAATCAGGGAAAGCTGTGATGAGAATGCCCACATCCCTCTCCTGAAAGCTGAACACCAAACCATGTGGGCTTGTTTTCACTGGTACTGTTATGTAGGAACTCTAGGCTCTTCTTAGCTCTGACAAACATTAACAAATCTGACTTTCCTGGGAAACATCTGGTTGCTTTAAAGCAGTGGTAATACAGACCAAATTAACACACACACACACACACACATACACACAATTTTTAGAAGGTTAAAAGGATTTAAAAAAACAGCAACTCACTCCTGTGACAGCTTGGGAATAACTCTTCATTTCATTCATGGTAGAAACCTAAAACAGGAAGGAAGCCTTTATTAGAATGAATAATATGATAAGATGAAGTTGACAGTAACAGCTAGTTGTCCCCAACCACATCCATATATTCTATCTCTAAATTATCATTTTTACAGCTTGAAAATTAATCTTGAGCATGAAAACATAAAATACTGATTATGAACATAAAGACAGTGGACAAAATGATGAATCTGATTCAAAATTAACAGATAAATTCACAGTAGATGAATTTATAAGATGGCTTAAGAACAACAAATGTAACAGCCTGAGGATTTCAAAAGAAAATGAGATTGGTAACCTTTCCCCATGTCCTAGAAATTCCTTTTACGGTGTACCTCTATGTGCACCCAGCTGTGTCCTAAATGCTTTGGAGACCAGCCTCTGTACTCAAGAAGCTTACAACATGGATTTAGTCATATCCTTGGGTCTGTTCTATTTTCCACCATGTTAAGGAGCTGAGTGTGTACAAAGAGGCCCACAACTGCTTAAGTGGAGGAAACACTACTTCTAGGAAAGGCTGATTGCCCAAATCTTCCAGACTGACGTTTCTAGAAAGCCCAATACAGGATTACCTTAACATTTCAGATTAGACAAAACACATTGAATAACTATAAAACAGTCCTGTTTCATGGTGGCCTCTACAATTAGCTATCAATAAAGAAGTGATCCTTGTAGCAAATTTTTTGCGCTTACTCTGCTACACATAGGGCTTTTTAGGTACGTTTCTCTATGGTAAATACACTGAGTGGCCAGATTATTATGATCTCTGAATGCATAATAATCTGGCCACTCAGAGTATATCCTATATAATAAAAGGCTGGCCGAAACCGGTTTGGCTCAGCGGATTGAGCGTCAGCCTGCAGACTGAAGGGTCCCGGGTTCGATTCCGGTCAAGGGCATGTACTTTGGTTGCGGGCACATCCCCAGTGCGGGGTGTGCAAGAGGCAGCTGATCGATGTTTCTCTCTCATCGATGTTTCTAACTCTCTATCCCTCTCTCTTCCTCTCTGTGAAAAATCAAAAAAAAAAAAAAAAAAAAAAAGGGCTGATATGCAAGTTGTCCCCTTGACCAGGAGTTCGACTAGAAGGTAGGCCGGCCAACTGGCCATGTTCCCTTCCCCTGGTCAGGCTGGCCGGCCCCCACCCATGCATGAATTCATTCACGGGGTCTCTGAGTGGCTAGATTATTATGCATTCAGAGGTCATAATAATCTGGCCACTCAGTGTATGTAGTATGGGTCATCCCGTGAACCTTTGAAAACTTGACTAATGCTTAGCTACATAATGATGAGTCTGGCACATAACAAATTGCTATCTTACTTTTTAAAACTAACTTACCATAGCTGCCGAGTGAATACAATAAAGTCAGCACTAGCACATCTCATCAAGGTCACAACTTACCCCACTGTCCAGTGCATAGGTATTGACGAGGTAGGCCAGTGAGTTACAGAGCCACAAAGAAATGATGTCACCTAGGAGGCGAGGAATAAGACCCCTACATGGAGAAACAATAAAAATAAGAATCAAGAAGTGTGATCAATAAGAAGATAATCCAGCCGAAACTGGTTTGGCTCAATGGATAGAGCGTCGGCTTGGGGACTGAAGGGTCCCGGGTTCGATTCCGGTCAAGGGCATGTACCTTGGTTGCGGGCATATCCCCAGTAGGGGGTGTGCAGGAGGCAGCTGATCGATGACTCTCTCTCATCGATGTTTCTAACTTTCTTTCTCTCTCCCTTCCTCTCTGTACAAAAATCAATAAAATATATTTAAAAAAAAAGAAAAAAAAAAGAAAAAAAGAAGATAATCCAAACACTTCCCAAAGAATTAGAGATTTCAAAACATTCTAGAGAATGGAAAAGACATCAAATACCAGTTGTTCATTCTAGTTGATACAATTGTACTTGAAGCAAATCTCTAATGACTTTCATTCCTCTTTTTAAAATACACATCAGCCATACTCCTTTAAGCTATAGCCAATGGCTCACCTTACTATTAACAACTACTTTGGAGAAGAGACTTAAATACTGTTTTTGCTAAACTATATTTTATACTCAAAGTTGGCAGGGCAAAAGATGAAAAAAATTACAAAATGAGAATGATCCAAATACAGGTATAGGTAAGAGACATAAAAAACCCCATGTTTTGAGAGTCTCAGTGATCTTTGTGGAGGAGTGTGGAATAGAGGGACAAAAATTAGTCTACAGACTGAAGACCAGATTCAAAGGTCACATCTATCACATCAGCTATACAACCAGCATCAATTGAACTTCCCAGAGCATCCATTTAAAAAATATATACCTAAAATGAGAATAACATGGCTGTTCTGCCCATTTCCCAGAGTACTTATGACACATGAATAAAATCAATTATATAGAAACACTCTGAAAATTAAAAAGGACCATTTACTTAATAATGCAATTTTTACTATTAATTAAAGAAAGAGAGGAGCAACCTTAAATTCAAAGTAAATTCAAGGGAATTGATACACCCTTGCAAAAACATATTCTCTCAGGATACATATTAGATGATTTCTCTTTTTATCAAAAATTAATTTTCCTTATTTCCACTTACAAAAATCACACACACAAATCAGCGATTTACTCACGCAAAAAATCCTATCATGCCCTCTTCCCGATAGATGGTTACTATGGATTCACAAAGTCCACTAGATACAGAAGAAAGAAAGGTAAAATACATTAAGATTCTTTTAAAGCTATTTTTTAAATATCCCATTATCATTTCTGACGAAGTCAAATTCCCTCCACCCCCACCCCCCACCCTCCTTTCTATCACTCTTATTCTGCAAAGGTGGTTGAATTTGGGCACAGAACTGAAGATATTACTACTACCTAAGGATATTGTCACAGTGTGAATTTGGACTTCAGTGGCTCTATGACTTCAGTGGCTCTATAACTCCTAAACCTACCTGGGTCATTTTCTACTATTTTGTGGGTTTTATGCAGATCAAACGATATAAGGTATATGAACTGTTCTATAAACACTAAGGCAATATAACAATATAAAGCACTATTATTCTAATACATTGGTTTCAACAGATCTCCTTGAATACTTGAAAACAAAAACACTTACCAGTACTTGGATTCTCTGCCAATGAACTGTACCATGGATCTCAGAGTGATCACTACAGAACACAGAAAATAATTTTTTTTTAGACTTCCGAGATAAATTTTGATAGCCCTGGGGGAAAAAAAAAAAGGTTTTCCCACCTAAAGCCACTTTGCTTTCTGGATAAATTGGATAAAAGCCAAAACATAAAGCAAACAAAAACATGCAGGCAGGGCACTTTCCTGATTCCCATGCCAACCATCTAAGCCGTCAGGAGAGATCATGGTATAGAAGAGAAAAGTCAGATTTCAGTTATCAATTGCAAACATACCATGGAAGGGATGTGTGATGAGGGTAGCAGCAGAACGAGCCAGCATCTCTCGTGTTGTCTAGAAACAATCAACACACACTTCTGAAATCTAAATAAATGACACTCAAATTCCTGTGAGAAGTAATGTGGGTGGATATTACAGAATAAGAAAGTGAGCGACCAGCACCCGTGCCCTGAAGTCAGGAAGAATAAGTAATTTAAATAACCACAATATAACACACCATCACCGTATCATACCTTTCATTCCCAGATTTCAATGTTACAGTTACTGCTTAAATTTTCTTGGCAGAGATTTATTATCTTCTCAATTTTTCATATAAGAAAAACAAAAGTAAAGAAACAGGGAGGGCCTGGCCAGTGTGGCTCAGTGGTGGATCGTCGACCTATGAACCAGGAGGTCACGGTTTGATTAGTGATCAGGACACATGTCCAGGTTGTGGGCTCAATCCCTAGTGTGGGATGTGCAGGAGGCAGCTGATTGATGAGTTTCTCTCATCATTGATGTTTCTTTTTTTAAATATATTTTATTGATTTTGTACAGAGAGGAAGGGAGAGAGAGAGTTTAGAAACATCAATGAGAGAGAGTCATCGATCAGCTGCCTCTTGCACACCCCCTACTGAGGATGTGCCCGCAACCAAGATACATGCCCTTGACCGGAATCGAACCCGGGACCTTTCAGTCCCCAAGCCGATGCTCTATCCATTGAGCCAAACCGGTTTCGGCTCATCATTGATGTTTCTATCTCTCTCTCCCACTTCCTTCCTCTCTGAAATCAATAAAATAAAAATAAATAAGTAAAATTTTAAGAACAAGGAGAGTCATCAGCAGTCGCTGAACTGGAATAAAAACTATGAGGCCTGTATTCAGATTATTAAGTGGCTCTCTCATTGTGAGTGATTTCAGAGACTCATAACTATGCTAGACAAATGTGAGGCTCAATTTTATCTGTACCAACATCTCTGGGAGATCAAAACTTTAATTTTTTAATTTTTATTATTATTATTATTTTTTTTACCACATCCCATAACCCTGTAGTATCTTAGAGCTGCTATATTTATCCTAATTTATCTTTCTTTTTACAGAACTCCATTTAAAGGTAGTAAAGAAAGCTAAATTACAATACTTGGAGGCAGTTATAAACAGAGCAGCTTATTCATTTTTGCATGTAAACATTATCTTCAGTCATTAAGTTAAGACATTTCTCACTCCTATTCTTGCGGTAATACTGAAAAGATCCTATGAGGCAGGATGGGTAACTAAAGTTAAGAAAAGACAAAATACCTATCTCAACTTTTAAGGAAATTCATTCCAAAGAAAACGAAGTTGATTCATCTGACGTCTAGACCCACCGTAAGGTTTGTTTTTTGGAATATATATTTTAGACGGCAGCATTAACTAGAAAATTGTGACCTTACTAAAGACAATTAGACAATGTAAAGACTAAGAAATAAGAGTAGTTACGAAAGCCATAAATATTAAGTCAGGAATGAAACAGACTCCAATGGCAGAGATTAAGAGTGGGATGTGGATGATGAGGAATCTTCCAAAGTCAGAATATTGTTGCAAAAGCATTTCTGGATATATATTGTAATATCCAACACACAAAGGGCCTGGCCACTATTTTAACAATTCTGTACCAGAGAATTTTAACTCTACTCTTTTAGTAGAAACCTCTTCAATTTTAAAGATGAAACAAGTGGCAAAGTTACGTTTCCTTGAAATGTACATCTTCAAAACAGCAAGCAATGCTTTTCTTCTTCTTCTTTTTTTAATGTTTTATAGATATATTAAAGACCAAATTATACTGAAGGTTTAATTCCATTTGGAACAGACACTGCACAGACAGGCCTGATGATCCTGATCCTACAACCGCCACACTGCAAATCCTCTGATTTAGGGAAATAGCATAGGGCATAACTCATCTCTTACCTCCTTGATAACGTGGTCGAAGGAAGATGGGGCTTCTTTCGGTACACTTCCTGGTCCTACCTCCTGGAAATCAAATAAAAGACATATCTTGATGGTTTTAAATAGAACTGTTAAACAGGAGGTCACCCTGTATGCAAACATTCACTGAAATGAAAGGGAGACTGTGCTTGCCCCTTCTTCAAAGAGGACCAAAGAAGAAGGGAATAGGCCCATGCACACAAATCAGCTCCAACGTACCTCAACCTTTTCAGTTTCCTGGCAATGCTGCAAAGGAAGAGAAGAGAAAGGATGATAAGGGCTATCACAATGTCACCGAGAGAGGACATAAAATGAAAACTCTATGGTAGAAAATATAACTTTTTTTTTTTTTGGCTGCAAATTTCCCATTAACTTAAATTTTAACTAAATTATAAGGAAGTAGCTCTAAGACAATTTTGTTTCTAAGTTTAACATATTAGTCAGCTGAAGGGACAAGCAAATGCTCAAGAAAACTCTTATCTAAAAGGAGAAAAAGGAAAACAAAACAAAAATCTAAGAACATCATTTACTGAACATATTTAACAAAAAAGAAATTGGTTAAAAACATAGCCTAGGAATAAGGCAATGGAAAAAACCTCCTGTCTTTCACAGAGAAAAGCAGGACCAATACCAAATTAGGGCAAAACTCTTTCCTTCACTGTACAAAAGAGAACTGGTGCTAAGTCTGAATCGCTGAAATCGCCTCACATTGTCTTTTGTATCTCTTTCCAAAACAAGCAAGAGCCTTTTTTTTTCTACCAGGGAAGAAAGCATGAATACTGATGGAGCTCACACTATATTGAAAGAGGAAATAGCATTTGTGGGATATTTCAGAAATAAACGATGGGCTAGGTGAAATGAAAGACTCAGACAATTAAGCTCCCAGTCATATCAGATAGATGGTTACTATGATTAAAAAAAGACAACACTTTATCTTGTAAAAAGAATTATGTTTTTAAAGATCAGAGGCAAGAGAACAAAGATCAAGATTAAACAAAATAGTGTTTTTGGTCAATTAGAGGTCTTTGACTAGAATTAATTGTAATAGTTCTGGGCATGTTTAAAAATTTTCACTTATACTTTGCTTTTTATTGCATTAATAAAATTTTCTGCCTGTCATGTCTACATTATTCCAAACAGATTTCAGTTTAACTCTTGTTCAGGTACATAGAACTCTTTCTTATAAAGCTTTACAGTTGTATCAACCCTAATTTGGTGTGTCTTCTTGACTGCATAAACTGTTTTTGATACTAAATGTAGTACCAATCCATTTATTTTCATTTGACTACACGTGAAACACATATTCCAATGGATATTTGGATACCTCAAGTTTGTCCTACTTTCCTTTTACATAAAGGAACTTGGTTTCAAGCAATAATTTCACTTTGCTCTCAGTCTATACCTAAACCTCTTTTGACTACATGACAATTGCCTTTATGTATGTGAATCTCATTTAGGTAACAGCAACACTTTTAATGAGCCCAGAGAAGGGTGTGACTAGAAAAGAAACAGTAATCACTCCACCAAAAAAACATTAATACTCCATCATTCTGACCCACAGACTACCCGGAACTGGGCTTCTAAATTCAGTCCACAGGCATGACAATAGGAATAATATAAAGAGTCCAGCTGGTATGGCTCAGTGGTTGAGCATAGACCTATGAGGAGGTCACAGTTCAATTCCCAAGTCAGGCAGCTGATCGATGATTCTCTCATCAATGTTTCTAACTCTCTGTGGGCTCAATCCCCAGTAGGGGGCATGCAGGAGGCAGCCAATCAACGATTCTCTCTCATCATTGATGTTTCTCGCTTCTCCTCTCTCTTCCTTCATCTCTGAAATAAATAAATATATATATATTAAAAAAAATAAAAAGAATAACATAAAGAATACTAAAATAACTGGAGGGTGAAATAATTTCCAGGTGAGAAACTGACTGAAAAACCTCTCCAACTCAAATCAAGGCTGAAAAGCACTTAAAATCTAAGCCAACTAGATCATGCAACTATTTAATAAAATCATGATTTGCTGAGCAGATGATAAAACATTAGAACTGGGGCAATGTTAAAGCCTAAAAAACTACAAGGAGGATTATACTGGATACTATTTAAATAAGCCATTAGTAAATATTTAGAATTTAGCACATCTTATACATTATAGGTTGAAAGTATTATACTGATTTGGTTAGCAAACACTACTATATTTCTTGAGTTATAACACACCCTTGGTGCCAATAGAAGACAGAATAATTCATTAGGAAAAAAAAATTAATTTTGCATTCTCAATCATACTAATGCTGAATAACCTTCCCATGGACTTTTTAAATGATTCAAATTTGTACTCATAACACCTTTATAAATAGAGCAAAGGGCAATGCTGTTTCACCTACATTGTAATGATGCAACTGAGAAACCAGTACAATTAAAATTATATGCTTTAGGCCGGTTTGGCTCAGTGGATAGAGCGTCGGCCTGCAGACTGAAAGGTCCCAGGTTCTATTCCAGTCAAGGGCATGTACCTTGGTTGCGGGCACATCTCCAGTAGGGGGTGTGCAAGAGGCAGCTGATCGATGATTCTCTCATCAATGTTTCTAACTCTCTATCCCTCTCTCTTCCTTTTTGTGAAAAATCAATAAAATTTATTAAAAAAAAAATATGCTTTAGCATTTGAAGTGAAAAGAAGCTGGTAAAACAAAGGACCACTAAAAAATAAATAAATCTGACTTTGATGTTTTAAAAAACATTATCAAACATCTCATACATACAGAAAAATTAAGAAAAACAATTCACCTTTATATCCACCACCAAGGTTAAATAGATGTTAACATTTTGCCCCTTTTGCTTAAGATCTCTTGCTTTCTTAAAATAAAATGCCACAGTTATAACTAAATTCCACCCTTACCTCTTCTCCCTTCCCAAAAGTAACCACTATCCTGCAGTTGTATACTTTTAAAAATATATATATTTTATGGAGTTTTTATAGAGGAAGAGATAGGGATAGAAAGCTAGAAACATCGATGAGAGAGAAACATCGATCAGCTACCTCTTGCACACCCCCTACTCGGGATATGCCCGCAACCAAGGTATGTGCCCTTAACGGGAATCGAACCTGGGACTTTTTAGTCCGCAGGCCAACGCTCTATCCATTGAGCCAAACCGGTTTCGGCTACAGTGGTATACTTTAGTGAGGTTTTAAAACAAATTTTCAAATTTGTGCAAATATAACACAGATATAGAAACAGTGCACAAAATACAAATGTACAATATAACAAGTAATCAAAAGGCAATATCCATATAGCCATGATCCAGGTAAAGAAAAATCATTTGCATTACCTCAGAACCCTATGCAAGGTCCCTCTTCTCTCTCTCCCCACAAATAAGTATTATCCTGATTTTTATGTTGATCTTGTTAAAAAAAATAAAATTGTAACAGAAAGTCTTTTACTAGGGCTTACTCTAAAAATAAAAGGAAAATAACTTCAGAAAGAGTTATGTTTCAATCAGCTTTCCTTCAAAGAAAGGAAAATCAGCTACAAAGGGGATCAAATAAGTGTATTTAAATTTTGCTTGAACAACAGGTTCAGCCCTAGTCAGTTTGGCTTAATGGACAGAACATGGTCCAAGGACTGAAGAGTTCCAGGTTCAATTCTGGTCAAAGGCAGATTGCAGACTTGATCCTCAGCCCTGGTTGGGGTGCATGCGGGAGGCAACCAATTGATGGGTCTCTCTCACATCAATGTTTTTCTCTCTCTGTCTCTCTCACTCTCTAAAAATGAATGTAACAATATCTTCAGGTGAGGAAAAGAACAACAGGTCCAGAGGAAGAAGGGTGTATAAAACAAAGATCCATTACTTCATTTCACCCAAATTCCCTTTGGTTCCCAAGATAGAATTAAGAATGGGTATTTCATGTAAATGTTTTTTTTTTTTCTTCCCCTTATTGCCATTTTCAGGGACCTTAATGACTTCAATGTCTTTAAGGCTCATAACATGGCTTTACTATTGCCAGCTTTCTCTAAATTTCTGCACAACACATTCAGGTAAGCAGACTCATTGGCTGGCTTCATGTAAATGTTTTTAAAGAAGAAAAGCCATGGCTTATAAATATATATATTTGGAATGTATAAGTAGGACAAACTGCATAAAAGATAATCTAAATCTGTAGGAAGATATCTGAATTTTCGTCTTACCTGTAAAACTTTGCCATGGACCACAGTTCCGAGAACTCCTGAACACAGCCTTGGAGTTAATCCTGTGAACAACCCACGCTTCCCATCGATGCTCGCAATGTGCTGAGCTAAGAACACAAGTCAGAAATTTAAATTCCAGTTGAAGGAAAGGGTTACATAGAAATTTCAAGGAAATATGCTTTCTAACAATTTTTTTCAGTAACTCCTGCCTGTCATGATCCTCAAAGTCATCCATTTCAAATAAATCAAAGACACTTACCATAACAAAAGAGACCAGGAAGCTGACATACTTGCCGCCCAAAAATGTTTCGTCCAATTGTTGGAGGAAGAGGTTCATATCCCACCTTTCAAAACAAGAGAATGCGTATATCACCACTCAGCAATATTCCCCTGAAGGCCTTGGTTGAAAGGTCTTGAATTAAGAACAAAATTAAGGTTAACATTTAACTCAAGTTAAAATGCTGTGTATGTATTTCAAAGGGATGATAAAGCATCATTCTTGACAGTTTTGTTTTGTCATTTGATAAGACTGGTTTCAATGAACTCCAAGTTTTCTTTTGGCTCAAATTCTATAAGGCAAGCTATTTAGCTGAGATACACTAATATCAAACTGAAAATGGAAAAAGGAAACTTTTGTGCTAGGAAAGCAAATGTTTACCGAGGAGGCTCAAAAATATTTTCTGAAGAAAATCTAACACATTTCATATATTTGGACAAAATGAGAAGACTAAGCTAACAACTTCATATTTGGCTAGCAAGACAAAACACTCAAAACGCAAGTGCAAATATAGCTGGATAATTCACTTGGAGAATAATTACAAGATATGGCCATGTTAAACAGCAGACTGTCATTAACAACCAAATGACGGCCATTTCAGAGTTAATGATTATCATCTTATTTCTAAAATATATTCGTTTTAGTGTTTGAGAGAATGAAACCGCTGTAGGACACGGTTTGGGCTCTACTGCTGTGATCCTTAACCTGCTCAATTAAATAACTCCTGATGGAGCTCGCTGAAAGTGTAACTATGCAACTATTTTTAAAAACTGTGTATTTGGGAATTTTACCATAACCCCTGAGACACTTGGCAACACGTAGATTTTGTGTAATTAGGATTAAGGATATTCAAGTTTTTGAGGCAAAAGCTTTGAATTTCACTAGGAAACTACATTCTGGAAAAGTACTGAGCAATGGACTCACACCAGATTTACTGTAAAATGCTGTCATCGGAGATACCATCTGGCCACAAACCTGTCAACTCTGGTTTAGATGACAGTATACATTCCAACCCGTCTTTGTTCTTGGTTTAAATAACTTATTTTACAATAGCATTTTACATATAGAATCTGAATCCAAAGGGGTCAACTCAACAGCACATCATTTTGGTTAGCATTAACTCAAGAATAAGAAATGTGGTCCTTCCTCCCTAGTGTCTTGCATATATTTTTTGTTGTTGTTAATCCTCACCGGAGACTATTTTTCCATTGATTTTTAGAGAAAATGGAAGGGAAGGGGAGACAGAAACATACCCTGAGTGGACAGATTATTATTATCTCTGAATGCATAATAATGTGGCCACTCAGTGTATATTAGAGGCCTGGTGCATGAATTTGTGCATATGTGGGGCCGGCCAGCCTGGCCAGGGGGAGGGGACATGGGCAGTTGGTCGGCCTGCCTGCTGGTGGAACTCCTGGTCGAGGGAACAATTTGCATATTAGCCTATAATTATATAGAATATACACTGAGTGGCCAGATTATTATGCGTTCAGAGATCATAATAATCTGGCCATTCAGTGTAGATGTGAGAGACACACATCAATTGGTTGCCTCCGCACTCACCCCAACCAGGGCGGGAGATGGAGCCTGCATCGGAAACACTTGCCCTGGGACAGAATGAACTGGGACCCTTTAGTCCGTGGTCAGATGCTCTATCCACTGAGCCAAACCAGCTAGGGCGTGTCTTGCATATTTCTGACAGAAAGGTAGACTTCTTTTTTAAAAGATAATTGTTTTAAAAAAAATATATTTTATTGATTTTTCACAGAGAGGGAAGGAAGAGGGATAGAGAGCTAGAAACATGGATGAGAGAGAAACATTGACCAGCTGCCTCCTGCACACCCCCCAGCAGGGATGTGCCCGCAACCAAGGTACATGGCCTTGACCAGAATCAAACCTGGGACCTTTCAGTCCGCAGGCCGACGTTCTATCCACTGAGCCAAACCGGCTTCGGCAGATAATTGTTTTTTTTATTGATTTCAGAGAGGAAGGCAGAGATTGGGAGAGATAGAAACATCAATGATGAGAGAGAATCATTGATCCCCTGCCGTGACCTCCTGGACCAGGGTCACAGGGGGAGGCTCAACCACTGAGCCACGCTGGCCGGCAGAAAGGGAACTTCTAAAAGCGTCCACTTCCTGGCACAATTCATGATGTAAGTATGTCAACTCTCACCAAAGGTAAGCTCCCTTTGGTGAGTTCCCTCCCATCACAGGGAAATGAAAAAGGCAACGGGTAATACTCTCTAACTCTAACCCCAGCTAAAAGCTGGCCTACCTGCCTGTGACTATAATTACCCTTTAAGAATTATTTTACAGCACATTGGAAACTAACATGTTTCAACTCCGCTAAAACTCTCTCCGCTGAACTGATTTCCAGCTCGGACAGAAGTGATTTCGGCGTCGGGAGCCACATGAGCGGCCGCGGCCGAGGGCGCTGGGGGACCCTCCCGCAGGTTCCGGCCCCCCTTCCTTCTCCCCGCTGAAAGGCTCCTGTGTTGGGTATCTGGGGCTAAAATCTCGGAACAGAAGAGCGGCAGTAACAGTAGTCAAAAAATAAAATAATGCTAATAAAACGTTCGCTCTCCTCTAATTTCAAATTTTAACAGATTGGCGTGTCTTGGGTCTGGGCAGGAAAAGGAGGGAATACTAACTTCAGAGAGGCGAGGGGGTGGGTTGGGGAAGGCCTCGGAGACGAGCGGCCGAGATCCACCTCAGGGGAGAAAACACAAAGTTCAGAGGAGCCACCGGGCAGGGCAGGGCCGGGCCGGGCAGGGCGGCAGTTGGCGGCGGGGACGGAGCGGGCCTCGCCTCCGGGCAGAGCGGCGGAGCCCCCCGAAGGCCCCCAGCAGCGGGAGGGGGCGGGCGGTGGGAGCTGTCCCCGCGGGGAAGGACCGGGCAGCGGAGTAGCATCTCGGGCGGCTGAAGGCCCGGGAAGGCTGGAGCCGGCCGGCCCTCCGTCGCCGGCGGGCAGCGGCAACCGAAGAGGGGAGCCGGGCGGGGATGGGGAATGGCGACGACTCATACCTGGATGAGCACCTTCACGTACATGAGCGGCTGGGACAAGATGGTGAGACCGGAGCCCAGGAGCACCTGACCGGCCGCGTCCGCCATGATGGCACCCGCGGACGGACGGACAGACCGAGCCACCTAGCGACCAAGCCGGCCCCGGATCACTGGCCCGCCCGCGGCGCGCGCGCACGCACACCCAGCGGCGCGCGCCTCTCCCCCAGGCCCCGCCCACCGCACCGCCCCGAGAAACGGCTGACGCTCGCGCGCCCGCGCAAGGGTCTGGGCGGGGCCTACGGGCCTGGTGCGCATGCGTCTTGCCGTGGCGTCCGCGCCCTCCACTAGGAACGGCAGTTTCTCTTGCGCCTGCGCAGACCGGAAGTGCCCGGAAGTAGAAGAATGGGCGTGGCAATGGGGTGTGTGTGACCCTGACAGCTAAGGCAAGGTCAGAAGAAAAATAATGGGAAGGATTCTTCGTTATGACTCGCCTCTGCAGTTGGCATTTGGGCATCAGCAACATAAGATCCAAAGGGTATTCGGCGTTAGAACCATAAAAAACACACTAACTCGCCAACTAATGGCCAACAATAACTCGGGTTGCTATTCATGCATTCATTCAATTAATGTTAACTTCTCAGAAATGCTTTCTCTGGTCTTTCTGTAAATTTACCTCCCCCTGTTTCCTACCACGGCGTCCTGTAGCACATATCGTTGTAATTTATCTGTCTTCTCCACACTACGATGTAAACTCCTGAGTTTGGGAACTTTAAGCCTTTTTTCATTGTTGTATATTGAGCCTGGTACATACCAGGTGCTTATGAATGAACAAATTACTTAAGTGCCCATCAGAGTACAGGCTTTTAGAAGCAAAAAGAAAAAGGCATTGTCCTTACCCCTTCCGCCCCAACCCACATGTTCTATATCAAACAACACTTAGTGAGACAAAGTGGGGCACAGAGAATGAAATGCCAAGAAGACTTCATTTCCTTTTTCTGGCTTTCTTTAGTATCATAGTGATTCAGAAGTCATTTTCTCTTCTTTTGTTTTCAGATTTTGTATTGAAATTTAAGAATAACACTAATAACTACCTCTCAGGATTAACTGAAATTGTGTACAGAATAAGATCTTTTTAAAACTGTACATTAAAAGACAAAAGTTAGTTTTTATTAATATTGTCCTGTATTCAGCACAGTGCTAGGTGATATGGGGAGGCAGTTTACAGAACAGGAAGGAAGCTTGGTCTTTAAAGTTCAATGGACCTGCCGAAACCGGTTTGGCTCATTGGATAGAGCGTTGGCCTGCGGACTGAAAGGTCCCAGGCTCGATTCCGGTCAAGGGCATATACCTTGGTTGCAGGCACATCCCCAGTAGGGGATGGGCAAGAGGCAACTGATCAATGATTCTCTCATTGATATTTCTAACTCTCTATCCCTCTCTCTTCCTCTCTGTAAAAAAACAATAAAAATATATTTAAAAATTTTAAAAAATAATAAATAAAGTTCAATGGACCTGCTCCAAAGTCATCCTCTACCAGTTAGTAACTGTGTGACTTTAGGCAAATTACAGGACCTCTTTGAATCTTAGACAAATTAGTATTGTAATGTCTACTTCATACCTCTGTGAGGATTGAATGATATACCCATCCTGGCACACAATAATATATAACTGTAGCTTTTAGAATGGTAAGAAACATAAGTAGCTTCTAACTAAATCCAGAAATTTTTTTTAGATATCAATACAACTGACAATCTAAACAACAGTGTCTAACCAGGCAATGTCTGAGATCATTTAGCAAGGGGACTTTTAGTCATGAATTTGTATATTGATGGTGCCAACAAAATATCCACTGTCCCTGCCCCACTGATACCTGTGGGCCCTGAGAAGTACAGAGCCTCTGGCAAGAGAGGGTGGTTGGTGCAGGGTAGAAGTTGCCCATGTAGTTTGGGGAAGAATCTCAGAGGAAAGGGAGCTGAAGTCAGCAGCATAGATAAGAGAAGTGAGAAAAGGTATAGGGCCCTGGCCGGTTTTGCTCAGTGGATAGAGCATCAGCCTGTGAACTGAGAGGCCCAAAGTTCGATTCTGGTCAAGGGCACAAGCCGGGGTTGTGGGCTCGATCCCCAGTGGAAGGCATCCGATCCATGATTCTCTTATCATGGATATTTCTATCTCTCTCTCCCCCTTCCTTCCTCTCTGAAATAAATTAAAATATATTTTTAAAAAAAAGAAAAAGAAAAAATGTTTAGAGCTGCAACCCAATGTGATAGGAAGAAGGTGAGTCAAATGGGAAGCCTGGCAGGACCCGGAGTGACCCTTTCTGAACATGACACTAACACACTGACAGCACAGGTGCTGTGAGGGATCTAGAATACCTGTTCACAAAAGCTTATGCAGTTAACCAATCAATGGAAACAACTGGTTAGAGAGAAAGAATTTTAATCAATGGGTTTTAAAACTTACATAACTGTGCTGAACATAATATATGTAACATTAAATTTCGGATAATACATGAATTGTTTTCTGTATGTGGCAACACTACATCCTGAGCAAGTCTGAGATACCACAGTTTGACATCACTAGCAAGTTGTGACACATTTTTAACATGGCCCACTCACACAATATGTTTAAAACAGAGTTTGATCACTTAAAAATTGATTTGCACATAATTTTGGACAGGATATCTATTGGTTAAAATGAGGTATTTCTGTGCGGTAGTTCCATGAGAACACACTTGAACTTCTGATAAAGGAAGCTTTTCCAGACATCACAATGAAGCTTCATTTTATAAAATAATTTAATTCATGAGGTGTACATCTTGAAGGCATGCACACAGTGGAAGGTCAGTGCACGTGAATGCACAACACAGTACACCACCAACAAGCTTGGTTACCCATCACACAACTCCCTCATTACAAATGCGTCTCACCCAAAACATGCCAAGGAACCACCGTGTGGTGTGGCCCCACTGCCCTACGGGTATGTGTATATGTGCAAGGATGGGTACGCTTCCATCGTGGTGTGGCCCCTCTTTGTGGCAAGAAACCTGTTCCTGGACCAGTGTGGCTTCGTATCTGGATCTGGTTCTTTGCCGGTGTTTGTGCTTCTCTTTGAAGAGCATGTAAATGCTGGCTTTTCTCTCTGTGCAAACAAGATATAAAAGTTGAACTCGCTTTATGTTGTAATTTGTAAAGTTAGAGTAAGGATTCGGGTTTGTTTACAAGGAGTTAGTGAGAGGTAGTTGTTACAGGGCAGAGGAAAATCAAGCATTTGCCTTTGTCTCTCAGAGTGCCAGCAGTCTATGGGCAACATTTTAAAAATATATATTGATCAGATGATTACAGATGTTCCTCTCCCCCTTCCCCACCATAGCTCCCCTCCACCCAGTTCCTACCCCACCCCACCCCGGGACCTCACGAACCCACTTTCCATGTCCATAGGTATAAGATCTTTGTCCAATCCCTTCACGCACCCCCACACCCTTTCCCCCTGAGAATTGTCAGTCCACTCCATTTCCATGCCCCTGATATATTACATTCACCAGTTTATTCTGTTCATCAGATTTTTTATTCATTTGAGTTTTACATTCACTTGTTGATAGATATGTATTTGTTGTCACTTTGTTGTTCATAATTTTTTAGCTTTATCTTTTTTTTCTTCTTTCTCTTCTTAAAGAATGCCCTTCAGAATTTCATGTAATACTGGTTTGGTGGTAATGAACTCCTTTAGCTTTTTCTTGTCTGTGAAGCTCTTTATCTGACCTTCAATTCTAAATGATAGCTTTGCTGGGTAGAGTAATCTTGGTTGTAGGTTCTTGCTGTTCATCACTTTGAATATTTCTTTTTTTTTTAAAAAAAAATATACTTTATTGATTTTTTACAGAGAGGAAGGGAGATGGAGAGTTAGAAATATTGATGAGAGAGAAACATTGGTCAGCTGCCTCCTGCACACTCCTTACTGGGGATATGCCTGCAATCAAGGTACATGCCCTTGACCGGAATCGAACCTGGGACCCTTGAGTCTGCAGGCTGATGCTCTATCCACTGAGCCAAACCAGTTTCGGTGACTTTGAATATTTCTTGCCACTCCCTTCTGGCCTGCACAGTTTCTGTTGATAAATCAGCTGACAGTCGTATGGTACTCCCTTGTAGGTAACTAACTGTTTTTCTCTTGCTGCTTTCAAGATTCTTTGTCTTTTGCCCTTGGCATTTTAATTATGATGTGTCTTGGTGTGGTCCTCTTTGGATTCCTCTTATTTGAGGTTCTCTGTGCTTCCTGGACTTGAAAGTCTATTTCTTTAACCAAGTAGGGGAAGTTTTCTGTCATTATTTATTTTTATTTAAAAAAATATATTTTAGCTGAAACCGGTTTGGCTCAGTGGTAGAGCATCGGTCTGCAGACTGAAAGGTCCCAGGTTCGATTCCGGTCAAGGGCATGTACATTGGTTGTGGGCACATCCCCGGTAGGGGGTGTGCAAGAGGCAGCTGGTCAATGTTTCTCTCTCATTGACGTTTCTAGCACTTTATCCCTCTCTCCTCTCTGTAAAAAATCAATAAAATATATTTAAATATATATATATATGTTTTAGCCGAGGCCGGTTTGGCTCAGTGAATAGAGCGTCGGCTTGCGGACTGAGGGGGTCCCAGGTTTGATTCCGGTTAAGGGCATGTGCCTTGGTTGCGGGCATGTCCCCAGTGGGGGGTGTGCAGGAGGCGGCTGATCAATGATTCTCTCTCATCGATGTTTCTAACTCTATCCCTCTCCCTTCTTCTCTGTAAAAAATCAATAAAATATATTAAAAAATATATATATATATTTTTGATTGTTTTTACAGAGAGGAAGGGAGAGGGATAGAGAGTTAGAAACACGATGAGAGAGAGACATCGATCAGTCACCTCCTGCACACCCCTTACTGGGGATGTGCCCACAACCAAGGTACATGCCCTTAACTGGAATTGAATCCGGGACCTTTCAGTCGGAAGGCTGACACTCTATCCACTGAGCCAAACTAGTCGGCAATGTGCTTTCTTCTTTACCTCTCTAGTTGTAGTACTTCCACTCAGCCATCTTTCCTGTGGTTCTGGATGATAGTTGGTCTGTCTTTTAGTAGTAATTTTGATGTGGTTGTGGCAGGCAGTAAGTACTTTAGTCCTCAGGCAATGCTCTATCCACTGAGCCAAAATAGCTAGGGCTAACCCTCTTTTTTCATCACTCTTCAGTTTCTGTTATACCAGGTAGTTGGACTATCTTGCCACCCCATGTAGAGGGTCATTGCTTTAAGGGAAGGATTATGTCTTATTGTCCTCAAAGGGCTTGGCACCTACTAGGCTCTCCATAGGATACTGCTGAATAAATGAGAACATCAACCTGGCAATTCTCAAGCAACAGATTTGAAAATAAAGGAGGGACTTCCCCTTAGGAGAACTGTGGGTTTTATATCTAGTATACCTACACAATCCAGTGGTTTCAAATCTTTCCCTGGGCACGTGAGCTGCATCCTCCCACGGACACACCAGTGCTATTTGAAACAATAGCTTACCATCTGTCCACTTCTCTGCCTCCCTTTCAGGAAAGAATATGCAAGTGCCAAGGAACAAGAGCAATGGATAGGGGTAAATATGCGTCACGCTAACTTATTTTTTTTATTATTATATATTTTATTGATTTTTCACAGAGAGGAAGAGAGAGGGATAGAGAGCCAGAAACATCGATGAGAGAGAAACATCAACCAGCTGTCTCTTGCACACCCCCCACTGGGGATGTGCCCACAACCAAGGTACATGCCCTTGACCAGAATTGAACCCTGGACCCTCCAGTCCGCAGGCTGACGCTCTATCCACTGAGCCAAACCGGTTTTGACTCATGCTAACTTATTCTTCTAATGAAGCAAACCATTCTCAAACCTCACATTGAAGGATCCCTGTAACACGGTGTGTGGGGCACACGTCATAGCTTAAGGCGGCGCCCCTACCCTACCCCGCTGCCTGCTGATAGCTCCTTGAGGTGAGCACTGCTGCATTAGGCTATCACTGTTTTCCCTGAGACGCTGCCTGGAGTTACCAAATAACAGCTGCTTAACCAATGTTCGTTGGAATAAAGGTAACTTCTCAATGGCAAGCTGTTAGCTCTGGGAGGGCTGTCTGCGTCCTTTAGTACCTTGTGAGCTGTGCCCCCGGGTGGCCAGTGGTTTATAGCCTGAGGGTGCCAATTACCTTGGGCGTCCACCTGAGCAGAACAAATCTGAGAAGGTGAAACCAAATCACATAATACATTTCAAAACCAAATAAAGTAAGTCACCAGCATATAGATATAACATATATTAGGTGAAATACCTGCTTTCTTTCTTTCTTTTTAGTCAGAATCAAGCCAGTTGCCTTTGGTGGGTCCAGGGAGATGCCCTTGTCTCTTCCATTTAGCTGTGACTAGAATAAATGAACACATTCTCATTAAAATGTCTACTTGGATCAGAGTATTAGAACATACGTCCTCTGAGTGTTTCTCATGCATGTTGATTCATTATGATACTCTAACACAAGAAGAGAGGCAGGACACAAACAAATAATTCAAAGAAAATAATTCAAATAATTCAATAATGTTTATTGAATACCTACCATGTGCCAGGCCCTTTACACACAGATTCACATCTAATATTCTCAACCAAGCTTACGTTGTTGATATTATTACCATAACTAGAGGCCTGGTGCAGGAATCCATGCACAGGTGGGGTCGCTCGGCCTGGCTGGTGATTGGTGCCGATTGGGGCCCATCTCGCCCAGTCCTGACCAGGCTGATGGGGGCCGGCCGTAGGAGGATGGCTGTGGGAGCACACTGACCACCAGGGGGAAGCTCCTGCATTGAACGTCTGCCCCAGAGTGGTCAATGCATGTCACAGCGATTGGTCGTCCAGTTGTTATGATTGTTTAGGCTTTTATATCTATAGATATTTTAGATGCAGAAACGGAGTCCCAGGGTGGTAAAGAATCTCACAGAAAATTACATAGGGGGCGGAGGGTGATGTTTGAACTCAAGACAGACTTCAGAGCGGTTTCCTTGTCACTATTACACTAGACCCCAGGTGTCCCTCAATACTGAATGGAGATGGCTGTGCCTGTGAGGGTTCCTCAGTGTGACTCAGCGGGGCCCCATTATCTCCCTGTTACTCACGGGGTAACATTCTGCCAGAGGAGGGCCAATGTTACACTCCACCCACTAAGAATCAGCTACTGTTGTACCAGAACTTATATTTATTCATAAAAGAACTAGGGACTTAAGAGCCGCAAAACTCCAAAGTACCAAAAGCTGGTTAGGTGCTTCTCCGTGTTCCCTGCTTCCTATTCTGTTGTCATTTGCTGTTTACTTGTCACATCCCCAACCCAGACTCTAAGGTCCCTGAGGCAGGGATAGTGTTTTGTTCAATGTCATATTCGCCACACCCAGGAGAGGGCCTGGCGCATAGTGCTTACACAATACAATTTGCTGAATTAACAGCTGGATGGATGGTAAAACGGCCTGTTCTTATGTTTCGGGTATAAAGTCACAAATCGCCAATATTTGGTGTCGGACCTCAGTGGTGTGTAATCTAAAGCACAGCCAGTCTTCCCACCAATTTAAAGTTCCCCTGCTCCCAGTGGCACTGGCAGGCAAGGGTGACACGGAGGGCTACTGCGTTCTTCGCCCTGTGGGGGAGACATACTGATTGGAAAAGTCAGAGAATCGGTGTGACAGAGAGTCAAGAATGGACCAGAATATAGAGCCCTGAAAGGAATTCATGCATATGGGGGTCATTTAATTTTTTAACAAATGAGTCAAGAATATACAACGGTGTTGCAAAAACTAGATATTCACATGTAAAAGAATGAAACTGTACCCCTGTCTTACACCATTCACAAAAGTCAACTCAAAATAGATTAAAAACATACATTTAAGACCCGACTCTCTAAAACTCCTAAAAGAAAACATAGGAAATAAGCTCCTTGACATTGGTCTTGGCAATGATTTTTTGGTTTTGACAACAAAAGCAAAGAAAACAGAAGAAAAAAAAGAAACAAGTGAAACTACATCAACTAAAAAGCACAGCAAAGAAAATAAAAAAAAATGAAAAGGCAATCTACTGAATGAGAAAAAATATGTGCAAACATATGTGATTTGGCCATAATAAGGAAGGGAATTCTGCCATTCGTGACAACATGGATGATCTTGGAGGACATTATGCTAAGTGAAATAAACCAGACAGAGAAAGACAAATATTGCACTTATATGTAGAACCTGAAAAAGCCAAACTCATAGAAACAGAGTAGATGGTGGTTGCCAGCGACTGGGAGGTGGGGCAAATAGGGGGAGGATGGTAAAAGGGTACAAACTTTTGGTTATCAGACAAGGTGTGACGATCTGATGTATAACATGATGACTATAGTTAATAATACTGCATTGTGTAATTAAAATTTGCTGAGAGTAAAACTGGACATGTTCTCACCAAAAGAAAAAAAGATAACCATGTGAGGTGATGGATGTGTTAGTTAACTCAATGGTGAGAATCACTTCACAATGTATACACATCAAATCATCACATTGTACACTTTAAAAAATTACAAAAAAAGTTTTAATACATTTTTTTCCATGAGTGAATAAAAAAAAAAAAAGTCAAGCAAAAACATTACCTCATAAGGACATATGCACCCCTATGTTCATAGAAGCACAATATACAATAGCTAAGATTTGGAATCAGACTAAGTGCCCATCAGCAGATGAGTGGATTAAAAAACTTTGGCACATCTACACAATGGAATACTATGCTGCTATAAAAAGGAAGGAACTCCTACCATTTGCAACAGCATGGATGGAGTTGGAGAGCATTATGCTAAGTGAAATAAGTTAGTCAGAGGAAGATAAATATCACATGATCTCACTCATTTGTGAATTATAATGAACAACATAAACCGATGAACAAAAACAGATCTAGAGACAGAGAAACATCCATCAGATGCTCAAACCTTAGAGGGAAGGTAGGGGAGGGTGGGGGTAAAGGGGAGAAGGACTTGTATGCATGCATATAAGCCTAACCAACAACACAGACAACAGGGGGGTGAGGGTGAGAGCAGAACTTGGGGGACAGGGGAACATTGGGTGGATAAGGACACATGTGTAATACCTTAATAAAGAAAAAGAAAAACCAACAGACAAAAAAACATTACCTCATTCATCCTTGGTCTTTCACTTTTTACTGTTGAAGAACTGGGATTCTCAGAAATTTTTAAAAAGGTAGGCTGCTTTTGCATCGTGGAAGCAAATCCTGGCATTTTCTAGAAGGATTAGTGTAAAGAGAATGTTTTTCAATTGATCGATTGCAATGAATCTGCTCATAATTGACCCAATTCACCCAAAAGTAAAACTCCCATCTCTGAAAGCGTTTTCACCTTTAGAAAGCAGGGGGTATAATGTAGGTACATCAGCTGGGAGAAAGACAAGGAAGGAGCTTTCCAGGGGTCTTAGCCTGGGCCAGGCCTGACCCCTCAGCACCCAGCAACCCTGAGCAGCTTCGGCCACTCCTCTGCCAGCCATTCCACCACTTCCCTCTGGAAACCCAGACGTGGTCAACGCCCAGACTTGCAGCTCCAGAGCGCACAGAGGACCCGTGGGCCACGGCTGGCAGCTGCTCAGAGATGTCCAGAGGACCATGAGAGAGCTCTGAACTCAAGACAGAAAGCTTTCACCTCTGACCCCCTTCTGATTTAGGGTAAACCTTAGCCCCCAGTCCTGCCGTGAATGGAAGCCTCTTTAACTGGACAGGAGAAGCAGGCAGCGCAGCAGAGCTGTCTTACCAGGGCATCTTCTGTTGACTTGAACTCCTGCATCATATTATTTTTCTGATACTGTTCATTTCGCTGTTTCCTCGTCTGAAGTGGCTTCTTCTTTTTCTTCTTGTACACTTTCTTCTTATGATCCAACTATTTTAAAAAAGTGTAGAGAAACTAGTCAGTGAGGATTCCAGAGGACTCTCGTCACACAACACTCAAGACACGACGGCTAAGCCAGTGTGCGGCCCTCAGTGTGAAGTTGTTGGCTTGAAGAACAAATAGTTGTTACCTCCTTACCAGAGGCTGTTCCCCATTCAACAACCCCCAAATCCGACTATTATACATATACTAGGGAAGGGGTCCTACACCAACGACCAAATATTTGTGATTTATAATTTAAAAACAGATTACTTGCCAAAACCTGTTTGGCTCAGTGGATAGAGCATCGGCCTGCGGACTGAAACGTCCCAGGTTTGATTCCGGTCAAGGGCATGTACCTTGGTTGCGGGCACATTCCCGGTGGGGGGTGTGCAGGAGGCAGCTGGTCGATGTTTCTCTCCCATCCATGTTTCTAACTCTCTATCCTTCCCTCTTCCTCGCTGTAAAAAAAATCAATAAAATATATTTAAAAACAAAAAACAAAAACCAGATTACTTATGGCAATAATGTCAGGTACAGACAATACTGATTATTTGATGTGTGGTTAAAAGATTCAGTTTGGGGCCTGGCTGGTTTGGCTCAGTGGATAAAGCGTCAGCCAGCAGCCTGAAGGTCTCAGGTTCAATTCCAGCCAAGGGCATGTACCTCAGTTGTAGGCTCAATCCTCTGCCCTGGTTGGGGTATGAGTGGGAGGCAACCAAATGAAGTGTCTCTCTCACATGGATGTTTCTCTCTCTCTGTCTCTCCCCCTTTCTTCCACTCTCTCTAAAAATCAATGGAAAAATATTCTCGGGTGAGGATTAACAACACCACCAAAAAGGTTCAATTTGGTTGTTACTTCAAGCTCAGGACAAATTTTCTAGGTATCTATGGTGTGGTGAAGCTTAATCTGATGTTGCTGTAAATACAGTTGAAGAAATTGTAAGGCTGAGTATAAATTGGCTGGCTCCTCCTGACAGCCTTAATCTCACTTTATGATGGAGATATTTCTTAATGCAATTAGGAAATCATGTGAATAATAAACAATAAGAAATATTTTTTTTATAAATATATCTTTTTAAAAAATATATTTTATTGATTTTATACAGAGAGGAAGAGAGTGAGAGATAGAGAGTTAGAAACATCGATGAGAGAGAATCATCGATCAGCTGCCGCTTGCACACCCCCTACTGGGGATGTGCCCGCAACCAAGGTACATGCCCTTGACCGGAATCGAACCCGGGAACTTTCAGTCCCCAAGCCGACACTCTATCCACTGAGCCAAACCGGTTTCAGCCAAGAAATATTTTATTGTTTGTAAATATCATCTTTTATACCACCTATGTAAGAAAAAGTCTGTGAACAGATGGGGCAAAAAAAGTTACATAATAGCTGAAACTGGTTTGGCTCAGTGGATAAAGCATTGGTCTGCAGACTGAAGGGTCCCAGGTTTGATTCTGGTGAAGGGCATGTACATTGGTTGTGGGCACATCCCCGGTAGGGGGTGTGCAGGAGGCAGCTGGTCAATGTTTATCTCTCATCGAAGTTTTTAACTCTCTATCTCTCTCCCTTCCTCTCTGTAAAAAATCAATAAAATATATATTTTTAAAAAGTTACATAATACATGAAAGTATAAAAAACTATCTAAGACTACATGAATAAAGAAACACTTTTTAGTCATGACAAGTAGTTCAGTTGGTTACAGCATCGTCCCAACATGCCAAGATTTTGGGTTCAATTCCCTGTCAGTGCACATACAAGAATCAACTAATGAATGCATACATGAACGGAACAAGTTGATATCTCTCTCTTTCTCTCTCTTTCTCTCTTTCTCTTCCCTTCTCTCTCTAAAGTCAATCAATAAAAAAAAATGTTTTAAATAAATGCTTTTTAAAAAAAATTATGGGTCATTTTTTTTAAAATAAAAGAACTAAAAACAACTTTAAAATGTCAATTACAATTTACATTCAATATTATTTTTTATTAGTCTCAGGTGTACAGCATAATGGTAGATAATCATATAATTTACATAGTGGTCCCCCATTATTTCCAGTATCCACCTGGCATTATCCATAGTTATTACAATATTATTGACTCTGTTCCCTATGCTGTACTTTACATCCCCATGACTATTTTGTAACTGCCAATTTGTACTTCTTAAGACCTTCACCTTTTCTTTTTTACGTATTTATATTATTGTTTGTTTTTTTTACAGAGAGGAAGAGAGAGGGACAGAGAGCTAGAAACATCGATGAGAGAGAAACATCGATTAGCTGCCTCCTGCACACTCCCCACTGGGGATGTGCCTGCAACCAAAATACATACCCCTGATCAGAATCAAACGTGGGACCCTTCAGTCCGCAGGCCGATGCTCTATCCACTGGGCCAAACTGGTCAGGGCAAGACATTCACCTTTTCAACCCTCTTCCCTTCTGGCAACCAAGTATCAGTCATTTTTATAACCCATTTCTTAACATGGTTTTCACTTTTAGTTAAACTTTCTTTTTTCCACTTTCAGTTAACTGTGGAATAAATATGGAGTCCTCACACCCTCCCCCCTAGATTTTTAAAATATATTTTATTGATTTTGTACAGAAAGGAAGGGAGAGAGATAGAGAGTTAGAAACATCGATGAGAGAGAGTCATCGATCAGCTGCCTCTTGCACACCCCTACTGGGGATATGCCCGCAACCAAGGTACATGCCCTTGACCGGAATCGAACCCGGGACCCTTCAGTCCCCAAGCCGACACTCTATCCATTGAGCCAAACCGGTCTCGGCCCCCCTAGATTTTTAAAATGAAAGTTATAACAGACAAAGACTTCATAACCAGTTGGGACACTATTGCTCTATTTTCTGCAGATCTTAGAATAGTTGGGAAATTCCATCACATTATCTAGTGATGTCATGCTTTTTTTTTTTTTTTTAAATTATTATCTGTGTACATATTTTAACAGTGCCCCCCCCCCCCCAACCCCTCATGTCATGCTTTTTTAAGGCTGCCACTCTTTGAGTATAAGAGTCTATCTAATCTCACCTCATCTGCTATGTTCAGGAGGTGAGCAGGGAGACCGTCTGAGAGGGAACTGTCAGAACCACTGGTGCTGTTTTCAAAAGGAGAGAAGAAAGGGAAAAACCGGTTACTGATGTCTGGAAGTATACCATTTACCAGACCATCTGCATGGGGTTAGCATATCTAGTCCACTATTTGCTCATACTATCTGTGTTTCAATTGCTAAGAATTCTTGACAAGCATATTCATTCATTCATTCATTCTGAATGCCGATTGCATGCCAGGCAATCATCAGGCACAGGAAACAGAAATGGACATGGCAGAGTTCCTGCACCAAGGAGTTTGCAATCTGTGTAGCAAAAAAACAAACAAAAAACAAACAAAACAAAAATAAAAAACATTAACCAGCCCTGGCCATGTGGCTTAGTTGGTTGGGCACTGATTGTCCCATGCACCAAAAGGTTGCAGGTTTGATTTCCGGTCAGGGCACATGAGAGGGTTGCCAGTTCAGTTCCGGGTTGGGAACAGCTATCAATTTTGCTCTCACATCTTGGTTCTCTCCCTCTCCTGCTCCCTCTCCCTTCCTCTCTCTAAAAATCAATGTTAAAAATCTTAAAAAACAAACAAACAAAACCACTATAAAAAACATACTAACCAGCCAGATGGGCAGAGCTGCCCTTGGCAGCACTGTGAGAGGCTGTGGGATTCTCACTATGCAGCCCTAGAGAATGCCAGGGAACTGTAATTTGTTTAGAAGCAGGGACTCTGTCTCATTCATTCCTGTCTGGCCAGTACCAGTTCAGAGAGCCAGGATCCTACCAGGTCGTCTTTAAGAATGTGTTCAATATATAAATAAATACATTTAATATAAAGACTCTATAGGTCAGAGACCAGGAATATTACTCTCATCACCCCAATTCACCTTCCAAAAGTTCTGGGTGCATGTCTAAATTCGTCACAAATCCTCCCCCACAAACTGTCCCGGCCCCCAGTCTTCAAGGTCTAGGATGAACGAGTCCTCAGATAGCAAACCCTTTCTTCCTTTATCGTGTGTCACATGATCTCTTCCCCTTTGCTGGGGTGTAGCTGGCGAGAACTGAGAGCTGTGCTCTGCAACATGAGCTCCATATAAAACAATGTTTTCGTCACAAAACTCAAATCTGGGAAAAGACAGCATTTCAAACCACCCTTTTGCTCAGCCCTTTCACTCTGTTCTTGCTCCCTCTCCCTCCCACCAGTGTACCATACCAGGAGGAGGAGCCTGACAGGAGACAGCGGGAAGAAAGCCCCCCCCCCCCCTTCTCTGATCTAACTCTCAATTCCGGGTTCTCGTGGGGCTTTTCCAGTCTGAGGAGCAGCCTTTGAGGCCACTGACAACAGTGTCTGAGGTGCCTTTCAGAGGCAATGCAGAGCGTTGACCAATGGGATTAGAGCATTAGATGCAGAATGGCCTGGAAATGCTCAAAAAATGCACACACCCAGACGGAGCAAATGCCAACTGAGCTTGGACACTCAGTCTGTTTTTCTGTGAAATGGTGAGAATGGAAAGGGGGTTCCTGATGCAGAGGCTGGCAAGATGGTTTCCATAATTCCTAACCCAATGCGTCCTGCTGAGCCAGCTGGAATGCGGTCTGTTTCTGAGTCAGTCCCCTGGGCTCTGTTTTATGAGTAGATATGCAGGGGACCTTTAGTTTTTGAGGGTGAAAGTGAAGCGGTGTTGGTGCACTTATCTTGGGGAGTTAGGCAAAGGATTCTGGGAGAATGGAAGAGGAGACCTGGTGAATGGGGCGCTCCACTGGGCCTGATGGTCTGTTTAAGGTGCCTAAGGCAGCATTTAGGAGACTCAGCCAGCAGGGTCAGATGTCGCTGTGCCACAGGGCGTGTGGGAGAGCCATCTGCTTCCCACTGTCCACACAGACTACAGTGCAGCCTCCATGCCCAGCCCAGAAACCTGACTGAGGGCAGCTGGTGCAGGCTCGAGGCACCTTGGCCAGTAAGCAGGAGTAGATGGTGCTCTTGCACACACGTGAGATACCCACCCACCTAAAGAGCTGTGGAGACCATGAGGTAGGGCTGAGATCTACATACTACATTATTTACTGAGCTCTCCCCAGGTGCCGGGTACTGTTGTAGAGATGCATGAGACATAGAAGTGAACAAAATAAAGATCTCTGGTGTTGTGAAACCTGCATCCTTGTAGGGGAAGATAACAAACAGGAGACACAATCAAGTTGTAAATGATACAGAATGACAGAGGTGGTAAAATGCTGTAGGTCAGAGACGAGGAACAGTACTTTCCTTGGTGCTCCGAAAGAGTCAGAGGACCTAAGGCGGAGAGGGAACGGCAGGATTACATTGAAGCCTGGCAGGCTGAGCACTGACCTATGAACCAGGAGGTCCCAGTTCAATTCCGGTCAAGACACATGCAGAGTTGTCAAAGGAATGAAGTGTATTTAAGTGTGCCTTGATTTATTTAATATTTTTGCACCCGAGGTTCAAAACCAATAAAAGAGCAGAGCAAACAAAAACAATTTTAAAAGTAAAACTTTTCTGATTTTTCTTGGAAATGAAGTTTGTTACCTGGATTCAATGTCAGACAAAGAGATGTCGTTCCACCGACTTTCTACATCCATATCTGGTTCAAGTTCATTGAATTTCTTATAAATCTCCTGTTGTAAGAGCTCTTTAAGCTCTACCAGACACTGCATGAACTGCAGGAATGAAAAAGGAACTATCTCTGATTATTTATTTATTTATTTATTTATCTAGTATTTACTGTGTATATGCTAAAAGGCACTTTATTGCTGGGGACCTAAAGATGAATACGAGGGGTGGGGAGGGCTAAGTTGGTTGGAGTGTCGTCCACACACCCAAAGGTTGAGGGTTCAATCCCCAGTGTGGGCACGTTTGGGAGGCAACTGATGTTTCTCTCTCACACTGATATCTCTCTCTCTCTCTCTCTCTCTCTCTCTCTCTCTCTCTCTCTCTCTCTCTCTCTCTCTCTGTCTCTCTCTCCCTCTCTCCATCTCTCCCCCTCTCTCTCCCTCTCTCTCCCTCTCTCTCCCTCTCTCCTTCCCTCTCTCCTCTCCCCCTTCCTTTCTCTCTAAAATCAATAAAAACATATCCTTGAGTGAGGATTAAAATTTTTTTTTAATTAAAAAAAAAGGATTAGTAAGTTGTAATGACTGCTACTAAGGACATGTTAACAGATAGCTACATGAGCTGTGGGAACACAAAGTGTTGCCATGTGGCCGTAAAAAAGAAGGAATTCTTACTTTTTGCAACAGCATGAATGGACCTGGAGATTATATATTATACTAAGCAAAATAAGCCACTCAGGGCAGGACAAATACTATATAATCCCACTTGTGGTGAAATCTAATGAACAAAATAACTGATGAATAAAACAGAAATAGGCATGGATACATTGAACAGACAGACAAATGTCAGAGGGGAGGGGAGTGAGGTGGACTGGATGAAAGAGGGTGACGGGATTAGACAAAGAACATACTAGTATATGCATAGGCCATGCACACAGACAACAATGAGGGCCAGAGGGAGGGGAGGGCGGGGTCTGGGTGGAGGTGGGCACAAAGTGGGGAAATCTGTAATAATGTTAACAATAAAAATAAAATATTAAAAAAAATAAGTGTTTTTGGGGCAGAACACTAATGAACACTGCTTTAGCCACTTTTTCCCCCTGCCCATAGCCAATTATAAACTTCTTAACCCAAAGGTCTGATTAATTTCATTTTATTTTAGAATAGTAAGGAAGGAAGTTAGAATGGGGTTGTTCAGATTTTGGCCAATGGCAACTCTGATTTAACGAGCCACGTTGTGGTCAAATTCTCCTTTAAATATATTTTTAAACAGTTACATCCAGTCCGGCCAGTGTGGCTCAGTGGTTGAGCATAGACCTATGAACTAGGAGGTTCAATTCCCGATCAGGGCACATGCCTGAGTTATAGGCTCGAGCCCTAGTGGGAGGCATGCAGAAGGCAGCTGGTAGATGATTCTCTCTCATCATGGATGTTTCTGTCTCTCCCTCTTCCTTCCTGTCTCTGAAATCAATAAAAAACATATTTTAAAAAGCCGAAACAGTTGCATCCAGAGTGGTGTCTATCAGGTCTTCCCAGAGCCGACGATTCTGATGGGGTCTGAGGGAGGAGTCACAGACCATGAGCACAGATTGCTTTTTGAGAATTTGAGCGATGAAGGGAAATAGAAATAACCTGCAGGAGAAACAAGGCCAAAGGACTGAAGATAGAAGCACCTTGAGAACATTCCAGTTGAGGGGAAGAGGAGGAAAAAACTGAGGATACAGAAAAGAGGGGAGGTTATTAATGAGGCAAGACCTCAGGGAGCTTGTAGGAGAGCGAGGCTGGTGCGCAAAGGGCAGGGTGAGTTTTGGGGAAGACAAAGGACAGCAGGTTTTCTGAAATGGGAGAAAGGGAATCAAGAATGAGTACTCCTTGCTGAAACCGGTTTGGCTCAGCGGTAGAGCGTAGGTCTGCGGACTGAGAGGTCCCAGGTTCGATTCCGGTCAAGGGCATGTATTGGTTGCGGGCACATCCCCGGTAGGGGGTGTGCAGGGGGCAGATGGTTGATGTTTCTCTCTCATTGACGTTTCTAGCTCTCTATCCCTCTCCCTTCCTCTCCGTAAAAAAATCAATAAAATATATTTTAAAAAAGAAAGAATGGGTGCTCCCATGGGTACGCCTGGACGTGAGGGGAGATGTGCTGAGGGGAAGCTGGAACAATGGCCTCTATCATCTTGGTGAACTGAGGTCTTACCATTTCCCGAGAGTGTGCCGGCTGGGCCTTTCTTATTGTCTTTGATCATAAAGGCTTCAGAAAAATACCAGAGGAAATAAAGATCACCTGACTGAAATAAAGATCACATGAGCTGACTCTGGACCCATGAGAAACTGGTCACAGCAGTGGCAGCACCACTCTTCTTGAAGCCCCGTTTTTACCTTGGTGGGGTCGGGATCACAGAAGTCCAGGAGGGTGTCGCAGACATGGTAGCCTAGGGACTTGAGATCCTCAGTGGTAAAATGAGTGTCTCTTTTATTGCCTGGAAAAAAAAAAACACCCCATAAACATTTCTTATGAAATCTTAATGAGCAAATAAATGCAGATGTAACTTGTGAATAGCTCATTAAAAACACCCCCTCTTATTCTAGAATATTATGCTTCTGGACAGGGTTTCTCTTCTAGTTTTAGGTTCGTTCAGAAGGATCTGTGACAGCGAAAATGTTTACAGTCGTGATGGCTATGATTGTGAAGCGATAGTTACTACTATAACGCTTTACTCTGTGGCAGGCACTCTGCCCGGTGCTCTCCATGCACTTGCTCATGAAGCAGTACCCACAACGCAGGAACTATTCCTGACATTCACAGAGAAGATGAGGTTCAAAGAATGAAGTAACTTACTCAGGACCACGCAACTCATAAATGGAGCGGAAATTCAAACGCCGATCTGCCTGACTCCAGGCCCTGAGCCACTATACTATATTGCCCCATCAAATGTCATATTTCACACTCATATTCTGGGGACTCAAATTTGGCATAAGGCGCAGACGAGAAAAGCCTCTAAGTCACTTCTCTCCTCAACACGTGTAAGGGCTTCCCCTCCCCTGTGCTCTGCGCGGCTCCCCTGGCCGTGCTGGCCCACGGTCTGCGGAAGTGAGCTCACCCAGGGTGGACCCGCCAAAGGTCGACTCCATGGTGTAGCTGTTCAGGATTCCCATCCGCCACATCACGACGCGTCCTGTTCCTTCTTTGCACTTTTGGACCTTAAAATTACAACTGTGAAAAGAGAACTGAAGAGAGAAATCCAAATCCTCTGTTAATCATAGACTGGCAAATGGAAGATACAGACGATTCATGGATATGGCACAAGAATGTTTCCCTTGGGAATCTATATATTATTTCCTAAAGTGTGTCCTCGGGATGCTAACAGGTGGTGTGGAGGAACACATGAGTTCCATGGTCATGTTCACCAGGGAGGTAAAGGGCTAGCAAAATGGCACGGGCTTCCTCTGCTATTTTAACCTATTAAATAGCACTTCTCAGACTACTTAACAGGTCACTGTGGACGGTGATGCTCCAAAGGCGAGAGAGCATGCTGCTTTTCGTTACCCACAAACCCTTCCTTCTCCTCCTCATCTTCTCCAGGGGCATTCTGCAGGACTCGTGTCTGTTTGAGAATACTGGCTTTCTTTGGCATTCAAGGCTAGTAGCCAACCTTTCTAAGATTTATTTCCTACCCCTCTCCAACTTGAACCCTTCAGTATGGTTGGGTTGATCCTCGATATGTGATTATTCCACTGTTTGGTCAATTTGCATACTAGCTTTTTATTATATAGGATAATTCACATACCATAAAATCCACACATTAAAAGTACACAAGTCCATGGTTTAAGTATATTTGCAAAGTTGTAATATAAGTTTAGAACATTTTTAATACCTTCCCAAAACTCAGTACCCATTAGCAGTCACTTCCTATGCTACTTGTCCCAAGACTGAGGCAATAACTAAACTACATTCTGTCTCTATAGCATTGCATAGAATGGAATCATGCAATATGTGGTGATTTTTTTCTTTCATTTTTTTCTTTCGCTTAGCATCGTGATTTCGAGGTTCCTCCATGTCCTCGCATATCAGCAGTTACTTCTTTTTATTGCAGAACCACATTCCATTCCCTCGACATACTGCGTTTTATTTATCTGCTCATCAGTTGGTGGACACAGAGTAATTCTTAAAACTATACCTTTCTAAATTATTTTATTGATTTTTTACAGAAAGGAAGGAAGAAGGATAGAGAATTAGAAACATCGATGAGAGAGAAACATTGATGAGCTGCCTCCTGAAAACCTCCTACTGGGGATGATAAAGCCTTCAACCAAGGTACATTCCCTCAATCGGAATTGAACCTGGGACCTTTCAGTCCATGGCCGGACGCACTATTCACTCAGTCAAACCAGTCAGGGCACCGGTCGGCTTGGGGACTGAAGGGTCCTGGGTTCGATTCGGGTCAAGGGCATGTACCTTGGTTGCGGGCATATCCCCAGTAGGGGGTGTGCAAGAGGCAGCTGATCGATGACTCTCTCTCATCGATGTTTCTAACTCTCTCCCTTCCTGTCTGTACAAAATCAATAAAATATATTAAAAAAAAAAAAAAAAAGAGAGAGAGAAAATGGCAAATCAAACACCATTACTGTGTCGGAGAAGCACAGAGTCTCCTTCCACAGTCAGCGAGCAGGAAATTACCTGTGTGCTTACCTTGTCTGGTGCATTTTTGCTCAACATGAAAGGAAAGACTCGCTCGTGAAGCCAGTACTTGCGATCGTTGCTGTTGCAGCCATAGAGGAAGATGTTGTTCTTTCGGCTGTGGCCATGGAAATCACAATACAAGAGAACCTCCCTTTCTTCAAGAAGTCTATGAAGGGGAACAAACAAAGGACTCAGTGGGCATCCAAATGCATGGATTTTTTTTTTTTTTTTGAGTCTCTTCCTAAGTATGCTGACACCTTCCCGTCTTAGAAAACTTTGACCTTTAATGTCCTTCCAAGGACCCTATCTCTACCCTCAGTCACTGCTGTAAACACGGCATCAGTACTCCTTGCCCCGGCCTGACAGGACTTGAGATGAGCTGACACGGAAAGGGGAGGTGGGTAGGCCTTGTGTAAGTGGACAAGGAAGTGGAGAAAATTTGCTGAAAGAAAGCTCACCCAGGTGCAGACCTGTGGAAAGAAGGGAAGAGGTAGAGAGGCTGTAATCGCAGGGATAAAAAAAAGACAGAACCAAAGAAAGCCTTGGGTCCTCATTTTCCAGGGCTCATTCCTCTAAGACTCATCTTCTTGACCTCCTGATCACCCAGGACACCTAATTCAACCTTCCAAATGTGGTCAGTGTGATAACAATGCTGCACATTAACAGTGTGCTGGGTACTATGGTAAGTAGATGACATGTTAGCTCACCATTTATATTTTCTTTTTTTAAAACAGATTTTTATTGATTTCAATAAAAATTGAAGGGAGAGGGAGAGATAGAAAATGTAAATGGTAAGAGCCAGTTTGCATGGCTCAGCGGTTGAGCACTGACCTATGAATCAGAAGGTCATGGTTCAATTTCTGGTCAGGGCACATGCCTGGGTTGCAGGCTTGATCCCCGGTGTGGGGTGTGCAGGAGGCAGCTGGTCAATGATTCTCTCTCATCATTAATGTTTTTATCTCTCTGTCCTTCTCCCTTCCTTTCTGAAATCAATACAAATATATATATATATATATATATATATATATATATATATATATATTTTTTTTTTTTTAAAAGACTGTCTCCAAAGACATTCCTACAACATTAGGAGAGACCTCCTCTCTCCCCCTAGTCCCTGCCATTAGATAGTGCTCGCAGTAACCAGGCAAAGTCCAACAGAGGAGGGGACTCACCTCTTTTTAAAATTTTTTATAAATATATTTTATTGATTTTTTTACAGAGAGGAAGAGAGAGGGATAGAGAGTTAGAAACATCGATGAGAGAGAATCATCGACCAGCTGCCTCTTGCACACCCCCTACTGGGGATGTGCCCGCAACCAGGGTACATGCCCTTGAGTGGAATAGAACCTGGGACCTGTTTCAGTCCACAGGCCGACGCTCTATCCACTGAGCCAAACCGGTTTCAGCAGGGGGACTCACCTCTTGATCATGTTCCTGGTGTGCCAGATGCAGGGGAAAGACTCCCTCAGAATGGTTTTATAATGCCTGTTCAAGTCCCTGCCAGCCAACGAACACCGGTAATTCCCCACAATCACTCCGTCCGGATTTAACATGGGAACCACTTTGAAGACAAAGATGTCTCTGAGCAGCTGGGCATCTGGGGAGCTGCTAAGGATGAAGTCCAAAAAGCCTTTCATGATCCAGGAGCCGTTGCTTTCCCCAGGGTGGACCCTGGCGCTCAGGACCACGGCTTTCTTGGCAGCAGCCTCTTTCGCGGTTTGGGAAGGGTTGGTGATGGTGAGCAGGTAGACGGTGTTTCCCGCGAGGCTCCTGCATAGAGTCCGGAGTTTGCAGAACTGAGACTGGACAGGGTTTTTTGCCACGGACAGGAGGTAGCACTGCAAATCCGTGTATGTGTATGGGTAGAAGTGTGCAAAGAAGCAAGTGTCCTGGTCGTGTGGAAACTGAACGGTCCACGTGAGACAGTAAAAGGACTGCTGCCCGTTGTCCGTGCTGTTCTTGTAGTACTTGATTTCACTTCCTTCCCTCCTCCAGCCAATGCTGCGGGTCTCGGCATCCAGCTGGGAGTACATGAGCGGCTTCATCCCTATGGTGTAAAGGCTCTTGGGTTTTAGCAAGTTGACGATGGTGAAGCGATAGGTGGCATCTTTTCTGGTGTTCTGAACTCGAAAGTAAAACCACTGCGTGTGTTTGTTCGTGTAGAGGTCAGTTCGTAAGGTGAGTTCATACTCATAGGTGTCTCTGTGATGAAGAATATAGAATATCTCTGTAATAACTCCCTCAAAAAGTAATCTGGGAAAACAGTCGTTCCCCCCCCCCCCCCCCCGATAAAAATAGATCTTATTACAACAGAAAGGCTGCGACATCAAACGTTTGTTTTCTAATTTACTTGGTTCTCCATCTCATATGTTAGGCTCACAGGGACTTGGGGGAAGAACGTGCATTGGGTGTGGGACAGAAGAGTCTCATAATTCACACGCGGCACCGGATGTTTGGGCGCGCTGAGCTTCCTGGTGCCTTTCCGGAGCCTAGAATGTGGTTTCTAACCACTTCAATCCTTTTCCCCGAAACGCACTGAACTCAGGGGAGCTGGAGCCCTCTGTGGGCTGTACCTATATCCTGGACTCTCCGGCTTCCTGTGCTATTTTTCTCTCTTATCATCAATTGTCTGAAGATAAGGGGGCTTTGCTGGAATGCATGTACCTTGTGGGGAAAAAAAACAGGCCTAACTTGCAGAAGAGGAAATACCAATGCCAAAAACATGAAAAGATATTCATCCGTATGCATCATTAAGGAAATACAGCTTAAAACAGGATGTTGGTCTTTTTCCCCTCCATCTCATCAACATTTCAACACTGGGAAACAGGCCCTCTCGTACACTGTTGATGGTAACTGAAATCATGCTGGAGGGCATTGGGGCAAAAACTAGCAATGCACAGTGTTCAAACCCTTTGACCCGCCAATTTTATATCAGAATTTGTTCCATTATACCACAAATACTAAAAAGTATTTTAGTATTCACAAGGGTGTTAATTCTGTTCATTCATTTAATAAAAAATTGTAAATGTCTTAATTTCTCATTAGGTGGGAATAGGGCAAATAGGTATGGAACATTCGTATATTGAAATAATATGAACTATTAAAAATAAGGACATATGTCTGTGGTATTGTCATAGGAAAACATCTAAAATGTATTAAGTGGAGCCCTATCTGATTTGACTCAGTGGACAGAGCATGGGGGGTCAGGGTTTGATTCTGGTCACGGGCCCGTTCCTTGGTTGTAGGTATGTGCGGGAGGCAACCAATTGATGTGTCTCTCTCACATCGATGTTTCTCTTTTGCTCTCCCTCTCTTCTACTCCCTCTAAAAGTCAATGGAAAAATATCCTCAGGTGAAGATTAACAAAAAAGAAATAAAATAAATTGTACTAAGTGGAAAAAAACCAATTTGCAAAAAGTGTCCAAATATATACACCATTACCCTATTTTTAAAAACAAGTAATTTGTGTGTATTACACACAGAGAGAAAAAAATTAATGCATAGACATCAAACTGTTATCAATAGCTGTGTCTAGGAGTCATGATTATAGGATTCAAAATTTTGTTATGTATTTTTATTAATAAAAATGTAAATGAGCATGAATTTCTTTTATAAGCAGAAAAAACAATTTAGGTAAATTTTTATTCGGGGGGGGGGGGAAATATGAGCTATAATTATTCCATTTCTTATCATAATCATTTCCCTTCACTTCTTTTTCATAAACACTCCTGGCTCCTATTATGATCCTTTTTGTAAAAAATATATATTTTATTGATTTTTTACAGAGAGGAAGGGAGAGGGAAAGAGAGTCAGATACATCGATCAGAGAGAAACATCAATCAGCTGCCTCTTGCACACCCACATTGGGGATGTGCCTGCAACCAAGGTACATGCCCTTGACCGGAATCGAACCTGAGACCCCTTAGCCTACAGGCTGACGCTCTATCCACTGAGCCAAACTGGTTAGGGTGTACTATGATTCCTGAAGACATTTCTCAGTCACTTTAATCACATCCCGCTGGGTAGACCCACTTTGTTACTCACACTTTGACAGCTTTTTGCAGATTCCCACTCTCAAACCTCGATTCAAACAGGAGAGTGCTATCTTCCGGTCCTTGCAGTGTGACCGCGAGCTCCTTGATCACGCCCCGCTTGCCTCCCACTCTGGAGCTGGTGAAATAGGAGCCTTTGGTGGGCACTGCAGGGGAGACAGACATGTTTAGCCGCATACCTGTCAGAGCCCATTCACCCAGCAGTATTCTTTGCGCCCCTCTGTCTTCAGCAGCACTGCTCTAGGTTAACAACAACGAATATTCAAACTTTCAGTTGTTCTTGCTGAGGCTTTTCATCCTAAAGTGTATTTCTCTGAAGGACTCTTTAGAGCACTTCCTTTTGCTACAGGCTACCCTTGTCAATACAGATACTGCTTTTGCCCATTTGAATACTAATTTAAGATGGAGAATTTTTATACCATTTTTTTTTTTTTACTGATTAAGGTATTACATATGTGTCCTTATCTCCCCAGTGCCTCCTAATCCCCCCATTCATGCCCTCAACGGCCCCCTCCCCCCGCCCCATGTCTGTGTCCATTGGTTATGCTTATACGCATGCATACAAGTCCTTTGGCTGATCTATCTCCCTTACCCCCACCCTCCCCTGCCTTCCCTCTGAGGTTTGACGGTCTGAAAGATGCTTCTCTGTCTCTGGATCTGTTTTTGTGCATCAGTTTATGTTGTTCATTATTTTCCATAAATGAGTGAGATCATTTAATATTTATCTTTCTCTGACTGGTTTATTTCGCTTAAAAGGATGTTGGCAAAGGGGAATATTCTAAACAAAGCATCTGAGAACATTTGCAACCTTATTTAAAAACCCAACAAATAGCACCTATCTATTTATTTAAGAAAAAGATAAGGGGAAAAACAAAAAAGAGAAAACATAGCAGATGCCATAAAATTTTTTTGATATATGTTTCCAGATTTAAATATAACAAAACAGCAGTTTGAGAAGAATTGGCATGGGTGGATGCCCCTGGGAAAGGAACCAAAATATAGTTCTTAGTGAAAAGAAAGATTACAATTGAAATTTTAACTTTAAAATGAAATTTTAAAAATGTATGAAATTTATCTAAATTTATATTATCTAAAATTTAGATTATAACCACAACTCCTTTCTAATACTTGGAATAATAAAGAATCAATTATTATTATTTTTCTTGGCATTGTAATTTTTCAGATAAATTCAGTAAGGGTTCCATATGACATCTTTGATTTCTGCCGTTACTTTTGCAAAACTCTCTTAGGACTTCGTAGTTTTCCTAAGGACCTCTCTTTGTACCACAATATTCTCATCCTTGTGTCCAGAAGAACCTATTTTTGTCATCTTTTGTTGATTTTGTCTTTGTCAATTGATAACAAATTTTCTAGGTTCTCATTTGTCAGTGGCTTTGCAAGTGTTTCAAGCAATTCAGCAACATTCATCAACTTCTATTTCATAAAATGCTGCATCTCTTGTTAAAAATTATAATTTCACTTCACAATTGATTTATATTTGCATTATATTACCAGATGTTAATAATATCCATCCATCAGCAAGTGACTGACACCACCAAAGATGCTGACCATGGAACATTAAATAGCAATATGTGTGGGGCCTGATTACATAAGTGGCCAGATCATTAGTAAATACAGTATTGCTCTGAAGACTTTTGCTCCTACGCAACCATGTCACTGGAAAGACTTTATAATAAATACTTGGATAAGAAACGAGAGTGAAGGAGAAATCAAGCATGAAAAGAAGTGGGTGAAAGAAGAAAACAAGCACAGAGGAAGGAACAAAAGCAGAGGCCAAGAGACCGTATTTTTTTTTTTTAAATATATTTTATTGATTTTTTTACAGAGAGGAAGGGAGAGAGATAGAGAGCTAGAAACGTCAATGAGAGAGAAACATCGACCAGTTGCCTCCCACACACCCCCCACCGGGGATGTGCCCACAACCAAGGTACATGCCCTTGACCAGAATCGAACCCGGGACCTTTCAGTCCGCAGACCGACGCTCTACCACTGAGCCAAACCGGTTTCGGCCAAGAGACTGTAAGTAAAAGCTGGGGCCCCTCATGGTTCAGTCTCCTCATGAAACCAGAGTACAGCCCAGGGATCGGAAGTTATTAATATGGAAATTCCAATGTTTTCTTGAGTCTCTTCGGTAATATTAAAGATCCAGTTCAGAGCTCGTAGTAACATTTCTCAAAAAACAAAACCAATTTCCTTCTTTCCTCCAATATTCTCACAGCATGTAGTTGCTGTGGGGCCCCTACGATGACAAACTCCCAAATTCCCCCTGGAGCCCCATCTTCTCTGCTCAGTTTTCTGCTTCTTTATTCCTCCACTTTGGTGGGCTCAACTCTCGCTGAATTTGTGGAGCTGAAACCGGTTTGGCTCAGTGGATAGAGCGTTGGCCTATGGACTGAAAGGTCCCTGGTTCGATTCCCGTCAAAGGCATGTACCTTGGTTTCGGGCACATTCCCAGTAGGGGGTGTGCAGGAGGCAGCCGATTGATAATTCTCTCTCATCGATGTTTCTAACTCTCTATCCCTCTCTTTTCCTCTCTGTAAAAAAATCAATAAAATACATTTTTAAAAAAATTTGTGGAATTTTCACCAACCCAGTAAGATCCCTCCCTATGACTAACCTAGGATCGTGACATTATTAATTCAAAATTTACTTCCTTTTCCTTGGGAAGGTTCATATTACATTTCTTGGCTCATTGCTCTTTAACATTACCATTCCTTTCTGTCATAAGTGTTAGTATTTCCACCTGCTCCACATGCTCCCTAGCACTTGTTATTGTCTATATTTTGAAGTTGATCCATTAGCTATTTTGGTGGGTGTGAAGTTGAACCATTCTTTCCATAAATACTATTTATCAAGTTGGTTGAGAGAATTCTCCTCGATTCCTGGCTTTCTGAATATTCTTATCACGAAAGGCTGAGTTTTGTCAAATGTTTTTTCTGCCCTGAGCTGGCTGTTTCTTTCCACTCTGTTCCACTAACGTAGTTATGCTTATTTTCTTACAGGGAAGCACCCAGGCACTCCTGGACGGACCCCCTTTGGTCATAGTGTATAATCCTTTCAATGTGCTGGTATTTTTTTGAAAAATGTTTCACTTATATGCATAAGGAATATTGATCTATAGTTTGCTTGTGATGTCTTTGTCTGGCTTTATTATGAGGACAATGTTGGCTTCATCAAAGAGAGTTGGCAAATGCTTCCTTCTCCTCTGTTTTCAGAGTTTATAAGGAATTAGTACAATTTCATCTTTAAATGTTTGATACAGTACAAACAAACCCTGTCAAGCCATCTGGGCCAGGGATTTTTTTTTCTTTTTTTTTTTTTTAAATATATTTTATTGATTTTGTACAGAGAGGAAGGGAGAGGGATAGAGAGTTAGAAACATCGATGAGAGAGAGTCATCAATCAGCTGCCTCTTGCACACCCCCTACTGGGGATATGCCCGCAACCAAGGTACATGCCCTTGACGGGAATCGAACCCGGGTCCCTTCAGTCCCCAAGCCGACGCTCTATCCATTGAGCCAAACCGGTCTCGGCTGGGCAGGGATTTCTTTACAGGAAGATTTTAAATGACTTATTCAATTTCTTTGTTGTAATCTCTTCAGACTTCTAATTTCTTCCTGAGTCAGTTTTGGTGACTTGTGTCTTTCTAGCAATTGTTCCTGTTCATATACGCTGTCTAATTTGTTGGCGTGAAGTTGTTACCAGCATTGTCTTGCAATTCGTTGATTTCTATAGAGTTGATGCTTATGTTCTCTTCCACTGCTGATTTTGATATTTTGTATCTCCTCTCCCTTTTCCTTGGTTGGGCTAGTTTGTCAATTTTGTTGATCTTTCCAAAGAATCAATTTGGTTTTTCTACCATTTTTTAAAAAAAATTTCTATTTCATCTATTTCATTAGCATCTTTATCACTTCCATTCTTCAGCTTGCTTTGGCTTTATTTTGCTTTATTTTAATTTATTAAGGCGGAAGCTTGGATAATTGATTTCAGATCTTCCTTCTTTATTTATTTTTCCTTCCTTTTTTTTTTTTCACTGTCCTAAATTGTTAATGATTTTACAAACATTACTTATATTGGCGGTAACGGTGGAGCTGGAGAGTAGTGTGCCTTCTCCAACCTGCACGGCGAGAACCACCAATAGTGTGGTGGGACTTGTGGCCCTTTCTGAGGCCACGGCTCTTGTGCCTGCAGATGTCAGCTCTCACATCTCCCTGTGCTTGTGGACTGGTTTGGTGACAGGATTTCTCCTGATAGCCTTATGGAATGGAGCCGTGAGGAGAACCTCAAAGAATTTGTGTGTGGAATCTTCACCAACCCAGTGAGAATCCAGGACTCTCAGAGGCCCACTGTGGTGCCCAGCTGGCTCCTCAGCAGCATACTGAAGGCTTCTAGCAAACTTGAGCTGGTTAGCACCATGATGGACAGGCTTCCATTGTCTGCACCCTTAGCAACAGGGTGTTTGTGGCCAACACGGCACACAGAGTCCAATGTGTGACCTAGTAGCCTTGCTTGGCCTTGTGTTCCAGTCTGCTGTGCTTATTGGGCTCGGTAGGCAGGGGTCCCAGTGGAGGGCAGAGAGCTGGCGCCCTGCCAGCAGCACAGCCTGAAAAGAAAGCACATTGCATTGGCCTGCTTCTTCCTCCATAAGGAAGCCCCCATCTTTGTTTACCTGATGGCTGTGGGGAAAGGAAAAGACTTTCTCTCACAAATCCTTTTGGGCTCCTCCTCTTCCTTTCAAATATATGTATTTAAAGCCATAAGTTTACCTTGCAGCTGCATCCCATAAATGTTGATATGTTGTTTTATTTTCATTCCAAAATATTTTTAAACTCTCCTTGTGATATCTTGAACACGTGGGTTACTTAGAAATGGGTGTTTCCGTCTTGTTCATCACTGTATCCCTAACACTAAGCACTGTACTTAGCATATGGCAGATGCTCAATTCCCAAATATCCAGAGATTTCCCAAATGTCATTCTGCTGTTGATTTCTAATTTAATTTTGTTGTTATCAGAGGACATGTTTTGTATCATTTCAATCCTTTTACATAAAAGGTATTAAGACCTGCTTGACAAACTAGCATATGGTGTATACTGGAGAATCTACCAGGGACTCTTGAAACAAATGTGTATTTTGTGGCTGTGATTGGGTACAGAGTTCTGCACATTTTTATATAAGAATAAAAGACATGCATTCTATCTCTAGGAAATCTTCTACATAATGCAGGAAACCACATGGTAAATGACAGTCATATGCACATTCTATAAAGTACTCACCCAGGTACATATAGCAGGCGGAAAAAAGAACGCATTTCCCAAAGATCCAACTCTGAATTTCAGGAAGAGGAATAATGAGGGAGAAGCTATAAAATGGACTTACATTTATTAAGAAAAAGGTACTGTCATTTTAAAAAATGATTGAAATTTTAAAGCTGATTATTCATGAATATCAGGGTTCCTATTCAGATTGGTTTGGAAAAGACGATTTATCACCGAATATGGATTTTCTAAAATCACATTTATTATAGAAAATATTTATAACCTTGTCATGATTAATTAATTACTCACTGTTCAGCTTAATGACAATACCTGAATCTAATTGGTAGACAACTGTGCCTTTTTCCTCTCCTATAATTTCTGGTACCTTTTCATTTCCTGTAGGTTGATAAAAATATTCTGGTTGAGTTGGAACTCTTTCTGAAAGAAGACATTTAAAAAGTACATAATGAGAAATAATACAGAACCACTTTGTCAGAACCTAAGTTTCTAATTTGTTTACAAGTTGTCTTGTTTCTTTCCATAAGACTATGAGGAGAATTTTAACAAAAACATATAAACTTTAAATAGAAGACTTAAAAGTAAGCTGGAAAAGTCAATACAGTTGCTGTACTAACTCTTCAAAATTTGGTCCTGAGCTTCCTTTTAAAATCAGGGAAATATGATCAGCGACATACCTTTTATTAACATGAGTATATCACTTGTTTCAGAGAAAACAAGGCTTTTTCATCACTCAATTCTGAAAGATTCCTCATATGAAACTTGGGGAACTCCTCCATATCATTTTAAGTGATGAAAGCCAAGGGCATATAAAGACACAACTCAGTAAAAGACAATGTCCTTTTCTTTTCTTTAAGGTAATGGAGAGTAATGAGGCTCTGACAATTCAGTTTAAATAGCAGGTACTTGCTATTAGATTTCCTTGAAATTTAAAAAATTGCTTTAAAAAAATTTAATGGTTTAGTGGATTACATTTTACACTTTTTATTTTTCCTTTTGGAATTATTTCTAAAAATTTCACAGGAATACCTATCTTATTCTATTTTATATAGAGAACTAGAAAATCCTATTGTCTGGCCTGCTCAACTCCGACTTTTATCTAAAAACTAGAGGCCTGATGCATGAAATTCCTGCAAGAGTAGGCCTTCCTTCCCCTGGCTGCCGGCACTGGCTCCCCTCTGGCACCCAGGTCCCAGGCTTCCTTCATCATCTGAAGGTCATCTGGAAGGACATCCAATCTAGTTAGCATATTACACTCTACTATTATAGATTGTACAGGATAGGGACAGATGACCTTAGGACTTCTCAGCTACTGTGCCAACTCTAAATGTGCATTCCCCTCCCCACCCACCACACACACATTTTCAAACACCCAAAGAGCAATTCTGTCCCAGTTAGAACACTAAGCCCATCCCTATATTTCAGTTTCATCTCATCTTTCAGGCCTAATGTTTCATGGTTGCCCAAACATGGCATTCTCTTTTTCTATTTCCTCTAATTGGAACACTTTTCTTTGACTCTCTCAATTGGATTACTTCTAACTTCTTCTTCAGATCCCAGCTGACATTTCAACTCCTTTTGGAAACTCTTACTGATCTTAAATGTTCTCAAGGGATCAAACTCTTTGCAATTGCCTGGTTGTATCTTTAACTTTCCCACTAGTCTATGAGCTCTGGGTATCTCTGTCTTGTTCATCACTGTAAATCTAACACTAAGCATTGTACTTAGCATATAGTAGAAGCTTTATAAATATTTATTAAGTGAATAACAAATGAGGAAAGGGAGAAAATAAGAAACTCCAGTTGTTTATCCAGTAGTCTAAAGCAGAGACATGATGTCTGGTAGATATAAGTTATTCCACCAATTAGAAAATTCCCCATTTCTGAAAATGCTTCATAAAATGAGTGCTGAAGCCGAAACCGGTTTGGCTCAGTGGATAGAGCATCAGTCTGCGGACTGAAAGGTCCCAGGTTCAATTCCGGTCAAAGGCATGTACATTGGTTGCGGGCACATCCCCAGTGGGGGGTGTGCAGGAGGCAGCTGATCGATGATTCTGTCTTATTGACATTTCTAACTCTCTATCCCTCTCCCTTCCTCTCTGTAAGAAATCAATGAAATATATTTAAAAAAAATGAGTGCTGAAGATTATATTTGCACCAATAGCTCAAAGATATGAACAGCAATGCCATAAAAAAAAAGTCTCTACCGCCCAGCTGGTGTGGTTCAGTGGTTATGTGTCAACCCATGTACCAAGAGGTCACAGGTTTTATTCACAGTCAAGGCACATGCCTGGATTTTGGGCTTGATCCTCAGTAGGGAGTGTGCAGGAGGCAGCTGATGGATACATCTTCTATCTCTCTCTTCCTTTCTCCCTCCCTCTCTCTAAAATAAATTTTTTAAAAAGTCTCTACCATTCCCATAAAAACTCCAATAAACTAAAATATAATAAGAAACAGTACAAATTACACTCTGACATATGGTGTGCATCAACTATATACAAGTCTAGTAGAAATACAACTTTTATAAAACTCAACTAAGCACATTAATACTGAGAGGGGAATAATCTAGAAAACAGATTTAAGTAAGAATATATTTTGGCCTCTAATAAGGTATCCTCCATTCTAATGGACTCTGAAACATTCTAATTTACAAATTAGTGTAACTTTTGACTTTAGTGAGTGTATTTCAATATCCCAGGGTGAGATAATCATTTTGGGGTGAGATGAGAGATGTTGAATCCGTCCTGCCTTGTACTTTAGCACACAGGACTTAAAACTATGAGGTTTTGTAATAAAGTCTACCAGAACAGCAAGACCATGATACATAGTCACATACCAATATGATGAATGCTTTCTTTGATGACCTCGCATTCTATCGGCCACCTGGGAGCCTGCAGTGGCACGGAGCAAGAGTAAAAGTCAAAGAGATCTTGGGGTTCTCGAAGACATGGCCTTACTTCACCAAAATCATCGTGAAGAAAGAGTCTGCTCCTGAGCAGTGATGAACTCAGCATAAAGGAATCTGCCAAAGGGCAAGGGAAAGAGTGAATGGCTTCTTTCTTCCTTGGGAACCTCACTGATCAACTAGACCACTAAGTAACTCTAAGCATTACTAAAATATGAGCACAGTCCTAGCTGGTGCTCAGCGGTTAGAGCAGACAGAAGGGTTGCAGGTTCTATTCCCAGTCAAGGGCACCTACTTTTTTTCTTTGTTTGTTTTTTTAAAAAAAAAAAAAAATATATATATATATATATTTTATTGATTTTTTACAGAGAGGAAGAAGGATAGAGAGTTAGAAACATCAATGAGAGAGAATCATCGATCAGCTGCCTCCTGCACACCCCTACTGGGGATGTGCCCACAACCAAGGCACATGCCCTTGACCAGAACCAAACCTGGCACCCTCTAGTCTGCAGGCCGATGCTCTATCCACTGAGCCAAACTGGTTTTGGCAAGGGCACCTACTTTGGTTGGAGGCTTGATCCCTGACCCAAGTCAGGGCATGTGCTGAAAGCAACCAAGCCATGTGTCTCTCTTACATTGATGTTTCTCTCTCTTCCCCTCCTCTTGTCCTTCCATTTTCTCTCTTTCTCTCTCTCAAAACAAACAAACAAACAAACAAACAAACAAACAAAAAAACACAGATGTGCAATCCAACCACATATTTTTCCTTCAAAGAGATTTAGTCCAGGATGATGGCATAGAAATGATAAAAATCAAATTAAAATTTGACACAGTCTATTAAATATTTAAGTGTGAAGTTTTTTTTTTTTAAATTATATTTTATTTATTTTTTACAGAGAGGAAGGGAGAAGGATAGAGAGTTATAAACATCGATGAGAGAGAACATCAATCATCTGCCTCCTGCACACCCCCTACTGGAGATGTGCCCACAACCAAGGTACATGTCCTTGACCGGAATCGAACCTGAGACCTTTCAGTCCGCTAAGTGTGAAGTTTTAAGAATAAATTAAAAGAAACATTTTTGTGTTTAAAAAAAAAATCTAATGTATTTAAGACATCTCAACAGTGAGCTGCAAATGAATAAAAAGTTATTTAATGTATTCTATTACTTTTGTTTAGTGAGAGGCAAGAGACGGAACTTTCAACTCACCCATTAGCATTTTAGAAAAATGTACATAAAACTATTAAAAACAATCTGCAAATTAAATTTCAAATTCAAAATATAACCATTCCAAGGACAGCGACTTCGAGACGGGAAGTGGGAGAGTAGTGTGAATGGTCAGGAGGGAGAGAGAGGAGGTCTTGGCAAGTAGAGAATGAGAAAGAAGGGAGGGAAAGAAAGGCTTTCGGGGAGAAAGAAAAAGAAAGGAAATGAGAGGAAGAATGAAAAGACAGAAAATAACGGGGAAGGAGCCAAGGCCCCTCAGGGTGCTGGTTCTCAGCTCTGGTGGGGAGAGGAAGGCGGTGAAGACATGTTCCCACAGAGGAGGTTTGCGTTTTCTGGGCTGGAGGGACATGAAATACCTTTGCTCACAGCTTCTGCCTGTTGATGCACAGCTGAGGATAGACAGGTAGAGCCTAAAAAGAGGGAGGAGGAGGCACGGTTTGTCTTTCTTTTCTCTGCCCCTTTCCCTCCTCCCACCCCCACTACGTCTGTATCTAAATCTTTTCTTCACTGTTTAATTGGGGTGGGGTGGGGCCCAATAAAGATTTTAAAATATGGTGAAGCTCTTCAATCTCACTCATAAGGAAATGTAAACCAAAATGACAAGCAGACGCCAGTTTACCTAATGGAAAAAACATTTACAGGTTTGCACACTCATCCTGGCAAAAGTGTAAGTAAATAGATACTCTCAGACACTGCTGCCAAGAAGCCCAATTGGTGCAATCATTCTGGAAAGCAGTCTAGCAGTACCTTCAAAGTATGATTTAAATTCACACACTCTTTTTTTTTTTTTTTTTTTTAAACCCTAATCCAGAAACTGGAGAAAAAATTCAAAGGTCATGCTAGCATTTATTGAGCACTTACAAATAATTAGAACGTGTAAGAATATCTGCATATATTCACTAGTGAGAAATGATGGTAACTTAGGCTGGGGGCAGGGAGGATATGGAGTAAAGAGAAGCAAATTGATCTTTGGTTGAATATGTATTTAAAGTGGGGGAAAAATCTATTGAATTCTTGCCCTTGGATTCTAGAAGAAACCTGTGGAATACCTTTACAAATTATTTTTGCTTACGCTGGAATTGGTTTCCACCACTCTTTCACAAAGGGCCTTAACAAATATATCCATCAAACCTGTGTGAAAAATCAGTGTTCTAACTCTTGACCAGAAAGTTTTAACAAATTTTCCAACAAATCGGAGGAAGGTAATGTGTAGTATTTTCATTTAAACCTACAATACAAAATAGATCTAGAGGGAACATTTTTGAGTGATGGCAGAAGCAGTGGCCAAGGCTGCTCCTCTGGCTTCTACAATAGACCACGTTCTCCGGAACATCTAGAGCAGCTGCTCAGGGCAGCGAGGGCTCTGGGGATCACACACACTGTGTCTTACTCACATAGAAGGTTCTCCTTTTCCAGGTGGTCTGCTATCAAATCATCTCTTCCCCTAAAGGAGTCACTCAAGACAATTCGGGGATTATTCTTCCGAACATGCTGGTGCGTAGCAGAGCTTGGTACACTGCCTCTTCCAGCTAAGAAAAGGCAGTTTAAATTACACGCGCAGGAAGGCTAGTTACCACCCCTAACATCCAGGTACATCCTCGAACCACTACTACCAAACCCCCACAGCCACAGGCCTTTACAATGAATGCCTCTCATGTTCCAAAGAGTTTTCACATTTCCGTTTACTTGAGTTAAACATCATTTTCTCCGCTTTACAGGGAGGAGGAGACCTGAGAGGCAGCATGATGTAGTGGAAGGAGAAAGGGCTTGGGAGGCAGAAAGACGGGGTAGCGGCTAGTATGAGAGCAGCCAAGAGGGCCACAGCCACGTGAAGGCTGGTACTGCAAGTGGCAGTGGAGCTGCTCTGTCCTGAGGGCTCTGCTGAGTCTGGCAAACTGGAAATTCAGTTTTCAACAACTTAGTAATCACTTAAAAAGTGAAATAGTTAATAGGAAAGTTTAGCCGAAACTGGTTTGGCTCAGTGGATAGAGCGTCGGCCTGAAGAGTCCCAGGTTCGATTCTGGTCAAAAGCATGTACATTGGTTGAGGGCACATCCCCAGTGGGGGGTGTGCAGGAGGCAGCTGGTCCGTGTTTCTCTCTCATCGACGTTTCTAACTCTCTATCCCTCACCCTTCCTCTCTGTAAAAAAAATCAATAAAATATATTTTTAAAAAATAGAAAAGTTTAACAAGGTTAACAGAAATAAAATCAATATAAAACTTGATTTTATTTCTAAATACTAGGAGCAAAGTTAGAAAAACCAAAATTTAAAAAGATACCATTTCAACAGCATAAAAATATGAACATTATGAAAACACTATACTAGTAAACCTTTATTGGGAGAAATTAAGGAAGACCTAAATAAATGAAGAATTAGACTATATTCAGAGATTGGAGAACCCAATATTGCTAAATTCTCAGTTCTTGTGAAATTAGATTTTATAGATCCAATAATTTTTTTTTAAAACATCACAGGCCAATTCTAAGACTATATAAAAAGGCAAGAATAACCAAGACACAATACAGCATATTGAAACATTTAAAGCAAAAACAAAAATACTGTCTTCATGCCATATGGTAGAATGAACAAAGAGTGATATTAGTGTAAGGGTAGACGAACAGATAATGAGGAAAGGGATACTTTTCAGTAATAGTGTTGGAAAAATTCATCATTAGTTTTATCCTAGCATGACTCTCCCAGTTAATGAAACAATTGCCTTCATGAACCCAGGCAAGGTGGTGCTGGATAAGAACAAGATATTACCTTTGAAGTAGCCATAGTACTGGAGATGATGGTACATAAAGACTTCATAGGGATCAGGAAGAGTCTGTGAAAGGAAAGGCCATCTCAATCAGGAAAGCCCTTTCAAATCGTACTGAACTCTTAGCAAAAGGTAGGCAAGCACTGTTGCAGAGGGCAGTATACTTGACTTCTGTAAATAAACCAGGTATGAGGTATTCGTACAAAACATTCTGTCTCAGGAAATCAATAACTCCAGCTAGAAAAAGGAGCCACCAGAATATACCTTCTGACCTAGTATTGGATGTCTGTGGAGTTCCCGGAAAGGGGTGTGTACCGACCTTCTGCTTTAGCTCTGCTTCCAGTGCTGGGAACATGTTGCTTCTGTATGACATACGGAACGGCAGTCAGTCACACAGGCATCCAGCCACAACCCTGGCCGGGGTTCCACAAGGGCAGCTGATTACACAGCAGAAGCTGAAGAACCAGAACAGGACGACTGAAACACCTGCCGATGGTCACCATGCCCACCCTTTGCTCCCGCAGCTCCCCCGCGGTTTTGGGAAACCCTGCCCCACGGCTCCTTTCTTCCTGCCCACTCAGTGTCTGCTCCCCCAGGGAGGACCGGCTGGTGGTCCCCATCCTGAGGCCGGAGGCGTACCTGAGAAACGGGGCAGGGCGACGCGACTCCCAGCCTTCTCCCGAGGCCCCCGTGCGCTTGCAGGCCCCATGCTTTCCTCTCCGCAAGCAGAAAGGCGCCGCGAGATAGTGAAACAAGCGAGAAAAAGTTATCTCGGGGGGGGGGGGGGGGGGGGATGGAAAAGAAAAGTCAGAGGCCCGAAATTCAGGGGTTCAGGGCTTCCTGGTCCGGGCAAAGGGTGCGGGGCAGTTTCCCGGAGGGTGGTGGTGGGGGAGGAGGAGGATTCCCGGCTCCGCTGAAGGTCCCCGGCGAGGCGGAGGCCACGGCGCAGCAGGTACAGATGCCAGCGGTGCACGGGGCAGAGGCAACCTCGCTCAGCCGCCACCGCTTCCGGCCAGGACGCCGGTAGCCTAGCAACCACGAAACCAAAGCCGGAGGGCGGGGCGGCCGGGCGCTTCCGGGCAGCGAGGCCCCGCCTCCCAAGGGAAAGTTGTCGCGCCCGGCTTTTGGGTACATCAGTGGTAATTGGGTTGAAATACAAAGCCTGTAGTCGTACTCCACACTTCTTTGCTGTTCCATTAGGTAACAAGGAAAGCCAGCTCAACGCCGGAAGTGAGAAATTACTTTCACTGGGCAGGTGTGGCCCAGGAGCTAAGGTTGGATTATCGGTCAGGGCACCTGCGGGGGATGCCAGTTCCATCCCCAGTAGGAGGCATGCAGAAGGCAGAGGATTAATGAATCTCTCATCTCTCCTGAAATCAATGAAAACATATAAAAAGTAAAAAATCAATGAAAAATATTTAAAAGAAACTTTCTACAAAAAATATAAAGTTTAATTAAACCCACCTATTTTGACCGTCAGATTTTTAAAAATATCAATTTGGTAGGATAGTGACAAGAAATTTAACAGCTAGTTGACAAGCCTCTATTTCTATTGTAGAAATTTGCTCTAAGCAATTACAAGAAAAAACATTTAGCCTTGGCTGGTTTTTCTCAGCGGCTAGTGTAGGCCCACAAATAGAAGGGTTCCTGGGTTTGATTCATGGTCAGGGGCACTGGATTTTAGTAGGTCAAACATTAGCTAATATAGAGTACAAGCTCCAAAATTGAAGACACACAGCATCTTCTGGTACTGGAAGTGTTTTTCTAATCCTGCCCATCTTCAGATTCAAGATCTTGCTTTTTTTTTTTTTTTTTTAGAGCTGTTCTTTTAATGTTTGCCTCTCTACCATATTAGAAAAAACTAAGATTGATTGATTTCAAATAAGTCTTGGTTACATAATCATGAAGTAACAGGTTTACAAGAGCAAAAGGACAATCAGAAGTATAAAAAAAGCTTTATTAGTGTATATATACAAATTTACAAGGTCAGAAACTGGAGAAATACAAAGAGTTTTAAAACACAATTTGCCTTTTCTTCAGTTTAAAGTGACTTTTACCTGATTGTGATACAATAGAAAATACAGAACAGTAAACTGCTTTTTAAATACTGGAATTTTATGGAAAACACGTTCACACATGAAAAGGGAGGTGAATTTTGGAATAAGACAATGGAGACAATATCAACACATACAAGTGGCTTTTGTTCCATTTACTGCTGCAGATGGAGGGAAATTCTCAAGATCAAAGACCTGAGCTTGCTGCTGCTGCCTGTGCTGAAATTTAAATATTTCATCTGGTATATGAAATGACAGCTTTCAATTCTAGAACGTGTGAGATAGAAAAGAGTGGCCATCTATCAGCACATGATAAACAACTTGATTTTTCCTAGCACTCCAGGGTGGCAGACTGGAGGAAGAGGTTAGAAAGATCTGATAATCCCAGTTAAGCAAGGTAGAATACAGAGCTTCCTTCTTAATTGCACTTGTTCTGGAGAAGTTAATGAGAGAGAACCATATAGGAACACTTATTGAGCCTCCATTAGGCAGGAAAATCCTTCACTTTCTGTCAGTGTCCTCTAAAAAACTTAACCACTCGTAAGCTACATGATCCAGAGTGATGAGGTTAATATACTTAACAAGTTGAGTTTGTCCGTGTGAACAAACTCAGCCAGGTCAAAGCAGTCACCTTACCCTTCAGCAAAGCAGAAAATTTCATTTCCCAAATGTGAAAACTCTACAGGTGTTATGTTCTTGGCCAGGAAATTCAAAATTCATATGTTCTCCCTCATAACATTTATGGTTTATTGACAACATAAAACAGGTTAAGACTCTGAACTGAACACACACATCCACACACCACACACACACATCCATACACGCCCAATAAACATTTGTTTTTTAATTTTAAAAAATATTATGTGTTTGGAGCCATTTTCCTTCGCTTCAGTCTTGCTCGCCAATCTTCAGGAAGGGCTTCAAAATTAGCATTTCTCTCTGCCATGCCACTGTGAAAGCAAAAAACAGAGTACTTCATTGGGAAGAAAAATAATTAATCTGTTTATTACTAGCAAATAAAAAAAACCCTTTTAACTGAAACTGAAAATCTGACCTATCACATCTATGTTCATGAAAATGCTCCAAGTTTCTTAGCTAAGTACCAGCAAATTCTTTATCAAATTTCTTCTGATGGGTCAACAAAAGACATAAAACATTTTATTTTTATATATCTCCAACAACCATTAAAGTCACTCTGAAGGAACAAAACATTCTTATAGAAGTTTCTCTTGGCCACTAGGAGTTATGATTCTTTAAGGAAGATATATTTAACCTTCAATATACCATAAGGGACCTTTGGACCTAATGTTTTAGAAATTCTCTTTTGATCAGTTCTATTTGTAAAGATTGATAACTCATAACTTAGTCATCTAAAAAATAGATTAAAGCTCATATTCTATCTTGCAATGATCAGAATGGGTGCACTGGATGCTTTTATAAATCTAAAATAATTTAGATAAATTACAAGATCATTCTGATTGCCTCCCATCATCTTAAATCATTTCCTAATTTCATCTTATAGGAATTCATCATTCAATTCCCAGCAATAATAAAAAGGAGTTAAAAAAAAAAAAAAACTGAATAGAATCACCTATGAGGATGATGCAAAAGCGAAATAGTCACTAACACCATCCCTCAGTTTTATTATGATGTTGCCAAAAATAGAGCATCACCTCTCAAGGAAGTAAAAAATGAAGTTCGGAGACATTTGCAGTATTTTTTTGCTTTTACAAGTATAAGATGAATGCAAAGAGACAGAGAGCAGCACTAGATTCAATTTCATAATCTAGTATTTTATAATATGAACCTGGGCCATCTAGATTTCCTAAAAAGATGTAGCAGGAATATTTCCTGTTTTCTGATGCTGCATGCTGAAATTTATTTGATAGGGTTCTCAAGTAGACAAATGCTGAAAGCAAGTGTGCAGTGATTGGAGAGAAGTAGATATTTTAGAAACAAATCCACTGGAATGACCATTCAATTGATATATATTTATCGGGAAAAAAAAAAGTTTTCAATTATGAAGCAATGAATGACTCTTCTCTCAAATTTTTTTTTAGTGAGTACATAAAGCATGATACTGTTTACTTTGTATATATTTTTTTAACATTACAATTTTATTTCCAAATGTTTTCATATGTACTGTGTTTACGGATGTTGCAAGAGCAAGAACCATAAATAATAAGCTAGACCTATCAGAGGTGAATTTGAAATTTGGCATCACTATTTATGAAAAAAGTATTGTCCAGATTATACATGACAATTGAAAAACATTAGGAGAATGTTGCTCATTTCAGTGTACATACCTTTCAAAACCAGGAAAATAAGGAATGCAAATTTGGGTTAACTACCGTGTTTCCCCGAAAATAAGACCTAGTGCATGGAAAGATAAGACATCCCCTGAAAATAAGACCTAGCGAAACTTTGGGAGAAAAAATTAATATAAGACACTGTCTTATTTTCGGGCAAACAGGGTATGTGTAAATTATTATTAAAATTTCTGAACCCAGGACCATTCAGTCCACAGGCTGAGGCCTATCCTCTGAGCCAAACTGGCTAGGGCCTTATTAAAATTTCTAATAAAGTGTTCTCCCTTTCCTGTTGTTTTTACCTTGGTAAATTATCCTATATAATAAAAGCCTAATATGCTAAGTGTCCGCTTTGTCCATTCAATTAATCGAAGTGTAATCTATATATATATAAAAAGCCAGTGTCCGTGATGATCAAGACAACCAAATGACTGGTCACCATGACGTGCATTGAGTACCTGTTGGTCCCGCCCCCGTGGCCCACAGGCTCCAATGGCAGCAAGATGGGCAGCAGGTGAGCGGCGCCACAAGCAGTGGCGGGCCAATGCATGCGATTTTGTGCCCTGAGCCTCTAGTGTGTAATATGCTAATTAGATCGGAAGTCCGGAAGCTGGTGCTAGCAGCAGGGGGAAGGAAGGCCTACTCTTGCATGAATTTCATGCATCGGGCCTCTAGTATTGATAATGATTATGCTAAAAGTGCTCAACTGCTTGCTATGATGTGCACTGACCATCAGGGGGCAGATGATCCAACCAGTAGGTTAGCTTGCTGCTGGTGTCCAGCTGATCAGGACTGAGGGAGACCGGCCGGAAACCCCTGGAGCCTTCTTGCATCCCTCCCTGACCCTGATCATGCACTGGTGGGGTCCCATGGCCTGGCCTGCACCTTCTCCCAATGTAGGCTGAGGGGACCCCTGTGCCCCCGCATGAATTTTGTGCACTGGACCTCTAGTATGTAAAATAAAATGGAAAAAAAAATATGTGTAGGGTCTACTGGATCCATAAGTAAATGGGAAAGTATGCTCAGTGTTAAAAACCAGTCCTTTGCATAAGATGAGCAATTGATGGGACAAAGTATTACAATTCTGATAGTTCTGATTTTGAAAAAGGCCAAGCCATAATTTTTATAGATAAATGTTTCTCTGAATTAATCACAACCCACCCCACCCCACCCTCTTTTGGTCTCTTTTCTTTTACCTGACCAACTGCTGCTGTTTCCACTCTTCAATTCGCTTCTGTGCAGTTGATTCCCGGTCCTCTTCACTGGAACTAGAGTTCTCCTCTTCATCTAACTCACGCTGTATGCTCTGCCACTTCTTTACCAGAGATGGCATTTTTGTTTTACTCTTCTTTGCCTATAACAAAGGTTAAAGGTCAGAAGGAATTTAATACATAAAATAAGAAAATGAGTCCTCCATATGACATTAGGATTTTTTCTTAGTGCTAAGGAATAAGTAAACTTGAAAACCAAAAGAACAGAAAAACAAAATAAATACCATTATACAGTTTTGCCACCAAAGATTTCTACCAATTATAAACTTAATGCTTGGTTATAAATCTAAAAACTGTAAATGTAGCTATTTTATGAAATCAGATCAGAAAAATTTCCTTTAGTCTCTTTAATTCTATGGAGTTCAGAACTGTAGCCCTTATCTCACCTCAGAATTATGGTGATCCCCTTTACAATATACTCAAAAGAAATGAAAACAAGTACTCAAATGCACATTTATACCGGTACTATTCATAATAGCTAAAAGGCAGTAAAACAATGTCCATCAATGCATGAATGGATAAGCAATTTGTGTTATATACACATAAGAACCCTTACTCAGCTATAAAAGATGAAGTTTTAATACTAATACAAGCTAAGGTTTATACAACATAAATAAACCTCGAAAACATTGTGCTAATAAGTAAAGGAAGCCAGGCATTAAAGGTCACATATTAATGATTTCAGAATAGGTAAATCCACAGAGACAGAAAGCAGACTGGAGGTTCCCAAAGACTTGGGTAAAGAGGTGATGGGGAATGACTACTAAAAGGGCACAAGGTTTTAAGCTGAGGTGATGAAAATGTTTTGTAACTAGAGAGAGGTGGTTGTTGCACATTGCAAATGTACTAAAAGCTATAGTATTGTATACTTTAAAATGGTTAATTTTATATAAATACCATCTTAATAGGACATTTTTTTTCAAATAAAAACTAAAAGGGAGATTGACTATACCTTATCTTTCTTTCCTTTTTTTGTCTTCTCAGGCGGTGGCACTTTGGGAGCTGGTGGTGGTGGTGTTGATGGAGGTGGCGGAGGCGGAGGCAGAGGCGGTTCTACAACAGCAGTTGTAGGCACAGCACTTCGAGCCGGTACTGGCTGCAATGTGGGAGCAGCCACTGCCATTTGGACAGAACATTCAGCATAATTCATAATTGCAGAAGCTGATGCCAGTCCTAGGTAATTTGACTGCAAGCTTATTGCTCTGGCTTGATGAGCTATTCCTGTTGCTGGATGGCTAACTGATGATACTGCCTGGTGTCCAATCCCTGCAGATGGTTGTCCAGTCCCTGTTGCCTGATGACCTAACATGAAAACCATACAATGAAACTTTATGACAAAGGCCAAAAACAAGAAAAAAGGAAAAGGGAACCAAGAAACTTGTAGATCAACATAACATATCTTTTCATAAACAAACAAGCAAGCTACATTTTCTGGTAGCAAAATATTAATTTCTTAGTACTTTAGCATTAAAGTACTTAAAACAAAAATCAATGTTACGTAAATGCACAGAAAACACTCTGGAAGGAGACATACCAAACTGTTAATAGTAACTAAAGTTTTTATCAAATGAAAAGAAACACTTATAGTCTTTGCAGTGAAAACCCATTAAAATTTCTTTATGACATATAATTCTGGAAACAAAGATATAATACATCGAGGAAAACATTTTAACCATAATGCTTACCTGTAGCTATAGCTGGCTGGCTGTACAGGACTGGAGAACTACCAATGGTAGCTGATCTCTGAACTACTGCAGTACTAATTTCTGTAGCTTTTCTCTTTACAGCCTTAGTGGAAGGAGAACTAGAGGTGGTAGAATCAACTGAACTCTGAAATGCAAAAGATCCTAGTCAGTGCTGCAAAAGGCCCTAAACCTCCTCTTCTAAAATAGAACATGGTGTCAATTATGCCCCAGTCCCTGGAAACTCTTTAGGATGTCAAATGGTATTCTCACCTGGCTAGTTACAATTGTAGTTTGTGTAGGTTTCAATGGAGTATCCTCCTCTGTTCCTGGGGCAGGAGGCTCCTCATTTCCCTCGTCCTCCATCTCTACCTCCTGGATCTCACTATCTTCTACGGGAGGAGGAGGTGGGGGAGGAGGAGGGGGAGGGGGCGGGGGAGGCGGGGGAGGCGGAGGAGAATCCGGGGGTGGAGGCGGGGGTGGTGGCATTTCCAAAGGTAATGGAGGCTGAAGCACAGGCACATTTGACTGAAGGAGGGTCCAGAATGGAGTAAGTGGCATGAGTGATGAAGACGACACTTGACCAGTAAAGGACTCTTTACAAAGAGAACCTAAAAAACCAAACAGGAGTCAGGGAAAAGGCAAGACAAAAATTCCGTATTTATAGAAATGCGCAATTGACTGGTGAGACAAAATCTGACCCACAGACCTATTCTACACTGGTGCCACTGAAATACTAAATAACTCAGTTCAAAATGATTTTCATGGAAAAATAAATTTATAAACACTCACCCTAGCTATGAAATTCTAATTTTGTTCTTTGGGTCCAGATTTATGAATAAGTAAGTGAAGCACATCATATCAACCCAATGAGAAATTCAGTCATCTGAACCTACACTAGATTTCAATACACAACCTGGCTCGAGCTGGTTAGAGCACTGTCCCATACACCAACATTTCAGGTTGCATCCTCGATGAGGGCACATGTAAGATTCAAGAAATGAATGCATGAATAAGTGGAACAAAAACAAATGTTTTTCTCTCTTCCTCGCCTTCTTCTTTCTAAAATCATTAAAAAAAACCCCCACCAAACCACAACTAGAAGACAACACTCTAGGTTCTTTTTACTTTTAAAGCTAAGGAGCGAGGAGTGATCCCATTTGCAGTACTGAGTCAGTGTATTTTTAGTGAGCTAAAAAAGTATTTGAGGATAACCCAGAACACCCACACAAATTCTATCCATTTTAATTAATGTGGATTACTAAAGTTATAAAAATCCATTTGCAAGGTGCTATTGTCAAACCTATCATTCCTTCACATCTCTGTGTGAACTGTACTCATTTGTTAAATCACAGCAACACAAATCAGGGAGGGTAATTTTATTTCTGTGATGAGAAAAGGGAAATTTAGGGGAGTAAATTCTCAAGGTTTGAAGATGCAGAGAATTTGAAGTTGCTGTTGAAGTCTGAGTTAAATAACAGCTGAAAAGCTGTAGGATCAGCTTTCCTCTGTTTTTGCAAAATCCAGTTAACTACGTCCTTTCTCCTTTCTCTGCTGGGAAATGCTTTAAGGATTAGAGAAAATAGGAGGATATACTTACTTGTAGCCTTCCCCATCCCTCTTTATCGTCAATAGGGAAGTTTCACAATATATGAAACTATTAGATCTATATCCCAGGAATGTTGAAGGGGATTTTCTCCCTAAAAATCATAGAATTTAGGAGTAGAAGAGACATGAGAATCATCTAGTTCAACCTTCTCTTTTAAAGGTAATGAAACCCAGGAAGGAAAAAATTTGCCCAAGATCATACAGCTCTAAGTGGCTAGTTATTACTCCTAGTCTAGTGCTATTTTTATCAAGATTTCCTGGTGAAATATCAAGAGTCCAAGAGCTTTAGAAATCTCAAATAAATCTCACTTCTCTTGGAGTAGAGATCCAGATGCAGGTACCTGTTAAATTTCCTGGTCAAAAGCAGTGGATTAGATATTAGGTCTATTATAAAAGGCTCTGGGACAAAGATAAGACATTTTACTGTACTGTGCTCAAAATACACTACAATAGAAATTCAACGAAGTGACCATGAACCATTTGGCTTTTATAATAACTTTACTTTTCATGGATCAGAAAAATGACACTTTAAGAATTTGATTCACATGGTTATTGTAATTAGAGTTGTTTACTAAGGAAAAGAGCACTGAAAAAATTCATCAGAAAACAGAAATGCAGTTTTCTAGCTAAAGACTTCAAGTATGTCATTTAAGACTTCAAAATATATCATTAAACTTGTATTTGATTATATCTAATATAAACTTATACACTAACTTTTAGACAAAGTCTTGGTAGGACTATATTCTAATAATATATCCTAATTACATAAGAACTAAGGTAATAAACATTATTAAACTTCCTTCTGTAAACCAACCACAACATATGGTTGGTAAATAAAAATGTCAAATTTTATAGAATGGCAGATTTCTCATCCTAGAAGCATAATGCATTGCCAGCCAATACAGTAATGATGGTGATATGTTGCTGTGCAGAAGAGCTCAAGAAAACATGGGTTCAAGATTACTAATGTGATTCAGGACTCCCAAAGTTAATCAGAATTAAACTTTGTGAATATAAGGCAAACTAATATTGATAAATTTTGCCGTGAACAAGAGCACTTTTAGAGTTAATATTTGAATCCCAAACTATCAATACATTTACTTAAAACAAAAGCTGTGTCTTAACATTCAAGATCTTCTTTAGCTTAAATACAAAGAACTTAAAAAAATCTAGTTTGAATATTCATGGATATATTACATAACGCTTTTCTTCATTTCTAAATGTAAACTAGTTGGTATCTCTTTTGCCATTTAAGAGAACATGTAAGTCTGAAGTCCGAGGAGAGATTAAAATGGTACACACAGCTTTTATTATATGCTAACAGATTAAAAAGCTGTAAGCTTAAAGACAGAATAGTGCAGGGGATACAAATTTTAAATTATTTAAGAACATATCTTTTCTACGCATCTTTATTTTTACTTATGGGCAGACCTCCTTTGTTTTTCTGTATTCTCCTAAAGATAAAATTTTGCTTAGTATTTTGAGCCAAGAGGCCTACAGTTTAGCAATGTAAAGCAACAAGTTATTATATAAATAACAGGTCCCACAGAGACTTTTTTTTTTTTTTAAAAGCAGATATATTTAAACTAAGTGACACAAGTCCAGTAAGACAGACATACTGGGTTATCTTGAAATATTGCTCATCTTTAGTGACATGTTAAATTCAAACACTGACCAACAAACAAGGATTAAAATAAATAGAACTCTGGAACTTTTTTCCTCTATACAGTGTAGTAATTTTTTCTTCTTTAAAAGATGGTTTAACCACTGCTAAACTGATGAAGAGCACATATTAGAAACTTTCTTTATAGGCTTAAAATAGTGATCAGTATTGCTTTTAAATCCTAAAGGCCTAAATACAAACGTGGATTCTCTTTACATCAAGTTTACCATATGGTTTTAGTGATTCTCTCAATAAAGATGCTGAAGAACATAAGATGGTCTATCTCTGGTTTTTTCTTACAGTTTAACTTAGTTTTATTTTAATCGGATAGAAATATCTCAAGGTCTTCCAACTAGGTGTGTCATAAAAAGAGAGAGAAAATAACTTATTACCTAACTCTAAGGTGGTCATTTTAGACTATCTAGCTTTGGATCATACAAAAAAGGGACATCAGACAGTAGTCAGGAGTGGAATCACCTTCCCAGAACCATCACTACATCTCATATGTTCACGAATTATTAAAAAAAAAAAAAAGCAAACAATGAAACCAACTTATTAGACCCTGTGTGTGTCTGTCTGTCTATGTATCTAAGTATCTATCTATCTATCTATCTATCTATGTATCTATCTATCTATCTATCATCTATCTATCACTGTGACCAAAAGAACGGGAAAAAAGTAAAATGGTAAGTATTATAAAATACCCCATAACTTGAGAAAATGTATTTCTGAAAAATAAGGTAGAATAAAACCACCCTTTTACTGTTATAAAATTATCACTGAAGTGATATTGGCTTTTTATTTAGAGTGATCTGATAACAATTCCTAGACTATTTAAGAAATTAAAATTATGACCAGTTTCATTTGCTACATCATCAGAACTTTTCTACTGAGATTAGGCAATACAAAGCATTATTTTTGATAAGCAGTGGACAAAAAAATTCAGCTCTTTACTCCCTAATTTTCCAACAAATTCCGTATCTTTTTATCTTCCAAGGTTTATTACTTTAGAAACCGCTCTTCTCTTTTGCCTTCATAGGCCATCATTTTAACAAATAGCTACCAATTTTTTTAGATCAAAAGGTTAATTAGTTTTGATGTTTCATTATTCACTTATTTTTGTCATTTCAAGATGGACTTTAAGGGAAAAAATATGTATCACCTTCCATAACGTGGAAATCAAGCCACAACTCTTAGAAGAGCTATCAGATTCTCAGAGAGACTGAAGAACTATGGAAGCTCCACTACTCCTTTCAATGTACAGCAGGTCCTCAAATTACCTCATTTTGTTATAACGTCAATGAGATGATATAAGAAGTTAACCCTTGCTGAATCAATCAGCCTATGGTAAAACTGATTTCATTATACATTGTTTTGCTTAAAGTAACAACTTATCTAAGAGTTAAGTGAGGACTTCTGTACCTAAGTGAAAAGCTCTGACAGTACTTTAAATGGGTTAAGTCATTCTGATTACTTTATAAAAGAATGTTGACTACTTTCAATGATAAATTATTTTGTTTCTCTGGAACAAGTATGGTCCTAATTTCACATCATTTCTTCAAATCATGATTTGTAACAACTACCCTTCTTATAGGACTTTAAAAATATATATATTTCTATTGATTTTTTACAGAGAGGAAGAGAGAGCGATAGAGAGTTAGAAACATCGATGAGAGAGAAACACCAATCAGCTGCCTCTTGCACACCCCCTCTGGGGATGTGCCCACAACGAGGGTACATGCCCTTGACTGGAATCGAACCTGGGACCTTTCAGTCTGCAGGCTGACGCTCTATCCACTGAGCCAAGCCGGTTTCGGCCTTATAGGATTATTTTTAATAAGTGGAGCTTATATACTAGTCTACAGAAAGGTGGAACAAATCTCACATTACTCCGAATATTCAACAATCTAGTCCCTTAGCATTAATTAGCATTCCGTTATTGGAAATCCACAATTTGTCTGTGACATGAGAGAGTGGTTATGGGACAGCATTTTAAAATAAAAATACACTGGCTCATCATTTCATTTTTATCAATGGTATGCTGATTTCCAATCAGTCACTGTCTTTGTTTTCTTCAGTATAACTTCTGCAATTTTTTTTTTTTTTTAAGGTCAAGCCACTAGTTTTGAATTAAAAACTTGTTATGATTTAAATTATTTCCTATTTTAATGATCTCAATACAAGTCTTTTTCCCCTCTAATTTCTCTCCAATTAGTACAGGGCAAATTGTCCCACCTGTGGAATTCTCAGAGGATTCTGCAGAGTTTGAATCAGTGCCAGTTTTGTCTTTCAAGGTCTGTTTAGGAAGAGTCTCCTCTTTACTTTCTTGTGGTTGGCTTTCTTCCTCCTCCTCCTCACCATCTGGGAACTCCCACTGAGACTCGCCCGAATGTTCGTTTACATAGAAATATCGTCTATGATCCCTAAATTACAAGAAAAAAAAACACACATGTCTTAAGACCCATTCCTCCTACAAAGACACTTGCATTTGGTCCTGTCCCAGGACAGCAGTCTGCTCTCACAGGGACGAACCTCTTCTTAATGGACTGCTATTCACAAAGGCAACAAAGAGCTTTGACATTTGTGGATGGAGAACCAAGGAAATTCAAAGCTATTTGCACTGCCAGCAGCTCTGTGAATACAGCCCTGAGCCCTCTCAACTCCAACAGATGACTTAGAAAACACCTCTCATATTCAGTTTTGTTTGTTTGTTTTTGCCAATGCTATTCAAAGTGTCATTAATGGAGGGACTCAATTTCCTAGAACATTAATTTCCCTTCCAAAGAAGAGAACAACGAAGTTTGCGAAAGGTGACTCTTCCCCTCTTGGACCGTGGAATTCACATTTCATATTCTTGATACCAAACACAGTGAAAGCTACAGAGAGGGAGAGTATCTGGGAGCTGAAAAATAAAAGAGCAAAGATTTCAAATAACGAAAAAAAAAAATCAAGAAAAGCCAAATATAAAAAGAAATGTTTTCATCTGACCTGCTGGCAGAAGATAGTAATCTTGTTCTTCATTCACATCTTCACCATGAAGCTTTCCTTAACTTCACCGAGGTTAATCAGGAGTAGTTGCTTCCAGAGGTCCTGTAAAGCGCACAGAGCTCTCGCATGCGCTTAACCCCAAGCCCGCCCTACTCCGTGCAACACTCTGGAGAGTAAACCAGCTTTGTCCGATCTTGGAAAAAAATCCGTTACATGGAACACTTTAAACATTGATTTTTGTTTCTCCAACGCGTGGCTGGCGCAAACTCTGTAATCGCTTGTGGTGCTCTGCCTGCCAAGCACCGCTAACTGCAGCTGCTCTCAGTCTCCAGACAGGCTGTCATGTTGTCAGGTGGTGGTGATCACAAATCATGTCTGAGATGTCAAAGGTGAAAGGTGAAAAGGGGAGAAGAGTGCGTACCTGTCCCAGTGGCAGGACCAGCCTTTAGGAGTGGCGTTTATTTCATACTGTTTTAGTTGCTCTGCTGCATCCTGAAGTTTTCGTTTAAGGTAGTTTCCATTGAGAGCCCCTTCCCGCCAGTCTGCAATCCGAGTCTAAAATCAACCAACAGCAGTAAGTGTTAAAAGACTTATTTTTTTCTGGAGATAGAGATAAGAAGGATACGAGTCTTCTAGACTGTGACTGTATTACTGTACTGTGGCAGGAGTAAACCAAAGAGGAACAACAACAAAAATCCATCTTAATTACCTAAAATATCGTTTGTCTGCAGTGTTCTGAAAAATGAGATTGGACCCCAGTATGTTTTTACACTGCCAACTCTCCTGTCCTGTGAAAATGAGCGGCAGTTTCGGTTTTCTCCTTTAGATTATATAAAGATTGGTTCCCCAATAATTTTGGATAGATAGATCATTCAGTTTAGCAATGTTATTAACCAAAGTAAAGGTTCAGTTCTTAGGAAAACAAGTCAGCTTCCTAAAGGAGTTCATTATCTAATCCTACCCTACCATTTTGTATAGTATGCTGGTTACAAATATAACTGATGACTTTTCTTTTTAAATAGATTTTTAATGCTTTAACATTTATAAAATAATTTCAAAATAATATAACCTTATTGGATCATTATGAAGAATTTTAATTTACTAGAAAGAAATCTGTATTAAAATTTCAGTTTTTATATGCCCTTTCAGGTGTATATCTGAAATGTGTTATGAACCAATGTTACCCCAATACATTAAATAAAACATATATAACTACTGAAGGCAGTGAATATAAGCATCATCATTATATACAAACTCTCAGTATTCATCTTAATAATTATATTTTGCTTTCGCTAATCATAGTTTTATTTCCTGGGTTAGCAGTTAAAATATGCATCAAGGTTAAACATTCAAATTCAGAATTAAAACATATACAAGACAGATTCTTTACTTGTAGCATTTCATTTAAACATTGACTATACCAAAAATTGCTAATTACCTCAGTCTGTAAGAGCAGCATATGAAAGTTGGAGATGGACTGTCTATTAATGCCTAAAAATTCAAATTTACTCATCAGGGTATTTGCTAGTTCTCCAATCTGAAACTGTAATGCAGGAAAGAAAAAAAGTTAAAATAAAAATGGAATCAGCAGTATTTTCTGTAATAAAATCAAATTTTGTATTTATTATAGACACTAAAAATATGGGTCTGCCTATAAATTATATAGTCTTTCTCAAGTAGCTGCATCCAAATAGTTTTGCAGAAGATAAATTTATAATTTATAGCAAAATAACTCCAATAAAATGAAGAATAGTAACAGAAGGTTTAGAGAAATTAAGTGAGTACCTGCTCTAACACAACATGGAATTCAACAGTTGAAAACAGATTTGAAATGATGTAACTCTTGATATTGTTCATACTATCATTTATCCATTATTGTGTATACTGACCACAAATTGAAAGATATTAATTCTCCCAATCCCTTCTACACGGCAGTACACTAGCTAGGAATTGGATAAACTCTTTCAAGTCAAAAGAATATGCTAACTGGTTTTCCCAAGAGACCAACTCTAAATAGCCACATACTTAATATAGCCCAATTCTCCTACTAGAAATGACATTGGAAGAAAATTTGCCTTTGTGTAAGGACATGCAGTTCATGTAGAAATTAAATTTATGACTTTTAGTCTCTTTTGTACTTCCAATCTAGAGAAGCCTTTACAATTACAGCCTGGCTGGTGTGGCTCGGGCTGAGCCAGGAGGTCATAGTTAGATTCCCCTTCTGGGCACGTGCCTGGGTTTCAGGCTCAGTCCTCAGTAGGGAGCGTGCAGGAGGCAGCCAATCAATGATTCCCTCTCATCATTGATGTTTCTCTCTCCTTCTCCTTTCCTCTCTGAAATCAATAAAAATAATTCGGGTGTTCTTGGCCAAGTTGTTCACAGAACAAATATCTTGGTTGTTGAACCAAAGTTGTACCTTTCAAGCTGATAACTCGCAGCATGATAAAAAGTATCTCAGACAACCAATAAAAGAGAGAATGCTTTTATGGCTTGCAAATTAACCATTAGCACAATTTTAAAACATAAAGAAGCCATCATGAGTGCTAATGTTGTTAAGGGTGTGGAAGAAATAATGATCACAGACAATTGAAGAGGTAGAAAAACTGTTGTTGATTTGGATAAAGGAAAAGCAGTTAACCAGTGACAAGCCATTTTGGAGGCAGTGATATATGAGCCAGTTAAAGATGCTGCATGATGACCTGAAAGACATCCCTGGACCAAATACTAAAAGTGATTTAAGGTGAGTAGGTAGGGGCATCGATACATTTAAGAAAATAAATGTTTGTTTATAGATTAAACAGTACATCAGATATGTACTATATATAAGAAAGGTTAAAACAGGGAGTCATTTGGGGGTTTGGAACAGATTAACTCAATGACCCCACAGAGCCATGCCAGTCAGGCTCAATTTATATTATATCTAATGGGAAAAAAATGATTTGGTTTTCCAACAAATTGCTTCCCGAGATGCCTTCCAGGATGGATTTAAGCTCAAGAACCGAGTTCCCTTCTCGCCAAGCGCCGCCAACATCTCCTTTGGGTCTCATGTGGGGAAGCTGGTTGCGATCGTAGATGTAATCGATCAGAACTGGGCTTTGGTTGATGGACCTTGCACTCAAGTAAGGAGACAGGCTATGCCTTTCAAATGCATGCAGCTCACTAACTTCATCCTAAAGTTCCCACACAGTGCCCGCCAGAAGTATGTCCGACAAGCCTGGGAGAAGGCAGATATCAATACAAAGTGGGCATCGGAGCCAGAGAAAAGAAAGCCAAGATGACAGATTTCGATCGTTACAAAGTAATGAAGGCAAAGAAAATGAGGAACTGAATAATCAAGCTTGAAGTTAAGAAGCTTCAAAAGGCAGCTCTCCTAAAAACTTCTCCCAAAAAAGCACCTGCTGCTGCTAAAGGTGCAGCTGCAGCTGCTGCAAAAGTTCCAGCAAAAAAGGTGACCGCTGCAGGAAAGAAGGCTCCAGCCCAGAAGGTTCCCGCTCAGAAACTCGCTGGCTAGAAGGCAGCGCCTCCAAAAGCTCAAAAGGGTCCGAAAGCCCCAGGCCAGAAAGCACCTGCTGTTCCCAAGGCATCTGGCAAGAAAGCATGAGAACACAAGGGGCTACTATAAATGTATAACAAAGGTTCATTTTAGCAAAAACAAAACAAAACAAAACAAAACACCGAGGTTTAACTGTATTTGATAAGCTATTGCTTTCTAAAGGAGGCTTCTTGTAAGAAAGTAATTAAGAATTTATTAGATGCCGAAACCAGTTTGGCTCAGCGGTAGAGCGGTAGAGCGTTAGTCTGCGGACTGAAAGGTCCCAGGTTCGATTCCGGTTAGGGGCATGTACATTGGTTGCGGGCACATCCCAGGTAGGGGGTGTGCAAGAGGCAGCTGGTTGGTGTTTCTCTCTCATCGACGTTTCTAGCTCTCTATCTCTCTCCCTTCCTCTCTGTAAAAAAATCAATAAAAAAATATATATATATAAAAAAGAATTTATTAGATAATTTATCTATATAAAGCCAGTCTTATAATTCCTTATTTCAGTCTTAAATATGACCTTTTCACCTGAGTAGATGATTTAGATTAGGAGATAAAGGTTACTTTTACTACTTGCTAATAGAAAGTAATTTAATGGTTAGCCAATTTACCATAAAAATATTTGTCAAGTTACATTAAGAAATATATATACATACTTTTAAGTCCTGTTCTTCTTCTACTTTAGGTGCTGTTTGTACTTTATTTTTCTCTGAAGATTCGTCTACTTCCATTTCTTTGTCTGAATTCTCATCTATTTTTTCTGAATTTTCAGCACCAATTGCTACAAAAAGCAACAACAAAAAAAGACATAAAATTAATTCAAAAGGACAATAGTGGTAGAGCCCCATAAACATTTTCTTATCCCTGTAGAAGAGAGATCTGAAAAAGGTTACAAATTCTCTCTTGCTCGTGTTTCTTATTTGTCAAAGCCCTAATGCCTTGGCCAGTTTGGCTCCGTGCCTGAAGTGTCAGCCACGCACCGAAAGGTGTGGGTTTGATTTTGGGTCAAGGACACATACCTGGGTTGTAGGTCCAATCCCCAGCTCCAGCTGGGGCGAGTGAGGGAGGCAACCAATTGATGTGTCTTTCCTACATCAATGTTTCATTCTCTCCCCCCCCTTCCACTCTCTCTAAAAAAAAAAAATCACTAAGAAAAATATCTTTGGGTGAGGATTACAACAAAAAAAGCCCTAATAACTTATAAGCCTATTATCTTGATAAAACAAAAAAACTTTATCCCTTCTAACCACCTTAAAATGGGCCTATGAATCAAATTTAAGACATTACTCTGTAGTTTCCTTCTCCTTTATTAATCTTTTCTAATCTTCTCTTCCAGAATACCACAAATTCACTTATTTACAAAAGCTATCAAACTCAGAATACCTGAGGGCTCTTTATCAAGTGAGCTTTGAAAAAAAGACTGTATTTTATTTAAAAAAAAAAAAAAAAGTTTTATTGACTTTAGAGAAGGGAAACATCAATGACTCTTTGATTGGCTGCCTCCTGCACGCCCCCTACTGGAGGATGAAGCCTATAACCTGGGCATGTGCCCTGATGGGGAATGAAACTATGACTTCCTGGTTAATAACTAGTGAGCTGCACCCATTGGCCAAAAAGTTTTCAAAATCAGAGCAGCATTGTAAACTACCTAATAACTTCCTTTCTGATCTGGCTAAGACCTGTAAATAATCTGTATTGGACCAATCTACTCTTCTGGTTGGTGCTGATTATGTTAGTAATGGGAATCTTCAAAAGAACAGGTTTACCACCAACTTGTTGTAAAGAATAAGAACTCTAGTCCTGGCCAGGTACATCAGTTGGTTAGAGCATCATCCCAATACACCAAGATTGCGGGTTCAATCCTGGTCAGGGCACATACAAGGAGCAACTAATGAATGCATAAATAAATGGGTCAACAAATCAATGTTTCTCTCTCTAAAATAAATTTTAAAAAAAATTAGCCCTGGCCAGTATGGTTCAATTGGTTGGAGTGTCACCTATACATCAAAAGATAGCTGGTTCGATTCCCAGTCAGGGTACAAAGGTTGCAGGTTAGATCCCAGGTGGGGTGTGTATGGGAGGCAACGTCAATGTTTTTCTCTCACTCCCTCTCTCCCTCCCTTGATCTCTAAATATCAATAAAAAACATATCCTTAGGAGAGGATTAAAAAATAATAACAGATATGAACTCTTTGTTAGGCTTGCTTCAAAACACCTGCTTAACAACTTATCCCCATATAAAATGTAGTTCTTTCAGTCATGAAAACCACTTTTTAAAATAATCAAATTTGAGCCTGGCTCAAATTGTGAACTGGGAGGGTCAGGGCTTGATCCCCGCTGTGGGCACGCGGGAGGTAGATCAATGACTGATACTCTCTCATCACTGATGTTTCTCTCCCTTTTAATACAAACTTTTAAAAATTGTCCATTAACGGGGGAAGAGTTAAACGTAAATGAAGACATCAAGCTCGGCCCATGTGGCTCAGTGGTTGAGCACTGACTTCCAAACCAGATCATAGTTCAATGGGGGCACATGTCTGGGTTGCAGTCTCATGCAGCAGGCAGCCTATCAATGATTCTCTCATATCACTGATGTTTTTCTCTCTCTCTTCCTCTCTGAAATCAATAAAAGTATATATTAAAAAAAAAAACCCAGACAGACATCCATACCACTTTGTGGTTAAAAACCATTATTTTCAAGCCATGTTTTAAGTGAAAAATTATGTTGCCTAACTATCTGTAGGGCTAATCTCATCTCATCCATATGGTAATATGTTCATGTATACATAATTTCAAATGTAAAAAAGGTCTAGAATATATATGTAGATAAAGGAATATGGAACGAGAATAGCGAAAAGATGAAAGGGATCTCTTTTAGAATTCTACTTCTTGTTCTTCTATATACAAAATTAGGGGCAAATGGGCATAAAAACATTAGCTCTGATAACAGATTGGAAAATGTAGCCGGATCTCTTCTGCATTACTGTGAATGAAGATAACTTGAGTCCTAATGACAGCATCAAACCTATCTATATAGCCAACCAGGCTGGGAAACTTGCTAGAAGTGGTCAAAGCTTTTCCTGCTTACCAACTGGGAACAGTGAACCAAGTAAGGAGAGCAGATGGTATTATACAGATCAAGAATTATTGTGTCCTTAGCTGGCTTTCTCAGTGGTTAGAGTAGGGGTGTCGAACTCAATCAGAGAAGGGGCCAAAATCTAAAATCCAGCCTAAATCGCGGGCCGAATGGTTTACTGAACAGTCATAAACTGACAATGTCATAAACTGACAGCGGAGTGCAGTGATGACAGCGCGGTGCTGGCCACATTGCAAGGCCTGGTGGGCTGGATTTGGCCCGCGGGCCTTGTGTTTGACACATGTGGGTTAGAGTGTTGGCCTAAAGACTGATGGGTTGCGGGTTAGAATCCAGTTAAGGGCACATACCTGGTTTCAGGCTCAATCCCCAGTTCTATTGGGGCGTGTGCTAGGGGGCAACCAATTGGTGTGGTCTCTCTCACATTGATGTTTCTCTCTCTGTGTCATCCCCTCCCTTCCACTCTCCCTAAATATAAATGGAAAAAATATCCTCGGATGAGGACTAACAACAACAACAACAAACAAAAAGAAATTAGTATGGCAAGAGAGTAAGAAAGGAGGGAAAGGATCCAATCTTGTTTTTCTGTTTCTGAGGGAGAAGTAACCTTCAGTCAATAGTGAATACCCAAATGAATGGACGCCATCCTTTCAGAATCTTAACTCTTCCATTAGTGGACAGGAAAAGGTTCAGAGAAGTGAAAGGAAGCTTCCTTCCCAGCATTTCTCTAAAAGGGTAAAGTGCTGTCCCCCTTTTTTGCAGAAGAGGGAACAAAACAAACAAACCAAAACAAAAAAACCCCAACAAAACAACAGTAACAAAAACAAAAACAAAAAAGGAAAATGAAGGAATTTCCTTTCACATCTTTCATCTCTAGTTTAATGTAAAGCACGAATTACCAGTTTCTCCATTTTCTGGAGTCTCCTGTCCAGTTTTGCTAGAACTCCGGCTGGTAGATTCTGGACTGGTAGCTCGAACAAACATCTTCCATTTCCCTTTTTTAGACATAAGTCTTCGCATTCCATCTTGAGATGCTGGCTGGCTGATATCAGAACATGGACTAGACCCTGACACACTACCATCTCCTTCCTCCAAGGCTCGCAACTCTGCCTACAAAGAACATGAAAATAAAGGTATAGTGTCATTAACTGTTAGTAGTGTTAAAATGTCTGCAAGTAGCCATGTGTTTTCCAAATTTAAATCCTTTGAGAACAGGAAGCATTTCTTAGCACATTTTTCCATGATAGCTGAACATTATGCTCCATATTCAACTGTTACTCAATAAATACTGACTCATGATTATAGGCAATAAATATGGATTTGAAGGAGATAGGTTCTAGAGATCCTTTGCAATACGTGTACACAATAGACAAAGCTTAACTTTGCTAATCTCTCTACATAATGTCAAGGAGATATTACTGTTATAACACGTTATGATTTTCCTTCACTCAAGGTGGCAGTAGATGAAACTTTTCAAAGAAAATCAGGGCAGAAAATAGGCAAAAGTCAACTTTTCAATCAGGAAAGTTTTCTTTGGACCATATAGTTTTAAAAGATGGTGATTTTTTTCCCTTTTAAAAAAAGCACATAAAACTATGGGTTCCTTATAATTCTGTTCTTACAAAGTCCATTTAACATGCAAACAAGATATGCCATGGCTGATAAGCAGATGTCAACTTGTACTTTGTTTGATTAAAAAAAAAAAAAAATTAATTAGGACAATGTCAGTCTTTACTGGTTGTCAGCTACCAAAAAAACAGTGTCAGGGACCAAAACAACTACAATTCCAATAATTCAGGTTTTTATTGCATAAGCTTAAACATATCTAGATGAAAAGATAAGAAAAACAAAATCCCAGTAAGTGTTCTGCAATTTATGCCCAATGACCCCAGAGTATGATAGTACTGAGGGAAGAAAATACACCTTAGCTAAAATTTCAAAACTTACTTTTTTCCTTTCCAAAACGAGCTCTAGTTCAAGGGTATCTTGTTCCTCCTCCTCACTTTCTCCAGATTGAACAACACTGCAAAGATCCTCCTGAGAAGGGTCTTCCATATTGTCCAATACAGTTTCCTGGGGCTTTACTATTGTTGCTGTTTCTTCTGTTGTACTTGTTTCTTTCACTTCTGAAACTGGATCTACTTCTTTACAAATTACTTTTCTTCTCCATCTCTCTTCTTCCTCTTTTATTACCTCAGGCAATAGCGGAGCAAGCAGTGCTGCTGCCACCCCTTTTTTCTCTTCCTCACTATTTGAGAGAGCTTGAATTCCTTCATTTACTTCCTGTAAAGAATAAAATAATCTCACTTTTCAAACAAATCTGACCTGAATAATATAATTGTTCATGTAAAAAAATGACTGCATTTTCCAGTCACTGAATGTTATTGAAAACCAACTTCCAACAGATGAGTATGCCTGTACCATTTCCCTTACATGTGCATAATGGAAACATGGCTATTGAGAAAGGCAGTCTGAACTAGAACCTAGTTGTGGGCAGATCTCAAAACACATCCTCCCCCCATTCTTCCTATGTCAAAAGACAAACTAATAAGCAGCACAACTAGACTTAAGGAAGGTCAAAGCTTTGTCAGCTCAACACATGACTGTATAATTATTCCCCTTTCTCTTCTGTATGATGAGATAACCTCACATTTTTCCTATAAAGGTGCTTTAAAGGGAAGCAAAACATTTCTAACACGAAACGTGTCTATTTAAAGTATCCATTTCCTCCACTGGGATATTCACTTTATCTCCCTTCTGGAGTTGTAAAGATTAAATTATTCCAAAAGTAACTTTTGGACAACCCCCTACTCTATCATTTAAAAATTCAAGACAAATTAAACTTCAATTCACACACTGCAAAACACAAAGTACTTTTCTTATAGATGAGGCTATAAAAATGCTCATTTCACTAAAAGTTTTAATTAAGGTAACTCATTTTTTAAAAATCTTCACAACTATTTTTTTAAAATCAGAGATTGAAGATGGCTGCTGACAGAAAGGTAGGCTGTAAGATAGTGTGTGAGTGAGAGAATAAAAGGAGAGTGTGGCCGAAACCGGTTTGGCTCAGTGGTAGTAGATGGTCTGTGGACTGAAAGGTCCTGGGTTCGATTCCGGTCAGGGGCATGTACATTGGTTGCGGGCACTTCCCCGGTAGGGGGTGTGCAAGAGGCAGCTGGTCGATGTTTCTCTCTCATTGACATTTCTAGCTCTCTATCTCTCTCCCTTCCTCTCTGTAAGATATCAATAAAATTTATTAAAAAAAAAATAAAAATAAATAAAAAGAGTGTGTGTGGACATACGGGAGTGTCTATTTGTGAGTGAGGGACAGCTATAATCCAAGGGACTGTTGGGGACTGTGGACCGGGCTCCCCTGTCCAGGCAGCCTCCACTGCTGCTGAAATCTCTTTTGGAGTGACCGGCTCTGCCGCAAAGACCGCGCCATCTTCCATGGGAGAGTGGCTGTGGTCAGAAGCCTAGCTGTACTTTCAATCCAGGACCCTACAACCACTACACCCAGGGTTGAGCTGTAAACCCACAAACACCAGGTCTCAAGCAGTGTGAATTTATATCCCAGATGAGCTCTGCACCTTCTCATGGTAAGGTCATATTTCGCCCAGAGAAACGTGAGGTGTGCGATCCAGGATGAAGGGAGAAATGCGTGCAGTGGGATATAGAGGTTCAGAGGAAGTCTGCGCCTCACAAAATCCTCAGACGTTGGGGCCAGTGCAGTCTGCAAATGTGGAAGGGGCACAGGGCTGCTGACAGAAGGGAATTCTAGAAATCAACCCACAGCTGGGCAAAAAAAAGGCAGCCTGAAGCTTTACCAGTAAACCGGCTGCACTGTGCCAGGGCAAAAAGACGTGCACAGAGACATGAGCAGAGTTGCACACAGTGCTGGGGTGAAAAAGCTGCAAGGTCACACACTTACTCTGGCTCATTAGGTCACTGAAAAGTTTGGAAGACAAATTCAACAATATGTGTAAGAACCAAGAGGAAATGAAGAAGAACCAAGAAGAAATGAAAAATGACATCATTGCAATAAAAAACTCAATAGAAAGCATCAACAGTAGACTAGAAGAAGCAGAGGACCGCATCAGTGAGCTAGAAGACAAGGTAGGAAAAAATACCCAAGCAGAGCAGCATCTAGGAAAAAAGCTTAAAGAAACAAAAGGAGAACCTAAACAAAACAACAGCTGCATAATAGAGGTGCCAGAAGAAGAGGAAATTGAGCAAGGAATAGAAAACCTATTTGAAGAATAGAGGTCCCAAATTGCCCTCTTGCAATTTTGGACCCCTCAGGGAATGTTGGAGCTGGTTTCGGCCTGATCCCTCAGTAGGCCAGGCTGAGAGACCACACTGGTACATGAATTTGTGCCCTGAGCCCCTAGTGTATGTATATATGTGCGAATATATATATATATATATATATATATATATATATATATATATATATATATATATATATATATATTCTATACCTGTGCCACAGTAACATTCAATTTCTTTAGATTTGACCCGGCCAGCATGGCTCAGTGGTTGAGTATCCACCTTGGAACCAAGAGGCCACTGGTTCCATTTCCAGTCAGGGCACATGGCCATGTAGCAAGCTCGATCTCCAGTAGGGGGCATTCAATGGATGATGCCCTTCTCTCACCAATGTTTCTCTCTATCCCTCTCCCTTCCTCTCTCTCAAAGAAATAAAAAATTCTTTAGATTTGAAAATATGTAAATGAGGTTAAGTTGTAACACTGACCTTTTTAACTTCTCGCTTGGCTATGACTGGTCCACTTTTACTATTGGAAACAGAAATATTTTTCTCCTTATTATACATGTCTGTATTCACCACAAAACTAGTTTCAGCACCTGTTACCGAACTTAAAAAAAAAGAAAAATGAAAAATATTATCATTAAAAGATAAAGACTTAAATGTCCTTCTCGGTAATTTCTTTTTCAAGGTTTCCTACCTGGGTTGGTAATGTTGTAATCCTTGTACCTGGGTGGCAAGATACTGGGGTAATTCCCATGTCACTTCATTTGTTTGTGTATTCCAATAATAATAGCATCCTGTGTTCTCATCCCAGACTTCTTGCCAATCTCCCATCTCAATCTCAACTACAAGAAAACAAATTTTAAGAAGCACAAATTATTCCACAATTTGAATTTATAATCCAAGTCATCTCTAAAGCCATAACAATTTAACACAGGATTTCTCAATCTTAGCACTGGGGCAGGATAGTTCTCTGTTGGTGGATATGTGTGTGTGTGTGTGTGTGTGTGTGTGTGTGTGTGTGTGGGGGGGGGGGGGGAAGAGGGACACTCCTAGGTAGTGTTTAGCAGCACCCTGACTTCTACCCACCAGACGTAGTAACACCTCCTATTGTGATAACCAAAACTGTCCCTAGACATTGTCAATGTCTCCCAGGAAGCAACTTCCCACACCCCATAATCTTGGCACGTATGTTTTTTATTTTTTTTAAAATATATTTTATTGATTTTTTACAGAGAGGAAGGGAGAGAGATAGAGAGCTAGAAACGTCAATGTGAGAAACATCGATCGGCTGCCTCTTGCACACCCCCTACCGGGGATGTGCCTGCAACCAATGTACATGCCCCTGACTGGAATGGAACCTGGGACCTTTCAGTCCACAGACCGACGCTCTACCACTCAGCCAAACCGGTTTCGGCCTGGCACATACGTTTTAAAAAAGCAGTTTGATAGTGCAAAAACGTATTTTGAACCCCAAAAGACTTTTTAAAATAATAGCTTCAATTATTCACTTGGTAAAATCTGCTACTTGTTAAAAGGGTAAACAATTGCCCTAGCTGGTTTGGCTCAATGGATAGAGTGGACTGAAGGATCCCAGGCTTGATTCCAGTCAAGGCACATGTTTCTATCTCTCTCACCCTCTCCCTTCCTCATTGAAATCAATAAAAATACATATTTTTTAAAAAGGGGGTAAGCAATTATTTTTCAAAAAAAAAAAAAAAAAGTATCTTAGTAATTCTCAGAGTTAACTATCCTATCCTACTTATTTTTCAAAATACTGCATTTAAAAGGCAGAATCCTACAGTCTGGGGCTAAAGCACATGGGGGTTCATCTTTGGGAATCTTACAGCTCAGAACACCTTTAAGGACTACACTTTAAGCTTCTTTAAAAATCAAACGATTGCTGTGCCTGCCCTAAGCCCTTCCTTGTTCCACTCTCCTTAGTTTTAATAAACATACTATCAAAAATAAAAATATATTAATAAAATCAAATCAGCCCTAGCCAGGTTGGCTCAGTGGGCAGAGCGTCAGCCTGCAAACTGAAGGATCCCAGGTTCAATTCTGGTCAAGGGCACGTGCCTGGGTTGCAGGCTTGATCCTCAATAGGGCGTGTGCAGAAGGCGGCCAATCAATGATTCTTTCTCATCATTGATGTCTCTCTCTTTCCCTGTCCCTTCCTCTTTGAAAAAATCAATAAAGATATATTAATAAATAAATAAAAATAAAAAGGGTCAAGCTTACCTCCTGCCAGTGAACACTGAGTGTCATACTGCCACCCTGATGCCTGGGTTGAGTCTGTTCCATTCGAAGTAGTGGAAGAAAGGGCAGATGCTGCTGATTCCTTTGGCTCTGGGCGAGGTGGAGTTGGAGGTGGAGCAGAAGCTCCTGTAGGAGCAGCAGGCTGAGGAGCTGTTATTGCATCAATCTCCTTTGGAAAGAAAATACATTCATCACATCAAAACCAGAAAATGACAATCACCTTAAAAAAAAAAATTCTACATGCTGTTCCTAGCTTCTCAAATAAAAATCCTCATATTCTAATTAAACAATTTCTCCAAACCTTTCTATTATCCGCTTTTCTTTTCTTTTTTTTTTACAACATTAACAAAAAGATAATATGAAGAGCCCTAGCCAGTTTGGCTCAATAGATAGAGTATCGGCCTGTGGACCAAAGGGTCTTGGGGCTGATTCTGGTCAAGGGTTTGATTCCTAGGTTGCAGGCTCCTCCTGGACCAGGCCCTGGTAGAGGCACTGCAAGAGGCAACCAATCGATGTGTTTCTCTCACATCAATGCTTCTCTCTCTCTTTTCCTCTTTCTTACATTCTAAAAAATCAATGGAAAAATATCCACAGGTGAGGTTTAAAAAAATAAAAAATAAGGGACTAAGGAAGACAGATAAAAGGGGAGAAGAGGGGGACACAGATTGACAAGTACGCTAACCAGTGAGATCTAAGTTACAAAGTGGTTCTAATAACTTAAAAACCCAAGCAAAAACACCACTAACCGCTAGGAAGTTGGCCAAAGTACTATCAATATCAGTTGACTGGTTTCCATTCGCTTCTTTAGACTGTGCTGGTTTTTCCAAAACATCATTCTCTTCATCATCACTATCAGCATATGCACCAAGCAAGCACAAACCTCCTAGAAACAAAGAGGTAAAGAACTTTAGTAATAACAATGCTAATATGTCCCAGGTAGCATCCAAGGAAAAATAAAACATGGTTCTTTAAACACTTTACATTTAGTTTACTTACAGGTTAGAACAAACCTAATTAAAATAAACCATCAATGAACTACCTGAGAGGTAGAAGTTACATTATGCATTTAGAGCTAAGAAAATCAATCTGCATAGCTACTTGACACCCTACTCAAAATATATGCTCAATTATTCAATTTTATACTCTGTCAAAACAGCATACAGTAGATCCTGATTTTTATGTATCCATCTCAAACAAGTAAACCAATTAGGATTTAGTAGATGAAACAGAAATTTTCAAAACTAAAAACAAAATTCTGTTCCAATTATTTTTTCAAACAAAACAGAATTCAAAATGCTAGACCCAAAACAAACAAACAAATAACACTAGCACCAATTATCAATGTCTTCCTCAAACTCAAGTCCAGATATGGCCCCTGAAATGCTGCTATGCTATATCCTTTGTATCACCTGTGACTACGTTAATGTCACAAATTAAGTGAGCACATATAGGGGTGGGCAAAAGTAGGTAAGAACTCTGTGCGAAAGTGAGCTTGAGTATAATAACCAGACTACAGAATGCGTAAATAATTAAGGCTGGTAATTTGTGCACTTGTGAGATTTCTTTGTCATAATTATTTTATAAATAAACTCATGGGTTCAGATAAAAGTAAACACAATTGTTTCACTTATCATACAAGAAGAGTTCATATTCAATGCTTTAGTCACACAAATCTTGTTTTAGTACATAGGTAAATTCTTACACAAAACATTAATTTCCAAAATACTACTATAAACTGCTTAGAATAATGTGAAGGAGACATTTGACAGTGCCACCAAATATTTCATTTTTCATGGTTTTGGGGCACGCCAGTTAATTTTCTGAATTTTCTGAACAAGAGTATGTAATAGCTTTGTAAGGGTACAGCTACAAAAGTAGACACTTCTGTATGGACAAATTCTGCCCTTTAGCATTCAGAGCTGATGGTTTTTTGAAGGAAGGAGGAAGATGGAAAATTTTTACATAATAACACTTCTTAGTTTAGAAACAATCATAGATCTAATCACCCAGGTCACTGTCTAAATGCTACATATACTCTTTGGTAAAAGGTTCCAAACCAGGTGAGTTGTGTGGAATTTTAATTATGAAATTCCCCAAGCTTGGAATGAATGTGTCTCATAGGCAATAGGTTTCACCAAGGCTCCACTATATTTATTCCTTTTTTCTTCACCTAAGAACATTCCATAGCATATACATCAAATCTCTTCTAAGCTCCTAATAATGTAATTACTATTAAATAGTCAAGCAAATGAAAATTATTAAACTTGATATTTTGGGGGAAGAGGCATACTTAATATTGTTAGATACACCATACATTAAATGATTCAATATATTTTAAGAACAATCTGGTAACATGTACCAAAAGCTACTACTTTTAATTATTCTCATCTTTGAGGATATAACTCCAAGGAAGAATTAAAAAAACTTTTTGCAAAGTTTTCTAAAAGCTGTGAACAACTCAGATAGAGGACTAGCAAATCAAACTACAGCACAGTACCAGATGCAATACTATTTTATGATTAATCAGATCATTACACTATTATATGGAACAGTGCTAAGGGGACAAAAAATATTAACAGAATAAAAACAAGATAAAACCAAATAATGAAATGTATGTAAATTCAATTACATTTCTGAAAATTTAAACCATACATTGATAAGAACAGGAATAAATTTAGAACACTGAAAAAATGTTCACAATATTCTGCAAAATTATTAGTCTTAGAAAATTAAGTCACAAGACCATGTCCTAGACTACGACTGAGATGTTGTTGCTACTTGAAACTAGAGGAAGCAAGGCTATTCTTTGGAGCCATAGTCCTTAGCATTTTTTTGAGAAGGATAATGTGCTTACCTTGAATGTATGGTGTCACACTATACAAATCAACTAACTAAAATAAATCAGGTAGTAATTTCTTAGATTATATTTTTTATTTTCCTGATAAGTTTCCAACAGTAACTGTGCATTATACTTTTAGTAACTTTATTATAATTTTCTCATCACATTGTTGAACAGTTGTTTTTAACCCTTTTAGTCACAGAAACTATTAATAATCAAGATGATAAAAGTTATAGACCTCCTTCGAGGAACACACATTTGAGTGTGCAATTTCAGGGAGTCCAGAGACCTGACACTCATTTTGTGGTGGTTGCTATTCCTCACCCAAGGATATTTTACCCATTGCTTTTTCAGAAGGGGAGGAGGGGAAAGAGAAACACTGGTATGAGAGAGACACCTTGACTGGCTGCCTCTGCATGACCCCAGACAGGGATGCCGGGAATGAGCCTGCAACGGAGGTATGTGCCCTTGTCCAGCACTCTTCAATCCTGGGGTGTGGACACCTATCCACTGTGCCAAACACACTAGGGGCCTTTCTTTCTTTTTTTTTTTTGGCTTGATTAGGCTTTTAGTAAAGACTTTGAAACAATTTCCATTGAATTCTGGTGCCACCTCATATGAGGAAGAGATCAAAGACACATTTGTGGCTTAAACCATATGTTATTATTTTGTTTGTTTTAAAATAAAATGGAATGAGTAATTTCTTCAATGTGGAATTCTGAAAGCACCACAGGGCACAGCTCAATAAAGCTGCTTTGAGTTTTCCTGAGGTTTACACACTTAGGGGTATATTACACGCATAAATCTAAGGCGCCTGGATGAGAGTGTGCCCTGCAGTCTCGCCATCAATGTTCATGTTTGCCTAGTTCCAGTCTATTATACGAGACGCTCTTGGTAGTTCCTTTGTTTTTTGTTGGACAAACTTTTTCCCATAATTTAAACTAACTGCTATGTTAAGAACTTTAAGAACCGAATAAGCTGATATATTATTACCTTGTAGGATGATGTTGGGACAAAATGAAAACATTTCTGTTCATAAGGCATATAAAGGCCTGAAGTGCTGACATAGCAATCAAGGAAATTTCTCCTAGTAGAAACACTGAAATTCTCTCTTACATGATTCTTAAACTTAAATGAATATATGTACTTTACAAATACAAAATAGTATTTTCTAGTTTGGAAATTTCTCTCCGAACCAAGTTTTAGCTTTTCTAACCCACATAGGGTTTTCTTCTTTTTTTAAAGTAACAAATGGCAGGATGAGGGAACAAGCATCTATTACGGTATTTCAGGATTTCAAGTATCATATAGTACAAAAATTATACCACACTTAAAGGATAAAATTACCAATCATAGAATATTTAGTATAAAAACCTTTAATCTTTTGATCTACTTATATAAAACTAACATTTTTTTTATTTCCATGTCCAAACTGCGTATCAATTTTTCAATGTAACCATCAAAATAACACAGAGCTTAAGATCCATTTTACTGGTGAATGAATGAGGTCCTGATTTCTCAGAATGAATGCTGAAGTGAAGATTTGAACTCAAATTTGTCTACAAAACCACCGCTGCAAATATTCCTTAATTCAATTTCAGCTCCACAAACATTTGGTAGGTACTAATCAAAGCAATGTGTTAGAAAATAGAAACTGAGGGTGTTCGCTAAGCCAGAAAACTCATTACAAAATGGCAGCAGAAGAAAAAGTAGTATATTTTGGGTACAGATTAAACAGCAACAAATTTTACATTGGCTGAAGTGTTCATATACTAAAAATTATCACAAATATATTTAAAATTCCCATTTTCTTGGGGGGGGGAGAAATATAAATTAGCCAACACTAAAGCTGTCAACAAAACACTCTCTAAACAAACCCAATCTGATCTTTAGGAAATATATGATAGAAAAGATGTAAAACAAACAAACAAACAAACAACTATACCTGTTGCTTTAACGGCTGTGAGTCTGGTGGTCATGACTGGTTTTGGAGGATTCTGAACAACTCTGGGAACCTCCACCACCGCTTCCTGTTCATCTGGATTTGGAAAACGAACAAAACTATAGTCACACACGATGGACCAGAAAAAACACTACAGGTGACAAAACCAATTTTTGATTTGACCTTTCAAGTCCAGATTTCATCTTTAATTTGGGAGGTAATAAACACAGCTAGAACCTTCTTGTCTCCCGACCTCAACATTAAGAGTTTGAACATTATAAAAAAAAGGAAAAAAATCTGAACATTATGAATAAAAATTACACCTGAAATAATTAAACTTTCTCTCTCAATGTTCTCTCAGCTACTACAAAAGCCTTTACAACAAGCACAGCCATGGCGTTTACTTTCACACGAGCTACTACCTAGCGTGTGTTTTTTTTAAACATCTGAAACGATCGCAACTTCTCCGGAGTCAGTCTGATCCCTGGATTAGAATTACCGAATTACTTTTTTAAAAATAAAAACAAACACATTTTTTTAAAAATTACAGATTGCATTCCATATTATTTTGTGGTAGTTTCAGGTGTACAGCGTAGTGGTCAGACAAGTACCAGTGCCCGGAGAAACACAAATATTTGGGATACCCAACTAAGGCGACCAGATTTTAACATTGGTAAAGCGGGACACCATTGACGGAGGGGGGGGGGTTTGAGGGGGTTGTGTGTTCTTGATTAAAAATTTGGTCTATATGGAGCAACAAAAATTTTCATAAAATGAAAAAATAGTATTATAATATATTTTTTTAAAAAATTTCAAAATAAGAACAATTTATAAATATAATAAATTAAAAATATGTATAGTACTATTTTATTCTTTGGCCTATTTCTCATTTGAGTGAATCCTAACAACTGATCAACAATGCAAACTTTGATAAGCAGTTCTCGGTAATCAGTTCTCAACAATTATTTGTTATTATTAAAGCTTAACGTTATAAAATTAACAAAAATAATATAAAACTCATATCCTGGCTTAATAGCCACATGGTCGCCGAAAACCGTATATTCCCTACCCGGTCTCCCGCCGTTCCCTAGCTTGTCGTGCATTCTTTCCAAAAACCGGGACTTTTTTAAAAACGACGCGGGACAGATTGTTAAGAATCGGGACTGTCCCGCCAAAAGCGGGACGTCTGGTCACCTTACCAAAGCCTCACTTTCAGAAATTTTTGAGTGGGGAATGCCTGCCAATGTGGGGGTTACCGAAGCTTGGGCGGACATAATAAAAAGGGCTTGCTCACTTGTAAAGAGTCTCGGGTTCAACAAAAACGAAGGGAGCAGCAGACGACGTGCGGAAAAGGCCAGGTTCCCGGGCACCCAGCCTCGGACGCGGAAACGCATCCTCCGCCATCCGCCCCGCCCGCTAAGCGATCCATGCACAGGGCGGACGTTGACGGGGCGCAGGGCGCCGCGCCGCCCTCTGCGGCAGCGATGGCGCCTCTGGGATCCCCCGCGCGCCGCCCTGCGGCCCTTCGGTCGTCCTGGGGCCCACAGCCGTGCTCCCCGCAGGCCCCACGCGCAGGCCGCGGACGCGGACGCCGCCCTCCCGGTTTATTTCCGAGGGACTAGGCCGCAAGCCCCGAGCTCGAGTTTCGGATGCCCCACCTAGGGGCCGGGGCCCCTCGCGCGCCCTCACCTTCTGAAGGCGACTCTTCCGGGGCCGCCGCGGCGGCAGTCACCGCGGTCGTTGTGGTCGTCGGCGCCGCCGGGGCTGGCTGGCTAGGCGTCGCCGCCGTCGAGTCCGGCTCGATGTCGGGTTCGGGTTCCGGGTCCCGGCCCGGAGTGCTGCTCCGGGGACCCGGCGGAGAGAGCTGCAGGATAGGCCTTCGGCCGGGTACCACCCGGGACTTCTTCCCCATCGCGAGCCCGAGCGCGAGCTGCGAGCGTCTGGAAGCCGAGAAGGGCGGTGCTCGGCGCGGCGCTGCGTAATCAATATTCATGGTTCCGCTCCTAACGGCGGAGCGCGCGTTGCGCAGGCGCCTTGAGCCCGGTACATTCTTCTGGCTCCTCCCCTCCAGGGGAGAGGGCGGGCTTTACTCACAGAGCTAAGCTATTGGTCATTTTGGCCTATTGAAGGGCCCTATGGCCAATGGAAAAAGGGAAAACGACTGCCCGTCAAGCCAATTGTACGGAAGGGCCTGAGTTTAGAATGATCTCCCCAGCACCTCTGGCCCCACCCATGCGTCTTTGGCGGAGTCTTTTCTTTTACCCTCTTGTCTTCCATGTTGTGCCAGTTTTCTGCCTACTGTTCGTGACCATTTGTCCTTTAGGAAAGTGGGCTGCTTTCCAGGTTTCCCCCCAAGGTTTTCTCTGACTATTGTGGCTTATTTTGGGTATAGCATTGAACAGTAAATATAGTGCTCTTTTATGCTTTAATTTTTTTTTTTTTTTCCTTAGGGCATAACGATGATTAGTGTTGCTTACCAATGCGGGGGCCGGAGGGGAATCACTAGAAATTATACCTTCAAGGTAAAAGCCTAAATTGTTTTGGTGAGATACAGAAGCTTTCCCAATCTGGCCCGCTGGTAGCCTTAACCTGCTTGATTTATCTTCCTTTGCATTTTCCTTTTTTTTTAAAAAAAAAAAAAATATATTTTATTGATTTTTCACAGAGAGGAGGGATAGAGAGTTAGAAACATCGGTGAGAGAGAATCATCGATCAGCTGCCTCTTGCACACCCCCTACTGGGGATGTGCCCGCAACCAAGGTACATGCACTTAACCGGAATCGAACCCAGGACCTTTCAGTCTACAGGCAGACGCTCTATCCATTGAGCAAAACTGGTCCCAGCTGCATTTTCCTTTTCTAACCCCCAGCCCCCACCCCTTTTCTGGAGTAAGCCACTAGGAACATTACCTGTGTCACCCTAAGTCCTTCACATTATCTGGAATAACTACTGCATCACATGGCGATTTTTTTTTTTTTAATTCCTCAAGACCCATGCAGGCATTACCTCTGAACCTTCTGAATGTTGGCCCCTCCCCAGCATTTAGCGTTTATTTATACTGTTAATACTCATTTACCCTTTATTTATACTGTTAATTTAAATCCTTTCTAAATTGAGCTTAAATCCAGTGGGATATATTTTTATACCCCTGGCTGCTCAGTTCTTACTAAGCATACTAATAATACCTAACATATATCGAACACTTACTATATGTTAGGTACTGTCAGTGCTTTACAAGTAGAATTGCATTTAATTCCCACAACTTTGTGGGGTAGATATCATTATGCCCTACTTATGGATGAACCCTCATATTGGTTGTTGAAGTCCCTGGAAAAGCTGGCCAGTGTCTTATGAACTGCTACCATGGTAACCACTGCTTTGATGAGCAATACAAAGAAAAGGTTTCTCCAACAGTGCCTACTCAAGCCTCTTGTCCTCTAGAAATGGCAACACTAGGTTTGATATTTTTCAGACTATGGGTTATGATCCATTAGTCACTCATGAAAACAGTAAAAGATGATACATCTTTTCTTGAAACCTTTGTTTTCTTGCTGTAGTTGGAAGCCACAGGTTTATAATGCTGGGGGGGCGGGGGGAGGAGGGGGGGAGACAAGGGCTCTCCCAGTCACGAATTGCATTTAACACTTCGTATTTATCATGACAAAAGTTACAATAAAAAAGAACCAGATACCACAATTATCTACCAATAACAACACCACAAGGAAATTTGTTATTTAAAATATATAATGTAAATATGGTGTTGATATTATAAAAAAGGCTTATGAAAAACTCAAGAAAGGTCAAAGGGCATACAAGCAAATATATACAGATCATTCCCTTAAAAGATAATTTTAATATACAGAATAAAATGCAAGATCTTATTTTTCACTTTCCGAAAATTTGTGAATATGAATGCTTTTAAATCTGACCAGGAAAGTTTATATTTTGGCCCAATACATGATTAGACTAACTGTATGATCAAGTCCGGCTTGATTATTATAAGTCATAGAAGTTAATAGAATTTACTTTGAAAATCTATTATTTTGATAGAGGATGGATTTCTAATTTTTTTCTTAGCTAAGAGTTGATCCAACTTTAGCCTGAAAACCAGATTCAAAATAAGCTATCTTCTTTGACAGCTGGTCTTTGTTTAGGCTTAATCTAGGCAAATTATTTAATACTTTATTGAAGATCATACAAAAATTCCACAATAAATAATGAAAAGAGTACGTAAAATCATAGACTCTGTTTGCAATACAGAAAATACATGTCAGTTCTGGACCAAAATAATCATTGAAATACAAAAGGTGAGAGGGAAGAATGAAAGGATTTGCAGTGTCTGCTTTTGGTGGTCAGCTACAACAAACCAACAACCATCACCCGTTTGGGAAGTGAAGGTGGGTTTAATTTGCAGATAAAGAATGTCTCCGGTAGTTTAAAAAAATATAAACTCTAAAAAAGCTTGTGAATCATATACAAAAGCAGCTGTTTGAGACCAAAGATGAAACCGGAAATTGTACGTTAGCACCGCCAGCAAGCGCAGGGCCTGTGACTCCTCTGTCCAACTCTCTTACGCAGAATGCAGACTTGACTGTTGTACATCATTTACAGGTATAAAAACTGGCCGGAGTACAGGGTTCCTGTAGGTAAAGTCTTAAGCCCTAAGAGGCACCAAGCGGTTACAAAGGCTAAGTGACCATCTGGATCACAAGTTCCGACGATATAATAAATCCCGTGTTGCCTTATCAACTTTTTGCTGGTAGTCCTCCAATTTGTCAAGTATTTTCTGCGACAGCTATTGGAGAAAAGGAGGAAATCATTACAACACATGTCAAGGACTATAAAAGACTAAGCTGTCATTTTGACTTCACAAGCTGATTTCCGTAATGAAGATGTTAGCCACTCTGCTTCATTTAATCACTATCCAGTATAGGAATCTGCTTTGGGAATCTACTGATGAAACTGGATTTGTTATACTACTGTGTTTCCCCGAAAATAAGACATCCTCCGAAAATAAGACCTAGCGCATGGAAAAATAAGACATCCCCTGAAAATAAGATCTAGCGCATCTTTGGGAGCAAAAATTAATATAAGACACTGTCTTATTTTTGGGGAAACAGGGTAGTATATATATATTATAATACTCTAATCCTGCTTGCCTAATGATTTTCCAATTATGCAAATCACACCAAGATCTTCAATAAAAGCATTGCCAGCTCTTTCCCCAGAACTGAGGAAAGGCCACAACTGATTTAACCAGTCATTTTATGAAGGGACAAGAGGCTCGCAGTTTAGGACCCGAAATTCATGCAGCCAAGCCTGCAACCTCTCACAGTCCGGGAGTCCCCTGGGGAGAGGGCCTAAGCTAGCAGTCAGACATTTCTTAGCTCTGCCATGGAAGCAGCAGAGGCTCCTGCCATTGCTACTGCGCTCGATAGCTGTGAGCCCAGCTCAGGGCTTTTGGCTGAGTGGTGCTTCTCCTGTGGGAGTGCATGGACCACCAGGGGGCAGCTCCTGTGTTGAGCATCTGCCCCCTGGTGGTCAGTGTGCATAATAGTGATCAGTCATTCTGCCATTTGGTCAATTTGCATATTAGCCTTTTATCATATAGAATTGAGGCAGCATGTTAGAGGGATACATGGTGCTGCCCTCCCCTTAACTCCTTGAGAACTGGAGAGCCAGCCATAAGGTGTAACAGATAGTGCAGGGGCATAGAGAGGAAAGACTGACTCACTGCAATGTTGTGACTGTTCGCACTGTTCTCTCCCAATACTTGGAGAAGCTGATCAATGGAAGAGTATGGGAGCCACACCATTGGAGCCGTCGCAGACAGGGGAAACTGAAAGAAAAAATATCTATAATTGTTTTTTCCACAATAAGAAATTGCAGGAGTGCGTATGCGCGCACACACACACATACACACACACACACACACACACAATTGAAACACCACCTACCTCCTTTCTCTTTTCAATCGGAGAACTTGTCCTTTTCTCAATGAAATTAAATATATTTTTAAATTTATATCATCTCTTATCTTAAAGGAATTTTAAGGCTCCTAAGTTTAGGGATAAACATACTCAACAAAGCTTCTCTAAAATTTCAAGGAATGATACTATTGTCAGTCTGAAATTTAGATTTCAATTATCTGGGAAAAAGAGGTTTGGAAAGAAAAGCTTAACTTTGAATGTTTTGAATACTTTCCTGAGAGTCTGGGAGCTTGGCTCCACTATTAACTAGACCTAGATTTTAAACATGGCTCTCCTATTTATCATCTTTGCAAACTTTGGCAACTTCAAGTTAATACCCGAGCCTGTTTCCTCATGGGTTAAAAAAAAAAAGGGGGGGGGGGGTTAAAACAATCCCTTATAGGCTGCTGTAAAGATTGAGAAAACATTGTTAGAGACTCAGCATAGTCTTTACACACAAAATGCCATTTAGTTCTTTAAAAAAAATTTTTTTATTGATTCTTTTATAGAGATGGAGATGGACAGAGAGTTAGAAATATCGATGAGAGAGAAACATTGATCAGCTGCCTCCTGCACACCCCAAACTGGGAATGTGCCCACAACCAAGGTACATACCCTTGACTGAAATCGAACCTGGGACCTTTTAGTCCATAGGCCGATGCTCTATCCACTGAGCCCAACTGGTTGGGCCATTTAGTTCTTATTTATCTCCCTCTTTCAAGTACTAACTAAAGCCACACTCCTTTGATGGGGAAAAATGAAAGAATCCTCATTTTATAAACAGGAAACAGAAGACTCTTAGAGTGCCAGTCCTTAATCTTGGAGAAAACTAGTTGTAAAATTACTAACAATTAAGGTTAAATCTACTACTCTGGAGTCTAATTATTTCAGATCCTGATTTTACTTAGTGTGATAACAGAATAAAATGAAATGTTATGTATACATTAGAGGCCTGGTGCACGACATTGGAGCACTAGGGAGGGGCAGGGGTAGAGAGAAGGGGTCCCTAGGCCCAGCCTGTGTCTTCTCGTGGTCCAGGACCCCTCGGGGGATGTCTGCTGGATTAGGCCTGGCTCTCTGCGGGCCCAAGCTGGCAGGTGGACATCCCCTGAGGGGTCCTTAACATTGCCGCAGAGGCAAGAAAAGCTCCCACCACTGCTGGCATGCTCACCAGCCATGAACCAGCTTCTGGCTGAGTGGCGCTCCCCCTACGGGAGTGCCCTGACCCCCCGGAGAGCTCCTGCATTAAGCACCTGCCCCCTGGTGGTGAGTGAGCGTCATAGCGACCAGTCATTTCACCATTTGGTCAATTTGAATATCAGCCTTTTATTATATAGAACTAGAGGCCCAGTGCACAAGTTCATGCACCAGTGGGGTCCCTAAGCCTGGCCTGTGGGATCGAGCTGAAACTGGCTCTCCAACATCCCCGAGGAGTCCCAGATTGTGAGAGGGCACAGGCCAGGCTGAGGGACCCCACCAATGCACAATCAGGGCCAGCGAGGGATGCAGAAGGTTGGCCAGCTGGGAGGAACAGCAGGAGGGCTCCAGAGCGTGTTCGGCCCATCTTGCTCAGTCCTGATCGGCTGGACCCCAGCAGCAAACTAACCTATTGGTCAGAGCATCTACCCCCTGGTAGTGAGTGTACATCATAGCAACTGGTTGACTGTCTGCCCCTGATGGTCATCATAGTGAGTGGTTGAGCAGCCTTAGCATATCATTAGCATATTAGGCTTTGATTGAATGGCAGACTCGTCAACCAGACACTCAGCATATTAGACTTTTATTACATAAGGATGCCTACCTCAATTCCAAAGTACTGGTGTCCTTTTCCCAGAACAGCATCCACATATTCTGAAACCAATTCCACAGCTTCTTCCAAAAGGTCATAATTTAAGTACAGACGGAGCAACTCAGCGGCATCAACCTTCTGTAAAGAGTTGGCGATTAAAAACATCTGCCTTTAGGCAATGATCAAAGGATGTTGAGTGTCTAATTCTCTGGCACTGATACTTCTTGGTTTATTTGTCTTGGGATAAGGTTTGGATTCCGAACAGCCCAGTTACCCTCTGGCACCTAGTGAGGTCCTATCTGTTAAGTGGCTTTCCTCTCCTGATTTGTGATGTAAGACACATTTTAGTTCTTTTCTACTTGTTTCCACAGTGGTAAACCTTCCCAGCAATGCTGAGTACTCAAGATAACATATTTACATTCTCAGAAATAAACGAAAGTCAAATACAAAAGAAGTTAAAAGAATCATCAACTTTAAAAGCCTGAATTAAATTCATATTTAACTTAGGGAGTGAGAAAAGTGAATACAGCCTCAGTTTGGAAGGGCTCCACTCACATTAATTAGGATTTCTGTATCCTGATTGGATCACAACCAACCTTTACCATGTAAGCTGCCTTCTCTACTTTTTGACTTAAAAGAATGACTTTCTGGACTTTAAGCTTTACAATCTCTCTTTCCCTATTCTTCCAAGACATTTCAGATCTAATTCTTCTCAAACTTAAGAGTGCATCAAATTAAATTAGGAGCTTGTTAAAATATAGATCCTGCTTCCTAGCTCCAGAAAAGTTGATTTTCTAAGTCTGGAATGGGATGGGGCCCAGGAATATATATTTGAAGAAACCCACTATCTAAATAATTCTAAAACAGGCTGTCCAAAAATTCAACTTTGACAAAAATGAAAAGAATGCTGTAGTAATTTAAAACTACTCCACCCACTGCTGTTAATTTTTTGAATAGAGAATAGTAAATATGTGTCATGCATATACTCACTGTGCTAAATATACTAGTACATTCATTGTTCAGTGAGCACACAAGCATTAACTTAATCACTAACCTGCAGAACTTCACGTGGAATAGAAATTAAACTGTTTTGTTTTTAGTTAAGATTAAGAAGTTGCCCAAAGTATATAAGCCAGTACACTTCCATAAATGACTACCCTTTATATTTTTCTTTTTACTTATCTCAGAAGTTATTCAGAATGATAAAGATCAGCTTCTTACTCTCTCTACAAGTGAAGATGCCACTTACCTTATAACTGTTTATAAGCCAATTAGGCAGAGGCACTCCATGAGACAAAAGCTTGTTGATTACACAGTGGTGGTATAAGTTATTCTGGACTTTGTACCTTTCCAGGTATGTTGATAACAGTCGCCATGCTTCATCTGTAGCACTTGATAAAAGAAAGACTAATGAGTTTCAGATTCTTAACAGATATTTACAATACCATGTATTTACAAGGAAAAAAACCTTTGGCTCTGTCTAGCTTGGCTCAATGGATAGAACGGTGGCCTGTGGACTGAAGGGTCCCAGGTTTGATTCTGATCAAGGGCACATGCATGGGTTGGGGGCTCAGTCCAATATACAGGAGGCAACCAATCAATAATTCCCTCTCATCACTGATGTTTCCATCTCTCCCTTCCTCTCTAAAATCAATCTTAAAAAATCGTTGGAAGCGCACAACTGAATTTATAGCTAAATGACACTTTATATTAGGGTCAACGTACTTGGGGTAGTACTAGAAACTAGATGACTTGAAGTTTTATATTTTCTCTCCCACCAGCCACTTATTTGGTGGGCTATACAATTTACTAAATTTCTTTGTTCCAAATTCCTAAAATATGAGAAATGGCTTAGATTACTGTTTTCAAACCCAATCAAACACTATAATCATGTATGGGCCAAGAATTTGACATGCTTGATGTAAAAGTTCTGATTTAGAAGGCTAGGGTATTATCTCATAATGTGTATCTTACATTTTTTTTAAAAGAGAGAGGATGGGAGAGAATGAGAAATATCGATTTGTTGCTTCCTGTATGCACCCCGACCAGGGATCAAATCTGTAACCTGGGTCTGTGCCCTGACTGGGAATTGAACTGGCTGGCAACCTTTCTGTACATGGGACAACAACTAACTGAGCCACAATGGCCAGGTCTCGTAATCTATATTTTAATAGTGATTCTGGTGTGCTAATTTAGGGGTTAAGAGACGTCCAAACTATAAAATGCTACAATTCTAAAGTGCTATGCTGCATGATACAAATTATAAATGCAATTCAAGGAAGGAAAGTTTTGAGAATTAGAGTTGTCAGAGAAGCATTCTGAGGAACGGAGATAGTCAGGCAGACACTAATTGGGTAGCCCAGGGAAGTACCTGGAGGGTGAGCCATAGCAGGGTCGGAGGAATACTAGGGCAGTACCTGGACTCCTTTGTGGTGATGACTGAAGAGAGCTGATTGACTGCTAGCCAGGCCCAGGCTTCTGCTTGTGCTGCCTCTCCTCCAAACTGCAACTTGATGCATCTGCAATGAAAATGGTTCCACACACAATAAACCAATTTGCTGAAAAGCACCACCTTACTTCATTACTAAAAGTAGAGATATGATGACAATTTTAGCTCTAGTCTATTCTGAATTCACTACTGGGATATTGGCTCTTCTCCTTCCTTATAGCCAAAAACTGAATGATGCACAAGCCCAACAATAAAGAAAATTAATGTTGAAAAATTCTGGAAGTTGATATTTCCAATTCACAAAATACTTGACCAATATCTAGATATAAGGTAACTTCAATAAGGAGTACTTTTTAAGAACGCTTCCAGGGACCAGTAGATGTCCTAAAAGGCTGAAAAGAGCATATCTTGGCTAAAATGGACACAAACATTCTTTTTCTTGGTGCCCTTCACCGGAATCAAACCAGGGACCCTTCAGTCCACAGGCCGATGCTCTGTCCACTGAGCCAAACCTCTAGGGCGACACCACTATTATTATTTTTTTAATTTTAATTTTTGACACCGATATTCTTAATCCAGGATATCTACTGTCCTGTAGGAATGAGGTTCAGGAATGTCAGATCTCAAGAGAAGCTATAAATTAATTTTAAAAAATCACAATTGACTAAAAGAAATTAAACAACCCTTGTGTGAACGTAACAAAAACACTGGCTTACAGGATACTGGCTTGTGTGACCCCTGCTTCACACTAACCAACAGCACTTTTGCATTAGGAAAATTAAAACTAGGAAAAGATAGTGTCATACATACTTGAAAGCAAGGCCCTCGAAGACTGGCGTTAAGGGAAGCTTAAATGTCTGACAAAGTGATATGGCAGTGTCGAAAAGGCCAGCTTGCACCAAGAGAGTGACCATCTCCTCTGCTGATGAGCTTCCTATGAAAATGGAAAAGCACCACTTAGCGCAACCAGAGGTATATACAAATAAGCCCCAAACTGTTAACAAGTATCTCAGAATAACATCGAAAAGCATGTCAGGTACACTACCTGGCCCTCAAATGTGCTGTTGGTACCGACAGACTAACGCATCTTACCTGCAACAGCAACTGCTGACGGCTCATGCTGAGCCAGCGCGAGGCGCACTCGAGCCAAGGAGCACTCCTTCTCTAGGTCTTCCAGGTCCAGGATTTCAATTTGTCGACTCGCTACCAGCCGAAGACAGACAATTTCAATTCTCAAAGTACAAAAGAAGTGCCTATGAGACTAACCCACCCTGTCAATTTCCACTAAATATTAAGTAACTTTCCATTTAATTTCCAAAGGGAGAAAACGGGAGGCTCCATAAAGGCTAACTTAAAAAATAAAGCAATAGTTGAGTCAAATCAAAGCAGTACTGTAGTGAGGAGGTGCTTACAAGGTATTCTACATATAATTCCATTTAAACCTTATAGCTATAAAGTACTGTCTCTATCAGTAAGAAAGGAACATGCCCCAAATGAGAGGCAGGATTGAAACCGGGTGTCCCACTTTAGAGCCTAGGGTCTCTGAGCAAGGTATCATGCCTCTATGATAGAATAAAGGAGCCTGATAAAACAAAAGCTTCCTATGAAGCTGATTTAAATGCAACAAGCAACAAGACATACTTTCAAAGCATTTTCATTTCTCATACAGCCATACCAAGTTTTGAAAGGGCCACCAACCATCCAACTTTTAGCAGATTAAAATAACATGATGTTTCTCTCTGTTTCTCCCTCTCCATTCTACTCTAAAAATTAATGGAAAAATATCCTCAGGTGAGGATTAACAACAAAAATATAAAATAATAAAAATATAATAAAAAGGAACTTTACAATCTTTTTACAATATAACTACTAGACATATGTAATATATAGTATATTACAATATAACTACATATACTGCATAAGTATATTAAAACATATATCAATCTAAATATTACTACTAAACAATATAATTAATTACTGTCCAGCAAAGTATCAGTGGGACCACTGACTCACTCGGAGCAGCAGTGCATTCTCCATCATGATTCCTCTTAGGGGATGCACCAGGGCGATCGTACTGAAAAGACAAATTTATTTAACTGAAAAATTACTATTTTAATTTGAATCCAGAATTTTCCTGTTTAAATTCTTTCAACATAAATTATTCAACTAGCACAGCTCCTCTTTTAAAGGCACTGTAACTATCAGACAAAGAAATGGAGTGTTTGCCAGGTTGGCTTACTTAACTCTAACATGTAATTGTACTTGTTACAAGGACGTGGGTTTGATTTCCGTATGTCACTTGACTTTCCATGGTTGCAGTTATATTCTCCATGTGGAACTCTGGGGAAAAGCCTACTAAATGTAGGAACTATACAATAGAAGTAGCTGGGTATATATGACATTAGCATGACAGAAAAAAGTCAAAGTACACATCGACATTCTTTAAGACAGTAATTGTAGATTGAATGAATAAAAACAAATGATATCTTTATTGAGCACTTTTTGCAGGCCAGGCACTCACAATTCTAATACCTTATCAATTCTATAATGCAGACATAACCATTATCATGTTCTTTACTGCACTGGTGGGAGGGCGTGGCCTGTAGGAATCAGCCTGCTGTGGTGCTGCGGGAGCGCTGCTCATCACGGTCAGCCAGTCAGCCCAGTGGTGCTCTCGCTGTGGGAACGCACTGACCACCAGGGGGCAGCTCCTGCATTGACTGTCTGCCCATTGGTGGTCAGCATGCATCATAGCAATTGGTTGACCAGTAGTTTTGGTAGTTCCACTGTTAGGCGCTGGGCTTTTATATATATAGATTTTATGCAAAAGGATAAATGGACAACCTAAGATTAATTTGCCTTTAGTCAGTCAGGTCTAACTCCAAAAGTGCTCTGCAATACTTCTTCCTGATGATTCTGAACTTGGGAACTAAAGGTGTAGTAATATATAACAACCGAATTGCTGAAAAAATAGATTAAATTCATAAATATCCCAGAAGAAATTTTAAATGAGGTCATAGTTCTGAAAGGATCAGAAAAATGAAAGTGAATTTCAGGATGAAAAGTTCTCATACCACTGCACCAGAAGCTGGCTGCACAATCCATGCGTATTCTGGACGAATAAGTCGTAAACAATTGATTGCAGCCAAATAACAGTTGCCTTGCTTCTCAAGTCCCCGGAGAGTTCGAACCTCTCTGCCAAGACGCATTCCGTACTCAAACATCACTGTGCCAGCTATGAGGCAATAATAAATTAGACATTAGAATTTCTTTAGAGATACAGAGAGAATTTGCTTTACTTATCAAATATTAAAACTTAAAACAAAATTGAGTTTATCTTAAAACAGTATGGCAGTTCCTAAAAAAATTAAGACCATAATTACCTTATGATCCAGAAATTCCACTTTTGGGTACATACTCCCCCAAATTGAAAGAAGGGTCTTGGAAGAGATATTGTACACCCTTGTTCATAGCAGCAGTATGAACATAGACAAAGATGGAAGCAATCAAAGTGTCCATTGAGGAATAAATAAAATGTGATATATGGATATAATGTAATATTATTCAATCTTAAAAAAGAATGAAATCTGACATGCTACCCCATGGGTGATCCTTGAAGATATTATATCCACTAAGTGAAATAAACCTGTCACAAAAAGAAAAATACTGTATGAGCCCAGCCACTATGGTTCAGTGATCAAGCATCAACCTATGAACCAGGAGATCATGTTTTGATTCCTGGTCAGGGTACATGCCTAGGTTGCAGGCTTGGTCCCCCAGTGTGGGTTGTGCAGGAGGCAGCTGATAAATAATTCTCTCTCTGAAATCAATTTTAAAAATAAAAAATAAAAAATAAAATAATGTATGATTCCAGTGGCAAATTTACAGAAATAGAAAGTAGAATAGTGGTAGTTACCAAGGGCAAGAGGGCAATGGGGAGTTGTTTAATGAATAGAGTTTCAGTTTTGCAAGATGAGAGAAGTTTGGGGAATTGGTTGCACAAAAATGTGAATGTAACACTACTGAGGTTACACTTTAAAATGGTAAATGGTATTTTAACACAATAAAAATTATTTATTAATGCTAATTAATTCTTATTTAGAATAGTAGCATGTTAGTTATTTCAAGTAATAAATTACAACTTAATGTTTTAACATGATTAAAATATCAATTGCAAGTTGTTTAATGAGTATAGAGTTTCAGTTTTGCAAGATGAAAAGAGTTTAGGAGATTGGTTATACAGTAATGTGAATGTATTTAAATCCACTGAATAGTTAAAAAGGGTTAAGGCATTAAATTTTATGTTACATGTACTTTACCACAATTGCCATCCCCCCATTATGTAAAATGTTATTTTTCACTTTTAAATATATTTTATTGATTTTTCACAGAGGAAGACAGAGAGATAGAGATAGAGAAACATCGACGAGAGAGAATCATTGATCAGCTGCCTCTTGCACACCCTCCACCGGGGATGTGCCCGCAACCAAGGTATATGCCCTTGCCCGGAATCGAACCGGGGACCTTTTAGTCCGCAGGCCGACGCTCTATCCACTGAGCCAAACTGGTCCCAGCTATTTTTTACTTTTAGATACTACATTCCCAGATAAGACAGAAGACTAGCTTAGAGAGCTAGTCTCAGCCAAATTGTCACCTCTCTCAACCCAGGGTTCTGAGATCAAGAAGTGTTTGGATGGTCTGTTTAAGACATACTCTTATTTTTTTTAATAATACTTTAGAAAGTCGAAGAAGATACTATTTTCCTGAGAGCATGTGACTCTTGTGACCAAATAGCATTCAGTTTTTGAATGAAACTATTTTTTCATTCCAACATTTTTGAGTGTCTGCAATATGTGAGACATTCTGTTAGAACAACAGATGTTCAGGCCTTGCTCCAGAAAGACCCGAACATTTATCCAGTTAAACTGGTCTTAATCAGACTGATGTAAGGGATGTTGCCATAGTGAAAGCAAACAATGGAAGATCTTTAACCATTATTTCCCTTTCTGTATGATACAAGAAAATAAAGAATATGCAAACATGTTTTGTCATTAGGAATATTAAAAACATGTCTACAAATTACTTCTACTCATTCTTTCCAATGAAAATCAGCAAAAAAATCTAATGAAAAATTCTGAGTGAAAATGGTATAAAAATGATAGATGTTCAAAAGAGGAACCATAATGCTTATTTCATTTTAGCTGTTCTGGTAAAGACTTCATCAGTCATCATACAAACATAAATTAAGATATATTTTACAACAATGACTGGTATAAACTCTTCAAAACATCAATGTCATCCAAGGCAAAGTAAGGTTAAAAAAAGAGCTTCAGATTAAAGGAGACTGAAGAGGTACGACAGTGCAACACAATATGTGGTCCTAGGTTGAGGGTGAAGACAGCTACAGAATGGAAGGAGTGTGCTATTCAAGAAAATCAGTGACAACTGGCACAGTTAAATATGAGCAGCACATCAGATAATAATACTACATTTAGATTTAATTCACAAAATTAAATTTGTTATATTTCCTTAATTCAATAATTGTATTGAGGTTATGTAAGAAGATGTCCCTTAGGAGATGCACCTGAAGTATTCATTCACCGAGTCATGATGTCTACAACTTACTCTCAAAAGGATCAGCAGAGGGCCCATGCAAAATGGCACAGGAACTCAATGCCTTTAAGAGAAATTTTGTCTAAAATTAGAAGATTCACACAGAAGGCCATCTTACTGGAAATGCCTCAGAATTGGAGGCATTTAATGCTAACAGGTAATCCTCAAGGAGGTGAAGCTAATTTTGTCCTTAAGCATAATTTCCCCATAAGTTCGTAGAGAACACTTATCCAATATTAAAAATAAGGTAAAAATTACATAAGTCAAACATAATATATTTGTAAAATCTGATTAAATTGACAAGGTTGCCTCCAACGAAGACTGCCTACTTCAAGTGCTTACCCTTTCGGTAATTGTGGCGATAGATGTGGAAGGCATAGAGAAGCTCATAGTAATTGTGAGTCATGAGGTCCACAGCTCTGGCACGTGATTCAATGATTCCCACAACCTAAGGAAGGGGAAGCAATCAGATATCAAAGTGAGTAGTCATCAGGACAGCCAACACAGCTATCATCAGTCATCAGTGGGCACATAAATTACCTCGTTATGCAGATTCACATAGGGAAACTCTACAAGATCCTGTAGCTGGGAGCGTTCACAAAGAACCACCACCAGCTGCCGTAAACAATCTAACTGCCTAGAAGGAAAGAAAGGCAGACACGGGTAAACTGTCTTCGTGGGTTAAACAGGTTTGGTAAACTACCTTCTTAAAAAAGAGCAAGAGTGATTACCTGCTGGAATCGGGAATTTGGGTTAAGGCTTCATATGCTTGGCTATTGTGACCCAAATCCAAATGATGTTTGAAAATGCATGTCCTTAAAGTAGCCTACATATCAAATACAGGGCAAAAAAAGAGTATTAGAAATCAAAACATCACATTCATGACAAATCTCAAGAGAAATAACTGGACAATAGTTAGTTCTTACCTGACTCTTCCAGTCATCTCCTGCTTCAGTTACTGCTGATGTAGCCAACTGAATAACGAGTTCAGGCAAACCAACAACGTCTAGTAGGCGCAAAACCTAAGGAGGAATAAAAGAAACTTGTATTAAAGTTAATATGCATTTCAAGTTGAAACATGACTTTAAATCCATTAGACAACTGGGTAATATAAAGATTAAATCAAAGGTGCTGAGAAAATGAGGATTATTTGGTCAATATTTGAGATTTTCCTTTAGATTCTGTTAAATAATAGGCTTTGCTATAAAATCATAAGCAAAAGTTAAATATAGCATTGCAAGTTAATTCTTTGAGTTATCAGCCAAACGAATATAAAGTAATAAAGATTCTAATGATGACTGAGTTAATAAAACGATATCATTTAAGTTAAAAACATTGATCAAATTTAATTAGAAATGTTTCTTCAATTTCTCTCAGCAAACTTTCTTTACCTGAAAATTTAGGGAATGATTACATTTTTATCTTCTTTTTCTCCAAAAATACCAAGGTAATATATTTCAAATAAATTTCTACACAGGGTAGTAAAAAAAGAGCCAAACCATGACATAAGATACCTTATCATAATACTGTAACCTGGGGTTGGAAACAATCTCCCCATCTTCCGACCGGATCAAGCGATCCAAGAATTCCTCTTTGCCCACTTCAGATGCTGCCTGACAGAAACATTCCAGAGCCTGGAGAAAGAAAAGAATACGAAGTTATAATGGGTTGTTCCAGTTCTAGGTACCCATTTGCTAAAGTTTGGCTAAACAAAGCAAAAAAAGAAACAAAATTATTTAAGGCTACTGACTACATTCATAATTTCTGCCACTCTAAACTCTATCTGATGAATTATTTAATACCTTTTATCTCATTCTTCTACTGAAATGCTATTAAAAAGTAAACTTTAAATAAGATAATTGATAAATATATAATAAAGGAACTTTAGCAACATGTTAACATTTGTAGAATTTGAGTGGTAAGTATTATATATGACTGTTTATTATAAAAGTCTTTAAACTTTTTTTTATATGCTTGAGAATTTAGATAGTACGATGTCAGGGGGAAAAAATAGAAATGTAAACTACCATACTGGGAAAAGCAGCTGCATTCAAAAAAAGATATAATGAAAACAATGTAATTGAGAAATACACTTTATCAAAATGCATCCCTAAAAAACACCTGTATGGGCTGTTTTCTTACTCATATTTTCTTGTGTCCCAACTAATCTGCAAAGCACCCAAGGATGAATATCCTCCACAGGTATATCATGCCCCTCACTGGCACCTTGGAGGAATCTATGCCTCCCACTTCCTCCAAACTAGTTAGATGGAAACTAAGTGTCCGCCTTGCACTAAAGCTTGTTCATCACTTAAATGCAATCTTACCTTCTGTCCCTCTCCTGTAACCAGGTAACACCTTCCCAGCATAAACCGACAGGAACCAACATTGACTTGACACCAGGGATGCAGCAGATGAATATAGTCCTTAAAGGCAGAAAAGGTGCTTCTGATTAAGAAAATAAATATCATTTCCCAGTTCTTCACCGAGGGAGAGAAGATGCAGTCAATTAACACACATATTTCCTGGTATCTCTGAAGAGTAGAACCTAATTCTGTAAACCGATTCTTAGGTTAGGCTATTAGATACTTTAAGAAAGCCAACAGAACTCCAATAACATAAATACACACACCTTCCTAAATCTTAGCGATTTCCCAACTTTTGGTATTTACTGGTTCAATGACTAGATCCCAGTAAAAGATTTATTGAAGAGAATGGAATGTTTGTTTTACCTAATACAGAGAATTAACAAAAAGGATTCTAGAAAAAATTATGTTAGGAATGATACTGTCAACAGGCAAGAAGAGAAAATCTGGAGTATGTTTTGGTGTAGTGGAGTATAAATTATTATGGTTCTTATTATCAGCCCAATTAAAATGCAGGTAACATTTACAAAGAAAAATGTTCCAGAAATCCCATTCTTTACAAGGATAATTAAATCTGAAATATTCAATAGTACTCACTTGCAATTGTACATATTGACAGCTTCCCATCAAACATTCTAGAAAGAGGCAACTGGGATTGCTAGGCCATCTAGTTATTGGTTAAGGAGATTTTTTTTTCTTTTTTGGACAAATTTAAACACACACTGTGGGCAATCAGACTCCAGAAAATGGCTTAATTAAAAAAAAAAAAAAAAGAAGAAGGTAAAGAGAGGTTGGCAGAGCACATGCTCTTTCTATATAACCATATAACTTTAATATTAGACAAATGTAATGAAAAGGTTATATACAAGGAACCTTGTCACAGAACTCAATTAACTATGGGCTAAAGGATGTATTTCAACCTTGTGTGATCATTTCTAACTCTAGCTGATAAATTGCACAAGCACCCAATATAGTGCCTATATAGAACCATTTAATAAATATCTGATAAATGAATGTATAATGCTTTAAAAGAGATCTAGGTATGAAATTTGTTCACACCAGTAAAATCTGGCTTAATTCCTATGTAAAAAGCAAACCAAAATAAAATAAAAATTGGGACCATATCTGAAAGTAGGTATTATCATCTCTTGCTGGGGGAATAAGCACCCAACCTCATTAAAAATCTTCATCACAGCCCAACCAGGTGCTTCAGTTAGTTGGAGCATCATCCTGTACAGCAAAATGGTTTAGGGTTTGATTCCTAGTCAGGACATTTACCCAGGATATGGATATATCTGCAGACCCAATGTGTACAGGAGGCAACTGATCAATAATTTTCTCACATCAATCTCTATATATAAAAGCCCAGTGACTTTTATGGCAGAACCACCAGAACGACCAGTTGCTATGATGTGCAATGACCACCAGGGGGCAGATGCTAAATCAGGAGCTGTCCCCTCGTGGTCAGTATGCTCTCACAGTGGGAGCGCCACTCAGCCAGAACCCGAACTCCCTGCTGGCGGATGGCAAGTGCAGTGGTGGCGGCAGGAGCCTCTCCCGCCTCCACAACAGCACTAAGGAACTGCGAGCCAAGCGCTAAGGAGAGGGAGCAGGCGGGTGGTTAGGAGTGAGGGGTGCTAGACTGCAAGAGGGCACAGGCCAGGCTGAGGGACACTCCCCTCACCTGCACGAATTTCACGTATTGGGCCTCTAGTACATACATAAAAAGTCTGTGGCCCTAACGCTGTAAAGACCCAAGTCCAATGCAGATGGGCAGGGCAGTGAGCAGGAGAGGTGTGCAAGGTTGGGTGGAGCTGTGTGATTTTGTGTGCTAGGCTCCTAGTTTTTAAATAAAAGGATACAAGAGCTGCAATAAATAACTGGTAATTGCAGTAATCATCTCAGGCCAATTCAACCCAGTCTGGCTAAGAGGTGCCTTTGGTTGAGAGAAGAGATGAGATATAATATCTTTTCTTGCAACTTCTTGGAAGAACAATTCCACAATTGACTGAGGGCTAGAAACTTAAAAATAAAAATAACAATGAGCAACTTGTGATACAGTATCAATTTTTAATGAAGAGAGTCTACCAATTCATTTTATGCCCTATAACAAAGAACATTTATTATTTAAAAATATAAAATGCAACATTAATATTATCAATGGCAATATAAATAAAAGCAATTTGTAAACTGTGAAGTACTATACAAAAGCAATAAAAAAGCCACTTAAATTAACATTGTAGTCATTTCTTTTCACTGGTCTCACTAAACCTATGTATCTTCCCTAGAATGTTTATAATAAATGCAGTTCCAATATTCCAAACAACACAAAATAAATTCTTCAGAATAGTTCTCAAGCATGAGAGGGGCTCCTTTGGAATATTTACTCATTAAGACATATTATAAAAGCTACCATGAACTTAGGAAATGTAAAAAAAAAAAAAAAAAAAAAAAAAAAGATTTTGAGTTAATCACTGGAATATCAATGTACAGTGAGAGAGCAGCAGTCTGTCTATACATGTATTCTATGCCTGATCTGGGACTATGGTCTCCACAAGACCCCTTGCCACAACTAGAGGACTCAGTTTGCTTATACCCTCTCAAAGTGAAAGCAGAGCCTAGTCAAACTTGCTAAAGCAAAGGTGGCAAAAGACCACTTTAAATGCTAAATTTAAAATCAAATGCTTATCAGTCCAGTCCTTACCAAACTTATTTGCCACTGAAGCACTTGAGTCAGTTAGTTCCAGTACTGACAAGTGTTGGAGATTAGACTCCCTGTGAGGAAAGGGGGGAAAAACAGCTTAGTAAATTCTATGTATAATATAATACAACTTCCACAGGTTATCCTATCAAGAATGCTGACAATGTAATTAGCAAACTGCACCTGAAACCTCCATTGAAAGCATGAAAATATCTGGAAAACATGTCACAGTTTAGACACTTGCTCCTGATACACCCAGTGATTCTGCAATGAGACGCCTCAGCAGAAATTTCTCCAAGACCTCCACATCATGAAAAACCTTACTTTGCTAGAGAAAATGGGGTGGTGTATCTTTCAGAAAATGTGAATCTTGTACTTGGATTTTCTTTTTTCTTGGGGTTATAAAGAATCTCGGCCTGCCTTTAAGAATTAGCACAATCTTTCTGTGTGTGGCCTAACTTCCTCTGACCTTATTTTATTATTTTGCTTTCAACAGCATTTATCTTTACATTATATACATACACATAAAATATATAATCATAAATATATATCTACTATTTAGGCTTTTTGTTGTTAATCCTCATCCAAGGATAATTTTCCACTTATTTTTTAAAAAGAGTGGAAGGGAGGAGAGAGAGTGAAAGATAAGAGAGGGAGGGAGAGAGGAAAGGAAGGAGGGGTAGAGAGAGAGAGAAACATTGAAGTGAGACACACATCAATTGGTTGCCTCTTGCATGTGCCCCAACCAGGACCAGGGATAAGAGCCTGTAACTGAGGTATATGCCCTTGAACGGAATCAAACCCAGGACCCTTCAGTTTGAGGGCTGATGTGCTATCGACTGAGCCAAACTAGCTAGGGCTATTTTCATTCTTGTAAGTAGCCTTCAATTTTTAGAAAATGAAGCATCTAAAAGCTCTCTGGCCCTGGCTGGTTGGCTCAGTTGGTTAGATTATTGTCCAGTGCACCAAAGGATTTCAAGTTCAATCCCAGGTCAGGGCACATACAAGAAGCAACCAATGAATGCATAAATAAGTGGAACAAATAAATATTTTTTTCCTTTCTCTCTGAAATCAATAAATAAGAAATTAAAAGCTATCTGAATTTTAAAGGCAAAATACTTTACAGCACAATGTTTACAAATTTCTTCTTAAAGGTAGTGAAAAAATAATTGAACTCACAGTGTGTCAACTGGAACATCAGTTGCCAAGCATTGACATCCCCACTTAATGAGGCGATAAGATAAGAGTAGGGGAGCTGTTCGGTGGAGTAAGTCTTGCTGAGCCTGAAAAAGCTGACCGGCTCCCAAAATCACCTGTCCATGAAGGGTAGGGGGTGGGGTAAGATAGTGAACAGCAATTAGTAATGATAACTTTTAAGGTTCAGGTGGAGGTAAAATATAATTAAAACAGTTACAAAGGGCATATAAAAAGTAACATTTAGCCCTGACCGGTTTGGCTCAGTTGATAGAGCGGCCTGTGGACTGAAAGGTCCCAAGTTCAATTCAGGTCAAAAGCATGTACCTTGGTTGTGGGCACATCCACAGTAGGGGGTGTACAGGAGGCAGCTGATCTATGTTTTCTCTCTTTGATGTTTCTAACTCTTTATCCCTCTCCCTTCTTCTCTCTAAAGAATCAATAAAATATATTTAAAAAATAAATTTAAACAAAGTAACATTTACACATAAATGAAAGCAACATTATATTTTGGGGTGGCAGATGGCAAAAATATCTACCCAAACACTTAACAATATAAAAATAATAAAGAATAGCTCACCAACTCATGGGAGATGACGGCAAAAAAAGAAAACAATATCAAAAAGCTTAACTTTCATTAAATCTGTGGGTTGAGAATTCAAGAGGAGAATCAGGGAAATCTAAGACCTTTGTTATGTTTCGGGTCTTGGGTAAAAATAGGTATGATCATTAGAGAAAAATTTGGCAATTCAACCAAAATTTGGCAATGCAATAAAAATGTATTTAGCCTGCCGAAACCGGTTTGGCTCAGTGGTAGAGCGTTGGTCTGCAGACTGAAAGGTCCCAGGTTCAATTCTGGTCAAGGGCATGTACATTGGTTGCGGGTACATCCCCAGTAGGGGGTGTGCAAGAGGCAGCTGGTCGATGTTTCTCTCTCATCGACGTTTCTAGCTCTCTATCTCTCTCCCTTCCTCTCTGTAAAAAGTCAATAAAATATACTTTAAAAAAAAATGTATATAGCCTATGACCAATCAATTCTAGTTCTTACATTTTATCCTAGAGATATAATCAAAGGTCTACAGAAAGTTACAGCTATAAGAAAACACTGGCAACAATGTAGATAGCTACAAATGGGATTGGTTGAATAAATTAAAATTGTTACTAGATAATCCTGTATAATAAAAGGCTATTATGCAAATCGACAAAACGGTGGAATGAGCAGTCGCTATATACACACTGACCACCAGAGGAGCACCGCTCAGCCAGAAGCGGGGCCTACGACTGGCGAGTGTAGAGGCAGTGGTGGGAGCCTCTTCCGCTTCTGCGGCAGCACTAAGTATGTCTGACTTCCAAGTAGGGAGCAAGCCTAAGCTGGCAGTCGGACATCTCCCAAAGGCTCCTGGACTGCGAGAGGGTGCAGTCCTCTCAACTAGAGGGTGCAGTGCATGAAATTTGTGCACTCAAGCGAGGAACCCCCGCTTGAGTGCACAAATTTCATGCACTGGACCTCTAGTTAAAAATAATATAATAGAATATTTAATAATGTGAAAATGCTGATGAAATCTGTAAGTAGAAGAATAAAAACTACCAGATTATAAAAAAATAACAGGTAGCATATTCTAATTTTATAAATAAAACAAAAAAATAATTTGCATAGAAAAAGAGTACACCAAGATTTAAATTGTAGTCATCATTGTGTAGAAGATTACAGATGAATCTTTATTTTCCTTTTGTTTACTAGAAAAGGCTTCCATATAAAGGGTCTATAATGAACATCTAATACTTCTGTGTTTACGAAAAACCAATGAAGTTTACAATTTAAAAAAAACAAAAAACCCCACAAAAAAAAACACACACAAAAAAATCAAAGCCCCTAGAGAAATGGGAAAATCTATAAAGATCAGAAAGAACTTAATAAGACCTGCCTTAAGTGACATACAGAGTCTCTTTCTTCTTGGTGGTCCTAAACAAGTCATCTTCCTAAATGTTTTTCCTCATTTTTACCCAAAACTCTATCACTAGCAATGTATTTGAGTTAATAAATTCTGATTTAAAAAGTGTTAATACTTCTGGGAACACAAGGCCTTTTAATTCTTTACATATTAACATGAGTTAGTTAAATCAGACTGCTTCCTGTCAGGCTCATTATAAATGACTGAAGGAGGAACAAAAGGGACTTCTTACTGTGGACAGAAAGCTAATTTCTGAACATGGGACATTCAGCGGGTGAGTGATAAGGACTGCAGAAGCTTTAGAGTGTGGTAACCTGAGAATAAGAATATGGTGGAAAAGAAAGCACAGAATGGAGCTGGGAAGGACCCTAAAGACACACTGCAATCTTAATACTGTGCGTGCTTAGGGAAAATCCTGTACTGTAGAAAGAGAAGTGTTTTCTTCTCTTCCTCTCTCCTCCCACTAAATGGAACCCAGTCATCACTTCCAAAATCGTACTAATAATACTCAATTTTGGGATAGCCAACCTGAGAAAACTTCCTAGATTGTGCATACAAAGGGAAACGGCAAAACGATGTGCTCCTGTACTTTCTTGATCTGTGATTTTAGATTCCTATGCTTACTCATTCCTAATGCAGCAACTATTTATAGAGGTCTACCAAGGCCAAGCATGGGAGAGCAGGGAATAAAGACAAAGTCTGTGTGCTCACAGAGCTGACATACTGCCACGTTCCTGTAGGTCTACAACAGGCTTCAGCGTTTAGATTTTATAAGTTTTCTCTCAAATAGTACTTACTGCATCTCCTAGCCTCATTAATAGTTGCTGTAAGATCAAAAGGTCTCGGCAGATGAGGAAGCGAGTTGTGGCAATTTTATGCACACCTCTGCACATGATATACCCTGCTGTGCCACTACCATAGAGCTGGGAAAGATTCATTCGAACATTCAAAGGCTGAGCTGTAATTAAAAAAAAAAGCAGTTAAAATCATTTTCTTCTCTAAGTCAAAAAGGCACGTTTGCTCTTTTGTCATTACCTGGATCGAATCCCTTTTCCATTTCCACCTCTGTTTCATAATCCATTTCTCGTATAAGAAGCCCAATGGCATGGATTGGGTTCCTAATCTCTTGCAGTTTACTACAAATATCCTCCATCACATTTTCTCTAGAAGAACAATTAGAAAACTTCTATTACTATCAAGGACACAGAAGATAAACTCAGCGAAAGTCCTGAAAACTTGAATGTGCTAAAAAATAGGAAATCCAGCCGAAACCGGTTTAGCTCAATGGATAGAGCGTCGGCTTGGGGACTGAAGGGACCCAGGTTCGATTCCGGTCAAGGGCATGTACCTTGGTTGCGGGCATATCCCCAGTAGGGGGTGTGCAAGAGGCAGCTGATCGATGACTCTCCCTCATCGATGTTTCTAGCTCTCTATCTCTCTCCCTTCCTCTCTGTACAAAATCAATTTAAAAAAAAGGAAATACAGCAACACAGTAAAGAAATGGAGATAATCATTCTGGCACACAAGATACTTTTACTCCCTGAAGCAAACTTTCCCTCATTTTTTCCACAAATGACAGACAATAGGAGTGTGGGAAAAGTATTGAACAGTGAACAGTTTAAGCCACTACTTTGTACGTACTTGAATGTACATTAGAAACCTGACTTTGATGCTAAAAATTGCTAAATTTCCATTAGGAAGTGCACTTTACCCTAAATTCTCCTTACACGTCAATAGTGATCAAATCTTCCAGAATCTGTTCTGCAGCCTTTTCTGGAGACTGTAGGTTGAAACAACTCATCTCCATCATTACTGACATATCCATAGTCACAGACTCTCCAATCATCCGAAGGCATTTTATAAGACATATGACATCCCGAGCAACATCCACATCTATTAATAAAGAGAAAGTTAACATTCATGTCTCACACCAATGAAGAGCTACTGAATAATATTATATGAAAACTAAAGGCCCGATGCATGGAATTCGTGCAAGGGGATCGGCTCCCGCCCACTGCGGCCTTGGCCTCTGCAGCCCTGGCTTCGTTTGGTCTAAATTAGCATATTATGCTTTTAAGATACAGGATATTAATAACTAAACACCAAGAATTTATCTGAGGTCTAGAGTTGTTTAGGACTTTTCAGTGTTCCTTAAAATATTTATAATGTGGTAAAATGACCAGGCAATGTCACAGTGGCTATGAAACAAAGTATAGGGTTCATGCAGGAAAGGGATTAAATATAGACATAACATTACTATTACCATCGGATATGGTCGTCTCATCCTCAGTCAAAAGGTTCTCATCAGGCAGGAGGTACAAATGATCCACTAAGGAGGAAGGCATAAGGAAAGACAGGTACCCCTGGAAATACAAACCCAGTGAACATTCATTTCAGTCAATGTTTAAAGGTAGAAAATAATTAAGACCTGAATCTTATCATGAGGAAGCAACCATACAAATCCAAATTGAGGGACACTATAACATAACATGCAAGATCTTGGATTGGATTCTAGATCAAGAAAAAAACTCATGAGCACAACTGGTAAAATCTGAATAGGAACTGTATAATATATATAATTTTTTCTTCTTCTTGATGTCTGTAGCCAAATTTATCCCTGAGGCCCAGGAGAGGGGATCAGGGCCCATGCGCCACAGTGTTTCTGTGGCAGCCTTCTGGGCCAGTGCTTGTCATGGTGGGGCAGGCACCGAATTTGACAAGGCTGCAGAAACTGTATAATATTACATCAATATCAACTTGCCTGATCTTTAACTTGCGCTGTGGTTTTGAAAGAATACCCTTGACCTTAGATACATACTAAATTACGTACAGATTATGGGGCATGAAGTCTTCAACTAACTCTCAGGTGGAACAGAAAAAAAAATTATAGGAGGAAAAAAAGCAAATGGACGTTAACAAATGGTGAATCTGGGTGAGGGTATACGGTTCTGTGTGCTATCCTTGTAATTTTTATATTAACTTTGAAATCACTTCATTTATATAAAAGGAAATACAATAAAATGCAAAAGAGTATAAACAATGCAGAAGACTATCTAAATACAAATGAAATATAATTCTTTTTTTTTGAGGGAGGAAGGGGCAGGGAGTCCTAAAAGCCAACTGCAACATACAGCAGATTAGCATTCTGCGACTCACTGACTGTCTAAAGGAGTTATTCTTTAAGCCTCAGTGCCCTTACTTTTTTTAGTAGGCACACCATGTTTGTGTGTGGATTCAAATGGAGGGCAAGTGGATGAGAGAGGGCTTCTTGATACTGAAGACAGCAGGCATAGAACTTGCACCAGAATTCCTGTTGTAAATTTCGAAACTGCTCCTGGGAAAATTCATATTCTGTTACACTTCCTTGGAGCTGGCAAAGAAAAAAAAGAAAGAAAGAAACTTTTAATACCATTAGGGATCTTTCTCCCCTCAAACATAATTCTCCCCTCAAACATAATTATTTTACTAAGCTATAGCAAAATGAATAATCCTTATGGCTTATATGTCATAGTCTATGTAAATATATATATATGTATATATAATTCTCCAATTAAAAGATTTAAACATTTATACTTCCTACTAACAAGGTTTAATGAACAATTTGAACAGTTCCTCAGTACCAATCTGCCCATATCAATATGGAAGAACAGATTTACATTTTCTTTACCCAGTTCTCACCTCACTTTCAACAGCTAGAGTAACTTCTTTCTTTAGTTCACTCCAGGAAAGATCTAAATTCCTCTCAGTTCCTCGACAGAAAATCTAAAGTTAAAAGAGACACATGAGAGAGTTATATAATTCCTAAACCTGAGTGAAAAATGCTCTAGTTTAGAAGGCATTGAGGCAATTTATGACAACACACTGAGACTAGACATGACCGGAATATACATTTATTCCTAACATTGTGCAAATAATTTCCGTAACTGAAATCAAGCAAGTTTAGGGTAGTTTACCAGAATAAACTATAGAAACCCATGATTCTGAAAGAGTTATAATAGAGCACATTTGGATCATTACAAAAAGCAAAAGGAAGGAGAACGGCTATTGCTCAGTTGGAAGACATAAGGTGATACTGAATATACACACCGTGAGGCTGTATCACACAAAGCTAAGCTAGAGCAGTGACGGGGGTGGCTCACTACTGGGAATGATTCTCTTAGAGGAACACATCTGATAAATGCCTCACTGATTATTTAGCACCTCAGTGTGCAAGAGACATTGTGAGAAATATTATCGTACACTTGATTATTGTTAACAAGGAAAAAGTGCCAATGAGATGAAAGGAAGAGGAGAAAGTGACCATATCATTCAGAAGTTTTATCAGAGAGAAAACAGAAACATAGGGTAGCCAGATATTAAAAATGTACCTGGGCCTTATCTGGTTTGAGTCAGCGGACAGAGCGTTGGCCTGCAGACCAAAGGCTCGAGGTTCAATTCCAGGCAATGGCACATGCCCGGATTGCAGGCTCCTTCCTGGCCCGGGCCTTGGTTAGGGCTTGTGCAGGAGGCAACCAATCGATGTGTTTCTCTCACATCAGTGTTTCTCTCTGTCTTTCCCTCTCTCTAAAAAGCAATGGAAAAAATATCCTCCTGTGAGGATTAAAAACAAACAAACAAAAAAATGTACTGGAAGAAAAGTCAAGGGTCTGGAATATTATTTGTTTTTCCATTGTTTGTTTGTTTGTTTGTTTTAAACCAATTGAGAGAAAGTTAAAGAACTGGTATATTTATTCTGGAGAAAAAGAACATGGAAAAATTCTTAAAATATCTGAAGGCTGCTTTATAGGAGAGACAAGTTCTATGATGTACAAAAGGAAGAAGCCACTAAAAGGATAGAGACTAAATCTGACCCAACACCGGAAAAAACTTTTAAATGACACAGCTCGTGAGCAATCACTAACACAAAGGCCAGCGAGCAAGTTGCCACTGGGAGGCAGAGGCGACCGGAAGCCGAGGAGCCGTCCCTCGGAGAAGCCTCGCTTCTGCTGTGGGTGGGAAGTCAGAGCAGGAGATTCTCAGGGGCCTTTCCCTCCCCTGAGTGGTATTCTATCTTAAATTCACAAAGTATGGCAATTTAAGGAAGCCTAAGTAACTGTAGAGTCCTTTTGTAAAATTTGAAGCATCTCTTCTTAAACCATGTGATTTTGAAGTTTAGATTTTAGATTGAACCCGAACCAAGTCAGACCTTGACTGTACTCACAAAAGGGTAAAAACAGAGTACCACTAAAACCAACCAAGAAAATATTTCATTTATTTTTAACTATGTTTTCATTGGTAAATATTTTAAATTTCTTTCAACTATAGAGATTACGTGTAATGTGGTATGGTGTCCTATCTAATAAAGAGGGGATATACAAATTGCCCATCAAGCTGTAGCAAGATGGCTGCTCCCACAAGTGGAGGTAGGAGCCTTAACAAGCAATCAGCAGGGACCTGAGGCTATGTCCTCCCAGCCTGGTGGGGCTTGAGGTGGGACCTCAGGGGTCTTCAAGGTATGCCCCCAGCCTGGTCCAGGGGACCTCAGGCTGCACCCCTCGCTCTGGCACCAGGCCAGGCAACCTGAGGCAAGGTCCCCCACCCGACGGGGCTTGATGGTGATGGGGCCGGCCAGGTCTGGATCTAGCCCAATGTGGGTGGGGCCAGCCATGTCTGGGTCTTGTGAATTTTAAGACACATGTGGGTGGGCAGGGACTTGACTCTGGTTCTCGTGATGCACCCCAGACTCTGACAGAAGGAAGATTTTCAAATACATTTTACTAATTTTTTTCATCTCTGACACTTCTATTACAGAGAAAGGGCAAATAGCAATATTAAAATATTTCTTCTAATGAATTCTAGTATTTTCTTAATAGGGCAGGCACTGACATGCTTAATTAGTCACTGGAAAAGTACCTCATCTTACTCCCTGCTGGAGTCTCACCTAATGGAAAGACCATTTATAAGTTTATAATAGCATTTACAAACCCTTTAAAAGTTATAATAGCATTTACAAACACATTTATAAATAGTACTTAAACACACTCAGTGTTTATAGTATGTGTAAAACAACAAAATTAATACAGTCATTAATTATACAATAGTAATAAAACAGATAAACTTCAATAAACATTAAATATTTTCTTACTGACCTGTAAAGCTTTACATAAAGCTGCATTTATGAACCGTCCTGGTGTAAACAGACTCTGCAAATACATCTCCTGTTAGAACATTAAAACAAGAATTAATAGCATTCTAAATTGGAAAAACTGAAGAATTTATCACGTTTGCACCAAAGCTGAGTTTCTATTATAGGAAAATGGAAATCTGGCCCTTGGACATTTGAGCAGTGACAGGTAGTAAGCACCAGCTCTATATTGGCCCCTGAAGGTGAGCGCTGTGGGGTCTGAATCAACGAGAAAGCATTATTCTGGAAACAGTGTGCTCCTCATGAGCCGCCATTGGGTGCCCCTGGAGAACAGTCTATCAAAACTCCCAACTTAAAACAAAGAGGCAAATCTTGCCAGGACCGGTTTGGCTCAGTGGATAGAGCGTCAGCCTGCGGACTGAAGGGTCCCGGGTTCGATTCCGGTCAAGGGCATGTACCTTGGTTGTGGGCATATCCCCAGTGGGGGGTGTGCAAGAGGCAGCTGGTCGATGTTTCTCTCTCATCGACGTTTCTAACTCTCTGTCCCTCTCAATTCCTCTCTGTGTAAAATCAATAAAATATATATTTTAAAAAAAAGAGGCAAATCTCACTTACTGGTGATATGCACTAGTAAGAACAATTAAACTGGTTTCTAGACTACCCACAAAGTATACTCATTTTATGGCTTACATATTATAGAAGACCCCTCACAAGAATAATTGGAGTTATGTGTAAAAAACAAATACAAAACTGTAGTAAGATAAGTGGGGAAATGACAGAGGGAGAATAAAATGGAAAATTTCACACTACCCAATTATTGTGACCCAATTTTATAAGCCAGCCTTGCCAGAATAAGCCTGGCTGACCTTCTTTCAAGTGCTTTCCTTGTACTGGGGTTCTGGGGATGATAAAATGGCCATAATCAGCATCAGATTTTGGCGTTGAGACAAAAGTCAAGTGCCAATAAACTCTTGGGATTAAAAACATGGCAATATTCAATTTCAGATATTTAAAGTGGGCTTTCCAATCCCACAAATAGTTTCAGAACCATAGCCCATAATCTTTAAAATCTCACTTTTTTACTAAGGCATCAACTGAAAGCTTTTTCTACCCTTTATCCCAAGAGTGTCCCTGGAAAACAGGTAGACTGGCCTGTCTGCTCCCTAATGCATTACCTTTTAAAGTTATCTTCATAGCATTTACCTCTACCAGCATTTATCTTATTTCAAGCTTATATGCATGTACCGTCCTGGTGTAAACAGTGATTTATGCCTGCCCAGAATCCTTTCCCCTTCTTTTACTAACAAATCCCTTTTCTCTCTCTAGGGAACCATTCTTCCACTATCTGTACTCAACTTACTTCAACCACCTTCCACAACAGGAAGGCCCAGGTTGGACATGTTTCTCAGGTCAAGCCAGAATAGTCTTTCTTCTTATCAAAAGCACTGTGTCAGGAATTACTAGATGACCCAAGTCAGGCCAGTGAGCATCTATTCCAGGAAGAGAAGTGCTCTCTTCCCTCTGGGGTTGCTTGGCTTACAGAATGCACAGGCTCAGGCAGGGAGCTTGCCTGAGAATAAACCCAACAAGGAGGAAAGCAAAATAGAGACAAAGCAGAGATCAAGCCTTGATGGCATTGTTCTAACCATGGCTGAAGCCACATAACAAGCCAATGCATTCTCTTTTTACACCTAGTAAGTCAGTTTGAGGTGGGTTTCCTTCACCTGCAGCTACAAGAGTTCTAATATAACTAGGTTCTTCTGAAACTAATAATCAGGGTAAACCATCCCCTTACATAATACGCTAGCATAGCTTACTCTGGGGTCTTGATCATCTCTGATAATGATCTCTTCCTCTGGCAGAGGCTGCATAAAAACTGGATTCCACTGACCTGCAACATTACTACAGAGAAAAAAAGTCTCATCAGTCTACAGAATAATCCTATGTAATAAAAGAGTAATATGCAAATTGACCCTAAGGCAGAATGACTGAAAATGACCCATCGCTATGATGCACACTGACCACCAGGGGCAGATGCTCAACTTAGGAGCTAGCTGCCCCCTGGTGGGCAGTGTGCTCCCACAGGGGGAGCGCCACTCAACCAGAAGCTGGGCTGATGGTTGCAAGTGTAGCTGTGGTGGCAGGAGCCTCCCCCATCTCCTCCACAGTGCTGAGGATGTCCGACTGAAGTGTCCCAGATTGTGAGAAGGTGCAGGCTGGGCTGAGGAGACCCCCCAACCCCCAACACATCCCTTTCCTCTCTGTAAAAAAATCAATAAAATATATTAAAAATTTTACCAGATTTATGTTAGAAATCCTCAGTATTGGTACATTAAAGTGTATTATAATACTCATAAAACACTAGGTTTGTTATATATTAGAGTTCATTATCTTTTTTTTGGCGGGGGGGCGGGGGGGAGGACCTCCTGTTTTAAAAAATGTTTGAGAAGCACTGTACTTGTGTAATCTATTTCCACATGATGAGGAAACTGAGATTCCCAAAGGGACTTCAGTGTCTTTGGAAGTGGCAGGTATCAGAAACAGTCTTTGCTTAGAAGCAAAAAATACCTTCCCAGATTAGAAGTATTTTGGATATGTGCTCTCTCTCAAAACAACAACAACAACAAACAAAAAAATACAGTATTTTCTTCATCTCATTCCAATGCTAAAAATCCTCATTTCATCCTAAAATCAAAAGGTAAGAAATAACACAAACATAAAAGAAGGCTTTTCAGAAAACTGTTAACAACAGGCAGACTCATGGCAGAATTCTTTAAATACAAACACTTGATTTTGGTTCTACTAGAAAGCTCTCATTTTCTGAGTGTGAAACTGCCTGGGGTAAGGTAGGATGACAGAGGTGATACATACTGTTCAAAGTTGATGTATTTCACTACCGTTTGGTTTTCAGCATCATGCCACAGGGCCCAGATATCCGTAGAGGTTAAGGCAAAGTCAATCAGTGTCTCCTAGGAGGAAATGTGGGGGTGGAGGCGGGGAGAAGATATGGGTTTTAAATTGAGAAAAGGACAGACCTCGCCCAATTTGGATAAGAGTGTTGGCCTGTGGACTGAAGGGGCCTGGTTTGATTCTGGTCAAGGGCACATGCCTGGGTTGCTGGCTCTATCCCTAGTGGGGAGTGTGCAGGAGGCAGCGGATCAATGATTCTCTCTCATCATTGATGTTGCTATTTCTTTCTCTCCCTTCCTCTCTGAAATAAATGAAAATATATTAAAATAGAATAAGAAAGGGTAGCAGTTTATAATGACTTAAATTTATATCAGTAGGAGAGATAAAAGTATAAAAACAAAAGGCAGTGCCTCAAGATCTAGGTGAAACCAAAATGAAATTTTGTTTGCATACATCGTGAAATATTCCATTTTAGCATTTCAATTCCAGGACAACAGAGTTGAATTAGCCAATACTTCTTTCCTATATTTGTGTGACATGCAAAGGAAGATCCAACCTACCTGAGAAGTGAATAGAGAAGAAATGTGATCTAGATTGTAGTGGTTATTCTCAGCGCTCGTCAGTTGGAAAATGCAGAACTGTTAGAACATAAGTTGATAATTTATTACTTGAAATACAACATGCTACTTGTCTAAACAAGAGTTTATTAGCATACAGAAACCAGTTCTTAAAAAAGTATGGTCAAGTACACAATAACATTTATCTTCTTGACAACTTTTAAGTGTACAGTTCAGTAGTATTAAGCACATTCACATTGTGTACCTGATCCCTTAAACATTTTCCACCTTACAAAACCAAAACTCTGTACCTATTACACAACCCCCATCCCCCTCTCCCACTAGCTCTTGGTAGCCATCACTACATTTTCTATCAATATGACTTTGACTACTGTAGGCATTTTAAATAAGTAGAATCTTCACAATATTCGACTTTTTGTGACTGGCTTACTTCACTTGTCCTCAAGGTTCATCCATATTGTAACATTTATCATGACTTTTTAAAAACTTAAAATGTATTTATTCCATAGCAAGATAAAAGCATTTTTGTCTTAGTTAAGCAAACTACAAATAACTGAAGTGCTGCTATTGTAACTCAAAAAAGTATAAAACAGCATAAAAACACAAGTAACATAGCAATGAATGCTTCATGTCACCTGTGTTTACTTTAAAGCCTTGTTTTATGAAAACTTTTACAAGTGATATAAAAACTGACAGCTTTGAAAGAAAACATTCACATTGATTCTATTCGGATGTGCTGTGCCTTAGAAATATTCTACCAGTATTTCATTAAAAAAATTCTTGCCAGTTCAATTCCTGGACAGGGCACATGCCCAAGTTGTGGGCTTGATCCCTGGTTGGAAAGGGGGTGCAGGAGGCAGCTGATTGATATTTCTCTCTCTCTTTTTTTTCTTTCAAATCAATTAAAATATATTTTAAAATAATAAAATAAAATGTGGTATCAGAGCCCAACAGGAATGAGGATGGCATCCAGGCAAGACCGCTGCCAGGAAAAACCTCACTGGCATGCTGTTAAGATTAAACGGATAATATGTAAAGTGTGAGCTCTGAGTAAGCATAGTTCAAGCATTTGTTATTGAACTTAAATGGCCCTAACACTGTGCCAAACACACAATACCTAGCAAATGGCGGTTTATCATACTATTATATCATTGTATTGCATCCTTCTTACCTCATCTACATACAACAGCTAGTGTTTAGATGATGAGCAAAATTATTTCTAAAATTTAATTTCTCCTCAACCACCTATGAACACCTATATCTCTTTCATAACTCCATTTTTTCACAGACTTGCAAATTTGTTTTCTTGTTGATTTTTGGTTAACTTTTCCTTTCATATTCCTTTAAACTCTCTACACCCTTTCATCCTGACTTCTCCTGGATGATCTTTCAATCCACACATGAGCACAAAACCCACCATCTCTGCAGAAACAACAGGAGACATTGAGGCTGATGTGAAAAGCTTAAACAGACTCGATGAATTCATAGCCACTTCCCCATATACAGAATAACTTCATACATGTCATGTGTTTCATACCTGTCCCCGTTTTGGTGCATGCATGTAAATCCCCAGGTAGAGTCCCATGGCAGGGGAGTAAGCAAGTCGTAATTTGTGTCCAGTCCCAGCAGTGAGCTGAAGGTCTTTTTTCACAGGGACATACTCCAGTATGTTGGCTACCATCAGGCACATTTGGTCCTGCCCAAGCAATTAGTGGCATCAAAGAATATTTAGGTTAAAAAACAAGTCCCCTCCCCCTTTAAAAGATACATCCATCACATCCAGCACTCTGCCTAATTTATGTGCTAAGAGTCTTACAGGTTTTGGGTGTTTTTTTTTGAGGGCTCAGATGAAATTATCTCTTAGTCTGATAGAGATAGTTATCAGCTGTTTTTGAATCTTAGAAACTATTTTATCAACCGTATTTCAAAAGCATATTTGGCCTGGCTGGTATGCCTTAGTGCAGGGGTCCTCAAACTTTTTAAAGTGGGGGCCAGATCACGGTCCCTCAGAGAGCTGGAGGGCCGGACTATATGAACTACTAATTCCTACTGTAACACCTCGGCTGCGCTCACTGCCCAAAAAACCTGGCGGGCTGGATCAGACTCCTCTGCGGGCCGCATGTGGCCCGAGGGCCGTAGTTTGAAGACCCCTGCCTTAGTGGTTGAGCATTGACCCATGCAACAAGAGGTCACCGGTTCAATTCTGGGTTAGGGTACATGCCTGGGTTGCAGGCTTAATCTCCGGCAGGGGATGTGCAAAGAGGCAGGCAATGGATGTTGATATTTTTCTCATCAATGTTACTATCTCTCCCTTCCTCTCTCTCTAAAATCAATAAAAACATATATATTTTTTAAAAAAAAGCATATTTGTTCCTCTTAAGAGAGGATATACTCTGTACTATTAATTCAACTTTTCTATTATTTCATAATTTTCAAAATATAGATGAAAACTTAGCTGAGAAATGTATGAAAAATGAAGCTGGAAATGGCCTATAATTTTAAAACTAAGTGATCTGATAATCTAACAGAGGCAGCAAGATTAACTTCAATTACCTTACAATTCACAATCCTTTTTTAACTTACTGTCACTAAAAATGTAGCATTTACCTTGTAAGACCACATGCGTAGTTTATGATCCTGGCACAGAGCAAAGATGAAGGCATCATTCTCAACACAATGAACAGCAAGACTGAGGGGACGATCTGCAGACCCCTGGTCACCTCTAAAAATGTAAGGCCAAGTTTTACTATTGCAAATCATCTGGTTGTTATAAATCACAATTTAAGAGATAATGTACAATGTTAACAGGAGCAACAAACTGTTTGTTGGCATAAGGTCACTATGGTTTCTATTTAATTTACAACCAATGACCATGATACATTTTAAAAGACTCTACATAACAATGTAATACTGTTCTAACCACCAAATCCTTTCTATTTCTAATATTACATAAAATTGGATTTGGTAAGTCAGGGCAGAGTGCCCAACTGGATGTTGAGAGTATATACTGAAAGCCAGTTTCTGTTGCCCAGGTGTCCGATTCCAAGTTAAGTGGGCTCTGCACTGTGGAATGTGATATTGGGCATACTCTGACCTTTCCAGTATCATCTTTATCTGCCTTGTAGTAAGAATGGAAGCACTGACAGTGCCAAACAGTGCAAAAAGATTAAGTTGTTAGGCCTTTTGATTCAACTGCCAGGCACCACTTACCTGATAGCGGTTGGCATCCAGCCTACAAGCAGTCGTTGCATTACTGAACTCTGTTTCAGTTCCACAACTGACACCATCCCTACAAGATTGAAAACAGACCCATGATGTATCCAAGCCACCTCTTGACGATACTCAGTGAAAAGCAAAGGTGAGAAGCATGCAACTATGACCTAGGTCTTTCTCTAATAGGTGACAGGCTTACATTTCTATCTGGGGAAATCTTAGGATGTGCTTTCCATGAATATTACACCTAAAATCTTTTGAATCATTATAGGCTCAATGAGAATGACATTTCCAGATTCCTAGGGAAAATTTTTGCCGTTTATAAGTAGTAACACATATTGCTCAGAAATACTTCATTCCTCTCAAAGAATCACCGTGGACCTTTCATGTGTTGGACAGTGCTAAGTGCTACAGATGGAGCAGTAAACAAAATAAAAAACAACTCCTGCCCTCATGGAATTTACATTCCACCGGGAGGTGGGAGGAGCAAGAGAGTTAACAAATTAAGTAGAGCAGTAAGAACAAAGAAAGGCTATCGTGAATGCTAGGGTGGGTATGCAACTTCGAAAAGGGTGGCCAGGGAAGGCTTCACCCAGGGGACACTGAGCAAAGACCTAAAGGAACTGAGGGAAGAAGCCAAGCTGGTAGCTGGGGAAAGGTGACCCCAGGCCAAAGGCCTGAGGAACATGTGTCTGGTATGTTCAGGGAATTGTGCGAAGGGAAGCAGGTGAGGGGGAAATGAGAAGGTCAAGGGAGGTAGCAGGGAGCCGCTTGCTGTATGCCAATGTAAGGACTTTAGGCTTATTCAGAGTGAGACGAAGAACAATCCTCATTTGAATGCTTTGAACAGAGTGGTGATGACACAACTTAGGTGTTAATGTATCAATCTGCCCAAGAAGTTTCTGTAGAGGGCAAGGACAGGTCTGGAGAGACATCTGGGAAGCTACAGCAATAATCCAGGCCAGAGAGTGGTGACCTGGAGCAGGGTATCAGCAACCCAACTTCCTTGTGCCAATTATCTTGGTTATATATAGTACCTCATCCTGGAGGTAGACAACCAGTCAACTACTAGAGGCCTTAGAGTAGGCTTTCTTGCAGTTATCTTTTCCCATATTCTAGTAAGCCTTCCAGTTCCTCATCCACTGTATAAAATCTTGCTCTTCTGGAAAAACAACAACAGTAAAGCAGTAGGCTCACTAGGTAAGTGATATTGAATGACTATTGGTATGGAAGCGATTCCTGCACCGAATGACGGGTTTGGACTTTTAAGCCCAACCTTCCTTGTTTCAAGTTAAATCCACGCTCAGTTCCCATTCTTACCAGGTATGTCGTAAGGAGGTAGCTTAAGAATGAAGATTCCCCCAGCAGCTGAAGGCAGAGCAAACAGGGCTTCCCCATCACTGCTAAGCCAGGCTGCGGAGGTGGTAGAATTAGGGGGGAGGCCAGGGACTGCTGGAATCAACTGATAGTTGCAAGGATCACTGAAGTCCACTTTTCCAACATCAGTGAATATTGATTGCATTTGACTTTCCACTACCAACTCCTGTGGAGAAATTATAAAGACAAATCTGTTAAATCCAGAATGAATAGAATGTTGCAGTTCCTCTCAATTGCTAATTGTTGAGCTTAAAAAGAAAGCTATTCTTTTTAATAAAATCGATTTCAACTTAAAATGTGTCTGATCATTTTAAGTAGTAACTATCAAATTATACTTGGTGAGGGCTAACAAGGAATCCACATTTCCTTCACTTTCAAAGGATATTCCTCTAAATCTGTGACAACCAGAGGCATCTGGGAAATAAGTGACTTAACCAACTTACACTCCTATACATCCGGGAAGGGTGAGGTAAAAGCAACCTGTGCACTGTCTGGTTGGTTAATATCAAGATTATCACATGATTCTGAGTCTCGGAGACATGAACCCCTCCGGGTAAGAGGCTGCAATTTTGGAATTTGAGGCGAACTGCATTATTCAACAGATTTATGTCCAGTGACTCTTCTACTAGCTCCAGTGTATCTCCGGAGGTCTTCCTGTTTATTAAAAAAAAAAAAAAAAAAAGGAGACAAAAAAAAGACATTTGTTCAAATATCTTATGCTTTTCTGATTGTTGCACTGAAATATATGAAAATAATTTCCAGGTGAACTTTTCTTATATGAAAATTTTGGACAAAGAAATTCAGACCAAACTTTACATTCCAAACCACGTTATATAGATTTACAAAACAGCACAATATAAAATTCAAATGTTATGGGACTCTATGTTAAATAAAGGTATTTCCAAACTAGATAGTCCATTTATGTAAATTCCACTATAATGAAAATCCACGCCATCGCCCTCCCTCTTCCACATTACTTCTGAAAGAATGTGGCCTCCACATATGTAACTACAGCCTCAACCACAGTGACCTTAACAAATACGGGTATTTCCCCTTTTAGTGCTTCTGTTACTTATCCCGCTAGGATGCAGGGTAGACTCTTCTTCAGGTGCAACTCTGCCATGTGGTAGCCCATCATCTTATCTACCATATTATCCACATTATTCCCCCCAAAGTGGGTCTCCTTACAGTAGGGACGGGGAACATAAGGCCCATGAAATCATTTGGTCTAGCCCTGCCAAGGCATTAGGGGCAAGATAAGTAAAGGTTTGACTAACAGGCTATACAGCAGGCTAATTTTTAAGTGATAATTTTGTATTGTCTACAAATGTTATAATATCCAAATGACCCTTGGCAGGAAAAAAAGGTTCCCTATCTCTGCCTGACAGCAATTAAAGGCCAGTCCCTGATTCCCTCAAGTATATCCCTCCTGCTTCCATAAACACTCAAATACGCTCTCTCCAAGCCTCTCCCTTTCAGTCACCCATTCTGGCCCCAATCCGGCTATCATGTTTTCTCCACTGTCCTCTAGGGCTGTGCTGTCTCTATTTCCTCACCTCAATGAGTCCTTCCGACCGCCCCAATCTCAGCATCTCTCACATCACTTTCTCCCGTTGCATTTAAGCCACAATTAGTCAGTTCTTCAAGTTCTTTCCACCTCATAGGATCATATGATGATCCTACTTGCCTAACTGCTCTCTCCCCTAAACCCCTGCCTGGCCAACCACTCATCCTTCAGATTGCAGGCTATTTATTTTAAAATATATTTTATTGATCTTTTACAGAGAGGAAGGGAGAGGGAAAGAGAGCTAGAAACATTGATGAGAGAGAAACATCAAACAGCTGTTTCCTGTACACCCCCTACTGGAGATTTGCCCGAAACCAATGTACATGTCCTTGACCGGAATCGAACCTGGGACCTTTCATTCCGCAGACAGAGGCTCTATCCACTGAGCCAATGTGACTTCATTAAAGGCTTTCCCGCCCCCACAAAAAACATTTGGGCCCCCCCTTGGACTCTCACAGTCCTTATACTTTTCCTCTGAAGCAAGCATGGGAACTATGTATTTATTTACCTATGGTGTGGTCATTGGTTTAATGTCTTTCCTTCTTAAAAGGGGCCCCGTGGAAGATGAGGACACATCTAACACTGCTACATCTCACATGATGAGAATGGTGGTGGTTTTTGTTCATCCCTTCACCGTTAACACATCTAGCAAAGAGCCTGATGCGCTCAAACATGCCTGCAGAATGAAGGAAGCTATAAAGATTATAAAAACACAACCGTTTTTTTCCCCCCCGCCGAAACCGGTTTGGCTCAGTGGATAGAGCGTCTGCCTGTGGACTGAAGGGTCCTGGGTTCGATTCCAGTCAAGTGCACGTGCCTTGGTTGTGGGCACATCCCCAGTGGGGAGTGTGCAGGAGGCAGCTGATGGGTGTTTCTCTCTCATCGATGTTTCTAACTCTCTATCCCTCTCCCTTCCTTTCTGTAAAAATAAATAAGTAAATAAAATAAGATATATTAAAAAAAAACACACACACAAAACACCACACAAGAGGTTTTTGTGTTTACAACTGGTCTTTGGGGCTCTATCCCTAAGGCTACACTTCCTCTGCTTTTAGTACTGCCCTGATAGGGCACACCCCCTAAAACTGGTTTCCCTCATTTCCTCCAGATTCACACATGATTAGAAAACAGTTTTTTTGTCCTGTTGGTTATCGCTCTGGAGAATGACACTTTGAGAACAGCCCCATCTTCCCGGGAGGTTTGGCGGGGCACCGCACTTACCAATGAATGAACCTGTTCCTGGTGACGGATAGCAACTTGCCGCTTTCCACATAGTAGAAGCCTCCCGCGCTCTCACTGTACTTCACCGCCCCGGCCACGGCGTGTGCGGTCCCTGCAAGAGGAGAGCGATCAGCCCGCGCACAGGGTGCTCTAGGGATGACAGGGGCCGAGGGCGCCGGGAGAGCAGAGGGTGACAGCCTGACAGTCCGTTTACAGAGAAAGGGGAGGCGAGAAGGAAGCAGGAGGACACCAAGGAAGCCTGAGCCCGGGCTATGGGCTATAGCCATGTGGGCTTGGGAGGATGAACCCGGAATGAGTGATCCAGGGACCCAGGAGGGGGACCCGCGGGGGAGAGTCGAATCGCGCCCTCCTCGGTGGCTCCCGTACCAGCGCTGCAGACTGTGAATTCCCGAAAGTGCCTCGGCCTTTCGCGCTCAGCGCCGCTGAGCTCCATGAAGCTCCGTTCCAGGGCTCCCGCCGCCGCCATCTTCCCGCCGCCGCCGCCGCGAAGCCCGACGGGACAGCAGCGGGCCCGGCGCCCGGCGCCACTTCCGGGGGCGGGGCGGGCGGCGGCCGGGAGAGAAGCTCCGGGAGGAGGGCGGCTCCGACCCTGCCTGGCGGGGCTCCCGCCGAGTTGGCTGGAGACAAGGGCGGGAGACCGAGAGGAAGGGGCAGAGGGGCCGATTATGACTGCGGAACCTTCGCGCGGCGGTCCGGGGCGTCCCCGGGGGGAAGGGGGAGGGCGGCGCCCCCTTCCCGGCGGCCCCAGGGCGGGGGGCGGGGCCGGGTTTGTTTCCCTTTTTAAAAAGCCGGCGCGGGCGGCGGGGCTGGGCGCCCTGAGGGCGGGGTCCCCTTCGGGATTCCGAGGTCGCGGTCCCCTCTCCCAGCGTCGGGGGGGGTCCCTACCCGACCTCCTTCTCTCTCCTCCGACGCGTGGGATCGGGGCGAGGGGCAGTGAGAGGCCGAGGGGCCTTTTGTGTTGGAATTTCCCCCCAAAGACTGTATTCTGTACAATGAAGCATAATGGATTCAACAAAACATTGAAATGATGCCTTTTAGGCAGGTGATCTCCTCGGCTGCAGCCTGCCGAGGTGACCTAAATAAATGCTGTTCACATGGCTACGTGAAAGGAATTTGCCTTTGGTTCACCCGTGAGCTGAAGGTTTGGAAGAGAGACTGCGGCTTTACCCGGACCTAGGGCTGCGCAGATGCTCAGTATTGAGGAATATGCTATTTTTGAGGGGAAAGTCTCCCCCACCCCCACCCCCACCCCCCGCCCCTTGGTAGAAGACGTTTGTGAAGCACATCTGTTATTATTTCTTGTTATTACCAGTGACCCTTCCTGGTCTTTCTCTGCTTCATTCATCCTACGCTGCGCCCCACCCCCACCCCCCTTTCTCTCTTTGCAGCTCACTCCTAGGACACAGCTCCAGCAATGCAATCCCTTCTTTCTGTGTACAATCCATCTTTCTTCCCACCTTTTCACTGTGCCTCACTTCCTTGATGTTTCCTTCTTGCTCTGCTTGAATTTTATTAAAGCCCGGCCGATGTGGCTCCGTGGTTGAGTGTCCACACATGAACCAAAAGGCCACAGTTCAATTCATTGTCAGGGCACATACCCAGATTGCAGGAGGCAGCCGTTTGGTATTTATATCCCTCTCTCTCTAAAAATCAATAAAAACATATTTTAAAAAATTTTAATTAAAATACTCCCTTTCCCAGTTCTGTTCATCATATTCTGGTAAAAATGACAACTGTGATTAAATCCAAATTTGCAGCCGAACAGGCCTGCAGAAAAATGTAGGCATGCTGACGTGCTTCCCCATACTTCCATCGGTACTCCGAACCTTGAGTGCACCCTACTGCTGCCCAGCAAACACTCATTGTATTTCTCTTGTCCACTTACTGTCCTACATGAGTCTTTCACAGCTCTTTAACCTTGCCCTCGTGTTCACTCTCAGCTTGTTCTGCACTTGGAAAATGGATGCAATCAAAAGAGCTTCCCCGACTACCACCTCTCCCTACCTACCAGCATCTATAACCACATACTCTGCCTTCCATTCCCGTTACTATAAACTGAACTTCCCCTGGGCATACATGGACAACCTTTCCAATTTTTTCCTAGATCACCTGCCTAAAGACATCATTTCAGCAATTCTTTCCGATCCCCTACATCCTCAATTATACCCCCCGGCCTTAAAAATATTATTTCAGAGAGAAAGGGAGAAATAGAAACATCAGTGATGAGAGAGAATCATTAATCTGCTGCCTCCAGCATGCCCCATACTGGGGATCGAGCCCGAGACCCAGTATGTGTCCTGGCTGGGAATGGAACCGTGACCTCCTGGTTCAAAGGTTGATGCTCAACCACTGAGCCATGCTGGCTGGGTGACTCCCCATCCCCCTTATCCTTCTACTTGACTGCACACTGCAAGAATCATGCCTGGCACAAAAAGAGGCATTCAGTAAATATTTGATGAATGAATGAATGAATGAATATTTCAGGCATGGAGAAAGCAAGAGTAAATTTGAAGGAATATTTAGGAGGTAAAATCAGTAGGATCTGGTGAGTGAGGATGAAAGTAAGAAAAAAGGCCAAGTCTAGGATTTTTCCTATGCTTTTCTCTTTACAACTGGATGAATGGTAGATGCCTTTAACTAGGTGGCAACTAGTAGAGGAGTAGGAGTTCTGGGGAGAAATCAGCTGTATTTCCTTGCAGAAACAGTCAATATTTGTGGTAAAGGTTCTAATGCTGCTGAAGGAAAATGCACTATTGAAAAGAACTACCATTTAAAATATTTTTCCTGAATTAGGATTTCAAGCTCCAGAGATTCCACCAGATAATTCGGGATAAGCTCCCCATCTCTAGCCCCTTAAACTTGATCACACCTACAAAGTTCCTGTTGCTATGTAGGTCCCAAGGATCAGGACATGGATATTTTTCTTTGGGCATGGTGGTGCTTTCTCTACCTACCATATTAATGATTTACTAAATATGTCACATTCTAATTTCATCCTCATAAGGTAGTATTATTTCTGCAAGGTAGATAACTTTTCTGAAGCACTTGTTAACAATATAGTTTCCACCAGTTGTTATCACCTTAACCCAGAATTCAACCTTAGCATTTTTCACTAATAAGGACAACCAAATATAAAGTACTTCCTGGTGTGATACAGAAGCTATAGTGGGTCAGTGGTTGAGCATCTACCTATAAACCAGGAGGCTCCAGTTTGATTCCCAGTTGGGGCAAATGCCTGGGTCACCGGTTTGATTCCCAGTAGGGGGTGTGCAGGAGGTATTCAATCCATGATGCTCATCATTGAGGTTACTATCTCCCTCTCTGAAATCAATAAAAATATATTTAAAAATTATAGCATCATCTAAAATACTTTAAAACAGCCGAAACCAGTTTGGCTCAGTGGTAGAGCGTCGGTCTGCGGACTGAGAGGTCCCAGGTTTGATTCCGGTCAGGGGCATATATGTTGGTTGTGGGCACATCCCCGGTAGGGGGTGTGCAAGAGGCAGCTGGTTGATGTTTCTCTCTCATTGACGTTTCTGGCTCTCTATCTCTCTCCCTTTCTCTCTGTAAAAAATCAATAAAATATATATTTTAAAATACTTTAAAACAACTTTATCAAGATAGTATCCTTATACCACAAAACTCACCTCTTTAAAGTGTACAATTCAATGATTTTTCTCTATCACATAGTTGTGTATCATTACAATCTAATTTGGGAACATTTTTATTACCCTCTCCTCCAAATTCCCATATCTATTAGCAGTCACTGCCCATCCTCCCTTCTCCTTAGCCAAAACTACTAATCTACTTTGGATATTTGCCTATTTTGGAAATTTCTTATAAATGGAATCATACATATGTGACATTTGTGATTGGCTTCTTCAACTTAGCATACTTTCAAAAAAATAATCCTCACCGGATCATATTTTTAAACTTGATTTTTGAAAAAGAGGAAGATGAGAGAAAAGGGGGGGGGGGACATTGATGTGGGAAACATTGATTGGTTGCCTCTTGTATGTATCTTTAATGGGGATCAAACTTACAACCTGGGTGTGTGCCCCAACCGGGAACAGAACCCACAACCTTTCAGTGTTCAGGGTGATGCTCCAACAAACGGAACTACATTGACAGAGCAGCATCCATGTCATAGGATGAATCAGTACTTCATCCCTTTTTTATGGCTGAACAATAGTTCATTGTATGGACATACAATTGTAATTATCCATTCATCAGCTGCTAAACATTTGGGTTGTTTCCACTTTTTTGGCTGTTGTGAATAATGCTGCTGTTACCACAAGAAGTGTTTTTACCAAAAAGGTTTCATCCAGATTGTGATAGGCAGAATAATGGTCCCCAAAGATATCTACATCCTAAACCCTGGAACCCGTGAATATTACTTGCATGGCAAAAGGGACTTTCTACATGTGAGTAGGCTAGGATGTAGAGATGGAGTGATGAGACTGGGCCACGCAGGTGGGCCCTGTCTAATTCCATAGTTCTTTTTTTTTTTTTTAAATATATTTTATTGATTTTGTACAGGGAGGAAGGGAGAGACATAGAGAGTTAGAAACATCAATGAGAGAGAGTCATCGATCAGCTGCCTCTTGCACACCCCCTACTGGGGATATGCCCGCAACCAAGGTACATGCCCTTGACCGGAATCGAATCCAGGACCCTTCAGTCCCTAAGCCGACGCTCTATCCATTGAGCCAAACCGGTCTCGGCTAATTCCATAGTTCTTAAAAGGAGAACGATTCCCTGATGTGGTGAGAGAGAGAGAGAGAGAGAGAGAGAGAGAGAGAGAGAGAGAGAGAGACACCGAGAGAGAGAGAGAGAGAGAGACACCGAGAGAGAGACAGAGAGAGAGACAGAGAGAGAGACAGAGAGAGAGACAAAGAGTGAGACAGAGAGATGTGAGGACAGAAGAAAGGTCGGAGATATGTGACACTGCTGGTATTTAAGACAAAGAAAGGGGACCACGAGCAAGGATGTGGCCAGCCTCTAGGAAAGGCACAGAAGCAGGTTCTTCCCGAGGGCCTCCAGAAAGGAATGGAATATGCCAACACCTCCACTTCAGCCCCCTGATTTTTGCTCTTCGCTGAAGGAAGTACCTTGCCTGTGGTTTTGCTTCTTGCATCCAATGAGTGGTCAATATGGGAAGTCTAAAGGTCCTGCCCCCTCCCCTTGATTTAGGATAACTTGAAGGACCATCTCAGCTCCAGAGTGCTGTGTGGGGTTAGGTGAAGCCTAACTTCTTTTTCTGCCCAATCCTGCCTCCCTCAGTCTTTTCGAGATACAGTTCCCAAGATCCCTCTTCATTAAACCTCCTGCAGGCAGACCTTTGCCTCGGAGTCTGTTTCCTGAAGAATCCAACATGAGACATACACACATGACATCTTGTCTGAGGGTGGGCAGCCAGCTGGGAACCAGCAGGGAAAAAGAATTTGCAAAGGGACAGTGTTTAGGGGAGGACCTATTCTAAATTGCAAAACTGATGGTGAAATGTTGGAAAGAACACCAGCTGGGCATTAGAAGATGAGTTCAAGTTCTATCTGGGTCTCAACTAATCTCTTACCACTCGGCAAGCCGTCCAACATCTCTGTGCCTCCGTTCCTTAGAAGAGGATGATTTTTTTTTAAAAAAATTTCAATTTTATTTTATTGATTTTTTACAAAGAGGAAGGGAGAAGATAGAACATCTATCAGCTACCTCTTGCACGCTCCCTACTGGGGATATGCCGGCAACTAATGTACGTGCCCCTGGCTGGAATTGAACCTGGGACTTTTCAGTCCACAGGCTGACGCTCTATCCACTGAGCCAAACCGGTTTCAGCTAGAAGAGGATGTTAAACATTTTGATCCTCAAGCTCTCTTCTGGCCCCAAAGCTCTAAGGTCTACGGCCTAAAAGTTAGACTCTGGCAGCATCGTCATCATCTCTCCTGAATTTCCAGGATCTGAACTGAGCCCTCACCAGAAGCTCCCCGGATTGAGGACAGGCATGTCCTCCCTGAGTCATGTAATCCATGTGTGTATTTAAAGTAGCCACATTTCTTTTATTTTTTTTATTTTTTTATTTTTTAATTTTATTTTATTTATTTATTTATTTTTTTTTACTTCTTTTTTTTTAATAAGTTTTTATTTTTCATATTATTACAAATGTTCCTTCCTCCCCGCCCCCCACCATTGCTCTCCTCCACCAGGTTCCCACCCCACCCTCTGCCCTTTCCCCTCTCCCCATTGTCCTCATCCATAGGTGCACAGTTTATGTTCAGTCTCTTCCCACGCCCCCCTCTCCCCTTTTCCCCAAGAATCGTCAGTTCACTCCCCTTCCATACCTCTGATTCTATTATATTCAACAGTTAATATTGTTCATCAGATTTTTTTAATTTCCTTGGTTTTTAGATTCACTTGTTGATAATTACGTATTTGTTGTTCATAATTTTTATCTTTGTTTACTTTCTCTTCTGAAAGAACCCCCTTCAGCAATTCATATAATTCTGGTTTGGTGGTGATGAACTCCTTTAGCTTGTTTTTATTAGTGAAGCTCTTTATCTGGCCTTCGATTCTGAGTGATAGCTTTGCTGGGTAGCTTATTTTTGGCTGTAGGTTCTTGCTATTCATCACCTTGAATATTTCTTGCCATTCCCTTCTGGCCTGCATGGTTTCTGTTGAGAAGTCAGCTGACAATCGTATAGGTGCTCCTTTATAAGTTACTACCTTCTTTGCTCTTGCTTCTTTTAATATTCTCTCTTTATCTTTTGCTCTTGGAATTTTAATAATGATGTGTCTCGGTGTGGTCCTCTTTGGATTCCTTTTGTTTGGAGTTCTGTGCGCTTCCTGGACTTGTAAGTCAAATTCTTTCACCAGGTGGGGGAAGTTTTCTGTCACTATTTCTTTCAGTATGTTTTCGATATCTTGCTCTCTCTCATCTTCTGGAACCCCCATAATTCTGATGTTGGTTCGCTTGAAGTTGTCCCAGAGGTTTCTTACATTATCTTCAATTTTCTGGATTCTCTTGCCTTCTAGCTTCTGTGGAGGAGTGTCTTCTGGCTCTTTATGTTCCAAATCTTTGACTTGATTCTTGCGATCTTCCCTTCTGTTTTTAGGACTCTGTAGAATATTTTTTATTTCTGACAATGTATTCTTTATTTCTTGTTGATCCCTTATCATTTCTTGTTGACTCCTTATTAATTCTAGTTGATCTCTTTTCATATCCTCATAGGCCTTATCCATCTTTTCTAGGAAATTCTTGAAAAACCTTATAAGCGTAGATTTGAACTCTATATCCAGACGCTTTTTGTCCTCCATTTCTTTCGTTTGTGATCTATTTTGTTGTCGCATTTCGCAGTTACAGATGGGACGGGGTTTCAGGGTGGAGCCTGCAGCTTTGGCTTCCGTCAGCCCCGCCCTCTGCGGGTCCTTCAGTGCTCGCTGCCTGCGCCTCTGAGAGAAAGGTGCCCTCGATTTCCGCCTGCTGCCAAACAGTCTATGCTCTCCCACAATGAGCCCGGTATTGGGGTTCAGTTCAGTTGGAAGTGGAGTTGGAGGTGGCGTTCACAGCAGTCTGGAGCCCCAGTCTCCTTCCGGCCAGGGCAATCCCGCGGCACAACCGACGATCCCTTCTCTGGGGGCAGTGTGCGCGCCTCCGGGACCTCCTTTCTCTGCTACCCCGGGGTTCCGCTTTACAGCCCAGCTCCCTATGGCTGAGCCTGATTCCCCGGGGTCTGGCCCAGAACTGGGGTTCAGAGCAGTCAGGGGCCCAGCACAGTCGGAGTTTTATCTCCTTCCCGCTAGGGAACGCCCGCCAGGCACTCGGCCTCCCTCCTCTCCGGCTCCGTCCTCTCCGCGCGCCGCGTGTTTCCGTACCTTAGGCTTTTACAGCTCCTCCGCGCTTCCTTCTGGTTTTCTCCTTGCTTCTTGTTGTAGGATTTCCAGTCAGTCGACTTTCCTGTAGTTCTGGGTAATGTCCATTTTATATTTTAGTTGTATTTTATTAAAATTGTTGTGTGCGGCTGCGGCTAGTTGCCTACCCGAGCAGCCATCTTAGATTCCATAAAGTAGCCACATTTCTTTTAAAGAACTGTTGGTTAAATTGATGAGGGCATCTTAAGGTTTCCTAGGAATCCAAGAATTACAATTTTTGACAGTGAGGTATCTCATTCCTCTTCTTATCTTCAGCGCTCACCAGAGTTTTCAGGCTGTAAAAGTTCCTAATAGGTGTTTGGAAACATGACTGAATGAGTGAGTCAATGCACATTTGTCTTAGCAGACTCAGATACCTCTTCAACTATTTATCTGGTTGGAATGGTTGTACTATAAGTGGAATCTATTGCCATCTAGTGGTCAGGTGATAACTTCACTTAGAAACACCACATGACCTCACTCATTTATGGATAATAAAGAACATTATAAACTGATGAACCAAAAGATAGATATAGACAGTAAAGCAACAAGCAGACTGTCAAATTACAGCGGGGAGGGTAGGGAGATATGGGGGAGATAAGAGATCAACCGAAGGACTTGTATACATGCATATAAGTATAACCAATGGACACAAAACTCTGGGGAGGGAGGGCATGTATGGGAAGGGGGGGGGGGGCAATGCTAAGATATGTACACAGATAATAATTTAATGAAAAATAATAAATAAAATAAAATAAAATAAAATATATATATACAAAAAAAACAACAACAACAAACCCACGAGGAATGTTACCAAGGCTATTGTTGTGCAGCAAGTTTTATTTACGGATACTTTCATAAGAAATATATATATATATATATATATATATATATATATATATATATATATATATATTTAACACTTGGCACTATATTCTGAGAATGTTTTGGTTTTCCAGATCATCACTAAAGGGTACGTATAAGTGAATAGTATTGTATAAAATTGAACTTTAAAGCAGATTTTCCTAAACTAACTTAATAGCTATTCCTTGGAAGATGAATTTGGTAGCTTAAGTAAGTATAGGAAATGGTGATACAGTTCAACATATTCTTTCCTTCAGAACTTCCCAGAGACATTAGTCTGATGTGCTTTGTGGAGCTCCAAGAGGGGCTTAGGCATGATGTGTTTTCCAGATCCTATGGGAAGCTATTTGGGGAAACACTGCTTTATTGTTATTGTCACCATATGTTAAAAATATCTATTAGTGCACAGTGTTTTCCTGGCTATAAAGCTTTCTCTGACCTTCATATCCACGTTCTAGACACAGTGAATGCAAGGAGCATTGAAAGAAGTCAGTATTCATGCCTTACACTTATATGGAGCCCAGCTTTTAGGTAGTAATGTTAAAATGTAAACTAATATTATTTCAGAGGGAACTTTTTTGGTTGTTTTTGTTAATCCTCACCGGAGGATATTTTCCCATTGATTTTTAGAGAGAGTGGAAGGGTTGGGGAGAGACACACAAAGAGAAACATCCATGTGAGAGAGTTACACTGATTCATTGCTTTCCACTCGCTCCCCAACCAGGGCCTGGGACTGAGCCTACAACCGAGGTATGTGACCTTGACTGGAATCGAACCTGGGACTCTTCAGTCCAAAGGCTGACACTCAATCCACTGAGCCAAACCGGTTAAGGCTCACATGGAAATTGTTTTATTTATTCTACTTCTTTTGGGTTCTAGGAGTATGGTCGTCTGCTCCTTGCAGTTACTTTCAATAACTATTGTTAGCGATTGTAGAAATGATGTAAGATTTTCCACTTCTGTAGGTTTTCTATGTTGCCTTTTACCTGTGTGTGTCTGTATTAACCATAGTGACTAAATTTCAAATTCCTGACAAGAGCTTCATGTGTCCTTCATTTATTCTTTCATTCTTGATTGCACCTCCACTATGTTCCAGGTGAGGAAGTTCCTGCAGAATGGGAGCTTATGCAGTCAGGGATCTTGTCTGCCTTGTTTTCTATTGTCTTTTTGCTTCCAACATGGTGACTAGCATTGTTTATAACATATTTGTGGGCAGAATGAAAATTTCACACTCTCTGCTTTTGAGGTCCTCCCAGTTAGAGAGAGAGGGTGGGGGGATACAGATAAAAACCAAATATGATAATTATAAAAGAGATATGTAGAAAAAGGAGAAAGAGCCCTGGCCAGTTTGGCTCAGGGGATAGAGTGTTGGCCCAAGGACTGAAGAGTCTTGGGTTTGATTCCGGTCAAGGGCATTTACCTTGGGTGTCCCAGTGGGTGCAGGAGGCAACCAATCGGTATGTCTCTCTCACATTTCTCTTTCTCTCTCTCTCTCCTCTCTCCTCTCTCCTCTCTCCTCTCTCCTCTCTCCTCTCTCCTCTCTCCTCTCTCCTCTCTCCTCTCTCCTCTTTCCTCCCTTCCACTGTTTCTAAATATCAATGGAAAAATATCCTTGAGATGAGGATTAACAACAACAACAACAAAATTTAAAAAAAAAAAAAAAAAAAAAAGGAAAGAGAAAGAGGAAAGAGCATTCCAGGCTAAAGGCCTTGAAAGCCTGGAAAAATGGGTGAGGAGTGGCTGAGAGGTTGGGTCCTGTTGTAGAGAGCTTTTCCTTTCTTGTTGAAGAGCGTAGATGAACTTAAAAGTATTTCTTTACAACTCAGTGTTTAATAAATTCTTATTGTAGATTTGGTATAAGAATTTTATTTTATCTCAAATAAAACTTTGTAAACAGCTAGACATATTTTTGAAATGTTGACCCAACCTTAGTACATTGACTATGAGAACCTCGCTGAAAGAAAGCAGACATCACTATAAGGTTGGTAACTCCTCCCCAGGATGACATTGTAGGTGCTTCATAATTGTCTTCAATGTAGAAATTCTCCCCAGGAAACACCCAAAGCAGAGCCCTAGGAGAATGTCCTTTGAAAAGCAAAATTGTCAAATAAGTGAAGTATGTCAGTGACTTCTCACTTCCCTTTTCATTATTCTTTCTCCTCGCTGAGGAAATCACTGAGACTTCAGTCACCAGGGCCCCCAGAGAGCTCCTGACAGCCCAGGGTTCCCACCCAGACCTGACCCTCCTGCGCTTTGCACTTATCCTTGAGGACATATGCTCTGGATTTACCCCCCCCTACATTTGATGTAATATTTCTCATACATTTCAATATGTTGTGACTCATTACATGCTTAATTAAATGTTATTTTTATATCCTCATCAGAATTTGCACATAATTTCATTCACAGAATCAGAGAGAAGAATTCTTGCTTGAACCCTATGCCCTGAGCTTTGCTTCTGAAATGTAAGTGCTATCTCTACCGAGGCCAGCTGTGACATAATTGGAAGTGATCTGACATGGATTCACACTGAGGTGCTAATGAAACAGAAGCTTAACAAGTTGCCCTTCTCAGAGGCATGGGAACTGCACACACACTGCCTACAAGCACTGCCTCTCTGCCCTTTCTGGCTCATTAGTTGGGGGACCTTTCCTTCCTCAATGTCACTTTTGACACAATGAAGCTGCTTACAGTCGGCTGGAACTGGCATGTGATATACAATTGATTTATCATCTACTTCAATGGAATGGAACTCCAAGGGTGGAATTGGAGGCATTAACAAGGATCCAGATGTGTAGGTAGGCTTAACTGGGGCAGGTAAATCGTCTCGACAAAATATGATTAATACTGACCTTAAAGACCAAGATCAAAGCTGATCCGGTAAAGAGTTCTATTTGCATGTGTAAAGCCCAGAGCTGCTATTTCATGCAACAACACTACCATTAAGAAGCTCACCAGGTTTTTAAGTGTAGATTCTCTTTTAGACCTACACTCGTATAAAATTGAACCCACTTCAGATGCTCCCATCTTATTCTGCCTTCTTGAAAACCTCGGGGCTGCCATTTCTTTTGTAGCTGTGCAACCACAGGCAATGCCAATCCACCTGCCCATACCTCTGCATCTTGCTCTGCCCAATAATGAGGGTGATAAATAGCAAGTGGAAGGTTATTGTCACCTGTTTAATTCTTTTCTCATTTCCTCTGCTCCTGAACGTTCTCTAATGTCTTCCTCCCGCTGTTCTGCTCCTTTAAAGAGTGAAAAGGTTCAAGTCACAAAAATAGGAAGCATTTTTAGAAGTATTAGCCCTTCCTCATTTTGCCTGCCAAGTCTCAGTGGCTGCAGGCGCTGTCAGATGTTTATAAGCATCTAAAAGAAGTCACTTCCACATTGCAGAGCAAGGATGCTGGGCCACCGGAGTGAGGGCTAGGGCTCTGATTAGAGGCTCCAGTTGGAGGTCAGAGGCCAATGCTTTGCTAAATCCCAGACTGCAGTGTTGTTTCAGCTAGTCTTTGTCATCGCCCAAATCACGCAAGAATGTGTGGAAATTCAATAAGTCAAAGTGTCCGCCTGCAGTCTTGGGCCTGGCAAGGCTTCTATAGGCAACCGCTGGTCGCACCCAGGCACTGTTTATATTTCCCCGGCCTCGTCCAGGATCCTGCTTACGCACCCATTTCTGTTGAGTAACATGTGCGGAGCCAAGTCGGAACGGCAATGTCCCTCCTCTGCCTCGTCGGCTGCCCCTGACGCTGGGCCCGACAATGCCAGGCTTGGGAACGATTTGTTTCTGATCTCCAGCCAAGAAGTCTAACAATTCTCTCCCTTCCTTTCCGTCGCCCTCTTCTTCCTTACCCATGCCAAGTCTGGGGCTTTCCTTGTCTAGGGAACACGCAGGCAAGGAAATGAACTTTCTTCGGATGAGACAGAACCCTTAACGGAAAAATGTGCCCTTTGTTCTCATTCAAATGCCTTCTCCTTAAATGACATTTCTCTCTGAGGCTTCTGTAGCGGTATGGGTACTAGACGCTTAATTATTACCAAGTCCCTGTGAGAAGACGAAGAAGTGGGCATTGGAATTCTGATTTTTTTTTTTTCTCTTCTGATTGGGAAGCAATAGTTCAGAAAGGCAAACTGATTTGTCCAGGGGTTTCGTCAAACAATTCTGTTAGCTGGGCCTGAATCCATTTTTTAAAACTTATTGAAAAATCTTTTCAGCTCCTAGCAACCATGTCTAAGACAAAGGAAGCAAACGCTTATAGTCATTTCCAGAAAACAGAGCGGTAGGTCCGGTTGTTGATCACTGATTCCTCCATGAGTCAGAAAATGTTAGGTCATGTGGACACAGGCCAGGACAGCCCAGCAGGGATTAGAGTCCTCCTTCCCACTGGTAACGAGGCACTTGGCCTTGGGCAAGTCACTTCTCTTGTCTGGGCCTCCGTTTCCTTGTCTATAGAACCAGGCAGGTGGGTTTCATGAGCTCTTAGATTTCCTTCTAACGGCAAGACTCCATAGCTAAGAAAATACCGAGATAAAGGCATAAGGTTGAAACATTTTTAAAATGTCAGCAAAATATATGTTACACTTTACAAAAAATCTCTGGTGAATGAAAATGTGCATATACTGTGACTCAGCAATTTCACTCTTAAGGCTTTACCCTAAAGAAGCAATCAGAGCTATGCTTCAAGATACAAGGATGAGCCTTAATTGGTTTGGCTCAGTGGATGAAGGGTCCCAGGTTAGATTTCGGTCAAGGGCATGTACCTTGGTTGTGGGCACATCCCCAGTAGGGGGCGTACAGGAGGCAGCTGATCAATGATGTTTCTCTCTCATGGATGTTTCTAACTCTCTATCCCTCTCTCATCCTCTCTGTAAAAAAATCAATAAAATATATTTTTAAAAAAGATACAAGGATAACTGTCACAGTGGTGTGTGTGTGTGTGTGTGTGTGTGTGTGTGTGTGTGTGTGTTTGAAATAATGGTTTAATTTTAGGATTATTTTAGATTTACAGAGAAATTACAAAGACAGTAGAGAGATTTCCTGTATACTCCCTTTCCATTTCCTTCATTGTTAATAAGTTTTATTAGTATCTGCATTTATCACAATGAATGAACCAATGCATTATTATTTATAACTAAATATATTGTTATTAACTAAAATCAATTTTAATCATATTTCCTTACTTTTTACCTAATGTCCTTTTTCTGTTCTCGGATTCTATCCAGAACTACTCACTGCATTTAGCTGCTATGTCTCCCTAGATTCCTCAAGCCTGTGAAAATTTCTCAGATTTTCATATATATATATATTGATTTCAGAGAGGAAGGGAGAGGGAAAGAGAGATAAAAACATCAATGGTGAGAGAGGATCACTGATCTGCTGCCTTCTACGTGCCCCATCATGGGGATCAAGCCTGCAACCCGGTCATGTGCCCTGACTTGGAATCAAACCATGTCTCCTGGTTCATAGGTTAACATTCAATGCCTGAGCCATGCTGGCTAGGCAGATTTTCCTTTTTTTGTGTGTGACCTTAGTGTTGAGGAATTCTGGTCATGTATTTTGTAGAATAGCCTTTGATTTGGGTTTGTTTGATTCTAAAAATATCATGATTAGACTGGGGTTACTGGTTCTCGGGAGGAAGACCACAGAGGGAAGGAGGCATTCTTGTCACATCATATGAGGGGCACAAGCTATCTGAACGGCATATCACCAGAGACCTTAAGTTCAATCACATGGCACAGGTAGTGTTTGCCAGATTTCACTGTGCTATCTTGCCCTTCCCCCCTAAATATATTTATTGATTTCATAGAGGAAGGGAGAAAGAAATACATAAACGTCAATGATGAGAGAGAATCATTGATCAGCTGAGAGAGAATCATTAATCAGCTGCCTCCCACACAGATCATAGTGGGGATCAAGCCTGCAGCCCAGGCATGTGCTCTGACTGGAAATTGAACTGTGACCTCTTGGTTCATGGATCGATGCTCAATTGCTGAGCCACACTGGCATGCTGTGCTATCTCTTTAACAATAAAAGTTCTCAAATAAACCAGAGGTCGAGAATAGGACTGTGCACCCCATAAGGGCTGGGGTTTTGCCTATTTTACTCCCCACTGTGCAACCGATGCCAAGCACAGTTCTGGCACATATTTGAAGTTCAATGAATAGGATTTGTTTAATGAATAGAAGACCTATTATATAAATTACTGTATACAATATGATGGAATACTAGCAGTCATCATAAATATTTGGTGATGAGGAAAAACTGTTAATGATATATTTGGTGAACAAAACAGATAAAAAATAATTTCTATACATCTTATTTTCTATAAAGTGTGTGTGTGTGTGTGTGTGTGTGTGTGTGTAGAAAAAAATAGAAGACTATTGTCAACCCTGGCTGGTGTGGCTCAGTTGGTTGGGCATCATCCCCTGCACCAAAAAGTTGCGGGTTTCACTTTTGGTGGGGTTGTGCAGGAGACAGCTTATCAATGTTGTTTTGCTCTTGCATCCATGTTTCTCTCTTCCTGTCCCTCTCTCCCTCTCTAAAATTCAATTTAAAAAAAACCTTAAAAAAAAGAATATTGTCAGCATATTAACTGTGGTCACTCATTTTTTGGTGGGTAAAGGATTAGGAAGGATTTTAATTTTTTCCTTGTTCACATTTTTCAAAAATTTAAATAATAAAAATGAATTGCTTTTGAAATCGGAAAGAAAATATAATACAAGTGAAGAGGCGTTTTCAGTTTCAAAAAGATTCTGAGCAGGAAAAACAGATGTTCCGATGCAATGCCCAGCAACCGCATTATTTAGCCGCGTATTAGTGTCCGCGGAGGAACTGAAATCCGTGGTGTGGTGCTCAGAGCGTGTTGTCCTCAAAATGCTGCAGTTTCTAGGAAACAGGGTACACTAGGCACCATCTGGTTCTGATTGAAGGCATTAGAGTTTCAAGATCATGAGCTGTGTCGTTGTTCCTCTCATAACAAATTGTTTAAAGTTAAAAAAAAAAAAAAAGAAGAGTAAAGAACAAAACCAAAAGCACAGGATGCCAGAGTCAACGGCATTATTGTATCGTTTGCTTTCTCCTCCCTGGGGCTTCGCATTTTAAAAACACATGTTGTGGTTTTTCTATGATTATCTTCCCACTTCCTGTGTTGTATCTCCCTTACTGTAAATATCCTTTCGTACAGTCATGCTTTTCTTTCCTGGTGTCTTGCCTGTGTGTCTTTCTTAATACCCACCAACTTTCTCCAAGCTCCCACTATATATATTTTTTTCTAATACTAAGTTGTATGAGTCTACTGGTATTTTTATTTTCCAATGAGATTTTTAGGGCCCTGGTTTCAAATCCTAGTTTCATCTTTTATTGGCTGTGTGATCTAGGGAAAGTTGTTTAATTTACCTCTCTGAGTTTCCCCCTCAGAACACGAGGACAATATTACGTACCCGCTGCGAGTATTGCAGGGATTAGATGAGATTGAATAAAAACATTTAGAGGATCTATCCAGTGCTAGTTACTAATGGGGCACTTAACCTTTGAGATCTTTCCCTTACCTCCTTCTCCCCTTCCCTGCTTACTCTGCCTTGTGTCTCTCAGTCTTTCTAAAATACCAGGACGTAGCAAAGGATCAAGTTTAACTTAGGTTTTCAGGGTTCTCTACAAATGAGCCCCAACCCATCTTTGTGGTCTCACTAATTTCCAGGCACATTCTATATATACATGATGCCCCAGCCACAGAAAATTACTAACTGTTGCCTAAATACATGTCTCTCTCTCTCTCTCTCTCTCTCTCTCTCTCTCTCTCTCTCTCTCTCTCTCTCTCTCTCTCTCCATGCCCCTTTGCATTCTATTCTTTGTGTCTGGAAGTTTTTGGTGCTCCTACCTGACAAACTTAGTGCAGCCTTCTCTAACCGCTGGAGGCCCGCACATTCCCCTTTGAACACAGTAACTTGGTTAGAACTGTATTTTTAAAAAAATATATCTTATTAATTTTTTACAGAGAGGAAGGAAGAGGGATAGAGAGCTAGAAACATCGACCAGCTGCCTCTTGCACACCCCTTACCGGGAATTTGCCCGCAACCAATGTACGTGCTCTTGACCGGAATCAAACCTGGGACCCTTCATTCCGCAGGCTGACGCTCTATCCACTGAGCCAAACCAGTTTTGGCTGGAACTGTATTAATGCAATTCCTTGTTCAAGTATCTACACCATTCACTCATTTATTTAACAAGTAGCTATCTAGCCACTATTGTATTCCAGGCACTGAAATGCAACCTCTAGTTAAATTGTGAATTCCATAAAAACAGGGGTCTTGCCCTAGCTGGTTTGGCTCAGTGGTTAGAGCATTGGCCTGTGGACTGAAAGGTCCCAGGTTTGATTCCAGTCAAGGGCATATGCTTGGGTTGCAGGCTTGATCCCCAGTAAGGGGCATGCCTCCTGATGATTCTCTCTCATCATTGATGTTTCTATCTCTCTCTCCCTCTTCCTTCCTCTCTGAAATCAATAAAAAAAATTTTTTTAGAAAAAGGAATGAAATCGGAGCATGCACTCTTTAAGCAAACAAACAAACAAACAAAATACACAAAAAACAGGGGTCTTGTCTTATTTTTCCCATCAGTGTTAGCACAAAGAAAAAGCAAACACTCAAGGTTTATTCAATACTGGATAAAATTAGATAATTTACTTTCCAATAATCAAATTGAAAAATCATAATGCTACCAAGTACTTCCTCCTTTGCCCTTAAAGGCAAAGATAAAAAAACACACACATTTTCTTTTGCCTATGACATATTGTTATTCTTATTAACAATTCCAGGGGGCTCAGAGATATTCCCTTGCTTTTATTGTTCTCCATCTGGAAGAGTTTAGCTCATTAAACCAAAGACTGCAGATGAGTTGGCCCCATTTATCTCCAATGGCTGAAATCCTTTTCTCTCCAGAGGACTCCTCAGACAAATATCAAGGGTCAGTGTTATTTTTAGTAACATACCATATAGTTTGAAAGCCTTTACTTGTTTTTTTTCAATTTCTCAATTTGGTAACATATATTTTGATACTCTTTTCCTTAAAAAAGTTAAATTTACTAGTAAGCCGGAGCCTATATATAGAAACATTTTTCTTATTTATTTATTTTTGGTAAGTGTAGGATTCCTGTTGGCAGTGATGTTCTGTGCAGATTGACTGGTGATTCACAGAGAGAGCTATTATTATCTTTCTTGTTTCAGGGATTTTCAATTTCTGGTGATTACTATTTGCCACTATTTCTGAGCTTTCATTCCGGTTCTTACCCTCTCCCCTTCTCCATTCTCTTATAATGTAGATAAGCATTAGAAGATTGGATTCATTTGGATCCCCCTTGTATACTTCCCAGAACAATAATGCAAATTCATGTACCAATGTCATACTCATTTCTTTGAGCAGAACTTCACATTGGCAACCATGAAACAATGGCCACCAGTCTGAGTTTTCCAAATTCCAAATTCTTTTTTCTCCAGTTGGAAACAATTTGCCCATCTCCTGGGTTATCATGAGATTTCAACTGACAGGCCTCCACACGAAGGAGCTAAGTCAGGTTTTAGTGAAAAAGATACTGTGTGAACTCTGAGAGTGAACAAACCAGGTTTAATGCCTAACACTGCCATCCTTGCAAGTCAATGTCCGCATGCACAATGGACTCAACTGAGTTTCCTTGAGAGCTTCAAACCAATAAAGAAAGTCGGCATGGAGCCGAAGAACCTGAAGGAGTTCACCCAGCCCTATTCAAGGAAGGTCCTCTACCACATCCCATCCGGGCTGTACTTCAGCTTTGATAGACCCTGACCTCCTCGTTCCTCTTCCTCTGGGGCAGTGGTCGGCAAACTCATTAGTTAACAGAGCAAATATCAATAGGACAACGATTAAAATTTCTTTTGAGAGCCACATAAAAAAAAATTACTTTATTGATTTTTTTACAGAAAGGAAGGGAGAGGGAAAGAGAGTTAGAAACATCGATGAGAGAGAATCATCGATCAGCCGCCTCCTGCACACTCCCCACTGGGAATGTGCCCGCAACCATGGTACATGCCCTTGACCGGAATCAAACCCGGGACCCTTCAGTCCGCAGACTGACGCTCTAGCCACTGAGCCAAACCGATTTTGGTAACAGAGCCACGTGTTTTAAATGTAAACTTCTGATGCCACTTCTTCAAAATAGACTCGCCCAGTGGTATTTTGTGGAAGAGCCACACTCAAGGGGCCGAAGAGCCACATGTGGCTCTTGAGCCGCAGTTTGCAGACCACTGTTCTGGGGGCAAAAAGGGCCCAACCAGGGCAGAGTTTTGGGGGGGTGGCTGTGAAATTCCGATTATTGAGTTTAATAAGATAAACAGGTTCTGTGGTCATCACAGCCGCAAGAAATAGATTTGATCCCATCTTTGACTCTTGAGTGATGTTTGCATTTCACGGAACCCCAAATGTCAGAAAGCTGTGGGCAGACACTTCTCATTTCTCTTCTCTGAGCTCTCACAGCCCTTCCCCGCTTCTGGTCCCTGGTGCTTTGGTATTATAAGGAAGATCCGAGAAACCCTTCTCTCTGCCTTGAGAAAGATGGGGTTCTGTCACTAATCACTGAAGTCCTTTGGGAGGACCATGGGAGACACGCCGGTTCAGAACAGCTGTGCTGTCTCTAGGGTCCCCGTGCCTCTGTAACTCATCCTACTTTCTCTTTGTGTTGCTTACTAGGGGCTCTGAGCCAACTTTTGCCCCACCGAGAGCAGAGCCTTCCTGACCCGCGTCTTACTTCTGTCTATACTTTCGCTTTTCCTTTGCTCTATGTTTATTTCAAATTCGTTTTATCTCGCTGTGGTGTTTGCATTTCTATAAGCAGTCTTTTACGAAGGCAGGCTATAGATAAATATAAGTAAAATAAATGTTTGTGGATAGGAAAGTCCAGAGACAATGAGTTCTGACAGACAAAAGACAGCTACGCCGGTAGGACCCAGGCCTGTACAGCTGGACTGTGGACTATGGTAGAAGATACAGCGCCCCTTCTCCCCCCCCAACCCCCATTTAAAAAAATATTTTATTGATTTTTTTACAGAGAGGAAGGGAGAGGAATAGAGAGCTAGAAACATCGATGAGAGAGAAACATCGACCAGCTGCCTCCTGCACTTCTCCACTGGGGATGTGCCCTCAACCAATGTACATGCCCTTGACCGGAATCGAACCTGGGATCTTTCAGTCCATAGACCGACGCTCTATCCATTGAGCCAAACCGGTTTTGGGGCAGCACCCTTTTGAGCATCATGGCAGCCCTTATGCTGAGGATAACTATGGCAACGGAAGTGTGAACTGCACCCAAGTCATGAAGCCCAGGAATCACTAAATGAAAGATAAAGCGAGGATCTGGCAAGGTCTTTTTAAAGGTGGTTGCTAAAGAGATTAGATTTTCCTGTGGGAGAAAAACTCAAGTGACCCAAAGGAAATGATTCATAGGAGATGAAACCAGAGTGTGGTGACCCAAGGCCCAGATGGGAACGTGGGAAGTGCCAAGCAGAAACGACAAAAAAAAATAAAAATAAAAAAAATAAAAAATAAAATAAAATAAAATAAGCATTTGTTGAAAGGCGAGTACCTAAGCCATCCAAACCAGGGTCACAAGCTCCCGGCAAAGTGGCTAGAATTTCTGCTGATGAATTGAAGGAAATTTGCAATAAGGAAAAATACACCCATTTGAAAAGAAATCCAGTTCATAAGGTCAGCCCAACCCAAACAACATCAGGGAACAGGAATTTCATTCCCTGAACAATACCAACCTTAGCCCTCCAGTGGCCAGCTCATTCCTTTCCAGAGTGCACACAGTTCACACCTATTTTTATACTGAAAATTCTGTGGAGAACTCTTGAAAAAAGCCCTGGACAGTCAGGAACCCTTCAAAAATGTGATTTTTGTTTCCTGGTACAGCGGCATGCTGGCACGGGTCCCTCGGGCGATGTGAGCGATTGCCGGTTTTGCCAGACTGCACAGCGAGGGCCATGAAACTGCCCGTGACGTCGCACGCACAAACCCTCTCGGAGCAGGGAGGCAGCGTGGCATCGTAAGAGTTCCCATTTCAATCCCAGCAAATAGCAAATGCCCACAGTCTCTTACAAGGACCAGCAATTAATACCAATCTCTTGTGAGGATCCTAGTAATTAGAATAGCTCACTCTCACATAGTAGCGATGCTGCTGCTAGTAAGCGTTTAGCATATCAATCCATTTAATTTAAACCTCACAATACTTCCCTTGCAGGAAGTCACAGAAATCACTTCCCTTTAAGGCAGTCACATGGTATACAGGCTTTACCATTTCAATGTGTCTCCGTTTATTTGTCTCGTGGCTGTATACTAGGTCAGCAATTTTCAACCCGGGTGCCGCAAGAATTTTTAAAACATGCAGTACCTGACTACTCAGTCAGGGGCACTGATTTCTTGTCCCTCAGATTGTCGAATAAAAAAACAACAACAACAGCCAACACAACCATAACAGTCCAGTGTGAATGAATCAAAATTACCTTTTTTTTTTTTTTTTGTCAGATCAGCAAAAAGTGGAACATATTTTTTGAGAGAACTATTATTTAAGAATTTTAGGAATTAGTTTGTGTGCCACAAGATGAAAAAAGGTTGAAAATCGCTGCACTAGGTCAAAATTCCCCTGAGACGGAATATTTTTCCGCCCCTTCCAATTCCTTGGGCGACTCTGTCGAATCCCGACTCAGGGCCCACTCTAGGCTGGGCACACCGATACATCACAGCACCGGTCTTTTTTTTTTTTTTTTTTTTTTTTTTTTAAATATATTTTATTGATTTTGTACAGATAGGAAGGGAGAGAGATAGAGAGTTAGAAACATCGATGAGAGAGAGTCATCGATCAGCTGCCTCTTGCACGCCCCCTACTGGGGATATGCCCACAACCAAGGTACATGCCCTTGACAGAAATTGAACCCAGGACCCTTCAGTCCCCAAGCTGACGCTCTATCCATTGAGCCAAACCGATTTCGGCCACAGCACCGGTCTTTACGACTACCCTTTGAGGTGGTTTCTACTCTTAACTGCACTTCACATTTGCACAAATTAACTTAAAAAGATTAGGTGCATACAGTACCTCGTGGAAGGCTGCACGTGGCGAAGTTGGAATTTAAACAGATTTGTTGAGCACTAGAGTTCTTATTCTTAACCATGGTTCTGTACTGTTTACTCTGCGGGGCTCCCTCTGCGGGGGTGGGTGTCCCAGTTGCTTTCAGGTTGAAAAGGGAGCAACGTGAGGAGAGGAACCGTGGGTAGGCCGTTCAAGATCCTCCCAATTTTACCAGCTGTCAAGGCAACCCATTTAAATGGAGTGAGCCGATGTGTGTTAAACACGTAGCACCGTGTCCGGCACAGAGTTGGTCATTGTGTAAGACACGAACTCCAGGCCTTACATCACACTGACGAAACAGGCAATGGCTCAGAGCTGGGTTACTCTTAAAACAATAATGTGGCTCCCAGAGCTTGCGTCTAAGCCGATTGAAAGTCTTCAGTAGAAGTAAAGAATGTGTTAATTAAATAAGGATTTGATCAGGTAAGAAAGTGGAGCATTTTCTGCTCACACAAGCACAACCCAGGAAGACTCGGCCAACAAACACGCTTGTTAGATTTCTGATCCCTTGTTGTGGACGCATCTGATGATTAGAGCTGGAGGCCAGGAAACTTGAAGTCCTTGCTCCCTGCAGCAAGCACCTTCCCATTTCTTTCTTCCCGCATCCAACAGGTTTATTCAACACTTAATCATTCTTTGCTGAGGCCTCTGTGGTTCGGGTATGTCCTGGGGAGAAGAAGGGTGGATCGGTCCTTGACTTCATGGGGCTTCTGGTCTTGTCAGGGAGCCAGATATAAAGCAACGAAAGCCACTCCTAAATAAATACTATGAAGGGAAGCAAAAAACAGGTGCTTTGACGGAAGTAACAAGACATATATGCTTTGGCTCCTGCCCACCCCTCCTGCATCATCTCATGCCTTGTCCCCTTCTCTGTAAGTTCCAGCTGCACTGGTCTTTTACTTTCTCTCGGCCCCTCGCTTGTTTCCCATGTGCACTTATTGCAGTTTATAATTACAGTGAATTTTGTCTTTCTAAAAATGAATACTTTTTTTGTTTTTTTTTTTTTTTTAATGATCATCCTCATTAGAATGTGAAATTCTTGAAGGCAGCGATTGTGTCTTTGTACTCGTTTGTGTCATTGTCATTAGCACACTCGTGGTTCTTAGCTGTTCCAAAGCTACTTATCTCACGAATGAACATACAAGGTGGCTCAGATGGGTTGGAGTAGCTCAGGGAAAGTGTCTCAGACAGTTTTATGCTCCATTTTGGGTCTTCTCAGCTTCATGTGTCTCTTGTTCCAGCTCTGTGGGTTCCTGACGATGTCACATGGGTGCAACCCAACAGCGCACTGTCCCTGTCTAGACCTCTCATCTCTGGTGCCACCCTTTGGTGCTGCCAGAGTCTAGAAATGCAGAGGAGGAATCCTTGGGCACTGGGAGCCAGGAGGTCCCTTTGCTCACCTTTGTGGGATGTTCCCGACAGTCTTTTCAACTTCTCGGGGCAGTGACCCTGATTAAAGCAATCAGGTGCATTTGGAGATGGCCAGCACATCCTCCATTCCTGCATTCCTCCCTTCATAGGTCTCCCTCCTGCCCCCTGTTAAAATAATAGCCCAGCAGCCTTTGCCTCGGGCTTTACTTTCTGGGGAACCCAGGCTAACATGGAAGTTTCTTTAAGGATACTTGAGCTGAGACTAAGTAATAAGTGTGAGGGGGGTGAGGGAGGGGAGAGGGAAAGCTGCAAGGAGCGTAGGAGTTGGTTTCTAGATGGGCAAAATGCAAAGCATGCATCCTAAGGCAGTGGAGAGGCCGATGCTTTGGGGAACTGGAAGGCCACTGTGCCATTATCTGGGGATGCGTGAGGGGTGAAAGGGGAAAGGGAGACATGGAGCGATGGAGAGATGAAGAGTTCAGTTCATGTGGGGCTCCTAGCGTCTGGCTTCGTTCTCATGCAATGAGAGCCACTGGAAGGTTGAAGCAGGGGCCTGGCATAATCATATGATCTATTTTAAATGCTCACTTACGATGCTGTGTGGAAAAATAAGCTATTTTTGTCTTTGGGGGAGGGGCAAGACTTGTGAGGTGGGGACAGCAGCTAGGAGTCTCTATAGTAGTCCAGATAAGAAATGATAATTGCCTGGAAATGGTTAGCAGCAGTGGAAATGGAGAAGAGTGGATGTATCTGGAATGAAGCATAATCCTTAGGACTTACTGGAGGGTTGGATGAGGGAGGGAGAATGGGAGAGGAAAGTATGGCTCTCAGGTTTCTGATTTGAATGATGGGCAAGAATGAAAAAGTACAAAATGTTGTTTGGTTTTGGATATGTTAGCTTTGAGACACTTTTAAATCATCCAAGTGGAAATGTCCAGTAGACAATTGGGCATATAAAACAAAAGTGCTCTAAAGGGAAGTCCAGAGTAAAATCACACATTTGGAGCAAGGCTAGCTACATCATTTGCAAGATCCAGTGTAAAATGAAAATCAGGTCCCCTTTTTAAAAATTATTAATGCCCTGGCTGGTGTGGCTCAGCCAGCTGGGCATTGTCCTGAGAACAGAAAGGTTGCATTTATTAATAGATTCCAGGTCAGGCCACATGCTGGGTGATGGGCTCAATCCCCAGTAGGGGGCGTGATCGATGTTTTTACTCTCACATGGATGCTTCTCTCTCTTTCCCTCTTCCTTCCTCTCTCTAAAAATCAATTTAAAAATCTTTAAAAATTTTTAAGAATTTCAGGTTGGCAAGAGCAGAGCATTAAACCAAGCACAGAGAGACCTCTAACTAACATGGGGCCCTGTGTGACTGCACAGGTCACATGCCCATGATGCTTTCAGGTGGAATTGAAAGCCAAGGAAATGGATGCGACACATAGAGAAAAAGTGTGTTAAAAGGGTGATTGTGTCTATGCTGAATTCCAGATCCCATGTGTATAATTGTCCACTCAAAGTCTCCACTTGGATATCTAATAGGTATCTCAAACCAGATGCTCAAAGCTGAATGGTTTTCACCCTCAAACAAGGATCCTGTCCTCAAGGAGCTAGTGTGGAAGGCGGTTGCTTCCCTACTACCTTCAGTTCCCTGTGCAAAAGTCTTTCACTGTGATCTCCGTGTTTCTGACACTTAAATAGGCTCATGTCTTCACCAACAATTTTTATTTTTTGTTAAAAAGTTTTTCTTTAAAGATTGCCATCCTAATGGGTGTGAAGTGGTATCCCGTTAGGATTAGAGGAAAGCATCAACTTGCGAAAATCTAATAAGTCAAGACTAAGAGTGTCTATTGGGTTTGGCAATGTGGAGGTGACGGTGACTTCCACAGAATGATGGAGAATCATGAGAGCTGAGCTGGTAGAAGAGTGAATAGGTGGTGAAGAATAAAGATGACTTGATAGGTTTGTTTGGACTCAGGAGCAGAAAACTACTACTTATTGAATGTTTGCTATGCTCTGACATTGTGTGAGATGCCAGGGTTGGTAGAAGAGCCAACAGATGTGGTTTCTCTCTCTTCTGCTGGCTAACAGTCCAGCAGAAGAGAGAGACAATCCACACATTTATTTAACTCCAATTTAATAAGCACTAAAAGAGAGAAGCAGAGGGTGCTGTGTATATATTATAGCAAGATGGCTCCTGGAGAAGGGAAGGGAGGAGGGGATCAGAGGAGGCGTCCTGGGGGAGTGACATGCAAATGGATTATAATTTGGTGTCCCCTGTGGGTCCATCTTCAGGGAGAGAGTGCCGTGGTCCCGCTGACATGGATATTTGTGTCCCCAGGACAACTGCCTTCTCATTGACTGTCACCTCTATCACCTGCCTCTTACAAAGAGAATGTGCAAACGGCAGCCATATGCCCAAATGATGCAGGAACCTGGCCCCCACCACTAAAGTACTCCCAAGTAACATCTGTGAGCCCTCAGCGAAGTACGTCTCACATCCTCTCAAACTAACCGGCCAGTCGATGGGCCTCTTCTTTCTCTTCAACTTTGGTTTCCATTTGCCCAGATCCCCTGCTTACAAGGCAAGTAGATGGAGCCTCCTTGTGGCCAAAGTGGAAGGGTCACAATGTGAGGGCACCCAAGTATGGGCCAATGGACACCCAACAACACCTAAGTGTGTGCCAATGCCTTCTCTCCAGGCTTCCAAAACCACGGGTCTTCCGGTGAGAAGCAGGGCTGGGTCTGTGTGGAGGTGTAACATGCTTTACCTCTATTCCAAAGCAGTATTACCTGTGCTCACAAAATCTCATTCCAGGTTCCTGTCAACTTTCTGTCCTGTTCAATTCTAATCCAAAGGCCAGACGGGAAGAAGATGTATGACTTTGGGCAAATTAAACCTCCTTCTATCTTTATTTTCTCATCTGCAATATTGGGATAATAAAGTGCCTATTTCAGACTCTGTGAACACATTCACATAGAGCTTTATAACACAGTGACTCATCGTAGATGTTAGCGTTCACCACTTTTACTGTTATGTACTGGAGAGTTTGGCTCTGCCAAATATCTGAGCCCCAGTTCAGCTAGCTGAAGTTTGCTGTTTAATAAACGAACATTCTCACTTCATCCGTCAGTCTCACAAGCTTAACTAATGTGGGTCTGCCTCGAAGGGCTAAAACTGCCCTGGGCACTGACAAGTTCTGGATTCTGAATGGTGAGGTTGAGGACACCCCTTTGTTTGACTCAGTGGGCCTCCTTCCGGTTCTCTTCCTGAGCCAGGCAATGCTCCCAGGGAAAACCCTCTGCCACAATGCAAACCAGAAAAAGAGGATAAAAGCAACACTGTTGATGGGAAGGGAGGAGAATAGGAAAGCACGTACCTGTCTGCTCTTTCCCTGGCTCCTTCTCCTCATTTCTAAACTGCAGGACACCGAGCCCCCTTGGGCGTTGGGGACCTCTGTCACTGAGGACTGTTTATTTGATGATTGATTTTGCTGTGCCGGGTACTTCCATTTACTATCGTTTTGTAAAACACAAGCTGAATTTTCCCCTTCCCCTCTTTTCCCTGGGAAAAAGAAAATGAACGAATAAAGACTTATTCCTATTGGAAAAAAAAAAAAAAAGTGCAACAATTTTGGACTGGGCTGGCATAAACTTTGAGTCCAGTCTGCCATATTTAGTTTTTCTTACCCTAAAATAACAGAGATAACATACACAATGGACTTTCTAACTTGCCACTTTCCCCTTATCTTTTTTGCCTTTGTGAGCGTAAGACATCATGTACTTTTATACAATCCCTAAAAAAAAAAAAAAACCACCACACACACGCGCGCACACACGCACACACACACACACACACACAAAATGCACCACACCACACACCCAACACCCTTTGGCCATTCCATTCCCCACTGCCCATGGAGAAGAACAGACTCTATCTGATATTTCAGCTGGAAGGCTGGGTGGCAGATTCTTTCCAATGGGGTGGCGACTTCCTCCCGACTTTCAGAACACACCCCTTCCCAAAAATCCGCCCTCCTGGGCAAGCAGCACAAAGGGAGCAGACCCAGCTCTGGGCGTCAGCAGTGCCCACATCCCTTCCTTTTCCTTTTACACCCAGTGGCCTGGGAATGGCACAAGGGCTTGGGGAATCTGCACCACCAATCTGAGGGTGGCCCCGCCAGGCCCGGACATGGCCTTGCTCTCATCTCTTGCCCTCCTGCTCCATCTTCCAAACCAAGTGCCAGAGGGTCTGTCCTACACCCCAAATCCAACCATTAGTTCATTCTTTCTTTTTAAAAATATATTTTATTGATTTTTTACAGAGAGGAAGGGAGAGTGATAGAGAGCTAGAAACATCGACCAGCTGCCTCCTGCACATTTCTTACTGTGCCCCCAACCCAGGTACATGCCCTTGACTGGAATCGAACCTGGGACCCTTCAGTCAGCAGGCCGATGCTCTATCCATTGAGCCAAACCGGTTTCAGCTAGTTCATTTTTTCTACTTAAGAACTTGCCATGGATGGAAATGTTTTAGACATAGATTGTAGTGATGGTTGCACAACATTGTGAATGGACTACAGGACACTGACTTGTACACTTTGAGAGGTTAAAAAGGTGAGTTTTATGTTATGAGGGTTTAAAAAATCATTTGGTGTCCAGTTGTTGCTCTTTTTAAAAAAATATGTATTTTTAAATTTTATTTCAGAGAGAAAGGGAGAGGGGAAGAGAGAGAGCGAGAGAGAGAAACATCAATGATGAGAGAGAATCATTGATTGGTTGCCTCCTGCACATCCCCTACTGAGGATGAGCCTGCAACCCTGACATGTGCCCTTGACCGGAATCGAACCTGGGACCCTCCAGTCTGTAGGCTGACGCTCTATCCACTGAGCCAAATCAGCTAGGGCTGATTATTCATTATCATTATTAATATTATTATTATTATTATTATTATTTCTTAATGTAGTATTTTATTTTATTTTTAATATATTTTATTGATTTTTTTACAAAGAGGAAGGGAGAGGGATAGAAAGTTAGAAACATCCATGAGAGAAACATTGATCAGCTGCCTCTTGCACACCCCCCACTGGGAATGTGCCTGCAACCAAGGTACATGCCCTTGACCAGAATCAAACCCTGGACCCTTCAGTCCCTAGGCTGACGCTCTATCCACTGAGCCAAACCAGTTTCGGTTATTATTATTATATTTATATTTATATCTGAGAGGAAAGGAGTGGGGGGAAGAGAGAGAGAGAAACATCAATGATGAGAGAGAATCATTGATCTGCAGCCTCCTGCATGCCCCACACTGGGGATCGAGCTCACAACCCAAGCATGTGCTCTTGACCAGAATCGAACCCAGGACCTTTCAGTCCATAGACTGACACTCTATCTACTAGCCAAACCGGCTAGGGCCAGTTGTTGCTCTTTTAACAGGCATTCATAACCAGTGCCTGCATCCATTATTTCTCTAGGCCTTGGGTAGTATGCTACATCTATAATTCATTTATTAGCTGGAATACTTTTATCCTGAGAAAATTTCCCTTCATCAACCACTTGGTTTTCCTGCGGTACATTTTGTACCCCATCGTCCGCATGCTTCTGCATGTGCCAATTCATCAGCCCGGAATACCATCCCTCCTCCTTTCCACTTTGGCAATTCCTAAGTCAGCCAGATCCTTCGTGACCTAGTTGCAGCATCACCAGGAAGCTCTACCCGCTCAGTCACAGCACTTATGGCCCTTCATTGCAGTTTCTTGTTGTCCTCCATTTCCTCCACTAACTGTTAGCTCTCTTTGATTTGGCCTCAACAGAAGTGTGGGTGCTCAATCAAGCTCGGTGAAATGAATGTGAGCTTCATCACTGCAAGCGATGGAAAAAAAATTGCCTACTTTGTGATTAGTGCATTGGCTGTGTGTTGTAGCATAATTAATGTCCACAGATCTAGAAGCTTGAAACAACACAGTTATTGTCTCCCAGTCCTGTGTGTCAGGAGTTTGGCTGCCTCAGCTGGATCCTCTGCCCAGGATCTCATCAAGCTATGGTCCAGGTGGTGGCTGGGTTGCATTCTAACTGCAGGCTCCCCCAGGGAAGAATTCACTTTCACGCTTATTTAGGTTATTGGTAGAATTCATGTATTTGTGGTTGCATGATTGAGGTCTCTCTTTGCTAGCTGGTTGTAAGCAAGGGGCTAGTCTTAGTTAGTAGAATATGCCCACAAGTTCTTGTCATGTGGCCCTCTCCATTGAACCTGTCGCAACTAAACTTATTTCTTTTTCTTTTTTTTCTTTTTTCTTTTTTTAAAAATATTTTTGATTTTTTTACAGAGAGGAAGAGAGAGAGATAGAGAGCCAGAAACATCGATGAGAGAGAAACATCAATCAGCTGCATCCTGCATACCCCCTACTGGATATGTGCCCGCAACCAAGGTATATGCTCTTGACTGGAATTGAACCTGGGACCTTTTAGTCTGCAGGCCGATGCTCCATCCACTGAGCCAAACCAGTCAGGGCCAGTTTATTTTTGATAGGCCAGCAATAGACAGTGAGTCTCTGTAGGGTGTGCTAGGAGGATGAAACCTTACGTATATAATTGTAACTGTAACCACGCTTGCCACATTCTATTGGTTATAAGCAAGTCAAAGGTCCCATCCAGACCCAGACAGGGTATGGACATAGAGGACCCCCAAGGGCCTGTCCTCCACATGAACTATGACTTACGGAGAGTCTGAGACACTATGTACAAGGCACTTTTCATTAATTACTTCATTCAATCCTCAAACTTACCTTATGAGATGAATACCATGAGCGCTGTGTTATACATTTGGAAATCAAAGCTCAGAAAATTTGGTGTTTCCCTTGTTCAAGGTCCCACAACCAATCAATGACAAATCTGGGATTCCAACCCTAACTTTGATTTTAAAATCACCTTCTACCCCTTGAAATCTTGCTTTTTAAGTAGTTTCTCCCAGAAAACTCTTAAAAAATTGTCCCATTCGTCCTCACTCTCAAGGGAAACAACAAAAATAGGAAACACACATTCTTTGCTTCCTGGATTCATATTTTCAAGCATGGTCACAATGAATTCTTCCTGCTAAGAGTGAATGTTCAGACCGGAGCTGGCCCTTCTAGGAAATGCTGTATTGCGGAGTTAGGGCAGGCTGCCAAAGCAGGGAAATGAGACCTTGCCTGGATTTTCTCAATGCCACTAGAAAATAATTATAATAATATCTCCTAGTTCTATATTGAATTATCAATTGCTGTCTCATTTTATTTTATTTATTTATTTATTTATTTTTTTAATAAATTTTTATTGTTCATATTATTACAAGTGTTCCTTCCCCCCCCTTCCCACCCCACCCTCTGCCCTTTCCCCACTCCCCATTGTCCTCATCCATAGGTGCACAGTTTATATGTTCAGTCTCTTCCCACATTCCCCTCTCCCCTTTTCCCCAAGAATCATCAGTTCACTCCCCTTCCATACCTCTGATTCTACAATATTATATTCAACAGTTAATATTGTTCATCAGATTTTTTTTTTAATTTCCTTGGTTTTTAGATTCACTTGTTGATAGTTACGTATTTGTTGTTCATAATTTTTATCTTTATTTACTTTCTCTTCTGAAAGAACCCCCTTCAGCAATTCATATAATTCTGGTTTGGTGGTGATGAACTCCTTTAGCTTTTTTTTATTAGTAAAGCTCTTTATCTGACCTTCGATTCTGAGTGATAACTTTGCTGGGTAGAGTATTTTTGGCTGTAGGTTCTTGCTATTCATCACCTTGAATATTTCTTGCCATTCCCGTCTGGCCTGCATGGTTTCTGTTGAGAAATCAGCTGACAATCGTATAGGTGCTCCTTTATAGGTAACCACCTGCTTAGCTCTTGCTGCTTTTAATATTCTCTCTTTGTCCTTTGCTCTTGGAATCTTAATTATGATTTGTCTTGGTGTGGTCCTCTTTGGATTCCTCTTATTTGGAATTCTGTGTGCTTCCTGGACTTGTAAGTCCAATTCTTTCCCCAGGTGGGGAAAGTTTTCTATCACTATTTCTTTCAGTATGTTTTCGATATCTTGCTCTCTCTCATCTTCTGGGACCCCCATGATTCTGATGTTGGATCGTTTGAAGTTGTCCCAGAGGTTTCTTACATTATCTTCAATTTTCTGGATTCTCTTGCCTTCTAGCTTCTGCAGAGGAGTGTCTTCTGGCTCTTTATGTTCCAAATCTTTGACTTGATTCTTGCGATCTTCTATTCTGTTTTTAGGACTCTGTAGAATATTTTTTATTTCAGACAATGTATTCTTTATTTCTTGTTGATCCCTTAGCATTTCTTGTTGATCCCTTTTCATATCCTCATAGGTCTCATTTATTTTATCGGCCTTTTCTAGGAGTCTCTTGAAAAACCCTATAAGTGTGGTTTTGAACTCTATATCCAGTCGCTTTTTGTCCTCCATTTCTTTCGTTTGTGATCTATTTGGTTTAGGCATTTTCGCAGGCAGCTTTCCTGATGGGGCGGGGTTTCAGGGTGGAGCCTACAGCCTAGGCTTCCGTCAGCCCCGCCCTATGCGTCTCCTGAGACTCAGGGTCCTTCAGTACTTGTTGCAAGCGCCTCTGAGAGAAAGGTGCCCTCGATTTTCACCTGCTACCAAACAGTGTAGGCTCTCCCGCAATGGGCCCGAAACTGGGGTTCAGTTCAGTTGGAAGTGGAGTTGGAGGTGGCGTTCAGAGCAGTCTGGAGCCTGTCTCCTTCCCGCCAGGGCAGTCCTACGGCACAGCCGGCCGGCCCTTCTCTGCGCGCTGTGTGCGCGCCTCTGGGACCTCCTTTCGCTGCTTCCCCGAGTACCGCCTTACAGCCCAGCTCCCTATGGGTGAGCCTGGGTCCCCAGGGTCTGGCCTAGAATGGGGGTTCAGAGCAGTTGGGGGCCCAGCACAGTCCGAGTGTTTATCTCCTTCCCGCTAGGGAACGCCCGCCAGGCACTCGGCCTCCCTCCTCTCCGGCTCCGTCCTCTCCGCGCGCGCCGCGTGTCTCCGTACCTTGGGCTTTTACAGCTCCTCCGTGCTTCCTTCTGGTTTTCTCCTTGCTTCTCGTTGTAGAATTTCCAGTCAGTTGACTTTCCTGTAGTTCTGGGTAATGTCCATTTTATATTTTAGTTGTATTTTATTGAAATTGTTGCGTGCGGCTGCGGCTAGGTGTCTACCCGAGCAGCCATCTTGGATTCCTGCTGTCTCATTTTAAAAATATATACATGTTTATTGATTTTAGAGAAGAAGAGAAAGGGAAAGAGAGATAGAAACATCAATGATGAGAGGTAACCATTGATCTGATGCCTCCTGCACGTCCCCTACTAGGGATCGAGCCCACAACCTGGGCCTGTGCCCCAGCCTGAAATCGAACCGTGACTTCCTGGTTCATGGGTCGATCAATGAGCCCTGCCTGCTGGGCTGCTATCTCATTTTATTCTCGGTGTCCCTGTAAGTCAGCCAAGGCGGGATATTAGTGCAGAGATTATTTTGTATATACAATTTTGTATTTTGTCTTAAAAACTTTGCATGACTATTTCCTCCTATTCTTATGTCTTCTTGCTAGGCATGATTCTTGCTGATTAATAGTCAACTCAATAGATAATTCCTAGTTTACTAAAGTTATTTAGGTTTCTTCCTATTCCCCCGTTCCCCCTAATTTGGGCTATGTAATTTTCTTCTTGTTGTTCACTATTATATTACAAAAAGTATTATGATGAACATCTTTGATGGCCAAATTTTTCCCACACTTACACATACACACATACTTAGGATAGAGTCCAAAAACTAGATGGCAAATGATAGAGTCAAAGCACTCGGTGCATTATAACTCCCATTTTTCAGGTGAGGAAACAGACTCAGAGTGAGACTCACTCAAGTTTACGTGGCTCATGAATGCACAGCTGAGACTTGGATCAAACTCTCCTGCTTCTTAGATGACGTGAGCTACGCACAGTGTGCTCCATGGACCAGCAGCGTGGTGAACCCTGGAAGAATGTTAGAAATGCATCATCTCAGGTCCCACCGAACACCTTGTGAATTGGAATCTGCTTTTACACCTGCTAAAGTCTGAGAAGCTTTGCTGAAACTGGTTTGGCTCAGTAGATATTACGTCGGCCTGCGGACTGAAAGGTCCCAGGTTCAATGCCGGTCAAGGGCATGTACATTGGTTGCGGGCACATTCCTGGTAGAGGGTGTGCAGGAGGCAGCTGATAGATGTTTCTCTCTCATCAGTGTTTCTAGCTTTTTATCCCTCTCCCTTCCTCTCTGTAAAAAAAATCAATAAAATATATATTTTTAAAAATAAAGTCTGAGAAGCTTTGCTAGCAGCACATCCTTCCCATGGTGCTGTGAAGTGCTTTGAAATAAGGCAAAACAACCAGCGTTGGGGTTACTGGTTCTCCTCGTTAACATTTCCTTGTTTCAAGGCTGTGTGCCGCGTGCCCACCTCAGGACAGATTGTTAATTTCATTGTGAAGCCCCACAATAGTTACCTTGCCTTCATATTATCTCCTGCTCAGAATTGTACCCATAGAATTTAAGGGTAATTAAAAAAAATATATATTTTATTGATTTTTCACAGAGAGGAAGAGAGAGGGATAGAAAGTTAGAAACATCGAGGAGAGAGAATCATCGACCAGCTGCCTCTTGCACACCCCCTACTGGGGATGTGCCCGCAACCAAGGTACATGCCCTTGACTGGAATCGAACCTGGGACCTATCAGGCCGCAGGCCGACGCTCTATCCACTGAACCAAATCAGTGCTGGCGTTAAGGGTAATTTTTAGTATGGAGCTGTCATGGTGAGGGAGGAAGAGCATGACACCAGGAGTTCTGGTCCAGGTCCTGCCATTAACAAGCTGCGTGACCTTGGAGAGCCATGGAATCACTCTTTATTGAATGAGAGACAGTGATGAGAGCACACTTTGTACATCATAAAGCACTAGGAAGGCTATATTTGGAATCATCTTCCTTGTGAGATGAAAGGAGGACATTTGGACCAGATGACCTTTGGGGTAAACATTCAGAGGATCAAATCCTTCCGAGGAAGCCTCTTTTGGGTCGGATTCCACCAGTGCTCTCCAAGAAGATAATGACAGAGAGCTATGTGTCAAAGTAGGATGGGGAGTGAGAACTTAGAGTAATTGATCTTCAAAGTCCCTTTTTAACTTTAAAAACTTATGATCTTCCACTGCTTCAACATGAAAAAAGAATCAAAGAATTCTAGTCTTCGCTGGTTATTTTGTACAGCTACTGGCTTTCAGGAAAAAGAGCAGATTCTTAAATCCATTCCTTAAGAATTTGGATTTACTTCAAACCCCATTTCAGGTATTAAAATATTTCGTTTTGTATGTGATTTGGCTAATTTCATTTTCCTTAAGCACATTAAGAAACCAGAGACCAAGCTCAGGTCTTTCCTATCAGATGCAATTACTGAAGACACTGATCTCTGGTCTGTTTTCCTTTTTTCTTTTCACACATTACTTTTCTTTAAAAAATTTTTTTTTTATTGATTTTCTTACAGAGAGGAAGGGAGAGGGATAGAGAGCTAGAAACATTGACAAGAGAGAAACATTGACTAGCTGCCTCCTGCACATCCCCCACCGGGGATGTGCCAGCCACCAATGTACATGCCCTGACCGGAATCGAACCTGGGACCTTTCAGTCCACAAACCAACCTTCTATCCACTGAGCCAAACCGGATTCGGCTCCACATATTACCTTTCTTAGAGGAAGAAAGTTAAAAGCTTTACCTAGTCTCTCTCTGTTTTGTAATCGCATTTCTCAAACTTAGAGTCTGAACATTATTATTACTATAGAAGCAGCCCGACTCAGCCGCTTGGACAACCAGATAGTTAGAGGAATGAATGTATATGTCACATGCAGCAGAGGTCAAAGGCTGGTTAATGATGACCCTTTACCCTGAACATCCCAGTACTGCCCTCAGAAACAGATCTTTGAGACTAAAACCCAAAAGGTTCCTTCTGTGTTAACGTGCTGAATAATCGGTTTTCTTACAATAAATCAGACTATTTAGCTTTTCTCTTTCTCTTAAAGCTCCCCTAATATGGGTGGGGATGTTGAGCTTTCTGATATTGAGAGGTCCGAATTTCTAAAATCCCAAAGTTCCAAGAGGGAGAAAAAAAATAGTGAGAGATACTATTTCTATCACTTTCAACAGCAGGCTATTTGCACAAGAATCTATTACTTAATGCCCTGGGTGTTATGTAGGCACCAATGGGAAATATTCAGCAAGAGCCTATTTAAGTGTCAGAAACACCGCGACCGCAGGTGAAAGACATTGATCCTGCCCTTAAGGAGCTCAGTGTGGAAGGCGGCGCGGGCTGCTAGGCTGAGGATGTGCACAGGGCGGCATAGCCTAGAGCTGTCAGGGACTCACACTTCTTCCTAAGGGGCTGAAGAAAGTGAAGAAAGCTCCTAAGAAGAGTGAGGAGGAGATAGCCAGCCAGGGGGACGGAGGAGGTAAGGTTGTTTCAAGAAGAGGGATCAGGAAATGCCGAGGGAAAAACAAATGCAAAGGTGCAGAGGCAGCGAAGAGCGTGGCGACGAATGAAGCATGCGTGGACCCCAGCAGGTGTGGGGAAGACTGGGGAAGACGCAGCCGGTGACAGGAGACAGTGCAGCTTTCGCTGACATAAATCAGACAGGCTGAGCCAAAGCCTCCACCGTATGGAGATTTCGGAGAGTAGAGTTCCTTTCAGGAACTTTAAAATGATACCTGTTAGGAGGGAACTTTAGTTTGGAGAAGGTACCCTATCAAGAAGTCCACGGGCATGACTCCAAAGCAGCGATTATAATTCTTGCTTGGCCTGGGCTCGCTCCTTTCTGCCTGCCTCCCCTCCCTGAGTGTAACCGCTCCGTGTCCTTCTCTGGAAGGGGAGCGTCTCCGTGCAGGCCGCCTTTCAGCAGCGCCCATTTGATCTGGTTGGTTCAGGAAACAGATGCATCCTCTTGGTCTCTACACAAATCGCCGGGGTTTCTTTTCTTTGGTTTCACCAAAGCCAAATCTATGTCTCCATCAGCCCAGAGGAAAAAAGTAATTACCGAAGTATTAGTGAGATTATTATTTCCTGATATGAACTACTGCATTCCTTACTTGTATCTGCCTCTCTCCCTGGGCCAGGGATAGAACATTTAAAAACAAACTTTTTTTTTTTTTGAACAGAGCCTCATATCATTATTTTTAACCTTGTTTGCATTGGAGAGCTCTTTGATAGTTTAATGACAAAGATAAACCCTCTCCTCAGAAAAATTCCCGTTTTTCTTAGACCGACAAAATGGAACACGAAGTCGGTAGGCTTACAGGCCCCTCCCCCCCCCCCCCTTTTTTTTTTAATAAACACCTAAATTCCATTCAGAAAGTCAGGGACATCTTTTTTTTTTAATTTTAATTTTAATTTAATTTTATTGATTTTTTACAGAGGGGAAGGGAGAGGGATAGAGAGCTAGAAACATCGATGAGAGAGAAATATCGACAAACCGCCTCCTGCACACCCCCTACTGGGGATGTGCCCACAATCAAGGTACATGCCCTGGACCGGAATTGAACCTAGGACCCTTCAGTCCGCAGGCCGACGCTCTATCCACTGAGCCAAACTGGTTTTGGCTACAGGCCTCTTGAAGCCCCTGAGCACCCGTGAGGAATCCGTAGATCCTGGGTAAGACCTGTCTACACAGTCAGAAAGAAAATGGAAGAACTGCTTTGGAAATCAGGCTGTGACCGTTGTCTGCATCCGGGAAGTCAGAATACACCTGACTGGCACTGGTCCTATAGATGCTCCAGCTTCTCCCACAGCATTGATCCAGAGGGTGGGCCTCAGCTTCCCGGAGGTCCCCACTTCCGTGCCAACCCAACAGGAGAGAAGGTCCTTGAGAGGAGGAGGCGGGGCGAGAGATCACTCAAAACTTTTCCTTTTCTAACGTGAAGACTCAACAGCCTCAAAGTTAGAAGAAGATCTGTTTCTGAATATGTTTTTATTGATTTCAGAGAGGAAGGGAAAAGGAGAGAGAGAGAGAAACATCAATTATGAGAGAGAAATACTGATTGGCTGCCTCCTGCATGCTCCCCCATTGGTGACTTGACCGAGGATTGAACCGTGACCTCCTGGTTTATAGGTTGACGCTCAAACCACTGAACTATGCCAGCCGGGCAACACGGAGGATTTTTAAGGTAGTGAATCTACTCTGTATAATACTACACTGCTGGATACATGTCATTATACACCTGTCCAAACCCATAGAATGTGTACCACCAACAATGAGCCCTGAACTATAGACTTGGAGTGATAATGACGTGTCAGTGTAGGTTCATTGTAACAAATACACCACTCAGGGATGTTGACAGTGGAGAGGTTGTGCACCTGTGAGAATGGGATATGTGGGAACTTTCTGCTCAATTTTGCTGTGAACCTAAAACTGCTCTAACAAGGAAAGGTTATTAATTTTAAAAGAGGCAAAAAAATTGTGGTGTGCTCCACTCCCACAAGAAATTTGAACTAGAACAACCAGTCTATAATAATAAAAGCATAATATGCAAATGGACCGAATGGCCAAACAGCAGAACAGCCATCCAGATGACCTTCTGGATGAAGCTGGGGCTGCGAGGACCATGGCAACCAGGTTAGGAGGGCCTACCCTTGCATGAATTTTGTCCATTTGGCCTTTAGTCATTCTCTCTCTCTCTCTCTCTCTCTCTCTCTATATATATATATATATATATATATATATACACACACACACACACACACACACACACACACACACACAAGCCTAATGTGCAAAATGTGCTGATCACCAGGGGGTGGCATGGAATGAAGGGAAGCTCTGGCTGGCAGACCCTACCTATGCACGAATTTTGTGTACCGAGCCTTTAGTAATATAAAGTAAACAAGGGAAAATATTATTTTTTCCTGTAATGGCACCAGAGCTTCTAAAAAATTATATCAAACTTTTCTTTCTTTCTTTTTCTTTTTTCTTTCTTTCTTTCTTTTTTTTTTTTTTTTAATATTTTATTGATTTTTTACAGAGAGGAAGGGAGAGAGATAGAGAGTTAGAAACATTGATCAGCTGCCTCCTGCATGCCCCCCACTGGGGACGTGCCCACAACCAAGGCACATGCCCCCGACCGGAATCGAACCCTGGACCTCTCAGTCCGCAGGCCAACACTCTATCCACTGAGCCAAATCGGTCAGGGCAAACTTTTCTTTCTTTTGTGTGCATGCACATGTGCTTGTATGTGTGCTTGTGTGTGTTCACGTGTGTGCATCTGCTGGTGTGTGTGCCTGGCTTGCTGGTGTCCTAGAAACATGCTCCATCTCCCAGCGCAGTACCCAGCACGGAGTTCTCCAAACACATAGGTCATAATCAAGGAGGTCAGGAAGGAAGGGTCCTTGGTGGTGTGGACACATCATAGGTTCAGAGGCACGAGAACGGTTTCCTCTGAGGGTGTGCCATCGGGACTCCGGACCATGGGCCCCTCTCCTAGCCAGGCTGCCCCTTCCTCGCAGTGGCCACCTCAGCGGATGGAAAGTGCTCACACGGCCCTGTGCAACCACCCCTTACATGTGGGTGACCTCAAGTCTCAGGTGCCTTTTGTCTTTTCAAAGCAGAACTGAAATTTCACCTGGGCAGTCAGCTCTAGCCACCACAAAACTTTCATTTCCCTTTTATTGCAGAGAGAAAGTTCCCAACATTGTTATTTCACCAGAAGAAATTGCGTGCTGGGTAGTGAGTAGGTGCTGGGTGGGGGTTTGGTTCACAGCTGTGGTTCCTAAGTAGCAAATCACTGGAACCACCTGGGGGAACTCATTATGATGCAGATTCTTAGGCTTCATCCCCAGAGGGGACTGTGTGGAGGGCAGGAGCCTGTAATTTCTTTTTTTCTGTTTGAAATATTTTATTTTATTTTTAAATTATTATTTTTTTCCCCTCTCAGTTTTATTGAGACACAATGACAACAGCACTGTATAAGCTCCTCTTGAGTTAGATGTTAACAGAAAATGGAATGTGCTCTGGATATAGGATGAAACTGGTGAAGGTTGTTTTCTGGCAAGTCAAGTCTTTGTTTATGCACAGTCTTTCCTCTTTTGGATGTAAAACCACATGGTCTTCTGGGGCCCTCTCTAAGTCATACTGGAAGATGTAGGTACATGTGGCAATATTTGAGGTCAAGCAGCAGGAGATAAACCTTATGAAAGGTAGAATTTGTGGAACTGGAATCTTCAGTAGTCCCAGATGGAACCCTGACTGTGGCCTCAGACTGACTGTGACCCTGACCAAAGATAGTTATCAAGGGGAAGACAAGTTAAGTTACACTGTGGATTGGGGTGAGCAACATTCTGTAAAAGGCCAGAAATTGCATTTTAGGTTTTGTAAGCCTTCAGTCTCCAATGCAGCCACTCAGCTCTCCTATGGTGGCATGGAAGCAACCATGGATAATTCATGTAAATGAATGAGTGAGGCTGTGTTCCAATAAAGTTTTCTTTACAAATGGGTGGCGGCAGATTTGGCCCACAGGTACCCTGGAGTCCCATGAGCAGAAATCTGTGTGTCTCTTGGTATATCAAGTTTAAAACATGGCCAAAGAGCACTTTCACCTCCATAAAAGGGATCCCACAATTAATTGGATTTGAATCTGAGGTCAGTTTATTTACAAGTTGTGGGACTTTGGGGAAAATATATAACTTCTCTCATCTCAGGCTTCTTATTAGTAATATGGATATTATAAAGCCTGCTTCCCCAAATCCCAGGATTATTGTGATTGTTATTAAAGGAACTGTAATACGTCAACAGAAGCTCTTATCAGTGCTATCATGGGATTGCATAAATGCCTTTTGAGTTAAAGATTTAATAAGGAGTTATTCACCATCGAATCTTTAGCACCTGCCACATATTGACATTCAGAATAAATGTATAGGCTTTATAAATGAAGTAGATAAAATATTTCTTTCTTTTAAATAAATATGGTGTCATTTGAAAGATTGAAGCAATAGAAGCCCACAGTGAATGGTCTGAAACTAGGACATGGGCCATTTAATTTTTGGTGTTTAGCTACATTTGGGGAGGATTTTTGGACCAACTTGCCTATGCAACTTTGGCCATCCAGAGGAGAGCTCCCATCAGGATATTACATGCTCATTTCCAGCCCCACTCAGATGTAATGGAAATGTTCCATAACTGAGAGAGGATTTTCTCTCAGGCCTTTAAAAGTTTCTCATCAGTAATATTCTCTTCGTAAGAGAACCCTAAGCCATCTAACCGAATACCCTGAGATTGGACATGAGCACGTGCACAAACTCCTCAGACTTACGATACCAGCTTGTTAAGCAGGCCAAGGTTTTGTTTGGTGTTTTACAGATGTGTCATTGCTAAAAGAAAGGCTGAAGGGAACAATCTGTTGTGAATACTACTGATGCCAGTAAAAGAGAAAATGAAGCAAAACCTTCTGCCTGTATCCTAAATCAAATGGAATAGCTCATTTGTCTTTCCATTTTGGAGGCAGCAGTGAACAATGGAAAGAACATGAGTTTTGGAGCTAGCCAGACCTGAGTTACTAGTAAAATTATGACTATAGAACCTTAGAGAACCATGGCCTTGCATGGTTGACTTAATCTCAGTTTTACATCACGTGGTCGTTGTGAGAATAAAATGAATCCATGTAAATAACGGTGCTGCTAGGACCCATTCTTGGGGGTGAGGGGGGAACATCCTGAGAGGTGGGGCTGTTGTGGGCTGAGTAGCCTCCACCAGAAGGGTCTCTACAATGGCCTTCTTCCAAGGCTTTGCCTTCTGCTCACCCTGTTTATTTATTTTTAATATATTTTTATTTCAGAGGGGAAGGGAGAGAGAGAGAGAGAGAAACATCAATGATGAGAGAGAATCATTGATGTGCTGCCTCCTGCATATCCCATACTGGGGATCGAACCCACAACCTGGGCATGTGCCCTTGATCAGAATTGAACCCAGGATCCTTCAGTCCACTCTATCCACTGAGCCAAACCAGCTAGGGCTGCTCATCATGTGTGAGGTCAATGAGACCACTCTTGGCTGAGAATAGATTAAAACCATTCCTGATCAGGGTATGATGTGGGGGAAAGGCTCCTGAACAGTCTTGAAAGGAGTGACCAAAAGACTAATGAGCAGGGAGAGAGGCCCTGATTAACCATGCTAGGTAAAGGAGCCACCAATGATCCTCTTGTTCATTCCTAATTAACATGTCCCTCCATTAGCTTGTAAGAGGATTTGTTTGCATCCATGTAATGCAATTGCTTGGGTAGCAGTTTGAATGCATGGAGTGATGGTTGGGAGAGTCCACTTCAGAATTAGCCTAGCTGTTGGGCAAGTTAGTTGTCTTCTCCAAGTCTCCATGTCCTCATTCTCAAGGATACTAGTATTTGTTCTCCACGTCCTGTCTTTTCCTCGCATTTTTGGCTTCTGCCTCCTCTTCATTGCAGCTTATGCATAGCCATCATGGTTAATCACTGAGGTCTCTGGGTGGAACTGTTCATGTCAAATTCCCAGAAGCTGCTGGCCAGCCTAGAGCTGCCTGCCTTTGGGTCAGGTGTCCAGCCCAGATCTAATCAGCGTGACCATCATGGAGACAGGGTGGACATGGTCACATAAAGTACCTCGGCACTGGCCTCTTAGCCAGGGACTGTGGAGTTCAGCGCCATTTCTGAAGGAACAGTGGATGTGGCATGCACTAGGATTGGAATCCAGGACAGAGAGCTATAATGCAAAGTAGACAGTGGTAACTGCAATATAAGAAATACGGACAAGGTGTTTTTTAGATGAGAAAGAACTTGCTCTCTAGCCACGGGAGGAAAAAAAAGGATCCATAGATCTGGGGAAGGAAAGGCTTCTGGAGCATGTAGGTTCCTCGGTTAGTCAGGACCCATCCCTGGAGTTGAAGGTCGGGGTCATTTCCACGCAAACTTCGTGACTAGGGAGTTTCTAAAGCAGCCCATCCCATCCCCTGGCTACAAGCATTGCTTCAAGGATGGGTATATAACAAATGTCAGGCCAGTCAGGGACAATGAGCTCTCCCAGGAAACAATGAGACATATCTTCATGAGATGTATCTTCTCTTTTCTTGCTGAATGTGAGCATGAATATGGCCTTAGAAGCCACTGGCAACTGTCTTACAGGCATCAGGGGAGAGACTTCTGGGAAGGGAACCCTCATGGAGGAAGTAGAGCTCCAGGAGGGTGGGGTGAGGATGGGGAGAGAGACAGAGTGAAAGAGAGAAGAGACACTAGCCTGAACATATCATTTTAAAATACTTTTTAAAAATATATTTTATTAATATTTTTACAAGGAGGAAGAGAGGTAGAAACATTGATCAGCTGCCTCCTGCACACTCTCCACTGGGGATGTGCCCGCAACCAAGGTACATGCCTTTGACCGGAATTGAACCTGGGACTCCAGTCGCAAGCCGATGTTCTAAACACTGAGCCAAACTGGTTAGGGTATGAACATATGTTCATTTGACAGATGAGGAAACGGAAGCTCGTCTTTGCCCAAGGTCACAAAGACAACTGGTCAAGGACAGAGTAAGAACTTGAACCTGAGCTTTACTGATGTGAGAGCCTGGTTTTCACTACTGTCCCAGATTGTCTGTGCTGAGATTTCCTGGGACGTCCTCTCCTGTATTTTCTTTCTTTTTTTAAAAATATATTTTATTGATTTTACACAGAGAGGAATTGAGAGGGACAGAGAGTTTAGAAACGTCAATGAGAGAGAAACACCGACCAGCTGCCTCTTGCACACCCCCCACTGGGAATGTGCCCGCAACCAAGGTACATGCCCTTGACCGGAATCGAACCCGGGACCTTTCAGTCCTCAGGCCGACGCTCTATCCACTGAGCCAAACTGGTCCCAGCTGTATTTTCTTTTATAGGGACAAGATTTATATCACCCATCTGGAATGGGATGGGGTGAGAAAGGGGGTTCTGGAACTATTGTCTCTCCTGGGAGCCACACGGCTTGTCAGTTAGAAGGTGCTGGAAAGAATTAGATTGCTCCAGGGTGTTCACTTGTGTGCAGTTTATTATTTCTAGAGATAAGGCCCACGGAGCCCACTATATTGCGTTCTATTTCCTCCAGTGAATGAAGGCAGAGGGCAGCTGTTTAGCATTTGTTTAGCACCTGGCTCACTTTGGCTAAAAGAGAAACATAAATATTAAAACATAGTAATCCGAAGAATTAGACCCTCTGTGGATGGTTTGCCACTGTTTTGAGTATGGGACTCAATGGTGATTATTTAAATTTGGACTTGCCAGAAAAAGGATGTCCTTGATTGATTGGGAAGACTACAGATCTCCTAGGAGAGGACTTGGCTCATTCCTGCCTCTAACCCTTTTAAGTCCAGATCTGAAGCTTGGAAAAGTGCTGAGAATCTATCAGAGGGGAGGATAGAAGGAGACATCATCTCATTCAGCGCCTCCCTTGGACTCTGCAGCCCCGTGTGCTGATACCTGCCAGGTGCCCCTCAGGCCTGCTCTCTACCCCCTTCACCCTGTGCTATATCCTGGAAGGCCACCCTGGGTGGACTGCATCAGTGAATTCCCTTACCCTCTGGTTTCCAGTTTTCTCAGGCCACAGGGAAGTACACACAGGAGATCAGAGGCCAGGAGGAGAGTGAGGAAAGGATATTATGTCTTCAACTCCCTCCCTGCCAGGGCACCTTGGATGGGCTGTACCCCTCCTCTATGGCCACAGTTCCTATCAGGTGACCTCTCCATACACTGCCCTCTCTGGTCCAAGTGACCACTTCTCTCCCTTGCTCCTTCAAGGCCTAGAAGTAGTAAGGGCTCACTGCAGGGAGTAGCCTGAGCCATTGCACGAGCTATCCATGTTGTGCACACATCTTTAGCCCCCTATCACACTCTAATCGAATTACCTAGTTTGGATGTGTCATCTGTTTCCTGCTGGGCCCTGGCTGATATACCCAGAGAGGTCAATGACTTGCCTGAAGTCTTAGGAGGATTCAATTACATACCAGTACGTGCTAATAAGAAGAGATAACACTGGCATGCTTTACAGTTTATGAAGCACATTCATAACCATAATTTCTGGTGCAGAAAAGGCATTAAGCTTCCCATTTAGAGACTAGAAATGGAATATTAGAGAGGAGGAGGGATTCACCACTGCTGGTGAGCACCAGAGCCATCCTCAAACCCAATGCATGGCTCTGCCAATCACACCCTGGCCCGCCTCCAGGTGCTAATTCTTTGCTAGCACTACTCCACACCTGGAGCGTCAGGAAAGCAAATATACCCAGTGTTCCATCTTCTGGACCCAGAACTAATGATACTGCATACACAGTTCAATAACTTGTGCAGCAAGGGGTATCACCCCAATTTAGTAGATGAGGAAAGTGAGGTTCAGAGGTTACATATTTTACTCAAACTCATACAGCTGGGAAGTAGCTGGAATTTGAACCCAGGCCCATCTGCCTGCTCTTTCCACTACCCCACACTGCTTGCTGCGTGCAGAGATGTGGGTTTCTGAAGGTGCCGAAGGCTGCAGGCCTAGCATATCTCCCCCATCACACCAGTTCCAGCCCGGCCTTCATATTCACTCTGAGATCTTGGCCTGGCTTTCCTGTTGGGCAGCCAAGGCATCTTTTGTGGATAAAACATGGCAGAAAATGGAGTGTAGCTGATTAAGACCATGAGATAACAAGGCAAGGCCTGTGGGCCCTTTGCCGGAGGCAGCCTGGAAAAAAACGCAGTGGGGTCAGAGATGCCTCCACTGTTACTTCTGGGGAGGGGGTGAGAGGAGTGTGGGGGGGCAGGCGCGGTTCCAGAAAAGTTGGGACAAGCATCCGCTCAGCGGGGCTGAATGTGATCTACCAGCCTAGTGGCAAATTGTTTCCCTGGGCCCGTCAGTTTTCAGACATAGAAGCAGAGTCAGGGGCTGGTGTTGGCTGAACATTGACCTGGGGTCACCTACTGTCTGTGTGGCCTTAAGTACTCACTTCCTCAGGCTGGGCCTCAGTTTCCTCATCTGAAATAGGGGGCAGATGGGTGCATCCAGTGCTCTGCTACCTGTCTTCCCAGTCTGTCCTCAATGAGTGTGTGAATCTCTGAGCCTTCCATAATCTACCCACTCACCCCTGCCTTATCCCCCCCGCCCTTTGCTCTGAACCTTAGCAGGACATCGGGGTTGTATTATTGATGGATATGTGTCAATAAATTCATATGTTCTTTTCCACTGACTCACATCCATAAACAGCTGGCCAAAAGGTGGCAGGTGGCAGCCTGTGATTGTGGAGGGGGCGAGATGGGACTCAGAACTTGATCTGCACAGCCTTTGTACTAGCTGCCAGTCCTTCAGTGGTGTTTGCAGTCTTGGGAAGCCATGTAGGTGAAGAGCTGGTGTAGTTCCCCCTTACTTTACCACAGTGACAGCAGGCCCTGGGATACTGCATGACTTGCCCGAGATACGCGGTGACCCAGCCTCCCGTGCCACGTGCTCTCAATGCCAAAGGAAACCAGTGCTATGCTTGATGATGGTCTCCATGGGAAGCTACTGCTTTGAGGATGAAACAGATATAATAAGCATGCAGTGTAGAGGGAAACAGGAAATAGATAAGCAAAAAGAAGAAAATGAAATGAGTAACTCAATGCTCCTCTGCTCTGGGTTAAGCAGAGCAGGGCTATTGTGAGAGGAACTGGAGCCTGGCGTGAAACCCAACAGAGACGGAACTTCTTGTTCTTGTTGGCGGGTTCATGGGCTAGTGGTCACTCTGCTTTCTGTTTTAGGAGGGCCCTCGGCCAGAGTCTCTGCGTACTCAACTCAAGCCAAGTGACAAGGCCATTGCCAGCAGACAGAAAGGAGGAGTGCTTCTCCCGGCTGAGCGAGGAGCCAGGCTGCTTGGTAAGCCCAGAGGATGGGGCAGTGCCCGAGACAGGTGGGCAAACCTTCAGAGACATTGGCTCTGGCTAGATTTGCCTCCCTCTAATGCCTATCTTTACATGGTAGTCACTCTTTCATGTGTCCTAAGAACTAGCTGCTTCCAGTTGCATTTTGGTACTGAAGTCTGTGCTACTTACACAACTCCGTTCAAGGGTTAAGATACAGAATTTTGGAGTGTCAGAGTCCGAAGGACTTAACAACCCATCTAGTTCCAACCCACTTATTTAACACATGGGGAAAACGAGGTTCAGAGAGGGCAATGGGCTCATTGAGTGCCATGCAGTAAGCTATAGGCAATGCAAGGCCTAGCACATAACCTGATTCCATTTCTCAGGCTACACATCAATTTCAGGCACATGGGAAGTGCATTCCAGCCAGCATGGGAGAGGGACAGGGAGTCAGTGCTTATAGATCAGTAACACTAGGCTTAATTCCATAAACATAATAATGAGCTGGATTTTATTGAGAGCTTATTATGTGCTAGCAGTTTTATAGCCATCCCCTCTGTAAAGCTAGCAATGCAAACATCTTCATATGGACATCTCATTTAATGTCCATATGAAGGAGATGTTTGCATTGCTAGCTTTACAGATGAGAAAACCGAGGCTTCAAAGGGTGACATAACTTGCCCAAATGTACATAGCCAACACGTTGGGGGGAAAAAACTTAAGTCTGTTAGATGCAAAGCCCTGTTTCTAAGTCACTAGATTGACCTGAAAGATCCTGTAAAATGTGGTCTGAACTGAGACACACTTGGAGGCACCTTTTTCCTTCATAATTGAATGGCTTAAGACTTGGATCTTAGTCTCTTCAGCAGCAGTTCTCAATCTGTGGGTCACGACCCACAGGTTGAGAACCGCTAGCAGGGTCACCTAAAACCATAGGAAAACACAGATATTTACATTACAATTCATAACAGTAAGCAAAATTACAGTTATGCAGTAGCAACAAAAATAATTTTATGGTTGGGGGTCATCACAACATGAGGAACTGTATTAAAGGGTCGCGGCATTAGAAAGGTTGAGAACCACTGGTTTAAGTAAATCCACACAGGATCCCTTGATTTCCCAGCTGCCTTCTGGAGGGGCCTGCTGAGGGGGCTTCAGTTGGGTTGAACTGTTCAGAAGGCTGAAGATTTAGACCAAAAAGCACAGGATGTTGAGGCAGAAAGAAACAACCTCAGCCATTTCTTCACTCTCATTGGCCAAACCCGAGCCACATGCCCACCCCTAAAGCAGGAACCAAAATGAACTTCAGAGCCAGAGAAGGGGATGTGAGTGGTCCCCTAGAGCAGTGTTTCCCAAACTTTTGACATATGTGTACCTCTTCTATAATTTTCGTAACACTGAGTAACCCCTCGTACTCATTTGAACGTAGAATTAGGCGCAGCAAAGCACAGTGCAGTGCATATCCCCACCAAACTCTTCCCATACCCCTACGGGTATGCATACCACACTTTGGGAAACACTGCCCTAGAGGATGCCTAGGGGTGAGGACACCAGGAAGAAGGATAAATGGATGCCAGTGTCAAAACCACTCATGCCCACCTTCCTAGTTGCCAAGCAACCTTTTACTTAAAAAAATATATATATATTTTATTGATTTTTTTACAAAGAGGAAGGGAGAGGGATAGAGAGTTAGACACATTGATGAGAGGGAAACATTAATCAGCTGCTTCTTGCACACCTCCTATTGGGTATGTGCCCACAACCAAGGTACATGCCCTTGACCGGAATCGAACCTGGGACCTTGCAGTCTGCAGGCTGACGCTGTATCCACTGAGCCAAACCGGTAAGGGCAACAAGCTCTTACTTTTTAGTTCTGTTTATTCTCCTTTCCCACAAAGTTCTCATGGCAAGACGGCTGACCTTTCTATAGATGGAGGAGGGCCAAACCAGGAGGCTTTGAGTGAAGTGGAAAGAGATTACAGCTGGAGATTTGGGTCTTAGTCCTGGTCCTGCCACGAATTTCCTTCCCTTTGTGAGTCTGTTTTTTCTTCAGTTGTGCAAGGAGGTGAGTGTGTGTGCCCTTGCAGCTCTGGTAGGCTGTGTTCTGGGTAGTGTCACAGGCAGTGGGGCCCTCCCAGTGCTGTTCACGTGATATCTCCGAAGTGAAGGCAGCTTTCTCTAAACATGGGTGGTCCCTGCCATGGAAGAACATGGGCTGCTAGAAAGAGCCTTGAACTTGGCATCAGATAGGCTTGTTTTGATTCCTGACTCCTCTATTATCTATGTGACCTAGGTAAATTAGATTAACCTCTCTGAACTGCCTTATATAAAGTGGTGGAATGAAAATAATTTCTGTCTGGTCTCAAAGGTTGTTGAGAGAGTGAGACAGTGGATGTGAAATGCTTTGTAAGCCCCCAGGTGCTGGTAGATAGGAGGCACACCCACCCAGGTCTCCTGCCTCCCACAGCTCCCAGGTGTGGATCAGGGACTCAGTGCTCCTGAGAAAAGGCTGGTGCCCACATCCAATGAGCACGAGCCCTTCTACAAGGCAGCTTGTAGAGCACTTGTCCTAAACCTTGTTATTCTGCACACGGGTGCCATGTCAGGTGGTAACAGGCAACTGGGAGGGTAGGGTGAGGGTACAAGGGAGAGGTCACTGCTGATTCTAAATCTTGCAGGAGGATCTTTCTTGGAGCCCAAATGTGGGGTCCCAGAGCCCAGAGGCTGGCAGTGAGGGATCAGAAAGCCAGTCTCTGGCCCAGCTGGTGTGGCTTGGTGGTTGAGTATCGACCTATGAACCAGGATGTCATGGTTCGATTCCTGGACAGGACACATGCCCAGGTTGTGAGCTGGTTACCCATTGTGGGGTGTGCAGGAGGCAGCCGATCAATGAATCTCTCTCATTGTTGATAGTTCTAGCTCTCTTCCTCTCCCTTCCTCTCTGAAATCAATAAAAATATATTCAGAAAGAAAGGAAGGAAGGAAAGAAGGAAGGAAGGAAGGAAGGAAGGAAGGAAGGAAGGAAGGAAGGAAGGAAGGGAGAAAGCCTTCTGACATCCTGTCCCTCCAAGTGGGCATTTGGACAGAGGCTGCCCTCTGACTTGTCTAGTGGGGAGTGGGACAGCCATCTCCACTCTGCTATCTCACAGTCATCTCAAATTAATATGTTCAAAATGGTTTCTTTTTCAAAAAATATATTTTTATTGATTTCAGAGAGGAAGGGAGCTGGAGAGATAGAAACATCAATGATGAGAATCATTGATTGGCTGCCTCTTGCACGTCCGCTACTGGAGATGGAGCCCACAACCCAGGCATGTGTCCTTGACCAGAATCGAACCTGGGACCTTTCAGTCCATGGGCCGTCACTCTATCCACTGAACCAAACCAGTTTCTTGACCTCAGTCCCTACTTCCAGAATTTGTTTTCTCTAATTCCGTGTCACCTACGATCAGTCAGTCTCCCATGCTAGGTACCTGTGGGTCATGATGTTTGACATCTCTCCTCTCTTAAGTCTCCCAATCCATCATCAAATCATGTCAATTTACCTTCTAAAGTATATTTAATTTCCACTCATTTTTCTCCTCATTCCCACCACTACCACCCATTAGAAGGTAAATTGACATGAGAAACTGTCATCTCTTACCTGAACTGCCTCCCCACTGGTTTTCTCAATTAGGGTCCTGACCCCCTTCATCCCAGTGTACATACATTTGAGAAACAGTGCATATTATTATTATTATTATTATTATTATTATTTAAAAAATATATATTTTATTGATTTTTCACAGAGAGAAAGGGAGAGAGATAGAGAGCTAGAAACGTCGATGAGAGAGAAACATCGACCAGCTGCCTCTTGCACACACAGTAGGGACTGGGGATGTGCCCGCAACCCAGGTATATACCCTTGACCAGAATCGAAACTGGGACCTTTCAGTCCGCAGACCGACGCTCTACCACTGAGCCAAACCGGTTTCGGCAACAGTGCATATTATTATTCTCCTCCCTAAGCTTTGCCTGGCATATAAATATAACTCTCTGAGCCAGCAGTATAAAAAAAACATCAGTTTAACATTATTTAATCCAGAGTGTTCTGAACTTATTTGTTCACGGAAATGATCAAAGGACACCACATAATATCTGTACATCTGTCAGAGTAGACTTTCCAAAATGCACATCCGATGGCGTTACCATCCACCTTACAGGTCTTTGAGGGCAGACTGTTGCCTTTGGGATGAAACCCAGCGTCCCTAGTGGGGCCTAACTGGCCCTTCCCACCTCTCCAGCCCAGCCATCTCTCCGCACTGCCCACCTTGCGCCTGACACTGGCCACACTGGCCTTCATCTAGTTCATGACCAGGCCAGGCTCCTGCACATCCTAACACCGCAATGTCCTTTCCCAGGCTGTTCCCTCCCTGGTCTGCCCGTTCTCCTGTCTTCATATCCCTGCACCTGTTCATCCTTCAGGTCTCAGCGGAAGGGTCACGTTTTCAGAGAGACCTCCATGAATGACCCTGTCCAGCGGGTCCCCAGGTCCCTTCCCACTTTCCACCAGTTACTATCTTAGGAGTCTATGTTTCTCCATAGTACTCACTGCAGTTCATAGTTGGTACTGTGTTCATTTAGTAGCTTATTTCCCAGCTCCACTACACTGTAAACATCACAAGGGCAAGGTAAGTGCCTTCCTACTAAACACTGAATGGCCAGATTATCATGATCTCTGAGTGCACAATAATCTGGCCACTCAGTGTATATCCTATATAATAAAAGGCTAATATGCATATTGTCCCCTCAGCCAGCAGTTTGACCAGCAGGCAGGCCAGCCAACTGCCCATGTCCCCTCCCCCTGGCCAGGCTGGTTGAACCCCACCCATGCACAAATTCATGCACCAGGCCTCTAATATATGTTCAGAGATCATAATAATCTGGTCACTCAGTGTATACCCAGCCCCTGTTTGCACAATTAATAGCTTTTGGATCAAAGAACTAATGCAAAAATTAGAGACCTTGCCCCTGTGACTTTTACAGATTTCCCTCAAAGGTGCTACACTGTGAATTAGTAATTCCAGGTAATCCCTGGGAGCCAAAAATAAAAAGAAGTGCTGGCAATGCTTGTCTGTACCCAGAGTGGTTTACCCAGTCCCCTGACTTTGACCTTGACCATGACCTTCCCCTCCCACATGACCACAGGTGCACAGCTGGACCCTCAAGCTCTCCTAAAACAGCTTTCAGGAAAGGATCTGATAAACTCAGGCACACTGGGAATGAAAACAGACACTATTTCCTACAACAAACAATAAACCAGGATACTGGAGATGGCAAGGACTCACTGCAGTACAAAATGAAAATGTGGGCTGCTTGTTAAAAATTTACTAAGAATTTCAAGATGGTGACAGCAGAGCATTAAACCGAGGTCAGGACCTTCTAACCCTGAGGTTGGCCTTCCTGCCTTCCGAGGCGGCCAGGAGGTTAGTGTGGATTCTCGGGGCTGGCCCTGCAGCTTTCAAGAGACCCTCTTTCCTCAGCTCAAGAATGCTACTGGTCCCTGACAGGACTCCCTGCAGCCAGGCTGCCACTTCTTCCTCGGCCCCAGTCTCCCCAGCCTCCAGGGTTTCTAGCTAAGCCAGTCCACTGAGAGCAGAGCCAAGTTTATTTTCTTTTATCTGGGAGCTTAAGGAAGCAGGAAAGTTGTTTTTGTGAAACTCCCTAGAAGGTAAACATGACATTCTCTTATTCCGTTTACAGGAATACACCGGCCTGGAGGGAATCTGTTGCCACCACAGGCTCCTGTTTACCTGTCCTTCACAGACACCTCCAGCCAGAGTGGGACAGCCTTCTGCAGGCGCCCAGTCTTCAGGAATTCAGCCTTATTTTAGGGGCGGGGAGAGGCAGGGAGAGGAAGAGTGAGGGGTGTGACCCTGAATGAGAATGGGAGGGGACACTGGCTTATATTTCCTGAAAGCCACCAGGGGAAACTCTCAACTACACTCATCAAATTATTCAATGAAGATATGTTTTAAATATGCATATATACTTGTTTTAGTTGATTTTATTGTTCAAAACTCCTAAGTTACAAAAAGGTTTATGGTGAAAAATCTTCTTTGTGACTCCCAAGTAATCCCGTTCCTCTCCCTGCAGGTAGTAATCATAACTAGTATTTTTGCAGCCGGGTAGGAGTACCGTGTGCATAAACAAACAGATATGAATATAGCTCCCCTAGGTTTTATGTTCCCCTGCCCCTCCAATAATAGCATACTATAACACTGACTCTGGCTTTGTTTTTCACTTAAGATTATATCTAGGAATTTTTTTTTATATTAGTTTACAAAGGTCTTCCTGTTCTTTATTGGTATGCATAGTCATCTCATTGCATAACCGTATCATAATTTATTTAACCATGAAGACATTTAGGTTCTTCTGGCCTTTTGTGATTATAAATAGTGATGTAATACATCTCTTGGATGATAGAGGTTCCTTTAAGGTTACCTGAAGCCAGCTACCCTCCTGAGCTCATCTGCAGTCACTCTGAGGTGAGGGCCTGTGCATTTGTAAGTCTGATGGATACTACCGCCCAGCGCTCTGTGCGCCTCCACAACTGCTTATCGAGAAATGCTGCGTGTGCCCACTTCATGCCAACGTGCAGGGGACACTGCAGTGCCTCAACAGTCCCTGTTCTTCTGGGGACATGGTCTGGTTGGGGGCCTGGGGAGGAGAACTCCATCAACAAGAACCAAAGGAATGAACAAGAGAATTCCAGATAGTGGTCAATGCTGTGAGAGAAAAAAATCAGACCCAGGTGATATGATGCAGTGTGTGTGTGTGTGTGTGTGTGTGTGTGTGTGTGTGTTGGGGGTGGATGGGGGGAATTAAATGGGGAATCTCTTGGATAACTACTAAGCTTGATGGAGATGGTTCTGGGAGACGTACAAATTCTACAAATCTGTAAAGCTCTTTCAGACTGTCCCCATCTGGATGCCTAAATAGCAGGATTACTTTAGGGTGGAGAGGTGGGGGGCATTTTCTTCTCTCTCTCTCTCTCTCTCTCTCTCTCTCTCTCTCTCTCTCTCTCTCTCTCTCTCTCCCTCTAATTCTGCTTCTGCGAAAGAGACAAGAATCTTCAACTATCCATTCCAAGGAGGGCTGCCCCTCAAATGTTTGGAGAGAACAGACCACAGGGTAGCCGCCTTGGGCCAGTTCGGAGAAGGCCTGGGCCTCAGTCATTCAAGTCTCCGGAGCTCAAGGTTTTCGTCTCCTCCCGGGGCCCTCAGGCTGCAGGGACTGAGTCTCCTTGGTGATGGCAGCCTCAAGGATCCTGATCCCTGGACTCACCTCTCTCAATGGTGTGATTCTTCTTGTTGGAAGGTCCTCAGAGTCAGACAGGTGGAGCATGGGACACAGGGACAGGAATCCTGGGCATGGAAGGTAGCAACCCTTCCTGCCATTCAGAGGTAACATGAAAACCTTTGAGCCCTCGGCCAATCAGAGGGAAGACCGCTGCTGTGCCAAATGGGGGCATCTCTTCCACTCTGCACCTCTGCGGCATTCCCCGCTGTCCTTCCCATCGCCAAGGTAGACAATTCCTTCATGTTTTTGCCTGTTCAAATCCTTCCCATCCTCCAAGCCCCAGCTCAAGCGGCCCTCCTTCATGAGACCCTGCTGCTTACGGCCTGGGTGGGAGCCTTAGGTCAGGGCAGGCATCGCCTTTATTTCCTAGGAGCAGAAGCCTGGACACATGTGGTCTCAGTGGTCTCCCCTGAGCCTGGCACGCCCGAGCCTCACCACGTGTAGAAACTCAACACATGCGTGCTGTCTGAGAAGTGAAAGCGCCACTCTGGTTTGTAAGGCGACACTGTGTCCACAAATGGGCCAGCTGGGTGCCGAGGGGCTGGGGATTAGCACACCGCTGTTACTTGAGTTGTTCTAGCAGGCCTACTTCCCATCCACATCAGCGTGCGCTTGTTTGCTATTTTGGGTCCTATTTCACCAGAATGATTAAACAAAAGGGAAATCATCAGAAAACCACAGCAGAGCCTGGTGGGGGAGAGGAAAAGGCAGAACCGAACATGTGGGATGGAGGGGAGGGTGATAAACACACAGTAAGCGAGCGAGAGTCCGAGGAAGCTGGAACCAGTGGCGGATGCCAAACAGGACCATATGGCGAGTCTCTGCGGAAAGTGCTTTATGAGAAGGGGGCTGAGTCCCAATAACCTCACCCTGGGAACTGGTCAACTGTCCAGAGGTGTAAGAGAAGGAAGCCAAAATTGGTCCAGAATCTTTTTTTTTTTTTCCCCCCTTGATTCTTTTTTTTTTTTTAAAATATATTTTATTGATTTTGTACAGAGAAGAAGGGAGAGAGATAGAGAGTTAGAAACATCAATGAGAGAGAGTCATCGATCAGCTGCCTCTTGCACACCCCCTACTGGGGATATGCCCGCAACCAAGGTACATGCCCTTGACCGAAATCGAACCCGGGACCCTTCAGTCCCCAAGCCGATGCTCTATCCATTGAGCCAAACCGGTCTCGGCTTTTTTTCCCCTTGAAAGTAGCGTGAAATTTCAGCTGAAGAGCCCATGCCTCCTCCCCTCTCCATTCCTGGGCTGGGCAGGCAGTTCCTTTCTCTGGAGGAGGGGAACCCTGTGTGTGCATTCTATTTGCGGGCATTGGGGGTGGGGGGGGGGTGGGGGAGTGTCACTGAGGGCAGCTGGGAGGGAGGCTCTGGTCTACCACATCCCTCCCTCCCCTCTCCCCCAAAGGAGGCTGCCCTTGAATACTCAGCCAGCATAGTGTCTGGGTCACAGGAGTGTCACAGAGAGGGATGAGACCCGAAAGGAGCAGGTACCCACAGCACCCAAAGGAGATTTAAGAGCCTAGAGTAGCCTTGGACAGGGGGTGAGGGCAGAAGAGGGAAGGAGGCTCGGCTGCCACAGGAGCTTCTGCCGAGGGGGCTTTTTTTAACCAATGCTTTTGGTCAGAGGCTGTACGTTCCTGCTCGGGAACCTCGTACCCAACACCCTGTCCTCCAGAGCCCGCTGCGCCGCACTGTAACCCCTCGCCACAGTGTGGCTGAAATCTGGCCGATCCAAGTGGAAATCCCCGTAGGTGTAAATTATACCTTGGACCTGGAAGTCTTTGTAGGAATAGGGAATGTAAAATATCTTGTCAGTAACTTACACTGATTACACGTTGCAATGATATTTCTTTTTCTTAATCTATTTCATTGATTTTTTTTTTTTTTTTTTTTTTTTTTTTACAGAGAGGAAGGGAGAGGGATAGAGAGTTAGAAACACTGATGAGAGAGAAAGATCGATCAGCTGCCTCTTGCACACTCCCTACTGGGGATGTGCCCTTGACCGGAATTGAGTCTCCAGGCCGATGCTCTATCCACTGAGCCAAACCGGTTAGGGATGAAATGATACTTGGATATATTGAATTAGATAGTGTTCTTAAAGTTAATCTTGCCTGTCTCTTGTTTGCTTTGTTCAAGGTGGCTACCAGAAATTTTAAAATTACATATGTGGTTTGCATTGTATTTCTGTTGGCCGGAGCTGCTTTGGAGAGTCTGTGTCTGAGGCTGGAAATAGGCCTGCAGGGAGATGTCTCTAGTTTAAATATTAAAAGAAATTTAATCCCAAGCCCGTTTGACTCAGTGGATAGAGCTTTGATCTTTGGAGTGAAGGTCACGGTTCGATTCTGTTCAAGGGTGCATGTTCGGGTTGTGGGCTCGATCTCCAGCAGAGGGCGAGCAGGAGGCAGCTGATCAGTGATTCTCTCTCATCATTGATATTTTTTTTTATCTCTCTCTGCCCTCTCCCTTCATCTCTGAAACCAATAAAGATATATTTAAAAACAAAACAAAACAGCCTGGCTGGTGTGGCTCAGTGGTTGAGTGTTGACCCATGAACGAGAAAGTCCAGTTTTGTTCTGGGTCAGGGCACATGCCTTGGTTATAGACTCTATGCTCAGTAGGGGGCGTGCAGGAGGGAGCCGATCAGCGATTCTCCCTCATCACTGATGTTTTTATCTGTCCTTCTCCCTTTCTCTCTGAAATCAATAAAAATATATTAAAAAATAAACTTATATTTAAACAGCCATACGTGGCCAGTAGATACCCTTTGGACAGGATATCTTTAGAAACTATGAGTTATGGGGAAAAAAGAAAAACTGTTTGGGAGGATTTTAAACAAATGCAGTAGTTTATAAGGGTGCTTTACAGATCCAAATTCACTGTATCCCATTTGGAACATAAGAATGTGTCGTATAGACTTTGATTTGCTTACAAAATGTTGGAATGTTTAAATATATGTAAATCATTAGCAAAAAGGGACATTTCCTCCCCCACTTTCTTTCTGCTCCTGCACTTCCTCAACTTTGGTTCCTTGGCTTCCTGAATGTTTTTCTTTTTTCTTTCTGGGCCTCATTCTCTGGCTGGAGCCAGGAGCAGCTGCAGTGGATGGGGGAAGAACACAGCCAGTGACACCATGATACCATCTTTTTTTTGTGTGTGGCATTCTCACTAAGACCCTTGAAGGTCTCACTAAGTTCCTCAGAAGTTTCTAGAAGACTCTTGAGTAACCTTATAACTATGGTTTTGAACTCTATATCCAGTAGTTTGCTTTTCTCCATTTCTGTCATTTGTGACCTGTTTTTTTTGCCTCCGCATTTGGCTGCTGCCCTGTGTTGATAGAGTGGCTTTGTGTGCTAGGTGTCCTATAGAGCCCAGTGGTTCAGCCTCCCCAGTTATCTGAGGTGGACATTCTTGGTGCACCCCTTTGTGGGCTGTGTGCACAGTCTTATTATAGTTAAGTCTTGATTGTTGTTGGTATCACTGAGAGGAATTGATCTACAGGCCAACTGGCTGTGAGGATCAGCTGTGTCTATGATGGGAGAACTTCTGTGCTGGAGATACCCTTATGAGGCAAGACTTGCCTCAGTGGGGCTTTGGTGCTCACTGAGTCTGCCCCCTGAGTGTGTCTCTTACGGATCTGAGGAGCTGTAATCTGGATGGTCCCACTCTGACCCCTGGGTACACTGGCTCTTGGATCTCCAAGGAGGTGCTAATTTAGCCTCTGCCTGAGGCTACCCAGAAGGAGTTATGGAGAGATCTGCAGATTCCTCTTCTTTGTTTGGGTTTTGGAAGTGCCCAGATGAGGCCCAGCTGTGAAGCAATGCAAGCTGCTGCAGGGCCTTTGGCCTTCTTTTGGATGTTCTGGGTCTCACTGACTCAGCTGCAGTTTGTTAGGTAAGTACAGATTTCAAAGTAACAGGCCATTCATATGCAAAACTCTCTGCACACTGTTTGGATGGGCGGAGTCTCAGGGCAGAGCAAACAGCAATGGCTTTCTGTCAGCCCTGCCCTAAGAGGCCCTCGGGCCTCAGTGCCCCTTGGTAGTTTTGAAGTTTTTGTGTGAGGCATCAAGTTCAGGTGTTTATCTATGCTGCCATCTTGGTTTCTCTTCCATTACCCTTTTTCTAGTTAATTCCCTTTTAATGTGCATGAATTTTGTGCACCAGGTCACTAGTAAGGATATAAAAACCCAGAGAGAAGAAATGATGTATCCAAAACCTGGGACTCTGACCCTTATCCCTACGCTTATCCCTATAACTCACAGTGGATGGCCCACATATTTTTCCAATTCTTTTTCATAAGAGCAAAGAAAACTAAGCTACACTAAAGCAAACAGACTTTTAGATTTTTGTCTTCCTATTCCTGAGTTTTTTAGACAAACATCAGTAACAATTTTTTTATCTTGATGCATGGGGGAAAAAAAAAACATTAAAGACATTTGGGGAATCTGGGTGATGTATGCAGTGTAGCTCTTGTATTTTTCTTACAATATCTTTGTAAGTCTGAAATTATGTTAAAATAAGTAATTTTTTAAAAACAACTTTTACAAAGTCCTTAAAAAAAAAAAAAGGAACAGAATTTTAAAATGCAGAACTTTTTTTTTTCTTTGATAAAAATAACCCAGGAGGCCGGCCCTGATGGCGTGGTGAACTTGACCGCTGGATCTGCAAGGGCAGGCAGGACAGCTTTGCCGCCACTTGGGTGCTTCAGTCCAGGGTCTAAGGCAGCTCCCGACAGTCCTGGTTTCTCCGAACCCTTCTCTGCGACCTCGGTTAGGCATGTTTTCCAGGGCCCAGGTGAGGCGGGTTCTGTAGTGGGTGCCCTGAAAGCAGCGACTCAGCATCTACATGTTTCTGCCCTTCTTTTTTTGTCCTGGGAGGAACAATGGAGTGGATCATGATTAAAGTGCGCGTGGGCCAGAGAACTTCTATGATCTCTACCATAGAAAAGCCTCAGAAAGACAATACCAGAGAAGGCTGGAAGAAGCATCAGAGACTGAACTTCAGCAGTCAATAAAGTGAGTATGAAATTTTTCTAGTTTCAAAAAAAAAAAAAAAAGTCCATATGTGTATGGTGAGAGATGTTACTTAAGAAGAGATTGTCCTCAGAACGTATGTGGTTGAGGGAGGGTTGGGCTTCTGTTGAAGCATCTGCTGATTTAAGGATCCAGCAAGTGCCAGCAAAATGCCTCCAACAGAGGGCGCTGCAACATTATGCAGAATACATCACATCGTATGGGTTTAGGGTAACATTAGTTAAAGTAGATTCTAAAGTGTTAACAACTAGAACAGAGGCATTGAGAATCTTAGAGCTGAATAGTATCTACATCCCATTTTACAGCTGAGCAAACTGAGCCTCAAGGAGGAAAAACTACTTGCCCAAAGTCATAGCCACAAGTACCACAACTGTCTTGCAAATAACTATAGTGATCATTCATAGCTTCTTTTATGCAGGCACAATAGGTACTAAGTTATATAAGTACTTTATATGCATTACCTATTTAATTATACTTTTATTTCTTTTTTTCCAATTCTGAATCTGAGGCTCAGAGAAATCAATCACTTATGTCACTAATAAATATTCTGGCTGTGCTTATAGCTAATGTACATTCTGTCTTACAGTTTTGCTGGGGTACCTACACTTAAAGAATTGATCACCAAATAAAGAAGACAGAAGACAGTCATTAAAAGAGAAAGTTAGGCCGACTGGCATAGCTCAGTGGTTGTGTGTTGACCTATGAACCAAGAAGTCATGATTTGATCCCTGGTCCAGCACATGCCCCGGTTGTGGGCTCCATCCCCAGTGTATGGGGCGTGCAGGAGGTAGCCGATCAGTGATTCTCTCTCATCATTGATGTTTCTATCTTTCTCTCCCTCCCCCTTCCTCTATGAAATCAATAAAAAAAAATTTAAAAAAGAGAAATTTATCTCAGCATCTACTGGTGGATATATGCACATGAGAAACCAGAGATTCAGTGAAGGAAGATTGCTGAGACTAAAGAAAGCAGTAAAGGAAGGTGCCACTGAAATGCTGGAGCTTATGTGACCTGTGAAAATGGGGAGGTTTAGAGATTACAACGAGAAAGCAGAGAGCCCTGCCTACCTCCCTGACCCGGTCTCCTACCAGCTCTTCCTTGCCCAAGTTGCTTCAGCCATACAGGCCTTCTTTCCACCCTGAGGCCATGTGAAGCTTTGGGGCTACCTTAGAGCCTTTGCATTTGCTGTTCTTCTTCTTCTTCTTCTTTTTTTTTTTAATCTTTATGGTTGAAAGTATCACATATGTCTCCTTCCTCCCACTCCCCCCATCAACCTTGCTGTTCCTTTTGCCTGGATCACTCCCAGGCCTCCACATGGCTATCCCTTTCTCACTCAAGATCTTCCCTAAAAGTGACCCTACAGAGAGGTGTAACTGTGAGGCAGCCCACTGCTTTTCTGTCCCCGCACCCTGCTTTGTTTGTGCTGTTGTGTGTGCTACCGTGATCTTAGCACAACCGTGACGTTATATCTTCCTCACTATCTGAAATCATCTGGTTTGCTTGTTTATTGCCCATCTTTCCCCCTCTAGAATGTACATTTCATGAGGACAGAAACTTGTTTGTCACAGCAAACCCTACAGCTGTGAATGCCTGGCACATAGTAGGCATATGATACTTTTTGTTAAAATTTATTGTTGGGAGGGGGAGAGAAAGAGAAAGAGAGAGAGAGAGAGAGAGAGAGAGAGAGAGAGAGAGAGAGAGAGAGAGGGAGAATATCAATTTATTATAAAATATCAATTTATTGTTCCGCTTAGTTATGAATTCATTGGTTGATTCTAGTATATAACTTGATCGAAGATCAAACGCTCAAACTTGGCATATCAGGATGATGCTCTAACAAACTGAGCTAGCTAGCCAGGGCCATAGTTATTGGATAAAAGAATGGCTGAGGGAATGAGTTGAATTTATTGAAGCAGAGAATTCTGGTGCAATAGAGCAGGTCAGGAGGGGAGATAGATATATTTGAAAAGGTTATTAGGGCAAGAGTGAGAAGAGCCTCAAACGGTATGATTAACCCTCCCACTATGTTCTGTGGGTGGTAGTAGGCAGCCACTGAAGGTTTTGACTTCCTGAAAGAAAGGTTTGTTCACTTAGTTTCCAAGTAGTATGTGAATAGCTTGGGAGGGAAAGCTTGGCAATAGGAAATCAAGTTAGGAGACAAGTGGAAATGCAGCGAAATGGAGAGTGATTAAAAAAATGAAATAAATCACCTGCTTTGGCCACATATCAACTACTACCACAGCTCATCGGGTGGAACTTACCGTGTGCCATTGAGCGGCTCAGGGGCCCAGCAGGAGCGGCCCTGTGGAGTGAGTTCTGAGAGACCTGGAAATGGAATCGATGGACAGAGGTTTCAGCTCAGCCTGATTTTGCAATTATAGTTTGTAGGTAGAAACATGTGAGTAGCTAACCATCAGGTGAGTCACAGGATTGAAGAATTTAAGTCTTAGCCCCAGAAGGGACCCAGTCCACATCTTTTTACAGATTAGGAAAGGTGAGATTAGAGCAGGGCAGTGACTTGTCCTGGGCCCGGAGGCCGGAAGAGCTTCCTCTGTCTTCCAGAATCACTCATCTTTCCTGAGGTTTCTTTGCCTAGAAAATGCAGAGACACACAGTCTTCCACACAAGATCAAGTAAATATTGTATGAGGGCTTTGAGAACTGTGAAATGAGGGGCACATACGACATTTCATTATTATTATGATGATGATGATGTCATAGTGCCAGCTTGGCTTCAGCTCAGGCCTAGAGTCGTTCTTTCAACAAGCTTTTATTTAGTGCCTGCTCATACAGGGGCCTCTTCTGAACGCTGGAGACCTTGCACTGGACATCCCCATCTGCGCTGCGCTTACGTTCTGGTGAAGACTGTGTGTGTGTGTGTGTGTGTGTGTGTGTGTGTGCCCCCGCGCTCGCGCGTACGTGTTCAGTGGCAACAAGTGCTCTGGAGAAAAGTAAAGTAGACATTGGGGAGTTGCCAGAGGTGGAAGAGGGGCTGGAATTGTCAGAGTGGGCTGTCAAAGAGGGCTTCTCAGAGAAAGCGACCCGGGTTCTGAACGGCACCTGGCACTCAAAGCGGGCAGTTAAAATTTAAAAATTATTTTAGAGGGAAATACATTTGTTCTCAGGCAGCACAGCCTCGGGGGAAAGGCTGACTTTGCTAGGGTGTGCGGCGATGACTGTTTGACACTGTGGCCGGGAGTGTAGGCTGCAGAAATGAAACCTTTGTCATCAGCAATCTTAGGCCAACTTTCAGATGCAACTTGCTGCTTCCTTCTCGCAAACCAAACCCAAGCAAAAAACCTCAGGGTTTAGCAGAAATACTTTGCATAAGGATGTGTTCCCCACATTGTCTTTGAGTAGTTTGGGAAATGGGGCAGAACGTGATGTTGGTTGAGCCCTACTGTGTGCTGAGCTCAGTGCAAAGCTACTACAAACCCTCTCGCATTTTCATTTTATCCTCTGGGCAGCCCTACATGGGAGATTTAAAATATATATTTATTTCAGAGAGGAAGAGAAAGTGATAGAAACATCAACAATGAGAATCATTGATCGGCTGCCTCCGGTATGCCCCCTATTGGGGATTGAGCCCACAACTTTGACTGAGATTCAAATCGTGACCTCCTGGTTCATAGGTAGATGCTCAACTATAGCCACACCTTTTATATTATAGGTGAGGAAACTGAGGCTCGGAGTGCCCATGTGACTTGCCCAATCGTCGGCACAGCTGGGAAGTGACAGGCTAGAGATAGGAAGCCAGGTCAGCCTGGCCAAGATCCTTTGTGACATCACCGCCCCTCCTCCAAACTTAGGGTTAGGGTTAGCTCTGGAGGATTTGAAGGCAGCTACCAAAACTCTTCCTAGAGGGAAGCTGGAAATTATATTGGCCAACTCCTTCCTTTACAGATCAGATAAGTTAACTGTACAAGTGCCTGCCGACACCTGGTAGCGGGGTGTGTGTGTGTGTGTGTGTGTGTGCAATGGATATCTATTCCCCGTCTTTGCAGATTAGGAAACAGAGGTTTAGAGAGATGCCCAAGATACTTGCCTGAGGTTTCACAGCAGGTTAGCTGTAAACTCATACTCTCAGCAGCCCCAGGACATTCAGCTCTTTCACTCCCCTCTGAGCCATTTCAGATTCAGAGTCAAAGGCTGTGGAGTCAATGACAAAGAGAAACAGGAAGAGCTGGGGGGCCTACAGAGGGCTCAACGTCCAGTTCACAAGACCCGTGGGCAGGAGTGAGAAGAAAGTCTGGAAGACCCCCTCCCCTTAGCCCTGTTCCACACTCCTCCTAGGGAAGTGGGGAGGGAGATGCAAGAGCAATCCTTTTGGGTGGCTTCTATTCAGATTTATAGCCAAGCGGTATGTATTCAGCCCTCTGGGCACCGGGCACTCAGTCTCAGCCCTCCAGACCCTGGCAGGTTAGTGCAGGACAGGTATGCAAACAGACACTGGAACCTGCACCCTAAGTGCTACTGCGGGGCTCAGCACCAGGTGTGTGGGGCTCAGATACAAAGAGGTTGGGTGGTGCCTTTAAGGCCACTGGAGCTGGCGGGTGCTTCCTGTGATGTCTTCACAGGGTGATGTGTTTGGCAGAAATTCCCTGAAGATATCACCCTTGTGTTTCTCAGAGAGCAAGTTAGCTTTGGGGGCTTCTAATCCAGGGGAGTAGCGGGGGGTTATGGGTCCAATTACAGGGAGCAACCATGAGCCAGTGGGTGACGCTGAAGTCACTGCTGAGATTTGGCTCTGCATAGACATGCACCTGTGGTTACTTCGGATTTGCTTTTCCCAATGCTTTTCTTCAGGAAGCAGGCTGGTGATGGGCACGGAGGACTGATATGTGGGCTGGTTGTCTTCGTGCCACATTCACGGGGTGAACCTAAGTAGCAATAATAATGGCAACAGCAAATAGATAATGGGCTTCCGTACAGGGGCTGGTGTGTGTGTGTGTGTGTGTCCCTCCCGCTGAGTGCCTGGTCTGAGGGGATAAATTTGGCAGGGAGGGCTTATCAGGAGGAGGCATAACTCACACATACTCTTTCCAGTACCCAATCAGGTTACTTGATTGTTCACAGATGAGAAGGCAGAGGTTCAGGGAACTTTAAGGTTTCACAGCCAGTGAAGCTTAGAAGTCATGTCTGTCTAGGCTCCATTTCCCCACCTGTACATTGGGGGTGTGTGTGAAGGGGGGACTAATTTCTTCTTCTATTTTCATGAGAAAATGCCATGGGGTGGGAGGAGCAGGGGAAGGGAGGGATGCTGGCAATCTTCGTTTCCATGAGTAACTTTTGAAGCTGTCTCTCTTTGTTTGGGAAATTCACCGGGATGGACCTTTATATAAACAAGAGGCGAAGTTCTCGCCCATTGTCCTTGGTGAAGAGGGTGAGGTCACCCCAGTCTCCACACAGATGCAGACTGCAGTGAAAGTTCTTTTTAATGGTGTGAATGGGTGTCTTTTTTAAGGGAGCCTTGAGGAATTTGGGGAGAACTCATCTTCCTGGAGAGGGGCATGCCTTCCTGGGAGGTCACTAAGGATCTGATAATGGAGACCTGGAAGGTACGGTGGCCCTTGTGACTGCCCCATCTGAGTCATCAAGTCATTCATTCATTCATTCATTCACTCATTCCTGTGTGTCAGCAGCTTGGCTGGAGTTTGGGAATGCACTGGTTAGTTGCCTCCTGAACTTTGGGGAGTTAGAAGAGCAGCAAAGCAGCTCCCAAACAGGGCAGCTAAGATCAGAACTGACTGATGGACTGTGAAGCCCACCTTGGGTCTTGATGCCAAAATGGTGGGAGAATGGGAGGGGCAGGGTCACATTAATATATGCATATTTTTAAAAAAATCAGAATGGTCAAGTGGGTGATATAATTTGCAATTAGAGTCTGGAGTTAGGGAAACACAACACGTAAGGGATGTGTTTGGCTAGTAGCGATTGTCTTTTTAATTTAAATTTAAATGCCTTTAGGTGGGGATTACACTCACCCCTCCATAATAGCCTCATCTGATTCACACATTTACATATCTGCCATCTGCTCAGCCCCTGTGGCTAACAGAGTTTTCCACCCTAAAGGTGGAGTCCTCCAGCTTTGAGAATCTATTTATTCAAGTATTTATGAACCAAAGGCAGATTTGCAGAATTGTAGTGTGGTTTTTTAATTTTGAACCCTTCTCCGGTTCTCACTGTAATGGAATGAATAATCATGGTGATCTTTACTGATGATCTTTATTGATGATGATGGTAATTGGTGATAAATCATGTTAAATAAGCTGACATTCATTTCCATCCATTTAACAAATGTTTTTTTGAGAGCTGCTGTGTGTCAGCACTTTTCTAGGGCTAGAGAGTACAGCAGTGAGGAAAGCAGACAAAAATGGAACTTGAATTCTAGTAGGGGTGGTGGGGGAGATAGAAATAGAGAAGATTCCTGATTAAAATACATGGTCTATTAGATGATGATAAATAGTACTAGGGAGAAAAAGTGAGGAAGGGAATACGAAGTGTTGGGGAGGTTATGGAAATGAGGTGGCCGCTGAAGGCTTCCTTGAGAAAATGAAATTTAGTAAAGACCTGAATTAAGTTTGGGAGCTGGCCATCTGGGGCAGAAACATTCTAGGAAGAGAAAACGGCACATGCAAAGGCCCTGAGGTGGGACCAGGCCTGGCATGTTAGAGAAGCTCTATCAACATACCATACGAAGTTCCAAGCTCTTTCCCTCGGGTGAGGGAGAGATACTGCTCTTGTTCCAATTTACAGATGGGCAGACTGTGGCCAGAGGCTCCAAGGAACTTGCTCTGGGTTACATAGAGGCAGAGTCAGCCTTCTAACCCGGTCAGTCCCATGCCAGAGTTCCTGCACTAAACTGTGAAGCTACGTTACAGCAATGATGTCATTGGCCTGGGTAAACCCAGGTACCGAAGCTTTACACCTCCAGCTCTAAGCAGAGTTCCCAGCCCTGGAGGGAAACGGTGGGTGTGGCCTTAGGGGAGGGAGTGACTCAGGCCCTGCTGGCTTCCTGCTGAGTCACCGCTGGTGGGCCTTGAATGGAGGCAGAGTGGCACTTAGACTGCACCTCCTCACAGCCACAGGTCCCTGCCTTTTGGAGGAGAAGCCTGGTGACAGGTCTGAACTGCAACATGGTCAGCAGATGAATCCACCTGACTTTCCTAAGAGCTCCTTGTGAAATTGTGGGTGGGCTCCATTTCCTGGTGGGGGCCCCAGGGCCAGCCAGCAAGAGGGAACAGCCCCAGAGGTTGACTTTTTGCCCAACCTCACTCTGCACTCTCCAACATGTCCTGGACAGACACATTCTGTTCCTTGTCAGGCTGTCATCTCTAGTGAACTAGTCAAGAAGAGCAGTGTGCTTGGCATGCACCAACAAAGGAGAACAAGGAGCAGAGGGCAGCCAAACACATCCCTTTGGACCTCATGGTGCTCGCCCTCTTGATGTGTTCATTCACAAATGGGTAAGTACTGTAATGTGTATACTGAGTTCAGATTTCAAAACAGCGATCAATGGATAAAAACAACTAACATATATTGAGCACTTACTATGTGCCAGGTAGTGTTCTAAGCACTTAACATTAACATATATATATATGTATTTTATTGATTTCAGAGAGGAAGAGAGAGGGAGAGAGGGATATAGAAACATCGATGATGAGAGAGAATCAGTCGGTGGTCTCCTGCATGCCTCCCTACTGGGGATTGAGTCCACAACCCAGGCATGTGCCCTGACTGGGAATCGAACTGTGCCGTCCTAGTTCATAGGTTGATGCTCAACCACTGAGCCACACCGGCTGGGCCTTTTACCGTGTTTTATCACATTTTGATAACTCTCACAACATCTATGAATCAAAATATTTCCCTTTTTTTAAGGAAATGGAGACTCAGAGAGGTCAGAGCAAGACAAGGCCAGAAAGGACAGAGAGAGCAAAATCCGGGAGTCAGGAAAGTGCAGGCTGGATTAGGGAGCTGTGGGGAGCTGGAGCAATAGGAGGGAAGAGTTATAGTGAGAGATGAAGCTGGAGAGGACAGTGGTGCCAGGCTGGGAAGCTCATGGTGGTGGGAAACCACTGAAGATTTCTCAGTATGTCTCCCCTTGGGTTGGGGCTTTGTTGCTTTGGTTTAGAGCAGTGTTTCCCAAACTTCTCTCATGATGAGAATCACCTGGTGGAGTTGTTAAAACACAGATTCCTGAATCCCAACTAAGAAGTGCTAAACTAGAATTTTTGGGAACATATAGGTAAAATTGTATACTTAACTAGTGCTCTAAGACTTAACTAGTGCTCTAAGACAGATGTTATATACAGAGCACTAAGTTAGGTATGCAATTTTACCTATATGTTCTCAAAAATTCTAGTTTAGCACTTCTTAGTTGGGATTCAGGAATCTGTGTTTTAACAACTCCACCAGGTGATTCTCATCATGAGAGAAGTTTGGGAAACACTGGTTTAGAGTTACCTTGGAGCCTGAACAGTGGGGATTGAATAAAAACTGTGGGAGGGACTCAGACTCACCATGGTGAGAAGACCTCTCCCTGCTCCTTGCTCATTAAGAACCTCTGTATTTCTTGAACTTCTGCTCCAGAACATCCTTAGATAAGAACTGTGAGTTCCAGGAAATGTCCTGATTGGTGCTGTCACAGTTGTCTGGTCCTCTTCTTTCTGGTCACACCCACCTCCCCTGATTTACCTCTTCTCCTAGCTTTCATCTCCTTGCTTCCCAAGTCTAATATGTGCACTAGTTGTATCTTTGTCGCTAGCATTTCCACTTCTTTTCCTAACTTTTCCTCAATGTTCTTATGATGTGATCTGGTGAGATGGTTTTATAACACCTCCTGTGGTAACACCATTCATTACCTACCTAATCTAGTTTCTCTCCTTCCTAGAAGAAATCCCAGTTTTGTTCAGGGTGACCATGTGGCCACTCCTGGCAATGGATCATGGTTGTGATACACCTAAGCCAACAACAATCTTGTTTCCCATTTCCCCGTCCTCCTTTGTGGCTAGGGGTATTCCTGGGACCCCCTTTTTGTCAATGAGACCAAAGGGCAAGTTACTCTGGAACTTCTGAGAAAGCTGTGTGGTTTTTTCTTTTTTTTTTTCTTTCCCCCCAGAAGAGAACAGGCTTAGCTTCCTCCCCTGGCGAGCCCTTCTCCCTGCCCCCAACTTTAACAGTCATGATGGTTAGAGTTCTCTGCAGCTGGAGGGTGGTCAGCAGCCATCATTTGGAGAATGTCTGCCTTCTGAGAAGAGAGTGTGATCAAACACAGGGCAGGGAGAGAGAAAAAGAGGAAAGTTGAGGACTTATTTGAATGTTAGGACTCCTGCATGAAACCAGCACACACTTGAATTCCAAGTTATGTGATTGATACATGCCTTTCCTTTTTTCTTATGATTGTTTGAGATTGTTTCCATGGTTTGCAACCAAGGAGCTATTTTGATGGCTCCAGTCACACATTATCTACCTGCCAACTGCCAACCTCAGCACCCCCCTCCTCCATGCAGACACTCCCCTCCCTCTATATCCTGTTGGTCAAAAACTGGCCCAAGGGAATGAGGAAGGAGGAAACTCAGGGTGTCACCACATACCAAGACCACTTCAACTCCACAATGTCCTCAGAATGCCCTCGCAACAGCCTTGTTTGAGAAATACTGGGGTTAAGAAATGCAAGTCAAAGAAAAGCAAGTGTCGGGGAGGTGCAGGTGGGGGGAGCAGGGGTCTGTCTGATCTGGGAGGGGCCTTAGAGATTGTGCACTCATTTGTTCATAGAACACATGTTCTTAGCCATTTCTTCAAATTCTCAGTTGAGATATAATTGACATATAATCCTATGTTCATTTCCGTGTACAACACAGTTCAATATTCGTATGTAAGTATTGTGCAATGATCACCACCATACGTCTAGTTAACAGCCATCCCCTCACACAGTTACAATTTTTTTTCCCTTGGGATAAGCACTTTTAAGGCCTACTCTCTTAGCCACTTTCAAACATACAATACAGTATTATTAGCTATAGCCTCTGTGCTGTATAGTATATCCCATGACATAATATTTTATAAGTGGAAGTTTGTACCTTTTGACACTCCTCCAACTCATTTTTCCCCCTGCTTCCTGCCTCTGGCAACCACCAACATGTTCTCCACACAACACATTTTTGTTGAACACCTACTTTGTGCCAGATTCAGAAATGGTCCCCGCCTTCTCTGCGTAGGTGAGGAAACGTGAAGTACAGCATGGGCAAGATATAAAAGAAAGAAACGGATTGCCGAGTCCCCATCTTCCCAGGGTCTCAAAGATGAATGACTTTAAAATAAAACTGATGGAATCCGGATCGGCAGAGAAAGAGCCTTACTATGGGTGGGATTCGGATGTTGAAATGAGGTGTCACATTGGGTTTAGAATCTCCTTTTCTGGGAAGCCTTCAGGAATGAAGACCTGAACGCCTGATTCATTTCTAGTTGGCAGCTCCTCGGTATAAGGTGTAGAGCAAGGGCTCCTGAGTGAGCAGACTTCGGTTTGTATCCTGATGCCTTTCTTGAAACATGTGGGTTTAGACAAGCTGCTACACCTCTCTGAGTCTTGGTTTCCTTCGAGTTCTTGTGAACAGTGTAAGAAGACAGTGGTGATATGTAATACTTTTTCAGGATGTACTATATTCTGGTTCTGACCTAGGCTCTATACATGTATTAACTCACTTATTCCTCATAACAAATGAAGAAACCCCGGCATAAAAAGGTCAAGCACCTTGCTGGTCAGTTGCAGAGCCTGGCTTTGAACTCAGGAGTCTGAGCCCAGAGCCTCTGCTTATAACCAGTTCGTTTCCTGCTGCCATTACTGGTTAAATATAGATGACCCCCCATTTTAATCACTAGAGAGGATAGTGAAGTGGGCTCTGTGCCTGAGAGTCGCGGAAACATCCGGGGTTTTGTCACTCATTCACTGTGTGATCTGAGTTAGTATGAGCAAGTCATTCAACTTCTCTATTCTGTCTTGATTTCCTCATCTGAAAGTGGAACTGATAGCAATGTTCTCAGGGTTCTAATGAGAATGGAGTGAGCCGACACATACATGCTACCTTGGATGCTCAATAAACATGCTGACTCTTACCTTTCAGGTCTCCTCACTTCTTGGGGAGGTCTCCTCTCCCAATCTGAATCCTGTTCCTCCCAGTTCCTCACTCTCACAGCACCCCCTTGCCTTCCCACATAGCATGTAGGACAATCTGCAATCATATATGAGAGTACCCACTTCTCAGAGCTGTTACGATGACTCAGTGAGATGATGTGACTAATGCACAGAGCTTGGCACATACTTGGCTCCTGGAAAGTGCAAGTTGTTATATCATCGTTGTTTACACTGGGTTTCTTCCTCACCTGTTGATAACGGCACCGTATCCAAGACACCCATCATCGCATCCCACACCATTACTGATGTATTTCTAAAGGATAGGAAACCATGACACAAAGCGTCACTATCACTTAAAATTCTCTCTCTATGCATATTGGAAGAGCTCTTTGAAGTTTTATTGAGACGTTTAGCATCTCCCCAGCTGCTCTGCTTTCTTTTGTGTGCCTTTTTAGCACACAACTTTTCATTTTAGTATCAAATCAGCATGAAAGGCATTTTGAAGACATTTTGGGTGGTGATTAAACCCAACACCTGTGGTGCTAACACCTGCATGACCTTCGAGGAAAAGGATGACAAGATGGAGAGCTGTGACCACGTGTGCGCGCGCGCGTGTGCAGCTGATGGCAGCTACATCACGACTGTCGCCCGGCTGTCAGCAATTTGAGATGCCATCAACGCACAGCATTATCTCAGAGGTGTAAAAATATTAAAAACGTTATAAATTTTATGAAATACCATATTGAAATCTAAATGTTTTCCCCAACAGTTGCATAGTTCCTTATTTGGCTTTCCGAAAGCCACTGTGGCTTAAATCAAGCCAATTTAGGTTTTCCTTCTAAGCAACGGCTTCATCTTTGACATTGAGCGTTGTGTTGGTTAAAGCAATGCTAGCTGCTGTAAAAGATAAACCCCAACCCACATCAGTCAGCACTAGAAAGGTGTACTTCTTGCTCATGGCAAGTCCAAATCAGGCGTTCCTCATTGGTAGCAAGGGCTTTTCCCCACGTGGTCATTCAGGGACCAGATACATCGAGATTTTGCCAGTTTCAATAGGTCATGTCAAGGGTTGCCCTGGAGGTGGCTTGCACAACACACTTTTCATACACTCCATGGTCAAAGCTTGATCACATAGCCACCTCTAACAGCAAGGGAAGCTGGGAAATGTTCTCTGGCATGTCAACAGGAAGAAGAGGAACTGAATTTGGTAACTAGAGCTTGATAGGGAATCAAAGCACTGTGATGGGCATGTATATAAGTGAATATAAGTGAATTCATTTCATCCTCACAACACCCCAAAAATGGGTATTATCTTCATTTTATAGGTATTGGGGTGAAATGACTTGTCCAAGGCCATATTGCTCCATAGTCATGGAGCCAGATTTGAGGCCTTGCATGTCTATATCCTTCCAGTTACACCCGCTCGTCTCTTTGAATTATACAAGAAAGGTGAGGATAGAGAGAGAGAGAGAGACTATAGTCCTTCTTGTACAAGGCTAACTCACAAATAAGTATCCTTTGTTTTTCCCAAGGCCAGAGATTTCATGCGGAGTCAGTCACCTCTTAGCAGTGGGTGGAAGGGACCAGGCATTGACCACCCACACATAGCCTGGGTTATTCTTGGCTGGGTCTGGTTAGGATATATTCTCTTCTGGGTTCATGACAAGAGCAGTCATATTGACAGTGGAGTTATAGCTATAGATATAGTTATAAAGTAGATGAGATGTAGATATAGATATAGATATTAAAAGATTTAAAGACAGCCGAGACCAGTTTGGCTCAGTGGATAGATCATTGGCCTTCGGACTGAGGGGTCCCAGGTTCGATTCTGGTCACAAGAGCCAGTAGGGGGTGTGCAGGAGGCAGCTGGTCAATGTTTTTCTCTCGTTGATGTTTCTAGTTCTCTATCCCTCTCCCTTCCTCTTTGTAAAAAATCAATAAAACATATTTTAAATAAATAAATAAATAAAATAAAGTAAATAAATAAAATAAGATTCAATTATCATCTACACCTGGTGCTTGGTTATCTTTGTCTTTAAATCTTTTTTTTTTTTTTAAATATATTTTATTGATTTTTTACAGAGAGGAAGGGAGAGGGATAGAGAGTCAGAAACATCGATCAGCTGCCTCTTGTACATCCCCCACTGGGGATGTGCCCGCAACCAAGGTACATGCCCTTGATAAAAATTGAACCTGGGACCTTTCAGTCCGCAGGCCCGCTCTATCCACTGAGCCAAACTGGTTTCAGCTAAATCCTATTTAAAAAACCAGCATTAAAAACGATTTTGGGAAGAATCTATATATAAGAAAGCCTAAGCGACCATTAGACCGTTCAATCTTTAGGTATGACATGCACTGACCACCAGGGGCAGATGCTCAACACACAGGCATGGAAACATGGAACAGATGGATAAGTCTCAGAGGGAAGGGGGGAATGAGGAGGGTGGAAAGAGATTAAACAAAGACCTTATATGCATACTAGAGGCTTGGACCCTGGATGTCAGACTGCTAGTTTTGGCCTGGCCTGTGGGGATTAGGCCAAAACTAGCAGTCTGACATCCCCCGAGGGGTCCCAGATTGCAAGAGGGCACAGGCCAGGCTGAGTGATCCCACCTATGCATCAATCCATGCACCAAGCCTCCAGTTGTATATATTTGGCTATGGACAGAGTATTTGGTTATATAAAGAAATTGTTGTTAATTTTGTTGATTATGATAATGTTGAAGCTAAGTAGAATAATGTCTTTAAGTTTTAGAGATGTGTATTTAGGGATGAAATGTCATGATGTGTGTACTTTAAAACATATCAACAATAAAAATAGCGACAGAAAAATATGAAAAAAATGAGGCAAAATAACTTAAATATAGATAGTAAGCATGAGTATGTTCATTAATTTTTTTTTCTTGTGACATATATTGTTTGATGTAAGACGATAAGGCATATTTAGATGGGGCTTAAAAATGAATAGTGCTTTTCGCTGGTATTTTCTTATGTTTGTTTATTTGTTTGAGTGGTCAATTTTCTCTACCCCCAAACCCCCTTGACTATAACTCCATGAAAACTGGGACTTGCTAGTTTCAATTATTTCTAGCACCTGTATCCCACCTAGCACAGTACAATGTTGGGTTTTTTATTTCCCCCCCTGCTATACTCAATTGTCACTGAAGTTGTTGGCTCTCATCCATCTTTGCCACCCTTGTTTTGGTTCTCCCTGGTCCTGGCTGCATCTCTGGCTCTCCAGCTTGCCCCCTGCCACAGCCCTCCTGCCTCATCTCGGTCTATCCCTGGTCACAGGAAGCAGAAGGCTCTGGTGGCCACGTGCCCACCATGGCTTCAGCATGAGCTGCAGCCATCTCCCACTCTCCTCGGTGATTTGCTGCCATTGACTCCTGGAGGGCAGGGACCTGGCCTTACACATCTTGGTAGCTGCTGAAGCTCTGGGTGCTGCACACCATCGGTGATCCCTAACCATTTATTGGATGATCACTTGTATTCATCCCTCTCCTGGATACACTTATTTTATTTATTATTATTATTTTTTAGGATCCTCACATGAGGATTTGTTTATTGATTTTAGAGAGAGAGGAGGGGAGAGAGAGAAAAACATTGATGTGAGAGAGAAACACTGTTCGGTGGCCTCCCATATGTGCCCTGACTGGGATCGAACCTGCAACCTTTTGGTGTTTGGGATGACGCTCCAATCAATTGAGCCACCCTGCCAGGGTGACTCACTTCGCTCTTTATGGAAGAGAAATATTTTCATGTATTAATTTGTTCTCTCCCATTATTTGTATTTATACAAGTCACACATAGTCATTGTAGACAAATTAGAAAGTGGAAAGAAACTAAAAGAGAAAGGCTGAGAATGATCTGAAATCTCACCTCCCACAGTTATCATTTGGTGCATTATTAACTTCTGTCATGCATGTATTAAAATGTTTTTCTCTATGTAAAATGAGATTATTTTCGTCTTGCTTCCCCCCCAATGAAATATTGAGCATGTTGTTCCAAAGCAACAATAGAAACCTATGCTGTCACTTTCTAACTATTTATTTATTTAGTTTCTCTTTGTTTATTTCTATCTTTATTTATAATTAAAATGCCATCATTTTAATTATCTTTATTCTCCTATAAGGCTACATCATCAGGTATGTAACGAGTCCACCCATTTAGGTTGTTTCTAATTTGGTGGTGTAGTGATCATCCTTGCATATATCTCTCTCTCTTTATTCACATGTTATTTGTCCAGCCATTCATTCAGCAGTTTTTTTTTTAAGTAAGTCCCTTCTATATGTCATGCTTTTTTTTTTATAGGCTGTGGAGAAACAGTAACGGTGGATTTTCTGGGATAAATATGCCTTTATTATTGTTGTTGTTGTTATTATTGAAGACTTTTAATATATATTGCCAAACTGCCTCCAAAGAGCCTGGATTGGTTTCCATTCCCACCGACACCGTGTGTGTCTCATGTTCCATCCCACCATTGTCTTTAGGAGCCAGTTCCCAAGCCTCTGCAGGGAGGCATCCTGCAGTGTGTCCGCTTCCGTTCCACTCTCCCCTCCTTTGGGCGTTTGCGTGGCCACACCCCTGCCTCTGAGTAGCAGCTCTGGCTTCCAGCTGCCTAGCTCTGGCTGCCTGGCCCCAGCTTCCTGCCTGCCTCTGGGCAGGCCTTGGATGTGGAGGTTCCCTTCAGATATTCCCTCCACCTGTGCTGGCCCCATGCAGTGCTCCCCACAGAGTCAGCCACCACTCAAACAGAGGGCAAGGAGCAGGCAGGAGCCTGGGGCTCCCCGGGAAGGCAGGTTTTAGCCTTCCTTTGCTTCTTAGTCTAATTTCATCAATACTCTCAGACCTTGGCCAAAATCCTTCCAGGGCAGCAGGGATGTCCATTGGCTTCCAAGGTTGAGTGCAGAGTGAGCAGTCATGTATTTGGATGTGACCCTGGAAACCGAGGGATCAGTGGTTCTATGGAATGAGCATTCTGTTCTGAGAGTCCAGACGGGGACTCAGTCCTGACTCTGCATGTCCTGTGTGACTGTAGTAGACAACCTTTGGGAGTATCTACATCCCCCTGTCTGTGCCTCTGCTCCCAATGCTGGTGGCCATTTTTATATGATTGATTAGACTAGGGTGGACATGGGATCCAAGCTGAGCCAATCAGATTCCTTATGGGGATTGGGATTTCAAATGCACTAGGATTCACTATCAAAACCTGAAACAGAGGTGAGGAAACTGGGAAGAAGTACAAGCAATGCAGAGAAGGGCAGCCCATAGGAGAGAAGCAGAGACAGGTGTGCAGACACACTGACCTGGGCCCTTGGTGGCTTTTCCAGTCTTGGTTGCCAGGCCTAGCAGAGGCCATGTGCGTGCCTGCCTTGGGGGTCTGCCAGACACCTTAGTGGTCTCACAATCAAGCTCTCCTTTTTGCTTAACTTGTCTGGTAACCTGCAAACAAGCAAGCACAGGTATTAGCTCAGATGGTAAACGTTGTTAAACGTCCATCTTTCTGAGCCTCCAATTCCCCATCTGTGAGATGGGAATATGAACAGGGCTCGCATCCCAGGATTGCTGAGAGGGCCAAGGGTGTTAATGTGTGTAGGGCTGTGGGCTGGTGCCTGTCCTGATTCATCAGAGCCCGGGCCTACCGGGGGAAACTATTTTGAGTCTTGTTCCTGACTGTATGTGAAAGGACTCTGTAAACTTTACAATGTCAGAATCGCTTCTTGGTCTTCTGGCTAAGATCAAGTGTAAAAAGGTAGAACACCTCCTATCCAGTCCCCATTTGACTTTTCCTATAAACGTCTCCATGGCTTTATACAGCCCTTGTCTTCCTCTGGACCTTCAGTTATTGATCATTAAAATCAAGGGTTGAATGCACGACCGCTAAACCCCCTTTCAGCTCTGAGAATGGGTTACATTGTCTGGCTGACATCTGCTGTGGCCATGTGTGCAGAGAACACACCTGCTTCCTCAGGTTGGTGCTGAAGGCCAGGGGACCCGGAGCCATGGATCCTCCCAGGAACATGGGAAGTTGAGTTAGGGAGTGGGGCAGGATCCTTCACTGTTCTGCCCTGTGTGGGTTAACTCTCTGCATTGTGAATGTCGCACCTCAGGCACAACGAGTCTCCAGGTTGTCAATGTGTCAGAAGGGATCAGAGCAAGGAAAACGGAGGGAAAAGGAGCTTTGCCAGAAAAGCTGAGACCTTGAGGACACCTGCTGTAGGACACCTTGAGGACACCTTGAGGACACCTACACCGGGATCACAGCTGGCCTACAACTCTGGGTTTCTCTGCTTAGGATGATGGCCAAGTCAGAAACTGGCCGAGCCCAGCCCAGCCCAGCCCAGCCCAACTTGCTGTCCAAGGGCCCAGAGGCTCGACGCAAATATGCTTCATGTTCTGTATGGCTTTGGTTACTAGTAAATCAAGCACGTTGATATTTCTTAACAGCTCAGAAATGAATTACAGTCAATGGAGAAGGGTGGAGGCCCAGAATGACGGATATTTTATTTTCTTTCCTGCCCATCACTCAGAGGAGAGGGAGAAGAGTCCAGTAGATCACAGGACAGAAACCTTATTGCTAACTTTATTGTGTGACCCATTCGCAAATCACTTAACCTCACTGCACCTCAGTTTCTTCATCGGTGTCATGAGCAGGCTGGTCTGGGCGGCCTCCATGGTTCGTTGTCATGGATCACATTCTACAATTTCCTGAATTTGAGAATGACAAACTTGGAGAAGAGCAGTGGCATTTTTCATCAGAGTGGATGCAAGGCTCAGAAAAAAACACCCGATGAAAATGTCCATGAGAGGAAATGACAGCAACAGATGAATAAGAATCGAGGGAGGAGAGCAATTTGTGTCTTGACATTGTGCATTTACTGTGTACATGTAAGAACTCCAGGAGTCTCTGTGTCATGCTGTCCTTGGCAAAAGGCTAAAGAACCGTGTGGGAGACGCTCAGGGTGGGCAAGGAATTCTGCAGAAGGACCCGCTTAGGGTGCCTCCCTGGAAGCCATCACGTAGTGGTTAACTCCAGGCAGATCTGTGTCTACCTCCTGGTTCCGCCTCCGCTGTGTCTTTGTGCAAGTTCCTAAAACTGTGTGCTCTGCAGTTCCCTTAACTATAAATTGGGGGTCAGAACAGGGCCCCCGGTAAGGGCTGTGGTCAGGATGAAGGGAGATCAACTGTTTAAAGTGGTTTGCACAGAGCCTGGGGCGGAGCCTGGGACAGAGGTGCCAATAATGGTAATAGGTATTCAGGTCTTTACCACCTCCCTATCTTAGATTAGAGTTTCTAAGAAAGTGAAAGGAGATTCTTAGGTATTCTGCTTCTATGTGAGAGTCTAGGCCTTTTAAAATCCATTGTGCTTTATAGGAAAAAAAAAAAAATCCCAGACTTAGTGTGAACCTGAGAGGATTTTCTCAGTGTGGTTGGAGGAAGCTAACTGCACCTGTGCTGCTGAGTGCAGATTCCTGGGCTCTCATTCCAATGCGAAACAGAACTCTGAGCTGGTGGCTCAGGAATAAGCATGTTAACCAAATCCACCAACAAAGGCTGAGAACTGGGCTCTTAAGCAGTTTGCTGCCCTGCTACTGAATAGATCAGGCCAGCTGTCTCAAACTTGAATGTCTATAGAAATCTACTGGGGAGTTTGATAAAATGCAGAGTCTGATTTAATGCAGAGAAGTAGATTTAGTAGTATATCTATCCTATCTAATAAAGAGGGAATATGCTAATTGACTGCCCTGCCCTAAAAGATGGCGGAGCCCACAGTCACAAGATGGGGGCACCCAGTCCCCTCAGTCCCGCCAGGCCTTGCTACACCCTTGTCTCTGGGGTCCCCTAGTCCCTTTAGCTCCCCAACTTCCCAGGGCCAGCCCAAGGCACAGGCAAGTCTCGGATGGCAGCTGCCCAGCCACCTAGGGCCGCAAGAGTCTCAGGTAACCAGGGCTGGCCGAGGATTGTGCTGCTGGCAGTGGCAGCAGCAGAGGTGTGATGGGGCATCGCCTTCCCCTGATTGCCGAGTCACCTCTCACCCCTGAGAGCTCCTGGATTGTGAGAGGGCTGAGGGATCCTCCCTCCAGTGCATAAATTTTCATGCACCGGGCCCCTAGTGAAACATCGATCAGCTGCCTCCTGCACTCCTCCTATTGGGGATGTGCCCACAATCAAGGTACATGCCCTTGACTGGAATCGAGCCTGGGACCTTGCAGTCTGCAGACCGATGCTCTATTCACTGAGCCAAACTGGTTAGGGCAGATCACACTTTTAATAGCAGGATTTTAGAGGCTGTATCATTGTGCTGGTCATGAGCGCTGTTCACCAGGCATTTCTAGCTGTGCTTTCTGGGCACATGGTAGGATTGTCCTTCCTGGCCCCTCGTAGTTGGGTGGGGCCATATGACTAGTTCTGGCTAATGATCTGTGAGTGAGGGAGGCTAGTGTCCCTTCCAGGACAGAGCATTTAATTTATGGTTCAAGACTCTCCAAAGCTCTTTTTCCCTTTGCCACAGCAAGTGGCAAAGTTTCAGCGAATGTCTGCTCCAGCAGATGGCTCCCGAGGCGAGGCTGATGTGAAGCCCAGCCCTCAGGGGATCTGTGGGGACATGGAGTGAGAACAACACATACAGGTTTGTTCTTTTCAGTCATTGAGATCGGGGGAGATGTTTTTTGCTGCAGCATAAGCTAGCTCATCCTGACTGATACACTAATCTAACCTCCATTTTGCAAAGGAAGAAACTAAGCCCTAGAGGACTGATTGACTGGTCAGTGCCCAGATACCTGGGTAATACAGTCTTAGGGCTCTGACTCCCAATCTCCTTCTAATTTCTGTCAATCACTAAGCTTCTACCACATGGGGCTCCTGGAATACATGCCAGGCACTTTGCATGTGTCATTTCCTGTCATCTTCATGGCAATGAATTACCATCCCATTCCTTATGTGAGGAACTGAAGGCCAAAACTGTGTAGCAAGTATATACGATTTGAACCTATGATCATCTGATCCAAAGCACATATTCTTCTCATTATACCACCCTACTTCTAATCTGTCAAAAAATTATTTTAGTAACATCTTTTATTACATGATGTTTACTTTATTCCAGGCAGTACTATCAGTTAAATACTTTAACTATTTTTAAGTACTTATACTAGTAATAATCCCATGAGGTAGATGTTATCATCAAGAATGTCCTCATTTTTAGATAAGGATATTGGGACACAGAAAACCTAAGTAACTTGTCCAGGATCACAAAGCTAATAAACGGCAGGACTAGAATTTGAACCCAGGCAGCTGATTCCAGAGTCCATACTCATACACACTACAGTTTATTGCTATGTCAATCAAATGTGACATATATGTTCACATGCCAGTTATATACATAATGTAACTAGATTGCTGTACATGATTTTTTTTTTTCTTATTTAGATTGCAGGGTATTGTCTTCCCTACTGGCAAGATTCCACTACATAGTTGTTAACAAGTTGATTTCTCACCCTAATTTCTTACCCTAACCCTGACCCAGGTGTTCTATACACCCAGCACAGTGTGATTAAGACGTTTTTTAACCTGCGGGGGAAAATCACACACAATTCTTTTCAAACCTGAACAAAATTAAATTTATCGTTAACAAGCCTGTAAGGACCCAGCTGCCAAGAAGCCCTGGGACCGTGGGCCTCCTGCTCACTCTCCCTCTTGTCTTTATACCTTGCAGCTCTTTCTTTGTTTGAGGTGACATTTCTGCTTGACGGCCTCCTGCCCCTGCCTGCCACTTCTGGTCTTTGTGCAGAAGTTGTTCTCAAGCCCTGGACAAAAGTCCCCTTGTCCCTGAGGTCTCCCATCAACCCCCGCCCCCCGCCCCCCCTGGCTGTGTTTCCAGGTGCCCTAAGACTGTGGGGCCTGGGTCTGTCTTGCCAGAATGTGGAGGTTCTGGGCTCACGGGAAGCTTCACGGCTGTGAGTAAAGAGGGCAGTGGGCTCACCCCTGTGGCTGCCTAGGACTTCAGAGAGGGTGGGACTTGGGAGGGCAGTGGCTCTGTGCCTGTTCTCCAGACCCCGCACTGGCTACAAGAGGCTTCCATGCCCACACTGACAATCTGCCACTTGCAACTGCTTCTTTTGGAGGGAAACCCTGTTTTCAGTCTTGACACACGCACACAAATTAGGAAAAGGCTAATGTTGCAAGCGCTTGAAGAAACAGAATAGGCATTGCCAAGGCACTCCCTGGCTCTCTGCACGGGCAGGTGATTAAGGCTCTGTGTGGGGAGGAACTGAGGTCTGGTGGACAAACATGGAGTTCTAACCACAGCTCAGTTATTAGTCCACAGGAGACATCCTGTTACTATTATAAAGATGAAGTGCTACTTTTTCTTTCTTTCTTTCTTTCTTTTTTTTTTAGAAAGAACTTTCTAAGTCTTCCTTCCCATTCTGATTCAGTGCAAGTCTGTGAAGCAGGAAGGTCTTGGGGCAGCCATGCCTGTGACATTAGCTAATCAGACTCCCAAGAAACATTCCATTCCGCTTAGGAGGACTCTGGAGAATGGCTTGCCCTTGTGGTGGCTTCTAAAATAAACGGAGGGTTGCCAGGCTGAATGGACTCCCTGCGGGGCTGGTGACCTGGTTCCAGGCTGGTGCCCGGCAGGCCTGCCTCCTGGTGGGATGGTGGACACGCCATTCAACATGGCTGCCTGCCTGTTCCCTGTTCTTGGGGAATGAAGTAGAAAGTCTTGTGTCCTCTGTCCCTTCCCATTTTATTTTTTTTCCATTTTTTATTAAGGTATTATATGTATACATATCTTACCATTGCCCCCACCCCCCACTCCCATACATGCCCTCCCTCCCCAGAGTTTTGCATCCATTGGTTATGCTTATATGCATGCATACAAGTCTTTCGGTTGATTTCTTATCTCCCCCACCTATCCCTAACCTTCCCGCTGTAATTTGACAGTCTTTTTGTTGCTTTACTGCCTCTATATCTATCTTTTTGTTCATCAGTTTATAATGTTCTTTATTAGCCACAAATGAGTGAGATCATGTGCTGTTTTTCTTTCATTGACTGGCTTATTTCACTCAGCATGATGTTCTCCAATTCCATCCAGGTTGCTGCAAATGATAAGAATTACTTCTTTTTTATGGCAGCGTAGTATTCCATTGTGTAGATGTACCATAGTTTTTTGATCCAGTCATCTGCTGATGGGCACCTAGTCTGTTTCCAAATCCTAGCTATTGTAAATTGTGCTGCTATGAACATAGGGGTGCAGATATCCTTTCTGATTGGTGTTTCTAGTTTCTCGGGATATATTCCTAGGAGTGGGATTACTGGGTCAAATGGGAGTTCCATTTTCAGTTTTTTGAGGAAACTCCACACTGTTCTCCACAGTGGTTGTACCAGCCTTCCCATTTTAGAATTGAGAAAAAGGAGGCTCAGGGAGTAATAATAAAAGTAATAACAACAGCCAACACATCGAGCACTTTACAGTAACTTATTTATAAATGTCAAAGATCGGGACACCAGGACATAATTGCAAGAAAGACAGGGTTCCATCCCTGGTTTTGCCTGTGTAAGTAACTAAACGTCTCTGAGGCTTAGTTTCCTTGTTTGTCAAATATTGATAATGATACCTGTTCTACAGGCTTGTCCTAAGGAGTAGAAATAATGTCAAGTAACTAGAGCAGTGCCTGGCACCTAGTAGGTACCTGATCACTGGTCTTTATTTCTACCGGGAACACAATGCAGGCCAACGATGGGATGAACAGTGCTTTCCAATCCTGCTTGACAGCAAGAGTGACGCAAGGCGCTGCTTAAAAATACGCATCCCCAGGCCGCGTCCTCTACAGTCCATAGAAAACAATGAGAATCTGTATCCTAACAAGCCACTGGGCAATGCCTACCAGGCCCTTTTGGAACACATCCAGGAGCCCCTGATCCAACCTCTGGGGCCAGCTCCTTTGTTCCCTCTGCACCTGGCTCCATAGTCAGCAGAGCTGTCACTTTTGCTGGAAGGTGGACATGATGAAAAGGTCAAATATCGTCATATTCTCAGAGAGAATGAGCCCTGAATTTTGCACAGTAGATTGATCCCTGAAAAGTGGTTTGTAAATTGGATTTGGGAGGTGTGTGTGTGTGTGTGTGTGTGTGTGTGTGTGTGTGAGAGAGAGAGAGAGAGAGAGAGAGAGAGAGAGAGAAGAGAGAGAGAAAATGAATAGGCATATATTTAATTCCACAGTTTGCAATTCAAAGGAATGCTTTCAGTTCAACTAAATTAATATTGTTTGGATGACTTATGTGCTGGGCACGCAGTGATAAAATAAGGCACTCTTTAAGACTTACTTAGAGTCCCATGAGGAAGATGGTTAAATAAACAGGCAATTACAACGCTGTGGCTAGATAAGGTTCACACAGGGAGACAGGACACTATGAAGGGATGCACATCCAACTTGGCTTTGTGGTAGCTAAGAAGTTCCAGGAGAAGTAACATCTGAGGAAGAGACTTGTAAATTGGAATAAAGTCGCTCTCTCTCTCTCTCTCTCTCTCTCTCTCTCTCTCTCTCTCTCTCTGCAAAGTAAGAGGCTAAAATTTTCTACTTTATCCTTGCAAAAAGTGAAATTTCACATCATGATACCCCTGGACGCACTTACAGAAGCAAGCAGCAGCACACATTTTGCCTGCCTTCAAGTGACATTCGTTAATGTCACTCTGTGAGGTGTGGTAGGGGGAGAAAAACCCAATCCCTGCCCTCAGGTAGTTTACACCACGCCCCCTCCGGATTCATGTCTGCTGTCCCCTGTGCGATCCGTTTGTGACGGAACAGGTAGTTTACCATTCCGGTTTTAACGCCTGTTACTGAAAAGGCTGTGTGTTCTATGTCATCACCACGTGGTGGGGAAATCCGGTTCCATCCAACACTGCCGCGCAGGCATCCGTTTCACCCAGGAGAAAGCCAAGAGAAGACGACCAGGGTTCACAGAGCCGTTTGCCATGAAGCTGTGGAGGCCTGGATGGCTCCGAAGGGCCTGTGCATATCGGGGCAGCCCGCAGGCCTGGCATCTTTCCTTCCCTCTGGGCAGCGTGAACACAACCGCCTTTCAAACCATCTGTCTCTGCCCGAGAAGGGGAGGAGGCAGGGAGAAACATGATTCCTGGTGAATTATGATGACATCATGTTTAAACAAAAGAGGGCAGTCAACAGGTGAGGTCCCTTTACCTTCTCTGCATGACTGGTAGGAGCTATTTAGTTCCTTTTAGTGGAGGTGTGTTCCCGTCTTCCAGATGGGGAACCCCGAGGTACGGGGGGGACCTGGGGGCAGTGTTAGTCACCTGGCGGTTTATATCATGCTGCACATAGCATCTCTATCCAGACTAGTTATTGAAGCTTTCAAAATCTCCCCCCAGCTGAAACCGGTTTGATAGAGCGTCAGCCTGTGGACTGAAAGGTCCCAGGTTCGATTCTGGTCAAGGGCACGTACCTAGTAGTGGGTATGCAGGAGGCAGCTGACCAATGTTTCTAACTCTCTATCTCACTCCCTTCCTCTCTGTAAGAAATCGGAGATATATATATATATATATATATATATATATATATATATATATATATATATTTATTTATTTCAAAAAACCCAAAATCTCCCCCAATACTAACCCCTCACTCTTCCATGCCCTGCTTCTCTGAAGGCCAAGCCTAAACCACCCACCTTCTGTTCCTTTGCCATGTTGCTCCTACTTCCTGAGACATTCGCCCCCCTATCTGCCTGGTGAAATTCAACCCATCCTTCAAAGCCCAGCTCAGGTGTCACCTCTCCCCCCGGGTTGGAACTCATTCCTCCCTCCCCGGCACTCCTCGGTCTGGCTCTTTCTCTCGTTACTGGCTTAGCTTTCCCCATCCTCAGTTTCCTCCTCTGAGCCTGGGCACAGTAGTAATATCCGTAGTGATCTTTAACCTCTTCAGGAACCTGAACTTCTTTGATGATGTGATGAAAGCTGCCAGACGAGCTAATGTGTGTGGAGGCCCGCTCTGTGTCAGGCCCAACGTTTATGACTTGGCCCCTTTCTAGCTCACGTAACCACCAGTCAAGTCTCTCTCACCAGGTACTGCTGTTGTCTTGATCTCACAGATGAGGAAAGGAGGCCCAGAGAGGCGAGATGCCTGTCCCCAGGCCACACAGCTGACATACCAGCCCAGCCAGTGCTGGGGACCCAATGATACCAGAATCAGAACCGGTAAGCAGAAAAATTTCCCCGGGGTCTTGTGTCACAGAATCGAAGAATCAAGCTGCGGGTCAGAGGCTTTCAAACGAGGCAGGAATTTATTGCAAACAAACACAGGCTCCCCGCTCAGGAGGGAGATCCAAATGGGTTGCCCTCAAAGCATTCTGCTCTTCCCCCTTATATCGGCTAAAGGCCTGCTCTTTGTCTATCTGTGCCGGTATCCTCATTCCAAAATTTTTCTGCTCTCCATCCTGTTTTCTTCAAAAACACTTTATTTATTTATTTATTTATTTATTTATTTATTTATTTTTGCTGAAACCGATTTGGCTCAGTGGATGGAGCATCAGTCTGCGGACTGCAGTGTCCCAGGTTCGATTCCAGTCAAGGGCATATACATTGGTTGTGGGTACAACCCCGGTGGGGGGTGTGCAGGAGGCAGCTGGTCAATGTTTCTCTCTCACCGATATTTCTAGCTCTCTATCCCTCTTCCTTCCTTTCTGTAAGAAATCAATAAAATATATTTAAAAAAACAAACAAACACCCCCCCCCCCAAAAAAAAAAAACCAAAGTTTTTTTGTTTGTTTCATCTAGCTCCACGATTTCTCCTTCTTCTACCCCTCACCCTATCTACCTAATTCTGCTTTAACTCCTTTCATTCCCCCTCTGATTAGGAAATTTCAACTGCTATTGGGAACAGAGGCAAGGACCACTCTGGCTACTTCCTGCTGAGTGGAGGCGTTGTTTGGAAGCAGCAGTCAGGGCTGCATTGGAGGTGGGCGATCTAGGGGTCCATGGAAAAAGGAACTGGCGGCCTCCATCTGTGGTTCCATTTGCAGGACCATGTGCAGCTTTATAGCCCCAGGAAGAAACAAAACGTATCAGGAGGTTTCATAAGCAAGGGCCAAAGATGAGTGCCAGTATGAGCATGAAGAGGGTTCCTGGATCAGAAAACTATGGTACATCTACACAATGGAATACTACGCTGCCATAAAAACGAAGGAATTCTTATCATTTGCGGCAACCTGGATGGAATTGGAAAACATCATGCTGAGTGAAATAAGCCAGTCAATGAAAGAAAAACACCACATGATCTCACTCATTTGTGGCTAATAAAGAACATTATAAGCTGATGTACAAAAAGATAGATACAGAGGCAGTAAAGCATCAAACAGACCGTCAAATTACAGCGGGAAGGTGAGGGAGAGGTGAGGGAGATAAGAGATCAACCGAAGGACTTGCATGCACGCATATAAGCATAACCAATGGACGCAAAACACTGGGGGGTGAGGGCATGTATGGGAGTGGAGTGGGGGGACAATGGTAAGATATGTACCTTTATTAAGATATGCACCTTAATAAAAAAAAAATGGGGGGGGGGGAATAGGGCTTCTGCTAGAGGTAAAAGCCAGGAGACCCAGTTAAGATTCTGTAGCCAGGCGCCCCAAGATTCTGAAAGCTGTTGTTGGACTTTTGAGGCTTTATCAATGAAATGTGTAGCTCCACCCCTTACTGTGCAGACTGATTGGTGTAAAAACAGCATTCTTCCTCTAGGAATAGGCATAGCCGTCCCCTCAATCCCCACATTCTGGGCTGTGAGGGGGTCAAGTCCTCTCCAATTTTGGAGGGTAACTGCTGCCAGTGAGTCTGTTTGATCCTGCCAATTTCCTCTAAGAGTAGGTTGGTGGGATGCGTTCTTGAGTCTCTCCAAAAAGGGCTGAAGGGTTCTCACCAGCCCCTTGTGTAATAGTGGCCATCTCAGAGTAATTAACGGGTCTGGTTTGACTATACTGAAGGCCCTCGATCATGCAAACTGGGCAATGTCTTATTTTCCACATCTCCCGGTCAGTGTCCCGATTAGGGCCCTTTGGGGGAACTGCCTCTTCTCCTGTTAAACAATGATTTCTACGCTCCTCTGGATCAGGGTACCTGGGGGCCACAGTAAGGTAAACCTGATCTCCAAATTCCCTGGCTTTTTGTAATCCATTCTTCTTTTCAGAGGGGGACAGAGCCTGTCCCAAGAGTACCATGAGATCTCTGTAAGGCAATTCAAACATCTGGGTGAGACTCTGGAAGACGCCTATCTATTTACTGGGATCATCTGAAAACTTCCCCATGCTTCTCTGCATCTGCTTCACCTTTTGTGAAGAGAAGGGGAACATCTATTGGCTACCTCCCATACTCTCTCCAAACAAAGATCAAACCCACAACCTAGATATGTACCCTGTCTGGGATTCAAACCCACAAGCTTTTTGGTGTACGGGATGACGCTCCAACCCACTGAGCCACCTGGCCAGGGCAACCCCTTATCTCTTTTAGATGAGGATACTGAGGCCTAGAGAAGACTGTGATCAGGCTGAGGTCACTTGGCAAGACTGTAGAGATGTTGAGACTGGAACCTGTGTCGCCTGACCATGCCTCGCATTTTCATGACGCTTTGAGTGTACGTACGTGCCATATTTTCACTTTATCTTACTTTTAACTGTACGTACTGTCCTTCCTCGTTGTGCATATTCCTGAAACTTTGAATGTCAACTGAATTGCTCAACATCAACTCGTGTTTGACGTTGGAAGTCATAGTTGAGATTTCTGAAGCCTTGTGCCTTTAGGAAGTGTGGATGAAAGTATCTGACTGCCTCCCTAATACTACTGGGTGGATTTATAGTGGTTTGGATAACACACGATGGATAACACACGTACATGTCCTGCCTGCCTGTTCCACGAGGGGGTAGATGCCCCGTGGCTGGGTTGGATCTGGGCCCAGCCTTGGGAGAGGCCTCCTCTTTCTGAAAGACCTCCTGTTGGGGGGGTCTCACCAGGAGGCCCAGGGTAAGGAGGGCACGAGGGCTCCCAAGGAGAAGTGGGGGGGCCTCTCCTGCTCCTCCTCCTTTCCCTGCGGCCTCTGGGTGACCATGACCAGGAGGGAAGGGTTTATTTTACGGTCCCTGCACAAATTTGGTTTCTCTCGGAGGGCGAATAAGGTCTGAACATAAGAAACTTCAGACCACTTCCCTTCCCTCCTACAGAGGGAAGTGGCATTGAAACTGAGCCTCCCTCCCTGGGGCCTACTTTCCTCATCTGCCCATTTACATCGGGGCCACACCTGGTGCTGAAAAAAATCAGGCGTTTCTCCTCCTCCTCCTCCTCCTCCCCCTCCCCCTCCTCCTCCTCCTCCTCCTCCTCCTCCTCCTCCTCCTTCTTCTTCTTCAAATATATTTTATGGATTTTTTACAGAGAGGAAGGGAGAAGGAGAGAGAGTTAGGAACAGCGATGAGAGAGAAACATCAATCAGCTGCCTCCTGCACACCCCCTACTGGGGATGTGCACGCAGCCAATGTACATGCCCTTGACCGGAATCGAACCTGGGACTCTTGAGTCCATAGGCCAACGCTCTATCCACTGAACCAAACCGGTTAGGGCAAGGTGTTTCTTCTTCAGTTTGGGGGGGTCAATGGAACCCCAATGGTTTAAGATGCAGCCCAAAGGGCTGTCTGCACTAGGTTTGGAAGATGTGCTTCCCATCAGCAAGAAAATCAGACGGAAAGGTGTCCAACATCCTCTGTGACCTTTCTCTTTGCGATCAGGGGTGTCCGCCTTCTAGTCAAAGAGCGCAGGGACACTACTCCCCTTCCCTGCTTCCCGGAGCGGTGGCATGTCTCTGCACATGACTGCAAAAGAGGGTCTGTCAGACTGCTCATGCTTACTGATGAGACTTCGGGACGCTGGGCCAGGAGCCAGGCGCCCCTTCCTCCTCTCTTTCGGGAAGCTGGGATACCCCTGTTTGTTCAAACTTGTTCGTGTGCGCCCACTAACAGAACTGACCCACCGGACTGTGCGCACTGTCAGCATGGTCCTATCTGATGGTTCGCAAGAGTGGAATTCCATGTCTTAGACAGCGTAGCTGAGGCATGACGACTGGAACTGGCACTTTACCTGGAAAACCACCTGACAGTACAGAGCCCACGCACATTCCCTCCCCCTGGGGGGTCAAAATAGCCTTTTAGACTTGTATCTGCTGGGGCCTTCCCAAAAGTAGGCTGCAAACAGTGGCCTTAAAACAAAAACAAAAACAACGGAGCTCAGCCAGGGCCACTAGGTGGGGAATGGCCCTCACTTTAAGATTGTGTCCCCTGTGCAGGGTCAATAGGCTAGCATGGAAATCTGCCTCTCAGGGGTGGGGGCAGGGGTGGGTGGGGTGGGGTGGGTGGGTTGGGGCACAGAGTCAACTGTCCCTGGCAGGTGGAGAAATGACAGAGGGCTTGCCAGAGGTCTCGGGGTCATGGGAGTCACATGCTGGGAGTGGGAGGAAAGACATTGGTCCCCATTGCCCTGGAGAGCCACGGGCCATGCTTCATGGGCACCGGGGACACAGTGGGGGGACGGCCCTTAGAGCCATCTGAGGAGCCAGCCCCCATGGTGCACACAGGGCTGGACAGGTGGAGACGGTGGAGGTTAATTTAGGAGGGTCCGGCCCCAGGAGCCGGAGGTCCTCATTTGGGAAGGGTGGCTCACACAAAAAGGGGTTCCCGTGTGAAGCCACTGGAGCGTCCGTTCAGAGAGAGCCACAGAGGTAGCAAGGGCAGCGCGTGAGTCTCTAACCAAATATCCTACTGGGGGCACAGGCCAGGAGGGGGACAGGTGTTGTGGGTCCAAGTGTGCCGCTTATGGAGGAAGTGACAGCTCTGGTCATCTCCCCCTTCTACGTGCCTCAGTTTCCCTCCCTGACTATCTAAAACGGCCGTGAGGGCCCAGAGCGCTGGGTAACCAGCTCCTACGTACACACTCCCTGGACGGGTTAGTTTAATTACGACTGCATTCCCTAGGAGTCCCCTGCGCGTCTTAGGGTTCAACCTCAGACACCTTTGCAAGGTCCTTACTCACCTAAGGGCATTGGAGAGACTCAAACCGGAGGAGGGAGGAATTTGCCTCTTTGATCTCTGGGGCTTGGGCAGGGCCCAGGCACTCAGGCAGGCCACAGTGCTCCCGGAGGGGGCATAATGCCTTCTCACCCGGCCCAATGCCGGCTCTCTGCCTCTCTGGCCCGGGGAAAGGGGGTTGTGGGGAATATAGCACACAGCACCCTCTTGTACAATTCAGGGGTTCAAGAGAGCCAAGCACGCCCACCGGCCGGCCAGGTCCATCCGGCCGGCCTTCGCCTGGCTGCTGTCAGTGCAGGCCTGGTTTGCCCTCGGCCGGGGTTCCCGTCGGGATCTGGTGACCCAGACCCGGGCGGAGGGGGGCGGGGGGGGGTGTCCTAGCAGGACCGAGCGAAGCTGAGTGCGGGCTCCCGGCGCGAGCAGCGGAGCCGCCTCCCGGTCCCGGTCCCAGGAATGTGGGAGGGCCGGGCGGCGAGGCGGGGGCGCTTCCTCTGCCCGCGGGAGGGGAGCCGCCGGGGCGTGCGCGGGGCGCGCTCTGCCCCCTCCCCACCCCCCGGCCGGCCGCGCGGGGCGGGGGCGGCCGCGGAGGGCGGCGAGGGGCCGCGGGGCTCGGCCGCGCCGGGCGGGCGGGCGGGCGGGCGGGAGGAAGCGATGAATATTCAGAGGGGGAGGGGAGCGGAGGGCGGGAGCGCTCGCCGCGGCTCCCTGCAGCCCGAGCCGCATGACGCGCAGAGCAGGCAGCGGGAGCCGCCGGAGCCGCCGCTGGAGCCGGGGTCCCGTCGCCGCGCACAGGGGGTGGGCGCCGCTCGCTCCGCCCCGCGGATCTCCTGCGCGCCCGGGGACGCGTCCCTCCCGCGACCGCCTCGTCGGGCCCGGCCTGGAGGCTGCGGCCGCTGCCATGTCCCGGGGGAAGCCCGGGGCGGGCGGAGCGGGGACTCGGCGGACTGGCTGGAGGAGGCGGAGGCGGAGGCGGCGGCTGGAAGCGCCGATCGGCGGAGCGCCCCGGCTCGGGCGCACGGCGGGGCCCGATTCGCGCGGCCCGGGCGCGTTGCAGGGCGCGCGGGGCATGAAGCCGGCGGCGCGGGAGGCGCGGCCCCCTCGGCGCTCGCCCGGGCTGCGCTGGGCGCTGCCGCCGCTGCTGCTGCTGTTTCGCCTGGGCCAGGTGAGCGGCCGGGGCCCGGGCGCGGGAGGGAGGGAGGGAGGAAGGGAGAGAGGGAGGGAGGCAGAAGCAGGACTGGCATCCTCGGCACCTGCCTGCGGTGCCCGCATGCGGGGTTGGGGGTTCGGGGCCCGAGTCCTGGAGCCCCCCTCCCCGGGAGGGCTCGCGGGCACCCGCCGGCCTTGCGGGCCACCGAGCCCGTTAGCCGGCTGCCTGGCACCAGAGGGCGGGCGGCGGGCTCCCGGTCCCGGGGTGCGCGGAGCCTCCCCGAGGAGGACGCCCCGCGGGCTCCAGGCCGTCTCTGGCCCGCCCTTCCCGGAGCCGGTCCCGCCCGAGGCGGCTGGAGGGGGCGTGTGTGCCGAGGGCGCCGGGCGCGGAGCGGGCCGACCTGGCCTGCAGGGCCCGAGGGGCCAGGCCGAAGGGCAGCGGCGGCCGGCGGGCGGGGGCCAGATCGGGCCAGGCCGGCGGGCCGGGGACTAGGCGCGGGGCCTCCGGGTCTGAAGGCACCGCTTCGTGGGGGGACAGCTCCCACCCTGGGTCGGCCAGGGGCCGCAGCCGGGGGTCCCTCCGGCGGACAGCCCTCTGCTCGGGGAAGCCACTTGCTTGCTCCCCTGGGGGCTTCCTTCGTGCCCGGCGGGCACCGGTTCGCCCCCCACTGCCCAGCTGCGCTTTGCAGCCAGCGCTGCGCCTGCCCGGCCTCGCGGGGAGCGATCGATCGGAAAGCTCCGCTTTCCCGGGGGCAGCGGGCGGCGGAGACGCCCCCCTCGCACAGGGAGCTGCAGGGAGAAGTGAAAGATCAGGGCACCGGGCCCCGGCCGGCTCCTCACAGCCTTCGAGGTGGATCCGCAGTGGAAAGGCCCCTGGTGTGATACCCTCCTGCGCATTTTGCTCATGAAAATCCTGCTTGTTTTAATACAGACAGGAGCTCCCAGGGACTGGTGTGTGAAACCTGGGGAGTGAGGGATGGACGTGGGATGGAACCTGGGTGCAGGGAAAACTTCTCCCGCACCCACACAGGATTGTCTGAGAGCAGAAGCATCTGCCTTGGGCAGAGGCGCAGCCCAGCAGGCCGGCGGAGACGGAGCTCTGGGTGCTGATGTCCACTCTCAGTTGAGGCCTGGGAGGCAGGGGCACCTCCTGCAGGGAATGTGGATCAGGTGTTAGAAGGAGCGCCAGGGCCAGACTTCGGGGCTGGACTTGCTCTTCATCTCCTCCAGGCCCCTGCATCCTCAGCTAACAGCGTTGTGGGATGGGGGTACCACCACCTGCCCCAGAGATTGTTTGGGGCTCCTTTTGGCCAATGTCTGAAAGAGCTTTGAAGACATCAAACCCTGTCCAGATGGGATTATCACGAAGGGAGAGTATGTGATCGTCTCCCTGTTCTTGTAAGGAAGCTCGTGGAGAGCAATCTATGAGATTAAAAAAAAAAAAAAAAAAAAAAAAAAGGGGCCTCATAAATGAAGATCTCATGCACCCAAGTATATACTAAAGAAATGCTCGATTTTCACTTATGTTAGTTTAATTTGGTACATGCATATTGTAGTATTAACATTGTTGCTTCAGTCATGGTGGCTGTTAGCTATGCTTTGAAACAGCAGAAACATTTCTTGGGTAAATTTATTTCTTGCCCAATCCTTCCTTGTATTTCAGTAACATGCTGCCTGTCACTCCATACTGGTCCCCTATTCTGATAGTTCCTTCTGCTCTAACTTGTTCTGTGGAAACGCAAGAGGACTGTTTCTTATTTTTGGATATGTTATAAAATAGGAAGTCTAAAAGGCTCTTTGAAAAAGCATCTCCCAAATCCACATTTTCCAGTTCATTTTGATATTGGATATTTCAGGGAATCAGTGCATTTTTTAGCTGAATCCGACTTTCAAGGTATTTTATTTTATTTTTTAAAAAATATTTCTTTATTGATTTCAGAGAGGAAGGGAGAGGGAGAGAGAGATAGAAACATCAACGATGAGAATCATTGATTGGCTGCCTCCTGCAGGCTCCCTACAAGGGATCTAGCCCACAACCCAGGCGTATGCCCTTGGCCAGAATTGAACCCAGGACCCTTCCCTCCACAGTCCAACCAACGTTCTATTCACTGAACCAAACTGGGTAGGGCCCGTATTTTCTTTTTTAATCCTGGAGTGATAGGAAGGAAGAGAGAGAGAGAAAGGAAGAAAGAGAGAGAGAGAGAGAGAGAGAGAGAGAGAGAGAGAGAGAGAGAGAGAGAGAGAGAGGAGAGAGATCAATGTGAAAGAGAAGCATCTATTGGCTACCTCTCATACTCTCTCCAAACAAAGATCAAACCCACAACCTAGATATGTACCCTGTCTGGGATTCAAACCCACAAGCTTTTTGGTGTACGGGATGTTGCTCCAACCCATTGGGCCACCCGGCCAGGGCAACCCCTTATTTTATTTAGATGAGGATACTGAGGCCCAGAGAAGACCGTGATCAGGCTGAGGTCACTTGGCAAGACTGTAGAGATGTTGAGACTGGAACCTGTGTCGCCTGACCATGCCTCGCATTTTCATGATGCTTTCAGTGTATGTATGCTACTGTATTTTCACTTTATCTTACTTTTAACTGTACGTACTGTCCTTCCTCGTTGTGCATATTCCTGAAACTATGAATGTCAACTGAATTGCTCAACATCAACTTGTGTTTGACGTTGGAAGTCATAGTTGAGATTTCTGAAGCCTTGTGCCTTTAGGAAGTGTGAATGAAGGCATCTGACTACCTCCCTAATACTACTGGGTTGATGTTGAGTGGTTTGGATAACACACTATGGATAACACATGTGTGGGTTTGGATAACACACTTTGGATAACACACGTGTGTGTGTGTGTGTGTGTGTGTGTGTTTGTGTGTTAGAATGGAATCGACTATAGCAGGTTAAGAAAATGGGCAAGTCATGGAAAAGACGCAGCTCTATTGGGACATGAAGGAGGACCATGTGCAAGCTGGAAGGCTGAGATGCTGGAGGCCTCAGTGCTTAGTAGGTCTGGGAAAGCAGTTTTTGACCCTGGCGTCTCATTCCCCTTCTCCTAGACAGGAAGGACGGTCGGAGATGATACCAGCATGAGGACTTTGCTGGTCGCAGTGTCTGACTCCACCCATTCTCCCAGCATTTTTGCACACTAATTTTGGTTGATGTGCATGTCATAGGCGGTGTGACAAAGCAAACTTCCCCCCGCCCCCCGCCTCCTTCTCTTCAGAAATGTGGGCCTGGCAGATTCTTTATAAGATCAGCTTGATAGTGGGCTGCTTTGAAAAAGAAAAAAAAAAAAAAAAAAAAAAAAAAAAAAAAAAGCTGGTGACTGACAGCTGTTTTGTTGGTTTATATAGTGTTGTGGGTTTGCTTTTTCTTTGCTTTCTTGATTACTAGGGAATAATAACTGTATTTATTACCTAGTCTAGCTAATCCTTGAGTTTGCTTCCCTACCTGCTTCATCCACAGCATGAAAAATATTTTGACTCCTCTTGACATTGCTTGTTAAGTTCTCATATGGGTGACTTTAAATATTTCTGTTTTGCTCCAGAACAGCAACGGAAAAACCAAATGGTTATGTTCTGTTTGCAGACAGTTTAAGAAAACAGAGCAAATTGGTTTATGGTTAGACTCTGACTTTGAGCTGACTTCAAGTTCAGGCCCATGATAAAGAGAACCGTCGAGTGCCCAAGCCTTCCTAGGCAGGGAGAATGAATCCTGGCTCCCGAGTGAGCAATTTTGGTCAGCAAAGAGGTTATTTAGCTCCTAAAAGTAATTTTTGCTTGGGGTTGAGGCCTCGGCAGAGTTGCTGAGTGACGGTAGGCCTGGGTTTAGCCAGCACATCATCAGCAATTACTTCTTAGTTCATTCACTGCTCCGCCAAGGGAATTATTTTGAGTGCAGTGTAAGAGGCAATTTTCTGTGCATCTCCCTTCTAACATAATGCTGTTGGTGATATTGTAATTAATAGGTATCATTACGCGTGGCAGGCGCTGGGCTAAGGGCTTTGATGCATTACCTCATTTGGTCATTTCAGAAATAGTAAGAGTTGGGTGTTGTCAGGTTCCCATTTTATTTGAGAAAACAGGTTCAGAAGTTAGCGAAGACTCCTAAGTAATAGGTGTCAGAGCCCAGCCCCATTCTCCATGGCCCCAGGTTACTGGTCCCGCGCTGGGAGAAATCACGTGTTGAAGAGAAGGTCTTAAACCAAGAGTGTGCCCCCAGGAGAGGAGACTTCCGTGGGGAAGGGCAGGCTTGTGGGGCCCGGACCCTGAAGGGGCTGGGGTTCATTTTGGGTTTTTTGCATTCTAAACTCTGGAGCGTCTGCTCCCTTTGGAACACCGACAACCCAGGGACCCTCTTTCTTGCTCATGGTCCTTTGAGAGCCTGAGTCTGTGAGGCGAGTGGAGACAGAACGGGGACTGGCATGGGAATACCTGGGTTCGAGTCTGTGCTCTGCCACGTCGTCGTAGTTGCCTAAATTAACTTGGGCGAGTCACTTAACCTCTGCGACTCTTCCTTTCCTTATCTGGAAATGGGACTGACACTTCCTGCTCCCCTGGGTGGTTGCAAGGATCAAAGAAGATAGAAGAGGAACTGCTACGTAAAATCTCAGGCACCCTGCGATTGCTGGTTGTGGCTGCTGCTGTTATTTGGGGGAGAAGTGGGCCTTCAGAGCATTCGTTTATAGAAGAAATACTTACCACACATTTCCACAGCGTGTTCCCTGGGGGGCTGTGCAAGATTAACTTAGCTCAGTCCCAAAACATCCTTTTAAATGTTAAGGATTATTTTTTTTTTTTGGGGGGGGAGTATTAGTATAAAAATTGTAAGTTGCCTGTCGAGCCCGAGATTTTATAGGCAGAGTGAGGCTACCTGTGGCGTCACAGTAAATACATTCATTTAGATAGAATAAAAAGGTGAAATATTGTGGAATAATTATATAAAAGGATGGTGTGATTCTGGCAAACTGTACAGGTGATACATTGCTGAAGTTTGGAAAAAATATGGGCACCAAGTGGAGGCCATGTGCTGAGCAAGAACAGCAGCCCGAAACCGGTTTGGCTCAGTGGATTGAGCGTCAGCCTGCGGACTGAAACGTCCCGGGTTCGATTCTGGTCAAGGGCATGTACCTTGGTTGCGGGCACATCCCCAGTAGGAGGTGTGCAAGAGGCAGCTGATCGATAATTCTCTCTCATCGATGTTTCTAACTGTCTATCCCTCTCTCTTCCTCTCTGTAAAAAAAAATCAATAAAATATTAAAAAAATTAAAAAATCTGGATGCCTAATGCTGCACACCTCCCATTAAAAAAAAAAAAAAAAAAAAAAAAGAGAACAGCAGCCCGCCTTGCAGGCCGTGGGGCTGAGACGTTCCTCCGTTCCCCAGCTAACGGTGTGATGTCCTTGTTCTCTGCAGAGAAAGGGCTGGCACTGGATGTGTCAGGGGAGTGGGAGTCTCTGTGGACATCCCTGGAGTGGCGGCTACCTCAGTCAAGGGGCGTGCATAGCAATTTTTGTCCCGATGGCTTCCCATTGGCGTTTCTGGTGGCCCCCTGAGAGGACGGGAGCTGTAGGAAATTGGTTCTTGCTTCCTTATTCGCGAAGCTGCAGTCTTCCCGTTGTCTCAGACTTTCCGTGGCATGTAAATGCCTGGGTGAGGGGTGGCAGCGAGGCAGCAGATGGGGGGCATTTTGAAAGCAAGCTAGTGTCAGCTCCCACAGAAGGTCTAATTTTAAACATGCAAATAGTTTTCAGTTCCACTTTTCCTTCTTCCTGTTTGAGGGAAGCTGTACCCGGCTGCCATTTCTGAGGCTTGAGCAGACAATGTCGTTTTTATGCCACAGACCATCTCCTTCGGCGGGGCAGGCTTGGGGTGGTGTTTTTCTGGGTGCTGGTGCCGGGTCCCGGCCCATTGTTGTTTCATGGCTTCTGAGTAAAGGAAGGAGTGAAAACTTAGCACCAATTTGGAGTCCATAACACAGTGACTCTTACTCTTTCTGGGGAGAGGAGAGGAGGGATGAGACCCTTAGAGTGTGTACAAGGGGAAGAATTCTCTTCCCCAAAGAAATGAACATTGATAATTTTGTATCCAATTTCAGGGATTTCATAGAAGCTTTAAAAAAATAATTGCATTTATTGATTTTAGAGAGAGAGGAAGGGAAAGAGAAAGAGAGAGACATTCATTTGTTCCACTTATTTATGCATTAATGAATTGCTTCTTGTGTGTGCCCTGACCAGGGATCAAACCTGCAGCCTTGGTGTATCGGGACAATGCTCTAACCCAGTGTTTCCCAACCTTCTCTCATGATGAGAATCACCTGGTGGAGTTGTTAAAACACAGATTCCTGAATCCCAACTAAGAAGTGCTAAACTAGAATTTTTGGGAACATATAGGTAAAATTGTATACTTAACTAGTGCTCTAACACAGATGTTATATACAGAGCACTAAGTTAGGTATGCAATTTTACCTATATGTTCCCAAAAATTCTAGTTTAGCACTTCTTAGTTGGGATTCAGGAATCTGTGTTTTAACAACTCCACCAGGTGATTCTCACGAGAGAAGGTTGGGAAACACTGCTCTAACCAACTGAGTTATCCAGCTGGGGGCATAAAAACTTTAAAATAGCCATGGAGCCCAGGTTAAACACTGTGCAATCTAAAACTGTGTAACAGAGAAGTACTCATCCTCTTTAAAGATAACCCCATTGGGATCCTTGCTTTCCTTCTAGGGAGAAAAAAAAAATGTTTCTATGTAATGTTAGACACGTATCTATATTCATCTTTCTAAAAACATACTTAGGATGTTTTAATTCACTTAGTTATCTTAGAGACGATTTCATATTTGTACCAGTAGCTTGAACTCACTTTAAAAAAATGCCTGCCTCATAGTGTGGCGTGAATGAACCATAATGCAGTGTGGACCGCCCTCTGTCAGTGGACACTTTGGTTATTTTTAGTCTCTCCCCCCTCCCCTTACACTTCATCCTTCAGGGGGTGTCTTTGGTGCATGGTTCATATAACCTTCACGAGGATACTCACAGGGTAAGGTTTTAATTTTAGGGCTGCTGGATTAGAGGGTATATGCATTTAAAAATTTGATACTGTGGTGAACTTGTCCTCCAGAAATATTGTCTGTTTGTACCTGCCCCCATAGGTTTGGACAGTGTTTCTCCATACCATTAGGTGAATTGAGGATTGCTAAATTTTGAGGTGAAAAAATTGTCTTCTGTTAACTTTTATTTATAACTTTTTTCTTTTAAAAATATATAACTTCGAGTTGTGCACTTCTCCCCTTCATTTTGGGCTATTTGCATATCTCCTCCCCCTTTAAAAAAATCTTTGGAATTAAGGAAGTTAGTGTTTTAACTTCCTTTGTTGTGCAAATATATATATTTCCAGCTATTTTAGACACAGTCCTTGTTTCTTAGGAACACGGACCCCTGGATGGTGAAGTGAGTATAGAACTTGGAGCCAAGCAGCCTGGTTGAAATCCTGGCTCCACCACCTAACTAGCTGTGTGATCTTGGACCGGTGCCTTAGCTTTTCTGATCCTTGCTGTTCACAACTCTAAAGTGCCAATGATAAGAGTATGTGGGGACCTAGCCGGTGTGGCTCAGTTGGTTGAAACATTGTCCCACACACTGAAAGGTTGTGGGTTTGATTTCCGGTCAGGGCACCTATGGGAAGGAAACCAATCCCTCCCTTCTGAGTTCCCTCCTTCCTTCCCTTTTTCCTTCTTTCCCTCCCTTCCCCTCTTTCCAAAATCACTAAGCATGTCCTCAGGTGAGGATTAAGAAAAAAAAAAAAGGATTTTCTCTCACACAAGACAGTTGGATAAGTAAGATCACATTATGCTAAAGAACCTTGTAAGGGGATATAGAAGTATATGAACAACTTACAAACTACTCCCACTTACTCAAGTTACATTTTAAAGTTAGGGCAAAAGGCCATACCTATGAATTGTTAAAATTATGCTACAAAGAGATTAAATCCACAGTGGATTGTGTACATACATACATGTGTAAATATGTATTAAAATAATGTAATGGGGAGCAATATAGGCTTCCCGATGGCACAATTTTTAAAAAAACATATTTTATTGATCTTTTACAGAGAGGAAGGGAGAGGGACAGAGAGTTAGAAACATTGATGAGAGAGACATCGATCAGCTGCCTTCTGCACACCCCTACTGGGGTTGTGCCTGCAACCAATATACATGCCCTTGACTGGAATCAAACCTGGGACCTTTCAGTCTGCAGACCGATGCTCTATCCACTGAGCCAAACCAGTTTCGGCCCGATAGCACAATTTGAGTTACTTCTCATTTGACAAGTGAATAGAACTGAATTAATAAATGGCCACGAGACATGACTGGAGTGGCCGTGGTGGGTCTAGCCCCAAAGGAACATAGGGATACTGACCACATCCTTCACAAAACAAAAACAGGGTCCTTCTTGCATTGGCTTACACACTGTTCTTCATCTTGCGATCTGGCCAGCCTGGCTGTGGCCACCTCCTAGGAGTCTCTGGGTATATTTTGTGTAGGGCTAAGAGGAGTATTTACGCCGCCGACAACTGCAAGTTTAGAGACACAAACCTTGGTTCTAATTGCGGGAGATGGGAGGCCCAGGGAGTCTGCGCTGACTGCCATCCGTTTCCATGGCAGCAAGGTGATCTTACATTTATTTCCTGCTGCTGGCTCAGGGGCCACCTCGTTTTCCTGTCCTTGTGTCCTGGGGGTTCTTCCTTCCTTACTGAGAGTGGACCACGTGGGTGGACCCCTGGGACCTGCTCCTGTGTGGGGTTGCAGATACAGAGGGACCTCGCAGCCCAGTGCTGGGTGCACCGGCGTTGGAGGCTGCTTGCTAGTGGTGTGACCTTGGGCCAGCATTTCTAATGCTTGGAGCCTCGTTTGTTCTCATCTGGAAAATGGGGACAACAAGAATACCTACCTCATAGGACCCTTGAGGATTCAATCAATCTGTATAACAAGACCTTACCATGAAACAAACCTTCCAAAGATGTTGGCTGCTGTTTCATTATTTTGCTGGGAAACTGGCATAATGTAATACTTCGAAAAATCTTTAAAAATTATTTTTTTACTGCCCTAACTGGTTTGGCTCAGTGGATGGAGCGTCGGCATGCAGACTGAAAGATCCCAGGTTCGATTCCAGTCAAGGACATGTACCTTGGTTGTGGGCACATCCCTAATAGGAGGTGGGCAGGAGGAAGCTGATCGATGTTTCTCTCCCATCGATGTTTCTGACTCTCCTATCCCTCACCCTTCCTTTCTATAAAAAAATCAATAAAATGTGTACTTTTAAAAAATTATTTTTACCTTATAGTTTATAGGCCTTCAAATGTATGCATTCATTCCATCCTCACAGCATCCCTGTAAGGTTGTCATTATTATGCCTCCTGAAGGTGTGGCTCAGACTGGCTCTAAGTGACTTGTCCAATTCAGGTGTCATCTTTACTTTTCACAATAATAATGTACCTTCGTAGGGTAGCCCAGCTTTGAACATTGCTCAAATGTGGAATTAGCATTAAGCGACAAATTGGGCCTTTGAGTCCTGTAGTTTGATTCATACATAATCATTCGTTTGAAGTATATGAAATTACTGTTTTTGGTACTTTGACTATCATGCATAGTTCCACCCAATATGTTTCAGAAAATGTGCTTTTAGAGAAGTTTGAAAAACCAAATCACAGATTTGCATGCTGTAGAGCAGTTTATTTGAAACCGTAGGTCATAAAAATCAGTTTAATGCGTGGTGGTCAGCAATAAGAAGTGATAGAATAGAGTTTACTGCAAGTAGGAGGGGTAAGTATTGTGTCATGAAACTTGTTTTAATTCTGTACACGTGTGTGTGTGTGTGTGTGTGTGTGTGCGTGCGTGTGTGTGTGTGTGTGGTGTACTGAATTCCATATGACATAAATTTCTTATCATGGGTCAGTCATTACCAAAAAAACCCCTGGCAGCTACTTTAAAAAAAAAAAATCCTCAACTGAGGGTATTTTTCCATTGATTTTTAGAGAGAGTGTAAGAGAGAAGGAAAGACAAAGAAACACATAGATTGGTTGCCTCCTGTATGTGCCCCAACCAGGGCAGGGGAGGAGCCTGCAACTGAGGTATGTACCCTTGACTGGAATTGAACCCAGGACCCTTCAGTCCACAGGCTGATGCTCTATCCACTGAGCCAAATGCAAGCATGTCAAACTCAAAGCCAACGGGCCACAAACAAGGCATGTGGCCCACTGGCTGTGAGTTTGACATGCTTGGGGTAGGGCCTACTATTTATAGGGAATGGAGTGGTGGAAGGTGAAGGGTTGGGGGTGGAGGTGGGCTCTGCTTGTAGAGACAATGGAAACCAAGTATAAAGTTTTAGCTATACGTCGTCACTGCCCCCTATAGCTGAAAACCATTACACAGCCACTGGTGCAGGAAGGAACAACTTTTGGAGAGGTCCCTTAAGAAGGGGTATTGTTGTCTGAAGTGGCCACCAAATCCTATTGTGTGAAGAGAAACTAGGGGACGCAGGAATGGGAGCTCTGGTAGAAGGATATCTGAATCTGTTGTCCTATGCTCATTTTGAATCATCTCTCTCTCTAAAATAGAATAATGCTAATTAAGCCAGAACAGGAAATCTCTACAGAGGGCACATTACCCAAGCCAACCTTCTCTGAAGGAGAAAAATAGCCCTGCTTCTCTTTCTCCCTTCTGGTGAGGCCATCCCAATTCCCCAGCCCTTACTCCAGGCAGGAATTACTAAACAGGCACTAACCATGGCTTTGAGATCGAACACTGTCGAGCCTCGCTCATCTCTTTTAAATCGCTGTCGTGACCCTGCTACATGGAGCTTGGCCTCATCACCACATGCCCATCATGGGACCTCATGCCTGCCCCTCCTCGAGTTCTTCTCATCCTGCAAACCACTCTTCCCGAGACCACCTTTGCCTTTATTCTCTGATCCGATATTCTCATTCTAGTTTAGACCTGATGTGAAATTATTTTCATAGCCCGGATCCGGGCTTCTCTAAAGTCAACCATGACCTCCAAGTTGGCTTCATTGTGTCTGGCTCCTGGGAGTCTGTCCCTCTGGGAGTGGACATCAGACATGAAGTCACCTTCATTAACTGTCTCATTTTAGGCTTGTTCCTGGGGCCGAGAGGCAGTTGAATGCAGTGGTGGGAAGCTCCGGGCCCTGGAGCCAGATTCCTGGGCAGGAATTCCTTGGATGACCTTGACCATGTCGTTAAACCTCGCTGTGCCCCTGTTTTCTCATCGAGGAGATAGGGTGATCATGTGACTCCGTTCTAAGGTTGTGAGGGGAAGTACATGAAATCAGTATGGATCACCGAGAACTATGCAGCACATACCACACAGCATTGAACATTATAAAGAAAAGAAACAGCGCGTTGGGTCTGGGGTAAGACTCAGAGCCACCGCCTCTCTCCCATCCTAGCGTCACACGCAGAACCCTCGGCCTCCGTTTGCCCCTGAAGTCTGGCGTTTTGGCTTTGCCGCTGTCTGACAGTGTGGTTGAGGCAGGTGGGACAGTTTCTCTTCCTTCAGACCAGGGTTTCTCAACCTCAGCACGACTGACAACTGGGGCCCTGTCATTGGCTGTGTCTGAGGGCTCTCCCCTGTGCACTGTAGGGAGCTTAAGCGGCCTCCCTGGCCTCTGCTTGCTCCCCTCACCCCTTCCTTGTGAATGTCTCCAGATATTGCCACATGTGCCCCGAGGGAAGGCAGCCTGGTTGAGAAGCATCCGGTGAGGCATCTCCTGTTCTGAAGTAACAGTATAGACTTCTGTGCTCTGCTGTCCTTCCATTTCCATGCGATCGTGTAGTTGACTTCCTCGCGGTGGGACTGGGGGGGTCTCAACAGGAGCGCTGACAGAGGTGACAAGTATCCAGGGGGCTAGGTCTCGGCGAGGGTTCACATCCAACCCCCTGCTTGTTTGGGGAGCACTTGTTAGGGACGCTGTGCCGAGCGAGCTCTGAGCCGGGAGTCCCTGCACCCAGTGGACGCCCGGGCCACACTGTCCCTGCGTTCTCAGCCCGGGGTTCCTCCTCCACCGAGGGGAAGAGCTGCCCGCGTCCGCCGGCCCGGGTGGGAAAGGAAGCTGGTGTTGATGTGATATGTGTGGCGCTGAGCTCTGCCGCTGGGGATGTGAAGTTGAGGGAAGGTTCCGTGTTCATTAGGAGCCTTGAGGCCAAACGTGCCAAGTTCCACACCAGGGACAGACCAGGCAGAGGGAGATCCCATTACAAAGACACTCACTGCCAAGTTCCCCCGCCCACCGGCTCCCTGGAGCGTTTTCAGCTTTTAGAGAGTTGAGAGGCTCCGTGGCAGAAACCTAGAGAGATAATGCCTTCAGAGCCAGGGGTGGGGAGGCCAGCAGGAATGAGGCAGGAGAGGAACCCCGGGACCCCCCTAAAAGGATGCTGCTGCCCACCGGGGCAGGCGCGGTGGCTTCCTGAGAGCGCCCCGTTGCCAGGAACACACCCCTTGGTGAAGCCAGAAAAGGACTCCCAGCTCAGAGCGGGTTAGACCTGGCCAGGTCAGACTATTGTCTGTTCTCTGTTTAAAATATATTTTTATTGATTTCAGAGAGGAAGGGAGAGGGGAAGAGAGATAGAAACATCAAAGAGAATCATTGATCGGCTGCCTCCTGCATGCCTCCTGCTGGGGATCCAGGCTGCAGCCAGGGCTTGTGCCTTTGACTGAAATCGAACCCAGGACCCTTCCTTCAGTCCACAGGACGATGCTCTATCCACTGAGCAAAAAACGGCTAGGGCTGTTGTCTGTTCTTTTGCCCAGGTTCCAGCCAGCTATCGTGGACGTTTGCTGGGCTGTCACAGGGAAGAGACACAGAGAGGGGTGAAGGGACTCTGCCAGAGCCAGGGCTGTGGCTCCTCCGTGATCTTGCTTCTACTGCGTTGTGATTCATAGCAACTCTGTAGCTTTCAAACCTGAATTTTCTCACGTGCCAAATGGGGGTCAATAAACGCGTCAGAAGGTCACGGTGGAGATTCATTGAGGAAATGTAGGGGAAGCCGGCACGGTGCCTGGCATATGGAAAGAGCTTCCTAATGCCAGCTGCTGTCCGTATTATTGTTTCCACTGTCAGGGATGGCACGGGGCTCTTGCTTTGATGAGCTTTTCCAGGAATAGGACTCTATGAGCTGGTCATGGAACCCACCCTAGCCCTATCTGGTAACGCTTGGGGTATAGCTGCCTGGGGTGGGGGGAGACGTCACCTGGGAGGACAAAAAGCCTGAGATTCCAGATACAAAGCAAAACTCTACCCTCGGGGATGGAATGTGTGATCTCACTGTCTGGAACCAGCAGAGCTCAATGTCATGCACCTCGGTGGTTAATCATTGCTAGCGAGAAGATAAAAGGCATTATTGCCTAAAAGCATGTCAGAGTGGAAAAGGACCTAGGGGTATTAGGCCCGGGAAGAGCAGTGGGTTCCAGATTGTATCTATCCTGGAGTGATTGGTAGTGGCTGATGGGCCCTATGTAGAAACGGGTCCTTAGACCACTTAGGATGGCCTTGCTAGCAGGAGAGAGCACTGGGATCCATTATTGATGTCTGCCATGCACATAAGAAAGGCAGAGGGTGGCACACTTGCCGTTTGCTTGCTCTTTTGGGTTACAGCTGGTGGCACAAAGGCTTATGGCTGGGCTCCCTGGTCACTCAGCAAGTCATAAAACCATAGACATCGTTTTGGAAAGGGATCTTTTAAGAGGGTTCAATTCTTTAGTTTCGTCCGCGAGGAAGTGGGTTTTGCTTGACTGTCTTCAGTGTGGAGGGCCCTGCTGTCTCAAAAGGTAGCATGTTCTGTCTTTGGGCCCTTCTCCCAGTACTGACACCGCTGAGGTCCTCAGAACCCCTTTAGGTGGGCTCTTCTCAAGCATGGCTGCCTGGAGAGCTTCTAGAAAACACTGCGGCCAGGGGCATGCAGCAGTGCCGGCACTGTGGTTTTGTTGTTTTTTTCAAACTCCTCCTGTGAGGTTAATGTGCAGCCAGAGTTGAGAACCATTGAGACAGAATCTTTTTTTTTTTGGTTGAAACAGGCCCAGGAAGGGCACGGTTGTCCGGGGTTGTGTGGAGGCAGTGGCACCAGGAGAAGGGAAACCAGGGGAAAATATTTCATGAAGCGGCTGCCCCGTGCCCGGTGCTTTTACGTCCATGCTGAGACTTCCTGTCCCACAAAGATGTGTTATTCCACTGCTTAAAGCGCCCTGTGCCCGGGCCTGTGTCCTCAGTGGTTAGAGACTTGGCCTGTGGACTGACAAAGGGTTGTGGGTTTGATTCTCCGTCAAGGGCATGAACCTGGGTTGCAGGTTTGATTCCCCGCCCAGATTGGAGCGCATGTGGGAGGCAACCAATTGATGTGTCCCTCTCACCTCTCCCTCTCTCTCTCTCTCTCTCTCTCTCTCTCTCTCTCTCTCTCTCTCTCTCTCTCTCTTTCTCTCTCTGTCTCTCTCTGTCTCTCTCTTTTTCCCTCCCTCCCTCCCTCCCTCCCTCCTCCTTCTCATCCTCTTCCTCCTCCTCTTCCTCCTTCCTTACTCCCTTCCACTCTCTTTAAAAAAAAAAAAAAATCAATGGAAAAAAAAATACCCTCAGGTAAATATTAATAAAAAATAAAATAAAATAAGGCCCTCTGTACCTTCACATTGCAGGTACATAAAACCCAGATGGTGGCCTGTAAGGGGAGGGAACCTCAGGTCAGAACATCAGGCCCCTCACCTCCAACTTAACCCTTTCGCCTCTGTTAGGGACTCCAGTCACCTTGGCTTTGTTATGGCGGACACTGGCCCCGCCCGCTCTCCCTTGGGGGCTCTCCTTGCCTGTTCTCCCCCAGATCCTCCTTGCTTCTTCTCAGGCCTTAATTTGTTCTTGCCCAGATCAGACACTGATCCCATTATCCGGCTTCATTTCCTCCATCCTTATCACCACTTGGAACTATCTTATTAGTTGACGATTTGTTTCCTACCCCCCCCCCCCCCCCCCAGTAGTCACTGCGGGAGGTAGGGATCCTGCCTGTCTGCTTCTCTGCCCCATCCCTCATGCCTAGGACAGAGCCAGCCGCAAAAAGGGTGTTTGTTGAATGGACAAGTGGAAAGGAGAGCCATGACATGGAGCTGTGATTATTCCCAAGTTTTAATCAATTAGAGCAGTGTTTCCCAACCTTCTCTCATGATGAGAATCACCTGGTGGAGTTGTTAAAACACAGATTCCTGAATCCCAACTAAGAAGTGCTAAACTAGAATTTTTGAGAACATATAGGTAAAATTGCATACCTAACTTAGTGCTCTGTATATAAAATCTGTCTTAGAGCACTAGTTAAGTATACAATTTTACCTATATGTTCCCAAAAATTCTAGTTTAGCACTTCTTAGTTGGGATTCAGGAATCTGTGTTTTAACAACTCCACCAGGTGATTCTCATCATGAGAGAAGGTTGGGAAACACTGAATTAGAGTCCTAGTTTACTGCCTCTCAGTCCCATGTTATTTCCAATTATCTCATGATATTTTTACTGTTTGCCACCGCAGCCCTAAATGTGTGTGAGTGTGTGTGTGTGTTTGTGTGTGTGTGTGTGTATGGACATGTTTTGGGGGAGCACAGGAATCCTTAAATCCTTGGGGTGGGTTTAGCTTGCTGCAGTAAAACAAGCACAGATTTGGAAGTCGTTTGGACTTGAGTTTGAGTCCTAGCACTGCTCTTTTTAGCTGTGTGGTCTTGGGAAATGATTGAACCTCTCTGAGGCCCAGGCTTTCTTCTCTGCAAAATGGAACCACCATACTAATGATTAGCTGTCATTGAATGCTTTCCGTGTGGCAGGCACTGTGCCGACTTTATGTGTTTTGACTGAGTGAATCCTCACTTAATGGGGCTGTTCTCTGTGTCGTTAACTTACAGGAGAGGAAAACAAGATACAGAGAGGTTAAGCAACCAGCCTGAGGTCACACAACCAATCCATGGAGGAAGCAGGCTTCAAGCTCCGGCAGGGTCAGGGTGTTAGGAATTTATGAGAGCATTCCCCAGGGACCCTAGAACAGGTAGTGGTGCAGAGACACTCAGTACAAGTTAGTTCCTCCTCCCCCTTTGACCTTTACTCTCACAGTGACATTTAAGTTTTCTTACGGTTTTGTTCTCAAGTTGGTGACAAAAGTACCAGTTTCCTGCTGGCGGGCCTCTTTTCCACACCCAGCTTCTGTTGACAGGACCTCAGGGAGAGCAACTTGCAGGCCGGAAGCCCTGACCCTGAGGGAGTGTGAGCAAATGAGGGCATGTCCCCATTAAAAAAAACAAAAAAAACCCTGCCTCAAGTGTTTAATGAACATCTACTTTGTGCTAGACATTGTGACTATGACCAATAAAAAAAGAATCAAAACAATAATCTTCAGTCCCATCACCTCAACTCATCAATCCTTCCTTTTCCAGCCGGGTTACCGGGCGCTTTTCTGGGTTGTGATCATGGGAGACGGGGCTTGGGCCTGTGATGGGGCTGTGTTGGGTGGTATCTGGTTGAGGCATTTCTGGGAGGATTTGCCCTGTTTTGATAAATGAAAATGTGAACAGCCAAAGCCGCGTTTCAAATGGCTATTTTACGTTAGGGTGGGTTTCACTGTTGGTGTGGGACTGAGCAGTCTTCAACATGAGAGTTTTTTATTTTTTATTTTTAATTTTTTTCCTAAGTATATCAGAGTGGTATAACAACATTAAAAGAAATTTAAACACTAGAGAAAGACACCCCCCCCCCGCCCGCCGGCCCCATTACCAAACTATTATAATTTTAAAGTACTTACAGCTATGATTTTTCCCCAGGTGGCTTCTTATTGGAAACAATTGTGATCACAGAGCAGGGGCAGTGAGCTTTTAAGCCTTTCATGACAAAAGGCTAAATGAAGAAAACTTTCTTCCACGGTGATATATGGATGACATATAAAAAACCCATATTCTTTTTTTAAAAATTTAATTAATTATATCTTGAGCTTTTTTTTTAATAAAAAATTTTTATTTTATTTTATTTTTCCCCATCACCATTTATCCCCTCTCTGCCTTCTTCCACCTCCACCCATCCTCCTCCACCCCCGCAATCACACACTGATGTCCATGGCCAGGAGTTTCTCTCTCTCTCTCTCTTTCTTCTCTCTCTCACTCTTTTCATTTTTTTCTCAGTCCCTGCCCCGAGCTATCTGCCTGCTCTTTATCTATGAATCTGTCTCCATTTCACTTGGTTGTTCAGTTAGTGTAACCATATTCTTAGCAGCTGCAGGGTACTGCATGGAGTAGGTGCACCGTAAGTCACTTCACCTTTTTCTTATTTAGTAGTTTAAGCAGCAGTCAATTTTTTACATTTTGAAGGAGAGCAGGAATACATGTTTTCACACAGGTAGCTTTCTCTGTGAAATAGAAACGATTTCTTCCAGATTCGTTCCCAGGCATCTTTATAATCTCGAACAGCACTGGCCAGGTGACCTTTCTAAAGGGGAGCATTGTTTATGCACTGCCATTGGAATGCAGGAGACTGTCCGTTTCATGACGCCCACTGGGTGCTATCACTTCTTAAAAACAGATTTTACGTTTCATATTTATATTTGCCCACGTGGCTGTGTGGTGGCTGCCTCACACCACCTTTGACCGTAAGTGACTCATCCAGAACCTGTTTTGTGCGATCTGTTAAAACATTCATTAATATTTTTTTCTTTTTAGTGCTCAGGAAAATGTCAAGTCCCTGTGTTTTGTGCTGTAATGTACACTTATCGGGTGGTACTTAGAAAAATTCTAGGTACAGCCAGAAACCATCTGGGCCTAATTGTGTATTACCTGACTGCAGAGAGAATTTTTAGAGTCCATTTTAGGGGTGCCTGCACTCCAATATCTCGCTCTAACCTCGAATCATGTGACGATTGGATGGACATTGGTGGGATGAACTATTACTGAGCACTTAGATCTTCGTGATTACATCCTTAAAGTGGCAGCAGGTCCTAGCACCGAGGGAAGAGAAAGTTGAGTTTCAATCCCGGTGTGGCTGCTTGCATCACCGTCTTGGTCAGATCTTCCCCCCTCCCTCCCTTCCTCTTCTCCACCACCTGCCTTTGTTTCCCCACCTGTAAGTCAGTCTGACAGTGCGAGTGGAGGTCAAGATTAAGGACACTGTGCTAATCAGGATTGAGCACACAGGAAGTGACGGGGATCCTGCTGTCGGTATTGACACAACAGTGGCCTGGGGGGGGGGGGGGGGGTAAGAAGAAGAGGAAAATAGGCCAGACCAGGGACGGATGTTCTTGGTTAGCTGGAGAGAGAAGATGGGCTGGCTGGAGACCCTTCCATGTCCCAGACAGCGCAGGCCCCAGGGTAACAGCCAGGAGCTGGGAAGAGAAGTGAGACTAATCCAGTGCCCTTGGCTGCAATTTGGGGATGAATGTTGGGAGCCCAGGTCCACACTGGGGAAGACTCATTTCTGTACAGGGAGGGGGTCATAGCTGGCAGGTGCAGAGTGTCTGGGTCAGCTCACCCGGGGACTTGAAGGTCTCGGATGTCTTCAGGATTTAAACTTTGTCTTGTAGAGAATGAGGCATCATGGGAGGGTTTTCTTTTTAGAGTGGAAATATTAATCATTGTATTGTTTTGTTATGTTTTTTTTGATGGCCACTTGAAAAAGAACAGCTTTATCTATAATAATACAAGCATAATATGCTAATTAGACCAGACATCTTTCTTGACATCCTTCTGGACAACCTTCCAGATAGAGCTGAGGCTCTGAGGGAACCTGGTGCTGGCAGCGGGGAGAAGGACGGCCTACTCTTGCACAAATTTCATGCATCGGGCCTCTAGTTGAAACATAATTCACTTACCATAAAATTCACCCTTTTCAAGTGTACACAATTCAGTTGTTTTTATATTCAGAGCTGTGCAACCATCATTGTTACCTGTTCCAGAATTTTTTCATTACCCCCAAAAGAAACCCCACACTCATTAGCAGTCATTCCCTATTCTCCCCTCCTCTCCCCTCAGCTCCTGGCAACTACTAGTTTGCTTTCTGTTTCTAAGAATTGGCCTTCTCTATGTAATTTGTGCTTTTTAAAATCTGGCTTCTATCACTTAGTCTGATGTTTTCAAGGCCCACCCTGATTAGAACATATTTCAACGCTTCATTCCTTTTAATGGCCAAATAATATTCAGGCACAGGGACGTACCATACTTTATTTCTCCCTCCGTGAGTGGATGGACATGTGGGTTGCTCCCACTGTTGCGGTGTTATGAATAATGCTTCTGTGAACCCTGTATGTTCTCAGTGTGGTGGGATTTTTGAACTGGTGAGAGGTGTTGGCGACTCTGAGCAGGTGGGCTGTGCCGGGGCCTGTGTGTGTCTCTGTCCTCCCCAGGCCATTCCAGGGCCAGGTTTACGTGCTTCGTTTCTTTCAAAGACCCTGTGAGGCAGGCTCTGCATCATTCCCCTTGTATAGTGAGGACATTAAGAGTCAAGGAGAGTGAGTCAGCCTCCCAGCTAGAAAGTGGTAGATCCCAGCTCCGTCCAGCAGTGAGCCGGACAGCATGTCCCCTGCCCAGGGCAGACCAGGCAATGCGGTGGCCCCGGGGTGGTGATGGCGTAAAGCGCAATAGGCTGTGCGGAGGGTGCGTGCAGGTGTGAATGGGATGTGGAGTGAGGGACCGTGCTTCAGAGGCAACATCGGCAGAAGCTGGTGTGTGGATGTGATCTAGAAAGAACACTGACTTGGAATCGGGAGGGTGAGTTGGATTCTTGGCATGGCCTTTGTGACCTTGGACTCATCTTGTCTCCTTTGGGCCTCATCTTTCTCATCTGGAACCTGAGGCTCTCCTCCTCACCCCCTGGCCCCCTCGAGGCTGATGTGAATGGTGGTGGGTTAGGGAGAAGGGCGGGGAGGAGAGAAAAAGGGAGGGGGACAGGAACCTGCTAGACTGCAAAGCTGATGATCTGGGAGGTGGGGGCCGGGGGAGAGAGGGTGGGGAGAGAGGCCCTGGGGCTGCGTGCAGCAGAGGCAGGCAGGTTGGGTGTGTGTGTGTGTGTGTGTGTGTCAGGTGGGGAGGAGGTAGCCAGCTGATTTGGGAGGACATCCCTGCCCATTGTGGGGGAGTTCTGAACCCTGCGGAAGCTCTGACCCAGAGGCTGATGGGCAGGTTGTAATTCAGAGACTATTGATTTTTCCTCCGCATTTGAATCTGAGCCTTTGTTTCTTGGAAGAGCCTTCTGTTGACCTGTGCACAGCCCCAGCAGCCTCCCAGCACACCCCTCCCTCCCTGTCCCTCCCTGTGGCCAGGCATCCCCTCAGAACCAGCGAGGCTTTCCTGGGTCCCGGGGGTCACTCGGGCGGCCTCTGCTATCGGGCTTGTCTTTGTTCGAGTGTCAGGGCTGACGGTCCCCTTTATCACGGACGTGCAGCTTGCCTGGGTTTTGTGAAAAGCTTGTCATCGCCCGTCAGAGTATAAAGGCCGAAAGCACCCCTTTGGAGCTGGCGTCGCCGTGACTTGCTCTCGTTCTGACTCCTGTGTTTTGCTGGGTTGTTATGAATCAGTCACTTCATTTTTTTTCTTTAAGCATGACAAGCACATTTGTCTTCCTGTGGGGAGGGAGGCTTGTGGGATGCAAGGTGGATGATTTTTTTTTTTCTTCTTCTCCTTAGAATCCTTCCTCTACCCCCCATCACAGAGCCATCTGAGGAGTCCTCCTTTGTCCTGGCTGTGAGGACAGAGGGGAGGAGGAGGTGTGACAGCCCTCCCCTGTGGGTTTCTGCTCTCTTGCCTCCAGGCAGCAGCTGTTGTTGGGGTGGGGGGGGCGCGGGTCAGTGCTATCAATTTGCATAGTGAAGTACAGTCCCTGTTCCTTTATGAGATTGGCCAGGCCCAGGGGCCTCGTTCGGAGAAGGAAGGGACCTTAAGGATCATCTCATTCAAACCGGTCCCTTTGCAGGTGTTAAAACTGAGGCCCAGAGGAGGGAGGCGACTTGCCCAAGACCACACAGCTGGTCACAGTGTGAGCCCAGCTGCCTGGTTCTTCCAGACACTGAAGTTCCAGGACTGGGCACAGTACTCCGCGAACACACCTCTCTCGGACCTGTTTCTGGTGGATATGAAATTGCTTTCCTGGGGGGTTGAATTCCGATGTGTGAAGTCCATTACCTATGGGAGGAGTTGAAGTTGTCTACTGTTTTCTGGCATCTCTGCTGCTTCTGGCCTTTTGAGGTGCTGGCTGCCTGATGGCTCCCATCTGCTACCCCTGTTTTTTTTTTTTCTTTTTTTGTGCCTGTATAGGCAACAGAGAAACCAACCCAGTAACAGAATGAATGTATGGTTGACCAAACTGGGAGGCTGAGTTCGGGACGTGGACGTGTGATAAAAGGATAGGGTCCCTCCTATAATAAAACTTGCTGATATAACTGTTGAAAGTCATTGTCTTACTCATCCTCACCCAAGATAAGCCGCACAATGGGTGGTATCAGGGGTGCAGAGGTTCCCCCTCCCCCCCATGAGAACACAGAGAGATGAACACTGTGTGGGCTGGTCGGTTAAAAGAAAAACAAGAAGCCATGGGTTGGAAGCTACCTGAATGTGAAGCTGTGGGGGATTGCTGAAACCTCACACCTGCTTTGAAACAATGCTTAAGGATATGGGACCTGTTTGTGATGGAGGACATTTAAAGATGGGGGCTACCTCATGGACCAGAGTTCCAAGTCAGACATGTATTTCCTGTAGATACAGGAGTGCACTAAGGTGCAGTGTTTGGAAAGCTCGTTAGCAGGCCTAGGCCAAGGCTGGCGAAGCTCTGCCACAAAGCTGCCACGTGCCCATGAGCAAGTCACTGCGCCTTTAGAGCTCAGGCTCCTCCACTCTGGGTTGTTGTGAGAATTAGACCATCTGCCTGAGCCTTCCCGGGCAGGGCTCCGTGCTTCCAGTCTTGGCGTCCCCGGTGAGTTGTGGCCCGGTGGTCCCATGGTCCGACCCAACCATGTTATCTGCTGCTCCAAGGCGATCGGAGTCCCTAGTGCCTCTGGATTCTGGACACACAGTCTGCGTGCACTTGCTAAACTACATTTCTCTCAGTTCCTCCGGCGTGGCAGGCCCTTACACAGGCTGCAGTAACTCTTGTTGTTGTTGTTGTTGTTGTGTGTGTGTTTATTTTATTTTTTATTTATTTATTAAAATATATTTTATTGATTTTTTTACAGAGAGGAAGAGAGAGAGGAAGAGAGAGGGATAGTTAGAAACATCAATCAGCTGCTTCCTGCACACCTCCTACTAGGGATGTGCCCGCAACCAAAGTACATGCCCTTCACCAGTATCGAACCTGGGACCTTTCAGTCTGCAGGCCGACGCTCTATCCACTGAGCCAAACTGGTTTCGGCTGTGTGTGTGTTTTTTAATCTTCCCAATAGACTGGGTTCCCCAAGGGCACCATGTCCGAGGGTTTGGTGCCCAGTGGGTGCTCTGTAAATGTTTGTTGGATGCACTGAACAGGTGGGACTTGAGCTGGGCCTTTAAATAAAAAGTGGGGCTTGCTGGGCAGGTTAAGAGGGAGCATTGTTCCAGGAGGCAGGCAGGGCAGAGGGCCGTGGTGGTCACTACTGCCTGTTTGGGGACCAGACCCACCGGGCACAGCAGAGATGGACATAGGCACAGCCTGCCTCCCGCGTTCATCGTCGCACGGGAGTCACACATGTTGTGAGACATTGAATCTGTTGGCAGGCTTGATTGGTTTTGCTGCCTTTTGTGGCTTCGAGTCGTGTGTGTGCTTCTTCATAAGAGAGACCCACCCCGACCAGGCCTGGGTGGTTCTGCCCGTGGGTGAGGCTTCGGCCTTGTGCTGCCGTCAGACGAGGGTTCAGCTGGGGCAGAAGGCAGCTTGGCTTCTGTTCTGGCCTTACCACGGTGGACTCCACCGGCGATGGAGTGACTTGAGAAAGGAAAGAAATGCTTGCCAGAGTGTTCCAAAATGCTACTTGTAAGCACAGCATTTTCATGTAATTCTCCCAGCAGGGGTACAGCTGGGAATGTGATGGCCACACGTGGATGATTAGTGTTAAGGAGGCAGTTTTATTGAGAAATTATAGATATACATCACTGTATACATTTACAGCATGATGGTTTGATGCATGTATATTTATATGTATTGTGAAATGATTACCATATTAGGCTCAGCTGAAATATGCATAACATAAAGCATACCATTTTAACCAGTTTTAAAGGGTGTAATTTAGCGGCATTGAAGTCCATTCGTAGTGTTGCTCACCTGTCACCCCTATCCATTCAGGCATTGTCTTCTGTGCTTTACCAAGTTCAACTCATGTCATCTTCACTCACTTACCTGGGAGAGCAGTAGAACGGTCAGACATGGGGTTAGTAATGACAGCGGCCATCGCTGTTACGGGTACCGGGAGCTTCATGCGAGCCACGCCTGTGCTAAGCACTTTCAGTCTCACGAGAGCCTTCCCAGGTCAGGATATGGTTACTCTCCTTTTGCAGACGAGGAAATGGAGGCACAGAGAGGTCAGAGAGAGACCTTGTCGGAAGTCGCACAGCTTAGTGACCCTGCTAAGATCACACAGGGAGTGAGTGGCAACCCTGGGATTTGAACTTGGATTTGAAGGACTGCAGAGCCCATGATAGTTTCTCCTTCACATGGGAGGGAGGTAACTGATTTTCAGATTTTTTTTTAAAAAAAATATCTCTTTAGGAGAGAGCATGGCGAAGGGTGGGAGGAAGAGCTGGGGCAGCTCAGGGGGTGACTGAGCTCCAGCAGTTAGCTTCGTGTGTATTTAGGGTACTCGGGGGTCACATGAGACTAGGTCTAAACTACTTGGGGGCATAGGGTGGTGCTGAAGTGGGCATTCCTGGGGTGAGTGCCAGGCCAGCCATTGTCCCAGTTTTCCTCTGATTCCTTTTTAATTTAATTTTATATTTTTTTATGAATGCTGTGCTAGTAACACCTTGCTGATCATGTTGTTTTGATCCACACCCTCTAAGTGGTGCTAATTGAATGAGCCACAGCCCAAGGTGGTGTTTTCAAGGTTGGCATCTAGGAGGCTTTGTCTGAAGGGTCTAGTCTAGGGGTGTCGAACTCAATCAGAGAAGGGGCCAAAATCTAAAATCCAGCCTAAATCGCGGGCCGAATGGTTTACTGAACAGTCATAAACTGACAATGTCATAAACTGACAGCGGAGTGCAGTGATGACAGCGCGGTGCGGGCCACATTGCAAGGCCTGGCGGGCTGGATTTGGCCCGCGGGCCTTGTGTTTGACACATGTGGTCTAGTCAACCAAGATGCTGTCTGCCATTCCTGCTCATTCACCAGTTTCCCCTGAGCGCCCGCTCTGCGCCAAGCTCTGTGCTGGGTGCCAGGGGGATGAGAGTGGAATGCAGTGTCCCCGCAGTCAAGGGCCTCATGATCTAGTGGGGCCAGAGAGGAGCAACTGCTCTGCGCTGCACCCTTAAGGGGGATGGTCTGGGCTGCAAACAGGACGTGGGCAGACGGGGGAGGTGGGTAGGGAGCGATGCATCCGGAGGGCCTTGGGGGAAGAGCGGTCAAAGTGAGCCCCTGGAGTGGGCACTCGGGGCTCCTGTCCATCTTCCTGACCCTGTGAGCTAGCTCAGGGCCTGCACACAGGGGCTGCTGAGCACGCATGTCAAGGCTGCATTCAAGATGTCCTGCCCATGAGGCAGAAGGTCCGTGACAAGTGATATTAAACTCCATGGGGGCCCATGTTTGCTTACAGGCCGCGTTCATTCCTTTCAAACACATGGAATAGGTACCAGGACTAGAAGGACCATGAATCTGGTGGCCGTGCAGGGCCACACTCACGTGGACAGCAGGTCCGGAGCCCAGCAGCATACAGGGGTCCGAGGTCAAGGCCGGCATTCTAGTCAGAGGCCAGGTTCCTGCTGGTACTCGGTACTCAGACCTCAGTACTTGGTTGTCAGCAGATAATTGATAGCTGTCTCACACATGAGGGAATGGGCACCAGGACCTGTGGAGAAGGGGGAGCTGAGGTTGGGAGCAGCCCTCTACTGCCCGGAAGTGCTCAGTAAATGCTCCTTAATCTTTTCCTGGCAAGCCCTGCGGTGTGCCCGGGAGAGGCCTGGCTGGTGTGGGGGAGGGGTGCTAGTCATTGGGGTACCCTACCCTTCTGCCCTCCTGGCTCCCTGGTGGCTGGGGTGGTGGCACCAACCTGTGGCGGCGTCAGCGGGTAAACAAGCAGAGAACACAGCAAGGGGAACCTGTTGCCAGGCAGCCTCTGGGCTTAGGGAGCTGAACAGGAGCATGTGATGCACCCTGGAGGCAGCCACCAGGAGCTGGGGCCCTGACTGGGACACACCACCCCAGATCCCTCCTCCGGCGCCACCCTCTTCAAAGAGAGTGCTGCCTTGCCGCCCGGGAAGGGGCTGGTGTGGCCCCTTCCCCGCCCACTCTCTGGGATCTTTGCTTTGGCTTGGCTGTCTCTCTGTGTGCAGGTGACCCGGAGCCAGGAGCTGGGAGTTGGTCTTGCTGAAGCTGAGCTGAGCCAGTGGGTTCGGGAATGTTCAGGGGCAGCCAGAGTGCCCAGGTGTCCACACAAAGGGGCTCTTTAGCTCTGCAGGACCCGTTTGGTTTTTAAGAAATGCAGTGTATTCCCACGTTGGGATAGAGGGGGAAGGGGGTAGAGGGGTTGACTTAGAGAGCGGGGATGCTCTTGTCCCTGGGCTGTTTTGGGACCATCTCTTACCCCTGAAGGGTCCTGAGGACATTGTTCCTTGTTGGTCTATCTTCTCTTGGAAGTGGTGGGGTGGGGGTACTTTGTATTATAAGGCGGGGAACATCCGGCCTGCGGCTGTATAAGGCCCTCGAAATCATTTGGTCTGGCCCTGCCAAGGCATTAGGGATAGAGTTAATGAAATGCTTAACCAAATACAGCAGGCTCCTATTTACGTTGGTAATTGTGTATGGCCCATGAATGATGTTATAAACATCCAAATGGCCCTGGGCAGTAAAAAGGTTGTTCCCTTCTGTAAAGAGTGAAATGACTTGCCCACTTTGGCTGAAGAGCTGGTGACCTTAGGAACGCCCGGGAGAGACACCAGGGAGTGCGGTGGGGAGGCGGCAGGCCTTGAGCCCCTGCATGAAGGTCCGATGGAGAAACATCTCCGAGGCTCTGGATCCTGCAGGGAAGGAATTGCTTCTTCAGAGCAACCTGTTTGCTTTATGTTCTTGGCGCTGACAAGCTCCTGGCTGGCCCCTGTTTCTCTTTCCCTGTGGTTACTAGGCACCTGGGAGCTAGATTGGCGGCCCATCTTGACACTTCTGCAGCCAGGGGTCCCCATGGTACCTATTTCTGTGCGATCTTACCCCCGGCGTTTTATTCTCTTGTGCTGTTTGTATTATTCTAAGCCCTCATACATACTTTGCCGCGGTGGAGCTGAGTATAACTAAATCTAAAAAGTGGTAGGGTGACTCGTGCAAGGTGCCCAGCTGGTCTGTGGGGAGGCAGGCTCCACGCTCTGTCCACCACGCTCCGTGCCTTTTGGATTAGGGTCCGGTGGGAGCCAGGCCTGTTTGCTTTTGCAGCCACCATTTTGTGGCTCCCACAGGACCCCAGGCTGGCTGCCTTGGAGGTCTCGAGTGGCTTGCATGTCGCGCACATGGTTCGAGGAAGGCTTTTAGGTGTGGGCTACTCAGCCCCTCCTCGCTGCCTGTGATGCATCGGGTTCCAGGCGGGGCAGAGAGATGGGCACCCCATGCTCTTCTCAGCTATTTCCCATTTCTTTATCCTCATGGTGGCCTGGGGGCAGGGAGAGGAGAGGAGCAGGTGGCATTGATGAGGACACTGAAATTAATTCACTCAGTCCACCCAACTAGTCCTTGGGGTATCCCTTCTGCCCTCCTGGCTCCCTGGTGGCTGGGGTGGTGACACCAACCTGTGGAGGCGTTGTGATTTTCCTGCCGGATGATGCCTGAGTCTGCACCCCAACAGAAAACCTCATGGCCCCCAGGAGAGCTCGCTGAACCCTCTGTGCGGTAGATGGCTGCGTAGAAACCAGGAGCAGCTTATGATGGACCCCGGGGCTTAAGTCCTGGCTACAACTGTGTGCGTGTGGCCACCTTTCTGAGCCTCAGTAGTTTCGTCTTTAAAACGGGCCTCCGAATTCCTACCTCCCAGCCTCGTTGTGAGAAAACGAAGGCGAAGAGGAGCATGGGAGTGTTCGTCTGGTCTTAGGCACTGTGCCTGTGCGTCGTGCTCTGTCTGTGTTGTGCAGCTGCTGCTGAGGGTGGTGATGATGATGATGATGGTGATGAACATGTTAGGAACATTGACTTCTGTACAAGTGGTAAACTTTACATGCATGATCCTTATGCACAAACAAGCAGTTGATTAAGGAAAGACAAGTGTAGCCCCTTTTTAGAGTGGGAAAGATGAAGTAATTTGCTTAAAGAAAGATGAATTTGCTCAAGGCCACAGAATGATTAAGTGGTGGAGCCACATATGAACTCAGGCAGCTGACCCTCCAGTTGTATGGGTCTCCACTATCATCGGACAGGGCAGGAGCCTGGGGCCTTTTTGGGTGATGGCATCTATGCACATAGTGTGATGGGGGCAGGAAGGACCATCTGGGGCAGGGAGTGGTCCCTGGAGGGGCACTGGAACGTAGGGCTCATTTGGATAACAGCTTTCAGCGGCTGAGCTCGTCTCTGAGCCTTCAGGGTGTTCACCTGTAACGTGGAGCTATAAAAATATGCCTCATGGGGTTCAATGAAGTAGGAGATGCTTGTATGTAACTGTAGAAATGTCCGTGATTCATAAGTGACATGTTGCAAACTTGCAGGATAGATGTGCCTTAGCTGGAGCAGCCACCTCTGCTTTGTTGAGTCATCCCTTTGCTGAGCTTGCTGGATCCCTCCCAGGATGCGGCATCGGGTCATCTCCTGGCTGGGGAGCAGCACCCGTGCTCCAGCCCCTCTGAGCAAGCGTAGGGGCCCTGCTGAGCCTGGGCGGGCTCATCTAGAGAGGGATGTCGCCTGCCCCCTTACCTATGTGCGCCATGTGTGCGCTCTGTTGGATGCGGGAAGCCTCCTGCAGACAGCTGCCCTGGCCTGCCAGCTGCAGAGGGCCTGCAGGGGGATGGGCAGTCCAGCGTGCTGCTTTCCCTAGAGCTCTGGGCAGAGATGCGACTCAGGCCACACCGGGGCTGTCAGGAAGCAGAAAGCCATAGGACGGTTGACACCTGGAAGCTTTGCATTTTTAAAAGTACTTTGTAAACTGTAGAGCACTTCGGAAATATAGGTTGCTTCCGGCACTGACATGGAACAAATCAAAATGTGCAATGCGGGATGAATCTGCTAGGGCAGGGTGGACAGGTGCATCTGTGTGCATGGGCAAATAGGGTTCATTTTGATTTTTAAAGATTTATGCTTATTTATGTGACACTTGGGAAATAGAGAAAAGCCATAGTTGAAAATAAAATAGTCTCTAATCTTACTACCTTGCTGTAGCATTTAATATTTTAGTGTATATCCGTCCAGTGTCTTTGACTCTGTGTGCAGGCAAAGGGATTATAACTTTACATTCTGGAAACTGTTCAACACTTACTTCTTTTCTCCATTCAGCCGCTTCGGTGAGAATCCATTTTTGCCATGTCCCAGCACAGTACACACCCCGGGATGTGGCTGGGGCTGGGGGTGGTTAGCAGGGGGCCGTGACCGGCAGGAAGCCATGGGTCTGTCTTGGAGAATTGGGGGAGAAATCTTTATTTTATTTTATATTATTTTATTTTTTTTATTGATTATGGTATCACATAATTGTCCTCATCTCCCCATTCCCATCCCAAACCCCTCCCCACATATTGCCCCTACCCCCCTGTTGTCCATGACCACTAGCTAGGCCCATATGCATGCACACAAGTCCTATGGTTGATCTCTCCCCCTCTTAACAGTGAGGTCCCTGGGGTGGGGAAGGGGGCTTCTGGGCTCCGAGGTAGTGGGGAGCCTTCTCTTTTCATTATTTAGATCCTGTTTCTTACCACGTGCAAGTAATAATAATAATACTTGAAAATTTACTAAAAAGCGGCTAATTAAGAATCCAGATACCATCCCATTGGAGGCAGGAAACAGGCGCAGGAGAAAAGGTTAAGTGAGAACAAGATCCTTAGTCAGTGCCTGTGAGGGGGAGGGGCAGGGCTGGCAAGCAGCTCCCTCCTTCTGAAGGGGGTTAGGCTCAATGAGCTCCGGATCTGAGTAAGTGACAGCTCTTTCATTTCCTGCTCTGTTCTCTCCCAGGTACAAATTGACCACAGTCGTCATTCATGCAAATGGTAGCGTGCAGCTGCAGAGGGAGGTTTGGGGCGGCCCCACTCAGTGGGGCCCGTGGAAAGGCTGGGGTGCGTGGGGTAAGGTTGCCAGTCTGTCTTAGGAATGTGGAGGGGGCAGGGGTCAGGCGGGTACAAGGCCTTTATGGGAGCAACTGAGAAGGACTCTGAGTGGAAAGGAGCCATCCTTCCTGGTTCACCCTCTTCCACCGGACCCCGCTGGGCAGATGCACCTGCTAAGGCTGTCCTGGCTCAGACCTCTCACTTCACCTGCCTGGAGTCCCACACAACCGAACCAAACCAAACCAAACCAAACCAAACCAAACCAAACCAAACCAAACCAAACCAAACCAAACCAAACCCAGCTCCTTCCTCTGAGCCTGAGAGGAGTTAATTGTGTTGAGTGGACTGAGGAAGCTTCTGGAAGGGGCCTACTCCCCATATTGACTATTCAGCAAACTCCTTTGCCCACGTCTAGAAAGTACAATATGCTGACCCGGATTAAGGGGGAAAACGTGATGGGCATTTGCCAGGGTGCCAACAGTATGTCACCTTTTCTAAGGCATCGCCCTGAGGCGTAGGAACCATTAGCGCCCCCCCCCCCCCATGGAATTAAATGCGGTCAGCTTTTCCTTCCTAATAAATTATCTGAGAAACGTTGACTTGCTCTTAAGAATCAGGATCCAAGCACACCCTGCCACACCGCACACGGCTGAGAGAGGAATGCAGTTCTTGATAATTTGTAGCCCGCTTTGCCTACGCAGCAGCAGACCTGGGTGGTGGCAATGTGTGCAGCTGGTGACAGAGGAGGGACCATAAATTCTGCTGGAAGAATTTGTTTTGGTACCCTGTTCTGTTTGCTTTGCATCCCATATTGTTTCAAAAAGGAATATTTTCGTTAAAAGGAAAAGCAACTGCGTATTTGAGATAAGAAGGAGAATGCAGTGGAATAAAGAGTTGGGTTTTGGTATGCAGGCATCGGGGTGGCACGAATCTGAAATCGCCCTGTTTCTGGACTGTTCCAGCATTTATACGAAAATGAGAACATACAAAGTGCGGGCAGGTCCCGAGATCCCGGTGAGATTGTGGCTTACAATGGAGTTCTTTTGTTTCCTGGGGCTGAGTCTTGAGAAATTTCAAGTGTGAAAGTAGCCAGGGTGATCCAAAGACAATAACTATTGCTTTGTGGGGAGGCCTCCATCCTGTGTCTTAGTCGGTGACCATTACATGGTAGGCACACGTCCGAACGCGTTGGAGTCAGTTACCTCCGCTGTGGCATCAATGACCCTAGTTTTTGGTGGTGGTGGTGGAGGGCGTTGGCATGGCAAGTGGAGTGCTCTTTGTTGCTGACTGCTGTGGGACTGTCTCTTGTCTCTCCCCCAACCCCTTGTTTGGGGTGACCCCTTTCCTTCTCAGGACATTTAGAGTTCCCTGGGCCCCGAGGGTCTGTGTACACCGGCCCCCGTTAAGCTCACGTTCGGAGTCCTGTGACTGAGCGTGGTGCAGTCTGTGTGCAGCGAGCGCTCTGTGAATGCAGCCACCGCAGCCAGGGAGCCCCAGGCTGGGTGCCCCTGCTCTCCTTCCTGCCCCTCTCTGGTGTGGACTTGTGCGTGAGCTGCCAACAGGTGGATGGATCAGCAAAGAAGCCAGGGGTTTGGACTGTTCACCTCTGGATTCCCTGACTTTATTTTGAGGGGGCACTTACCAGAGTTGGGGTGAAAAATCCCCAGATAGAAACAGAAAGAGCAAAAGAACGGGCTGGCCACTGAATATTCTTTTTTTTTTTTTTAAGAATAGAAGATTCTTTTTTTTTAAGGGTAGAAGATTTTACTCCTCTGTGGTAGGAGGGTGGGCTGGCCACCGCCCTGAGCAGTATCAGGAGTTTTGTGTGTGGGCCATTTCTAGTCCAGTCATTGTGGGATCCCCAGGGTTTGGGCAGGAGGGGTGGGAACGAAGCCAGCATAGGTGTGTGCTAAGGATAGATGCACTGGGAACCGGCGGAAAGATTTGGGCCACTGTGCAGATGCACATGCATTGCACCATGCCACCCCCACGCATGCAACACCCTGAAAGAAACCTGACAAAGATGCTTTCACGCTCCCCGAGCACACGGAGCCTTTCACTGCAATCTCCAGGGCTGTGGGTTTAAAACGTTTTTATTGTTATTTTTATGGGTCTTGTTTTGCTTTTGAAGGGAAACCCTGGGCGTATAGTATTTCCTTTTCTGCCTAAAGGCTGCAAGCGAGAGTCCTTCTGGCAAACTACTTAAGAGCCGTGGATATGGAGCCAGGCTGCCTGGGCTCAAGCCCCTGCTCTGCCACTTACCAGCTGTGTGACCTGGGCAAGGCTCCTTGATCTCTCCGTGCCTCAGTTTCCTACTCTGTGAAATGAGAATAAAAGGACTGTCTTCATGAGATGGCTTTGGGGGTTCACTGTGTTGATCTGCGTAGAGGGCTTAGAGGAAGGCTGGGTGGGTGGTTAAGTTCTGTGTGCCTGTTGGTTTTATGAGCTGATTGAGATGTAGAGGGGCGGTGAACGGGGCACTGGTCTGGTGGGTCCCTGGGCCAGGCATTTTCGCTCTCCGGGGATCTGGTTCATACCTGCCACGTGAAGAAATTCGACTTGAATAGTGCTTTTTGGGGACTCTGTAATGAGGGGTATGCTAGGGAGTGACTTCAAGTCAGTGACAGAGTCTTCTAGACCTTTGTCTTTCCTTCAGCCAGAGCTGCTTGGGTTAATTTCATTTATGGGTTTTTGGTTTAGAGGAAAGAAAGCATTTTTCGGTGAGAGAAAGAGAGAGAGAGAGAGAGAGAGAGAGAGAAAGAGAAAGAAATATGGAAGTGGCTGAACCCAAGGACCCTGGGGAAGAGTGAGTGAGCTGAGGGGAAGTTGGTGGGATGGGGCTGGTAGGTGTAATGGGGTCTGGGAGTGGGCTTTGAAGGTTTGAGGTCACATGGGACTAAATATAGTGAGTAGAGTAGTGGGGAAGTGCTCTTGTCAATTTCACCCACGGGTCATGGGCTGATTTACTTATTGGGGAGGTATAAATGGCTGAGTGTTATAAGGCGACCAAAGTTTGGAGGGAGAGATTCAGAGTAAGAAAAACTGAGTGAAAGTGATGATGCAAAGCATAGAAATTCAGTTTAGTTTCATAGTTCAGTTCTTTTCTTTTTTCTTTTTTAAGTTTTTTTTTAAATTGATTTCAGAGAGAGGGAGAGGGAGATAGGAACATCAATGATGAGAGAGAATTATTGATCCGTTAACTCCTGCACACCCCTTACTGGGAATTGAGCCCGTAACCCAGGCATGTGCCCTTGACCTTAATCGAATCTGGGACCTTTCAGTCCACAGGCTGACTCTCTATCCACTGAGCCACACTGGCCAGGGCGAGCTTCATAGATCTTGCTAGAGGCCGCCCCAACTTGAACAACACAGTTGCCCTTGTTAGACTTTAAACCAGTGGGGCCTGCCAATAGGTAACACTCCTGCTTCCACCTCCCTCCTTTCTTTCTTTCTCTTCCATTCTAATGATCAGGAGTTTCCCTGCTACACATGCCCGTTTATCCCTTCCCATCATCACTTAGCGATCAGGAGCTGCCTTGCCGAGCGGAAAACCCATTCACAGGCTGAATCTGTGGCTTTCTGAATCAGCTTTTCCTGGCACTTTGAACTTCACGCCTACTGAAGTGGGATTTAATATTTCCTTCCATTTTCTCAACTGAAGGTTCATTAGATTCACATCCTTTTTACACCACTCCCCCCGCCCCCCCCAGAGAGAGGGCCTGATGATTGGTTAAAACAGCATTTTGATTATTTGTGCCCTCCTAGACCACCTCCTCGGTTCAAAAAAATATTTCAAAACCCAGCTCTCGCCCACCTCACCCAGCAGGCCCCTCACCTGCCCCAGTTCGTGCTCACATCCCCTTCACACCTGTGTTAGCGCTGTCATTCATCTCTGAGTTTCCACGTCTTGATCCCCTACCATACTACCTCCTCATGAAGACAGGAACTACACTTACATTTCTTTCCTATTTTTCTACCGTGACCAACCTTTTCTTTCCCTCATTTTGTCTCTAAGATCAAAGCCTTGGAGTACATGTTCTTGCATGAGTCACAAACAGCTGATGCTGAAGGGAATTAAGTGCTGGGACCGTGCATCCATCCTGTTCCGAAATAGTGCCTGCTGCCTCGTTTGCTGGCGAGGGAGTGTGAACATTTGGTCGTAGCATGGATGCGGATTGCTAGGTTTCACGCATGAGCTGTGCTGTTATTTCATTCATTCTGAGTGGCAGCTACACCGGGGTGACCGGCAGTGTTTCCAGGTCCGCCAGACCTGGCAAAGGCAGGGATCCCATCTTATTCAGCTGTGTTTCTTGAGTCCCGCTTAGAGGGCCTGGCACGCAGTGGGTAATCAGGAGGAGCTGAGTTGGCAATGGAAGGGAAGTCCAGGTACGTATATTACATTTCTTCTAAGCTTGTTGCCTAATTCTCTTGAGGGGCCATCTGCTAGGGCCTGAGAGTATATTTGAAGGAGTGAGGTGTTGGGTCTTTTGGGTGGGCTGTGGGGTCTGCGTGTACCTGGATTGTAAGGCTCAGGAATCTAGTAGATCACAAGTCTAAGTTAAATGTGGCGGGGTGGTGCCAACTCTGGGGCTGTGGGAGGTGGCCGGGTAAAAGAGAAGTGGATAGTGGATGTTTATTTTCAGCCGTGGAGCTTAAAAAGAGATGTCAGTTTGGGAAACTGGAGGTGATGTGCTCTGCCTAAAGGAGGCAACTGCCGGCCAGCTTCGCTGACGTGTAGAAGTGAAGTCCTAGAAAAACCCAGAGTTTCATATGCGATGTCTCTACATTTTTTTTAAAATGTTGGCAACCAATTCAACCTCCAAATCATGCCTGCTGGCCTCTGAGAGGGAGGCGAGGCTGGCGAACGGGGCCACCAAGGGACACACACATGCCGTGGGGTCAGACTAGGTGGGTGTTCGTCACCATCCAGATGGTCAGATACCGGGATTGTGTGGAAATGGACATGACATGCAGAGCAGGCGGAACAGATGCCAGAAGTTGGCATCCAGGGGGCATGATGATGAAGGCCAAGGTCTTTGCCCACCGGAAAGCCTTCTGTTCCTTGTCTCCTTCCCTCCCCCATGCCTTCACGGCTCCCCCATAGCACAAGTTCAGCTTTTCCAGTCTGGCATTCAAGACCTTCCATGCGGTTTACACTGGGTATACTATAAACAGTGCCTCCACTTTAATGTGGCCTCAACGTATCACTCCATTCTCATCTCCTCCTCCCCGCCCCATCCCTCAGATTTTCCAGGCTGCCTGGGGCTCCTGAGACATGCCCAGGGTCTCCTTCTTGGTTATACTCATGCTGTTTACCTTCCTGGGATGCTCTTCCCAAAGTGTATGGGAATCCTGCACTCCACTCATCCTTCAAAGGCTCTGCTCAAAAGGCACATTCTCCCTGGAGCTGCCTGCCCTCCCGCTCTGTGAATGTGGAATACATAGCATCTTTCTCTTAACCTCCGTAGCACTCTCCAGATACCTCCACCACAGTTCTTGGATCACAGTTGTTTTGAGGTTTGTCTTCCATGGTAGATGATAAGGTCATTGTGGAAGGGTTCAAATCTCACACATCACTCTGTCCCCTCAGTGTTGGCTCAGGGTAACACTGATTCGATTAGGGGCACTGATTGGATTCTGGGTCAGGGCACACGTCTGGGTTGTGGGTTTGATCCCTTAATAGGGGGTGTGTGCAGGAGGCAGCAGATCAATATTTTTCTCTCATATTAATGTTTTTTTCTCGCTCTCTTTTCTTCTCTCTTTCTCTTTCCCTCTCTCGCTAAAATCAATAAAAACATAGCCTTGGGCGAGGGTTTAAAAAACATTAAAGATGAGCAGTACTATTTTCATCTTGAAGTTTTGTCCTGCCCTTCTTCCTCCCACGTGGGGACTTAAAATTGCTTTCTGCATCCTCTCATTCCCCGGATGCATGCTGACCTGAGGAGTGCCTCCCAGGCAGACGGGAGGAAATTTTTCTCTTAATTAGAAAAGGACATGGAATCTTGAATGCATGCTCTTTGGAGCCAGTGATAGAGATGCTAGTGTAAGAAGTTCTGGACATTCAAATGTAAAACCAAGTAATTTGCAGGAATGTTCGATTTTTATCTGAACAGATGTTTTGCTTTTTATGGAGCTGGTTGGGAATAAGCGATGGGAATAGGGTTCTATTAGGATTCTATTTTTGCTTTGGGTTTGTTAGTTGGGATTAGCCTTAGCTGTATAAAACACACACACACACACACACACACACACACACACACACACAGCCTCAGATGAAAAATAATTTAATGGAGGTTTAAGTAATGTAAAATTTTATTTTTCACTTTAGAGGTAGCAGGGACAGGGCTCTTAGAGCCCCAGGTGTCATCTGGGACGTTGGCTTCTACCCTCTGGGTCACCTTACAGCCTAGGGTGTTCCTGGAACTCCAGGTCTCGTGTCTGGGCCGAATGCTGGGAGGGGGAAGAAAGGCAAGGCCCCAAACAAGGCAACTTCTCTGCTGAATCAGCTCTTTAAGCTCTTTACTGGAAGTTTCAGGGAACACTTCTGCTTATGTCTCATGGATCTTAACTTAGTCACAAGCACGCACCTAGCTGCAAGGGAGGCTGGGAAATGTAGCCTGAGTGCTGGGACAGTATATAAAATAAAAACCAAGGGTTTGTACACTGTTTGCTGCCCATATCTATAACATCCCATCTCCTCTGAATAAATCGGTGATATTCTCATCCCTCAGAGAAAGAGGAGACTGGATGTTATAGATATGGGCAGCAAACAGTGTTTGAAAGGACTTCAGTAGACTGTAGACATTTGTAAACTGACTTCCTTCCTACTCCTCTGTTCCCCTCAGAACCTAACCAAAGAACTACCTAATTGTTCTGCACAGTAACCACCATCTGTTAGAATCTTGGTGCACAGAGTCCTTGCCTGATGCATCTTGTTATAAAAGGTGAAATGAGGATGCAGACGATGTAAAAGTGGAGGTGTGGAAGGTAAACTCACACAGAGGCACGAGGTAAATTGCGTTGAGTTGTACCCTGGTGTCAGAAGACCTGGGCCAACCTCCGGTCCTCCTCTGGGACGTGGCCAAGGCTCTTATCTCCCTCATCCACATCTGCGAGACGGGGATCAACACCACTTTCCCGGGCTGCTGACCTGAGCCTGCAGAAGCCCCTGCTGTAAGGCGTGATGCCGATGATGAATACCCTGCTTGGCCGAAGCGCTTCCAGCAGGCCTGTGGGAGGCTCCCATCATGGGGAAGGTGCCAGGAGGTCAAGAAAGGCAGGGTCACGTCCAGCCTGAGTCTGGCTCAACATGCTGAAGGGGCGAGCCGGATTCTGTGCTCCCTACCACTGTGTATACAAATTTAGCCTGGAGGGAATGCAGGATTGGAAACAGGCATCTGATCTTCCTTGTTGGTGTCCTGGTGCCTCTCCTCGTGTGGTTCCCTGCCATGGGACTGTGGTTCCGGGGGGTAAAGATGTACAGTTTTGTACAGTGTAGCTCCTAGATGTCAGTGCTGCAGCTCAAGGGGATGGTGCCTACACGGATATTATACTTCTGCCCAATCCCACCCTGGCTGACACTAGATCCTAACCACGGGCTAGAGGCAGTGTCCCTGTGACTGTATCACGGGGTTATCATGAGGATGAGCATTCAGCCAGGTGCCCGGTGCTCTGTCAGGACTTGGTAAGCGACCCGCTGCCGCAGCTGCATTCCGCTGGCCAGATCGAGCCAGGCGCGGAGCGTGGCTCAGTTCCTGGCAGCTCTTCCTGCCTCCTGCCTGATGTTCCTCCTGGCCTGGTTCCTTTTTCGGTGATATTCTCATCACTCAGCTCTGGACGTTCCTGTGCCACCAGTTTCAAAACATTATGAAATAAAATACAGAGGGGAAGGGAGAAAGGAGAAACGGAGAAGCCCTAGTAGTTAACTCTGATGGCCCAGCCTCTCGGGGAGACTCCTTGGTGGGGCTTCAAGTGCTTCTTAAGTTCCTTTGTAGTTTGACCCCGGATGTGATTTTATTTTATTTTATTAAAAAAAAATATTTTATTGATTTTTTACAGAGAGGAAGGGAGAGGGGGAGAGAGCTAGAAACATCGATGAGAGAGAAACATCGACCAGCTGCCTTCTGCACATCCCCTACTGGGGATGTGCCTGCAACCAATGTACATGTCCTTGACTGGAATCGAACCTGGGACCTTTCAGTCCGCAGATCAACGCTCTATCCACTGAGCCAAACCGGTTTCGGCTGTGATTTTATTTTTGACCCTCTCTTTGTCTTCTTGGGCCTCTAATTCACTAATCAATTAATGGATTCATTCAGCACATAACAGGTCTTGAATAAATCGGTGATATTCTCATCCCTCAGAGAGCTGATATCACTGATTTATTCAAGACCTACTCTGTGCCAAACACTGCATCTGTGGACCAGCCTCACAAACACTCATGTGCTGAGGATATTGATGTAACCCAAATAGACCAAGTTCCCTCTCTCAGGGAGCTTAGCTTACATTTGGTGAAAAGACAGGTAGACGTCAGGATAAGGGGATACGGTGTGATGGTGCACAGGGAAAGCCTGCTTAGGGACGGCAGGTGCAGCTGCTCTGAGATCGGACAGATGGGTTTGTCTGTGGAGTAGCAAAGGAAGCAGCTGGGTGGGGAGTGGAATGAACTGGGGGGGTGAAGAGGCTTTTGGACTTTGGAGCTTGAGAGGCTTATCAGACATCTCTGTGGAGACATGGAGCAGACCGTTGAAGCAGGAGCCTGGAGTTCAGAGAAGACGTTGCAGCCGGAAGGATACATTTGAGAGGCTTCAGCTTCGTGCAGCCATGGGACTGGATGCGACCACCGTCATGTTAGTCAGATGGGTGGTACCAGCCAGGTGGTGCACAGTCCTGTCTTGGCAGCTGTTTGAGGGAATACAAGTGCCTGTCTGCCTCATTGGCCTTGGACTGCATCTCGGCAGAGTGACCAAAGACTAGTTACTGGTGTGGAAGTCCCTCGGAAAGAAGAGAAAGTAGTGATGGAGAAGAGGGTAGTCGCTGGTGACTCTGTGGGTAAGATCGGGCTTTGATCGCTGTGTGTTGGGCAGGACTGCTGATGGTGGCCCTGGTGGGGCTGGTCCACAGATGCAGACCATTTCACTTGTGCTGGCCAGCTGACTGTCCAATAAATGCTTCGCTTACTAAAAGCTTCTCCCCAGGGCAACTCGGGGCACGTGAGCAGCAAGGACTGCGGAGGACTTCTTCCACTGCAAGGTGCTGACGCCGTCAACAGCCACGGAGGGCAGCCCTCTGCGCTTGGTCAGAAAGCAACCTGTTAACTTGCCCGGTTCTCCCGTTTGCTCTCCTTCAGCCCACCCTGCCCCAGTGCTGGATGTCAGCGTGGACCTTGCCGTGGGCCATCCCCTCGGTGACACGTGCTCTGTTGGGAAGAGCTTGGCTGTGCAGGCGAAGACTTGAGCTAGCAAAAGAACAAACGGCCATTCATTTGGCGCTTCCCATGAACCAGAGCTTTCTTTTTTTCTTTTTTTCTCCTTTCTTAAATGAAACCTTTAAGAAAGGAAGATTCTCAAGCCTTGCTTAGAATTTAGGACCCGATTTTTATGTCATAGGATTGTTTTTCTTGGGTTTAAAGGAAAGGCTTAAATGACATACTGGATATGAAAACATGGTACAGATATTAGGAGCTGTTTCTACTGTTGCTTTAAAAGACACCCCTGTTTTCCAAATATTGATTCATCTTGCTTTTATTTACATAAAAAATTGTTAGAATAGTGCCTGGTGTGTGTGTGTGTGTGTGTGTGTGTGTATGTATGTGTGTGTGTGTGTGTGTGTGCACGCGCGCATAGAAATGCTTTGTACACATTAGCTTATTGAATCCTTATAGCAGCCTTAGGAGGAGTGAAGTGTTATTTTGTGCATTTTATAGTTGCGGAACTAGGCACAGATGTTAAATAAGGTCACCCAAGTAGCAAGTGGTGGAGCTAGGATTTGAACTGGGAAGTGTGGCTCCAGGGTCCAGGATCTTAAGGCCTATTGGTTTTTCGATAGATTTTCAGTAAAGGGAAATAACATTGGCCACCCTAGCTGGTTTGGATCAGTGGATAGAGCATCAGCCTGCAGACCAATGGGTCCTGGGTTCAATTCCAGTCAAGGGCATTCATGCCTTGATTGCAGGCTCCACCCCGGCCCGGGCCATGGTCAGGATGCGTGCAGGAGTCAACTAACGGATGTGTTTCTCTCATATGGATATTTCTCTGTCTTTCCTTCTCTCTTCCACTCTCTAAAAACCAATGGAAAAATATCCTTGGGTGAGGATTAAAAAAAAAAAAGATTAATAACAATGGCCATACCAATAGTTGTTGCTCTTTATACGCTGTGTACGGAACTGGGTATTTCAGATGCAAGAGTGAGAATCCCCAACCCTGCACGGTATTCAAAGCGCATTTTCCGGAGGAAGAAGAAATGGAGCAGTTTGGTAACTGCTTCACGTCTGAGGCTAAGGAGTGGAGGCAGGATTCAAACCCTGGTCTGTCTGGCTCCCCAGCCCTGCAGTTTTCTCAGCTCAGGGACCGTGCTGCAAGGCCATAACTCTCTCCTAGTACGTTATTGCCTCCTTTCAGACTCCCTCTGTGGTCCATGGCACCGGATGGGCCGCAGCATGGGCCGATGACCCAGGCCTGAATCTGATAGGAGGCCAGCAGTGTGGAGCTGGCTGTGAAAGCGGGTAATCCAGCCGTGCCCCTCCACATCCGAACTCCATTTAATGAAGCCTGGGCTTCCCTAAAGCATTTCCTAATTCGCAGATCTCCTTTTCCTGTGTGGAGAGATCAGGCCCGTGTGTACACACACGGTGGAGCGCAAGCGTCTGGTTTCTGGTCAGCATCAGGACCGGCAGCCTCCAGTGAAGTGCCTGGGCCTGGTGAGCCCGCGGGAAGGGTGTGGACCATCTGTGCTGTCCTGTAAAGGAAATTGTGGTTTCTTTCTTTTCCTTTTTCTCCCCCCCATTTCTTTTTTAGTTTATGGGAAAAGGGAGACTTGTGTCTCAATCGAGTCTTTGTGGCGTTGTATTACAGAGTCACAGAACATGTTCTATGTAAATGACTGTGCCCCGATTAGAGCCTCAATGGGCGCCATTGTGTCATATTGCTATTATTGGCGATTGCAGGATACTAAATGATATTCTCATCAGGGCTGAAAAAGTTCAGTGTTAGGCAGTGAAGCGCAGGGTTAATTATACCGCTCTGAATTAGAGCATAGAATTAAGTTGTAGGGAGAGCAGGGCCCTTGCTTTCTCTCCCCCTCTGTCTCTCCAGGGTTTGGCAGGGGGTTTGATCAGAGTATTGTTTAACCCGTGTTCTAAATTTGTACGTACTGGCATTTTGCTCTGCCCGAGTTACTCTCCCTTTTGGTGTTGAGAAACACAGGCCTGATTTATAGGACCGCTGGAGAGGGGGAGAAACGCTCTATTTAATAGTGCATTCTTCTTTGTCAATAGCTGGGCGGGGGGGGGGGGGGGGGGGGGAATAGATGGGAGTCTTAGGGGAGTGCCGGACTCGAGCGAGGCCTCTTTAATTTAGCTCTTGTCTCTCCTGCCTTTGAACGCATCGGCGGCTCTGATCCTGACTCACCTCTTTGAAGAAATGACACACTGACCTACATCTCGCTGAGGCCGATAGAAGAGTGAATCTGTGCTCTGCCCCTTCTTGGCACTGCTGACACAGCCTCCGAGGGAATCTGTCCGAGGCCGAGGCAGGCCCTCTCCGGTTTCGGGCCATTGACTTCGCTGCCTCCTTTTAATGGCAGGGCTCAGCTCTCTTTGAGTCATTCCTGATTGTAAACTTCCTGCATTCCTTTCGCTCGTTTCTTTTGTCTGTAAGTTTCTTGTCACTGGTATTGGGGGTCTAAAGCCACATTACCTCCTCTTTACTGTGTTACATGGGCATGAGTATAATTATTATGAAAAAAAGAAAGAAAACAACAACTTGGAAAAGTGTTTTTTATGGTGGCCTCATCGTTTCTCATATATCCATATCATCACTTATGTAACCACCGTTTCTGGATGTTTTTGTTGAGTCTTGTCCTTTTTTTCTTTTTTTTCTTTTGCAAGTCACATCATATTGGCAGTTTGCCTTGGACACAGCCTTAGAAATGAGTTTATAGAGAGCCTTAAAAGCAGAGAAAGGACTTAACCTCAGACCTGTCTGCCTTCACGTCTAGTGTTCCTCCTGGTCCCCCTACCTTTCAGCTGCCAGAGCCCAGAGCTTCCCAGAGAACCAGGCACCACTCTCCCTGGCGAATGGCTGCTCCCCGGGTGGGCCAGGGTGAGCGGGCCTGGAAATCTTTTCCTCATCGTCGCTTCTTTTTTTTTTAATTTTTAATAAATCTTTATTGTTCATATTATTACAAATGTTCCTCATTTTTCTCCCCTCCATTGCTCCCCTCCACCAGGTTCCCACCCCACCCTCTACCCTTTCCCCACCCTCCATTGTCCTCATCCATAGGTGCACAGTTTTTGTTCAGGTTCTTCCCGTACCCCCCACTCCCCTTTTCCAGAGAATCGTCAGTCCACTCCCCTTCCATACCTCTGATTCTATTATATTCACCAGTTAATATTGTTCATCAGGTTTCTTAATTCCCTTGGCTTTTAGTTTCACTTGTTGATAGTTACGTATTTGTTGATCATAATTTTTATCTATATCTTCTTCCTCTTTCTAAAGAACCCCTTTCAGCAATTCATATAATTCTGGTTTGGCGGTGATGAACTCCTTTAGCTTTTTTTAATTTGTGAAGCTCTTTATCTGGCCTTCGATTCTGAGTGATAGCTTTGCTGGGTTGAGTATTTTTGGCTGTAGGTTCTTGCTATTCATCACCTTGAATATTTCTTGCCATTCCCATCTGGCCTGCATGGTTTCTGTTGAGAAATCAGCTGACAATTGTATGGGTGCTCCTTTATAGGTAATTACCTGCTTTTAATATTCTCTCTTTGTCTTTTGCTCTTGGGATTTTAATTATGATGTGTCTTGGTGTGGTCCTCTTTGGATTCCTTTTGTTTGGGGTTCTGTGCGCTTCCTCGACTTGTAAGTCTATTTCTTTCCCCAGGTGGGGGAAGTTTTGTGTTACTATTTCTTCCAGTATTCTCTTGGTATCTTGCTCTCTCTCTTCTTCTGGGACCCCCATAATTCTGATGTTGGTTTGTTTGAAATTGTCCCAGAGGTTTCTTACACTATCTTCAACTTTCTGGATTCTCTTATTGTCTTGCTTCTGTGGAGAAGTGTCCTCTGGCTCTTTGTGTTCCAAATCTTTGATTTGATTCTTGCTATCTTCCATTCTGTTTTTAGGACTCTGTATAATATTTTTTTATTTCAGACAATGTATTCTTTATTTCTAGTTGATCCCTTTTCATATCCTCATAGGTCTCATTTATTTTATTGGCCTTTTCTAGGAAATTCTTGAAAAACCTTATGAGCGTGGTTTTTGAACTCTATATCCAGTCACTTCTTGTCCTCCATTTCTTTTGTTTGTGATCTGTTTCCTTGTCTTGGCATTTTCACAGCTTCCCTGAGTTGGTAGGGTGGCTTTGTGTGGGTCAGCCTCCCAGTTACCTGAGGTGGACAGTCTTGGTGTATCCCTTTGTGGGCTGTGTGTGCAGTCTTGTTGTTAAGCCTTGCTTGTTGTTGGTATCACTGGGAAGCGTTGATCTCCTCGTCGCTTCTTTTTAAAACTGGACAATGTGAACTGTTCTCTGGGCCATACATTCTGGACGGCACGATGTCCCAGCCGGTAAGATAGTCATCTGTGTACGTGCCTTACGCCTAACTCATCTCCCGAAGCCAAGACAGGCCTTCCTGGCATTGCAGTCCATACGGGCTGCCCTTTTGCTGCGCACGTAGTGCGTGCTCAGGAATTGCCAGCTCTCCTCACAGTGCCATCTCCTCTACCTCCGAGAGCACAGGTTGTTACACGCACTGCACGTGCAAACGTCACATGAGAAAGAATATTACCCGGCTATAAAATGGCACCTGAGGGAGTAAAACATCGTCTGGAGACCATACTGCATGTAGTAATTTAATCTTCCCACCTCAGACCCCTTGCCAAGTGCCTCACGGGTCCTGTCTGGAAACATCAGTTATCAGTTGGGTCGGTGGAATCAGGTATTTTTCTATGTTTATACTATAGACTTTCTGAAGCAGAGTCCTGATTCCAGCAATGTTTTTTTTTTTTTTTTTTAAAAATACTCATCAGAAGATATGTTTTTATTGATTTTAGGGGGCAGGGAAGGGAGAGAGAGAGAGAGACAGAGAGAGAGAGAGAGAGAGAGAGAGAGAGAGAGAGAGAGAGAGAGAGAGAGATATCTTGACCAGGGACCGAACCCACAACCGTTTGGTGTCCCGGACAGCACCCCAACCATCTGAGCCACCTGGCAGGGCTGGACACAGCAGTCTTTTTCGAACTGTGCATACTCTCAGGGCCAGGAGGGAATCGGAGAGGGAAAGGGCTGTTCGGTCAAACAGGCTGGAGAAAAGCTCCCTTCTGAGGAGGTTCCTGAGGCCCTTCCCGCTCCTGAAGGCTCAGACATAAGCTGGGGTCAGGAAGCCCGTGTGGCCTGTGGGAGCCAGTGAGTCCCTAAGGACGCCCGTTGATCGCCTGCGGAATAAGCAGCATGTGCAACGATGCTGAGCTGAGGAGGAAAGCCCGGATTGCCAGCTTTCAAGCCCTGTGTGGTGGTCCCCGTACCTGCTGTCCCCCTTCCGTTTCCTGTTCCTTTTGGCCTCTGTGAGTCCACATTAGCATGGCCTCTGCCTGGCGTGCCCTCCCCCTTATCTCCATGTGGCTAAATTCCAACCCTTTTGCAAGGCTCAGTTCCGAGCCTTTGTCCTTACACATCAGTCTGGACAGTTGGCCTCTTGGCCTCCTGTACCCGCATCGCTGCTCTCTGAACATTCTGTATGGCACGGTGTCCCAGCCGGTAAGACAGTCATCTGTGTACGTGCCTTACGCCTAACTCATCTCCCGAAGCCAAGTCTTCCTGGCATTGCAATCCATACGGGCTGCCCTTTTGCTGCGCACGTACTGAGTGCCCAGGAATTGCTTGTTGAAAGAATGTTCATCGCCTCAGCCAACACTTCCGTGGAGGCAGGGCCTGACCACAGCGCTGATGGTGGAGATGTCCCACAGCAGCTTCTGTGCTGACCTGAGAGTCAGTGCATTGCGTGAGACCAAGAATCCGATGTACATGACTTTGACAGCGATTCCATATGTTTATTTTTCTCAGCCTCTACATACCAATTAATTGAAATTTACTTTTCAAGTGCAGTTGACACACAATCTTACAGCACATTTATTTCCCATACCGCTACCATCACCTAGTGATGTTTCCAAAATGCAGATCTGATCACGTCATTCCTCTGCTGGCAATCCTCCCTTGGTCTCCTGGAGGCCTCAGGGGGTTGGACGTTGGCTGTTCACTTTTCCAGCCTCTTAGGTCCTTTACCTCTGTTTGCTCCAACCACATCGAGCTCCTGTGCCTGCATGTGTGTGGGTTTCTCTCTCTCCTCTGGGTGGCTGCACCCTCTGTACGGGCGCTTTTTTTTTTTTTTTTTTTAAATAATATACTTTATTGATTTTTTTTTTTTTTTTTTTTTTTTTTTTTTTACAGAGAGGAAGGGAGATGGATAGAGAGTTAGAAACATCGATGAGAGAGAAACATTGATCAGCTGCCTCCTGCACACCCCCTACTGGGGATGTGCCCGTAACCAAGGTACATGCCCTTAACTGGGGATGTGCCTGCAACCAAGGTACATGCCCTCGAACCTGGGACCTTGTAGTCTGCAGGCTGATGCTCTATCCACTGAGCCAAACCCGTACCTGGCTTATTCCTGTTGGTCACTTCTGGAAATCGATGCCCAGTCAAATCCATCATCGATCCCTTCTGCTGTTGCTTCATTCAGCTCAGTGTCCTGTTTTGTTTTTCTGTTTCTACCTCAACTAGACCATACACATCTTGTCTTCATCTCTGCCTTCCAGCTCGGTGCCTGGCACACAAGAGGAGCTCAGTGACCATGGCATGAAGGATTAGTCACGTGTTTAAGGCCTGTGAAAATGCAGGGAGGTAGAAACTCGAGCATTTCTTGTTCCTCGGGCATTCCTAGCTTTGCAGCATTACAATAATACATGCTGCCATTTATCAGATGCCTACTATGTGCATCCCGTGTGCTGTCTATCATTCATTGTTATTCTCCTAGGACTCCCATGTGCATGCTAGAGTTGTTACTGACTCCATCACCAGAAGGAAGACACTAGGGCTGTTTCTTTGTTTCTCAGGTGGATTTAAAGCTGAAAGGTATCATTACTGAGACGCAGGAAAATATTGTGATAACATTTCAAACAGGATTTTAGGTGGTTGGGCCCTGATTGATTGCCAGACTTTTGAGTGGGGGGAGGGGGAGTGGGGAGGGGTGGAGAGAATGGTGTTTCTTTCTTAAGTAGTTTGCATTTATGTGAATGCCATGTTGGACTTGTTTATGGAATCAATAAAGATATTATCTCTTTGAGTAATTCAGAATCTACTATTTGTTGGACTGAGTTCGCCTTTGTGTGGGACACAGGGCTGCAGGATGGCACATTGCGGAGCAGGGAGTTACGTAAAAGGGGTCTCTTTAGTGTCTCCTTGGTCATATGAATTTTATTTGCCCAGTAGGACATGGCTGAGGCTCTGAATAGTCAAAGAAAACATCTCTCTTATGTTTTCTTCATGAATAGGACACTCTGTGTCCTGAATTGTTGCTCCACTGGGGTCAGCACGTGGTGTATTTTTCTAATGTTCGAACCAATAGGCTTTTTCATTTTGGGTCAATCCAGGTAAAGGTTTTCTGGTGCTTCTGTGTGGCACGGAAAGCATCTCTCTCCCTCTCTCTCTCTCTCTCTCTCTCTCTCTCTCTCTCCCTCTCCCTCTCCCTCTCCCTCTCCCTCTCCCTCTCCCTCTCCTGTTCTTGAATTTGGAAAAGTGCATTTTGAGTTACATGACTAATCTTAGCATATTTACTAGAAATTAATGTCCCCCAATGATCGCACATTTCTTTCTGTCCTCCTTTCTCCTAAATGAAAAAGGGCTGAGGACTGGAACCAGGGGGAATGCAGAGGCAGAAAACAGCAGTTCAGGAAGTTGGAGACATAAGAATGTCAGTGGCCCTGGTTCTGACTCTGTGTCTATTGGAAGAGAGAGAGAGGGAGAGAGAGAGAGAGAGAGAGAGAGAGAGAGAGAGAGAGAGAGAGAGAGAGAGGGAGTTGGGGAAGTTGTGGAGGATGGGAGAGGATAGAGGAAGATTGTTTGACTGTTTGACTGATTAGGAGGAGGCTGTTGCACGGAGTGGAACTCGGCTTTCTGAAACATGGGACCCAAAGACACATCATAGAGGACCATGTTTTTTTCAGGCCCTGAATCAGGCTCAAGGCCTCATAAAAGATTTCCCCCATTATTTGTGACTCTGTTGCTATGGATAGTCTTATAAAACCATAGGATTACCATAGGATTGTAGCAGGTAGATTGAAAAAGAGTAACCCGAACAGGGCGTCGGCCTGTGAGGTCTTCTGGAACCTGGAACTGGTTCGGACAAGGGTCTTGGATCAGCTCCCTTGCGGGTGGAGCCTCCTCTTCCAGCTGGATATTCACAGGCAGGGTCCCAGGTAGGCTGAGGTCTTCTTCTTTTCCAGAAGAACAGGATCACTCTCCTCAGACCAGAAAGACCTAGACAGAGTCCCAGGGAGACCAGCACTCTTGGCTAGAGGACTGTGGGGGCCGAGAACAGGCGAGAGAGTTCAGGAAAAGCAGCGTTTTCTTGTCTTTAGCAGCAGTGTTCAGTTGACTAGAACAAGTGCCACCTGTATGGTACTGTGGGGTCAAGCAAAATAGGGAAGGAAATGGTTGAATAACTTTTTCTCTTTTCTGGAGCCCCGCCTCCTTTCAGGGGGATATTTCACAATGAGCAAGGTCCAGTGGAAGGACCAGGGCTTGTGGGGGTGGGAGCTCTGAAGGGAATCCACATAGTTGACTAAGGATGCTGTCCCTGAGTCTGCTCTGCCAGCACCAAGCTTAACCTTTGAAACCACCCTGTGATTGGAGGAAGTGGATGCTTAGGGAGGGCCAGAACCCCGCATCTCACAGCTAGTCAGCGGCTTTCAGCCCCTGCTGGTGGGCAGGTGGGAGAAACCTTTAACCTATTCAGAAGGGCCAGAGGGCAGTCCCTCTCCCCTCCCCCTGAAGCTTACTCCTTCACCGTTGCTTTGATGTTCTGGGAAGTACCAGAACCAGGAGGTGTGTGCTCAGAGGGCTCCCCGTGCTGGGCTCATTTCCTCCCCAGGGCAGATCGTCGGTGTGGGAAAGGCGGAATCTGACGTGCTGGGCCAGGGGAGGCCTTGGCCTTCTCTGGGATGGGGAGGTCCACTTTGTGCTTTTCACTTGTGTTTATTTTTAGGTGTGTACGCTTCTCGCTTGGGTGATGCTGAACTGGTTCCCTGCCCAGCTGGACGTAGGGTTGACTTCATCCGTGGGATCCCCTTGGGGGTGGGAGGTGTGATCTCTGGTGAAGGTCAGGCTCACAGATGCTCTGAGGCCAGGCCTGTTGGCCGGTGGGGGCCTAAGAGGAATTGGATCGCTCCGGGGACCAGGCTGGAGCTGGGATGGTGGCACATGATTTTCAGCAGGACTCCAAGGGATCCTCAAAATTGATTGGCTTGCTAGTGACCTTGGACACAGGAACCACTCATTTGCATAATGCTTTCACATGCATCAGCTGGATTTTGGTTTTCAGAAGATACTGCTCAGGTAAATAGGTCAGGCCAGGTAGCTCTCTAACCTCATTCCATACATGAGCAGATAGACTGTGTAAGAGCGTGCCATATAGTTGGACCACAGCTGCTCTCCCCAGCCTGGTATTCCTCCCTTACCCTGTCAAAATGAGGACACGGGCCAAGTCAGGCCTTTAGTAACCAAAGCTGCAGGGGAGAAAAGGGCCAGCGAAACTCAGCAGTGACTAAAGACAGAGTAGAAGCTTTGGTGGCTGGGCTTGGTCTTGTCCACTGATGTGACCCTAGCCGCTGACCACGCCTGGCCCTAATGGGTTCTCAGTAAGCAGTTGCTGAGAACATGAAAGAATTTCTTAGGTTTGGGAGATGATCACACTCACTTGGTCCACACCTTCCAGAATTTTCCTCTTCCCTTCGTGCCCCCCTCTTCTTCCCTCCCCGGTAACACTTCTTCCCCCGGAGAGTAGGGTGGTCCCTGAACTGCACTTTTGAGATACACATCCAGCTCTTCTTCTCCCCGTACGTTATGGCAGGGATTGTGCTTTGAGAGAAAGCGGGAACTTTTAGGTTCCATACGTGAATGTGAGGTCTGGATTTTGTAGGTTGCTTTGGGTGCAGAGAGACCTCATGACCTGGAAGCATGTCCCTGAAACCCTTTATCTTGATAGCCGGGGAGAGAGGGTCCCAGAGAGCTTCGGGAGCTGCCTGGAACCTTGGTGAGCAGTGGCCTAGCGGGGCGTGAACCTGAACCTGCAGTGCTTTCCCTGCACTATTCACTCCACCCCGCATCCCAGCGGGTGACTGTGGACATCTTTTGAGATTTAAGTTTCTCTGGTTTCGGTCATGTGGAGCTGAACGGGAGAACTTCTCTTGTCGCTGTGCTAGTCAGATCTTGGGACTCTCTGCTCAAGACTCTTGCAAGCTCTGAGGTAGGACCCCCAGAGATTTTTCTTTGGACTTTGGAGAGGTTTTCTCCTCTTCCCTCCGCCTCCCTTGTCCGCACCCTCCTTGTGATTTTAACCTTTTCCGGCTGCCTGGGGAGAGACCGGTGGAGTATTGGAGTGTGGAGCCAGCTCCTCAGAGCCTTTTTAGGTCAATGCAGTGGTTGTGGTCCAGGATGCATGCCTCGTGGTCTAAGTCCTGCAGGCCACACCCTGCTAATCCCCAGGGGCCGAGGGCTGACCACCTGGCACAAGTATGTTTTTACATGTGTGCCTGTGAATGGAGCAGAAAATGAAAACGCCACCTGAATCTGTGCATATAGTGTGTGGCCGTTTCAAAGCCTACTTCCCTTTGCGATCTCGTGTGAGCTTCAGGAGGGGTGGATTGTTAATTGCCGAGCACGGCTGTGGAGGCCCTGTGCAGGGGGATGGAAATGGAGGCTTAGATCCCTTTGCTCACGGTTACTTTCATTCATCTCTTCATTCAACGGGCAGTTATTGAGAGCCTGCTGTGTGCTCAGCCCCGCCCTAAACAGCCTTGCTGGATAAGCCGACTGGGTCCCTGTTTTCACAGAGCTGAGAGGCTGGGGATGGGGACCTCTTAGGAAGGTATCTGTGGTGGTGTTGTGGGAGGAAGTGGTGAGCCAGGGATTGGAGGGCTGCGGAGGGAGTTAGGGTTTAGCCCATTTTGCTCAAATGCTTCATACGGCACGCTGGTACCACCCTTCTCCCTGTGTGTGCTTCCCCTTTCTCAATATGGATGACTAGCACTGTTGACGCATGTGTCAACCTAGGCTCAGAGAGGCTGGGTAACTTGTCCACGGTTGCACAGCAAATGAACTGGAATTCGAATGGATTCTACGTGGAGTTCTACCGTCCTATGCTGCTTACCTGTGAATAATGCGTTTTCATAAAAATAAAAAGGGAAGCAATTTGCAGAAGAATGATCAGCCATGCTCTTAGCATTTTGGTGAGCTCTCTAACACATTTTATTTTATTTTAAAAGTATTTTATTGATTTTTTACAGAGAGGAAGGGAGAGGGATAGAGAGCTAGAAAGATCAATGTGAGAGAAACATCGTCCAGCTGCCTCCTGCACACCCCTCACCGGGGATGTGCCCGCAACCAATGTACATGCCCCTGACCGGAATTGAACCTGGGACCCCTCAGTCCGCAGACTGACGCTCTTCCACTGAGCCAAACCGGTTTCGGCCTACCACATTTTAAAAGTTTAAAGTTGCAATGAATAAGGGTGGAGCCCTGTATCTCATCTTGTCATCTGAACCAGGGAGGATGGGGAGTCCTGTCTGAAGACACGGGCTCAAGCCAGGTCTCACCATCATGCTCCAGTTAGGGTTGGGGCAAAAGCTTCTTCAAACAAAGCCCTCCCTTTTGTCAGCTGCATTAACCCATATTAACTTCTAAACCCTGCTCAAACTCTTGGAAAGCAGAAGTGTGGAAATTCCAAGTCCAGCCACCAGTGGCCTCCTGCCACACGTGAGCCTGAGTGTGACACGGGGTCGGGGAGACGTGGCCTCAGGGCGGACGCCTTGGTGGTTCTCTTTAAAAACAGAAGTTCAGCTGCACGCGCAGCCTGCACCCCTTTTCAGGCTTTTGCGAGGCTCTGAACTTCCCAAGTGGGTTATGACTAACTTTGTTTGGTTCTGGTTGTCAGTGGCTTTCTTGGGGGACGCCTTGCAGGGAGAGGGCATTTTGGGTGACGTGCTGAAGGCCCCTGTATGCGGCATTCCCAGTTGTGGTGGTCACCTAATTTACAGGACAAGTTGACCAGAAAGAGGTTCAGCCTGCTGCTCTTTCTTCGGGGGGGTGGGTAGGGGTGGGGAGGGGGTCTATAGAACCCTGACTAGTCCTTTTCTTTGTTAGTGTTTGCCCTCTGCCAAGTGCCGACACGGGAGTGGTCTGGCACCTGGGCTCCCCTTCTCCCTGCCTTTGCTTGGGAAGTCATTGCCCTTATCCTGGACATCTGGGGGTACAGGTGACCCTGAGAAACTGCTCAGTTGTTGGTGTCTCTTCCCAGAGCATCCTGAGCTGCCCAAGATCTCAGCCTCCCAAAAGACTCTGGCTGCTTCTGGAAAGACTATCTCCTCCCCAAGCTCGCGTAGGCTGGCTGCTGCATGGGTTACTGCAGGGACAGCTGTGGTGGTCCAGGTATCGCCCTTAGCTGACGAGTCGCTCATGCATCTTGTGTTGTAAATAGTACAGCTGCACGCTGCATCGTTTAGGTACATAACCTCACCTTGTTGTCACCCAAATCTTGGGAGGCAGGTTTGTGCCCCCATTTTACAGCTGAGGCGATGGAGGCCGGGGTGGAGTCCCTCACTGTCTAGGCCAGTGGCCGGCAAACTGCAGCTCGAGAGCCACAGGCGGCTCTTTGGTCCCTTGAGTGTGGCTCTTTCCACAAAATACCACGGCCTGGGCGAGTCTATTTTGAAGAAGTGGCGTTAGAAGAAGTTTAAGCTTAAAAAGTGTGTGGCTCTCAAAAGAAATTTCAATCGTTATCCTGTTGATATTTGGCTCTGTTGACTAATGAGTTTGCCCGCCACTGGTCTAGGCTCATGCGGCTGGCGTTGGGGCTGGGCCTCCCCAGCGGAGCTTGGTTCCATTTTGGAGTCCACCATCACCTCCAGCCCCGAGGCGGGACTTTGATTTCAGGGCTCCCTTGGTGCTCTCTTCTCCAGTTTCCCAGGGAGGGTCGGGCCTCTCTACCTTGGCACTGTTGGCATGGGGAGGGGGAGAGGCCCTCCTGTGCACTTGGTATGTGGCAGCATCTCTGGCTCCTGTCCACTAGGTGCCAGCAACACAGGTCCCCTGCTTTGCCCAGCTGTGGCAGATGTCCCCCGACATTGCCAAATGTTCCCGGAGGGGACAGCACGGCACCCAACTGAGAACCCTAGAGTGACTGCCACTGTTTCAGACCCTAAGCCAGGATGTGCAGTGTATAGAGACTGAGAGAGGAAGACCATTTGAAATCAGGACTTAGAAAACTCAAAACTGCTGCTTCAGCCACAGCACAGCCCTCGGTGCTGGCGGACGGACAGCGGGCTCTGTGGAGGGATAATCTTCCGCGTGAAATTTAAATGACACCGAGTGCCTGACGAGGGGCCCCCGTGGTGGAGCCCCCTGGACATATTTTGTCTTCATGCCCTGGACACTTGGGCATGCTGCCGATTTATTGACGTTTTATGTTGAAAACGACCAGGTGAAAACGCAAAGGCCTCCTTTGAGCTGCTGACCTTGGGGAATCCACAGGGAGCAGGACCTTCCTGTTCCTTCTGAAAGGGTCCCCCCCCCCCCCCCCCCCCCCCCCCCCCCGCCCCCAGCCCGTGAACCCGGTGAACCTGCTTTTCTGGTTTCACGGCCTGGCCTGTCACGTGGTTTGAGAAATGGGAGTTTTGTGGTCCCCAACAAGTTTGTTTCCGCACACCTGGCTGGGAGGGCGTCGTGTTGTGTTAAATGTGACTTATTTTCCCGGATGCATGGTTCACACCTCCACGTCTCAGAGCGTCAGGAGCCCGCAGTGTGCCAGGCTGTACCCGGAGCCCCTGCGCTTTTATTTGCAGACTTAATGAAACATTAGCCTGTAATTCGCCAAGATGCCTCACAGTGAGAAAATCCAACGTAGGAAAACCTCAAATAGAACAGCAAAATGAGGAAACTTTTTAATGCCCCAGATGATACAATCAGATTATAAATTCTTTTTTTTTTTTTTTTTACAGAGAGGGAGAGGGATAGAGAGTCAGAAATATTGATGAGAAACATTGACCAACTGCCTCTTGCACATCCTACTGGGTATGTGCCTTCAACCAAAGTACATGCCCTTAAGTTGAATCAACCTGGAACCTTTCAGTCTGCAGGCCGATGCTCTATCCACTGAGCCAGACCCGTCAGGGCTTCTTCTTCTTCTTCTTCTTCTTCTTCTTTTTTTTTTTTTAATTTGAATTTATTGGGGTGACATTGGCCTTAATAAAATTGTACAGGTTTCAGGTGTACATTTCTATAATACATCAGTCATATATTGTATTGTGGGTTCACCACCCCAAGTCAAGTCTCCTTCCATCGCCATTCCTTCCCCCCCACCCCCAATACCTTTTACCTCCCAGCGACCCCTCTTGTTAGTCATAAATGGGGTTCAGTTTGCATCATCCCTTTACAACGCACTTTTCAGCAACACATGGCGAAGCCGGGGTGTGGGGAACCCCTTTCTGTTAGGCAACATCTTAGTGCTCTCATGTTCTGCACGTCTCCTCAGCACGGCTGGTTTTCAGGAAGTGGTTCACTCGTCAGTCCTGATAGCTCCCCGGAGTTTTGCAGAGGGGCCTGGTGAGCGTGTCTGTCTCCTCGAGCAGTCACAGAGCTCCTTCAGGGGTGGCAGCATAGTCTTACCCCGTAGCATCTGCTGCTTTTATTCCCAGGCTTACCTCCCTCCTCCAGTAATAAAAGTAATAATAACAGCTACCACTCAGAGTCCCTGCTGTTGTTAGTAGTGTTATGAACCGGGGGAAAGAAACGAAATACCTGGCACAGGGTGGCAGAGCAGGCACTCGTGTAGACCTGGGATTCTAACCCGCACTCACCCAGCAGACGTTCCCGCTTCTGCTGGTTCTTGCAGATGGAGAACTGAGGAGGGAAAGGGAAGGGAGGGGAGGGGAGGGGAAGTGAAAAGAAGAAATGAAAATCCCTTAATCTGCCACCCAGAGATATTTGATGCCAAGAGTGGGGGTTTGAGGATTCTAAGAGTGCTATTGGCACTTCATGGGTGGAGGCCAGGGACGCTGGGAGGAACCCCACTGTGCGTGGGCAGCGCCACACAGCAGTGAGGTCTGCCGCCCCAGATGCCAGCAGTGGCAAGACTGAGAAGCCAAGCCCCACTGTAGTGAAGAAAACACAGGCTTCTGGGAGGCAGCCCTGGGGGAGTGGAAGCAAGCGGGTTTGGGAAAGAGACCTCTTTCTAGTTTTACCACGTTGCACAAATTTCGTCAACTTTCTTCCCCCTCTTAGTCTTCCGACTAGCTGAGGGGTCAGTGCCTTGGAAAACCGCTTTGTACCAGGGCTCCTCACCTTAGTGACTCTCTCTTCCTCTATGTTCTGATAGCATAGTATGCCTTCGGTACCAGTTTTCCCCTCGCTTTCAAGCTATGTATTTAGATGTCACATAAAACCAAGTCTCTCTCAGTTCTGCTTGCTCAGCGGCATTGCACATAGTGGATGCCCCACCTCAAATATTGAGGAGAGTGGACTTGCCAAAGGGTTGGGACTTTTCCTCCAGGGGTGGGAGAAGGTTTGAGAGCTGGTTGGCTTAGGTAGAGGGGAGGAGAGAAGGGAACAGGTTCTCATAGTCCGCTCCTGAGCCCAGCAGCTCTCCCTGGAATGTCCTGCTCATTTTCCCTGCCAACTCTGAGGCTGTTCGAGGAAGTGGGCAGAGGAAGAGAGATGACCAGGCCCTTAATCCAAAGGACAGTAACCGCCTCCCTCCCTCCATTGGCTCATGGGCCGATGTCTCTGATCCTGCGGCTCATGGTGAGTGGCAGTAGCTCCAGATTGGCAGTCATTTCATGTGCGTACAACCGATGGCCTCTTGGTTTCCTCTTCTGTAAAGGGGTGGAGCTGCTTGAGAGAGTTCTAAGGTGCCCTGCAGCTCAAACAGGTTGCGATTCTCTAACCCCCTGGGTCAGGGCTTTCTCTGGGTGGCCATGACGTTGAAGAAGGGGCGGTGGCCCCAATCCATGGTCTGAATAAGGCACTGTCTTCCAGGCTTGTGGCTTCAGGAAAGCCATTGAAAATACAGATTACTCTCCAATGCCCAGCGTAAAACCTGGCCCAGCATGAGTGCTCAGAGTATTTGTTTAGTGCGATAGTGTAAAGAACACAGCTGGTCTTTGTCCCGGGCTCCTGGCACTGAGTTTCAGAATTCCTCCGAGTTTCACAAGCGCCAGTAGGCTCTTCAATTCATGAACCTTTTGTGGCTCAGCTTCTTCATCGGAACATCAAGAAACGATGCTTCTCTGGCATTTCCAGCGTGGGCTCAGGACTCGGGGTTGAATCTTAGTTTCTTCTCTGACTTCGAGCGAGTCACGTTAGCCTCAGTTTTCTCATCTGTTAAACAGGCAGACGCTAGTCACACCAGCATGAGGTAATGAGAGGGATGGGTGCAGCATGCCTCTTGAGGTGCAGTGAGCACTTGGTGAGGGTTAGCGCGTGGGCTACGAGGACAGCGATAATGCTGGTACTTAGCAGGTAGGTCTGTGCATCCCGAGGGCAGGGCTTTGTCCTGAGAGTGTCTCCAGGCTCTAGAAGCGCCTGTAGGCTGGCCCCTGGACGGGGTGGAGTTTAGAAAGATCCAGAAAGGCGAGAGATAGAATGTCTAAAATGATGCTTGGACTCTAGCGTTCCTCTTCAGGGAGCATGAATCTTTTGTCTTTTAAAGATGGCACTTGGCTTAGTGTTTATTCTTGGTTTACGATACGGCGGAGTCATGATTCAGCTGCGAGTTCCCTGGGAGCAGCTGGGAGCAGAGACGGAGGATTTTCAGGTTCCTGAAATGAGGGAAGATGGTTCCCTTGGGGCAGGCACTTGCCTCTCCCTCATTAATCACCACCTTTTCCCTGCCGGGGGTTCAGGAGGTGCTGACATCCTCGGGAGCCCATGGGTGGCCTCCCTCCCGGCTTCCTTCCCTCCTGGTTTCAGCTTGGTATGAAGGTGCTCACTGTTCCAGCCCTTGGGTCAGTGCCATAGCTGTGACGGGGAGGTCCCTCTACCCTGCGTGACACAGGCTTGTGCCCTCCGGGTGGTGGAGGCTGGAGATCTTGTGTCTGCATTTCTGTATCGAGACTTCAGGAGGATGGCTTGCAATGTAATTATGGGGATCCCAGATCGCAAAGGGAGGGGCACACGGGCTCACGGCACGGAGAGCCTGAGGGGAGTGCCGAGTGCGCTTGCCCCCAAGGGCTGGCTCCACCTCGCTGTCACCCACAAAATGGCTTTCATGCCCGCTTCCAAGCCCCGACTTTGGGAAGTGGCGCCCCAAATCCTACAGTGCAATAAAGTCTTGGCAGGATGGTAGGAAGGAGTGGTGGCTGAGCGGCTCTGCCCTCTCATTCCACTTTACTTTTATGCAGCGCCTGGGCCACCATCCGACAGGGGCCTGGCAGCCACATAAGCCAGGGAGGTGGGCCGAGGGCACTGGTGGTGAGTTGGAGGGCCCAGGCCTCCCAGAAGGCGGCCACTCCTCAGCCCCGGCCCTCGAGGTCCTGTGGGAATGTGGCGCAGTGTTCATCGATCGTCTGATTTTGCTCCCCAAGAGAAGCAGGAAATTGTGTCTTTATGAGACATATTATTTTTTAGAAAGCCCCTAGCATGGGGCCTGGCATGTGGCGGGCACTCAACAGATATCCCCCGGAGGGGTCAGCGCTGGCCTTGTATGGGCTCGGGATTCCTTTGGTATCCATGGACTATCCTGGCTGCCTGAGAGCATAGAGCTTTTGATATAATGTGAGTGATTCAGAGAGGTCCACCAGATCTCGGGGGTTAACTCATAGTTAACTTCTTGCTTTTCTTCCTCTTAAATAAACTTAAAAAAAAAAATATATATATATTATCGATTTTTTTACAGAGAGGAAGGGAGAGGGACAGAGAGTTAGAGACATCGATCAGCTGCCTCCTGCACCCCCCCCACTGGGGGTGTGCCCACAACCAAGGTGCATGCCCTTGACTGGAATCGAACCTGGGACCCTTCAGTCCGCAGGCTGACGCTCTATCCACTGAGCCAAACCGGTTTCAGCTTAAATAAACTTTTAATTGTTGATAGTATGACAGGTATTTCTTGCTTTTCTTTCTTGGTCTCAGTTCCCTCCCCTTCTTCCTCCCACCAGAGTGACAGTCACCTCCTCTCTAGAATGTTTCTGATGAATCCTGGCTGGGAAAGCCTGAGGGCCGGTGTAGTGACAGTATGTGAAGAACAGCGCCATGCCTACCGCAGCTCCTCCGTTGGGCCCCTGGGCTCCATACTGCCAGGTGGTTTGCCTTCCAAGGCCTCCTGACAGATGCCCCTTGTACCAGTCCACCCGCAGGCCTGGGGCCATGAGGGACCCCTTCCTCGGGCAGGCCTCAGGGTTAGGTGATTAAGGCAGGTCCCTGAAGTGAGGTCCAGGAAAAACCCATCTGTTCCAGGATGCTGACCTCAGGACCCAACAGGACACTCACTGCCCAGGCTTGCCTGGCTCCGCTTAGCGAGTGCTGGGACCAGTAAGCAGCGTTGAAGACGCCACGCGCCATGCGTTTCAGGCCAAGGCACTCTGATCCTCTCCAGGCGCGGAGAGGCTGTTTTGCCAGCTCGGTTACTTGCTGGCAATGCCTGCGTCCGTACACAAGGTGTGCTGGGAGCAGCTGGAGCGGGATGTTGACTTTTGCTGCCCGGGATGTGTTCTGGGAAGGAAGTGGGGTTTTAGGTTGTGGTGGGTATATAGGATGTGGCCTGGGGTGGTTAGCATCGCACACGGGAGGAAGTGAACTAGAATGCGGAGCATTCCCCCCCCCCCCCCCCCCCCCCCCCCCCCCCCCGTTGTGCTTTCGGGCTGAGGTGCCTCCAGAGGCGTTTCTTGGATCAGGGAGACCCCTTTGATTCTGCACGTGTACTCAACGTGTGTATTGAAGTTAGAAGCACACGTGTTGCTTTATGTAGTAAACACAGGGTGTCCCCCGGAATGTATCCTCACTTTGAGTTAGAAGCACACGTGTGAACTTAACCTTGCTCTGAGTTCCAGATTCCTGCGCGTAGAGCATTTTCTTTCTATTATCCTCCCTGGTTCGAGTCAAGCCACCATTGTCTCTCCTGGACGATGGCTTAAATGGATGCATTCTGGGGGACACCCTGTATTTACTACATGAAACAGCACGTGTGCTTCTCTAACTTAAAGTGATAGCTCAATGGATGCTTCTTTCTTTTCTGATTTAACCCGTTGGGATGAATCATGGTATTCAAAGTGTGCATACGTGTTTGTGGGACACCCTTTGTATTTCTGGCAAAGTAGCTCGCGAGACCTGAGTTCAGTGTCTGACTCTGGCCCTCAGTGGTATGTGAGCTCTAGCCTGTGAACTTAACTTTGCTCCACTGAGCTCCAGATTCCTGAGGGTAGCACGGGGACAGAGATAGCAGATAGTGGTAAGGTTTCAGTGCGGTATTGCACGTAGAGCATTTTTTCCTATAATTCTTGGCACAGAGTAAGCATTTAGGAATGGTAGTTATCTTAATTACTAGGTAGGTGTAGCATTAGTATGGTGATCACAATGATAACGGTGGGGAAGACATTATTGATTCTTCCAAGTACCTCAGTTAACTCATTAACCCTCACAATAACCCAGTGAGGCAGTCACTGTCATAATCTGTTTTGTAGACGATCAAATTCAGACCCAGAGAGGTTAAGTAACTTGCCCAAAGTCACTCAGCTAAAAAAATATGAAAAGAGCATGGACTTTAGAATCAGAAGACCTGGGTGGCATGCCTTTTAGCAAAGTATGAACTCTCTGAGTTGTTCTCTCTCTCTCTCTCTCTCTCTCTCTCTCTCTCTCTCTCTCTCTCTCTCCCCTCTCCCTCTCCCTATCCCTCTCCCTCTCCCTCTCCCTCTCCCTCTCCCTCTCCCTCTCCCTCTCCCTCTCCCTCTCCCTCTCCCTCTCCCTCTCTCTCTCTCCTGTAAAATGGTGCCCATGATATGCCTGCCCCTGCTTCCCTTCCCTCACCCTTCATTGCCTTGTGGGGCACTTAACTGTCATGTGTAGTATTAGGTGCTTAGGAATCATTTGCTCATTATCTGGCTGTGAGGGGGTTTGTATAGAGTTCCAATGAGCTGGAAAACTCTGGACAAAAGTTGGTTGTCATTTTCACTTTAAATGCCCTGAGGCACTTTTGCTGATGTTTAAGCAGCCCGCCTGTTTTTCAGATTTCCAAACCACTTAAAAGAGAGGCCCAGAGTTAAGAAGTAAAGATCAAAATATCACCTTTCTTACTGGCACGGGCTTGTGTGGAGGATGTGGCTTAGGTGTGGGACAGCGTGGGCTTCCTGATAGGAACCCGCCATTAGACAGATGGACCCACCCAGTTGCATGCCACGCGAGCACCCAGAGGCCTCCTCACGTGGAGGGCGGGTGGTGGGTGGTGGCAGCCGCAGCTCCTGTAAAAGCTCCCTGGTGGAGGAGCAGCCCACCAGGGCGAGGCTCGTGGCTTTGCCCCACGGAGAGCTGGGTGGAGGGGCAGATGGAAGACAGGAGTTTCAGAGGAAAGGTTTTCTTTTTGGAAACCAGAATTTGGGAAGGAGCATGTTGGCCATAATTACTATTTAAAAAATAATCCCCCTTTCCCCTGGGGCGGGGGGGGGGGGGGAGGGAATCCCGCCCCAACAAAACGTCACTGCTGCGCCTGGTTCTCCCCAGCTTCCCAGCTTCGTCTTCCATCTGTTCTCGACCACTTGACCCCGCCCCTCCCCGAAACCCTGTGTCTGTTCCCTGGCCAGTCCGTGGGCTCCACACTCAGAGCAGATCCAGAATCGGATCCCTTCTCACACCTCCTTGGGGCCGGGCTGGTCCAAGACAAGCCACCATTGTCTCTCCTGGACGATTGTGGGGCCTCCACACTGCCCCCCCCTCCCCCCCCATGTCTACCTTCTTCTCTTTTCAGTCTGTTCTTGGTGAGGCAGCCTTTTAAAAATCCTTAGTCAGACCATAGCCCTCCTCTGCTCCAAACCCTGCAGAGATTCCCCGTTTCACCCAGAGGACAGGCCAGCTCTGCACAAAGGCTTGTACATTCGACCCCAGCAGCTCCACGGACCCTCCCCTCTTCTCTTCCCACCGTCAGCTCAGCCCCCTCTCAGCCACACACCTGCTCTAGGGCTTTGCATGGTGGTTTGCTCTGCTCAGACTGTGCCGACTTCCCCCTCACTTGCTCCAGCTTCCAAGGCCTGTCCCAATGGCCCCATGGACAGCAGCACCTCAGCATTCCTGCTCTCTCTCTCTGTCCCGCTCTGCTTGCTTGCCTTTGCATCCAGACATTCTCCCCTCCCCCGGTTTTGCATCACTCTCCCTGAATAAGAACGTAGGCTGGTCTGTTGACTGATGCATCCCCAGCCTCTAGGTCATTGGGTCCAGAGTCCGGCCCTGTGACGGATACGGACATGGGGCCACGTGCACGTGGAGCGAGCAGGGGCAGGCCCCACCCTGCGTCCCCCCCAGCCTGTCTCTGGACGGTAAGGATCGCCCTACACTCCAGAGTTCTCTCTAAACGCTGGGCACTGCCCAAGAGCTTCCTCGGGACCCTGTGACAAAGGCACCCACTGTTACCGCCTCCATTTGACAGGTGAGGAACCCCGGGGCAAAGGAAGGATGAGTATCCGGCCCAAGGTGACAGGACCCCAGGTGACACACCTGGTGATGCTGAAGCCAGCCCCAGGCCCCGGCCCCGGAGCCTGCGCTCTCCATTTCCATGTTCCGCCTCCAACACAAACCTGAACCAGCCAGAACCATCAGACCCCTTTCGGACGGAGGCTGTAAAGGAGCTTTGTGCCTGGTTATTGGGGTACATTATGGCCAAGGGATTCCAGGAAGTCTTCTCTGTGGGAGGGATGTTTTGCAACGCGAAGACGTCCCTGATGAATAGAACTACTGCCCCCAAATTAGCTTGCTTTTTGGGTCCGCTATAAAATGCACCAGGCTTTCAAAAGGACCGATAGGCTGATTTTATTTTTATCTCTGGGTCTGGGAGGGAGATGTTTGCTGTTAGTAACATTTTCAGTGACTGGGGCCCTAGGGTTACTGAGAATTCAGGAGGTGGATTCCCGGAAAAAAAAAAAAAAAAAAAAAAAAAAAGCCTTTGCATGCACGCAGTTTTACCTTTCAAAAAGTCTGCTTGAGAAGGCCTGCCATAGCCAGGAAGCCAGCGCCGAGGCACTTCCATCGAGGTGTGTGTGGTGTACTGTAAACAAAGGCTGAGCTTCTGTGGGCTCAGCGACTCACTGAAGCTATTCTCTCAAAGGGATCCGGACTCATGTTGCCACACAAACAACAGAATAAAGCAGTCTGTTCAGTGCACAAACATTTGCTTCAGCCACCCACCAGCGGGGAAAGACGCAGGGCCGGCGGAAAAGCCGGGGGCCAGGGAGCTTTTGGGGGTTCCTGCTCATTTTCGTAAGCCCGGGAGAGGCGCTTACGCCTTTGATTGTTTCTATGAGGACCGCCACCTCAACAAGCTTGTTGGAAAAAGTGCTATTGTAGAGATTCGGGGGGGCTCTGTGCTTCTGGGGCAACGGGGAGCCCCAGCCACAAAGCTGGGAGCCCCTGCCCTGCCTCTCCTCCTCCTCCCTGCTTTTCCACAACAGAGTGAGCCAAGGGGGCTGGGAGTGCTGCGTGACTGGTGAGCTGGAGGCTGCTTGCTGTGTGCAACTCGCCCCAAGGAGCCCCCTCTGAGAGGTGTGTGCTGGGGTCCATCCTGGCCCACCCCCATGCTGGACACCGCTGGTTTCCTTCTCAATCCCCAGTCTCCCACCTCCTTCCTAAGAGAAGCCTGCTTCTCCCAGGCTTGCTGGAACACAGGGGCGGCCACGTGCCTCTGTCCTGGCACATGGTTGCATGTTGTCACTGGGTGGGGTTCCCGGGAAAGCCCTGTCCCTGGGGATCGACTCTGGTTTGCTCTTCGGCTGTGTCTTTCTGACCAGACTGTGGATACTGTGCCTGAAGGTGCAGCTGTGATGCTGCTGCTGCTGCTGCTGCTGATACAGCCTGTTTATGTGTCAAACGCTTTTCCGGGTCCCTTTAATTCACTCCTTTGAAATGGGTAATATCATAGTCCCCATGGCCTGGACAGGAAACCGTGGCTGTGGAAGGACAAGGGACCCTCCCAGGACTACACACCGAGTAGGTGGCAGAGTTGGGGCCCCGGAACCAGAATTTGTATCCATCACCTCGTCATCGTTATGCCACCTCTCAGCGAGGTAAAGGGGCCAGGCCTGTCCCGAAGGATGTGAGTAAGAAGGAGTCTGGGCTGCCTGCCTCTGGGGCGCTTGTTCCCTGAGAAGTATGAATGCTTTTCTTGTTACCAAGCACCAAGATACTTCACAAAATGCATGACTTGGCATATGTGCCTGAACCTTTCTTCATTTCGGTCTTCCCATCTGTAAGGTGAGGAATGTAACGGCACCCCCTTCCCTGGCATGCACCTGTGCTCTGTTGTTATGTCATCACCATCAACTGACATTAGAGGAGAATTCAACAACTATGGATCTGCTACCGTATACCATGCTCAGCGACACGGAGACAGAAACAGTCCACGAGGGCTGGACAAAGTGTGGGAGGAACATTGAGGAACAGGGCTCAGTACGAACAGGTCACTCTGACCTTGGGCAGTCCTGTTCCTGAAGCACTACCTCATAGATTTTTCGCCTTTAACCACCTTCTTCCTGCCAACTTTGCCAACAGCACGCCCCTAAGTAGAGCCATTCCTGACCAGCCTGGGCCTGAGCTTTGTTCCGGGACAGGCTGTCCGTGTCTACACCTGGATGTGGGCACGGGGAGGGGTGGGCAGAAATAGGAGCCTGGTAAGAGCGATTTACAAGCATCAATGAAGACGTGGGGGCATGACTTAGATGTCATTTCCGTTGCAAAGAAAAAAAAACCAGAGAACAGATACCTTTATTTAAAAATCCGACTTTGGAGAAATTAGCCCCACAAAGAGAGCGACGGGCACATAGTAGGGGCTCAATACATGTTTGTAGACGAGCCACGAAAGAACACTGGCCTTCCTTGCTGTTTCGCATTGACAGAGCTGGTTGTGACGCACAGGGCAGCATCCCCGTCAGGCTGCCAGAGGCGGCTGCTGCGATCGCCTCCACCAGTCTCTCCCGGCGGAGCGAAATACACATTTTTTAGCTACTTTTGCTCTGACTGATACACTTGGCTGCCTAACAAAACACCGGAGGAGAACTAAGATTTTTCAGCAGCATTCAAAATGCTTGCCATTCCTCTCGCTTTGCGAAATCATGGGCTGGTTATTTCAAGTTCACCTAAAGGTCAGAACTTGATCTGCAGGAAGGAGGTTCCCCTTGGTTTATGCTAGGGGAACTTCCCCCCCCACACCCCCCCTTCTGTTTATTTTACCCAAAGGCTTCTGTTTTTCTCCCAAGTTAAAATCTGGCATTTGTTGTACAGAGTTCTCAGCGTGTGTGTGTGTGTGTGTGTGTGTGTGTGTGTGTGTTTAAAGGAGCTCATGTTTTGGCTTTAGTTTTGATTCTCAGTGATTTTTTTTTTTTCCTGCCAAAGAGTTGATTTTCTGCTCATTGAAATGCCAGCTCCCAAGTGGGCGCGTGGAGTTCACTTCCACTTGTCGAGGTGACTTGAAAACCACCTGCCTGGGCCTTCTGAGGGCTGCTCCCGCCTGGCGTTTCCTTGTGATTTTAGTTGCTGTGTGCAACTGTGTCTCTCAGAGCACATGGGCTCACCTCACCTGTATACCACTTTTAAAAAAAACATATATATATTTTATTGATGCTTTACAATATCAATATTGTAAAATTGGAAGGGAGAGGGACAGAGAGTTAGAAACACTGATGAGAAACATCGATCAGCTGCCTCTTGCACACCTCCTATTGGGGATGTGCCCACAACCAGGGTACATGCCCTTGACAGAAATCGAACCTGAGACCCTTCAGTCCACAGGCCGATGCTATATCCACTGAGCCAAACCGGTTAGGGCGGCCACTTTTGCTTTTAATGGCTGTGACACAAGTGAGCCCTGTTTCTCCTTCACGTGTAAATTTTTTGGGAGAGGAGTTGGTGAAGGACCTTAAGCCCGGACATTGTTGAAGCCCCTCTCCTGGGCATGGAAGGTCTGTTTTCCGCAGGGGGAAAGATTGGGACTTTATAGGGAGTGGGGGTTACTGAGGGGGCCGGACGGCCAGGTGGAGGCTGAGCAGCAGCCCAGTGGGAGATGTGGCTCAGGGACAGTCAGCCCCCCATGGACCAGGCTGCACCCTGGGCATTGCCTGGTCAGGTGAGGCTTCCTGAGGCCTCCTGCTCCTCCAGGATCCCCAGCATGTTGTCCTGCTGAACAAGGGGTGGAGAATGAGCCCCACTGGGCTGCCAGTTTAAAAGGGCAACTGCCCCGAGTGGGCCTTCGACCTGCTTCTCCCAGGGGGCTTAGTTACTCGTCCCTCCCGGGCCGCCAGGCCCCATCAGCACGTGTGGCCCCTGGGAGGAGGTGTCCCTCCCTGGACCCCAGGCCCTCCTCTGTGGTTGTCTTGTTTTCATTCTCTCATCACCTTCCCACCCATTACACAGATTAGCACTGACAAGTTCTGGAACCATCTGTTTAAGTCTTCTTTCCCTGACGGTAAATTGCTTATCGTCTTTTAGGTTTTAAACTTGTTAAAGTGTCTTTTGGCGATCTGTGGTGTTGTGATCTATGTGTACAGAGCCCATCACAGATCACAAAGCACCATTATGCCTTCTTTTATAAACAATAACCGGGGCAGGCTAGAGCTTTCTAGATTCTAACTTATCCCTCACACCACTCCGGTGTGCTGTTCTTACCCCTGTTTGATAGAGGGGGGAACAGAGGCAAAGAGAGGTAAAGAGATACTCCCGGGGTGCACATTTGCCTAACAGATGGCTGGGATTGGAAGCCTGGTGATTGAGCTCCAGCATCTTTTACTATTGGACCACTATACCATACTCGACGTCGTATTAGCAGGCAGGATTAGGAACTGTCACCCTCGTTTTATTTCTCAAAAATGAAAACTTTTTTTTTTTTTTTTTAATGGGGAAAAATTCTCCTCTTAAAATTCAAAAGCAATAAACACCACAGGAACAACTTAAATAATGTAGATGCATCAAAGCAGAAAGGGAGAATCCCTCCACCACTTCACCCCAAAGCCCCGAGATAGACCAGACTGTTAGCAGGAGATGCTTACACAGTCTCCATTTGGAATCCTATGTGTCTATACACATAGTATCATAACATACATGATGACACGGAGGGCCCCTGCAGGTGGTAGCTCAGGTGCCAAGTCTACTCCAGGGCACATTGTGATGCTGAGGAGGAGCCTGGACTTGAACCCAAATCTGTCTCCATTGTGCCCTGCCTCCTGGGGAATGGGCAGGGGCTGGTTGTATGTGAATCGTCCCGCTGTATTGCTGACAGATGGTCGCTGACATAGTTGTGGGCACCTTCCAGGGTCATAATTAAAAAGGGACTAGGCTTTAGGCAGAGACAGAATAGTGCACATCTCCAGTTTCTGTTTAGAAAATCTGAAAGTTGCGGTGGGGATAGATATAGGGAAGAAGGAAGTAGAATGAGTCGAGGCCTCCAGGAAAGGAGTGCCTTTCCTGGGAATAAAGCCTGCCCTTTCCCCCTGCCCCAGGGCGGTTATGGAGGAGACACTATTGTACAAACAATGGGGGGAAGGAGAGGAAAGCAATGCGATGGCCAATGGTGCCGATGACTTCCTCAATGCCGGACTCAGCTGTGCTTAAAAAGTCTGTACTCTGGGAGGATATGCACAGGGGACCTGCTTTCACTCTCTGCATCCTATTGTCCAGGAGAGAAAGGTTCAGACCCTGGGGAAGGGCCCTCTGTGAGTTCCTGTGGAACTTTGACAACGAAGGGGACCCCCAACATCATCCTAGAAAGCTCTGCTCTCTTTTCTGGACTGCACTGGTCAGGCAACAGCAGTGATCCAAGCCACAGCTCTGCGCCAAGAGGCCAGCCCCAGGAAAGAGAAACCTGAACAAGCCAAGAAAATAGAGGTCCCCCAAAGCCTGCATGGATGTTTTCCTCAGAGGAGAGTCTTTTAATTTGTGTTTGAAAGACGGTCCAGTAAGTGTAGTCCTTCTCCCCCACAGCAGATAAGTGGGTAACGAGAAGAGGCCTACGAATAGGAACAGAGAGCCGGGGTGGGACCAGAAGGAGCATGTGCCTAAATGTCTCCGTAGCCCCTGGGACCATATAGAAGGCTCCTATCTCAATAGGCTTGGAGGCTACTAATCCAGCACAGAATGGATTGGCATCCTCAGAAGATTAGGTTGTCTTGTTTTCATTCTCTCATCACCAAGATTAGGTGATGACCAGGGTAATATTATTGAACTTAGAGCACTCAGTTTACAGTATGATATTTACAGATTTCTGTTATTTCTTTATCCCTCATTTGGAGAGGCAGCATAGCTGAGACAGATATGTGAACGATGGCTAGATTGACTATTGATTTAATACATGGCCTGCCCTAGGCAGCAAGAGCACTTATATACATTTATAAACCAGTGGGTACAGATTGGAAAGTGTGCAGGTTGCTGGGAGCAGTCTATGAGATCTCATAGATCTTGTCTACAGGGAGTTTGCACTTGGAGGTGACACCTGGGTGGTCAGAGTTGAGGTGGGAGCAGAGAGCCAGGATGAGCCATGCATTACACTGGCCCTGCCACTTACCTTCGCCAGGAGTGCTGGCTAGGTCCCTTTCCTCCCTCACCTTCACTTGGCTTCCCTGTGAAGACCATGAGAGTTCTACCCCTGGAGGTCCCTGCGGAGATGAAGTGAGAGAAGGCGTGGACACTGCCTTTTCGCACTGCCTGGCATCTCTGAGAGCTGCTGCTCTTCTTTTTAGTCCCCTCATCCCACATCTGCCCCGGGGGGAATTCCAGGACAGCTCTGAAGGGGGCTTGGTCCAGGAACCCAACCTTGAAGTCATCATAGTAGGTGCAAAAAAGCTGACATCAGTGGAGAATTAATTCCAAATGGCTGTGATAGGAAGTGCATTCGGTTAATTGATTTATGTGGGATGCCACGTCACCTGATGATGGTGGGAAAATGCAACTGGAGTTTGGACCAAGATCACCATGAATGATGTCAAGTGGAATCACGTCAGATTTGGAGCATTGGCTCTTGATCAAATGTCAGGGCGATGGCAGAAATGCTGTTAGTTAAAGTCACCAATGGAAATCATGTCTTGAGGCATCCCAAAATACTGTTCCCAAAGTGGTATTTATTGTCCATGGTATCTCCGTAAGCCACCGTCAGCTAGTTATTCCTCCAGGGTTGAAAAGGTATCACTTGTGCTCTGGCATCAGTTAAAATGTATTTAGGGGCACAAGGGATGGAAAACCCACATCCTTCAATGTTAGATCACGGCGAAGATGGCGGGAAATGGCGCATGGGAATTGGGACTCACTGAGGCTACGGTAGAGTGGAGTCTGCCAGCTCAGGCTCACTATTCAAATTAGTTTCTTTCACTTCCCTTCTCCCTCAGCAGGTATAGTTTAATTCACCCAAGAAATAGGCTTTCTATGGTGGCACCCAACTTGGGCTTTCTGTTTTGGCTGTTGCTGACCATCTGATTTTAAAAACATGCCCTTGCTAAGGATTTTTACTTTATGTATTATTCTATGTGAAAAATTTTTTAATGTAGATTTCATTGTTTTTATCCCCTGGCCATTTACCACCAGCAGCAAGAACCATTCATTATTATTGTTTGGAGGGAGGGCTACACTATTTTTATATAATTAAAAGTGGCTTTAGCATTTTTTTAAATATTAAGGGAAATTTGATAATTTAGTGTTCTATGCTAGCTGGTTGGGAAGTCACACGAGGGTGCTAATTGACATGGAGGTATATTATTATCTGTTTTCTGAGGGGTAGAAGGACTTGGCTTTCCTGGGGTTGTATAATTATTGGTTCCCTAGAAATACAGGCAAGTTAATAAAAGGGATTAGAGATGATCTAGTTCTCCTCCTTTCAGTGAAGGAAAACCCCAGCCAAGGTTCTGAGCAGATAAAATAACATCTATAATAATAAAAGCTAATTAGACCAGACCTGGTCTAATTAGCTTTTGTTATTATAGATGTTATTTTATTTGTTATTTGTTGTTTTATTTTATAGATGTTATTTTATTTCATTCCCTTTGGTATTTCAGGACAATGCCAGGGCTGCAAGGGAAACCCAGGTCCCGGATGCCAGAGGGAAGCCGTGCCAGCAGTAGGGGAAAGGAAGGCCTACTCTTGCACAAATTTTGTGCATCGGGCCTCTAGTATGGTTATAACAAGTTAACCAGTGTAATAACCAGTGAAATAACAATGGCCATCGATTGAGTTCTTTCTACAAAACAACATGGAATAGACCAGTAGAGATGGTAAGAAGTATCAAACTACTAGGTCCTTGGCACTGTGCTGAGTACGGGTGTATTTCAACAATCCTCATAGAGATAGCATTGTGTCATACCCACTTGCAGGTGAGGAAATGCACAGAGGGAATCAGGAGTCTTAACTTAGAATTGTCTAATTCAGTAGCCAGGGACCTTCTGTGTAGCTTGACTTTTTTCTGGTCTGTGGTTCTAAATGTGGTGGTCATAAGACTACTGGCATGAGAGATTGATTTTAGATGCTACACAGATGAATATTTATTTTAACAGTCATCTGTTTTGTATGTATTTGGGAAAAAACCCCAGAGAGTATTGGATCTCGTGGCTTCTTAAATAGTATCGCATAGAGAGAAGCTAAATTTATTTTGGTAAAATATGTAGATCAATTTAAAGAAAAATAATAAATAAGATAAAAATATGGGTGGTTTGTGGCTATGGCGAAAATGATGATGCTGGTGCTTGAGTGAGTGAACTGATTTCAGGGATGCATTTGTTTGTAGGAACCGCTCCATTGGTCAGGAAGTTCTTACAGTGGGCCGTCTCCTTGCCTGCACCTCTCGCCTGCTAGTTCTGTTTGGTTCCCCAGGAACCACACACAGGGGACCCGCATGCATCCTTTTCATTCCCTTTGGTATTTCTTCTCTGGATTGAACACCCCCGGCCATCTCAGCCGTCCTCCCTGTGTTGTGGTCATTCCTGGCTGACAACATTTCTTCTAAAATGTGGGTATCCACCTGAGGTCGGATTTTCTCCTGGATTTTCTGGAAATGCTTTGGTGACCTTTAGCAGATGCTCCAGGGCAGTCAGACCTCCCACCACAGTCTCATCTGATGTTTTTCTCATGAACCATTCACCTCAGTTTTCTTATCTGTAAAATGGAGAGATAACATGTGTGTGTTTACAGTAACTTGTTGCTATTGTCAGGTAAAGGACTTCTCCTTTAATGTCTGTGGGTCCTATTCTCTGATGAACTCCTCAGCTGGAACATGAAAATTTAGATTTTGGACTTTTGGCCTCATAGGGAAAGGAACCCCTTCCTGATTCCCTTTATCAGTTTTTCGTTTCAAAGAATAATAAAAAAATGATGTTTAATATGTTTTCACTTTCGAATTCAAGTTCTCTATTCTCCTTTTTTTCTGGGTGATGGTTCAAGTTGTGATTTTAAAATTTAAAAATATATAAATGATATAAAATGAACTGATGTAGCTGAGAGTATCCAAATGGTTTTTCTTGCATTTTCAGTTGACCCATTCACTTTGCAAGTTTTTAGGATACTGTAGTTAAGACAGCTTGCAGCATTTTATCTATATTTTAGAGGACAAATTTACACTTAAAACATGAAATTGTTTTTAAATCATAGGGGAAAAAGCTTTCTAAATTTTGAAACGTAGGAAAAGGTGTTTAAAGTACTTTAAATGTGTTCTGTGTTCCCACGTTATTTTTGCAGCAGTAAGTATTTCAGGCCCTAGTTGCTTTTGCTCAACTGGATAGAGCATCGGCCTGCGGACACAAAGGTCCCAGGTTTGATTCCAGTCAAGGGCACATGCCCGGGTTGCAGGCTCGATCCCCAGTAAGGGACATGCAGAAGGCAGCCAGTCAATGATTGTCTCTCATCACTGATGTTTCTGTCTCTCTCTCTCTCTCTCTCTCTCTTTCTCTCTCTCTCTCTCTCTCCCCCTTCCTCTCTGCAATTAATAAAAATTTGCAGCCGGTCAATGATTCTCTCTCATCACTGATTTCTCTCTCTCTCTCTCTCTCTCTCTCTCTCTCTCTCTTTCTTTCTTTCTTTCTCTCTCTCCCTCCCTCTCTTTCTCCCTCCCCCCCTCCTCTCTGCAATTAGTAAAACTATATTAAAAAAAGATTTCAGCTGTCTTACATATTAGCATGTTGGAACATTGGACTAATTCGTGCATATGGGGTGGGGTAAAAGTAGGTTTACACCTGAACTTAAGGAGGAGAACATAGAGAATACTTGCCTTTGGTGGCTGCTACTTTCTGTCACATTTCACCTCAGCATGCATTGGGATCTTGCCTCTTCCATATTCCTAATGGTTTTATATTTGTTGTTATATTAGAATTTGTTACATGAACAAGTTTATATCTTATTTTAATAAATTATAGACATATGGAAGAAGATGCTGTCTTTTCTTTGTGTCCCCAATAGTCCCTAGCACAGTGCTTTGTACATATGTTTATAAATAGGTGTTTAGCCAATTTCCATAGAATCAAGTTGGTCTGGAGTTATGCAATTAAGGGATGAAATTTGGGAGCTCTTGTGTTCAAAAGGACCTTCCTCCCCTTTTTCATCTTTGCATTTCCATCTTCTCATCGTTTAGCTTCCATTTTTACTTCCTTTATACTGAGAAAGCGCCACGCTCACTTCAAAGGGTTGACTTCAAAGCCCTCTTGACCGAGGATTGCTCACCACTGAAGCCTATAGGAGCTGGTGTCAATGGAAGACCTTGTGTCAGTTGCATTTCAGAGTTTTTTCAGGACTTCTATTTTTATAATCCTTTTAAAGGGAAAGGGGAGGCGGTTACAGAAACATCTGCTTCTTTAAAAGAATCAAACATAAGCCAGCGTGATTCCAGAAAGAGTCAAGATATCGTTAGAAAAAAATGAAAGTGATTATAATTGGTGGAAAAGAATTGATTTTTTTTCCCCTAAAAAAATTATCTTTTGCTGTTTTGTCCTAGTTACAAAGGCTTAAGACAGAAGTCTAGTCTTATGTGCAACATTTTCTAAGATGGCCAAACAAGGTTGCAGGTTACAGGGCAGAAAACGGGGCTTGAGCCTGGGGAGACCTCACCCTCAGCTTGTCTTTGAGCCGTGGGTGTGGGCTGAAGGAAGAGTGGACAGGCAGATTAAAGACCAGTGATCTCCTATCACAGACCCTTTGATGCTCTGTCTGTTGGCTTTTTGAGACTTGGAGTAACTTGACTCTTACAGAAATGAGAAACGGAACCCTCCAGTTCCTGTGATAGTCCCGACGTGTATTTATTGAAGGCCTACTGTGTGTTTCAGCTAACATCAAACCTCCCCCAATAGCCTTACTGAGTTTGCTTCTGGACTAAGGAACTCTTCATGATCTGACTTTTGCCACCTGCCCAGTTACAACCCGCTGCTGCACTCCCATCCTCTGAATAAACCTTTCCACCTGAGAATGCTTCTTTCTCCTGCTCAGAAACCCTTGCATTTTATTGGCTTATGAATCCTTATTCACCTGGTTCAAGGGTTAAATCCTTTATGGAGCCTTCTCCCAATTTTCCCTCAGCTGGTTGCTTTGTTCTCCAATATGACCTGGTGAGCATCCATAAGAATGTTTATTTTAGTCCTCAGTAGTTCTTGGTGTACACATCTATCTCTGCAAAATGTAAGCCCTTTAAGGGCTGACTAGCATAAACAAGCACTGTAGGAATTGAGAATAAATTGGGGTTATAGGTCATCAGAAAAGAGATCTGAGTCAAATCTATAAGGATGGGTATAATCTATTTGCAAAACTGAAGGGAATGGGCTTAGTTCAGGCTATTAGGAGACAGTGATGGAAAGGTGTCTTGAATGAGACCGGCCTCAAATGTCAGCCAATCTGGGGGAGATAAACGATCAATCAAAGGACTTGTATACATGCATATAAGTACAACCAATGGACACAAAACTCTGGGGAGGGAAGATATGTACGGGAGGAGGGGGGGCATTGGTATATGTACAAAAATAATAATTTAATAAAAAAATAAATTAAAAAAAATAAAAAAATAAAAAATTATTCAAGTATATATATAAAAAAAGGGAAGTGAAATGATTAAAGTGGAATTATTGGATAGATCTGCTCAGGTAGGATTGAGCAGGGTGATTTCAAAGGTAGGTAGTAAGAGGTGCCAGGAAGGCCAGGGAAGAAAACACTGCTGAGGTCTGGGAATGAGATGATAAGAGTGTAGGCTATGACAGTCTGCCACCTCTTCCTGGGCAGCCAGAAAGCTGAGGAAACATGTCCTGACATGTGGAAATTCAGATGTCAGTGTCCACAGTGAAGTTGTGCTGGAATACAGTGCTGCTTATTCATTTCCGAATGGTCTGTGGCTGCTCTCGCACAAGCATGTCAGCCTCGAGTAGTTGCAGCAGAGACCGTGTAGCCTGCGGAGGCTGAAATCTTTACTCTCCGGCCCTTTACAGCATGTTAGCTGCCCTCTGGCATAGACCAACCAGTGAGAGTATGAATGGTCAGGAAGGGACAGGCAGGATCAAGGGACATTTTCAAGGAAGATTCAGCATAGTCATTTCTCCCTTCTTCTGTGTAACTCCATGTCTTGGTGGTGGTGCTGTGGGTATGGGCACCGCTGGGCAGGGTGGGAGGATTGTGCTTTCATGACAAGGGGCACTGGGCTTGTCTAAGTACAGCCAGACCAGCTGAGTGACTCCAAGTTCAACGTGGGTTCTTCAAGGCTAGACCAAGGACAGCTTGCTGGTTGCTAAGGGGGTGGGACAAGATGCGAGTGAAGCTGAAAGGCCCCCTGACTGAGGGTTTGTGGGGGGTGACTGCTCTGCAGTGGGGAGGGGAGGAAGGAGCTGCCTTCTCCCAGCTGCAGCTTCTCAAGGGTGGGTTTGTGTGTGACCAAAGCTGTTGGAGCTCTTTGTTTGGCTATTGATGTTTCTTTTCCCTGCTTTCGGGGACGAGAGAGGAAGCTGATGACTCCCTTTAGCCCTGAGTGAGGATGAGGCTTGGAGGCCAACTTCCCTACTGTCCCGTGCCTGCTTGGGGGTGGGGGTGGGGTGGGGAAATCACCCACAGAGCTCTTGGTGTATGAAAAGATACAAAGAAGAAGCATGGGGTGAAAGGGAGGTCCAAGAGGAAAACAAAATACCCGGAGACATGTCTCTGATCTGGCAAAAGGCATGAGTTTTCCCAGCCTTAGGGACGCTGACTGGGCGCCTCAGACAGTGTGAGTCAGTGGCAACATGAACATCCAGTCTGGGGACTTGACGTCTCTTATCGCCTTTAGATAAATGGAGTCCTATTGCTTGAAGAGCTTTTAAAGAGTCTTCTCTAAATGTCTAATTTTGCAGGTGAGAAACCCAAGGTCCAAGGTGGAGAGATTTTCCCCAAAGCTGGTTAGTTATGGAACTTGGGTTTAATTTCTGGCCTTTTCTTATTATTGCTAAACAATTCTTAGCTCTTTTTGAATGTGTACCATGTGTTGGGCTAAGGGCTAGATGCTTTGTATTCTGGCTTACTCTTCACTACAGTCTTGGAAAGTAGCTATTGTCCCTATTTTATAGGTCACGAAAGTGGGAATTAGAAAGGCTAACTTGCCCACAGTCCGATAATTGGAAATGGTAACCAGACCGTAGCTGGTCTCATTTCAGAGCCTGTGTTCTTAACCAGTAGTAGGTGCACATCAAACTATTCTGAGCAGCCTCCGAATAGTGCACAGCAAACTATTCTGGCTGTGTTCGATCCTTCCTCTATTTCTGTTCATTCATGGATGGGTACTGAGTGCCTCTGAGAAATCAGGAGGATCCTGGGTTAGGTGAGGGCAGATGGAATATCATCTTGGTTTTGGCCACGCCAGAGGGAATGCCAAAGGCCAGCCAAGGTAGGGATGACTATTCAATGACGTCCTCCTTCCCACCTTCTTGGCCTCAGCTCCAAGATCCTCTCTCTTATGAAACTGCCCTTAACCCCCCAGGCAGCGTTGACTTCTCTCGTGGCTCCTCATGCTCTGTCTTTAGCCTTTCACACCGTTGTGTCTCCCTTGGATGCTCAAGCTAAGAGCATGTGTCATTTATCTTTGTATTCCACTTCATAAGCACGGAGCTTGGCTTACTGGGGGATCTGCCACAGGTCGAGTGAATGAATGAATGAATGCAGACCCAGATGCTCAATGGTTTTCCAACTTTCTTTTGCAAAATAATCACTTGAGGAGCTTGTTAAAGATTCCAGCTCCTGCCCAGCTGGCATGTCTCAGTGGTTGAATGTCAACCTATGAACCAGGAGGTCACAGTTCTATTCCCCGCCAGGGCACATGCCTGGGTTGCCGGCTCGATCTCTAGTAGCAGGGGGATGCAGGAGGCAGTCAATCAATGATTCTCTCTCAGCATTGATGTTTCGACCTCTCTCTTCCTCTCCCTTCCTCACTGAAATCAATAATAATAATAATAATAATAATAATAATAATAATAAAAAATTCTGACTCCTGAGTCCCACCCTTGGGGGTTACTCTAGCTTTGCTATGGGACCCCCAGAACCTGCATTTTCTCTGAAGCACCCAGGTATTTTTGATGTGGGTGGTCTGCAAGCCACACTTGGAGCAGCTCTGGCACAGGTGCTGAGCCTTCTGGAATACCGACAGGAACCAAACCTTAAAAATAGCACTCCATTCATTTGCTTGTGCTGAGACGCCAAGAGCCCCCTCCTGCCAGTGACAGGTCCGGATGTGGGCCAGCTCTCAGCCCAGGGAAAATGAACAGTGTCTTCTCCGCGGTGCCCAGAACGGTCTGAGTCAGTGGAATGTGCCGGCCAGTCAGGCAGAAGGGAACTTCAACTTCTTTTTTAAACCTCGGTGGGAGCTTGTTGGCAAGGCGCACTGGGAGGAGAGGAAGCGCCCTGTGGGGTTTGAGGTTGGCCCATGCCGTGGGGCTGGCTGTACCGCCGAGGGTTATTGCTATCCATGCTACTTTCCTCTTGAAATAGTCACTTCCCTGGTGGGCCTGCATGTCGGTTCACTGCCACAAATGCATGCCCGTTGTTGAAGAGGCCTCCTGGGATGCTACAAAGAGCAAAGTTGGCCAGGCTGCAGCCAGGGCTTCTGGGGGAGACGGGAGAGCTGGCTTTTGCTCCTGTCACACCTCTGGCTCATTGTGAGGTAACAGCGGAAGTGGCTTTGGGGTGCTGGGCTTGCTTTTTCCATCTGTAAAATGGGTGGGGTGAAAGGGCCGAGGAATAAAGCTTATTAGTATTTCTTCTCCTGAAAGGGATGTTTCGTGGCCAAGATGGAACACAGGACTCTGTTGTTGGCGTGATGCTATTGATGAAGGCTCAGGAAGTTCAAGTTTTGGAGTTAACTCTTGGTTCAGGTGGGGCGAATAGCGCCAAGTATCTCAGTCCAGCGGTCGCCAACCGCTGTGGTCCGTGAGGTCTGAAAGGTTGGTGACCGCTGTCTTAACCAGTGCTGTGCTGAGCACAGTCCACTAGGGCTTCAGCTCCAGGAGCACAGGGACTTGGCTGTTCCTTTTCTTCTCTCCATCCCCACTGCGTAGAGCTGGGCCTGGCGCACAGTAGGTCTCCATAAACATTTATAAAGCCAGTAGCTCCAATTACTGGTGCCTAGGAAGCATTGGGCCCTATCTCTGTCTTCTCAGTTTTGACTTGCTCTTTGAAAAGGGGAGTTCTGACAAACCAGGACATGGTTGAAGGAAGAAACCAAGCCTAACCCTTTGTTTTGAATGCTTTATCCTTTTTCTTTTCCTTAACTGGTCAAAATCGGCATAGGTTCAAGTTTTGAGTTCATTACTCTATAGGTGAGCCTATTTCAGACTCGGTTTCCTCATCTGTAAAAGAGATGAATAATAGCCACGCCTGGGCACCTTTCAAGGAGTCACGTGGGGCTCATGCAAGACGGTGTTAGTGAATGTGCTGTATCTGCAGGGGGTTACAGAAAAGATTGTGTGTGTAAGCAGGTCGTGGTCTTCAGACCTCTAGGGGTTTCCAAGACCCTTTCAGGGGGTATGGTCAGCTCATTGGAGGGCAGGCGCCAGTAAGTAAGGTGACTTCTGAGGTTTACTTCTAGAGCAATTGGAAAGGAATTCAGCCTCAACAGTAAGCTCTCAACTCCTTTACGGCAGGTCACCCCAATTGCTGCCTGTGTCCACAAGTATTATTATTATTTTTTAAATACCGCATATTTTATTGTGAAACCCTTAAATTAGCAAATTCGAGGCTGGCTGAATTAGGCTTCCTGGGCAAACCACATGCCCATGTGCATATGTCTGGTGCAGTGCTCCATTCTTTCGCCAGCCTCACCGCCATCTGACATTAGCGTGCGTATTCACTTGTTTGTGCCTGGTCTGCATCCCCAGGAGAACGTGAGCTGCCCGAGGGCAGGGCTTTGTTTTCTTCGCTGTGGAATTCTCAGCACCTGGATCAGCTACTGGCACAGAGCGGGTGTCTAGGGAATACTGGTGGAACAAATGAACGTGAACTTCTCTGACCTGATCTAGACCAGTGATTCTCCAAGAGTGGTCTTCAGACTTCTAGGGGTTCCCGAGACCGTTTCAGGGGGTATGCACAGTCAAAATTATTCTAATAATAAATTTAACTGTTATTTGCCTTTTCACTCAAATTCTCTCACAAATGCAAATCTCAGAGAACCAGTATTTCCAAATAAGCAATGCATGATAGTGCAAAGCCAAACAGGGTGAAAAAGAACCACTCAAAGTGCAATGGATGCACCACGGGTTTTCATGTAAAATAATATGAAAAATCTCACCCTGGCCTGGCGGCTTATTTGACCGAGTGTCTTCCCATGCACTGAAAGGTTGCTGGGTCAGGGCACATACCCGGGTGTGGGTTCAATCCCTTGTTAAGGTGTGTTTGGGAGGCAACTGATGGATGTTTCTCTCTCACATCAATGTTTCTCTTCCCATCTCCTTTCTTCTCTCTCCCTAAAAAAAAAAAAAAAAAAAAAAAAAAATCAATAAAAGCTCATTCAAACAATAAAATATAGAAAAAAATATGAAAAATTTCTGACATAGTTTCTGACTCCATATTGCAACCAATGTTCAAAAAACTACCTTCCACTTCCCCATTTTGGTATAGTACCAAAAAATTGATACACAATTACTGGAAAGGCTATGAAAGCATGCCCTTTTCTGACTACATGCTTGTGTGAGGCCAGGATTTAGTCATATACTTTAGCCTCTCTTCCCCAAACCATCTTGTAATTGAATAAATACAGAAGCACATATGAGAATCCAGTTGTCTGTTCCTCAGTAATTTTTAAGAGCATAAGTGGGTTCTGAGACCAAGTAGTTTAAGAAGCACTGATCTAGATGGAGCCCATGGACTGTGGAAAAGATGGTCAATCTAGTGAATCAGGGAGGGTTCTCCTATAGGCAGGTGGGTGATGACATAGGGATGCTCAATACACATAGGGTGTATTGAGCATCCCTATGTCAGGAGGCGCTTGTCGGAATGATGTTGCCTTCCTAGCTCCATGGCTTTGGGCAAGGTGCTGTCTCTCTGGACCTTGCTTTTCTCATTTGTAACAACTTGGACCTGGGAGCTGGGGGTGGGTAGTAAGATAATGTGTTGGGTCTCCTCTGGCTCTAATTTTCATACTCAATTCTTTTTTTACCTTCCCCCAGCCTCCCCTACCCCTTGTTGCATGCCCTCATCCCGCACCCCCCTCACCCCCCAAAGAGATCTGAGAGAACTGAAACAGTGAGAGGAGGTTTCAGGGAAAACATGAGGCTTAAAGCCGAACAAGGTTTGCCTGTGAGGCGGGAGAGAGGGGATTATGGGATCTTGCGGATGAACAAACAGAAGTTCTCGGTTCAAGACCCGAGGCAGGTGACTTGTGGTGGAGGTTCAATTACATTGATTCGGGGCCCCACACTGTCTCCAGCCTGGGGCCCGGGGCTGTTTTTCCTCACTGCCTAGTCCGTGATGACAGAAGCAGCCTTACATGGGCATTTCCTGGGGTTTAGTGCGCAACTGAGGTCAGTAGCCTGGGGCCACCTGTCCTTCCCGGCTGACCAGCCAGTCTGCGGGAAGACACAGCGTGTGAATTGCTCCTCTGTAACTTCCTGTCGCTTTTCTCAGACCAACAGTGCTTTTAAAGGAGACGGCGTGTGCTTCTCCATGGTGAGCCATGAAATCTATGGAAATCTATCCTTTCCAACCTGAAAATATTTCTGTATCATTGTGCTCCTGGAGAACTGTACGCCTTCATAGACAATGGGCAAAAGTTGAACAGGGAGAATGAAATGAACCAGTGCACGCAGAGCACTGAGCATCCTGCCTGCCTCAATAGAAATAACAAAAAAAAAAACCACATTAAAATGAAAGCAAGACATTACTGTTTTGATCAGTGCTGTTTCTTTCTCTAGCAATCTTTTAAAAAAATATTTTATTGATTTTTTTTTTTTTTTTTTTTACAGAGAGGAAGGGAGAGGAATAGAGAGTTAGAAACATCGATGAGGGAGAAACATCGATCAGCTGCCTCTTGCACAACCCCTATTGGGGATGTGCCCACAACCCAGGTACATCCCCTTGACCGGAATCGAACCTGTGACCCTTCAGTCTGCAGGCTGATGCTCTGTCCACTGAGCCAAACCGATTAGGGCTTTCTAGCAATCTTGACAATGGATTTGTACAACTCATCTTATATCAGTTTATTCTCTAACTGAAACGCACCGATTTTCCCGGGGTGCCAGGCGGAGCAGTGGATTGTATGTCCGAGGAGTAACGTGGATAGAAAGGCGTATGACAGTGGTTCCCACACACTGGCCTGGACCCTGCTGTGTGGCCTGTGAAGTTTCCAACGGTCAGTGTTAAAAAGAGAGAAAAAAATGTACTAATGTACTGAGATCCTCATGACACTAACTCAGTTCAAAAGTCTGTCTTCTCATCAGGTTATGTCCTTCCTATATTTTAAGAGGGAGAAAAAATTTCCTTTTGTGAAACAAGAATGACAGTAGGTGGTAAATACCCTTGATTTGGCAAAGTAAAAAAGTCCTGACCCCTGGTCAACCCTTAAAGTGTCGAGTGTTTAATGTATGAAGCGGGAGTGATCGGTGGAAGCCAAACCCCTGGTCGGTAAAAATATAAAATGTCAGAGTTAGGAACCAGGAAAGGCATGGCCCTCTTCATTGAAAGGTAAGGAAGTTGAGACTCAGAGAAAGCAGGTGACTTGCCCAAGGTCACCCAGCGAATCTGAGGCGAGTCAGGGCTGAAATCCAGACAGCGTGTTTATTAGCACCGGTTTTGAGTCAAGCACACCTGCCCTCTGCCCTCCCTGCCCACACCCTCCCTGCCCTCTCTTAATAAATAGGTTCTTGCCAGGCCAGTGTGGCTCAGTGGTTGAGAATTGACCTATGAACCAGGAGGTCCTGGTTTGATTCCTGGTCATTTGTACAACTGGGTTGTAGGCTCCATCCCGAGTGGGGAATGTGCAGGAGGCAGCGTATCAATGACTCTCCTATCATTGATGTTTCTATCTCTTTCTCCCCCTCCCTTCCTGTCTCTAAAATCAATACAAATATATTAAAAAAAGCAACAACAGGTTCTTATGACAGTGAGTGGCATGCGTCAGGTGGTTTTATTTTTAGCTTGGTCCCTGCATTTACTACTTGTGATTCTAAGTAATATCAGTTGATTTCTCAGTCCTCTCTTGCTAATCTTTTCCTTCCTCTGTTGAACAATTTCAGAAGTGTTATTGGAACCTCCTCGCCCCCCAGCCCCAGGTACAGGTCCTGGGAGGGTGAGATAGAGGGGCTTGTCCAGGATCCCATCCTATATGCACAGCTTGGGTGCTGTTCCCTTTCTTTTTAACGCTCACCGAGGGTGTGTGTGTGTGTGTGTGTGTGTACCAGGGATAGAACCCACAACCTTTTGGTACATGGGACAATGAGCCACCCAGTCCGGGCAACTCTTCCCTTTTTTAGGGCACTTGCCTCGTCCTTGGAGACCCAGGATGATTGATAAACATTGTCTTTCACATCTGGGGCAGCGCAAGGCAGCCTTTTGGCAGAGATGACACAGGATAGCTAGCATGCCGAACATTTCAGGACATTCTGTCAGCTTTAAACACCAAAGAACATCCCATGCTCCCTCTCAAAGTCTTGTAATAACTGCCATAAATTACCTGTGGGAATGGAATGGCCCGCATCAGCCGTACTGTACCATGCTCTTCCAGTGACTTCGTGACGCCAGATGCTCACAGATGAAGGAAGCGTGGTAACTTGCCAAAAGGCCCGCAGCGCGCTGGCCTGCTGCCACAGGCTCGTCCTAGAGACTGGGGTAAAGCAGTGTTTGCCAAGTGTCCACCTTCTCTCCCAGGTCTTCCAGAGGCGGTGGCCATCGCTCCTGGGGTCCTGCCTCCTGACAGTCCTGCGGTCTGTCCACATGTCCTGTGAGCATGGCCTTCTGAAGTCTCCATGTCCTGCAGGATGGATGAGGAGGTGCCCGTGATGGGCCCATCTGGGCACGAGGGCAGGAGTCACATGTGGCTTCTATGCTGAGGCTTGTTGTGCTTGGCTCGGGGCGATCTTAGCAAATGCAGTTTCCATCCTGACGTGTCATATTAAGGAAATTTATGGTATATTGGCCTCAGCCAAGTCAGCCAACATGCTTTGCTTTAGTAACTCTGCCAAGAGTTTATCATCTATTATTTATTCAGATAACCCACTGTATCTCTTAATTTCAGTGGAGCTCTATCTGTCATCCCTGGTCAGTGCGTTGTGCAGCCGGGAGGGCTGGGCTTGAGAACCACTTTGAACACTTTTATTTTGGTTCTTTTTTCATCCCCAAATGTGAGTGACACAAAATTACACAAAGCCTCCTACCCTCCCCCCCCCCCCTTTTTTTTTTTTTTTTTTACATAAAAAGAAGCCACGCTTCCTGTGGAAATTATGGCAAATACAGAAACATATCTTTTAAAAAAATGTTGCCTGTAGCCTACTACCTGAGGAGACCACTATTAGTGATTTGGTGTGTGTCTTTTAAGGATTGTTTTTTCCCCCCTTCCTTTCAGTATTGTTTTAATGGCCTAAGGTAATTTAGTTGATGTCATATTGTACAGATAGAAATTCTTCTATAGAGATAGATGCATTTAATTCTAAGGCTGTTGTGAGCATTTACTGAGATAACAGATGTGAAACGCTTAACACCTAATGATGTTCAGTAAAAGAAAGTGACTTTGATGGAGGGCGGAGAGCAGAGGGGCTCCAGGCCTGGCTCTGTTGCTTCCTAGCTCCAGGGCCTTATCGCAGCCACTGATGTGCAGGGCCTCTATTTCCTCATCTGTAAAGTGGGGCTAGTTTTCGTCTTCCCTGGATTTCACAGAGAAGATCCTTGGAGCTGCCTTCCAGCCAACTCACAGTAACATTGGCTGTTATTACTCAAGAGAAACGTGGGAAAACACATTTTAAAGCAAAGCAGGTGTTTAGCACCCTCCCACTCCCTTAGTGGTTCAAGGAAACTCTCTTTAATGTTCAGCCTGTTGAATGGCCCTGTGTTATCTGGGGGCAGCCCTCGAGGACAGACACAGCATGTCACTGTCCTTGCTGTCCCACACAGGTAGTGTCTGCTCTGTACCTGGTTCACCTTTCATGAATGAAGGCCCACGGCCCAGATGCTCGGTACCTTCTGCTTCTTCCGGATGCACTCTTTCCTCCATCCCCTTTTGAAAGGAAGTTAAGGTGGTCTCTCCTTCCCAGACCCCGAGTCCACAGTGGCTGCCCTTTTTGAAGCTCCTAGCACCCAGAGACTGGCAGCCTAGCTTTCATTTCTGCCTTCTCCCCTCAAGTCACCATACGGAGAAAGCTTCGGAGTCGTGTCAATGACCAGAGTTGAACACAGTGGCTTTCCTCAGAGACAGGTCTGTGCCATCAGGGCGGCCTTGAGCACCTCCATTGTCCTCCCAGCCATGTGTGGGTACAGCTGGTCCCCAGACCCATGCCCAGACCTGCATTGGTCTTGCAAGTGTCCCCCTGAGCTCTGCAATGCTGCCCTTGTTTCTGGCCCACTGCACAGGTGTCCTGGAAGTCTGGTTCATGTGACCAGAAATGAACCTTTCTTTCCGGAAAAGAACATGAGCTCTGTGTGGGTGGTCTGGGGGCCCGGCTCTCCCTATTGGGGTCCCTTGGGTATCCACTCCCCAGAGCAGTCAATCCTGCCACGGAGGCTCTGCATGGCTGTGGGCATGTGGCAGTACCCAGTCTTTATCCTGCTGGTATGTCCCCCTTGGGATATCCAGCATTTTAGGGAACACGCCCAGTCACCCTCTCCCTGAAGAATGAGCATCTGATGAAATGCTGATCAAATCAAAGGCCATTTATCAGACCACATTCCACAGACTGACTCAGGAGTTCAGATGAGGGCATCCACCTGTTTGCCTCAGAGAGGCGCTCCAATCCACAAGGCCTCCTCGGTGAAAGGTGCCAGGCGTTTAAGCGTCTCCATCGTGTAATATTTGGTAATCTGAAAAAACACAGTTGAACTACAAGTACAGTAGTCAAGTGGACACCTATTGACCCACCACCAATTATTTCTTTAATCTGTTAAAAAAAAAACCAAACAGCAACTTTTAACATTGGAGGCTACCCATATGCTCCTCAGTACCACCAGCTTCACTTTTGATGACACCCCGAGGAATAAAACCGCCGATCTCGGTTTAATTGAGATGAATTATCCAACTTTCACCGCTTGCGGCTACACATCTCACTGAATCAGCTTTTTATTGATTTTGTGAAACCACACGAAACCCAGAGATGGACGAGGTGCAACACGTGATGTCAGATGTTTACGTTTGCTCAGGCTGCCGTTGATAAAAATAGATCCATGCTCCCGAGTGAACCAACGCGGCAGTTTGAAAATTTTAAATGAAGGCTTGCTGCCGATGTTGGCCATCATATCTGGCTTTATTTGGGTTTCACCTAAGATTTGATTGGTCAAGAGGAGTTGGCTGCTCTAACATAATACAGAGGGAAGGCGCTGCTCACCCATGGCCCTGCAGCCCCGGCGCCCCAGGGTGCAGTGTTCTTTGATGATGTGTCAAGAGGAGCGGTGCAGACCTTTGACAGACCCGCGCTGTGGCTGGAGCGGACCCAGCATTCGCCCCTGACCTCGCCATCCCAAGCGAGCAGGTGTTGCAGGAGCTGCGTTCCCTCTCAGCCCTTGCTTTTCCCTGGGGGGGGCCATCGCCTCCCGAGGAAGATAGATGCCCGCCATCGAGGAGCTGTTAATAGCACTTACTCCGTCTTAATCCTTTTTAATCCCATTCACATTTCGGTGTCTGACACTTGGCAGGATGTCAGAAGCCACAGTGCAAGCAGGGAGATTTCCCTTTGAACAGTGGGGACCCCGTAAAATGGTTTTCCTGATGTTTAATTTGTGAAAACATGTCAGAGTGTAATATTCCCTCCTAGATCTCAAATAGAGTGCCAGCAAAAGATCTTGCCAAAGTGACCTTTCTGGAGCTTTTGATAACCTTTGTTTTTAAAAGATGGCAATGAGGTTATTTTATGGAGCTTACTAAGTACTACAATAGGATGTCCCTGGCATATTAAGCTTATTGAATAAGGAAATAACTTCAACAGAGGTTGGTGTCTGAAATCAAGCGTTATCTGTCTGATGTCAAACCTGCTGGGAATTTGGCTGAAACTGGTTTGGCTCAGTGGATAGAGCGTCGGTCTGTGGACTGAAAGGTCCCAGGTTCAATTTCCGTCAAGGGCATGTACATTGGTTGCGGGCACATCCCCTGTAGGGGGTGTGCAAGAGGCAGCTGGTCAATGTTTCTCTCTCATTGATGTTTCTAGCTCTCTACCCCTCTCCCTTCCTCTCTGTAAAAATAAATAAAAAACAAAACAAAACAAAACAACCTGTTGGGAATTTGAAACTTACACTCTTTACTGATAGGACTTGAGTCTCTCCTTGGGCCCTACCTTCTCACGAATAGGACCTGCCTGTTACCTTGCATAGCTAATAAAAGGGATTTGGAGAATTCCAGGAAAATGCTGGGAAGACTGAGACCCCAGTTGCTGCTGACATCTGTCAAATCTGAGATCGTGTGGGCTGGTTTGTGGTGTCTACTGTCATGGATGGGTGCATGCGAAGCTTGTCCATGGCTGCTGAGGATGGTTGTGGGGTGCAGAAGCTCTTGGTAGCACAGCAACTCCACAGTGTTAGACTCTGGATCAGACTCGGGGTCAACTCCAGGGTAACACAAGGACAGATGCCCAAGAACACGCTGTCTCTGACTTTTTGGCCTTCCTCTCTGAGCGCCGGCCTTCACTGGGTGGAGATGGGTCTTGTCTGGAGGGGGAGCCCTCTCTGCCATTTGGGTTCTTGCCCAGCCTGGGGATCGGGGCTGGCGGAGGGGGGGGTCCCACCAGTGTGGGAGAGAAGGATGGGAGCTACTTGAGGAGCATTTAGGGTTTGAGTCAGTTGTGTCTTTGAAAAAATTTACCCATTTGGACTCGTCTGTGGAAGCAATTAGGGAGATCACAGGACCGTTTCTGATTCCCGATTCTGTACAGTGTCTATTCAGAAAAAATAGAAAACAGTCAACTGGAACAGGGGATTATTTGAGCACACACAGAGTCCTGTTGTCTCTGAGGCATGCCCTCAGACAATTTGCCTTTTAGTGAAGTTTCAGCCCATGAAAGGAAATAAAAAGTGTCTTATTAGATGGCAAAGAAAAATGGACTGGACTTATGAGACTTCGAGAATTTTAGCTTTTTCTTTGTTAATGCAAACTTTGGAGGAGGGTGACTTTTTTAGATAATGCAATTTATTTGCACAATGCAGTAATTATTGTTAATAGTCAATAACTATCTTCAACTAGGTAACATGCCTGTGGGTGTGTTGTGTGTCTTTTGTTCAAAGCTAAACTTCGCTACTTCTGAAGACCAGTGTACCTTAGGGATGTGACCAGCTCACATTTATTAAGCATTTATTTTGTACAAGGCTTTATGGATGTTCTTGCTTGCCATAACCGTGGGAAGTCAGGTAGAATATGTGGAAACTAAAGTTTCTAGAGAATTGGTAATGACCCAGTGTTATACGCCTGGTGATGGAGAGTTGAGCCCAGGTCTGCCATCTATCATCCATTCTTCTTCTGCAAAATGCTGACTCATTTGCTATAGGTCTGGCTGGAACCCAGCACAACTCATTGCTGTTTACAGAACATGTTTATATCCCTCATGTCTCTCGTGTGTGGAATTTCATTCCCTGAAAGCACAGAAGGAAAAGTAAGGGATCCACAAATGCAAACAGGAACGTGCTGTTTGAACAGATGGTGTGGAGTGACGGAATATCGGTCTTCTGGCCTCCATAGGAAAACGGTTCAGGTTCTTGGTTAGTGGGGAAAATCTCTCTTAGCCTAAATTCCTACACAGGCCTCGGGAATGACTCTCCACGATCTGTTGGGTTGCTGGATTTGTTGAAGGGGGCATTGCAAGAAGCTGCCAGAAATTTGCAATGCGTCCCAGGAAAACACTCCCGCTGGGCGCCTTTCCCCCCCAATAGAGTCCGGTTTTAGCCTGGAATCCTCAGGATGAGGCCCCTCCTTTGTTTAAGGACCATTAAAGGATGTCTTAAGTTTTGTCTGGGTTTCCTCAAACCAAACCAACTCCCAGCTCATCCCCTGGAGTTGTTCAGGGACTTCCTGGGAGCTTGCAGGTTGTGGCGACTTCAAACCAGAGGGTGTCTCTGGTTTGCATCATCTTGTCTCACTGTCCCTTTAAAATATCTTTAAAAAATTAAAAAAAAAATATATATATTTTATTGATTTTTTACAGAGAGGAAGGAAGAGGGATAGAAAGCTAGAAACATTGATGAGAGAGATACATCAACCAGCTGCCTCCCGCACACCCCCTACAGGGGATGTGCCCACAACCAAAGTACATGACCTTGACCGGAATCGAACCTGGGATCTTTCATTCCGCAGACCAACACTCTATCCACTGAGCCAAACCAGTTTCGGCCCTTTAAAATATCTTAAGCCTTGGGGGCAATGGTAAGGTATGTACACATATAATACCTTAATAAAAAAAATTAAATACAAAAGCAAAAAAAAAAAATATCTTAAGCCAGTGGTTCTCAAACTTTGGAGGGTGAGTCAGGGCCCATAAAGAACCTGGAGACCCAGGCTGGTTAAAGTAGGACAGGGATGGGCCTTTGCATTGTTAACAACCCCCCCCCCCCCCTTTCATGCCATTGTATTTTCCCCCTAACATTCTTTGACGTGAATGTTCTCTTTTGTTCTCTCCCGCTGTCCAAATCCAACCCAATTCTCCTGTCTAGACCTTGTCCTCACCCTCATGCGCTTCACCTGCCACACTGCGCACAGCCTTCCAGCCATCAGCCAGTTGAGGTGCTGTGCGAGGCGTGAGTTATATAGTCCCCAACTTCAAGGGGTTTCCAGCTGGTGAAAGAGACACGGTTAAGTAAGGAGCGATGAGAGGTGAGGCTGGGCCGAGCACAGCACCGAGGAAAGCTCAGGCTGTGCGGGGGAATTGAGTTTGGCCAAGCTGTTGGGCAAAGGAGGGAGGGCAACGGCTCATTTTCTAGGTAGGAGAACCGGCATGAGCCAGAGGAGGGGAGGGCTGCACAGATTATCCCGGGAATGCGAGGTATGTTGATACCTGGAAAAATGTGACTGAGACGTGCGTTCTTTCAGGACTCACATTTTCCTTTATAGTAGGTATTGATTTCATCTGCTGGAGGAAAAAAAAAAAAAAAAAGTGTGTGTGTTTTGAAAAGTTCAGAAGGAGATGTAAAGTGTGGAACATAACCTGCTGATGACCTCACCAAATTAAGTGGTTCTTAAAAGGAGAGAAAAAAGTCAGTTGGTTATGTCTTTGTCTCCCTTGATAGTCTTTCGGCAATTGGAGACTGTGTACCTAATGACCACAGGGCCTGGCATATAGTTTCAGTCACTGAAAGCATGGCTGAATGTTGAGTTTCAGACTTAGGTACTTGGGACAAATTGCTATGCCTCTCTGGGCTCTGTTTCCTCAACTCTATTTTTTTCTTTTTCTTTTCTTTTCTTTTTAATTTTGTTTTCATTTTTTTAAATTAAGGTATTATATGTGTACATATCTTACCATCGCCGCCCCCCCCTCCCCACTCCCATACATGCCCTCACCCCCAGTGTTTTGCGTCCATTGGTTATGCTTATATGCATGCATACAAGTCCTTCGGTTGATCTCTTATCTCCCTCACCTCTCCCTCACCTTCCCACTGTAATTTGACAGTCTGTTTGATGCTTTACTGCCTCTGTGTCTATCTTTTTGTTCATCAGGTTATAATGTTCTTTATTAGCCACCAATGAGTGAGATCATGTAGTATTTTCCCTCAGCTCTAAATAGAGATGGGTTGGCACAGATAATCCCTAAGGTCGTATGCTCCTTTGTGATTACCACACATCTCCCCATGGCTTATTCTCCCACACATCTATTCAGCGTTGCCCAGCAATGGCCAGGCCAGCTCTGTTCTAGGCCTTGGAGACCCAGTGAAAACCCACTGATCAGCCAGTGCTGACTGAACACGTGACAGGGGAGGCCAGGTGCTGGGCAAATTGGACATGATATGTGTGATTCCTCTTACGTTTATGCTGTGAGAGAGGGCCAGACTGCAGGTATGCTGGGTACTGGGGGATGCCACTCAGAGAAAGCAGCTCTGTGGTTCATGGGTTTGACCACAAGGCACTATCCTCTGTCTGTCACCAACGGGCCATTATTGCAAGTTGTTTTATCTCTTTATGCCCTGTCCTCATTTAGAAAAAGGTTGTTCCTTTCCATGTGTTAGGAGCCGAAGTGTTCCAACTGGAAATTCAGATTAGCATCTGAGATCCTGTGATTTTTAAACGGAGTTGGCTGAAATCTAGCCAAAAGCGAAGAAACAATGGCAGCAACGATAGAGTTATCTTCTCTTAAACATTTGCTTTTGCGTCAGACGTGATTTCATTTAATTCTTTCACATGTTTACGGAGGGGGCTGGTATGGTCCCTATTTTCAGAGGAGAAGATGGAACTTTAGGTTAGCGCTCAAGCTAGTAATTGTGGGAACCAGGGCACGGAACCAGCCCCAGCCCACAGGCTCAGGCGCTGACCTGCCGTTGGTCTGCCTGCGGCTCTGTCCCGGGGAACTCTGTGATTTAGGGTCGTGGCCAGTACACTATGGTCCTGAGGGCCAAATCTAGCCACTGCTTGTTTTTGGGTGGCCGTCAGCTAGTGTTTTTTTTTTTTTTTTTTTTTACATTTTTTAATGGTTGAAAAAAAATCAAGAGAAGACTATATCTTATGACAGCTGGAAATTAAATGCACATGTAACACGTACGATTCAAGTTTTATTGGAACACGGCCAGGATCGTCCGTCGGTGTGTTATCTGTGTCTGATTTCACACCACGACAACAGAGTTATATGACGTGCGAAGCCCAAGAAACGTGCAAAGCCAGTAATGTCTGGCCTTTTACGGAAACACTTTGCCAACCTCTGGTTTAGGGCAAGAATTCTTTAGGCTTTATGGGATATTGCAAATCCCTGTCGCCTCCCAGCGCTGTCCTCACGGGTCCTGGGGGGAGGTAGGGAGCAGCGTTCCCCCAAACCAGCTCTCCAGCAACCCAGTGTTTTCTGACTCCCGGTCCTCGTTTCATTGTTTGGAAATAAAATAAAAGTGTTTACCGTGTGCAGTCACTGGGTTGATAGTACCTGCTCCAGGCGACTTGCCAAAGTGCCATTTTATCCAAGATCAGGCTCTTAGTGTGGAGGATGATGTGGCTTTGTCACGGGACACACTTTGTGTGGTGATTATTTTTATTATTAAGTTACTGTTAAAAGCCGAGTGGAGAACAATTGAAATTTCTCTGTTGTCTGCATACTTTTTCATCAGAAGGGACATTGTAGGCAGAAAAATCTGTATAAGGATGGGCCTGTCACCACCACCTGCGCCTTCCGGGCCCACCCTGAGATGGTCCTGTCACGTGGGGAGGAGTGGTGTGTGTGTGTGTATGTGTGTGTGTGTGTGTGTGTGTGTGAGAGAGAACTGGGGAGGCACTCTGGCAATGTGGGGGTGGGCTTGATGGTGGGTTTGCAGAAAGTGTCGCTGTCTGTGTGTGGATACGGGATGGCCTCAGTGCAGCTCTGGCCGTGATAGGCAACGGGAGACAAGCACGCGGCATCTGAGAATTCTAACCCAAGTTCTTGCTTCTGTGGTCGCAGAAATTCCTTCTAGTCTTGCTTTTTCCTTAGTCTTGTTGCATGACAGCTCACCCTCCCTGAGGGCCACCTCTTGGCCTCCCCAGCCTCTGCTGGGGGGAATAATTGTCACACTAGTTGCCATTTGTGCCACATTCACTGTACGTTAGTTAAGTGCTTCCCATGGATTATATCATTGAAGTCTCGTCATAGCAATCCTATGAGATAAAGACCATTCATATCTTTTTTTGTTTTGTTATGAAAATTCTCAAACACACATCTTCCCCTGTCCCCCTCCCATGCTCATCTTACTTATCAATACTTATCAGTACTGATCAGTACTTCATCCCCGCCTTGCTGGGGTAGGTGCTGCTATGATTACTGCTGAGAGAGGATGAGGGGCTCACCAGGTTCATGTAGCTGGTCGGACTGGACTGCAGAGTGTGACCTCCTGATTCCTGTGCTCTCCCGCCTCGATGACTCATGTTTGCTGCTGTTTACATAGCACCTACTATGTGCTGCTTAATCCCCCTCACATCAAGCCTACAGAGTAGATGGTAACTTACAGCTGCCAGATCTGAAGAAGCGAGGTTACTGGCCCTGATTCCAGGGTGGAGGTAGGGAAAGTTCCTTGAGGAACAGCCCTGAACATAAAAGCACTGAGTAAGTGGTGGCTGTTAGCTATTTTTATCATCCTCTGAGGCGGATGGGCGGTGTAGGAGGGAATTGGTGGGATTTATGGAGTGGCTTAATTATTCAGATTCAAGAAGAGGAAGTAAAAGACTTCAACTGAAGCATCAGAACTCTCAACCCCATTTTGCACTTTTTCAAGGTGGTGATGGCATGGGGGCAGGTCTGGGGATGAGCAGAGAACTTAGGGGAAGGCAAGAGATGCATTTCTTGTTCACAGCATGCACACTGTTCACATTTGACCTTGGCCAGAGAGCTCTTCCTCCAGGAGAAACAGAGGGTGAACAGTTCGTTAATAATGGCATCCCTTGAACTTGATCACCAGGTACACTTCAATCGAAGGTCTTAGGAGGAGTTGGGAACATGAATAAATGGAATGGGCCCAATAATGAAAAGCCATACCTTGTCTCGGTCTTTCATATGTTCGTGTTTGAGAGAGAGGGTGAACAATGAGGGTGCCATGAGGCCAACAGCTATCTGGTCTCAGCATTGAGGTGCCAGTACCAGAAAGGTGAATTCCAAGCACTTACCCATTGCAAGGGGGAGTCGGCAGATCCAATTAGCTGTGGTCAGTTAAGAAAGCCAGACTCATTTTTTTTTTTTTTTTAACTAAAAATCAGGATTTTTGAAATGCTCCAGTGTCCTAATTTTTATTTTTGTTAATCCTCATTTGAGGATGTTTTTCCATTGATTTTTAGAGAGAGTGGAAGGGAAGGGGAGTGATAGAGAGAGACACATCGATTGGTTGCCTCCTGCATGTGCCTCAACCAGGGCTAGGGATGGAGACTGCAACCGAGGTACATGCCCTTGAGTGGAATCAAGCCCAGGACCCCTCAGTCCAAAGGCTGATGTTCTATCCACTGAGGCAAACCAGCGAGGGCCAGTCTCCCAATTTTGAAATACCGTACTTGCTCAAGATTTTAGGAAGTACTGTGGTAATATGTCACATTTACACCTTAATTATATGCAATTTTTATTTGTCAATTATATTTCAGAAGACTTGGAAAAAAACCACAATGGGGAAAAATAGGATAGTGTTTTAATGGAGATAAATAAAAAACCAAATAAACACTGGGTAAAATAAAACATGTTAGTGGGCTAGATTTGGGCAAAGGAGCTCAAATTTAGGACCCTCCCCCAAATTTATTATATAATGTGAAAGGGCTCAGACAGAGATCTGGGCCTGCCAACTGGGACCCTCTCTTGAGGTGAGGAGACAGGCCCTGTGCAGGGATTCGGGCCGTAGTCTCAGTGTTGGTGTCTGAATCGAGTTGCTGAATCATTCTGGGACTTACTTTATTCCTTCATAAAGTCAAAGGGTTTTCAAATTACCTTCTTTAGATATGTCAGGAGCTCCATAAATGTTTGAGTTTCATTAAAAACATGGTCCTCCCTTTCAATTTGGCTGTGTTAAAAATGGAAATATGGCCCTGGCTGGTTTGGCTCGTGGACTGAAGGGTCCCCGGTTGATACTGGTCAGGGGCACATGCCTGGATTGTGGGCTCGATCCCCAGTGGGAGGCAGCCGAAAAATGGTTCTTTCTCATCATTGATGTTCCTGTTTCTCTCTCCCTCTCCCTTCCTCTCTGAAATCAATAAAAAAATATATATTAAAAAATAAAATGGAAATATGTGTTACAGCAAATTTTAATACATTGGAGAACACCAGTTATTTAGAACTTGGTTATTTAGCGATTATATTCAACGTAACACTAGGTGCTCTTGCTGATGTACTCCAATTTTTGGGCGTTGTCCCATGAACCAATAGCTTGCTGGTTCAATTCCCAGGACATATGCCCGAGTTGTGGGCTCCATCCCCAGTAGGGAGTGTGCAGGAGGCAGCCAATTGATGCTCTGTTCTCATATCAATGCTTCGCCTTCCCTCTCCCTCCCTTCCTCTCTATCTAAAAAATAAAATAAAATAAAATAAAATAAATCAATAAAAATATTTAAAAACCAAAAAACCAAACTCTCTCTAAAAATCAATAAAAATATTTAAAAAACTAAGATTACTTGAACTTTAAAATAAATGTATAATAACAAGACTTGCTTTTATCCAAGTATTCATATGCATACATATACATTTATATATGTACTGACATGTATGGAATATAGAAATCTCTGTATATGGTTCTTAATGAGATTTGTTTTGAAAAATAGTTTTGCTAAAAATACCCGTGGAAACTTCTGGCCTGGGATTCCAAGGTCATCCTCAGTTCTACATCTCAAGTTCACATAGCCTCACCAAAATAGCCCCTCTGGTAACTTTTTTCTCCGTGCGTTTGAAAGAGTTCATCATGCCTTCAAAGCTCCCAAGAGGGAAGAGATGATCCAGCTGGTGGTTTGCAGGGTGGTTGGTGCTCATTCCCTCAATCGAAGCTTTGCCCCGGCTTTTCGAGGATGCAGAATTATGGATTATGCCCACCCTTCCCCATGATGCCTTTTGATGACAGCATCAAGTGGAGGGAGTCATTTATTTGCAAATGAGGTGGAGTGAGCTAGCTCATTTTCTCCTTGCTCTGCCCAGTATCTTGTGCTGTGGGTAGCTTGCCATGCTGCCTGCTAGCCTTCCAGTCCCCTGCCTTTTGGATCCTAGGGTGGACATGGATGCCAGGTGCTTAGGGCACCACACAATGTCACAACTGCCTTCTGGGAAGTTTCTTATAATGGCGTTTATTGCCTGGCTTCTGGGTTCAGTGGGAGAGCCCGTTCCATTTACTATGTTCCTTGATCAATGATTTACCTCCCAGGGGCCAGTTTTATAGGGAGCTGTCGGATAATTTCACAGGGGAGATAAATGAGAGCGAGAAAGAATGATAGCCTTTCAGAATTGAAATCTGTGCATGTTCCAAACCCCATAAAATGCTACTGGATTTTATAAAAATGGCTTGAAGCGGTTCACATTTTGGTTAATTACGTCAGTGGGTAAAAATAACTATTGTCATATGGTGTGTGGGCTTGGTTTTAGAAGGATAAAGAGTCTATTGTTACCCATTGTGTTAGGCAGTCACTTGTTACCCATCTCTAAAAATTGATCATGTAGAATAGAAAGCCCGAAGCTTGCCACTAGCTTAAACCCAGGCTCCTCTGTGAATTTAGCCTCAAGCTGCTCCCGTTGAGAGCAGTACAGAAACCTTTTAAATTCAGCCTATTTAAATGGGTTGATAGACCCCGTTTCCAAGGTGAGGGTTTGTGACAGGTGGCCCTGAAATTGCATTTGGGTCCCATGGCCTCAGCTGTGATTTGTCCAGGGACGAACCAGGTTATTGCTTTAGGCCGAGGCTTCAGAGTCAGGAGATCTGGGCTGTTCCCTCATTAGTTGTAAGATGATGGGTCTGGAGCTTAACTTTTCCAGATCTTAGTTGCTTCACTTGCAAAATGGGGATTAACACAGTTGCCTGCCTTCTGGGATTGTTGGAAGACTTAAATGAGATGACACCTGTAATGCAGTGATTGGCCAATAGTTAGGGCTTAATTAATATTATAACAGGTAGAACCAAACAGCATTAAATTTCCACATGGAGTTGCTCTCATTCTATATATCACCTTCAAGCCACCTTACCCCCAGGCTCCAAAGGTGACCTCCCCACTCCCTGTTTTCAGCTGCTGGTTCCTGTCTACATTGCATGCTCATGCTCTTTGGTTTTACTTGCCTGTGAGCTCTTGGTGAGCCAGAAACACAACCATAAGTGCCCTTGGTACCTTTGGCACCTCCCCTAGGGCCTGGCACAGTGAAGGCTCCAGGAAAAGGCATGGATGGCAAGGGGCTCAGAGCCTGGAGAGCTCCTAGGGGCTGGAGTGGTCACAGAAGGTCATCAGATGAGTTATGGGTGGCAGCGTTGGAGCTTTGATGAGGCAGGAAGAAGGCTGTGAGGCTGGGAATGTAGGAACCTTGTCTTGCTTGAACCTCAAGAGAACTCAGCTGTGGGATCTGTATTGCATGTATCCTTTGGCTATTTTATAATTGAGGAAACAGATGGCTTGGTGAGACCCTCGAGCCCCAGAGCTCACAAGTATTAGGGCAAGTTGAACCTGAAGCACTTGATCACTGTGTTGGGCTGTACTCACCAGACTCGGTTCCTCAGCAGTGAATGAGCTCTGTGCCCTGGATCTTCCCTGTGGCCCTGCAGATTCCCACCTACCCATCTCCACCCTGCAGCCTAAAGGGGGGACTGATTTTTTCTGCACCAGTGGGTGCTGTGTGCCCTTGGCCTCCAGCTTCCTGGCCGAATGCCTAGAAAGAGGACCCAGCTGGAGATGTGGGAGAGGAAGTCCTTGTCCTTTATCATTGCTGCTGTCTCAGGATTTTTATTTTTAGATTTTATTGATTTTAGAGAGAAAGAGGAAGAGGGAAAGGGGAGAGAGAGAGAGAGAGAGAGAGAGAGAGAGAGAGAGAGAGAGAGAGAGAGAGAGAGGTATCAATTTGTTGTTCCACTTATTTATGCACTCATTGGTTGACATATATATGTGCTCTGATTGGGATTGAACCTGCAACCTTGGCATATCAGGACAGCACTCTAATTAACTGAACCTCCTAGCCACGGCTATCTCAGGATTCTTGCCGTTTCTTATTGGTTTCCCTTACCCCATCCACATCCTGTACACAGACCCTTTTGAACTTTCCACACTTACCCTGGTTGAGTGTGTCTGTCACCTGTCCCTGCCAAGATCCTGATGAATTCTGGCATATTTTAGAAAGCCTGATCTAGCCCTTTACTTATTTTTCACTGTGCATTGAAGGGAGAGACTAGGTGAGCGGCAGTCAGGTACGTGGATGAAGGAACAGGGCCTGGCTCTCACCTTTGCTGTTCACAAATGGAGGTTTTGGCTTTTTAGGTTCTAAGTGAGGGATTATAGATGGAGTCACTGCAGTGTGCTGCCAGGATTGGGACAGAAATGTAGCGTAGCAGATATAACCCTTCTCTGTGTGTCCTGAGAGCATCAAATAAATAAATATAAATAAAAAAATAAAAATGGAAATGGTCTGAGTTCTTATTAGCACTGACTTCCATTGGCTGGTTGGAGAAGGACTCATGGAAGAGGTGACTCTTAGGCTGTGCCATGGGAAGATCTGGGCAGAATGTTTTGGAGAAGCCAATAGTAAATCTGTAAGTCTCTAAAGGGGAAACCAGTTTCAGCAACACTGTGAGGGCATGACGGGTGAGGAGATCAGAGAGGCCTTATGCTGTGGCTCAGAGTTTGAATTTTATTCTTAGTGTGATGGGAAGTTGGGGGGGCATTTTTTTCCACTAAGGTCCCTTTTGATTATTTTCATGTTCCTTTGAAAAATTCTGTTAACCACCATCAAACCATAGAACACTCAATTTAGGCTTTTAAAGTGTGGGGAAGTAATTGATGGATCACGATGAATACCTAGGATGAGTCTGATTCTTTTATTTAGGGCTGCAGGTTATGAGGAGTTGTTTTAAGGTAGCCACAGTATGGAAATGGGAAGTCAAGGTGTATTGGGCAGAAAAGCATTTTTTAGGACATGGCCACTGAGTGCACCCAGGAAGGATGGAGGAGGGAGGAGTCAGAGGTTATTCTGATGTTTATAGACGGGAGACAGGTTTAATGGTGCAGAGAGGGACTCAAAGAGAGGGAAAGAGATTATGCATGGGTCCACTTGGGTGTGTTTGTAGGAGAATGTTTATATGCCCAGGAGTTGGGGTAGAATTTAGAAGTTTTAGGTAAATGCAGCTAGTGAGCTCCCTGTGAGTAGGTGTTGCCTAGGAAGAATCCAGTGTTCAGAGTGGACCACTGATGTGATGGCCATGGCTTTGGCCGAATTGGGATGGCCTCGAGGATATTGTTAATAGTTTTGTTTTCTGTGGAGTTCAATTTGGGGAACTGCTGGTGCTTCCCGAAGATGAGGAGAGAGAGCTTTGGCTCATCAGCATAACTAAAGGAGGTGTGAAAAAGAACATACCTTTCTATGGGAGAGGGCAGCTATGGACAGGCTGGGGGACTCAATACCAAGGGCCAGCTCCTCAGAAAGGAGGAGGGAGAAGAATCTACTGTGTAGTGTTGGGCATTTTGGGATACAATTCATGCCAAGCCATCTGGTTGACCAATGGGTTTCTACTGTACCTGAGGCGTTTAAATAACCAAAGTGCTTGGTAGAACTGAGAAACAGTCTCATATTCTTCTCTCATATGTTGGTATGTCTTCCTGTCAAGTCAGAGAGCTTTATCTCTTTCCCTTATCTCAGGTTTTGCTCCTGTTACTCAGCTATGGGGGACTGCATAAGCCTTCGGTCATCTGTAGATGACCTTGGGTGACTTTGTAGAGTGATGGCAAGAAGGAAGGTGACCCTCTAGGTCAGGTTAGAATCTTAGGAGAGAAGGCATTGGAGAAGCAAGGCTAGAGTGGTTGAGGTCAAGACAGAGGTGAATACCTGGGTTCTGGTTTTGGTGCTTCTTCACCAGCTGTGTGTCCTTGGGTAAGCCACCTGCTCTCTCTGGGCCTTAATGCCCACCTCTGTAACTCAGTTGTTGACCAATTATTGAAATATTTTGGACATTGTGAGTTTCAGATTGCTCACTGGTTTTGTTACAAGGATCTGAGCCTTGGTGTTGTCGTTGGAAAAATGGGGGTGAAAATTCCTTGTAGAGTTGCTGTGAAGTTTGAAAGGTGATGATGATGGCAACAGCAGCTACATAGATGGTTTCATTTCATCCTCACTGCAACAAGGCAGCTGTGATTATCATCCTGTTTACAGATGTAGACACTGAGGATCAGAGAGATCAAGCTACTTGGCCCAAGTCACATAGCCAGCAAATGTTGGCACTCAATGATTTCCTCCAGGTGGTCTGGTTCCAGATCCCATGCTCCTAATCGCGATTCCAGGACCCTGTGCTCAGACACTGGATGTAGAGGAAGCCTTGCTCAGTGCCTGGCACACAGTAGGTGCTTAGTAAGCTAGAGTTCTTTCCTTTTTATCCTCAGCATGCATTTGGAAGTGGAGGTTCCCATAGTGCTTTTTGTCAGGCCTTGGCCTTGTCCTGGAATCTTGGGGCTAATCTTTCCCCATCTCTGGACCTTTGGATTTGACTCCTCGCTAAAATGAGAGGCTCATTCTTTTCTTCAGTGGCATTGGTTGAGTCCCTGCTGTACGCACCACTCTAGGCACAGGGCACAGAGGAGGCTTCTGTTCTCATGCAACGTGTACTTTGGTTGGAGGAGACTGAGCATAATTGAGGTAAATGCTGAGGAGAAAACACACTATGATGTGATGGAGCGTGAGGGGCACTGACTTCCATTGGCTGGTTGGAGAAGGACTCATGGAAGAAGTGACTCTTAGGCTGTGCCATGGGAAGGTCTGGGCAGAATGTTTTGGAGAAGCCAATAGTAAATCTGTAAGTCTCTAAAGGGGAAACCAGTTTCAGCAACACTGTGAGGGCTTGAGGGGGTGAGGAGATCAGAGAGGCCTTATGCTGTGGCTCAGAGTTTGAATTTTATTCTTAGTGTGATGGGAAGTTGGGGGGGCATTTTTTTCCACTAAGGTCCCTTTTGATTATTTTCATGTTCCTTTGAAAAATTCTGTTAACCACCATCAAACCATAGAACACTCAACTTAGGCTTTTAAAGTATGGGGAAGTAATTGATGGATCACGATGAATATCTTTGAGGACCTCCAGAGACCTAAAGATGACAGATGGAGACACTGTCAACTAAACAGTCTTAAAGACCCTCATTTCAAACCCTCATTCTTCCTAAAGCTGCATGCCATAGAATTAAAAAAAAAAGATTACTGACACCTCTTGGCAGAAAAAAGAAGATGAAATTTTTGCACAACGAAAATCCCAAGCCCAGTGTATTTCTTCGGTCCCACATTTGGCTTTCCACCCTGCAGTTGAGACCCGGAAATGGCTCTGGGGAAGGGTGGCCTGGCCTTGCCTTCCTCTCTTTCTGGCACTTTCTTTCTGGGTCCTTCTAACTCAGTTCATGATGGAGTGTCAGGAGGGAGTGTCAGATGTATCTGTGAGGACAAACATTGGCAAGCCACCAGCCGGTCATTCTCTGTACATCCAACCAGGTGAAGCCATTGCTCATCCTTGACCCGCCAGTACACTGAGTTCCCGGACTCAGTGTCCCCACACCCTAACCTAGGCGAGCAGGCCTTAGCTTAATGACTTGTTAGCACCCCACCCCATTATTAAATTCTCAGCTGCTTGTTACTCATTTGCATTTTCTGAGGCTGAGTGAATCTGCTGACTTCCGTTTTCCTTTTCTGTTACAGATTTTGTGCACAGATGCCTGTAGTAAGTACCACTTCCCTCTCCGCTCGTGTGTTGTTTGTTACTGCCCCCTGATGGACACAGCGACATTAATAGCAATGGGAAAGCCACAGAGAATGCTAATTTGTGAAAATTCAGTTTTCAATTGTTCTTTAAATGTGTGTTGTGGGGGTTGAAACGGCTGGTGAAGGAAACAATTCAATCCATTGTACAACATGGACAAAGAAAAAAATTATGTTTTCTGTGATTTTTTCCCAACCTATATCCATGGGTGATTAAAAAACACACACACACAAAACCCATACAACTTAATTGAAACCATTATACCACGATGCAGTATGCTTTATTTTATGTGCTGTGATCCTATAAGTATTTTCTTGAGTTGTTACATTGCCCCATGATTTTTAAATGGTGCACAGAGTTTGTATAACCTTTAGAAAGCCAGACAGCCTTTTGTGTATTTTGCTTCCATGTGGAGTGCTTGATCCCACCCACTAACTCTAGTGCTGGTCCATTGAAATCCTCCCTAGTCTATAGTAAAATGAGAAAAATAAGGATATAAGAATAATTTTTAAAAAATATATATTTTTATTGATTTCAGAGAGGAAGGAAGAGGGAGAGAGAGAGAGAGATAGGAATAACAATGATGAGAATCATTGATCAGCTGCCTCCTGGAGGCCCCCTACTGGGGATTGAGCCTACAATCTGGGCATGTGCCCTTGACGGGAATCAAACCTGGGACCTTTCAGTCCGCAGGCCGACGCTCTATCCACCGAGCCAAACCAGCTAGGGCAAGAATGAGTTTTTAATGAAGCTAACTATAATATATTCAGTTGAAAATACTGCCTATTTTGGGATTATGTAGTTAATTAGTTTTTTGTTGTTGTTGTAAAATGTTTCAATAAGAAATAAAGATAATAGTACTTGGTAGTTTTTAAAAATGTACCTTTTTGGAAAAAGTTGGTAGCTTTTGTCCTCAAAATTAGGGGACTTTTTGGGTGATCACTTAGTAAGTTAAAATGTCTAATCATTGGGTTGTACGCCTGAAATGAATATAATATTATATGTTAACTGTAATTAAAAAATAAATACTTATTTAAAGGCACTCCCCGTAAATAGCCTCTCCCCCCCAAAAAGGGGGGCACTTTTTTTTGGGGGGGGGGGATTGGTAAAATCCTAAAATTTGTGAACCATAGAGATAAAATAATTAGACTGTTCTCGGAGTACCATGTAAAGGGGACAGATCACGCTGAAACCTTCTAATAAAGAAATCTCGGTTAATAACAGTAATTATACCATTATACCAAGGCTGTGAAAACAATGGGAAGAATCCTGCAGTTGCTTTTTCTGCCTAGTTAATCAGCTTGCTCAATAAGCTTGTACCTCTGGCAGATTTGAATCACTGGCGTGAAAGAAGAAAACCTCTGTGCATAGAGGTGATATTCTGGAGCAGAAGGAAAGATGAGGGAATGATGATATGATTAAAAATGTGTAATAAATAAAAACACCCTGTTGTATAGCAAGTATGTGGTGGGTGTGCCATTTTATTAGTTTGCATTTTGCTTTTCTCTTCTGTGTACTAGATGGCTCCTGTGGGCTGAGTACAGTCACATCTACCACCACTGAGATTCTTACCAATAAAGCAACGGAAAACCTTCCACTAACAGCTGTGATCGATGTGAACCACCAGAATCTGCAGCATTTACAAGGGAAAAGTGACAACATTACTCCAGTCACGGGGCTGGCTCCTGGTACGAACTATTATATCAGATACTCAAATGGTTCTGTCTGCTGCCAAGTGCAGACAAGTGAGCAAGACTTTCTTTGGGGTGGATTGCAGGGTTTAGAGAATGTAAATGTCTTCATGTCTGCAGTGTACGTGAGATCTCTTTATTTGAGCTTCAACAGTAAAATGCAAACTTGTTGTATCTCTCTTCTCCCCATTCTTGGCCCTGTTGCCTGGCTGGAGGGTATCCTGATTCTTCCGAGAGCTGCTCTAACCCTCTTCCAGCCTGGTCTTCCAGCAATGCTTCCACGGCTGAGCACAGGGGTAGATTCAGAGGCCCAGGTTGGCTTCCTGGCTCTGTCAGTTTTGAACTCTGGGCAATTCCTCTTAGACCTCATCTTTATTAAAAACAAAACAAAACAAAACACACCACACCAACAAGCTATATACACACATTTTATTTATTAATTTTTTAAAATTAATTTCAGAGAGGAAGGGAGAGGGAGAGAGAGATAGAAACTTCAATGATGAGAGAGAATCACTGATTGGCTGCCTCCTACACACCCCAAACTGGGAACCGAGTCCACAATCTAAGCATGTGCCCCAACCAGGAATCGAACCATAACCTCTTGGTTCATAGATCAATGCTCAACCACTGAGCCACGCCTGTTGGGTGCACACACATTTTAAAAAACATATTTTAAAAGTGCTTTATTTTCTAAACCATTGAAACACAAGAACTTGCTTTCCTAAAAACTTCTCAAAATCTCTGCACGAACTAACAAAATTTAGTTCTCAACACATTTCTCCATCTTTAAAACAGATCCGTAGCCTTCCTCATAAAGTTAATGAGTATGTATGCATGCATGCATGTATGTATGTATGTATGTATGTATGTATAGCACCTGGCACGGTGCCAGGAACATGGTCCCAAACTTTTGCTGCCTCTACCACTGTGACCATGGTTATCATTTTAGCACCCCCCTCACCACCCTCAGCATTGACTGTAGTGGACACCATAGCGATAAGCTGCCCCTCTAGCAAGAGGAAGCGCAAGTCTGGAGGGGCTTTGAGGCATGAAGTGTACTAACTTATTGGCCTTAGACTCTTCCCTGCCTGTGCCTTTTCATTTCTCTTGTTTCCTCTCCTGCCTCTCTCATAGATTGCATAAATGGTTGCATCTCCACAGGGCCAGGTGAGGCACACTCTCCACGCTGACATTTGAAGGTTACGTGCATGCCGAGATGGTGTTACCTGTGCCATCTTTTCTCTTCCGGGGTCAGTACCTAGGTCCTTGAGAAGAAGAGCCCCATGGCTGTGCTTCGTCTTCTGTTGCAAGTTGCTATTCCTCAGACTTGAATATAATTAGTATGCATCCACTTTGAAGTTATAGTTAATCACTGTAGTAACTTTCATAGTTTAAAAAAAAATCCTCACTCGAGGATTTAAATTGCTTTCTGAGAGGAAGGGGGAGGAAGAGAGAGATAGAAACATCAATGAAGAGAATCATTGATCAGTTGCCTCCTACACGCCCCCTACTGGGGATGGAGAGCTCAACCTGGGCATGTGCACTTGACCCGGGAATTGAACCTTGACCTCCTGGTTCATAGGTTGACGCTCAACCACTGAGCCGTGCCTGCTGGGCAGGACAGATTTTTTTATACGTCCATATCCAGTGACCATGTTTACCAGGTCATGGTGCCTTAATAACCCATCCTTAGTGTTTAATGTAATGTGTTAGAGCTGTCAACAGAGGAGAGATTCGAAAGGATTAATTTCAGGTCAGGTGGGGGAGAGCAGGTCCATAAATACAGGACTGGATTCTAAGACCAGTTCTTTCTTCTCTATGTGATTCTGTTCCTTGTCATCTTTATACCAGAAGGTTATGGAGCTTCCTCTGATTTCAGGGTTTGGCAAAAAGTTACCAGATACTTCTGTACTAGATGATGCCTCACTACACGTGGTTGTTTTCTGTAAATGGGGAGATAAACTCACTTTGCATCTGAGGTCTCCGTTTGTAGCAGCTTCTATAAAGATTTAGCCCTCGTTCAAGTCACAGAAATAATGGCCAACCTCAGTCATTTTGTCTATGCTTTAAAGCCTTTTTCCCCCCACAAAGACACATCCTTACATGTATGTATATGATTGCAAAATTCACTTCTGGGAAGTAGTCTATAGATTAGGCCTTGCTCTCATACTGATGACTTTTTGGTTTTCCATTTGTCTTTCATTCAGTTGATGTGGTACCCACTTCCTTCCTTTAAAATCTTTCCCATTGCTTATAAATGATTGAAAATTGTTTGCTGAGCAACGTTTAATCTTTCTGTAAGTTGTTTTTGAGTTTGACACGCATCTTCATCCAATAATGCTTATAATTGTTAGTCTTCAAACTTTTTTGGTTGACCTGGATATTCTTTGTCTTTCACATCGAAATCATCATTTTTAAAGCCTTTAAACCAGCGTCACAAGTTTCTTGAGATGGAACATATTCCTCATAAGCTTCCTAAAGTATTCAGCAGCACTTTTCTTCACAATAAAGTAATGAATTAAAACTTCCCTCAAGTGCTCTTTTCTTTTTGGTACAAAATTCAACATTTTTAAGTGTAAAAATATCTAATATGTTAACACCTTCAGCAAATTTGACATATGAAATTTTGAAGCTTGTTGTCAATACAACAAAATAGCACGCACATCAACATATGTGTAACTTCATCTATTGAAAAAAAATACTTGCATTATTAACCGGCACATAATAATTCTTTTGCAAATATAACTTTTTTCTTTCCTTTTTCTTTGGAAACAATATTGAAATAGTACCCAGTCCTGCTGTTTCCATTAGTCCCACCAGTGTGAATATAGTACGGAAAAACAACGACTCAGCTGCTTTTCATTCTGAAGGAAAGGAAGAGACGAAAAGCAGCCAGCAGACTTCTGGTGAAAATCAAAGCGGCACTCATATCCCCGACTCAAGTCCAACAAATTTATATACCTTCTCCATCACTCCAGGAAATGCCAATTTCAACAAAAACACAACAGGTAACATGACTAGCTCCCAGCAATGGTCATGAACCATCACTCCTTATTGCCCGATTGGCTAGAGCCTTGTCCATTCAAGTTGCCCGATGAAAAGAGATTGATTGTCGTTGACTCTGGGATAGGAGAAAGGATTCTGTATTGTGCAAAGCCCAGAAGTTCAAGTCACCTGATCATTCAGTATTAAGGCCCCTTGTTTTGGGGATGTTTTAAGTAATTCCAACTGCTTGGTTGTAGAAATCTTTTGTTTCTATTGGTTAATATGTTTCTGCTGGGACTTGGGAGCAGCGACCTCATTGGAAATGTGTTTTGATGGTGTCACTAATGACGAGGCTTCTTCTAAGCTCCCCAGGAAAATTGGTGTTGTGTTTATATTCTCAGGAATTTTTCTTGGGGAATGAAATTTTGGTAGATTTTACAGAGGAATGTGTGTTTCAAATGAAAGTGCCCAGTGACATTTCATTGAGCTTAGATTTGTACTTTGCTTAGATGTCAATATCCCGAGCCACCTGTTATAGCTGCAAAATTAGCTCTCTATCTTTTTTTTTTAAGCGGAAAAGAACCAAAAATATAAAACAGAGGTGAGAAGGTCTTTTTAAGCTGAGAAGAAGCACACATTTGAAAAAGAGGCTCATTGTTGGTTTTCCGGTGTGGGGGTGTGATCTCATTGGCTGGTGAAGCCAGGAGTCTGGCCTCTTGGAGTCCAGGGCTTGAAGTGACCGCCTGGGCCAGTGCCTTCTGCACACAGAGCAGACAAACACTAAACCAATGGTTTTCAACTTGTCTGCTTTTCAGCTAGGAAACAATTTCTTTAAGCAAAATCTTTCCCAGAAGCCCACTAAGTAAACAGAACCAGGGAGAGAGGGGCTAAGAGATGGGGTGTCTCAGGCCCCTCTGATAAACTCAGAGCATGGTTTTAGGGGGAAACCTAAATAAAGATTTCTATATTATATTGTGAAAGAGAGGAAAAGAAGGTGCTAGAAGAGAAGGAGGGAAAAGAAGACAGAGTTTAGAAATGGTGGCAGGGACAAGGGGACAGAGAATTGGCCCCTTGTGTTTATGGGGAAGAGAAGGTGGTGAGTTAGCAGGAAGCAGCCAGCCGGAAGCTGAGGACCCTTATTCTGCCTTACAGCCTGAGGACCAGCACCTACCATGTGCTTAGCTGTCCTTATTCCATGATTTTTGTCCTGGCAACCCCAAGGGCTACAGTGGATGGAACTGTAAAGTTGAGAAGTTAGGTTTCTTGTGAGATCCCAGAGTGACAAGTGGTGGGAACGTAGGGGGCCTGATTCCTGACCCCTGTGACACAATGATGCTCATAACAGGTACCCAATGTCATTCAGCTGGCGAGTTTGTTGGTGTTTCATTAAAAAAAAATAAAAAGAACAAGGCACACAAATGGCTCAGTTTAGAAATCTTTGCATCAGCAAACTTTCAATGTGAAGACTAGAACCACACCGTGGGCCAGCTGCACGGGGCCCGGTGTCTCAGGTCCGGCCTCCTGCAGACCTCAGGCAGGGTTTCTGCTCGGTCCACAACATACCTGTGCTTGTATGTGCTTAAGGCCAGAGCCCTGGGTTCTGCTTTTCCTAATGCCCCCAAGCGTGTGTTCTTGAGCAAGTCACCCGCCTCTCCGCAGCTCCAGGTTCTCATAAAGGTAGGGAGTGGAAGCCATTTTGGCTGAAATGGTTTGGTTTATGTCGCTGAGAGTCAAATCAGGTGATGGAAAGAATGGTGAGGGGATAGCACAGATGGAAAGTTCTCTGAAAAATCCCCTTGGGTTCAGAATGCAGGGATGCGTTCCTTCGTAGAAATGTCTTGGTAGTACGAAATGATATTACTGTGTTGTCTTGACTCGAGACCTTTAGGCGTATCAAACAACCACTTTATTTGATGCTCTGTTCCTGGTGTCCAAAAACAGATGTCTGAAATGCTGCTGTTTAAAAAGGGGCAATTTAGAAGAGTGTCAAGTCACTGTTGGTCCACTGTCTTGGGGAGTATTACCGATCTTAAAAAGTTCTGGATTTAAGATTTATTCTCTTCTCTTCTGCATACGATACATATTTTCTCCTGCATCGATGGACTTGCCCTAGTCTCTGATATAAAGGAAGTGGTTTTTAGTGGGTAATATCGAAACATCAGCTTTATGCATATCTTGTTCGCGTGTTTTTAAAATAGAGCCTCTCCCAGTGTCTGGCCTTCGTGTCGCCACGGGGGTGACCACAGTTGCACTTTCCTGGAAGAATAATGGCGCTACCACCTACTGGATGCTCCTAGAAGCCATGGGAAACCACAAGGAGAGAGCCAGCATTTCAGTCCGCAAGCCAGAGGTTATATGCAAGGCCACCCTGAATGTTTCGGAATCGGACAACACAGAGAGAGAGAGAGGTGAGTTACAAGAGTGTGCTTCTCATCTACTTGCAATTAAAAAAAAAAAATTGATTTCTTAGAGAGAGAGAGAGATAAAGAAACATCAGTGTGATAGTGAAACATCCGTCGCCTGCTGGGCATGTGCCCTGACTAGGAATCAAACCAGCAACCCTTCCGTTCATAGGATAACACCCAATCAACTGAGCCCCACTGGCCAGTCGGAGGAGCTTACCACATCCCCCGAGAAAAGGGATACTGAGGCAGACCTAGACATGTCCTGCATCTACAGTGGAGGAGTTATTTGCAGATTTCAGAGCATTTTTCAGGGCAACTCTGTGAATTGAGAACAAACATTTCACCCCCAGTTTGTATGTAGGACACAGACTGCAAAGTGGGTGCTAGGATTCCTGATTGCAAGGGACAGAAACCAGACTTTCCATAGCTTAGGTTAGAAGAGCAACTTACTGGCTCAGGTATATTTCCTCACCACAGGCAGTCAGGCCTTACTTGAGTGGGTTCTGATGAACTATGTTTGACTGGTGACTGTCCTTGGAAAAGCACATCTGGACTTGGGTGGGAGAAGGTGATTTCCTGAAAGCAGGGAGAGAGAGAGATGCAAATAGATGAATTTGAAAGAGAGGCACAGATACCTGGGATAAAAGTACAGAGTGAAACATCTGCCCCAAACCGGGGCCTTCGCAGGCACAGGCGTCCCTGTCTGGGGGCGGAGGGGAGCAGAGACTGTGGGGTCTTAATTGTGGGGCAGCAAGAAGACAGGCATAATCTTAATGTCTTTGCCTTTGTGTTTGAAGCAGATGCCACCTGTTCAGAGAGGTCGGCCCAGACACTGAGGAGTCTTACTGCCCCTGAGTACACATGCCAACTCGAACCTCAAGACCCACCCTCTGCCTTTCCTCCGACCGACGTGAAAGTCCTGCTTCTTGGGTTAAAGTCTGACATGCGGTACAAGGCCACTGTTTATCCTCGAGCACCAATCGGCGAGGAAACACATCCCTGCGCCATAGAGTTTATCACACGTATGTTGGATTTCATACAATGGCTTCAGCCAGTCGCTAGCACAAAGTATTGGCCTCTGAGATTCTGAGTTACCCCTTGCTCTCCAGCGGACAGGGCAGACCCTTTGAGGTTCTTCTCAGCCCTGTGGCCAAGACACTGCTTTCTCTGAGCTCAGCCACTCTGTGCAGACCCTGGGAGCTGCCTCGGGTTTTCCTTCATTTCTCTGCACATTAGCCAATGAGACAAGCTGGTGTAATATTTTTCTCTTACAAACCGATATTCACTTAGTCAGTGTTGTTTAAGTATTTTCTCCTTGAGATAAGAGAATGAGTTTCCTCTTTTGGAGTGACCTTGGGAAGCACACTGCTCTTTCTTAAAAAAAAAAAATTTTTTTTAATTGATTTCAGAGAGGAAGGGAAAGGGAGAGAGAGATAAAAACATCAATGATGAGAATCATTGATTGGCTGCCGCCTGCATGCTCCACACTGAGGATCGAGCCTGCTACCTGGGCATATGCTCTGACTGGGAATCAAACCTCCTGGTTGAAAGAGCGACACTCAACTACTGAGCCACACCAGCTGGGCAGCATGCTGCTCTTTCTATGGAAACTTGTTGCTGCTTTTTACCTTTCCTTTAAAACTACAGCTCAGCATGAGCTGAGCAAGAGCTAGCAAGTGGCAGGGCAGGGACTGGAACCCAGGGGTCCTGGCTCATCCCACATCAATGCTTTAATCCAAGGTCTGCCCCTTTCCCCGGCAGACCTTGGATTAAATCCTGTAGATTGACCAGTGCGGGAAGGCTTTTTGGATTGGTGCTGGTGAGCGGCCTAAACAAATGCACAGTTCCTCCCCTCAGGGAGTTTCATTCTAGATGATAATGGAGACTCGAATACTTGGAAAAACACGTGGCCTGCTCTGCGGGTTTAGGAGCAAACACCACAGCATTGCAGTTCTCAGGGGCTTGGTGGCAGGCAGCATAACCTGACTCTGGTTATCGTATCCAAAAGTTTATCTATTCTGAAAGGCTGTCGTAGGCCCATAGGCCGGAGGACCCAGGACAGAAAATGGATTAGCATCCAGAAAACTCCGGATGGCTGGACTGCACTGGATTCGCTGACACTCTGAGGATTCAAAGTCTTGAGATGGAGAGCCGTCACATATCTGCTTTCTGGATTTCTGTGCTGGAGAAGGGAGATGCTGTCCCCCAGCTTCTACATGGGTCCCAGGCACTTATTCCCACCAAGGGGGCGTGGAGTGCTGTTTGGAAAAGGGGCTGCACAGGGAATGCAGGGTCACTCACTGTCCACTGTCGCTGCCCCTGAGGGAATCCACCACATCACACAGAGAACCAAGAGCAGCTATGCTATTGCAGTCGGCCAGGTTGCTTCTTCATAGAAGATGCCTGACTTTTGCTGGGGCTCCATACATGTGTGTGTGTTGTGGTTAAGTGGTGTGGGATAGAAAGGAAGCATTGCTGAGGGTATTTCTTGGACTAGATGGCATGCCTGATGACAGCGTCTCTCTCTCTCTCTCTCTCTGGCTTGGCCATTCTGGTGATTGTGAACTCCTCTCGTGTCTTCACAGAATCCATTGCGGTTTTTGACTTGAAAGCTCCAGACATCAACATCACCGCCACGAGCATGAACCTGACCTGGAAAATCAATGTTACTGACTTGTCCTCTCTCTACAACTACGAGATACACGTTGCTGGGGAGACCGCTTCCCTCAATCTCACCGTCAACGAGACTCGGGCCTTCATCACCCCACTTAACCCGAGCACCTTATACAACATCACAGTGAGCCCGCTCCTGCAGGACGGCTCTGCGGGCACGCCGGGCTTCCTCCAGGTGTACACCCGTGAGTGCACGCATTGTTAGCTAGCCTTTCTTGCCTCCCTGCCATGCGCCAGGCCCAGTATGAGGCTCTGCTCCTGCCCTGCAGAGTCCACGGGACTTTTATATTCAGGATCTGCGGTACAATACCGGTGATCCTCGACCGACCCTGCCACACGCCCACGTAGGGTGATGTGTTTTCCTCGCTCTGTCTTGTTTACTGTTCGCAACCCTGTGACCTGGCTGCCATGAAACTGTTTTATGGATGAGGCAGTCAAGGCTGAGAGAGGTGCTGTTGGCAGGTGTCATACTCGGCAGATGACAGAGGTGGGGTTAGACAGTGGGGGTGTCTAGAAACGGTGTGACAGAGATGTGGAGCAAATTGCTACATGGAGACAGAAAGAACCTGGATATTCATGTCCCCTTGTCCCTAAGGTGCTGTTGTATAATGAAGCAGGGCTCAACTGTGTCTCATCCCTTGTTTGCTTAACTGTCCTTTAAAGATCAGATGATAGGCGGCACATTAAAAGCTTTTTGTCCAAAGAGGCTCTAATAATTTAAAGTAAAATTAACAGCGTGCCAGTGGTGTCGTAGGGTGAAACTATAACAGTATCAGGGTAGCCGTGGCTTTCAAGGTAGGTAGTAGGATCTCTGTTTTACAAATGAGAAAACTACAGCTCAGCATGAGCTGAGCAAGAGCTAGCAAATAGCGGGGCAGGGACTGGAACCCAGGGGTCCTGGCACATCCCACATCAATGCTTTAATCCAAGGTCTGCCCCTTCCCCGGAAGCACACTGGCAGTGGCCAAGGTCCCACTCCAGACCCTGAAACCTTGACCTCCGGGATACATGCCTCCTCTCATTTCCTGGGAATGACCTTGAACAAGCTAAGCAAACAGTTTCTGCACTCCTGTAGCCAAGTGTGCTCTCAGAGGCCAAACACCGGTTTCTGAGGGGGTTCACATTGTAGGTGGCGGTGCAAAGAAGAGAAAAAGAGAGGTCAGGGCCAGTTAGCCTCATTGTAAATATTTTGTGAGGTTCTGTCACCTTGTTTTCTGGAGATAGAGCCTTATTTGCCCCCTCTTTTCTTTCCTCAGGTCCTCGTCCAGTTTCTGACTTCCGAGTGACGAATGTCACCACAAGGACTGTTAGCTTAGCTTGGAGCAGCAATGACTCTGTCTCCTTTAAGATACTCACCACACAGGGCGCTAAAAAATCTCAGGCCACAACCAGTGAAACTAGTATCGTCATTCATGGCTTATACCCCGGGACCGAGTACTGTTTTGAAATATTTCCACAAGGGCCAAATGGGACTGAAGGGGATTCCCAGACAGTTTGCAATACAACTGGTAAGCAAATAGGCTGCGTCGTCTGCGAAACAGTGATGGCTCTTAAAGAACATCAGTATAATGTATAGATGCCAGGTTTTCCACATGTTGTTTTTCTTTTATTACCTAAGAAAAGTCTTTAAAGAACATTTACAGTGACAGAAATGCATATTCATTCTATAAAATACAGATAAGAAAAATAATCACGCATAAACCATCAATCAGAGATAATCACTGGTAACTTTTGATGAAATGAAGTTTTATAATTGTTGAGGATAACACAAACGAGGGAATGATTGAAAATTTGTTGAGAATAACATACATCCGAAAAGCACACACATGCGCACACACCCTAAGCGCGTAGTGTGGTGCGTTTTCACAAGCCGAACCCATCTGGTCGCCAGCCCTCAGGTCAGGAAACGGAACATGGTTTTTACTAGAAGACCCCAAAGGGGGCACTTTTATGACCAAGGCAAAGGACCAGAGAACTGATGGGGGGAACCCGTAAGAGCCTCTGTGTTATTGGGGAGCCAACATTCGTGAAAGAACTGAGTGTGTGCGTTTCTCACCCATGTTTCGGAGTTTGCACTTTTGTGAATTCATTCGAGACTCATGATGAAAGAACAAGTTCCCTTGACAGACACTTTGAAGCAAAGCTAGAGATTACGATGGCCATTAACAGACTCTCTCTCCCCGCCGCATCCCCTCCCTCCCCCCCTTCCTCCAACCAGACTCGGCTGCAGTGTTTGACATCCGTGTGGTCAATGTCACCACAACTGAAATGCGGCTAGAATGGCAGAGTATAGACAATGCCTCTGACTACATCTACCACCTACAGCTGAAGTCTGAGAAAGGCTCTAGCCAGATGGACAGCTCCTACAAAGCCATCACTCTCAGCGGCCTGATCCCGGGCACCTTGTATAACATCACCATTGTTCCAGAAGTGAACGGTGTCCAGGGAATCTCTAGGCTCATTGAGCAGTACACACGTAAGTGTCTTAGGACGCCCTCTGAAAGGGAGTATCTACCTGACTTTCCCTTGGAGGGTGGGGTGTAGGCATTGGCTAAGGGGCCATTGTTTCTGGGCTTCAAGTCAAATGCGAAGCTCTCGAAGCTGAAACTATCAGCAAGGGTTCTGTTCTTCTCACGGGGCACTGGTGCTGAGCCTAGTGAACGTGGCATTGTCTTTAGAAGCAGAAAGCGATCCCATAAGCCTGGGAAACATACCTGTCCCATTCATTCATTCCTTGGGAGTTGAGATGAGGGGAGGGTCTGCCTGTCATTGGTGTGGGAAGATGCTGCTCAGAGGAGGAGCTTTGCATGCAGCAGTGAGGGAGGCTCTTCGCTCATAATAAGTGTGTGTAGAGATGATAGTTTATAATGTCTTTTTAACATACATTTTTCTTTCACTGATCAGATAGGAAATTATATCTTGAAAATTTAGGGCACTTATGAAGTATCGACAGAAGCATGAAAAAGTTTATTCTTTTTGAGATATAATCTGTATAATTATTCTCTGAATGTCTTTTTGAGAAGTCTCCCATCTTTTGAATTAGCAAATATTAGGTTTATTCATTCTTTCTCCAAAGGAGGTAGGCTATTTTTACATGCACTAGATAAGAGTCCTGGAATTCAAGCTAATGCATGCCTTTTTTTTTTTTTTTTTTTTAATAAAAACAAAACAAAACACAAAACCAAGGGCCCAGCAATGTGTTCAACATTGAAATAAGTACCAACACCACATCGGCAACCTTCAGATGGAATAACTCTGATGAGGCCTCTCCCATGTACGTCTACCGCCTTCTCATTGAGAAAGACGGGGATTCCAGCAATGCAACTGAAATAGTCACAAACACTGGCATCACCAATGCTACGGTCACCGAGTTAACACCTGGCTCCCGGTACAGAGTCAAGATCTTCACCCTCCGGAATGTCATTTGGTCACTGGACCCTGGCTGGAAGCCATTCTGTACAGGTGAGTAGCCCCAGGTGCCTGCTGGACCTCTTCCTGTGGGGTGCCGGCCTTGCAGGTGGGTCCTCTCCACACTTTAGTTTACCAGGTGTTGTGTGTATGTTATAATAGACAGTGAGCTCTCGGAGGCATCCTGTGAGCTTATTAGCCTCTGAGAGCTCATTAGTGCTCTCTGGTTGCCCTCATCATTTATTCACGCAATAAATATTTCGTGAGCACTTACTATATGCCAGGCACTTTAAGACAACTTGACTCAGCTAGGTCCCAGCCTTCCTGGAACTTCCATTCTGGTGGGGACATCATAAACATGACGCGGTAGTTATTAGATGATGGTGACTGCCGAGGAGAGGGGAGAACACAAGGAAGGAGGAGAGTAGGTGTTTATCGAGGGGTGCCCGGTCTCCTCCAGTTTGGTGTCCGACAGCCTTTGTTTCATGTAATCCCCAGAGTCCTGCAGCCAAGGCTCAGAGCAGGTGGATGCCGAACCCAACATCACCTCGTTTAGTAATGCCCCATTCCAGGTCAGCCTTGCCTCTTCCGCCACACAACATGCCTGCCTCCTCGTCATGGTGCACCAGGATCCTCCTGCTCCCCGGGGGTCAGTGTTTGCAGAGGCCAGAGCCCCGGAGTCTCATGCTGTGCTGTGCTTGCTTTGCAGACCCGGCCCCAGTAGCCTCCTTCCAATGTGAAGGAGTCCCCAAAACGCCAGCCTTGGTGCTCAAGTGGGCCTGCCCTCCCGGCACCAACGAAGGCTTTAAGCTGGAGGTCAGCAGCGGAGACTGGAAAAATGCGACAATCCTGAAGGGCTGCTCCTCGGAGGACGGCACCGAGTACAGGACGGAAGTCACATATTTGAATTTTTCCACCTTGTATAACATCAGCATCACTGCCTTGTCCTGTGATAAGATGGCACCTCCCTCCCAAAACACCTGCCTCACGGGCATCACAGGTGGGCTTCGTGGCGGCAGGGTGGCCTGGTGGCATTGCGGTTACCCCTGGAGAGGCTGACCTACTGGGTCTGTGCATGTGGCCTGGGATTCTGCTGGGTGTGTGTGTATGTGTTTAAATTTTTTGCTAAAATATTTGTTTTTGTTGGCATGGACTGTTAACCCAATTCTATAGAAACCCAGTCTAAAGAGGAAGAGTAAGAGAAACTCATGTTTAACGTCCCCAAAGTTTCCTTTGCTTTGCAGAATATTTCATTGCCACATTTTCTAAATAGTGAGTTCCCTTACTACATTAAAAAAAGTATTTTTATAGAAATATTCAAGTATACAAACAAGTACAAGGAAGTATAATGAAACCCATGTGTCCATTGTCACCCAGATGAACACTTGTCAGCACTTGGCCAATCTTGTCTCATTTATATTCTCTCCCCCATCCCCCTCCTCTTCCAGGTTTCCCACTCCTCCCTCATGCGATTACTTTGAGGCCAGGCCCCTGGTCCTATTAGAACTTTGTTTGTAAATCAAATGTATGTATCGCTCCATGATAGGGACCTATTTTTATTTCCTGCCAAACATAACCACGTTACTATTATCATATCATCTCACCTAAAAATGTAGCAATACTTTTTTCACTATTTTCAGATATTCAGTCAAGATTCACATTTCCCTAGAATCCACATTAACAAGCTCCCCAGTTGTTTTGGGAAATGGGACCATTGACTGCATAGGTGCACGGGGGATCCCACAGTTACTCTCTCCATGCCCATCTTTGTTTTGTTATTGTTCTTAGAGAAAATTGCTTCTCTCTTTGCTTCAGTTTTATCTGTCTTTTGCTCTCCACGTCTTTGCCAGTGTTAAGTCATAGATCAGCCTGGTTGAGTTTGTTTTGCTTTGTACTATTAAACTCCTGGATATGTTTCCTTTAGGGCAGTAGTCGGCAAACTGGGGCTTGTGAGGCACATGTAGCTCTTTGGCCCCTTGAGTGTGGCTCTTCCACAAAATACCACGTGTGGGTGTGCATGTACAGTGCGACTGAAAATTTGTTGCCCTTGCACGGAAGTCGGTTTTCAGCTCTCAAAAGAAATTTCAGTCGTTGTACTGTTGATATTTGGCTCTGTTGACTAATGAGTTTGCCGACCACTGCTTTAGGGTATCAGAAAGTTTCTGGACAACTTCTAAAGAATGAGTGGTTGTAATTGTAAGGGGGGGAGGTGGGGGGGAAAGCCTCTTACTTCAGGGACTCTGACTTGGAAAGTGGTGGAGGGATTCTGGGGACGGAGCCTTAGACTTAGAAAGGCAGACCTGGGTTTGGATTCTTAACTTCTGCCTTTTACCAGCTTTGTAATCTCAGAAAAACTACTTAACTTCCCCGAGCCTTGCTTTCCTGAGTTGTGAAAGGGGACAATAACACCTCCCTTCAAAGACTCTTGTACAAATTGGATGAGGTAATAAAGTGTGTAGAAGACACTTACGGGTGGCCTGTGTGGCCGCTCAGGTTGTGCACGGCACAGGTCCAGGGGACATCGTTCACATGGACTCTGATATGTGTGGGGCTCCCTGGATTGTGGCATATACCACCGTGCAGGACTGTCCTGGGTCCACTCTTTTGGGGGTCCTGCAGCACCCCAGAACGTAACAGAAACGATGAATATTGCGGGTACGTTTCTGTAGTTCTGTCTTATGATGTCATCTCCTCAGTGGGTACCAACTCCTGGGGAACAGAAACCTTGTCTGACCAGTAGGAGCTTGTCGGAGGTGGTGGTGTCCGAGGCTGAAGAACGTGTGATAGGATCAAGTGCTCACCGCTGTCGTTTAGTCCAGTGACTCTCACTCTTTGATCTGTAGCTCCCTTTCCTCTGATGGATTTTTATGTACAAAGTGAACACATTTTTCCATTTGAATAAAAGTGGAGCTGCATTCTCTCTGAGAGAGGAGGCAGGAAGCGTTGCCGGGTGGTAAATCAGGGAGGTGGATTAATCAGGTGTGGGATTTATAGCCAACATTTGTTGGGTGCACCCTGTGTGCTGGGGTGAGAAACACCACGGTGAGCGAGGCAGGCAGGGCCCTGGGGCGTAGGGGTGAGATGGCAGCGAGAGGGGAGGTGGGTGCCTGGAGGTGGGTGACTGGAGTGCGGCTGACAGTCTTGGGGTGGGAGGCTGGTGGGCTGAAAGGCTTGACTGCTGGGAAATGTGGGAGCCGTGGTCGGGAGTCTCCACAGTGACAATCAGAACCGGGAACACTGCCTCCAAGTGGCCTCTGCTGTCAGTTACTTGAGAGGCTGCTGAAGCCAGGTCCAGAGCTGTGCGGTCCCATGGAAAACAATGTGACCCTCATGTGTAATATGATATTTCCTATTAGGACATGTTAATGTAATTCAGATTTTTATAGGAGGCATATTAAAAAAAAATGTAAAAAAGGAATAACTGCCGTGAATTTCAATCACACTTTGTTGAACTCAGTGTATTTAAAATGTTATCATTTCCACATGTAGTCTGTGTAAGTGAGCTCAGAAGGCTCCCACCACTTCCTTCCCTGCTCATGCTCCTGCTCCTGCTCCTGCTCTGGGTGAGCCTGGCATTCTGTGCCCAGAGCCAGGGCAGGACTTGCTGTCACTGCCAATTCGGTGCTTCATAATCGGTCCGTTTTTGGTTTTGATGCCGATGATCACATTCGTGTTGTTCTGTTTCAGACCCCCCTCCTCCAGATGACTCTCCCAATATTACGTATGTCAGTCACAATTCGGTGAAGATCAAGTTCAGTGGGTTTGAAGCCAGCCACGGGCCCATCCAAGCCTATGCTGTCATCCTCACCACGGGGGAAGGTAAGGAGGTCATTGTGGGGTGAACAGTCAGTGAGGGATGCCCTGACCAGGCCCCATGTCTGTGCCCACTGAGGCTCACGAGAGATAGAAATACAGTGTAGCCCATGCTTGGCACTCAGGTGGGGTGGGAGGGGGCCGGCTGTGTGCCTGATGATGTAGGTAGGTCAGGGGTTGACAAACTCTCTATAAAGGGCCAGACAGCAAATATTTGAAACTTTGCAGGCCTTACATCTCTGTCGCAACTGTCCAGCTCTGCTCCTGTGAGAGCAGGCATGGAAGGTTCAGAAAGAATGATTGGGGTGGTTCTAATAAAATGCCATTGACCAGAACGGGTCGTTGGCAGATCTGGTGCATGGACTGTACCTTCCCGACCTCCGATCTAGGTTTTTCAACACAGGGTCTTATCTTTTGGGTGGCAGAAGGTGTTCTTAAGCAACTTTCTCTATCTCTCTGCCCTCTTCTTCCCCCTCCCCACACAAGCAAATGCACAGGCACAAGCCATCAGCACAGCATGACTTTCTCTTGAAAGCAGACACAATGATTTGCATTTGTAGTGGGAACTTGCAAAGAGCATGGCATAGCTGAGCGAGGAGGTGGAGGAAAGGCTGCCTTTTCTGAAATGCCCCAGTACATTCTCTGGAAGTAAGAAAAGAATGATGCTAGGGTGTCTGCTAGCTGCGTGGGGGTGCTTTGCACAAAGCCTGGATTGAAAATGCCAAGTGGTGTTGTTTTTGGTGGTTGTTGGTTTTTTTTTTTTGAAAAAATATATTTTTTATCGGTTTCAGAGAGAGGTAGAGAGATAGAGACATCAATGACGAGAGAGAATCATTGATTGGCTGCCTCCTGCACGCTCCACCCTGGGAATTGAGCCCGCAACCCCGGCATGTGTCCTACCCGGGAATTGAACTCCTGGCTCATGAGTCGACACTCAACCATTGAGCCACCCTGGCCAGGCCGTGCTTCTGATGGTTCTTTAAATGTGAAGAGGGCAGTGCAGCTCCTGCAATATCAACCTGTGATACTGTCCTCATGTCGAGGGAGGTGGAGCGCGCACACACACCGCCAGGTGCATAAACCTGCAGCAAAATCTCAAGCAGTGACCTGGAGATCTTTTTCTGCCCACCTGCCTTTTGTTTTGAGTCTGTTTCAAATGTCTAGTCAGGTTGCTCTGAAGGTTTTCAGCCAATTCCACACTCAGGCCTCTGCCGAAAGAGGGAGGCCATATGGCATAGTGGCCAGCCTGTGCTAGACGAGGAGACACGCTCAAGTCGGATCATCTGGGTTGGACACACAGCTCCACCATGTAGGCAGTTGTGGCCTTGGGTCCTTGTCGCTTTCGTGCCTTCATCTTCCCGTCTGTCACACGGGGATGGTAAACCTATGTGATGAGATTACCGTGGCGGTTCAGTGAGTTCCTGGCAGAGAAGGCTGGGTGTCCTGGGCCTCCCGTGGGCGCCAGGAGGGTTGGGGTGCCTGGTTTCCCTTCTCAGCACTGGCACGGAAAGCATCCTTGAGAGGTGGTGGCTCTCATCAATGTCTCCCTGGGTCACTGTCCTTATGTGGACTGTGGGAGACCCGCGTCCCCTGCATCGTTTTCTTATGGCTTCCCTTCTGTGCGCCTTTCTTAGCTAACCCGTCTGCAGAGGATCTGAGCCACACCTACGGAGATTTCAAAAGGGGGTCCTCGGCGACTTACGTGACGTACCTCATCACGACGGACCAGCAGGCGCGTTCCCAGGGCCCGTCGGAAGCCCTAAAGTACGAAATCGACGTGGGGAACGAGTCCAACACCCATGGCTACTACAACGGCAAGCTGGAGCCCCTGGGCTCCTACCGGTAAGGCCTCCCGGCTCCTCCGCTGTGGGGGCCGAGCCTCCCGGCGCAGAGCTTTCCCCGCCTGCGAGCTGGACACGCTCAGCCGCCCCTTTCCCCTCTGGTCCTCTCACAGGGCGTGTGTGGCCGGCTTCACCAACATCACCTTCAGCCCCGAGAGCGGACTCATCGACGGGAACGGGAGCTACGTGTCCTTCAGCCGCTACTCGGAGGCCGTGTCCTTGCCCCAGGACCCAGGTAGGGGAGGGCCATCAATGCTTTTAGCTGTCCTGTGGGTGTGGCTGCCAGTGTGCACAGAAGGCTGGGGGTCCATGCGCCTCCCGTGGGCTCCAGGAGGGTTGGGGTGCCTGGTTTCTCTTCTCAGAAGTTGAGGTGTCTGTCACTTGGCCATGAGGTTCCCCCGTCTCCTTCTCGGAGTGCCAGTTGCACGTCAGTCTGCAGGTGTTTGTGTGCCCGTGTGCCAGACACACAGGGGGACTCAGTGCCTAGAATCCTCAAAGGAGACGAAGGAAGCATCTTGTCTGACTCATTTGAGAAATGAGGGTGTTCGGGCCCGGAGAGGGGCAGTGACCCCTTGTGGCTTGGGGGCAGCCCTGACATGTGGTCTCAGACTCCGGGTCAGGCACTCCTGCCCTTGATCGCACAGGATTTAGGAGCGTCAGGGACCCAAGCAGGAATCATCCCCTCCCTCCGGGCCAGAGTCAGAGGGACCCACAGGCTGGCCAGTTTGTCTGGCTTTCACACGTGGTTGTTGCTCATGGCCGGAAAGAATTCCTCCCCAGGAGCGAAGTGCTGGGAGCCTGCACACCTGCCCCAGTGAGCGGGGGCTCCTGTCACCTCTGCTCCCCCATGGCTGTTGGTCTCAGCAGGTGAGAAGTGTGCCAGCGGTTGCCTCACCAAACGGGGCTGAGCCCCGAGATGCTCCCCACTCCTACCCTTATCTGGTTGGGCTGCTGCACGCAGTTTCATTTGAAGAAAGAAAGCCATGGGTTAGAACCTGAGAATCACTGTGCTAGACCAATCCCCTAAATTTGCCGTTGGGGAGACAGACCCGGAGACCTGGGGTCTCAGTGAGTTTTAGGAGCGTCAGGGACCCAAGCCTGAGACCACATGGACCAGCAGTGAGTTTCTGAGGCCCTCCAGTTAGTGGTGAGCTGGGGACCAGTAACCCAAATGTGTAGACTAGTTTTAGGCCCAAAGGTATTGAACTTGTGTATGTCACACACACACACACACACACACACACACACACACAGTCACACCCACCCACACACACAGTCACACCCACACACCCGCTCTCTGGGTGGAGGGCCCCCCGGTGGCTGGGGAGCACCCCCTGAAGGTGCCTCCTCTTTGGACTTCTCCCAGGTGTCATCTGTGGAGCCGTGTTCGGGTGTATCTTCGGTGCCGTGGTGATTGTGGCTGTTGGAGGGTTCATCTTCTGGAAAAAGAGAAGGTGAGCATTGCTTACATGAATAATAACAGACTATGTCTTTAAGACAGTTTTTCATTATGGGAAATTTCACAATTGGAGGGGACAGTGTCTCGAGCTCCATGTCCCCCTAATCCACAGTCTCGATTATATGAATAGTCTTATTTCATCTCCACGCCAAGCCGGGGGACTTTAAAGTCGGTCCCAGCCCCGACAGCGGGCCATGAGTAAACACCGCGTGTCGGTCAGGTCGCTCCTTTCAAACAGTGTGTTCTAGTCCACAAACCAGGTTCCAGGTGTTAAGAGATTTCCGTTTAGAGTTAGCTAGTAACTTTGGTTACAGGCTCTGTCTCCAGCTTAGCACTATTGTCCTCATCTCTGAAGGGGCTGACCACAAAGGCTTTATGAGAGCAGAGTATGAAACAGCGAGTCTCACTTCAAAGTAAGGTAATCCTGTGATACATATTTATGCACAGGATTTCCTCAAAGCAGCTCTAGGAAGATCCACCCACACTTTTAGATGGTGTAAAGAGAGGCCTCCACAGGTCTGTATAGGCAGCATTGGTTGCTTAGATCGGTAAGCTTGTTGCCGTGTATGGATTAATGCCCGCGGAAAAGGCATTTTGTAGATACATGAAAGGGGCAAAGCATAAAATGAATCTTTTTTTTTTTTAATCTATTTTTTTTTTTCTTTTAAAATAGGAAAGAGGAAAAGAACAACGAAGTGTCCTTTTCTCAAATTAAGTAAGTTTCCAGTGTTATGAGCTTTATTTTAAGACACTCCATCTCCCATCTGTTCAGTAACTGTCTAGACCAGTGGTCGGCAAACTCATTAGCCAACAGATCCAAATATCAACATACAACAATTAAAATTTCTTTTGAGAGCCAAATTTTTAAAACTTAAACTTCTTCTAACGCCACTCCTTCAAAATAGACCTGCCCAGGCCGTGGTATTTTGTGGAAGAGCCACACTCAAGGGGCCAAAGAGCCGCATGTGGCTTGCGAGCCGCACTTTGCCGACCATGGGTCTAGAGACAATAGATGGTGGAAACTGCTATCACGTTTCCTGATTGACACGTTTGGCCACGATTGTCCAGAAGCTCTTGCCAGCTTTGATATTCTGCAAGGAATCTGTGGGGGTCAGCCTCCTGCATTAGCTTCCAGCCATGGCTACTACGGCAGGTAGGACCACATGGACCATATCCTACCAGCACTTCCACGAAGAGATATTTTGCGATTAAAAATATAGGTTACCAAGATCTAGGAGCAGAGGATTTGCTCAGCGTTACGAAGCCAAACGGTTACATCATGGGGTCTAGAAGTTTAATTTCCGAGTGCACGTTTCTGAGTTTTGTAAACAACGTGATACTCAGCCCTCCGCCAACACTCCCTCCCTCCAGAAAAGTACTCGATGGATTGTCTCCTTTTGGGGAGATGTTTACTGTCATCTCCAGAGGCTTGGTTAGTTGAGTCATTTTTTTCTAACGGCCTGTTTTTTCCTTCTTTCCCTTTCTATGGTGAAGACCTAAAAAGTAAGTAAGCTCTTGGCTTTTTAAAAAATAACTTGCATTTTTCTAATTTTAAACCTGGTTGAACGTATACCGTCCACATACGTTGTTTTGTTTTCTTAGATCCAAGCTGGTCAGAGTGGAGAATTTTGAGACCTACTTTAAGAAACAGCAAGCTGACTCCAACTGTGGGTTTGCAGAAGAATACGAAGTATGTAGTTGTAAATAGTGTGCTTTCTATTGCTGCGTTTCCCCCGAAAGTTATAGAACTGCCCATTTTCGTTTTATGGTGAAGCTCTGGGTAAGAGGCGACCTCTTGGTGGGGCCCACAGCTCTTGTGTGCCGTCTGGAGTCACACTGCTGCCCTGTGGCCTGGGAGCACTTAGATCAGGGGTGGGGAACGTCCATCTCCCTCCTTCGGCCCATTCGGTCTGGCCCTGCCAAGGCATTAGGGGTGAGTTAATTACATGTTTGACCAATATAGCAGGCTAATTTTTAAGTTGATCATTTTGTATGGCCTGTGAATGATGTGATAAATATCCAAATGGCCCTCGGCAGAGAAAAGGTTCCCCACCCCTGATTTACTAGTAGATGGACCTTTGATTCTCGCGGTGTGGATGCCTAAAGATTATGCAGATACAGAAACTGGGAATTCAAGCTAGAGGGCTGTCAACGAAAGTATATTTGAACACTAACTAAATGGACAACTTATTTCTTTTCTTTTCAGGATCTGAAGCTTGTTGGAATTAGTCAGCCTAAATATGCAGCTGAACTGGCTGAGAATAGAGGGAAGAATCGCTATAATAATGTTCTGCCTTGTAAGTTGTTTTTCCCCACATGGTCTTCCTTTTTATTCTTCTTTTTTTTTTCCTGTCCTTGGCCATCACTATTGTAGCAATAGAGGGGAGGGGAATCAAAATACCAACTAGCCACTTCCACCACCGTTTATTAGTCACCTACTGTGTGCTAAGCATTGTATTTTGGCATCTTTCGTTGAATCCAGTCCTCACAACAACCTTATAAAATAAGTAGTGGAATATTTATTTTGCAGATGAGGAAGATAAGGCACAGAATAGCTAAGTGACTTGTGGCAGGACCAGGTGTGGGCGAGGTCTGTCCATATATATATATATATATTGATTTCAGAGATGAAGGAAGAGGGATAGAGAGATAGAAACATCAGTGAGAGAGAAACATCATTGAGAGAGAAACATCATTGATCGACTGTCTCCTGCATGCCTCCTACTGGGGATAGAGCCTGCAACCCAGACATGTGCCCTGATAGGGAATGGATCCTGTGAACTCTTGGTTCCTGGGTGGATGCTCAATCACTGAGCCATACCGGCTGGGCTGTAGGGTGGTTTTGAGGGTGTTACCTGGTTCATGGCTCTCACCCAAGGTGCTCACAGATGTGGCTTGTATCATCTGAGAAGGTGGGGTGGCCTGGCTGAGAGCTGGGGCCCTGGTGCCAGGCTGATTGGGTTCGATCCTTGATTCTGCCACTGACTGCACATAGCCCCTCCGTGCCACGGTGACACAGGGTGACTGTGAGGATTAAATGTGGCCGCATGTGTAAATGCCACCCTGTGTTCCCCCAAGGGGTGACAGGGCCCCTGTGCTATCTTCTTCCTCTTTTTCCTCTCTTGTATGTCTTTCTCCTCAAATGTTTGCTTTTCTCACGAGGACTTTTTTCACTCTTAAACCCGCAGATGATATATCCCGTGTCAGGCTTTCAGTCCAGACCCACTCAGCCGATGATTACATCAATGCCAACTACATGCCTGTAAGTGGGCAGAGGTTCTCCGAGCACTGGCTTGTTGGGGTGGTGACTTTCAGAGCTCCCCTTTCTGTTCCTTTGACATTGAATATGTGTGGCTTTCCATTTCTAGGGCTACCATTCCAAGAAAGATTTCATTGCCACACAAGGACCTTTACCCAACACTTTGAAAGATTTTTGGCGTATGGTTTGGGAGAAAAATGTGCATGCCATTGTCATGCTGACCAAGTGTGTTGAACAGGGAAGGGTAAGCATCTTTTAAAAATTATATATTAATAAATTTTTAATTCTTTTTTTTTTAACTGTGGTGGAAGGTTAAGTATCTTAAACATCAGTTGTCTTTTTAATTTTTTTCATTTGTCTTTAAAAGCACACATACACTTCACCAAACATTAGCACCTCTATTCTTAGAAACTTGTTTTCTGTCTTTTTATTCTCCAAGTGAAAAGTTAAAAAAAACAAAAACATTATTTGAAATAACATAAAATAAAACTACATACAGAGTAAAAAAAAAATCTTTAAAAATCTGTTATATCATTACCTTCGTTTGTGGACAAATAATATTCTCTGTTCATTAAGTCACTGCTGCTGGAGTTGGCAAAGACCAGGAGGTGAGTAGATGTCCCAGGCCTCGAACAAGATGCTGCTGCTCACGGCCCAGCTCTGCTCTCCAGCTCTGTGGTTGGGTGCAGGCATCGTGTCTCTAAGCAACCAGCTTTGTCTGTGAGATGGTACTCCACCAACCTGGTGATTTTCAAATGTGTTTTTTAGCACTGGTAACTTTTTTCCTTTTTTAAAAATTATATTTTATTGATTTTTTTTTTTTTTTTACAGAGAGGAAGGGAGAGGATAGAGAGCTAGAAACATCGATGAGAGAGAAACATGGACCAGCTGCCTCCTGCACATCCGCTACTGGAGATGTGCCCACAACAAATGTACATGCCCTTGACCGGAATCGAACGTGGGACCCTTCAGTCCACAGACTGACGCTCTACCACTGAGCCAAACCAGTTTCGGCTGGAAACTTTTCTTGATGCAAATCTCAGACTTTCCCCCAGATATGTCTCAGCAGTCCCCCTCCCTTGTGATGGCCTGGAATCCCTTGGCCGTTTCCATTAAAGATAAGATTTCTGTTAGTACTAAAACCCCATGTTTCTATAAATGGGTGTGAGAAGAATTGGAAAACATGCTGAACTCAGGAATTCTGTGCTCGAGGAATGGGACCTAAGGTTGCTCTGTGATTCTTTTTCTGTAGGTTTTTTTACTTGAAGAATAGGATAGGACTCGGGTCTCTAGACCAGTAGTTCTCAAACTTGAACGTACATCAGAATCACCTGGAGGGACGTTCCACCTTTAGAGTTTCTCATTCAGAGGTTCTGTGGGGCCCCAAGAATTGCATTCGGACCGTTCCCAGGGGCTGATGCTTCTGTTGGTCCAGCATGCCTGCTTTGAGTAGCACTGAGCTAGGGGATGGTGGAACCTGCCATGGTTTCTTTTTTCTTTTTATTTATTTTTATTGATTTCAGAAAGAGGAAGGGAGAGGGAGTAGAGAAACATCAGTGATGAGAGTCATTGATTGGCTGCCTCCTGCACACCCCACACTAGGGATTGAACCTGCAACCTGGGCATGTGCCCTGACAGGGAATTGAACTGGGACCTTCTGGTTCATAGGTCCACACTCAGCCACTGAGCCATGCTGGCTGGGCAGACACCATTTCTTTTAATGTTCTTTTCTTCCCTTTCATATAGAAGATATTTTTCAGCCCAAGATTGTGTAAGGCCCTGTGGCAGGGTCTGGGCATGGAGGAAGGAAAGGGAGCAAAGAACAATGAAAGATGATTGCCATTTTCTTGTGATACAGAGGGTAGGGCTTTGCACCCCCTTCTGGTATCAGGAGAACAGCCCGTTAATGCTCATAGATTATGAATGTACATGAACGTTATGGGTCTTCAGCCCTGGGCCTCACACATGGAACATTCTTATAAGTATCTGTTAAACAAACAAAAGTGATGTACGTAACTGAGCAATGACCATGAGGATGACTTGTTCATCTTAGGTCAGTAGATGATACTGATTCTGGGTAGAAGGGGAAGGGAGCCAGTCTACAGTATTTTCTGCACAAGATGCTCCATATATGTTACTTCTTTCCTAAAACAACCCTGTGAGGCATTATCAGTATTTTATAGATGGGAAACTGAGGCTTAGGGAGCTTAAGAACTTGCCCACAAGGTGGCAACAAAAATCCAGCTGGTTAAGAGCTGGCGCTGGAAGTCAACTCCATGTCCGTGTATGTTCAAGTTCTGTGTTCTTTCTTGGAGCAGTGGGCCAGACACTGGGATCTTAGGAAAAATGCAGGTTCCATGCCTGGGTTGGAGTTTCTGGAGGTTGGACCCAGGCATCAGTTTTTAAAGCAAAACAGATCTCCCAGGTCAGTCAATCCGGTAACCAACCAGGTTTGGAAACCACCAGCTGTAGAGCATACCTTAGGAAGTTGAGTACGTGTGTGTGTGTGTGTGTGTGTGTGTGTGTATGCATGTGTGCATTGTTGTTTGCCAAATGGGATTGCAGATATTCTTGGAGAGCAGTTGTTTCTTTTCTTTTTAAAATTTATCTTTATTGTTGAAAGTTTTACAGATGTTCCCTTTTCCCCCCATTGACACCTTCTAGCCCGCTCCCACCCCTTGCCCAAGGTCTTCACCACCCTAGAAGAGCAGTCGTTTTTTTGATTTTTTTTTCCTGTTCACATTTGCTCACCAATTGGTAGGATCCAAGATCCTAAAATGATTTCATCCGATCCTCTTTACCAGTGTCTATATTTGTATGGCACTTAGTGTGTCTGTGGTGGTATTGGGTGCAGATCTCATTTCTTCCAGCTGCACTCGGTTCTGGGTCAATCAGAGTTTAGTTCAGGGAACAGTCATGGAGGGGCTGCTATGGGGGCCCCAGGGGACTGGGTGGGACTGTGTCCCCTGAGAAGTTACAGCTGCTGGTTAGCGCTAACTCAATTTTCATGCAGAAATGAGTGCTCCGTGTTGGCCAGATCTGATTTTCCAAGAGAAGCCAGAAATCCGGATTTCTATGAGAAATCTTCCAATTTTTAAAAGAGTTGGCAACAGTTGTAAATTAAAACACATACAATTTTAAGAGTTAAACAGAACCCAACTAGAGGACTTAGTCTCTGATGCCAGTTGTCAATATCTGGTCTCGCTTGAGAGGCTTCAGTGATAACAGATGGTGTGATCTCAGTCTTTGTATAAAAATGCACTTTCAGTCCTCGCTGGGTAGCTCAGTTGGTGAGAGCACCATTCCAACACGCCAAAGTTGGGTGTTTGAAATCTGGTCCGGCACATACAAGAATCAACTAATGAATGCATAAATAAGTGGAGCAACAAATTGGTGTTTCTGTCTCTGTCTCTCTCAAATCAATAAATGAAATATTTAAAAAATGCACTTTTATTCTAGACCAAATGTGAGGAGTACTGGCCTTCCAAGCAGGCCAAGGACTATGGGGACATAACGGTGGCAATGACATCCGAAATTGTTCTTCAAGAATGGACCATCAGAGACTTCATAGTGAAAAATGTAAGTAAGAGGTCAAGATGGCTAGGTCTCCTATAAAATGAGCATACATTAATTTTAGGGGTGATTCGTTTTAGGTTAATATTAACCAGTCTTTTTTATGCATTCAAAAAATGTTTTTGCTCTCTTCTTTACAGAATAAAACAATCCATATCTATACACACTCTAAGGCAACCCTTTAGTTTTACTTTCTTAAGGAGCATTTCATGTTATGAGGAATCGATGAGTATATTGAAGTTTGTGTAAGCACTTTATTAGCTGTTGCACCAAAATACAATGCTAATTTCTAGTTGTAACCACTGCTGGTGAAAGCCACCTTTCAGCCATTTGGTGCGGGTCAGCATTCAGGCACTGCTTTGTTTCACAGCTTTCTGATGTGACCAAGCAGCTTTTCTCTCGGGATCTACCCTCTAGTTTCTTCTTCGTTTTTAAAAAAAATATGTTTTTATTGATTTTTAGAGAGAGAAGAAGGGGGGGAGAGAGAGAAGGAAACATCAAGGTAGGAGAGAAACATTCATTAGCTGCCTCCCATACACGCCCTGTCTGAGGACTGCACCTGCAATTCGAGCATGTGCCCTGACCAGGAATTGAACTGGGACCCCTTGGTACATGGGGCAACACTCAAGCAACTGAGCCACACTGGCCAGAGTTAACACCTCTTATTTCTTTTCTTGGCTTTTAGAAACAGACAAGTGACAGCCACCCTCTGCGACAATTCCACTTCACGTCCTGGCCTGACCACGGGGTTCCCGACACCACTGACCTGCTCATCAACTTCCGGTATCTTGTCCGTGACTACATGAAGCAGAGTCCTCCCGGGTCTCCAATTCTGGTGCATTGCAGGTAGGCAGGTGGCGCTTCACCTGGGACTGATTTCAAAGGAATTATAAGTACGAACACTTTTGAAAAGCAAGGTCTGGATTGGATGCAGTAGGCATCTACAGAGTCAGGAAAGGCTTGTAGACGGGGCCACAACTTAGTCCCTAAACCCTGGGACAGGGAATGGCAAACGATAGCTTGTGGGCCAGATCTGGTAGGTTGCCTGTATTTTTTTTAAAACTATAATATAATGTATTTTAATGTATTTCTTATTTATAATATTTTCTTGTAAAATATTTCAACCTTGCAAAAATATAGAGAAGAGTAACCATGTATAAGGCATACCACGAGACCACATGGGTTTCTTTTTGTTAATAATACATTCTAGCTATAAAGTCTCCACCTACCGGTCTCCTATCCCAGGTGAATGTGGTCCTAAAGTTCATGTGCGTTATTCCCTTGCGTGCTTTTATGTTTTATTGCACATGCATATATCTCTCTGGTTTCATACAGCTTTAAACTTTTACCAGATTTTATGGTGCATACATCATTCTGCAACCTGTTGTCTTCATTCAGCATGTTGGTTTGTTATTTAACGATATCGAAACACATAATTCCAGTTTGTTTTACTAATTCACTTAAAATATTTTTTTTGACATACAAAAAACTGCACATCACTTAATATATACAACTTGACAAGCTTGGGGATAAGTGTATATATATATATATATATATATATATATATATATATATATATATATATATATCTCCATGATACTATCACCACAATCTGTGTTGCTGCCTATTTTTGTGAAGTTGTCCTGGGCCACAGCTGTGCTCGTTAGTTTGAATATTGTCTGAAGTGACTGTCACGCCACAATGGCAGAAAGAGGCCACTGGCTTGCACAGTGAGGATAGTTACCGTCTGGCCCTTTGCAGAAGGAGTTTGCCACCCCCTCCTCTGGAAAAGTGACACGAGCTTTAAAGCAAATGGGCGAATTTAAGACAGGAGAAAGGAGGAGCTGTGTTACCCCCAGGGGAATAAATTGATGAAACTTGCCATCCTAGCTTATGGTGGCAACTTGACCGGGCCTGGGGATCCAAGAAGCTCTGGCAAGTTGGTTTTTAGTTTTCTTAAAAAAAAAAAAAAAAAAGTATTTTTATTGATTTCAGAGAGAAAGGAAGAGGGAGAGAGAGGAGAGAGACAGAAACATCAATAATGAAAGAGATTCATGGATCGGCTGCCTCCTGCATACCCCACACTGGGAGTCAAGCCCGCAACTTAGGCATGTGCCCTCCTGACTGGGAATCAAATCGTGATCTCCTGGTTCCTACGTCGATGCTCCACCACGGAGCCACAGCCCCTGGGCTAGCAAGGTGTTTTATGTGTGGCATTTGACTCCAAAGGAACGTTAGGATTTGGGCCGCCGTCCCAAGCGAGCTGAGGTTTCAGGAGAGCAAACGTTCCGTGATCCTGGGCTCTGTCCTCGCAGCCTGGTCATGGAGGAGAGCAAACAGCTGACAGGGCAGAGGAAGCTGGCAGCAGGGGTCACCCACCGAGACGTGCTTGTTCCCTTCCCTTCTAGTGCGGGCGTCGGAAGGACGGGCACTTTCATCGCCATCGACCGTCTCATCTATCAGATAGAGAACGAGTACTCCGTGGATGTGTACGGGATTGTGTACGACCTTCGCATGCACAGGCCTTTAATGGTGCAAACCGAGGTGAGGCCCACGGCTGTGGGACAATCCGCCCTTCCTGTCTGTTCGCGTCACGCACTCGTGTTAGGCTGTGCCACCCTTCCAGATCTTTCTGGCTCCTGGCCGTGATGTAACAACTCGATTTCTTTAAGATCCTTAACTGACGTGGGCTTGAACTACCCGATACAGTGACCCATGGTACCGATATCATGGATGGCACCACATCCCTAGACAGGATCCTTACCCACTGCCACCGACTCACCCGTAATCTCAGCAGGTCCCTGAACTTTGGCTTCCGGATTTAACACTCATAAAATTGGCCTTTGAGCTCTTTGTTTCTTTTTTTTCTTTTTTTCTTTTTTTTTTTTTTTTAAATATGTTTTTATTGATTTCAGAGAGAGGAAGGGAGAGGGAGAAAGAGAGAGAGAAACATCAGCGACAACAGAGAACCATTGATCGGTTGCCTCCAGCATGCTCCCTCCTGGGGATCGGGCCTGTAACCTGGGCATGTGCCCTTAACTGGAATCGAACCATGACCTCCCGGTTCATAGGTTGATGCTCAACCACTGAGCAACACCAGCCGGGCTCGCTCTTTGTTTCTAAGCTCTGACCATCCTTGAAATAAAGTAGTGAAACAGACTTATCAAATATGAATAATATGAAATAACATAATGCTGCTTTACACATGAATATAGCCATGCATCCCAGCCTGTGCCCGTGAGAGAACAGCAGGTCCATAGCTGTGGGAGGATGGTGGGCAACTGAGAAAGGGGATGCTTGGTAGCCACGGGGCCGCCCTGAAATGTTTCCGGCGAGCCTTTGCCAGGCATGTTCCCAGCACATATATTGGGAAGTGGCCCTTCTCGAAGCTGCAGGGTGAATTGCCTAGGCCAGGGTGAGAGCAGCAGGTTCATTTAGTATCTGGCTGTCGCCGTGACTATGTGCGCGGTTTTGGAGTCCAGCAGGGAACGTTCTAGAGGCCTGGGGACATGGCGTGCTTTGGGGTGAGCCGTGTGGTGGTTGTGCAAATTGTGGAATCGCCCTCTTGTGTTGGTTGGAAAAGACATTTTCTTTTTTTTTTTTCCGCCATAATTACGTAGAGTAGCAGTTCTCTACCTTTGTTCCTCCTTTGAGAGAAACAGACATCTTATACCTGCTTACAAATGATTTCCAGGTCCCCTTTTAAATTTTGAAAGTAATATGAACTTAACTGAAAATAATATTAAAATGAAAAGATCCGATGAAGACAGCATTATATAGGGTAGATTTTTTTCTCTTTTACTTTTTGTTTCCCACCCACATTCCCTGGAAGTAGCCAATGTTTACAGCTTGTGTGTATTATATCTTCAGAGGCTTCTTGATGTACAGCTGCAGAAAAACACGTGTCCGTACACACACACACACACACACACACACACACGACCTGGAGTATTCTTAAAAAATGAAACCCTATTTTATATACAATGCTGCCCTGCAGTTTATTTCCTCTTACAGCATCATGGGTATTTTTCTGTGTTGGCATATACCTTTCCTTCCTTTTTGAATGGACACTACAGAGCTGATATGCTGCCTCCGGGTGGTCCCCACTGGACTCTACCTCCATCACCCCCCTCAATCCTACCCCCTCTGCTGAGAATCACAGTCTATTCCTTATTCTGCACATCCTCACCAGCCAAGAGAATCTTTTGGAAACGTTTATGATGTGAATGTGCGTGTGCGTTACCACCTCCACATCCTTCCTTTGCCCTTCCCCACGATCCGGGTATTTCTCCTTGGATGTGACACCGGCACATGGCGATGAGAAAGTGGGACTGTCGGGGGCTGTGGTGGGGGCATATTCCTGGTTACCGGTGGGATGAGTTCACTTTTCTTTCCTCCATGAGCATGGAAAACCAGAAAAAGTGAGCAGGATTTTTTTCTTTCTAAAAAACAGAATTTTAAAAATATATATTTTTTATTGATTTTTTTTACAGAGAGGAAGGGAGAGTGATAGAGAGTTAGAAACACCGATCAGCTGCCTCCTGCACACCCCCTACTGGGGATGTGCCCGCCACCAAGGTACATGCCCTTGACTGGAATCGAACCTGGGACCCTTCAGTCCGCAGGCCGACACTCTATCCACTGAGCCAAACCGGTCAGGGCCAGATTTTTTTTTTAAAGACTATTTTTATGTGATCTACATGTGAAAGCCAGGATCATGTTAGGTTGGATATATTTTAAATGTCAGAGGTCTGTTTTTACTACTTCATCTGGGAATCTTGCTGAGGGGAGGTTTCGGGAGGCTGCCCCTCTGGCTGAGACTCAGTGATGGTGAGATTCTTGCTCTCTGGGGTTGCAGGTCTCACTGGAAAGTGGTTACCCCTGGACGCGTTAACCTGAAGTATTCGCTGAGGGGTGGGTGGGGTTGGGGAGTGGGAATCAGTTTGAAAATCAGGGTGGATGCTGATCTCCAGGACCTGTGCTTACTCGCTTCCTTCTTTTCCCCTTGTCCAACAGGACCAGTATGTTTTCCTCAATCAGTGTGTTTTGGATATCATCCGATCCCATAAAGACTCGAAAGTGGATCTCATCTACCAGAACACCACCGCCATGACAATCTACGAGAACATCGCCCCCATGGCCACGTTTGGACAAACCAATGGTTACATCGCCTGATTCCAAAGGGAAAATTTCTGGTGTTAATGAGGTCGCCACACCCACAGCAAAGAAAGACGCCCTGAAGTGGACATGCTTTTAGATGTCTAGTATCTTAATTCTTTGATCTGTTTTTGTTAGAACGAATTGAGGGTGTAAAGCTGCCCACGTAACACGTGACAGGTGAAAGGTTGGGGCTGTTGGGGGCTGCGGATGGGTGATGAGCCAGTCAGCTGCATCCTGGTCCCCGGTGGGAGGAGTTCACTCTTTCCCCCTGAGAATGATGGAAAACCAGGAAACGTGAGCTATGATTCTTTTTCTTTTTTCTTTCTTTTTCAAAACAGATTTTTTTTCTTTTTAAAACAAAACAAAACTATTTTATATGATCCACATGGGAAAGCCAGGATCGTGTTGGGTTGAATATATTTTAAGTATCAGAGGTCTATTTTTACCTACTGAATCTCGGGATCTCTCTGATGGAAGATGCTTAACTGTGGACCTTGATGATGGTGCAGGGAGGGGCCGGCGGCCCTCTCCGGCCTGGGTTTTCTATTTGAACATGTGCCTTTTCTGAATTATGCTTCCACAGGCAGAACTCAGAAGATTTCTCTATTTTTGTACTGAATCTCATAATTGGACTCTGCGGAATATTTAAACGGTAGTTTAGTGTCAGAGGTCCAGCCTTCTCGGTAACATTCCTATTCTTGATTAGAGGAGGCCCCTCCCTCACTATCTCCCCCTCCCCCCCCATTTTGTGTTTTATTCTTTCCTCCCCTCCCCCCCGTTCCCCTCCCCCACTAACACCCCTCCCCCCGCCTCTCATCTGTGTTCTATTCTTTCGTCCCCTCCCTCCCTTTCTCCGCCCCCCAGTTCCCCACAGATGTGTGTGTTCAGCCCACTGGTTGAGTGAGAGTGGAATTTGGAGGGTGGGCGGGTAGGGAAGCAAAGGAAACCCTACACTGATGGACTCTCCTTTTCTAGTCCCTGTTCTGTCCTTTCATTCCCTCATTTCGTACTTGGTAAGAAGGATTATTTAAAGGTGCAATATGTGACTAGTGATTCCTGATGCTCTAGGTTCTTAGCAATGTTTTACTCAGGTTGGCATTTTATGTGTGTGTGTGTGTGTGTGTGTGTGTGTAAGTGCGTGGCAATCTGTGAACACTTCAGTGTGAAAACAAGTGTCAAATTAATTCCTCCTCCTTCGAAGTCCACTGGCTTTAGTCTGTCTGTGGTGACACATATTGATATCTACTGTATATATATATAGATACTAAACCCTCAAAAAAAAAACAACAGTCATTCCTTTGAATTGAGGTGTACAAAGTTTGAATTGGTATCAAGATGTACCTATTATTTTGAAAACCTCTTTTCACTCTACTGCTGCTGTAATTACTTTGATTTAAAAAAAAAAAATGTAGATTAACTTTTTTTTTTTCCTTCAGGTGTGTATCCACCACGAATTTCAGAATTTATGTGGATTAATTTTATTGGTACATAATCTGTTAAACTTCTCAAGGCATTAACATGGAAGGTTGTGTTTCTTTTTATTTTATATCGTGGCTCAGGTTCTATTGTGAAGAAGTGTTTGAGTGTGTCCTCCCGTCGGCAGTGGAGGATACGAGGTCTTATGAAGGAATGTCCGGCCCCCGAAAGCCCGTGGCCCTCGGCCACGGCCATGAGTCCTGCTGTAACCTTAGGATGAATGTGTCCTATTGGAGACGGGAGCGGGGTCCTCTCCAGGGGCCCTGCTCCCGGTGGGCCTGTAGGAGCCCTTCCCCCGACCCTGCCTCGCTCCTCAGCTCACCGGCACTTTGATAGCGGAACTGAACGTGTGACTGGGTGTTTGGGGTCGGGAGGGGTGAACCACGACGTACTGATGCTCTTGACTCAGTTCAGAGGTCAGTGCTGTCCGCCTGCCGTCCCCTTTCCCTTTGAGGTACCGAAAGAATGACAAGGAGAGGCGGTGAGGTCTCGTGTTGGGGAGAACCTGACTTCCCAAACGGAAATTGCACTTTTCTTTTGCTGAATAAATCCTTTGCTGTCTTTGGTAGTAAGCAGTTCATTCAAGGCCAGACCCTTCGAGGAATGGGTTGGCCCGGCCAGCTCGGGCCCTCTGGACCCCACTTCCGAGGGGGGCCTTGGGCTGTGTAGGTCTGAATCCAGGAAGCCACACAGTTGCGGGGTGTGGGGTGCAGCCGGGTGTGGGCTTCCCGACCTTCACTCTGGTCTGGCCCCCCATGCAGACAGGTCTCAGAGTCCCGTAGCTTCAGTCAGAGGTGCCCGCTGAGGCAGCAGCTCTGTGGCCACCCTCCTCCCCGCCCCAGCTGGTCAGGAAGCCCTTGTGGTGGGTCTGATCTGGGTGTCACCTCCCCGGGAGATGCTGTGCCCTGCCTTGCCCCTGTCACTGTCATGGAGACATCCGAGGAAAGGGCTTGCCTCTAACAATCCCTTTAAAAGGAATGAAAAAAGCAACAATAATTATAACCATATTGTATAGAAACTAAAAAAACAACAACAACCCGGAACCCTCTCCCTTCCACCTGGCGTGGGCTGGGGAGCTGGCCAGGAGCACCCTCGGGCCACTCCCGCACGCCATTCCCAGCCCCAGAGGAAGGCCTGTGCTGGAGAGGCCTGCACTCCGGGCGGCAGGTCACACGGAGGTCACCTCGCCTCTCTGCATCCTGAAGACGCCGTGGACGGGGTGAGGGGGGCGGCCGGAGTATTTATAGCGCAGGGTCCGCTGAGGGAAGGTTCGCGTGTAACTGTGAAGGGTGTGGAGGCTGGGAGATGGTCCCGGGAAAGAGGAAGGTGCTTTTGAGCTCTTGCCCCAAACCCTCCCAGGAACAAATAACTCGAATTGGAGGGACCCTGGAGAGGGCGGGATTGCCCTGCGCTAGTAGCTGAGTGACATGCAGACACGCAGCCAGGGTGGGGTGAGTGGGCCTTGGTTTGGGGGCTGTGGGTCCTGGGCTCTCTTCTCCAAGCAAAGACGTTTTGCCTCCAAAGTTCCATCGAGAGGCAACGGCGTCTGGGGTGTGTTCTCTGTGGGCGTGTGGTGACGGCCAGAGGTGGCCTCCTTGGCTCCCCTGGGTTTGGGCTTCGTCAAGTTCGAGGCTCTGGAGTGGGGGTGGGGGCTCACTCTGCAGCTGATTCACGTTTGCTTTTCACGTAGAAGAGAAAGCCTGGTTCGCTTTTGGAACGATCGGTCACGCTTACTGAGCTAAACAAGCGTCGGTGACTGATGCTGATTTACCTCCCAAGTCCCAGGTCCTGCGTTTTCAGACTGTCCAGAGCAGCCGGGAGTTCAACATACTGTAGCTTTTTTTTTTACCTCCCGCGGGGCACATAAGGGTAGGATGTGTTGATGTAGACTCTAAAACTGTAATTTTTCTTGTAGCTATTTTGGAATGATGCATATTTCTAATGTTTGTTATACTTGTACAGAGTATTGCTGTCGGTTGCTTTTCTCTGTTTGTTTTTTAAGGGGGAAAAAAATGGCCTGAAATGTTTTTTTTTTTTTTAAAGACTTACAAAGACCAAATATAAAAAAAAAAAATGTCAACACGTTATGCCTTTGTTTGTTTCTTTCCCCCCTCCTTCCTTGGTGTCGGCACTGTTTCATTTACCACTTGGCTTACAGCTCTGCATTCAACTGGGGCGTCCTTGACCAAAACATGCTTCCTGGTGGGACTTCCCACATCCCATTAGTTTGCTGGGGCAGCCATCACAAGGTGTTACCGAAGGGGGTTGGGGGGTAGGGCTGAGGCAGCAGACATTTATTTCTCATGGTTCTGGAGGCGGGAAGTCCAAGATGGAGGTGTTGGCAGGACTCGTTTCCTTCGACCACCTCCCTGTGTCCTCACATGGTCGCTCCTCCGTGTGTGTCTGTGTCCCATTCTCCCTTTGTTACGAGGACATCAGTCCTAGTGGGTTAGAGCCCACCCTGGTGACCCACTTTTACCTTCATTACCTCTTGAAAGTCCTGGCCTCCAAACACATTCACATTCGGAGGTACTTGGGAAGATACAGTTCAGCCCAAAACACACATCCTGGGAGATGAAGGGGAAAGGGGGCTTGGGAGAATTGAGTGTGCATCGAAGAGGTTGGCTGTGTGTGCTCTCAGAGGGTCCCCACCCTGGTTTCAGGGGTTTATTGTGGAAGGACTTGGGGGAAATCCCACAATTGCTGGGATATGTGGCAACTGGGGTAGTTTTCATCTCATCCCTTTTCTGTTACGCTTGATGCAAACACTAAGCAGGCAAAGAGGACTTGGTTTTGAGATCTCTCTCGCTCCTCGTGCCTGAGCCAAGTGAATCCATTCGGCAGTGACGCATGGTAGATGTGATGCCCAAGTATCTACCATGCACCAGCCACTGAGGGTGTCCACGGTAACACAACAGACAGAAGTCTCAGCCCTCATGTAGCGTATGTTCTGCTCAGAGGAGTCCGACAAACAGCATGTACATAAAACCTTTAGTGGGTTAGAGGGTGAAAATATAGAGGAAAAGAGCATTTCACTCCCTGATGCAATTTGTCGTCATCACATGACAAGGAAATCGCTCTGCACGTTCCCCCTGTGTTCTCCACACACAAGCCCGGCTTTGGGGGAAATGAAAGGAGATGGTGGACAGACACGGTGCACACGTCCAGGCCGGGCGGGGAGACCAAGGTGACCGCAGCAGAAGTCCTGCCCGGAGGAGAGGGCAGGCTAGAGGGACGGGCCAGGTGCCAGTGTGGCGCCAACGGAAAGCGAGCCCTGTGACGTGCCAGACGGGGGCTGAAAGGAACAGGTAACAGGGGTCCCGGAAGCAGTGAGAGTCGGTTGGCATTGGAGCTGAGTCTGAAGCAGAATTTCAGCAGGAGGATAAAGAGGGTGTGGGGGGCGTGGGGTGCGGAAGTGCATGCTTTGCGAGGAGCACGGTGAGGCGTCCCCGCGACGGGGATGTGAGCGTGCAGGACGGGGTCAGGGGAGGTGGTGGCGGGTGACCCTGAAAGGTAAAAGCTCTAGGACTGTATGCGTGGGTGACTAAGACAGTCTCACCTTAAAAATACTGGACCAGGTATGTGTGTATGTATAGACATACACACACATCTAGGTAAACACACACGCACACACAGTCACACACGCACACACAGTCACACACACACACACACACACACACACACACACAATTTCACCTTCTCTGTTTTCTTTGGCTGGAAACTGCACGGTACTCACGGGTTGGCCATGACAGGATGAAGGAAGGGCACCAGCAGACGGCTGGCTGGTTAATGGGAGTAAAGGAGATACTTGACCTCGGAAAACAGGGTGCACTGAGCACTCTAATGGGAGATGTGTCTCCTGGGCCTTTAGGTCCTCTTGAGGTTCTCAGCAGATCAGGCAGGGTGATCCCTCATGCCTTTTGAGGACACCCACCCCCTCTCACCCAACACTCCCTTTCTTCTTTTTCTTTTCCTCCTGTCCTCCTCATATGGAGACTACGGCTAAATGCTCGCCTGCTTGCCAAGGGCACAATAACTAGTAACAGTTCCAGCACACTCCCGAGTTGTTCACTGTGACACAGCGGGTGCAACAAGGCCCGTGTGCCAGGCATGGCACCCTTTAGTGCACATGTGTCAAACACAAGGCCCGCGGGCCAAATCCAGCCCGCCAGGCCTTGCAATGTGGCCCGCACCGCGCTGTCATCACTGCACTCCGCTGTCAGTTTATGACATTGTCAGTTTATGACTGTTCAGTAAACCATTCGGCCTGCGATTTAGGCTGGATTTTAGATTTTGGCCCCTTCTCTGATTGAGTTTGACACCCCTACTTTAGAATGTTGGGGTCTGCCCGAGTTCTGTCGTTATCATCAGTTTTCTGATTAAGCAAAAAGCTCCGATCTGGAGCGTATCACAGTGGAATTACTCCAGACCCAATTGCTCCCCTGGCTGAGGACAGAAAGTGTTTTGCTTTGAGAAAGATGCTTCTAGGTGTCTGGGTGTATGCAGAACAGCGCGGACCCGAAATTTGGAGGCCGGAACCTTACCAGGTTCTCCTGTGCCCAGGATGACCGAGTGGCAGTCACAGGGCCCTTCCCTGTGAGACAAGCCCTGGGTGTCCCTGGCCTTGGGGGCGCGGTACCAGTGGCTCATGGGATGCGGTTGGCCCTCGAGCAAGTCGGGTTTGAATTGCAGGGTCCGCTTCTAGGCGGATTTTAGAAAATAACAAATACACTCAACCCGTGATATGGACAGGTTTCGCACCGTGGGTTCATCCAACCGCAACAGCATTTTCTCATTCGTGGCCTCAGATTCGCCACCGCAGATTCGCCATCGCGGATGGAAAGTGCTGTTTTCAATGCGCGGCTGGTTGAATCCGGGACTGAGAAGCGTTCACGCGCGGATGTGGGCGCCCCTGACCCCGGCGTCCTGGGTGGGTGGTGGGTCCACCGCGCACAGCCCCTCTGCCCGAGCAGACTGGGCGTCCTCCTGCTCCAGCCGAGGGAGGGGAGAGGCCCCCCAGGGAGGGGAGAGGCCCCCCAGGAGGGGAGAGGCCCCCCAGGGAGGGGCACCCTGAGCCTGAGGCCGCCTGGCCATCAGCCTTCCATGGGAAGTTTCCTAGTCAGACCCGCCACTCAGCAGAGAAGCTCAAGGTAAGTTCACTAAGAAAAACGATGGCAGTTAATTTTTTTTTTTTTTTTTTTTTTTTTTTTTTTTTTTTTTTTTTTTTTTTTTTGCACAAATGAATGTGGTTATAATTGTGAGGCTGCAATATGCAGAGAAACTCAACATAGTGCCTGGAACACCTGATAAGGGGTAGGTATCTATGGATAAACGTACGTTTTATTGATCGTCTGCTCTTGGGCGGGCAGTGGGCCTGGGGGGATGTGCTTTTGTGAAGAAAACCAGCAAGGTCACTGCCTTTGTGGGATTTAAGAGAGAAAAGCAATTTATGGAACTACAGGTAGAGAAGAGCCCTTTAAAAATGAGTGAAGTGACTACAAGACAAGAACAGCTCTAGAATCATGTATTGGTGGGATTAGGCCTGGCTTTTATTTTTATTTTCACTTGCCTAAATTTTCTGATTTCTCCCAATGACTATGGAGTACTTGTTAACAATAATTAATGAAAACTTAAGCATTTTCCCCTCATGACTCAATGTACTTTAAAATATATTTGTCATGTTTTACAAAGTTTTAAAAAATACACTTTTTATTTATTTCAGAGAGGAAGGGAAAGGGAGAGAGGAATATCAACGATGAGAAAATCATTGATTGGCTGCCTCCTGCTCGCCCTCCCGCCCCCTTTCCCCCCCAATGGGGAAGGAGACCAAAACCTGGGCAGCCTGGAATGAAACCGTGACCTGGTTCCTAGGTCCACGCTCACCTACTGAGCCACACCTGTCCGGCAACAAAGTTCTTTAAAATGAATGTTAAATGAAATTCTTTTACAATGAAAAGCTGTTGCTGGCAGCCTGTGCAGGTTAAGTTTTTGGACGGTAGAGTCTGTGCTGTCAGGTGGAAGGAATCGAGGGCCTAATTTCTCTTTCCTGGCTGAGTGTGGGGAGCAGAAGGAGGAGGCAGGGAGAACAGAAGGTTAAGCCCTGCTCCCCAAAGTTCTGACAGCCCTCCCATCCCTGTGGGATTGGTTGTGGGAGATCCCTGGGACCTCTGAGGAAAAACATGAGACCCTAACCCTTACCAGTTACATCCTGTGGAAGTCACTTTCCTGTGGCCCAGTAAGGCCTTCAGACAGTTATTTGAGCAGCGCCGCCTGGGGCCGCAGGTTTGGATGCGGCCACGAGGTGGCGCCAGAGGACTGGGTTAAGGAAGCAATCCCTGATTAGACTGTAAGAGGGAAACAGGAAATTGGACTGGAAAAGGAACCAGGGAGTTGATGCCTAAAACGAACAACAGGGAGATGGAAGTGGCCTTGACAGCAGTCAGTAGTTTTCCCCTCTTATGTTCATGGTTAAAAAATGAGGAAATTTAGGAAAGAAAAAGAAGGAAAAAAATCTGTGTGGCTTCCAGCGAACAAGATGGCTCCGAGTAGCGGTCCCCTCCCACATGTACCAGGGTTGGTCTGTGTGACCAGCAGAACAGAGCTGAAGTGATGATATGTTACTTCTGAGATTAGGTTGTAAAGGACTCTGCAGCCTCTCTCTTGGTCTTTCTCTTTCTGTCATGAGCAGCCATGAGAGGACTCTGTACTTTCTGCCAATAGCCAAGTGATTTTGGAAGCAGATTCTCTAACTCCAGTTAAATCTTCGGATGACTGCAAATCCCCATCCTCGCCCCCGACAGCTTGACTGCAACCCCCCAGGAGACCTTGAGTCAGAACTGCGCAGCTGAGCCACTCCCAGATTCCCGATGCGTAGGACCTGCTTTAGGCTTTAGAGACAGATGGACCTGGTTTGTGTCCTAGCTGACCACCTACTAGCTGTGATCCCGAAGACTAGTCCCTCTATCTCCTTGAGCCTCTAGTTCTTGGTCTGTAAAAGGAGAGTAATAATAGCACTCACACACAGCTTTAAATGAGATAATGTAGTATACAAAATTCAAGATTAACTGCTAGCTGCTGTTTTATATAGGTAGAGGCAGGAGTAAATGTCTTAGTTCTGAGAAGTTAAATGGGTAGCCGCCTCCTCCTCCTCCTCCTCCTCTTCCTCCTCCTCCTCCTCCTCCTCCTCCTCCTCCTCCTCCTCTTCATCCTCCTTCTTCTAAAAAGCATTCACCACTGGGGATTGAGCCAACAACCCAGGCATATGCTCTTGATCAGAACCAAACCTGAAACTTTCCATTTCGAAGGCTGATGCTCCATCCACTGAGCCAAACCAGCTAGGGCCTGACTCACCTTCTTAATAATGCAGACACAGTGAGTGTGGGGACCTTAGTATGCCTTTCCCGAGACAGAGCAGAAAGTGCCTCTCCTCTGGGTCTGCACAGTTTCCACACAGAGCAGGGGGCTTTCTGGGAAGGGAAGGGCCCAGACCGCCTAACTTTCGGTCTGTGAGATGTGCCATCAAGAGAACCTCTTTTGGTGCTTTCAGGGTGACATGGGCTAGGATCCACCCACATAAAAGAATATGGAAAGAGCCAAGAGGGAGCCCTCCATGAAGGAAAGGGGGCCTGGTGTCGGTGATACAGGCTCAGCATTGGGGTGTGTGGGGAGGCTTGATTTGTTGCAGCCTGTGCCTGGGGATAGAAGCCCCCCTGGATCTGGCTGACCTGGACCATTGTGTTTTTGGGAGCAGTAGATGAGCATGAGAAGGTGAACAAAGAGAACTATGACCTTGGAGCTCATGGATGGAGTCTAATCTGTAGCAGTGGGTAGTCTACCCATGCCCATCATATTATGCAGAACCCATCAGGTGGCGATAACCAAAGACAGGGCATGGTTTTGGAAGACCATAATCCTTTGCACTGTTCCACATGTTTCTTGGATGATTTGGTGTGGAGATAGGATTCCACATTATGTGAGAGCTAATAGACTTCTCTATTAAGGCATGTGCGACTCAAGCCATTAACTGGGAAGATAAAAGACATGATTTAATTTGTACCTTCCAGATGGTGAAAAAAATTGTATGATGTGGGTAAACTAACTGTCATAAAAGCAAGCAACCCCCAGATCTCAGTGGTTTTATATCTATGTCACAGTTTAATGTGGCTGGTACCATTCAAGGACCTAAGCTGATACAGGTTCCACCACTGTTAACCCACACTCTCAAGGTCATCCAGAGTGTCACCATCCAGCTAGCAGATGAAGAGGAGGAGAAAGTGTAAGACCATGTGTGGGAGGTTTCTGTGGGCTGGGTTTGAAAATGACATATATTATGTTCATGCACATTCTATTGGTAGGGAAAGAGCATTACACTGTGTACCCAGGAAGAAGAGGAGAGTTGTGGATACTGGTGAGCACTGTGTTCTTTGCCTCATTGGTTAGGCCAATGGATTATGTGCTTAGCTCAGCACCTGGCACATAGTAGGGATTTTGTAAATGGTTGTATCCTCCTCCCCTTCTAGAGCCACCTGCCTATGGAAGAAGTAGTCAGGAAAGAATAACCTTTATTTATTTTTTTTTTGCATTGACGTGCAACCCAGCTGCTTGTATGTATCTTCTTTTATGGATGTAATGGGTGTGCTGGGAGATGTTGTGTCTTGGTTTTGGTCCACAGTGTGGTTATAGGAGGAGGAACTGCAAGCTGTTGTTTCTTTGTGACTTGCACATTTGGTGAGTTCTTGCAGCTTCCAATCATGCCTTTAATTTCTCACCGGAAGCTCTTGGGAATCTCAAGGAAGTGAAAGACATTCTCCTTTAGCCCTGAAGAACCCCTAAGGGATGGCAGTAATTTGCTTCTTTGCAAACTTTACCTAACTCTTTGTCTCAACTCCTTAGAGTATAATTAGTTGCCAAAGTTTGATATTGTGCCATAAAGCCTGGATGTGGGCCACAGAAACAGGAGGACGCATTGAAGCCACAGAACAAAGAACTAATTGGCTCTTTTCTTCCCTTGATGATCATTGTAGCAGCAGAGAACTTTTTCTACTAAACACCAAGAGGCCATTATCTGAGTTGTAAAGGGTTAGTGGAAAAAACTGAGAATATATGGATTTAATGACAAGTTCCCTTTTTTTTGTTAATCTATAGTATTATGAATATTATTTTTCCACTTGCTTTTTTAAACATAATAATATATTTTGTATCTCTTTCAACATCAGTATATGTAGATGCACCCATTTGTATTAGTCAGCTCAGGTTGCCATAACAAAATGCCATATACTGGGTAGCTTCAACACCTGGAACTTATTCCTCATAGTTCTGGAAGCTGGAAGAGACAAACAATTCAACCGGTGAACTCACATCGTTCAGATTATTACCCCTCTTTAATCATCCTTCGGTGGTCCCAATGTGTTTGCCCACTACTTCTGTGACCTCTCATCCCTTATTCAAGCTTGCCTACTCTGGCACTTCTGTGGAGATGGTTATTGTGTTGGCCAACAGTGGATTAATCTGTGTCCTTTCCTTTCTCTTGATGGTGTCCTCTTATATAGTCATCCTTGTCCACTTGAGGAACCTCTCTGCAGAGGGGAGGTGCAAAAACTCTCTCCACCTGTGTTTCTCACACCACAGTAGTCCTCTTGTGCTTTTGACCTGTCATCTTCCTCTACATGTGGCCCCCTTCACCTTCATTGAGGACAAACTGGTGGCAATGTTCTACATGATTGTCACCTGCCAGATGCCAATTCCAGGATATCATAATTGCAAGAATTTCATCAAAAGGTTGATGGAACTTGGGGACTCAACAAGGGTTGAATCACATATGTTATTGCCTGCTGGAATGGCTAAACACATTTCCCCAAACATGAAAAGGATGATTGTTTACTGCCAGATAGCTCAGGGCATCTCAATCTACATCTTATTGCCTCCCCTTAGTCAAACACCTGAGCAGCCAAGGTAATTCCCCAATCTGACAATGGATTCTGTATAAAACCATACCCTTTGAAGTGTATATCTCCACCTTGTCTTAGGAAAAATTGTGTTAATAAAAAGCAAGGGGTCCTGAGACAAGGAGAACTTGGTTTCCTTAGCCAAACTCTTCTGCACCCTCATATGCCTTTCAAAATTATGTTTCGTCTCTGGACTCTTATTTGATTATGCACAGCCCCTTCTCGAGATTGCTGGACCCTTCTAGATGCCAGATCAAGACCACCGGTGTTAAATGATGCCCAAAGTTTGGCAGTCACCCCATGCTGACCCCATTATCTACACACTAAGAAAAACAGATATGAAATCATCATGAGGAGGTTGTAGGGCAAGAAAGTGAATTCTGGAGTAGAATAAAAAACAAAAATATGAAAAAAGTAGCATGGTCAGGGTGAGTAAATATGCATTCTGATTTTAGTCCACTATGAGGAATAGAGGAAAAATTATTCATATTTTTGTTGTATCTTAGATGAGCCTCTTATACACCATGGTGTCAATCATAGCCCTTTCATAGCTATCTGTACTTTGTAGAATGTTGAAAAGTGAGCTGCATTCCTTCTTTTCTTCAGTGATTCATAGTGCAAAGTGATAGGGTGAGTTTCCAGTCAGGGTAATTCCTGTGACCTCTCATCCCTTATTCAAGCTTGCCTACTCTGGCACTTCTGTGGAGATGGTTAAATAGGAATTACCCCGACTGGAAACTCACCCTATCAAACAGTGAATTTTCAATCTAGTCAACTGCCTTTCACACCTCTCTTCTTTCTTGGATTTACTTGCTTGAGAAAGGGATGTAGTTACAGGTGTTAGATGAGGAATTGTGCCTGGGCATGTCTTCCATGTATTAACTATGTCTTCCATGTATTAACCAAGCCTACCTGTGTGAGATTGAATTATTGGCCATAGTTCTTTACTTCTTCTTGTATCTGTGCCCTTTTTTCCTTGCAACTTGGCATTTCTTCCCAGAGGAGGTGGTATGTGTTTTTCCGTTCCTTGACTTTGGCATCAAATGACTTGCTGTGGCTATAGAAGTGTGTGTGGAAATGACAATGGGCAAGTTGGGGGCCTAGATCTTAAGAGACCTTATGTATTTTGCTTGCTTCTTGTATGTCTGTTACCATCACAAGATGAGGGGGAGAAGCCACACCACAGCCTTGGCTGCAGAATGGCATGAAGGGAGCAGAACATCTCCTCTTGACCCACCAAACCACAGCCCAAGGCACAGTTGGCCCTGCTGACCTGCAACCCCTGGCATAGGAGAATCGATGTTCATGGGAGCACGTTACTGAAGATTTGTGGTTATTTGTCACTCAGCACAAACTTATTATTATTGAGCTAGCAAATGCATTTAACAATGGAGAGCAGAAAAGTAAAGAGGATTGGGTTAAAAATGGTTAATATTTATTAGGCTTCGATTGCCTACTTCATGTCCTTTCTGATGCTTTGAAGGCCTTGCCGTTGATTTGAATTCTCTGGAAATAGTGTCTGCAAGTTTCTTCTAGGTTGGCATAACTCAACAGTTCATTTATGTTTTATGGATTCATTCATCTAGATTCAGTCAATGTCGACTTGCTGCTGCTTTACAATTAGAATATTTCAAGGCTTCTTAATTAAGAGGGAAAGCAGTAAAGTAGATTGGAAGTGGAAGCATGTCTTTGGTTAATTAATAATTCATTGAATTAGTCTTCTGCCTAATAACTAAATTGTTGAATTGGTTAGTTCTGTGAATTAATTGTTGGTATTTCCATTATCCGCAAACTTCTAGTCAGTAAATTGATTTTAGGTGAATTACTCTGCTTTGGTACCTGGAATCATGAGTGACACTCAATACTGCTCACTATCAAAGTTCTCTCAATGTTATTTATTTTTATCATCTGGGAAAGGCTTGAGTCAGACATGAGATAATTTGGAGAACTTTCTGTTAATTATTTTTAGTTTAAATATAGAAATAATGTTAATAGATTGCCTAACAATGAAAAATACCAACTTTACAAGTGCATGAAAATAACCAAGGTCACATTTGGATTCATTAGCAGAGTAATTGATATTCCTTATATTTGTATAACACCTTGTGTATATTTCATAGCACTTTTATGTCCATTATTTCATTGGAATCTGTGATGTCAACGAAAAATGAATTAATCATTCCCAATGTACATTTTTGGAGGTTGAAACATCATTTAGATTAGCTGCTAGGAATAGATTCTAAAACAAGATAGGAGTTAAGAAGTAGACAGTTCAGGATGGAAGGGACTCTATCTTGTTGACCCATCTATTGTAGCTTCACACTCAAGGTTACCTCGAGGTTGAAGATGGCTGGTAGAGCTCCAGTTCCAATGGCAGCATTCCTGCCATCAGAAAGAGGAAGGGGCAAAATAAATGCATGTCCCTTCCTGAAGTTGCAAGGAGGCTGGGTAATGGTTCCACGTGGGTTTGTTCCCAGATACAAATTCACAGGTCCTATTACTATAGAAGGAGGAGAACAAAACAGGTGTTGGGACACCAGCAATTTTTGATCCTGAATTAATCAGGCACAAAGCCTGGGCACAAATTCAGGTATTCTGACTTGAGACCAGATGTTACCTACTTTGTAGCCTCCCATCTCAGGTAGGTTTTATTTTTCAATTGAGGTGAATTTTAATTGGGGTAATATTTTGTGAAATGCATGAACCTTTAGTATTCAATCCAATGAGCTCTGACAGATTTACATATCTTTGTAACCAATATCCAAACCAAGATGTAGAGTATTTCTATCATTCCAGAACCTTCTATTATGGCCATTTCCAGGTAATCTCCAGTCCCCCCAGGCAACTGCTGATCTAGTTCCTATCATGGTTTCAGTTCAGCCATCTTTAAGCCCATATAAATGGAATCATTAAGCATGCACTCTTGTGTCTGGCTTCTTTCACTCAATCGTATGGTTCTGAGATTCATCATGTTGTGGGTTACATTAGTTTTTTTAAATTTTATTTTATGAGTAGTATCCCATTGCACAAATATGCCACAGCTAAAATAAATATCTTCTCTTGTTGGTAGACATTTGGGTTGATTTCAGTTTTTGGGTATTATGATAAACTCTGCTATAAACATTCTTTGACATTTATACTTTTTAATTAGAAGCATTAGCCTATTGATTCATTTGTTTGTTTTTCTTAAAAATAAGATTTCCTCAGGAAGAGTGTGTATAGATACATTCCTAATTCGTAAAGAATCTGTACATATTCTGTAATGGTGGAATTTAAGTGGAACTCAAGAAGTGTGCCATAGGCAATAGTTTAATCTTTACCAAATTAGGAAATAACATCAAACTGTTATGAAAAAGGCAATTTGTGACTTTAGATGAACAAACAGTTTTCTATCACAAATATTTTTAAAAAATATTTAAGAGGGAGAGAGATAAATATCAATGAGGAAAGAGAATCATTGATTGGCTGCCTCCTGTATGCCTCACAATGGGGATCAAGTCCGCAGCATAGGCATACACCCTAACCAAGAATCGAACCATGACCTCTTGGTTAGTAGGTCGGAGCTCAACCACTGAACCACATTGGCTGGGCTATCACAAATATTTTAACAAGTGTAGTTTTCTATAGCAAACATTCATAGACTTACGTTTAAAAGCCTATCCTCCTTAGATTTCTTAACCAATCTTTCAATATAAGAAATATTTTGACTGATAGATTGTCACAAAAAGTTCACTTAATGATGACTTATTACAGAATATAGATTTTCCTTAACTCTTTGGAGCTTTAATGTAATTATTTGAGAATCTTTTGTTTCTTTGTATGTAAAGGATAATGGTTAATTCAGTGTTTGTATTCTCAAAAGCAAATATATTAAAACCTTTAAAAAAAACCTTACAGCGTCTCACTAAATTTTGTTAATCACCATTAGCTGAAACTCGGTATCTTGTTTCAACACTTAAACTTTAATCAAGGCTGAATTAATGACATTTATGAATAACACTGGCATAGAGCACATTTATCTTACCAAGTGCTATTATAGTATTTGTTAACCTTTTACTAAAAACATTTTAATGCAAAAAAAAGTTGTGGTTAAAGCATGGTGAGGAACTCACATGTAACCCATACCCAGTTTCAATACTTATCAATTCAGGGTAAAAGCCCTTTCATCTATAGCAGAGCATTTCAGCAGCAGTAGTAATATGATTTTGGGTCAAATAATTCTTTGCTCTGGGGTCTATCCGTGCATTGTAGTATGTTTCATAGCAAGTCTGTCTTCTACCCATTGTGTATGGGTAGCACCCCTATCCCACCCAGATTGAAGTAGCTGCTGCTTATTAACTATTGTTGAACGAGTGAGATTGAGGTGATTCAATGTAGAAATCCAAAGTCAGGATAAACACAGAGGCTCCCTTGTTCTCTAAAAGTTGTCTGAACCACTAAGTTAGTGTGACAAGAGGGTATGGCGGTCTCCATGGCCCACTCCTTTAATTGGGATGTAATGCTCTGGGGTCTCATTAGCAAACCTCAAGGACCTTTTTGCTAACCATGAAGGCGCTACAGCTTCCAAAGCTGAGGGTGTTCGCGTTGGCAGTGGCTTCGACTGGAGCGATTCCACACAAGCTCCCCCAAACCCTCTGTGCTTAAAAGCTGATGGCAGCCCTTCTGTCCTCTGGCCAGACTCCCTGACTTGCGCTGCTCAGCTGTGGATGCTGCAGCTCACTAAGGTGAGCGCCCTTATAGTTTTGCTCTGTTGAGGACTCTCTGGCTAGAATAAACCTGCATAGAACAAGGACCCTTACAGAAAAAATGTTCTTAAACTTGCTTGCTTTCTCTCTGTTTTGTGCTCAGTGCCCCAATGAAAGTCTTGCTGAACAGGGTCTGACTAGTATTCTCTGGTTCCTGTTTTCAAATGCATCAAGTGTGAGTTGGTGCACGCATGCACGCACACACAGTTAATTCAGGTGGGGCAAAAGTAGGTCTACAGTTGTGAATACATGAAACATAGTTGATTCTATTTTATTATGTATTAATTATTGCTTGGTTTTTCATATGAACACATGTAATCTTACTTTTGCCTACCCCACATATATATTTTTCCCCTTTAGATTCCCATGGCATCATTAGACTCCTCCTTCGGTCATTTTCTTGCTCATAACTTAGCTGCTGAGAACATGTCCTCTTGGATGGTCAGATGCTCACACTGTCCTGGTCAGGAGTGCGCTCTATAGTGCCCGAGAGGACAACTTTGAAGACAGGGGCACTGGCTTGCATTTCTGCTTCTAACCCTCCCTGGTGTGAGAACTTGGCCAAGCCACTCATGTTGCTCTAATCCTCATTTTCTTCACCTGAAAAACAGGAACAGTTATACCAGCTGATGCAAAATGATGCTCAGTGGATTAAGTGAGAAGATGCATTTAAAGTGCCCTGGCAAACAGCATTGCTCAATAAGTGCAAGAAAATGATGCACTGCTGTGGTTACCATGCCCTCTACCTGTGGAGCTGCTCAGGCTCACAGAGCGATTTCACACACACACAGTTTATTATTTAGAGGCTTGTCCTATGAATGCCCAGATCAAGGCTGCAGGCTGCAGGCTGCTGAGTTCTCCAGCCTTCGCCCTGGGCTGCTGATTGTGTGGGCTTTGACACTACATTAACTTTTTGGAAATTAGAGCAATTCCAGAGTGTGTTTCACTAAGGTATGGTTGTGGTGTCTTTTCCCAAAGCTCCGACAAAGTGTTGTTTCATATAAATGAATCCCCTGATACCCGGAGCTTGAAAGACTTATTTACAGTTTAACCTTTTAAGGTAGAAATGTTCCTAAATTGCATTGCAAATTTCCTTTCACTTTTAATATAGAGAATGTATATGAAAACTGGTGAGAGATCAAATTCAGTGTAAGGCATGACAAATGTAAGTAAACCTCAGTCCCCAGGATCCTCAGGCAAAGTGGTGAGAGAGATATGATGCAAAACTACTTATCTGCTTTCTTGTTATTTTAAAATTCATCGAGTATTGATTATCATTATCAATGAAATTAATTTTTTTTGGTATTTCTAATTTTCCAGCCTAGAATCTATGGATAGGGGAAATAGAGTGCCACACAGAGGGAGAGTGATATTTGTGGTCACTTAGTGACCAGTGACAAAGTTGGACTAAAACCAGAGTGTTTTGGTTACCAGACCAATGCCGCCTTCATGGTGTCACCCTGCTTCCTTTGGGCATTTTCAAGTCCAATGTTAATCTCTCTGAAGTTTTCAATAGTGGGAGACTTGAACAGGTAGGAGGGTGTATCAAAGAAGCATTGCATGGGAATGGGTAGGAATAGACTATCACAACAGGGAAAGGGGACTATTGCAATGGGTGAACAATGAGACATGCCAGTGTCTCCCAGACTTGGTTGTAACTCCTGTTGTGGCGTTTTCCATCTGTGACCTTGAGCAAGCCACTCAAACTTAAAATGTTTAGAGCTTCCTTTTTTCTCATCTATAAAGTGAGAATATTAATAATTATCTTAAAAGATTGTGATGAGTGTGGACTAACATCAGGAGTGAAGCTCATGAACATGCCTGACCCACAGCAGCTCCACCTGGTGGCAGCAGTGTGAACTGCAGAAAGTGAGAAGTCCTGTTGGCATTCTGTCTTGTTCAGGTGCTCACAGAGACTGTGAGGTCTGAAGGTGTTCGCAGTTTGAGGATGGTGTGAGGAATTTGTACAGTACAAAAGAGGGTCTAACAAGGACAGAAATGAGCCCATGGATGAGAGATTTGAATATGTTTAGGTTGGAAAAGAGTAGTCTGGGTTGAGAGTTAGTGATTGATCTTCTTTAATCACTGTCTTTCCTAACGACTGAAAGAGCGAATAACTGTCTTCATACTCATGAGATTCTGTCAGGACCCTAAAAATATTCATGCGCGTCACCTCAGCCTTCCCATTTTGAAGTACTGATCTAAGGAAAATTGTCCAGAAATTTATAGAGGAAGGTCATGTACTATAGTATAAAACAGGGAGTAACATAAACGCTCATCAATAGAGAAATGGTCAAATAAATTATGGTATTTTTTTAAAAAAATAATGCACCATTTAAAACATCTTTGGAAGATGATCACCTTGGGGGAAATAACGTGTTAAGAGAAAAAGCTGAATATAAAACTATGTATACATCTTATTCAGATTTGTAAGAAATGTTTGCTTAATTGACAGAAATTCACCCTGTTACTGTGTTTCACGCTGACCATCCTAGGAGATAATGTTCTACTAGTTCCATCTGACTAGGAGGAAGCTGTGTTTCCCAGAGGTTGAATAGTTGCCAAATGTCATCCAGCTGGGGAGTGGCAGAGCTGGGATTCAGCCCATAAGACTGGGCTCTAACGCCTGGGGTCTTGCTGTGTTGCCATCCCCTACCTGGACACCCACTCTGCAGTCCCATGCAGGCACTGGGTCTTATGGGAGAATGTCCTTATTGGTTCTTTTTGGAGTGTTACAGAGGGTCCTATAGAAACAATGAGCATGTTTTATACTTATGGTGAGACTGAAAACAAAGTATGCTAAAATGTATTTATCATACAATAGGTTACCTACCTGTTCAAATTTGTTTTTTTGGGGGGTATACACATGATTATGTTATTTTCGGTTATAGTGTTCTCTTTCAGGAGCAGGCTGAGGGCTCTCTCTCCTGTCTATCTTGTGGGTAAATGTAATCATTTGATCAATCCATTTTCAGAATTTTAGAAAAGAATAGAAGGAAAATTTGCTGTAAAATACATATATTTCCAATGGGAAATTTCTGGGAGAGGGAGATGCTTAATAAGCCTGGGCAGAGTACCGTGGGAGATGACAATAATTTCCTTGTTCCTGCCTTGGGCCGCGTCATTGCTATTGCGCTCCTCATTTCCAGCTGCATCTAATTTCAGCTCTGAGTCAGATCCTTTGTGCCAGCCTCAGTGACGCTGTGCATCAGGCACTTTGGTTGCTCCTCTCAGACTTCCATGAGCTCTCCCACAGAATCCTGCCTCCTAAGATGCAGAGACTGGAACCTATAACTGTGGAGGGTCCTCTACTTTCCCGCTATTAACAAGGGTAATTTGACTTGATATTTTTGCAGCCACAGTAACAAGATGTGATAAAAGCAGTGCTGATAGGCAGTTCTGTGGGATTTCACTTCCTTTGTCCCCACTTTCCACCCCCTAAAAATATTCATGCCATTCACCTCAGCCTTCCCATTTTAAAGAATTGATCTTAAGAAAAATTGTCCAGAAATTTAAAGAGGTAGATCATGTACTAGAGTATAAAGTTGTACTCATGGTTACTGCATTTTCCCAAGTGGATTGATTGATGTACCCAGAAGAGAAGACCTGAAGCCCGACTTCCTAATGTCAACACATCTCTCCCCTTGACTTAAAAAAATCTTATTTTATCCTTAAAACAGCTGCTAGGAAAAGCATTTGATACAGTCCTAGGCATATAAGGGTCAGTGACCATCTTTGTTGGCATTTAGTGGACTCAGAATTCTCTGTTGAATTGAAACAGTTTTTAATCTTATAATCCTCTCCAGGATCCTCTATTGGCACAAATTACTTAGAATAGGAAACATTTATTTATGTATTTACTTATTCGTTCATTTATTTGGTAAACATGCTTCCATCATTTTCCCAGGTCTGTCTCTGGTCTATGTTCTGACACTATCCATGTTCCAGGCTAGACGTTAGCATGGGACCTCATAGTTTCCAGATAACAAAGTGTGTTCCATATATAGAGTTTTAACTGTGGCATAAAGGAGTTGTGGGTGTCTGTTATGACTATGTGTGATCTTGAGAAAATAACTACGATATTTTGATGCTGCCTATGTAAGAGGAGGGAATCAATCAAATACATTTCCAAATGTGTTTGTGTTGGTTTAAACTAATGCGTGCAAGGAGCTAATCCTGTGTCTGGCAGAGGTTAGTGTCCGTAAATATTAGTTCAATATGTACAATTGTAAAGTCTTATGTATGTGTAGGTTTGTATCATTATTTTTGACCTCCATAACTATCATTTACTTTTTCATTAATCAAGAAATATTAATTGAGCACCGACAGTGTACCAGGCAGTGTTCTAAGCACTTGGAATGCATTAGAGAACCAAACAGACAATGAGCCCTGCCTCATGGAGCTCATATTCTAGTGATGGGAGCAGACAATAAAGTGTAAATATAATAAATAAATTAATTATGCAATATATTTGAAAGCAATATGTGTGATGGAAAGAAGAAAAAGAAGATAAAGCAGAACAGGGTAAGGGCGGTTGGGAGTGCTGAGAGGTTGCAATTTTATTTATATTTATACGTTTTTGAATTTAAATTCTTTATTGTTGAAAGTATTACATATGTCTCCTTCTCTCCCCACATGGACCTCTCACTGCCCATTCCCACGCCCAGCACATGCCCTCACCCTCCTACTGTCTGTGTCCATGCATACAAGTCCTTTGGTTGATCTCTTACCATCCCTGCCTTCCCTCTGGAGAGGTTGCAGTTTTAAACAGAGTGATCAAATGTCCTCTTGAGAAAGTGTTATTTGCACAAAGACTTCAGGAAGGCCAGGGAATTAGCCAATAGACATCTAGGGGAAGCATGTTCTGGGTAGAAGTTACAACCAGTGCAGAGTTCCTAAGGTGGCAGCATGGCTGAGGTGTTTTGAATATCATGGAGGCCAGTGTACTTGGAAAGGAGGGAAGGGAGGAATAGGAGGAAACAGGTTAGAGAGGCAATGGGGATCAGATTATGAAGGGCCCCTGTGTCATGGCAGAGGTTCTGGATTTTACTCAGAATGGGATGTACATTCTTTGTAGGGCTTTGAGGGAGCCCTCTGATTATTGTGATGAGATTAGACTCATGGTAGGGTATTTGTTAGGAGGAGAATTAGGGACATCACTTAATAAGCCAAGGAGAGGTGATTGTGGCTCAGAACAGGATGGAAGCTATGGAGGTGGTGAGGCTATATTTTATGGTGGTCAAGACAGGAGGAGTTCTTAATTGATTAGATGTGAGATGTGAGGAAAGAGGAATCAGGATGACTTTAAGATTTTTAGGCTGAGCATTCAGAAAGTTGGACTTGGGAACAACTGAGCTAGAAGCCTTTCAGAAATATATGTTTTAGGGGAAAGATCAGGGGTTTATTTTTGGATAAGGTTGGTGGACTGGGCAGGTATTTATTAATTCCTTATTTCACAAACATTTATTGAATGCATTTTATGTGCTAGATAGTGAATATTATCTAAAGTCAAGCGGTCGGGAGCCTTGTGATCAAGCAACACCTAGCTTAGTGCAGTAGGCATGTAAATAAACAATTACAGAACAACGTCACTAACACCGTGAAGATGGTATATGCCAGGAACAATAGAACACAGAGGAAGTGACAGACATCCTTACCTTTTTAAACTTTGAAAACAAGGTTCTGAAAAATTAATTGATTTGCCAAAACTCACAGTTAGTATAAAGCACAGCTGGAGAATTGTGATATTGTTATATTTTAATAACAAATATATATTTGGTCTTTGTCCACATATGTAGCACAGAGCTTCTAAAACCCTTGGAATTTCCTGACCAGTGATTAATATAAAGGGTCGGCTGTCATGCTAATGAGGTGACCTTTGGAATACCCGTAGATCATCTAAGGATAGGGGCCAAGGTTGACTTGATCACCAATGATCTATGATTTAATCCAGGGGTCCTCAAACTTTTGAAAGTGGGGGCCAGATCACGGTCCCTCAGAGAGCTGGAGGGCCGGACTATATGAACTACTAATTCCTACTGTAACACCTCGGCTGCGCTCACTGCCCAAAAAACCTGGCGGGCCGGATCAGACTCCTCTGCGGGCCGCATGTGGCCCGCGGGCTGTAGTTTGAAGACCCCTGATTTAATCAATCATGACTAAGTAATGAAGCTTCTATAAACATCCAAAGGGTGGAGTTTGGAGAGCTTCCAGTGGTGAACAGATGGAAAGTTGGAGAACGATGTGCCCAGAGAGCATGGAAGCTCTTACCACAGACCTTGCTCCATGTATCTCTTCCACTTGGCCATTCCTGACCTCTACATACTTTTATAATAAACTGGTAGTCATGTAAGCCGAATTTTTCTCTGATTTCCGCACTAGCAAATTAGTGGCAGTTATGTCAGAAGCATACACATACAGTGTGTGTGTGTGTGTGTGTGTGTGTGTGTGTGTAACTTGTGTGACCTGATACTATATCTCCAGGTAATGTAAAAAATTGAGTTGAATTGTAGGACTCCCATCTGGTGTCTGAGAATTGCTTGTATGTGTGGGGAACCCCTCTCCCCAATTGAAATTGGATATTATAATAGAATCATTATTAGACGTCAGTAGAGTTTTCTGACTCCCTGGATTTGGGAAATTTTCTTATACCACATAATTTGTGTCATTGCAGAGCTAATCACTTTGTTGATGTTCAGGGCAGAGAATCCATGGGCACCAAGAACAACGTGACTGAGTTTGTGTTGTTCGGCCTTTTCCAGAGCAGGGAATTACAGCATGTGTGCTTCGTGGTCTTCTCCCTCTTCCACATGCTCACTCTCCTGGGGAACCTCATGGTCATCATCACCATCAATGCCAGCAAGACCCTGCATGCTCCTATGTACTTCTTCCTCAGCCACCTGTCTTTCGCTGACATGTGCTATCCATCTGCTACTACGCCCAAGATGATCACTGACACTTTCGTGGAGCACAAGACCATCTCCTTCAATGGCTGCATGACTCAGCTCTTTTCTGCTCACTTCTTCGGTGGCACTGAGATCTTCCTCCTTACAGCCATGGCCTATGATCGCTATGTGGCCATCTGTAGGCCCTTGCACTACATAACTATCATGGATCGACGGAAGTGTGGTTTGCTGGCAGGGGCCTCCTGGGTGGCTGGCTTCTTCCATTCCATCCTGCAGACCCTCCTCACAGTGCAGCTGCCCTTTTGTGGGCCCAATGAGATTGACAACTTTTTCTGTGATGTTCATCCCCTGCTGAAGCTGGCCTGTGCAGACACCTATGTAGTGGGACTCATTGTGATGGCCAACAGTGGTATTCTGTCTTTAGTGTGCTTCATCATCCTCATTGTGTCCTACGTGGTCATCTTACTAAACCTGAGAAGCCGGTCATCTGAGGGCCGCCGCAAAGCTCTGTCCACATGTGGCTCACACATCATCACTGTTATTTTGGTCCTTGTGCCCCCCATGTTCATGTACATTCGTCCCTCTACCACCCTAGCGGCTGACAAACTTGTCATCCTCTTTAACATTGTCATGCCACCTTTGCTGAACCCTCTGATCTACACCCTGAGGAACAATGAAGTGAAAAATGCCATGAGGAAAGTGTTCAGGATCAAGGGGAATTCGGGAGAGAAGTGAGTGACACTCCAGGAAATCTCATCCAGCCGGGAACTTGGGAAACTTCCCATTCTGTAGCACACACACAGGCTTTGCATCTCCAGTTTGATGCTTGTAATGACAACTGTCCTTCTAGCTCTTAAAAAAAATAAATTTATTGGGGTGACGTGAGTTAATAAGGTTATATATGGTTTGAATGTTTGTACATTACTATGATACACCTTCTGACTATTGCTTTGTGTGCCCACTACCCAAAGTCAAATCCTCTTCTGTCACTATGTATTTGATTCTCTTTCACCTTAACTACCTCCATCCACTTCCCTCTGATGACCACCATACTGCTTTCTGTGTCTATGAGTTTTTGTTTGTCTCATAAGATCTTTTCATAGTAATAATCCCATATGTTTCTTCAATCCTCTCTTCATTAAATATCTATTGAGTGTTTGCAATGAGTGGGATACAAATAAAAGTAAGATGGCACAGCTGGTATGGTTTAGTGGTTGAACATCGACCAATGACCAGAAGGTTATGGTTTGATACCTGGTCAGAACACATGCGTGGGTTATAGGCTTGATCCCCAGTGTGGGGTGTGCAGGAGGCAGCTGATCAATGATTCTCTCTCAATTGTTGTTTCTATATCTCTCTTCATCTCCATTCCTCTCTGAAATCAATAAAAATATATTTAAAAAAATTAAGATGGAATTTCTGCCCTCAAGGGGTTTACAGTGAAGTGGGTCCTTCATATGATTATTAATGCCTCATTCAAGAAACATACAAGAGCTTGTGAATGACAGAGTCTCTTGGAAGTTCAAGTATCTTGCCTATCTATACTAATAAAACATTGATATGCTAATTAGACTGGGAGATCTTTCAGAGAGCTTCTGGACATCCTTCTGGACAAAGCTACGTTGGCGGGGCCAAGGCAAAGGCGGATAGGGGTGATCAGGCCAGCAGGGGAGGGCAGTTGGGGGCAAGCAGGTCAACGGGGGTGGGGGACAGTTGGGGATGATCAGGTGGGCCAGGGGGGAATGTTGGGGGCAATCAGGCTGGCAAGGGGTGGCAGTTGGGGGCGAGCAGGCCGATAGGAGGGGCAGGTGGGGGTGAGCAGGCTTGCAGGCAGAATGGTTAGGGGTGATCAGGCAGGCAGGCAGGCAGGTGAGCGATTAGGAACCAGTAGTCCCGGCAGTCGGACATCCCCTGAAGGATCCCACATTGGAGAGGGTGCAGGCCAGGCTGAGGGACTGACAACCCCCTCCCCCATGCATGAATTTTGTGTACCAGGCCACTAGTATAAGTAATATATAATAGCACTAGGTAATTAGCTTTACTGTGGCTAACATATGCCTAACATGTGGCTAATATCATAAGAGACCTAATTAATTTGGTCTCTTATGATATTAGAGGCACTTTACTCTTATTCCTTCATTTCATGCGCTCTCAGCAGGCAGATGAATCAACAAATATAGAGAGATTAAAGGATTTACTTAGAGCCACACAGTGAATCCAGCAAGATAGCCACCAAAAGCCAGGTTCCTTAAATCTGCTTTCAGGACTTTTCCCACCTTAGGATTCCTTGACAAAGGCTGAATTAATGGACACTGAGCAGGATGTGTTGAAGAACCATGGATTGGTGCTGGCCTGTGATGATGGTGAGCAGAGCCAGGAGAACAAGCTTCAGCACCTCACCTAGCTGTACTGATTCCTCTCCAGCTGAGCAGGGATTGTTGCCGCCCACACTCACCCCCTTTGCTTTATTTTGTTTCCATGTAGAGGGGGCCAATTTGTGCAAAATGGACTTAGAACAGCAGGCTTAGATGTCCTTCTTAATTTCATCCAGTTGGGTCTCAATTTTCACATTTACAAAAGGACACAGTGACAATGCCAGTTTCAGAAGGACACACAGGAGGACACATAGGATCTTGCAAAATCCTATATCAACGTCTGTTTTTCAGAGGTAGCTACTGCCTCTGTGGATAATGCCTTCTGTTCTCTTTGACCCTGCCCTTTCTCCTAAAGTCCTTGTAACTCAGATTGGTTATTCATTCCTCAGATGTTTACCGATTACCTCAAATTAACTTCTTGAATCATTACAACAGCCTCATGAAAAAGGCATAATCCTCAGGGGAAGTGTGATCAGGATTGGGTGAGGATGGTAGTGTAGAAAAAACTTTTTGTTTCATCAGATGCCTAACAAGCACAAATGCAAAATGTTGACCTTGACTATGAGAATAACAGCAATAAAATAGCCACTGGTATCTTGAAAGCAGTGTTCTCAGAAGTATTTGTACATCAGCTTAATTAATCTGTATTGAATAAATCACCTTCTTTTAAAAGTCCTTGGAAAAATGTGGGATCATGGCCCTGGCCAATGTGGCTAAGTTGGTTGGAGTGTCATCCCATTCACCAAAAAGTGGTGGGTTCAATTCCCAGTTGGGGCACATACCTAGGTTGTGGGGTAACCAATGGATGTTTCTCACATCGATGTTTCTCCCCCTTCTTCTGTCCCCCCTTCCTCTTTTTTTATAAAATCAATAAAATTTCATGGGGTGAGGATAAAAAAAAAAAAGACTGCTGTTGTACTTTATATGAGCCACTAATACTCCATGGTGTAAATCATAGCCCTTTCAAAGCTCTCTGTACTTAGGAGAATGTTGAAAATTGGGTTCCTTTCCTTCTTTTCTCTAGTGGTTCAGTGACAAGTACATAGACTTCAGGGAGGGAATCACCTGGACTGGAACTTACCCTGCCATCTTCTAGCTGTGGAACTTTGTGTTCATTCATTTTACCTCTGGTGCTGGCATGCTGGGTATGGGGAAAGATGGTGGTACTCAGCGACAGAAGTTTATTTATGCTTTTCCCCTAAAAACGTGATCTTGTGGGAGTTCCAGTAAAGCTTTTCTACTTCATTTACTATCTGAACATCACTGGTAGAAATGCAGGCAATGGCTTCATTTCAGCCTGAGGGTGTTAGCCTACCCAGCAACCTCAATTATTTATTTATTTATTTATTTATTTATTTATTTATTTATTTATTTATTTTTGTCTAAAATAATAGTTATGGGGCCTGCTTCAACAGCATTAAGGATGTTCAACAGAATAGTTATGGGAATGTAATGTAGAGCACAGGGAATATAGTCAATAACATTGTAATAACCCTGTATTGTGCCAGGTGGGTACTTGACATATTGGGGGAACCACTTTATAAATTATGATTGTCTAACCACTATGCTGTACACATGAAACTAATATAAAATAATGTTGAGTGTAAATTATAATTGAAAAAGAAAATTAAAAAGAGAAGTGAAGAGTAGAGATTTGTGGTTGGGGAACAGAATTTCGAAGACATTTTTAAATGGTACTTGGTGAGAAGTGGAAAAATGTATTGATATAATAGGATTGCTGGGCAATGTTGATGGGCCTTTTGAAGTTGGTGACAAATTGATAGTGACAAAATCCTATTTTGTGACTTTTTCTGGAAGCTTTCAGGGAACATGTGGAAGAAGGCTTAGAGTAGGATTCCTTCAGTATTGGGAATTACACATGCTGAATAGGTAAGAGTACTGAAAATGTAAATGGTTACAATTTTTATGGAGAATTTTTTATGCACATGTCAATAATTATTAAACGTGTATATCAATATCATCAAGATTAAAAATATATTTATACACTGAGTGGCCAGGTTATTATGATCTCTAAACACAATAATTGGGCCACTCAGTATATATATGTGTATATTAAGCCTGGTGCATGAATTCGTGCATGGGTGGGGTCTGGTCAGTAGGCTAGGGGGAGGGGACATAGGCGGTTGGCTGGCCTGCCTGCTGGTAGAACTCCTGGTAGAGGGGATAATTTGCATATCAGTCTTTTATTATATAGGATATACACAGAGTGGCCAGATTAACATGCGTTCAAAGATCATAATAATCTGGCCACTCAGTGTATATTAATACATTCCATGTTTTTGCTTTTGTAATTATTTTGCTTATGACAGATCTTTGATTTGGAGGCAGCTCTCCCCCTTTTGGAGTATAAAGTGCCAGGAACATGTCTATTTTATTCACTCTGATATTCCTGGCATTTAACAAAGTGCCTGAAAAAGTACTTATTGAATGGTTGAAATGGTGGAGGTGCAATTTCAATTCAGATTCTCTGGCCCTCCTTTCTCTGGTCTTTCAGCACATCAGCACATCGACAGAAGTGGTGTGGATAAAGGGGAGTGATACTTTTCTTACAGCCTTATGGGGGAAGGTGAAGAGATGATGTATGTGAAAAGGGCTAGTACCCATGCTTAGAACATAGAAGATGCTCATTAAATGCTGTTGATTTTTATTTTTGTCCAGTTAGCAATTTTCCTAAAGTTAACCCTTGAAACAAGTTTCTGAAATACCATAATTCCCTTTTCCTCCTGACAATTTTTGGACTATCCAGGTAGACAATAGAAGGGCAAAGGGCACTTCTAGGAGGCTGTATGTAGAGGTCACTCCTTGTGAGACCAAAACTGTATTCGAAGGGAATAATTAAATGATGGCATCAGCATGCTTCGGACTTGTGAACAAGGCAAAAGCTAGTTCTAAAGCTGCTTCTGCAATGGTCCTGGGAGGGGAGAAGCCTCCCTCAGAGAGGCGGAAAGCACACACATAGGAAACCCCAATGTTATCACTCTCACCTTATAAATAACCCTGGTCAGGGGAAGGAGAAAGATTTCTCTCAGGTGGTGCTGATGAGTATTAGCAGAAAGCAGAGCTGGGAAGCTGGCTACTCTCTGGAACATTTTCCCTCTTGTTGGCAGCAGGGCTTTATTTGGCATTTCAAAGACAAAACATTGGAAAGGGCACCTGAGTGACCTGGAGCCATGAGTGACCTGGGAGCCAGGCGTGCCTCTGCCATGAATCACCCATGTGACCTGGGACCAGCTGCACCTAAACTCTGAGTCTTCAATCCACTGTCTCTAAAATGGAGACAATCGGAAAAGATGATTTTAATGTCATAGGGTTCTTCAGCAATGAAGAGGGAAATGGGTCACAAAACGAATTCCCAGCTGCTGTAAGTGAATGACAACTTTTTGGGTTTCACCTACTGCTGTTCTAAGAACGTTTCAGTTCAGATGAATTTCTGCAATTGATAGCTATTTCCTCAGTTATGCTTTATCACAATTTAAAACATAATTCAAATTTCATTCAGGATTTTAGTTATGTGGAACAGAAAAATTTGGGATGCTATGCTTGGAGCTGGTCTAGAGGACTAGCCTCACCATTCCATGATGTTAGGGTATAAATCAAACCAGTCCTGGTGACCTGTTGATATCCTCAGATCCAGTCAATGTAAGTTTTTTTTTATAATCTATTTTTAAAAATAAAAATGTGGTGGAATAATTTTACTAAAATTCACGTTATTTTCCATGAAATAATTTCGCTTCTCCTGAATAATTCAAACAGGAGCCTTTTATTCTTTGCTAGTTTTTAACAAATATTTATTTTGTACTTCCATAAATTTGAATCACAGCAATGAACCAGCTGAACATTTTTATTTTGGGGCATATAAATGTATTATTTAGCTAATTGATTCATATTCTATTTTTCTACTCCTGTATTCTGTATGGAGATAAGGATCAGGGATTTTTTTTTCATATTTACTAGTATAATAAAATTGTACCCATATCAATACCTGCTTGTTCTCAAATACATGTATTTTTTAGGCCCTTGATTCCTAATGGTGTTGATGATGGAGATATCAGAGGTGCCTTTTATTAAATGTTTGTCACATCCAGGCTTGGTATAAGCACAGCATGCACTATTTTCATTTACTTTTCTCTGCAATCTCAGGGCAGAGCAGTATTCTCAGTTTATACAGACAGTCAATAGTAGCAGAGGAAGGAGTCAAACACAGATGAGCTTACGTGACAGTATAGTATAGCAAAGCCCACAGACTCCTTAGCTAGAGTGCCTGCTAGCTCTGTCAATTATTAGCTGAATATGCATCTGTAAGTTGCTGAATGTGTGCCTGACTTCCTTCTGCAATATGAGCATAAAGACAGTGACTTACCTCCTGGGCATGAAGTGAGGATTGTGTGAACTGATATATGTAGGGCAGTTAGGACAGTGCTTGGCAAAGACTAAGCACTACACAGGCGTTGTCTCTTGTTACTGTTATCTGTGCTCTTGGCCATAAAGTTCTACTCTCCAAAAGCCCCTATCCAGCTTTTCACTTGCAGAAGCTGTATTTGCCTTCTTGCAGCAAAGCTTGGAGAGAGAAAAAGGAGGCTGCTTCCTGATCAACACAGAACTCTTCTCTCCAGTGTTTCTTATATCTGGGTGTGTTTTTCTTCCTCTGACACTTAATGATTTTCCTTTAATTCCCACCAAACGGAGCATCAGATCTTCATCAAGTTGAGAGATTTAGCTACCTGAAGAAGGTCTGTGTTTTCAGGAGAATGATAGATTATGCATCCCTCAAAACTAAGACAGGCGCAGGATTCCCTTCCCTCATACTGTCAGGAGAGTAAAGGGTGAATAGGAATATTCTGCTGGATGAGGTTGTAATTTGCAGCTGAGTGGGACAGGCCATCTCTTCTCCCTGCCCCCACAGCTTCATTTATGTAGAGAATGCCAGATAATCATTTAATAGAACCCTTCACGGATGCTCACCAAACTTTTTTATTTTTGTAACCTTTGACCCCTTCTGTAAACTGCAGAAGGACTAGTAGCTTTAACCAGAAGAATTTTACCAAGCCAAAGAAAGCAAAATGCAGAGTATGTAGAATATATAAAGCAAGGGGTAGGAGTAATTTTTAAAAATATATTTTATTGATTTTTGTACAGAGAGCAAGGGAGAGAGATAGAGAGTTAGAAACATCAATGAGAGAGAGAGTCATTGATCAGCTACCTCTTGCACACCCCCTATTGGGGATATGCCCGCAGCCAAGGTACATGCCCTTGATCGGAATCGAACCCGGGGCCCTTCAGTTCCCAAGCCGATGCTCTATCCATTGAGCCAAACCGGTCCCAGCGGGGTAGGAGTAATTTAAGTTGGCTTCCTAGACATGAGCTTGTCCACAGTCTGTGCACGGAGTGGGAGTAAATGAGCAGGGGGAGAAATGGAGAAGTTGGGCAAGTCTCACCAGCTGCAATCTCATCAGTTTCTCCCAATCCTTGCTTTAGTTGGTTTTGCTTCACTTTGTGTTAATGTTGGAAATACCTGCAACAGAAAGTGTAGCAAACCTCTCAGAACAGTCCAAGAAGAAAGATTTAACACGTGGACTGTTCATGCAGAAGTTTCAGGAGATTTGGAATGTTCGTAGTTTTCTCAAGTGCCATTTTGTCTAGGTGGAGCCTTGCTGAAAATGGCCAGAGATATTGAATTGGAAAACCAATATCTGACAAAAGTTCAATAGTAACCAAATCAATAAAATATGGCTAATTAAATTACTATTTTCATGTAATAAGTTAGATATTTAGTACCCACTGATGCTGAAGTTAGCAGATAGACAGATGCTGACATTTTGTGATTCACACACTAAGTTGGTATAAAAATTTTGGAACAGAAAGAGTTAAAAGGGGCAAAGGGAAGTGGGTGTAGATAAAAGAAACCTTGCAATATTTCCTTCTGGAATTAGTAATGTTATGATTCTGTTTCTCTGTTGATTTATAGGCAATACTGTACCTGCATTATCTGTGCCCTTGGACTATGGAAATATCACATAATATCACAGAATTTTTCATGCTGGGACTGTCACAGAACCCAGGAATACAGAGAGTTCTCTTTGTGGTCTTCTTGATCATTTATGTGGCCACAGTCGGTGGCAACATGCTCATTGTGGTCACCATCACCTCCAGTCCCACCCTGAACTCCCCCATGTATTTTTTCTTGGCCAACCTGTCCTTTCTAGACACCTGCTATTCTTCTTCGATGGCCCCTAAACTCATCGCTGACTCCTTGTATGAGGGGAGAACCATCTCTTATGAGGGTTGCATGGCTCAGCTCTTTGGAGCCCATTTTTTGGGAGGCGCTGAGATCATTCTGCTCACGGTGATGGCCTATGATCGTTACGTGGCCATCTGCAAGCCCCTGCACTACCCAGTTATCATGACCAGGCATCTCTGTGCCCTGCTGGTGGAAGTGTCCTGGCTTGGGGGCTTCCTGCATTCATTGGTTCAGCTCCTCCTGGTCCTTCAGTTGCCCTTCTGTGGGCCCAACATAATGAATCACTTTGTCTGTGACTTGTACCCCTTGCTGGAACTCGCCTGCACCAACACATACGTCACCAGTCTGCTGGTGGTTGCCAACAGTGGTGCGATCTGCCTGTTGAACTTTCTCATGCTGGCCACCTCCTATATTGTCATCCTGCGCTCCTTGAGGTCCCACAGTGCAGAGGGGAGACACAAGGCTCTCTCCACCTGTGGGGCTCACTTCACTGTTGTCGCCCTGTTCTTTGTGCCCTGTGTGTTTACGTATGTGCGCCCTTCGTTTACTTTACCGATAGACAAGAGCATGGCGGTGTTTTACGGTATTCTGACACCCATGCTGAATCCGCTCATTTATACCCTGAGAAATGACGAGGTAAAAAGTGCCATGAAGAAGCTTTTCACATAGTAAAAAATTGCGGGTGGATCATGAGTGGCAAAAGAGGAAATAAAAATTATTTTATTGCTGTGTTGTTTTGTTACCGTATATCAACTTATATAATCTTATCCATCTATTTATCATCATCCACTTTTATGGTTTCTTTTCACTGTTTTGTTACCGTATATCAACTTATATAATCTTATCCATCTATTTATCATCATCCACTTTTATGGTTTCTTTTCACTTGAAATGCATACTCTGATTATAAAATAACTATATGAAATATATAGGGCATGAATAATTATTATTCCTGTTTCAGAAATGAGAAAAATGACTCCTGATGTGGTTAATTGATTAATCAAGGGTCTCTAGTCTTGACGTGCCTAAACTTAAAATCAGTTATTTGTGATTCATCATCCAGATCTTTCAATAACAATCCATGTTAATATTATTTGACTCTGTGCAAAAATTATGTTGTATAAATGTGAGCAAAATACAACTTAAGGCAAAAAACTTTACACTTCACTACATATAGGAGTCTGTGCATCTAGGTCTGGCTTCCATTTCTTCTTCCATATTTTTGTGACATCAGCAGGCTGCTACCCTGCAGCAGAGACAGTAAGATCTTGCTCTGCAGCAAGGTCAACTTGCGTCTGATTCTTATTTCCTAAGTATAAGAAAATGTCATGATCTTGAGCTAGTCCAAACCTCTGTAGTGTCTGAAGCTTGCCTTTAAAATAAATAAAGATGCCGAAACCGGTTTGGCTCAGTGGTAGAGCATTGGTCTGTGGACTGAAAGGTCCCAGGTTCGATTCTGGTCAGGGGCATGTACGTTGGTTGCGGGCACAACCCTGGTAGGGGGTGTGCAAGAGGCAGCTGGTCGATGTTTCTCTCTCATTGACGTTTCTAGCTCTCTCTCTCTCTCCCTTCTTCTCTGTAAAAAAATCAATAAAATAAAAAAAATATATAAATAAAGATAATAATGTCTAAAGTGTTATTGTAAGAATTAAATTAGATAATCTATGTAAAGTTCCTAATCAGATTTCTGGCACATATACTCCAACACATTTTACCTGGATGATTATATGTACCTCAACTTTTTCCTAATCTTCCATGAGGTTAATTGATTAATCAGATGTTGCTTTCCTTTCCTTTTCTATCTCTACTAAGTTTCAAATATGCTGTGCTAAGAACAGAGTGGTTTATGTTTTGGCCAATGATGCATAGTGGACTTTCTTTCTTCCTCTTTCTGTTTTAAACTGCAAGGGATTCTAGTATCCTGGAATCTGAAACATCCATTCTTTTTCTAGTTTTACAAACTCTGACTATATCCATTCCCAGGATTTACCCTTTAAGATTATAGCCTCCCATAATTTGTAATAAACTTATATTTTGTTTGACAGATAATCTGTAATTCACCATCATATCCACTTTTTACACTATGGAAAAAACTGGAAGTACTAAAAATTGGTCTTCAATAGTCAATAAATTCAGGAGATCATCAGGAAATAATGGTTTGCTCCCCCAATTCTATATCTAACAAAAACAACTGTTGCTGAGTTCTTGGACAAAATAAATATTGTCTTTTTTCACCTCGTTACATGTTTAAATATAAATAATAATCACTACATATAAATGAGACCTTCAATTCTATTCCTATTCATTTCTGCTGTTAGATAGTAAAAGTATAACTACACTATTTTTTCCCCATCAGCTAAGAAATATGAAATCATGATGAAGCTTTCTTAAAAATAACATTTTGCCAGCTTGATGCAATTTTATCATGGGACTTTCTGGAAAAGAATACTTACTTTAGTTGAAAATTGGAAAGTACCTTTATTTTCAGTACAGTCAGAATCTCAAATAGCATAAAAGATTGATCCCATTGTACTTTGTGTGGTGTGTGTGTGTGTGTGTGTGTGTGTGTATTTTTTATTTTTATTATAAACATTTTTTTTGCTCTTGTTTTTGGTTGTCAAAATTATGATTAATAATGGCCCAACTAACTTACAAATGAATTAAGGACAGAAAAAAAAATAAGATCAGAAATTTGCTTCCTCAAAACATACAAAATAAATACTTAGTTGATGACTTTATTCACAGAATGTGCTCAACAAACATTAGCAATCATCATTATATCATCATCATCATCATCATCATCATCTTTATTTTTACATTATCCTGTTTCAGTCTATCTTTCTTGGGAACTACAATTAGATATTTAAATTTGATATTTTAAACATACAATCGCTTGTATATATTTACAAGATGGTTACACATAAGAAATTATGGCACAGCATCTATTTTTCAAAGGCTTTCATATATAGAGAGATCTAGCCTGATAAAAGTCCCAAGAGCATGAGACATGCCAGCATCTCATAATTTTTGAATCCCTGGGTGAGAAACCTCCTGAAAGCAAGTTTCTGAACTCTTCCCCAGAAATCACAAACTCTGTACAGATAGTTCTTTTGGTCTCTGGCCTTGGTCTCCCTCTTCACCTTCTGGAGGACAGGAACTGACAGGATCCAACATTCATGAAAGCTTTTCAAACAACTCGGATCTCAAATCACTCTAACCACTCCCTATGGGTAACTGCAGAAATATTAAAGGGCATTTTAATCCCAGAATAAGGAGTTGGTGATGGGCTAGCTCTTAGTGTCCAGAGACCTCGCTCACTGCCCCATGAAGTTTCTGTGTTGGAGATAATAACTCACTTTGTTGCTGGCCCTCCTTGTAAATGGATGACATTTATTACACATATTGAAGTGAAGTGAGGCTGAGGCAGACATTTGACCCTCCTGTGATCATGGTTAGTGAATGACAGTGGCAGTGACCTTGGACTCTGCTGCCAGGCACTGCAGTCCTCAGCATACCTGGTGCTGTAGTGCCATCTCTGAAGACTGTAATAATGTCTGAGCAATTTTCACTGTCTTTCAGGTGACTCTTTTCCAACTTAAATCATTTAATTCTTACAAATTAAGGAAGTATGTAATGCCATTTCCCTTTTACAGATAAGAAAAAAAAAAAAGGCAGAGAGGTTAAGCAACTTGCTTCTACTCACAAGGCTCTCTAAAGCTTTGGACAAGACGAGAAATCAAGCTTATTTGATCCAAAGCTCTTAATAGCTGACTTCAAAACATCAGGCCATTTTCAAATCTCTTAGATTTTTATTGTGTTCATGATATGGATTCTTTTCTCTAATTCAGATTTGTGGTCACTGTTGTCCAGTTCCATATACTTATTCTTACATGACTATATATAGCCTAATGATCAGAGTCTACATGCCTGTACAATGTGAGATTAAACCAAGCACACAAAAAAGATGCAATTTTAAGAGGTAATAAGCATGAGATGTACGAGGTTGCTCCTGGCATAACATGGCATGCTGTTCTATAACATTAAAAAAATATAAATAGAAAGAGTACATTCTAAAATAATAGTAAATGTACAAACCAGTATTATAGCCCCTTGTTATCATTACCAAGTATTATGCACTAACATAATTGTGTGTGCTATACTTTTATATGGTTGGCAACACAGTAGGTTTGTTTACACCAGACGCACCACAGACGTGAGGAATGTGTTGCCCTACAATAGGAATTTCTAAGCTCAGTTATAATTTTGTGGGACCACCATTGTTCATGTGGTTCATTGTTGACCATTGTTTTCCCTCCTTTAAAATAAAACTTCATTCTAGCTATAATGCCAGGTATAAAGTGTGTTTAAGAATATTGCTGTTTATCTGTTTCAGATCCATAGTAAGGGGAACATTATGACTTTTGTAGGCCCTTGGTACTTTTGTCCTCATGGGTCCTTTCCTCCATAAAAGATTAAAAATTGTATTTTATAACTGCATTATATAAAGATGACTAAAATCTAAAGTTTTATTTGACCCTGGCCCTTGTGGCTCAGTTGGTTGGAGCATCATCCCATGTACCAACAGGTTGCAGGTTGATTCCCAGTCAGGGAACATGCCTGGGTTACAGGCTTGATCCCCTTTAGGGGACATGCAAGAGGCAGCTGATCGATGTCTCTTTCTCATCAATGTTTCTCTCTCACTAAAATAAATAAAAATGTGTTTAAAAAACAAACAACAACAACAACAATAAAAAAGCCCCCCAAAACAAACAAACAAAAAAACCCCACAAAAATAAAAATAACCCTTCCACCAAGGTTATATTTGATTATATTTATTTTAAAATATTATTTTAAAAGTAAAAAAACACATTGCATGGGCTCATATAACTCTTCTGAGCTCTGAGCTTTGTGCCGATTAAGGATATGACACAAAGCTTTGAGCTTTGTGTCATATCCTTAATGGATATGTCAGCCTGCCCAGAACATGTGGGTTCCTGAAGAAAAATAATCCAAATGGGATAATTGACTGCTCCAAGTTTAATCAACTCAGAAAGGGAATAAATATCTATAAAATATCACAAGATTCCCCCCTCCCTATATTACAAGATTTATTCATTACCAGTATTCATTATTTGCTCCCAGAGCTTTTTCATGACATTTTTTACTTCTGCATTTCTGAGGGTATAGATTAAAGGGTTCAGCATGGGAGTTACTATGGTGCAAAACACAGCCACAGCTTTGTCAATGGGAAAGGAGGTTGAAGGTCTTAGGTACAGGAATATACAAGGCACAAAGAATACGATGACACCAGTGACATGAGAGGCACACGTAGACAAGGCTTTGCGACGCCCTTTAGAGCTGTAAGTCCTGAGGGAGCACAGGATGACGACATAGGACGCAACCAGCATAGAAAAAACAAGCAAGCACAGTGACCCACTGTTGGCAGTAATCAGGGGCCCCAAAGTGTGAGTGTCTATGCAAGCTAGCTCCAGGAGAGGTGTTAAATCACACATAAAATGGTCGATGACATTAGGGCCACAGAATGGTAACTGGATTATGAACAAAAGCTGGATCCCTCCATGAAGAAGCCCTAAAACTCCAGCCATTCCCATGAGCAAACCACACACAGGTCGGCTCATGCGGGTCATATAGTGCAAGGGTTTACAGATGGCTACATAGCGGTCATAGGCCATGGTAATTAACAAGACGACCTCAGTTCCACCAAAGAAATGTTCAATAAAGAGCTGGGTCATGCAAGCATTGAAGGATATGGTGTTCTTTTCAGAGATCAAGTCAGAGATCATTTTGGGTGCTATGGAAGAAGAGTAGAAACAATCTAAAATGGACAAATAGGAGAGAAAAAAGTACATGGGAGAACTCAGGGCTGGGGTGATGAAGATGGTGACTGAGATAAGCAGGTTACCTGCCAGTGTGATCAAGTAGATGATTAAAAACACAACAAATAAGACTTTCTGCAGGTCTGGATTCTGGGTCAGGCCCAGTAGGATGAATTCTGTTACGTTGCTTGTCCTTTTCATTGATTCAGCTTGGTCTATCTGGAAAGATCACAGTATTTTTGAATGATGGTATTTTAAATTCAGTACTAAAATAGTCTATCACTTTAAAAAATATTTTAGTGATTTTTTTTTTTTTTTTACAGAGAGGGATAGAAAGTTAGAAACATTGATGAGAGAGATGTGCCCTTGACAGAATTGAACCTGGGATCTTTTCCTGACACTCTATCCACTGAGCCAAATCGGTTTCAGTGAGTCTATCACTTTCTTTAGACCTGGTCTTTGGGATTGATGGAGTTACTCCTTCCACTCATTTCTGTCATTTTGTAGATAGCTATAAAGAAGAATGGAAGTAGGTTAAATTTTCTCCTATATTAATCAAATAGTGACAACACCTTACAAACACCACAATTAAAGCAAGGTGTTATTGTAAATGCTGATTTGTGGTTGACTTCCAAACTTTCTTTGTAGCTCTAAAAGTCTCATAGATGGCTTTCTTTCACTTTTGGGGATGCCTCATTAGTAACAATTGTTTTGAAGATATACTTATCTATTGGCATGACTATATATAGGTTATGTGAACAGGATATTCTTTTACAGATTGAGGAATCTCAGAAGGTAGGGAGGAGGAGGGGCAGGAAGAGATTACCCAAAGAAATGTATACATAACCCATGGACACAGACAATAATGCAGGGAAGGCCTGGTGGTGAGGGTGGGAAGGAGGTGGAGGGGGCCGATGGGGAAGAAAAGGGGACATCTGTAATGCTTTCAACGATAAAGATAACTAAATAAAAAAAATTCTGCATGGATTCATTCAGAAATAAATGTACAAATAAATGAATAGGAAAAAAGTCGACTGTGTATCAGATATGAAAGTACCTAGCTTTACTATATCTATATCAAATGTGTTGTGAGCTCTTATGATTCTAGGCCAAATGAATGCACATGTACATAGAGAGCCAGAGCTGCAGATGAAGTCTTTTTCCTTCAAAATGCCAAGGAACTATCTTTATTACAGCTCACTGAGCAGCATTCACTCAACAGCCCCAGTTGCTGTGTCTGGCTCAGCATGACTCTTTCATGCTGACTCTTTCCACACCATTAAATGTGGACATGTAAGTGGTATAAATTTCCCTGAAAAATTTTCAATATTTTAATTAGTCTTTCATCAACTATAGAATAATGCCCTGGATTAGATATATTATCCTGCTATATTTTACAAATGGATTTAAATGAGTTGTGAATTTTCCTGTTGACATGAGACATGATAGACTCAGTTAAAATAATATACTTTTTTGTTTTTTGCTTTTGACATGTGTAATTAATTAAGATGAACTTGAAGTTTTCATTGCTAACTGGTGGAAATATTGAATACATTAAAAAATACATTCTGTTTTTTTGGGAATGATCTATGCATGGGTTTTCTAGAATGAGTACATGTTTTTGATACAAAAGACCATAAAGCTTTTTTATTCTTTCTCCCCTTCTCTCTCCTTTCTCCAGTACCTGCCAAAACACATAACCACACATTTTCCCTATGTCAGCATCATAATCTCTAAGCTTCCATAAAGGAGAGGAAAGGTATGTTTAGTTTTCAGGAATGCTAAGTTGTTTCTTTATACATGACTCTTACAGATGTTAACTATGCGGTTAAATTATTCTTAATAGATTTAATTCACAAATTCTGACTTCATGTGTCAACAGGAATGTCATAAAGAAGAGAACAAATTTCAAGTCATTAAAACAGATACCTATGGAATCCATCAACTTAGTGAGACATAAATGTTAACCATAATGCTGTATAAATGGCTTCAGGAGTTCCCAACAGTGTCTTATCTGGCAGTAATACAGACAGTGCTATTGATTGTTTCATGTCATTGTGCCCAAACTCACTTTTTAGAGAAAAAGATTAATCTTCAATTCACACCCTAAGTACAAAAACCACTTCAGTGAAAATAAACTAAGAGAAGTCAATCTGCTTAAAATTTGGAGAAAAGGATGTAGTTATCACTAACCTGCATCTAGTTGATTGTGAGTTCCTCCGTTCGCAAATTGAGCTCCATCGTTGCTTTCTTCCCCTCGTGGCACGCGGCACACATCTGCAAATACACTCCATGAGCTAACCAGCCGGACACTGGAATCCTTCTCTCTCTAGACAATTCTCTCAATCTTGGGCACTTTAGTTTATTTTAGCTCACATTATCAGTATGGCCAAGATCACTCAGAAAATGAGCTTTTTCAGTTAGGAAATTTTAGAAGTTCAAGGATTTAACTTCTCCCCACTTTCTTGGCTTCCTATATATGTATAACTACATCTTCAAAATATATAGTTTCAAATATTTAGAACTATATTCAAACTAAATTAAAAATAATGGGAGCAATAGAAAGTTCTTTAAGTTAGGAAAAACTGGCACATGACACTATAAAATGTTTAACTGAATCAAATAAAATTGACTGGACAATGTGTTCTCAAATCATTTGTGCTAAATTTTGGTTTCCCAACAAGGTCATGAGCAATCTAGAGAGAATTCTTTTTATTCCTGATTTCAGCCTTCCTTCTAACCCACAAAGCTTGGGACAGTGTTTCCCATACCAATCTTTAGATTGTTGGTACATGGCTCTGCTGCTGTCATGTACTTAAATGTCCTTTTCCCCCCTCCCAATTATTTCTTCACTGACTCTAGGGAAATGTTTGAATAAGCTTGCAAGAAGTGTAGGATTTGTTGTATTGACCTCTCAGGTCCTCAGAGAATTAGTAATTGGTTCTGATGAAATATTTCTTGACGCTTTAAACAAAGTCTTTCATTTTCTCCTACTTGGCACCCAGAAATCTCATTGGAGGCCAGTTTTAAAAATGAAGTTGAGCTTTGGTTAGACTTGTGTCTCTGGCTTTATTTTAGGATGGGACCTCGATACAGGAAGTTGAAAAACTCATTATAGGGCTTTGTTGATCATTTTGACATTGGTGAACCTGGCATAGGATATGTGGTATTATTAAGCAATGGTCGGAATTTGGAGATTGGATTTCTCTCTGGAACATGACTGTTCTGAATGATATGGTTGCTCCAAGAATGGAAATACTAGTCTCTTCAAGGTTATGTGCCAGATAAACCTGGGAAAGTGACATCCTTATTAGTGACTGACTGAGAAGCCTTAGATGGCAGAATTCCTGGCTACCAAAGATTCAATAATACATAAGACATAGATATATCTATTTCCCTTGGGATGAAGACCTAGATGACAGTCTCAAGATGTATTCAGGGGGATGTAGCTTTTCTCTCTGCCCCACAGGGAGAGAAGGTTGGTGAAATATAGTAAAATATCATGTTTTCACACAGTAGCCCTGGGTGAAACATTCAACCAAGCACTTGTGTATAAAGACAGCATATCAAAGGTAGAGTGTGGAAACTATAAAAAGGAAGCTCCACTATAATCTTCTTTCTCTTTGATTCTGAGGTGTTGAAGAGCTGGCTGCATACCAGCACAGAATTACCTTTCTTTGTTATCAACTTGTACCTTTAAACGAAATTGACACACTCCTGAAGTCCAGAACCAGAACCAGAAGCAATGCCTTTAGCTCTATCCTCAAGAGTTGACAATTTGGCTCCTGTTTGCTACTAACTCACTCTGCCTGTCTCTCTTTCCCAGTATTTTGTTATTGTGGTAAATAATATATAACATAAATGTACTAGTTCACATATTTTTAAGTGTGCATATTGCTATGTGAACACCACCACCAACCATCTCCAGAAGGTTTTCATCTTCCCAACCTGTAACTCTATAGTCCATTAAACAATTACTGCTCATTCCTCCACCTTCTTCTACCAGCCCCAGGAAACCAATATTATTACTTTCTGCTTCTATGAGTTAGATACAGCATATAAATGGAATTATGCAATATTTGTTTTCTTTCCTGTTTTTTTTTATGGTGTAAATTATGCCTTGTCATTTTTTCCTTTTCTATTGAATCTATTGAATTTATCTATACCTGTATGCTTTTATATCTATCTCTATCACTATATCTATATTTATGTCTATATTGATAAAGTATTTGTAGTATCTTGGCAAATACAGAAATCAGGAGAAAAGAAAGACCAAGTTTTAAAGTACTGAATACTGATTCATAAGTCATTATAATTCTGAAATCTTTCTGCAAGTATTTGATCTTCTTTTTACTAAAATGTCTGACTAAAGTTGAGAATCCTTGAAAAGTTGTAAGAGATAAAAGAAATGTGGATATAGTGAGAACTAACATATAATGAGAATTCTGTGTTTATGTCATTCTTCTAAGTGTTATATTTTATCTAATGCCCATATTATTCCCTTGAGAGAGGAATTAACAATTCTATTTTATGTTTAAGGAAATTGATGTTCACTGTGAGCATCATTTGATCAAGGCCCAAAAAAGCTCATATTTGGTAGAGATTTGATTTAAATACAAACTGATTTCATTTCTAGGCTGAGAGCTAACAATTATGTTATTGTGGTGCACTGGACACTGATTCACAATGTCTTATGCACAGGGAATGAAGTGGGAGGAGATGTTGATTCAGACCAAATGTGTATTATTTAGAGGCTTTGATTCTACCATCTGGGGCAGACAGGACACATTCCTCAGACAGATGCCATGTGCAGCAGTGACTATATAGAAGAGCCATTTCAATGGGTCAAAAGGAAGTCATGTGGAAAATGGGAAAATCCTTTAAGATGAATAAAAATGAAAACAGAACATACTATTTCTGACGGGTTGCATCTAAATTTACAGCTATAAATACCCATGTCAATAAAAGAAGTAAGATCTCAAATTAATAATCTAACCTTTCTTATTAAGATATTAGAAAAAAAGAGCCCTAGTCACTTTGTCTCAGTGGATAGAGTGTCAGCTCATGGACTGAAGGGTTTAGGGTTCGATTCTAGTCAAGGTCATGAACCTTGGTTATAGGCTTGGCCCTCAGTAGGGGGCATGCAGGAGGCAGCTGATTGATGTTTCTGTCTATTCCTCTCCCTTCCTCTCGGTAAAATCAATAAAAATATATTAAAAATATAAAGATACTGGAAAAAAGGAAGTAGCAAAGTCTCAAGCAGAAATATAAGAATAGAAAATAGAGGACAGAAAAACAACAAAACTAATAGTAGATTATTTGAAAAAATCAACAAAGTGACAAAATTTTATCTAGACTGACTAAAAAAAGAGATGGTACACTGGCTAGTGTGGCTCAGTTCGTTGATGGGCCAGTGCACTGAAAGGTTGCTGTTTTGATTCCTGGTCTGGACACATGCCTGGGTTCCAGACTTTATCCTCAGTAGGGGGCGTGCAGGAGGCAGCCAGTGGATGTTTTGCTCTCACATAGATGTTTCTTTCTCTCTCAAAATCAATAAAAATATTTCAAAAAATAAAAAAAGAGATGGAAGATTCCAGTTAGTAAAATCAGGAATGAAAGAGGGGAAATTCCTACCAATCTTTCAGAAATAAAAAAAGATTATAAGGTGATACTATGAACAGTTGTATACCAATAATTTATATACCGTAGAAGAAATAGACAAATTCTTAGTAATACCCAAACTACTGAAACTGATGCAAATGAAATAGGCAATCTGAATATATTTATAACAAGTTAAGATACTGAATTAATAATTAAAAAAACTTCTCACACAGGCAAACACAGGCCATGATGACTTCACTTTAAAGTGAATTTTATCAAACTTTAAAAAAATTGTTTAAAGTGAATTTTATCAAATTTTAAGGAAGAATTAACATCAATACTTCACAAACTCTTCCCAGAAATAGAAGAGAAAGGAACACTTTCCAAATCATTAAGTAAGGTCAGTATTACCCTTTTATCCAAATTAGACAAAGATATCACAAGAAAAGAAAACTACAACCAACATCTCATAAATATAGGCATCAAGATCCTTAATAAAATACCAGCAAACTGAATCCAGTAGCCTATAAAAAACGGTTATATAACATGACTAAGTGGGATTCCTAGGGATACAAGGTTGGTTTAATATATGAAAACTAATCAATGTAATACACCATATTAGAAGACATACTTCCTGGTAATGGAAACTGCTGTTACTACTATTTATCCTGGTGCTCTGTCCACTGCCTAGCCATACATTTAAGTACAAGAGCTGCTTCAACTCTTATGATAGGTTACTTAAATCATACTCTTAGAGTACTTGCTTCAGTATGTGTTTGTAAGGTGACAAAACATATTTGGCTTTTCAAATCTCCACTGTCCTGAGGATATTAGTGTGAAGAAAATATGAAGAAATCTGTTTGATTAGGTAAGGCTCCCTCCCCCCCCAATTGAATGGCCAGTGGGGTTCCTAGACTCTCCCCCCAAAAGGGATAAAAATCAATCTTTTTATATTTTTATACCATACAAGTTGGCACTAGGATTTTAGCCTTCTCTTGGTCCCCAACTCTAGATATCACTCTGCCTGAAAACATGTCAAGTCGAAAGATTCCTATAAGCGGAGTATGTCCTGATGTGGTTACAGCACAGTTGGGAGATTGACTCAGTATCTCAACCTCCTCTGGTGCCTTCAGCCTGTGAGGAAATTTCCTCAGGAATATGCAACCGGCATGAAACCCCATATTGTTGTTTACACAGCTCTTAGTTCTTCATGTTCCAGTTCATGATACCCAAGGGCTTATGAGAAGGGTGCTTTGTCACATAATCTTCTAGACCAGAAATATAGGCTATTATTACATAGGTTTAAGTGGAGGGAAAAGAAACAGTCAGGTGAGGATGTGTTGTTCGTAGAGGAATTTTCCCATATACCTGTTTCCAAAGCAAAATCTTTAAAAAAAAACAAAACAAAACAGAGATAATTAATTCCCGGGAGGGCCAAATCTTGGATAGAAAGATAGGTTCTTTAACATCCTCTGTATCTTCTCTATACACTCAAGAAGCAGCTCTTTTCCTATTTGAAGAGCAGAGTAAGAGACAGTTGGTTAAGAAGAGATAGAAATATTTGTGTCTCTTGTTCTGTAACTGTAGAGCTAGGTGCTAAAGATCAGAAGTTCCCTTATTACTTAAGGACCTCAGGTTTCAAATTCACCACCTCATTTTCTTATCTTTTGATTTTAATTCCTAAGGCATTGGAGTTTTGAAAATGCTTGGATGAATCTATTTGAATACATTTTTGCCATTTTCATATTCTCTGCTTCCTATAATATTTTGCGATGAGTAGGGTCTTGAAAAATATCTATTATATAATATATTTGAACAGTTTCATATAATGGCTACTTCTTATTCCTGAATACACTGGACACTCTCCTTAACTACAAAGGCAACTACGGTAAGTTAACCAGAATTGCAGATTTTTGATGCAGTTTTTACATTTCCATTTTCTACCATGGGGTTTATAATTAAAATAATTGAATCATTACTTTCTGATATTTGATGGGGATCACTTTAAGATGTTTTAGGGTATTTTGCAGGAGTATTTGTTATCCTCACTGAATAGGGGTATATTTCTATCATCAGGAATAGGTTTACATTCTATGGGTCCTTTAGCCAATTCTAGGCTTTGGACTGGGAGACACCACAGTAGGTCAGCAGGTCAGAGCTGTGTGGGCCACTGAGGGTTTCCTCCAGGGGTAGGGCCTAGGGTGCGATGGTTTGGATGGTCAGAGATTGGCTTTTTTACTTGAAATAGTGCTCTGACGGATAATTTACAGGGATAAAAGGGAGGAAAAACCATACCTTGTATTGACAGAGAGATACCAGTATGAAAATCAAGTGAGAATAAAGAAGGAAAATTTGAGGTGAAGCTGAGACAGGGTGTGTGACATTCACTGTGGTAAGACAGGTTAATAGGACAGAGGAAAAGGATAACATTTGGATTCTGTTTCTTAAAGAAAACCTTCAGTCCTAAAACAGATCCATAAGAAGAATGCATTAATTTATAGGATCTGTGAGGAACGTATGTACCTTCCACTGTGGTTGGGAATCTATATTAAATACCAGGCTCAGGACACTTTTTATTCTGACTCTTCAAACTTTCTTGGCTCTTGTTCCAACCAGGTAAGACTTTATTTCTCTTACAGTGGATTGTAGTTTCAATAATATAACTGAATTTCTGCATCCCTGAACTTAGCCCTTTTTGAGAGAGTCAAGATAGGTATTGTTAGAGATAAGAGATGAAAGTTAATTCCCTTTGTTACTGGAGAGTGGTTTTTCCCCTTTGTATCCAGCTTGTCTTAAGGTGTCTTAAGAAAGGCAAGGTGTGTTGGTGGGGAAAAATTACCTTGTTGGACGTTAGAAGATCTGTATTCTTATTTTGATCAGAAACTAATCAATTACTTATATTTCATTGGACTTCACATCTCTAGGCCTCAGTGTCCTTATCTTTTAAAGAGCGTATTAGTTGATAAAAGGAAAACTTCTGAAGGATTTTTGATATACAGCAATTCTAGGGTCTTGTCCAGTGAACCCTCAAATTCATTAACATTTTATAAGTTAACAAAAGCACCGCCACAGAGTTCATATAGTCACAGGTGATGGTGTTAGCTACCAACCCACTGTCAAACTCTGGCATTGCTGATTCCTAGAAGTAAATTGGATTTATACTGGAGAAGTCCTTTTTTTTTTTTTTTTTTTTTTTTTACCATTATGACTGGGCAAATCATTTATCTTCTCCTAGCCACAGTTTTCTATTCTTCAAAATATAGATAATTGTGTACCAACCCCAAAGCATTGTTGTGAAGATTAAACAAGATAATGCATGTAAAATACTTAGTATAATGCCTAGCACATGGCAAACACTCTACAAAAATTAACTACCATTATAGGAACTATATGGTGTGAAAATAAATCTCTTCATGCTATTTAGAGTTATAATAAAAGTTTGCATTTTAAAATGTTTGTACATATGGAAGAAGTTTGTCTGCTTAGCTCTTTGCCTTTTAATTGCAATCCATGGGCCCTTTTATGACAGATCAGGGTCATTCTGATCAACACTTTTCTCCACTTCTCTTTAAAAATATGGGTATTAGAGAGTTTGAGTGGTAACAGGCACACTATTGGTTTTTGAACTAGGACAGAAAAGGAATTGATCCTGTGCTTGAATCTGCCAGTTAACAGGGGACATCAAATACATCAATTTTGACATAAAGCCAAGCTATTTCTGTATGGTGTCGGACAAAAGGAGGCAGATGAAATTGTAAAAGGGAAGTGTTTCAAAAATATATTTGAACTACTTTAAGGTTTGCGAGAAACTGATGTAATGAATGAAATAATGATGTTTATGAAACAATCAAGTTTATCTGATTTTGATAATGAAATCCAATCTTTGGCACAGACTTCCAGAAATTTATTAAACATAGCAGTAATTGATTGTTGGTTCTCCCAAGGGCCACCTGCTCTAGAGTAGAGTTGGCAGTTACTAGGTAGACGTGTATTCAACTTTCTTCTCAAGGATTCTTGTCACTGGAAGGATTCTCCAATGCAGTGGGTGATGTCACAGGGAGACCACTATCCTGGGGCTTGGAACTCTAAGGCTAGCTTCTCAGTGAAACATTTGTGGAATCATCTGAAAAAGGATTCCCTCCCATGAACTTCATTATGTACTTTGTCCATGTGTAACATAGACAGTTTGTCTTACCCTTCACTGACTCTGTGCTTTAGGAATACATTAATATATTGTACTAGAGGCCCGGTGCATGAAATTTGTGCATGGGTAGGGTCCATAGGCCTGGCCTGTGATCAGGGCCAATTGGGGCCTTTTGGCTGCTGGCCAAGGCCTTCCTTTTGATTGCTGGCCAGGGCCTCCTTTCCCTGTCTGCTGGCTGCAAGCCAGGGCCTTCCTTCATTCCTCATTGCCCTCCTGGTGGTCAGTGCATGTAATAGTAAGTGATTGGTCTCCAGGTCAAACTCCTGCAGGGACAATTTGCATTTTAGGCTTTTATAGATAGAGAAGAAGAAAAAGAGAGAGTTCATGGACATGGATGCCAGTGTGGTAATTGAGGGCATAGAAGGGATAAAAGGTTATGGAAAAATAAAATAAAATAAAATTTAAAATAAAAACGATATAGAGAATAAAGGAATCTGAGGGCTAGTGAAAAGTGACAATAATTGAAAAAAATAATTTTGAGTACTATCTTGACGTTTACTTGAATGATATGTATATTCCTCATCAAGTAAGTGGAAATAGATTTTACATTAAACTTACCTGGTTGATTATTTATATTTGACTTATTGACTATCACTATCACCGTTTTAAGTACCTTTTTTCTTCCTTTCTTTGTTTTTTTTAAAGGTAAAGCATTCCTTCCTGGAGTTTTTATCACTCATGTCACATAGATGGAGAATACAAGGAATGTGACTGAATTCATTTTAACAGGACTTACACAGAACCCCCAAATGCAGAAAGTCTTGTTTTTGTTATTTTTGGTCTTATAAATGGTAGCACTCTCAGGCAACCTGCTCATTGTGGTTACCATCACCACCAACCAGGCTCTGAACTCCCCCATGTACTTCTTCCTGACCCACCTTTCCCTGATAGACCTAATCTATTGTTCTTCTTCAGCCCCTAAGATGATTGTGGATTCCCTTCATGAAAAGAAAATGATCTCTTTTAATGGTTGTATGGCTCAAGTCTATGCAGAACACATTTTTGGTGCTACCGAGATCATCCTGCTGACGGTGATGGCCTATGATCGCTATGTCGCCATTTGCAAACCTCTGCACTATGCCACCATCATGAGCCACAGGCTATGCATTCTCCTGCTGGGAGTGGCGTGGGCTGGAGGATTTCTCCATGCAACCATTCAGATCCTCTTCATAGTCTGGTTGCCATTCTGTGGCCCCAATGTCATAGATCACTTCATGTGTGACTTGTACCCTTTGTTGAAACTCATCTGCATGGACACTCACACCCTGGGTCTCTTTGTTGCTGCCAACAGTGGGTTCATCTGCTTGTTGAACTTCCTCCTTTTGATGGTCTCTTATGTGGTCATCTTGAACTCCCTAGGGAACTACAGCTTGGAGGGGAGGCGCAAAGCCCTCTCCACCTGTCTGTCTCACATCACAGTGGTCATCTTATTCTTTGTGCCCTGCATATTTGTGTATCTGCGCCCAGTAACCACACTGCCTGTGGACAAAGCTGTTGCTGTCTTTTATACTATGGTGGTTCCTATGTTAAATCCCTTAATCTACACACTCAGAAATGCTGAGGTAAAAAATGCTATGAGGATGCTCTGGAGGAAAAAGGTGACTTTTTTCAGATAAATGGAACCATTGAACATTACAGATATAAGAAATAGAGGTAATCTAGCCCAAGCCTCTTAGATCTGTGGATGACGTCATCCACCTAAGAAGAGGTTGGATGATACTTGCAGTTAGCCACTGAAGCACAGAGCTAAAGCGTGCACTGGAATCCAGACTTACTGTCTTCCATTCCACACTCTTGTCACCATAAGTTATTGCTTCTTAATCAATAAATATTTATCAATTACCTGGAAATTTGAAATATCTTTAGAAGCTAAAAGGCATAAATCTAGATGATTAGATTGGTGTTTAAATAATCCTATTATGTAACATTGAGATGTTGGTTTCCATTGGAATTACAATCTTTTGGAGAATGTGTTGTTGTTTATTGTGGCATAAATTCAACAGGTTGCCTTGGGCCAGAACTAGTATTAGACAATAAACTGGGTCCAGCACAGTCCCTGACTCAATAAATGATAACAACTATGGTTATCTGATCTATCATCATTGCTTGGAAGTTAACAACAGTTAATGATATGATCTAGGAAATAGGTAAGTTCTGGTTACTGGCTTTCTGATATATCTATTTTGAAACCTTCATCTTTCTGTCAGTTTCATCACCTGTAACCCTAACCTTAACTTTAACTCTAACCCTAACCCTAACCCTATCCCTAACTCTAACCCTAACTCTAACCCTAGGGAAAGGTATGGCTTATGAGGGAATCCTTACACGTCTTTGACTCATTTTTTATATTACTTAAATTAATAGAACCAATTGGATTTTTTACTGGTAAATATGCCTAGTAATTTTGGAGTAAAATGTATGCATCTCTGTATATTTGTGAGTATGCCACATATATGTCCACATCATCGACTGACTCTTAAAACTTAAAAAATATTTTTATTGATTTCAGAGACCAAAGTAGAGGGAGAAAGGGAAACATCAATGATGAGAGAGAATCATTGATTGGCTGCCTCCTGCACACCCTACACTGGGGATCCAGCAACCCAGGCATATGCTCTGATGGGGAATAGAACTGTGATCTCCTAGTTCATAGGTCAATGCTCAACCACTGAGCCATGCCAGCCAGGCTGACTCTTAAAACCCTTAGTTGGGTAACTCACTTGGTTAGAGAATTGTCCAGCTACACTAAGATTCAGGGTTTGATCCCTAGTCAGGGCACATACAAGATTCAATCAATGAATGAATGAATGCATGAATAAATGGAACAACAGCTTATCGATCTCTCCTTCTCAAATCAATATAAAAATTATTTATTGATTAAGGTATTACATATGTGTCCTTATATAATAATTAAAAAACCCCTCAATGCATAATATTTTTCTCTTCTGATTTTATTATACATTGTCTTGTAGAAAATCTAAACAAGTCAGGAAATTATAAAGAATAAAAAAACAGCACCAGTATTGTTGTCTATATTAAGTGAATGAAACAGTTTATACGGTTTTGTATTTGTTTTTGTATTCTGTAAATCTAAGAAAGTAAGACACTCCATGGATATATTTATTCATTCAGAGACAGTATCATTATTGAGGACGAGCATAACTTCCTTTTTAGGGAAGTCACTTGTCACCTGAACTGAATTGATGGAGAATATTCATTCCCCTATGACTGACTCAAAATATGGTGATTCATAAATTTTCATTTGTTGTGTTTTTAATAGTCTACTTGGCCACCTTGGCAGGCAACTTGCTCATTATGATCACCGTTAGCACCAGCAGGGCCCTAGGATCCCCCATGTACTTCTTCCTGACCCACTTACATCTTAAGTGAGATGGCTACTGTTCTTCCTCCACGAACCCTAAAATGCTAGCTGGCACTCTTACTGTGAGAAAAATCATCTCTCTCAGAGGGTGTATCTCTCAAGTCTTCACTGAGCTTCTTTTTGGTGCTGTTGGGATTATCCTTCTCACTGAGATGGCCTATGACCATGAGGTGGCCATTGGCAAACCCCTGCACTACACCGCCATCATGAGCCAACAGGTGTGTAGCTTTCTTGTGGCAGTGGCCTGGGCTGGTGCCTTGGTCCATGCAAGAATTCAGATTTTCTTCACAGTCTGGCTGCCCTTCCGTGGCCCCAGTGTCATAGATCATTTCATGTGTGATTTGTACCCTTTGTTGAAACTTGTCTGCATACACTCTCTTACCTTTGGTCTCTCTGTTGATGCCAACAGTGGGTACATCTGCTTACTGAACTTCCTCCTTTTGATGGTATATTATGTGGTCATCTTGTAAAATAAATAAAGATGCCGAAACCGATTTGGCTCAGTGGTAGAGCATTGGTCTGTGGACTGAAAGGTCCCAGGTTCGATTCTGGTCAGGGGCATGTACATTGGTTGCGGGCACAACCCTGGTAGGGGGTGTGCAAGAGGCAGCTGGTCGATGTTTCTCTCATCGACGTTTCTAGCTCTCTCTCTCTCCCTTCCTCTCTGTAAAAAAATCAATAAAATAAAAAAATATATAAATAAAATAAATAAAGATAATAATGTCTAAAGTGTTATTGTAAGAATTAAATTAGATAATTTATGTAAAGTTCCTAATCAGATTTCTGGCACATATACTCCAACACATTTTACCTGGATGATTATATGTACCTCAACTTTTTCCTAATCTTCCATGAGGTTAATTGATTAATCAGATGTTGCTTTCCTTTCCTTTTCCATCTCTACTAAGTTTCAAATATGCTGTGCTAAGAACAGAGTGGTTTATGTTTTGGCCAATGATGCAAAGTGGACTTTCTTTCTTCCTCTTTCTGTTTTAAACTGCAAGGGATTCTAGTATCCCGGAATCTGAAACATCCATTCATGTTCATCCCATTCTTTTTCTAGTTTTACAAACTCTGACTATATCCATTCCCAGGATTTACCCTTTAAGAATATAGCCTCCCATAATTTGTAATAAACTTATATTTTGTTTGACAGATAATCTGTAATTCACCATCATATCCACTTTTTACTCTATGGAAAAAACTGGAAGTACTAAAAATTAGTCTTCAATAGTCAATAAATTCAGGAGATCATCAGGAAATAATGGTTTGCTCCCCCAATTCTATATCTAACAAAAACAACTGTTGCTGAGTTCTTGGACAAAATAAATATTGTCTTCTTTCACCTTGCTACATGTTTAAATCTAAATAATAATCACTACATATAAATGAGACCTTCAATTCTATTCCTATTCATTTCTGCTGTTAGATAGTAATAGTATAACTACACTATTTTTTTCCCATCAGCTAAGAAATATGAAATCATGATGAGGCTTGCTTAAAAATAACATTTTGCCATGCAATTTTATCATGGGACTTTCGGAAAAGAATACTTACTTTAGTTGAAAATTGGAAAGTACCTTTATTTTCAGTACAGTCAGAATCTCAAATAGCATAAAAGATTGATCCCATTGTACTTTGTGTGGTGTGTGTGTGTGTGTGTGTGTGTGTGTGTGTATTTTTTATTTTTATTATAAACATTTTTTTTTGCTCTTGTTTTTGGTTGTCAAAATTATGATTAATAATGGCCCAACTAACTTACAAATGAATTAAGGACAGAAAAAAAATTAAGATCAGAAATTTGCTTCCTCAAAACATACAAAATAAATACTTAGTTGATGACTTTATTCACAGAATGTGCTCAACAAACATTAGCAATCATCATTATATCATCATCATCATCATCATCATCTTTATTTTTACATTATCCTGTCTCATTCTATCTTTCTTGGGAACTACAATTAGATATTTAAATTTGATATTTTAAACATACAATCGCTTGTATATATTTACAAGATGGTTACACATAAGAAATTATGGCACAGCATCTATTTTTCAAAGGCTTTCATATATAGAGAGATCTAGCCTGATAAAAGTCCCAAGAGCATGAGACTTGCCAGCATCCCATAATTTTTGAATCCCTGGGTGAGAAGCCTCCTGAAAGCAAGTTTCTGAACTCTTCCCCAGAAATCACAAACTCTGTACAGATAGTTCTTTTGGTCTCTGGCCTTGGTCTCCCTCTTCACCTTCTGGAGGACCGGAACTGACAGGATCCAACATTCATGAAAGCTTTTCAAACAACTCGGATCTCAAATCACTCTAACCACTCCCTATGGGTAACTGCAGAAATATTAAAGGGCATTTTAATCCCAGAATAAGGAGTTGGTGATGGGCTAGCTCTTAGTGTCCAGAGACCTCGCTCACTGCCCCATGAAGTTTCTGTGTTGGAGATAATAACTCACTTTGTTGCTGACCCTCCTTGTAAATGGATGACATTTATTACACATATTGAAGTGAAGTGAGGCTGAGGCAGACATTTGACCCTCCTGTGATCATGGTTAGTGAATGACAGTGGCAGTGACCTTGGACTCTGCTGCCAGGCACTGCAGTCCTCAGCATACCTGGTGCTGTAGTGCCATCTCTGAAGACTGTAATAATGTCTGAGCAATTTTCACTGTCTTTCAGGTGACTCTTTTCCAACTTAAATCATTTAATTCTTACAAATTAAGGAAGTATGTAATGCCATTTCCCTTTTACAGATAAGAAAAAAAAAAAGGCAGAGAGGTTAAGCAACTTGCTTCTACTCACAAGGCTCTCTAAAGCTTTGGACAAGACGAGAAATCAAGCTTATTTGATCCAAAGCTCTTAATAGCTGACTTCAAAACATCAGGCCATTTTCAAATCTCTTAGATTTTTATTGTGTTCATGATATGGATTCTCTTCTCTAATTCAGATTTGTGGTCACTGTTGTCCAGTTCCATATACTTATTCTTACATGACTATATATAGCCTAATGATCAGAGTCTACATGCCTGTACAATGTGAGATTAAACCAAGCACACAAAAAAAGATGCAATTTTAAGAGGTAATAAGCATGAGATGTACGAGGTTGCTCCTGGCATAACATGGCATACTGTTCTATAACATTAAAAAAATATAAATAGAAAGAGTACATTCCAAAACAATAGTAAATGTACAAACCAGTATTATAGCCCCTTGTTATCATTACCAAGTATTATGCACTAACATAATTGTGTGTGCTATACTTTTATATGGTTGGCAACACAGTAGGTTTGTTTACACCAGATGCACCACAGACGTGAGGAATGTGTTGCCCTACAATAGGAATTTCTAAGCTCAGTTATAATTTTGTGGGACCACCATTGTTCATGTGGTTCATTGTTGACCATTGTTTTCCCTCCTTTAAAATAAAACTTCATTCTAGCTATAATGCCAGGTATAAAGTGTGTTTAAGAATATTGCTATTTATCTGTTTCAGATCCATAGTAAGGGGAACATTATGACTTTTGTAGGCCCTTGGTACTTTTGTCCTCATGGGTCCTTTCCTCCATAAAAGATTAAAAATTGTATTTTATATCTGCATTATATAAAGATGACTAAAATCTAAAGTTTTATTTGACCCTGGCCCTTGTGGCTCAGTTGGTTGGAGCATCATCCCATGTACCAACAGGTTGCAGGTTGATTCCCAGTCAGGGAACATGCCTGGGTTACAGGCTTGATCCCCTTTAGGGGACATGCAAGAGGCAGCTGATCGATGTCTCTTTCTCATCAATGTTTCTCTCTCACTAAAATAAATAAAAATGTGTTTAAAAAGCAAACAACAACAACAATAAAAAAGCCCCCCAAATCAAACAAACAAAAAAACCACAAAAATAAAAATAACCCTCCCACCAAGGTTATATTTGATTATATTTATTTTAAAATATTATTTTAAAAGTAAAAAAACACATTGCATGGGCTCATATAACTCTTCTGAGCTCTGAGCTTTGTGCCGATTAAGGATATGTCAGCCTGCCCAGAACATGTGGGTTCCTGAAGAAAAATGATCCAAATGGGATAATTGACTGCTCCAAGTTTAATCAACTCAGAAAGGGAATAAATATCTATAAAATATCACAAAATTCCCCCCTCCCTATATTCCAATTACAAGATTTATTCATTACCAGTATTCATTATTTGCTCCCAGAGCTTTTTCATGACATTTTTTACTTCTGCATTTCTGAGGGTATAGATTAAAGGGTTCAGCATGGGAGTTACTATGGTGCAAAACACAGCCACAGCTTTGTCAATGGGAAAGGAGGTTGAAGGTCTTAGGTACAGGAATATACAAGGCACAAAGAATACGATGACACCAGTGACATGAGAGGCACACGTAGACAGGGCTTTGCGACGCCCTTTAGAGCTGTAAGTCCTGAGGGAGCACAGGATGACGACATAGGACGCAACCAGCATAGAAAAAACAAGCAAGCACAGTGACCCACTGTTGGCAGTAATCAGGGGCCCCAAAGTGTGAGTGTCTATGCAGGCTAGCTCCAGGAGAGGTATTAAATCACACACAAAATGGTCGATGACATTAGGGCCACAGAATGGTAACTGGACTATGAACAAAAGCTGGATCCCTCCATGAAGAAGCCCTAAAACTCCAGCCATTCCCATGAGCAAACCACACACAGGTCGGCTCATGCGGGTCATATAGTGCAAGGGCTTACAGATGGCTACATAGCGGTCATAGGCCATGGTAATTAACAAGACGACCTCAGTTCCACCAAAGAAATGTTCAATAAAGAGCTGGGTCATGCAAGCATTGAAGGATATGGTGTTCTTTTCAGAGATCAAGTCAGAGATCATTTTGGGTGCTATGGAAGAAGAGTAGAAACAATCTAAAATGGACAAATAAGAGAGAAAAAAGTACATGGGAGAACTCAGGGCTGGGGTGATGAAGATGGTGACTGAGATAAGCAGGTTACCTGCCAGTGTGATCAAGTAGATGATTAAAAACGCAACAAATAGGACTTTCTGCAGGTCTGGATTCTGGGTCAGGCCCAGTAGGATGAATTCTGTTACGTTGCTTGTCCTTTTCATTGATTCAGCTTGGTCTATCTGGAAAGATCACAGTATTTTTGAATGATGATATTTTAAATTCAGTACTAAAATAGTCTATCACTTTAAAAAATATTTCATTGATTTTTTTTTACAGGGAGGGATAGAAAGTTAGAAACATTGATGAGAGAGAATCATCGATCAGCTGGGGATGTGCCCTTGACAGAATTGAACCTGGGATCTTTCAGTCCACAGACTGACACTCTATCCACTGAGCCAAACCGGTTTCAGTGAGTCTATCACTTTCTTTAGACCTGGTCTTTGGGATTGATGGAGTTACCCCTTCCACTCATTTCTGTCATTTTGTAGATAGCTATAAAGAAGAATGGAAGTAGGTTAAATTTTCTCCTATATTAATCAGATAGTGACAACACTTTACAAACACCACAATAAAAGCAAGGTGTTATTGTAAATGCTGATTTGTGGTTGACTTCCAAACTTTCTTTGTAGCTCTAAAAGTCTCATAGATGGCTTTCTTTCACTTTTGGGGACGCCTCATTAGTAACAATTGTTTTGAAGGTATACTTATCTATTGGCATGACTATATATAGGTTATGTGAACAGGATATTCTTTTACAGATTGAGGAATCTCAGAAGGTAGGGAGGAGGAGGGGCAGGAAGCGATTACCCAAAGAAATGTATACATAACCCATGGACACAGACAATAATGCAGGGAAGGCCTGGTGGTGAGGGTGGGAAGGAGGTGGAGGGGGCCAATGGGGAAGAAAAGGGGACATCTGTAATGCTTTCAACAATAAAGATAACTAAATAAAAAAATTCTGCATGGATTCATTCAGAAATAAATGTACAAATAAATGAATAGGAAAAAAGTCGACTGTGTATCAGATATGAAAGTACCTAGTTTTACTATATCTATATCAAATGTGTTGTGAGCTTTTATGACTCTCTGCCAAAGAATGCACAGGTACATAGAGAGCCAGAGCTGCAGACGAAGTCTTTTTCCTTCAAAATGCCAAGGAACTATCTTTATAACAGCTTACTGAGCAGCATTCACTCAACAGCCCCAGTTGCTGTGTCTGGCTCAGCATGACTCTTTCATGCTGACTCTTTCCACACCATTAAATGTGGACATGTAAGTGGTATAAATTTCCCTGAAAAATTTTCAATATTTTAATTAGTCTTTCATCAACTATAGAATAATACCCTGGATTAGATATATTATCCTGCTATATTTTACAAATGGATTTAAATGAGTTGTGAATTTTCCTGTTGACATGAGACATGATAGACTCAGTTAAAATAATATACTTTTTTGTTTTTTGCTTTTGACATGTGTAATTAATTAAGATGAACTTGAAGTTTTCATTGCTAACTGGTGGAAATATTGAATACATTAAAAAATACATTCTGTTTTTTTGGGAATGATCTATGCATGGGTTTTCTAGAATGAGTACATGTTTTTGATACAAAAGACCATAAAGCTTTTTTATTCTTTCTCCCCTTCTCTCTCCTTTCTCCAGTACCTGCCAAAACACATAACCACACATTTTCCCTATGTCAGCATCATAATCTCTAAGCTTCCATAAAGGAGAGGAAAGGTATGTTTAGTTTTCAGGAATGCTAAGTTGTTTCTTTATACATGACTCCTACAGATGTTAACTATGCGGTTAAATTATTCTTAATAGATTTAATTCACAAATTCTGACTTCATGTGTCAACAGGAATGTCATAAGAAGAGAACAAATTTCAAGTCATTAAAACAGAAACCTGTGGAATCCATCAACTTAGTGAGACATAAATGTTAACCATAATGCTGTATAAATGGCTTCATGAGTTCCCAACAGTGTCTTATCTGGCAGTAATACAGACAGTGCTATTGATTGTTTCATGTCATTGTGCCCAAATTCACTTTTTAGAGAAAAATATTAATCTTCAATTCACACCCTAAGTAAAAAAACCACTTCAGTGAAAATAAACTAAGTGAAGTCAATCTGCTTAAAATTTGGAGAAAAGGTTATCACTAACCTGCATCTAGTTGGATGTGAGTTCCTCCGTTCGCAAATTGAGCTCCATCGTTGCTTTCTTCCCCTCATGGCACGCGGCACACATCTGCAAATACACTCCATGAGCTAACCAGCCGGACACTGGAATCCTTCTCTCTCTAGACAATTCTCTCAATCTTGGGCACTTTAGTTTATTTTAGCTCACATTATCAGTATGGCCAAGATCACTCAGAAAATGAGCTTTTTCAGTTAGGAAATTTTAGAAGTTCAAGGATTTAACTTCTCCCCACTTTCTTGGCTTCCTATATATGTATAACTACATCTTCAAAATATATAGTTTCAAATATTTAGAACTATATTCAAACTAAATTAAAAATAATGGGAGCAATAGAAAGTTCTTTAAGTTAGGAAAAACTGGCACATGACACTATAAAATGTTTAACTGAATCAAATAAAATTGACTGGACAATGTGTTCTCAAATCATTTGTGCTAAATTTTGGTTTCCCAACAAGGTCATGAGCAATCTAGAGAGAATTCTTTTTATTCCTGATTTCAGCCTTCCTTCTAACCCACAAAGCTTGGGACAGTGTTTCCCATACCAATCTTTAGATTGTTGGTACATGGCTCTGCTGCTGTCATGTACTTAAATGTCCTTTTCCCCCCTCCCAATTATTTCTTCACTGACTCTAGGGAAATGTTTGAATAAGCTTGCAAGAAGTGTAGGATTTGTTGTATTGACCTCTCAGGTCCTCAGAGAATTAGTAATTGGTTCTGATGAAATATTTCTTGACGCTTTAAACAAAGTCTTTCATTTTCTCCTACTTGGCACCCAGAAATCTCATTGGAGGCCAGTTTTAAAAATGAAGTTGAGCTTTGGTTAGACTTGTGTCTCTGGCTTTATTTTAGGATGGGACCTCGATACAGGAAGTTGAAAAACTCATTATAGGGCTTTGTTGATCATTTTGACATTGGTGAACCTGGCATAGGATATGTGGTATTATTAAGCAATGGTCGGAATTTGGAGATTGGATTTCTCTCTGGAACATGACTGTTCTGAATGATATGGTTGCTCCAAGAATGGAAATACTAGTCTCTTCAAGGTTATGTGCCAGATAAACCTGGGAAAGTGACATCCTTATTAGTGACTGACTGAGAAGCCTTAGATGGCAGAATTCCTGGCTACCAAAGATTCAATAATACATAAGCCATAGATATATCTATTTCCTTTGGGGTGAATACCTAGATGACAGTCTCAAGATGTATTCAGGGGGATGTAGCTTTTCTCTCTGCCCCACAGGGAGAGAAGGTTGGTGAAATACAGTAAAATACCATGTTTTCACACAGTAGCCATGGAGAAAAAAAAAAAAAACATTCAACCAAGCACTTGTATATAAAGACAGCATATCAGAGGTAGAGTGTGGAAACTATAAAAAGGAAGCTCCACTATAATCTTCTTTCTCTTTGATTCTGAGGTGTTGAAGAGCTGAAGAGCTGGCTGCATACCAGCACAGAATCACCTTTCTTCGTTATCAACTTGTACCTTTAAACCAAATTGACACACTCCTGAAGTCCAGAACCAGAACCAGAAGCAATGCCTTTAGCTTTATCCTCAAGAGTTGACAATTTGGCTCCTGTTTGCTACTAACTCACTCCGTCTGTCCCTCTTTCCCAGTATTTTGTTATTGTGGTAAATAATATATAACATAAATGTACCATTTCACACATTTTTAAGTGTGCATATTGCTATGTGAACAACACCATCAACCATCTCCAGAAGGTTTTCATCTTTCCAACCTGTAACTCTATAGTCCATTAAACAATTACTGCTCATTCCTCCACCTTCTTCTACCAGCCCCAGGAAACCAATATTATTACTTTCTGCTTCTATGAGTTAGATACAGCATATAAATGAAATTATGCAATATTTGTTTTCTTTCCTGTTTTTTTTTATGGGGTAAATTATGACTTATCATTTTTTCCTTTTCTATTGAACTTATTGAATTTATCTATACCTGTATGCTTTTATATCTATCTCTATCGCTATATCTATATTTATGTCTATATTGATAAGGTATTTGTAGAATATTGGCAAATACAGAAATCAGGAGAAAAGAAAGACTAAGTTTTAAAGTACTGAATACTGATTCATAAGTCATTATAATTCTGAAATCTTTCTGCAAGTATTTGATCTTTTTACTAAAATGTCTGATTAAAGTTGAGAATCCTTGAAAAGTTGTAAGAGATAAAAGAAATGTGGATACAGTCAGAACTAACATATAATGAGCATTCTGTGTTTATGTCATTCTTCTAAGTGTTGTATTTTATCTAATGCTCATATTATTCCCTTGAGGGAGGAATTAATAATTCTATTTTATGTTTAAGGAAATTGATGTTCACTGTGAGCATCATTTGATCAAGGCCCAAAAAAGCTCATATTTGGTAGAGATTTGATTTAAATACAAACTGATTTCATTTCTAGGCTGAGAGCTAACAATTATGTTATTGTGGTGCACTGGACACTGATTCACAGTGTCTCATGCACAGGGAATGAAATGAGAAGAGATGTTGATTCAGACCAAATGTGCATTATTTAGAGGCTTTGATTCTACCATCTGTGGCAGACAGGACACATTCCTCAGACAGATGCCATGTGCAGCAGTGACTATATAGAAGAGCCATTTCAATGGGTCAAAAGGAAGTCATGTGGAAAATGGGAAAATCCTTTAAGATGAATAAAAATGAAAACAGAACATACTATTTCTGACGGGTTGCATCTAAATTTACAGCTATAAATACCCATGTCAATAAAAGAAGTAAGATCTCAAATTAATAATCTAACCTTGCTTATTAAGATATTAGAAAAAAAGAGCCCTAGTCACTTTGTCTCAGTGGATAGAGTGTCAGCTCATGGACTGAAGGGTTTAGGGTTCGATTCTAGTCAAGGTCATGAACCTTGGTTATAGGCTTGGCCCTCAGTAGGGGGCAAGCAGGAGGCAGCTGATTGATGTTTCTGTCTATCCCTCTCCCTTCCTCTCAGTAAAATCAATAAAAATATATTAAAAATATAAAGATACTGGAAAAAAGGAAGTAGCAAAGTCTCAAGCAGAAATATAAGAATTAGAGAATAGAGGACAGAAAAACAACAAAACTAATAGTAGATTATTTGAAAAGATCAACAAAGTGACAAAATTTTTATCTAGACTGACTAAAAAAAGAGATGGTACACTGGCTATTGTGGCTCACTTGGTTGATGGGCCAGTGCACTGAAAGGTTGCTGTTTTGATTCCTGGTCTGGACACATGCCTGGGTTCCAGACTTGATCCTTAGTAGGGGGCGTGCAGGAGGCAGCTAATGGATGTTTTGCTCTCACATAGAAGTTTCTCTCTCTCTCAAAATCAATAAAAATATTTCAAAAAATAAAAAAAGAGATGGGAGATTCCAGTTAGTAAAATCAGGAATGAAAGAGGGGAAATTCCTACCAATCTTTCAGAAATAAAAAAAGATTATAAGGTGATACTATGAACAGTTGTATACCAATAATTTATATACCGTAGAAGAAATAGACAAATTCTTAGTAATACCCAAACTACTGAAACTGATGCAAATGAAATAGGCAATCTGAATATATTTATAACAAGTTAAGATACTGAATTAATAATTAAAAAAACTTCTCACACAGGCAAACACAGGCCATGATGACTTCACTTTAAAGTGAATTTTATCAAACTTTAAAAAAATTGTTTAAAGTGAATTTTATCAAATTTTAAGGAAGAATTAACATCAATACTTCACAAACTCTTCGCAGAAATAGAAGAGAAAGGAACACTTTCCAAATCATTAAGTAAGGTCAGTATTACCCTTTTATCCAAATTAGACAAAGATATCACAAGAAAAGAAAACTACAACCAACATCTCATAAATATAGGCACCAAAATCCTTAATAAAATACCAGCAAACTGAATCCAGTAGCCTATAAAAAAAGGGTAATAAACCAAGACTAAGTTGGATTCCTAGGGATACAAGGTTGGTTTAATAGATGAAAACTAATCAATGTAATACACCATATTAGAAGACATACTTCCTGGTAATGGAAACTGCTGTTACTACTATTTATCCTGGTGCTCTGTCCACTGCCAGGCCATACATTTAAGTACAAGAGCTGCTTCAACTCTTATGATAGGTTACTTAAACCATACTCTTAGAGTACTTGCTTCAGTATGTGTTTGTAAGGTGACAAAACATGTTTGGCTTTTCAAATCTCCACTGTCCTGAGGATATTAGTGTGAAGAAAATATGAAGAAATCTGTTTGGTTAGGTAAGGCTTTCTCCCCCCCCCCCCCCCCCATTGAATGGCCAGTGGAGTTCCTAGACTCTCCCCCAAAAGGGATAAAAATCAATCTTTTTATATTTTTATACCATACAAGTTGGCACTAGGATTTTAGCCTTCTCTTGGTCCCCAACTCTAGATATCACTCTGCCTGAAAACATGTCAAGTCAAAAGATTCCTACAAGCGGAGTATGTCCTGATGTGGTTACAGCACAGTTGGGAGATTGACTCAGTATCTCAACCTCCTCTGGTGCCTTCAGCCTGTGAGGAAATTTCCTCAGGAATATGCAACCGGCATGAAACCCCATATTGTTGTTTACACAGCTCTTAGTTCTTCATGTTCCAGTTCATGATACCCAAGGGCTTATGAGAATGGTGTTTTGTCACATAATCTTCTAGACCAGGAATATAGGCTATTATTACATAGGTTTAAGTGCAGGGAAAAGAACCAGTCAGGTGAGGATGTGTTGTTCGTAGGGGAATTTTCCCATATACTTGTTTCCAAATCAAAATCTTTAAAAAAAAACACAGAGATAAATAATTCCCGGGAGGGCCAAACCTTGGATAGTAAGATTGGTTCTTTAACATCCTCTGTATCTTCTCTATACACTCAAGAAGCAGCTCGTTTCCTATTTGAAGAGCAGAGTAAGAGACAGTTGGTTAAGAAGAGATAGAAATATTTGTGTCTCTTGTTCTGTAACTGTAGAGCTAGCTGCTAAAGATCAGAAGTTCCCTTATTACGTAAGGAATTCAGGTTTCAAATTCAACACCTCATTTTCTTATCTTTTGATTTTAATTCCTAAGGCACTGGAGTTTTGAAAATGCTTGGATGAATCTATTTGAATACATTTTTGCCATTTTCATATTCTCTGCTTCCTATAATATTTTGCGATGAGTAGGGTCTTGAAAAATATCTATTATATAATATATTTGAACAGTTTCATATAATGGTTACTTCTTATTCCTGAATACACTGACTATAAAGGCAACTACGGTAAGTTAACCAGAATTGCAGATTTGTGATGCAATTTTTACATTTCCATTTTCTACCATGGGGTTTATAATTAAAATAATTGAATCATTACTTTCTGATATTTGATGGGGATCACTTTAAGATATTTTAGGGTATTTTGCAGGAATACTTGTTATTCTCACTGAATACGGGTATATTTATATCATCAGGAATAGATTTACATTCTATGGATCCTTGAGCCAATTTCTAGGCTTTGGACTGGGAGACACCACAGTAGGTCAGCAGGTCAGAGCTGGATGGGCCACTGAGGGTTTCCTCCAGGGGTAGGGCCTAGGGTGCGATGGTTTGGATGGTCAGAGATTGGCTTTTTTACTTGAAATAGTGCTCTGACGGATAATTTACAGGGATAAAAGGGAGGAAAAACCATACCTTGTATTGACAGAGAGATACCAGTATGAAAATCAAGTGAGAATAAAGAAGGAAAATTTGAGGTGAAGCTGAGACAGGGTGTGTGACATTCACTGTGGTAAGACAGGTTAATAGGACAGAGGAAAAGGATAACATTTGGATTCTGTTTCTTAAAGAAAACCTTCAGTCCTAAAACAGATCCATAAGAAGAATGCATTAATTTATAGGATCTGTGAGGAACGTATGTACCTTCCACTGTGGTTGGGAATCTATATTAAATACCAGGCTCAGGACACTTTTTATTCTGACTCTTCAAACTTTCTTGGCTCTTGTTCCAACCAGGTAAGACTTTATTTCTCTTATAGTGGATTGTAGTTTCAATAATATAACTGAATTTCTGCATCCCTGAACTTAGCCCTTTTTTGAGAGAATCAAGATAGGTATTGTTAGAGATAAGAGATGAAAGTTAATTCCCTTTGTTACTGGAGAGTGGTTTTTTCCCTTTGTATCCAGCTTGTCTTAAGGTGTCTTAAGAAAGGCAAGGTGTGTTGGTGGGGAAAAATTACCTTGTTGGACATTAGAAGATTTGTATTCTTATTTTGATCAGAAACTAATCAATTACTTATATTTCATTGGACTTCACATCTCTGGGCCTCAGTGTCCTTATCTTTTAAAGAGCGTATTAGTTGATAAAATGAAAACTTCTGAAGGATTTTTGATATACAGCAATTCTAGGGTCTTGTCCAGTGAACCCTCAAATTCATTAACATTTTATAAGTTAACAAAAGCACCGCCACAGAGTTCATATAGTCACAGGTGATGGTGTTAGCTACCAACCCACTGTCAAACTCTGGCATTGCTGATTCCTAGAAGTAAATTGGATTTATACTGGAGAAGTACTTTTTTTTTTTTTTTTTTTTTTTTACCGTTATGACTGGGCAAATCATTTATCTTCTCCTAGCCACAGTTTTCTATTCTTCAAAATATAGATAATTGTGTACCAACCCCAAAGCATTGTTGTGAAGATTAAACAAGATAATGCATGTAAAGTACTTAGTATAATGCCTAGCACATGGCAAACACTCTACAAAAATTAACTACCATTATAGGAACTATATGGTGTGAAAATAAATCTCTTCATGCTATTTAGAGTTATAATAAAAGTTTGCATTTTAAAATGTTTGTACATATGGAAGAAGTTTGTCTGCTTAGCTCTTTGCCTTTTAATTGCAATCCATGGGCCCTTTTATGACAGATCAGGGTCATTCTGATCAACACTTTTCTCCACTTCTCTTTAAAAATATGGGTATTAGAGAGTTTGAGTGGTAACAGGCACACTATTGGTTTTTGAACTAGGACAGAAAAGGAATTGATCCTGTGCTTGAATCTGCCAGTTAACAGGGGACATCAAATACATCAATTTTGACATAAAGCCAAGCTATTTCTGTATGGTGTCGGACAAAAGGAGGCAGATGAAATTGTAAAAGGGAAGTGTTTCAAAAATATATTTGAACTACTTTAAGGTTTGCGAGAAACTGATGTAATGAATGAAATAATGATGTTTATGAAACAATCAAGTTTATCTGATTTTGATAATGAAATCCAATCTTTGGCACAGACTTCCAGAAATTTATTAAACATAGCAGTAATTGATTGTTGGTTCTCCCAAGGGCCACCTGCTCTAGAGTAGAGTTGGCAGTTACTAGGTAGACGTGTATTCAACTTTCTTCTCAAGGATTCTTGTCACTGGAAGGATTCTCCAATGCAGTGGGTGATGTCACAGGGAGACCACTATCCTGGGGCTTGGAACTCTAAGGCTAGCTTCTCAGTGAAACATTTGTGGAATCATCTGAAAAAGGATTCCCTCCCATGAACTTCATTATGTACTTTGTCCATGTGTAACATAGACAGTTTGTCTTACCCTTCACTGACTCTGTGCTTTAGGAATACATTAATATATTGTACTAGAGGCCCGGTGCATGAAATTTGTGCATGGGTAGGGTCCATAGGCCTGGCCTGTGATCAGGGCCAATTGGGGCCTTTTGGCTGCTGGCCAAGGCCTTCCTTTTGATTGCTGGCCAGGGCCTCCTTTCCCTGTCTGCTGGCTGCAAGCCAGGGCCTTCCTTCATTCCTCATTGCCCTCCTGGTGGTCAGTGCATGTAATAGTAAGTGATTGGTCTCCAGGTCAAACTCCTGCAGGGACAATTTGCATTTTAGGCTTTTATAGATAGAGAAGAAAAAAAAGAGAGAGTTCATGGACATGGATGCCAGTGTGGTAATTGAGGGCATAGAAGGGATAAAAGGTTATGGAAAAATAAAATAAAATAAAATTTAAAATAAAAAAGATATAGAGAATAAAGGAATTTAAAGGCTAGCAGAAAGTGACAATAATTGAAAAAAATAATTTTAAGTACTATCTTGAAGTTTACTTGATATGTATATTCCTCATCAAGTAAGTGGAAATAGATTTTACATTAAACTTACCTGGTTGATTATTTATATTTGACTTATTGACTATCACTATCACCGGTTTAAGTTCCTTTTTTCTTCCTTTCTTTGTTTTTTTTAAAGGTAAAGCATTCCTTCCTGGAGTTTTTATCACTCATGCCACATAGATGGAGAATACAAGGAATGTGACTGAATTCATTTTAACAGGACTTACACAGAACCCCCAAATGCAGAAAGTCTTGTTTTTGTTATTTTTGGTCTTATACATGGTAGCACTCTCAGGCAACCTGCTCATTGTGGTTACCATCACCACCAACCAGGCTCTGAACTCCCCCATGTACTTCTTCCTGACCCACCTTTCCCTGATAGACCTAATCTATTGTTCTTCTTCAGCCCCTAAGATGATTGTGGATTCCCTTCATGAAAAGAAAATGATCTCTTTTAATGGTTGTATGGCTCAAGTCTATGCAGAACACATTTTTGGTGCTACCGAGATCATCCTGCTGACGGTGATGGCCTATGATCGCTATGTCGCCATTTGCAAACCTCTGCACTATGCCACCATCATGAGCCACAGGCTATGCATTCTCCTGCTGGGAGTGGCGTGGGCTGGAGGATTTTTCCACGCAACCATTCAGATCCTCTTCATAGTCTGGTTGCCATTCTGTGGCCCCAATGTCATAGATCACTTCATGTGTGACTTGTACCCGTTGTTGAAACTCGTCTGCATGGACACTCACACCCTGGGTCTCTTTGTTGCTGCCAACAGTGGGTTCATCTGCTTGTTGAACTTCCTCCTTTTGATGGTCTCTTATGTGGTCATCTTGAGCTCCCTAGGGAACTACAGCTTGGAGGGGAGGCGCAAAGCCCTCTCCACCTGTCTGTCTCACATCACAGTGGTCATCTTATTCTTTGTGCCCTGCATATTTGTGTATCTGCGCCCAGTAACCACACTGCCTGTGGACAAAGCTGTTGCTGTCTTTTATACTATGGTGGTTCCTATGTTAAATCCCTTAATCTACACACTCAGAAATGCTGAGGTAAAAAATGCTATGAGGATGCTCTGGAGGAAAAAGGTGACTTTTTTCAGATAAATGGAACCATTGAACATTACAGATATAAGAAATAGAGGTAATCTAGCCCAAGCCTCTTAGATCTGTGGATGACGTCATCCACCTAAGAAGAGGTTGGATGATACTTGCAGTTAGCCACTGAAGCACAGAGCTATAGCGTTCACTGGAATCCAGACTTACTGTCTTCCATTCCACACTCTTGTCACCATAAGTTATTGCTTCTTAATCAATAAATATTTATCAATTACCTGGAAATTTGAAATATCTTTAGAAGCTAAAAGGCATAAATCTAGATGATTAGATTGGTGTTTAAATAATCCTATTATGTAACATTGAGATGTTGGTTTCCATTGGAATTACAATCTTTTGGAGAATGTGTTGTTATTTATAGTGGCATAAATTCAACAGGTTGCCTTGGGCCAGAACTAGTATTAGACAATAAACTGGGTCCAGCACAGTCCCTGACTCAATAAATGATAACTACTATGGTTATCTGATCTATCATCATTGCTTGGAAGTTAACAACAGTTAAGGATATGATCTAGGAAATAGGTAAGTTCTGGTTACTGGCTTTCTGATATATCTATTTTGAAACCTTCATTTTTCTGTCAGTTTCATCACCTGTAACCCTAACCCTAACCTTAACTCTAACCCTAACCCTAACCCTATCCCTAACTCTAACCCTAACTCTAACCCTAGGGAAAGGTATGGCTTATGAGGGAATCCTTACACGTCTTTGACTCATTTTTTATATTACTTAAATTAATAGAACCAATTGGATTTTTTACTGGTAAATATGCCTAGTAATTTTGGAGTAAAATATATGTATCTCTGTATATTTGTGAGTATGCCACATATATGTCCACATCATCGACTGACTCTTAAAACTTAAAAAATATTTTTATTGATTTCAGAGACCAAAGTAGAGGGAGAGAGAGAAACATCAATGATGAGAGAGAATCATTGATTGGCTGCCTCCTGCACACCCTACACTGGGGATCCAGCAACCCAGGCATATGCTCTGATGGGGAATAGAACTGTGATCTCCTAGTTCATAGGTCAATGCTCAACCACTGAGCCATGCCAGCCAGGCTGACTCTTAAAACCCTTAGTTGGGTAACTCACTTGGTTAGAGAATTGTCCAGCTACACTAAGATTCAGGGTTTGATCCCTAGTCAGGGCACATATAAGATTCAATGAATGAATGAATGAATGCATGAATAAATGGAACAACAGTTTATCGATCTCTCCTCAAACCAGTATAAAAATTATTTATTGATTAAGGTATTACATTTGTGTCCTTATATAATAATTAAAAAACCCTCAATGCATAATATTTTTCTCTTCTGATTTTATTATACATTGTCTTGTAGAAAATCTAAACAAGTCAGGAAATTATAAAGAATAAAAAAACAGCACCAGTATTGTTGTCTATATTAAGTGAATGAAACAGTTTATACAGTTTTGTATTCTGTAAATCTAAGAAAGTAAGACACTCCATGGATATATTTATTCATTAAGAGATAGTATCATTATTGAGGACGAGCATAACTTCCTTTTTAGGGAAGTCACTTGTCACCTGAACTGAATTGATGGAGAATATTCATTCCCCTATGACTGACTCAAAATATGGTGATTCATAAATTTTCATTTGTTGTGTTTTTAATAGTCTACTTGGCCACCTTGGCAGGCAACTTGCTCATTATGATCACCGTTAGCACCAGCAGGGCCCTAGGATTCCCCATGTACTTCTTCCTGACCCACTTACGTCTTAAGTGAGATGGCTACTGTTCTTCCTCCACGAACCCTAAAATGCTAGCTGACACTCTTACTGTGAGAAAAATCATCTCTCTCAGAGGGTGTATCTCTCAAGTCTTCACTGAGCTTCTTTTTGGTGCTGTTGAGATTATCCTTCTCACTGAGATGGCCTATGACCATGATGTGGCCATTGGCAAACCCCTGCACTACACCGCCATCATGAGCCAACAGGTGTGTAGCTTTCTTGTGGCAGTGGCCTGGGCTGGTGCCTTGGTCCATGCAAGAATTCAGATTTTCTTCACAGTCTGGCTGCCCTTCCGTGGCCCCAGTGTCATAGATCATTTCATGTGTGATTTGTACCCTTTGTTGAAACTTGTCTGCATACACTCTCTTACCTTTGGTCTCTCTGTTGATGCCAACAGTGGGTACATCTGCTTACTGAACTTCCTCCTTTTGATGGTATATTATGTGGTCATCTTATATTCTCAAAAGAACTATAAGTTTGGAGGGGAGGCACCAAATCCCCTCCACCCGTGCCTCTCACATCTTTTTAGTGTCAAAGATAAAATAATTTTCGTGGTTCAAGACAAACTGAGCACTGCACATAAAAGTATGTTGGTGAAAATTTATCATCAAAATATTCCATTAAAATTTATTTGTTGTCCATTTGGTTGCCAACCTTTGGTGTACTTTCAGAATCAATTGAAATTCTTGTTAAAATGCACACTCCTAGGATACAGCTCCAGAGATTCTAACTCAATAGGACTGCTGTTGGATTGGAATATATGCCTTTTAAACAAATTATCCAGAGGTTTCTAAGAAATAGTGCTATAGATTGTGTGTGCATCTCTAGCCTATTAATAAATCACCTTTTTAAGGAATTTTCTTCTTAAGGTCTTTCAGAGTAGATTCTCTGGAAATCAATTCTTTGTAAATCATGCAGTGAAGGCTTAGTACCTTTGCAATTACAAAACAAAAATATATTTTACCCCTTATTTTTATCTTTTATTGTAAATGGTAATGATAACACCTATATCATAAAATTTTGGGGCCAGTTAAATGAGTTTACATATGTTAAGTGCTTATGAAAGTTCCTGGCACAGAGTAAACTTATAAAAATATATTTAAAAGGAAAAAAATATTGGCTGGTGCTGACCCTACTTCTAATAGGGGCAGATCTTGACTTATATTTCTTCTTGAAGTAGCAAGAGCCTCACTCTGTTTGGATGAGGACCTCTGAGTATCTTGTCTTGGTCCCTATTTCCGTAGGTGAAAAAGGTACCTCCTCATATGACCAATACCATGTGAGATAACTTTTCCCTTGCACTTAGGCAAGGACATTTATATCTTTTAGGTTAATTCAGCCTCTGTTAGCAGCAGAGCTCTAGGTATGGAGTTCACACAACTAGTATTGACTTCTGTCTCATTACTTCATGTAACATTGCGAGTATTTCACAAGTTCTCAAGATCTGATTTTAATCTGGGTTCATGTATATGATGAGTTGGTAGTACATGCTTCACAGTGCCTGTCAATCAGAGGGTACTTAATAAGTGTCACTGTCTTTGTTGCTTCCCTCACTTCTTCATCAGTGCTCTATTTCTGTTAGACTTTTGAAAAACTCTATGGTTTACATTTATCATTCAACTCTATGTAGATATTATGTTAGGAGATCATGATGAAGCCCTTAGGTTAATGTGAGATTGATGAGATTCACTGCATAAAGAGTTCACTATAAAAGAAGGAATGTCTACAACATTAAAATCAGTTTAAGCAAGACCCCAAAATTTAATAAACTTTTTATAGCAAATGAATCTATAGTATAATAATTAGTAATTATAATAAAAGCTATTGCTATTTATTGCACTTTGGCTGGTGCTACAAAAACAAGTTATTGTTTAATCCCCATATGAGCCTGATGGAAGCAAGTAATGCTTTCCAGAAGAATTAGCCGATACTGAGAAAATTTAAATAGTTTTCTGTAGATCTTAGAACTAGAAAGTGCCTAAAAGGAATTTGAGTCCATCTATTTTGGGTCTAGAAGTCGCGACCTTAAATGCTGTGGTCTTTGTCAGAATAATGAAATGTACACCGTAACACGTTCTTCTTTTTAAAAAAATGTATTTTTATTGATTTCAGAGAGGAAGGAAGACAGAGAGAGAGAAATATCAATGATGAGAGGGAATCATTGATTGTCTGCCTCCTGCGTGCCTCATTCTGGAGATGGAGCCAACAATGTGGGCATGTTCCCTTGACTGGAATTGAATATGGGACCCTTCAGCCCACAGGCGGACTCTCTAGTCATTGAGCCAAATGGCTAGGGCTACCACATAACACTTTCTAGTGGAGGGTCATAGGCATTAAGTAAGTAAGCATAAAAATCAAGCTGCTTTCAAAATGAAAAGTGCTTAAAAAGTGATGTGATGTAGAGTGACGCAGAGAGCAGGGAACCACTTTAGAGGGTGTGTTCAAGGAAGACACAAGAAGAGGGATCTAAAGCATTTATCTAACTATGTCCAGGGATGAGAGACAATGAGCTAAAAGTCATGATTTAAACAAGAGAGTTTATACATACTTTGTTTCTGCCCAGACTGAACTTTCCCCTTTTGGTCATTTGACCTTTTTGATTTTCACCAAAGTCATGTTTCTGTAAGTCCTGTTCTGCATGGTGATTATCCTGGTGGCATCTCTGGAGAAGCAAAATCTACCCTCAATATTATGATCAAGGTCCCAGTGAATTTAATTAGAGAAGACTCACCCTTGGAGATGCACCAATTGAATGACGCAGTAACCTGTGTTGTAGTTCCAATGTAGATAAAATGTTTATAGACCTTGTCCCTCACTTCAGAAAATGTTTGTCAGTATTCACATGACTGGCTTTTCCAGAAATAGAAATGATGGAATTAAGACCTAAAAAGTATACATGAAATTATTCTCCATCCTTCAGGTAACCCAGTGATCAACAATGCTCTATGAAGACAGGCCAGTATAATTGAGTAGGAAATGATATTTCACTTTTATTGCTACAAAACACAAACTGCAAAATATTTATCCAGATAACTTATATACATTTTTTTTTTCTCCTATCAGAATGTTGGTTTAACATTTGTTTGTTATTAAGACAAATTCTGCCGGCAATGGATATTTTGGGTCTCTGTTCACAATCAGATTTGGAGTGAATTAGATTTCCTATTAGCCTGGACAGAGTTGGAAACAGTTTGAACTCCAGTGACAGTGCATGTGCTATGTTGCTCTCTTTGTCCACAGAGATGGCATCAGGGCATGAAGGACAAGGGAGAAGGCAGCACAGCCGAGAACATGAATTGAAAAGCTCTTTCATCATGCAGGTAACTCAGGAAGTAAATTTATACATATCATTCTGAACTTTGTAGACTTTGAACGATACATTGGTGGTGTGGAAATCTGTCTTTTAGAAGTTCTCCTATGTAATGGATCTGGAAAATACTATGCTAAGTGAAATAAGTCAGTGAAAGGCAAATACCATATGATTTTTCTTATATGTGGAATCTAATGAATAACACAAACTAGCAAACAAAATAGAAACAGACTCATAATTACAGACAACAAACTGACAACTATCAGAAGGGCAGGGTAGGGGGGCTGGGTGAAAAGGGGAAGGGATAAAGCAAAAAGAATCCCCATCTCATAGACAACAGTATGGAGATTATCAGAGGGAAAGGGGGAGGGGATAAATGGTGATAGAAGGAACTTGACTTGGGCTGGTGAACAGACAATACAATATACCGATGATGTATTATAGAATTGTAACCCTGAAATGATATAATTTTATTTACCAATATTACTTCATTAAATTTGAACCACACCTAAAACCTATATGTTCATGTTGACCAATGTTACCCAAATCAATTTAATAATAAATATCAAAAGAAGAAAAAAATAGTTCTATGTAAATTCTCATACTCAGCCATGTCCTTTTGATTAGTAGAATATTTGGGGATTAATTCAATTCTGTAATACTCTTTTGTATATTTTTGTATAAAGATCCAGAATAAGTTTACCTTCCTAGCATCAGTATTGTTTTTAAAATTTTAATTTATTTTTTCAATTATTCTGAACTAGTTTTAGATGTACAAGTAAGTGGGTAGAATATTATGTACTTCAGTATTCTTGGAAACTAATTTCAAGTATAGCTATTTGGGGATATTTAATAGGCAGATATTTTTAAATTTTGTGATAGGTTCAATTAATATCTTCTTTAGGAATTGTTAAAAATTAGAGGATGCTGTAGCATCTGCCAAACTTAATTGAATGACTTTTTAAAAAATCCAAGGTAATTCTGCAGTAAGAAAACCCTTCAATTGCTACTTTTCTGTCTACAGGTGAGTGTCAGCCTCTTGTATGTTTTTTGGCCGTTTCGATTTATTTTTCCTTTATTTCTCCGATTCACCCACTTTGCTTATCTTTCATTTGTTAAGTGACTTAGAGCTCTTTGTCTATTTTAGATATTAACTCTGTGTATATCCTCCAAAATGTAAATTACCCCTCCCCCCCAAACTACTTTTGTTTTTTGACTTTATGGTATCTATTACTAAATCCTTAAAAAAATTGAACAATGCCTATTTGGGATGTCCATGATAAGATAAGAAGATTCTCTCATCTCTAGAGTATAGAAAGTCATCTCTTTTATTAATTAGAAAGTAAACATGAAGTAAATCTTTAGTTTTTTTTTTTTAAATTAAACCTTTACTCACCTTTTATTTTTGTTTAAGGTATAAGCTAAATGTACTTTTTAAAATTTACAGATAGAAAGCTACTTGTGGCAACTCACTTATCTTATAATGTCTCCTTTCCTCACATATATCTCCAATTACTTGCCTCTTCATTAGTCTGTAAGATTGCTGAAGTTAGGGACCATGTTTCAGTCAGCCTTGTATTTTTTAAAATTTTTTATTTTTTTATTGATTATGGTATCTCATAATTGTCCTCCTTCCCCCATCCCCCCTTTCCCACCCCCAATCCCTCCCCATATATGCCCCCACCTTCCTGTTGTCCATGACCACTGGTTAGGCTTATATGCATGCATACAAGTCCTTTCAGCCTTGTATTTTTATAATCTCTGGAATTACTGCAACACAATAAATCATAATGCCTCTTTGTTGAATGAATGTACAGATTATCCCAAGATTTCAGGAAGTCACAAGTAATAATTATATTTACAGGTAATTTGTCCTGCACTCTGAAATAAGACATACAGAAAGAGCTATGGAACAGAGGAACAATGTGACAGAATTTATCCTGTTGGGGCTCACGGAGAGTCTTCAGGGCCAGAAAATATTATTTGTTGTGTTTTTGTTCATCTACATTGTGACAATGGTGGGCAACCTACTCATTATTGTGACTGTCATGGTCAGCCCAAGCCTGGATGCTCCAATGTACTTCTTTCTTGGCTACTTATCATTTATGGATGCTGTTTATTCTACTACACTTACCCCAAATATGATTATAGACTTACTTTATGAGAAGAAAACCATTTCCTTCCAAGGTTGCATGAGCCAGCTTTTTATAGGGCACTTATTTGGTGGTGCTGAGATTTTACTTTTGGTGGTCATGGCCTATGACCGCTATGTGGCCATCTGTAAACCCTTGCACTATTTGACAATCATGAATCAACAAGTGTGTATCGTTCTGCTGCTGTTGGCCTGTGTTGGAGGTTTTTTACACGCCGTTGTTCAACTTGTCTTTGTTTCCAACCTTCCCTTCTGTGGCCCCAATGTCATTGACCACTTCATTTGTGACATGTATCCCTTATTAGAACTTGCCTGCACTAACACCCATGTTATTGGCCTCATTGTGGTTGCCAATGATGGGTCCATCTGTGTGGTCATCTTCGTGCTGTTACTCATCTCTTATGGGGTCATTCTGCACTCCCTGAAGATGTTCAGTCAGGAGGGGAGGCGCAAAGCCTTATCCACCTGTAGCTACCACATTACTGTGGTGGTCCTCTTCTTTGTCCCTTGCATTTTTATGTATGTGAGACCTCCTTCTACCTTACCCATTGATAAATCCTTGACTGTGTTTTACACCGTTATCACTCCTATGTTGAACCCCTTAATCTATACGCTAAGAAATGAAGAGATGAAAAGTGCCATGAAAAAGGTCTGGATCAGAAGAAGAAAATGAGGCAGCAGAGAAATGTTTCACCTGTTTTTGTGAAAATATCCTCATCAAAGAATATTTTCCATTGGTTTTTAGAGAGAGTAGAAGAGAAGTGGGGGGCAGGTGGGAGAGAAACATTGATGTGAAAGAGATAAATCCTGCAAACATCCTGACCAGGGCCAGGGGATCAAGTCTGCAGCTGAGGTACATACCCTTGACTGGAATCAAACCTGAGACCCTTTAGTCCACAGGCTGATGCTCTATCTACTGAGTCAAACCTGCTAGGATCCACCTATTTTTAATGAAGAATTGTTCCTTCCAGGAAAGCCATTTGTGATTATTTAACTGTAGTAAATGTCTCCTCAGGTTTAATAACTGGGTCTTTATGAAAAACATTTATTTTGTGAATACTTCCAGTGATTAAAATATATTTTTAATATTTTTCATGATTTCCTAATATTTTTAAGATTTTTATAATTTGTTGGAAAAATATATGCTCAGTTTTTATGTGTAAAATGTTTCAGTTGATACTATAGATTTATGTTCTATGTGTTGAGTTTGCTATAGTTAATACTGTAAATCTATTTTAGTGAATGGAAGATTTTTTTCATGTTTCCTCTTAAATAATATAATCTTTTACAGAATTAATAGTGATTTTTATAGTTTCAGAAAAATAAAAGAAATAGAACATAAAAACTAAGTACAGTTTTCCCCTTACAAAGATAGCTCATATAATATTTGAAGTATATTTCTTATTTTCGTATCTACAAAAGATTAAAAAAATATAATTGTTTTCATATTGCTTAGCATGTGAAGGTTGAAGGAGAATGAATGATGTTTCAGAAGGCTGTTATTAATCACAAGGAGGCTAATAATATATATAAATAATCTAAATGAACAAGGCAGATATGCAGAAAAATAACAAAATCTTATGTGTTTTTCTGATTGAGAAATCATATCTTCTTCTTTCATGTGGATCTATTTTGTTGGTGTTATATTTTCATGAAGATAATCTGCTAATATGACTAAGTAATTTAGAATTCATGGGCTTCAATCATACTATACAGAACTTGACCAGATATTTCGGGTGATATCATTGTTAAGAAAGATGCTGACAATATATAGTATTTTTACCTCTCTTATTAATACAGATTATTATGTAATAAAGAGGCCAGAGTATATTGTTTTATTTGACAGTCCTCATTCATAACATCTTCTCCATGCATCAGAAAAACACTGTTTGCCTCTAATATGGTAGGAAGCATGTCGTCAAAGAAATTTATGATTCTGTCTCTGTATCTAGTCTGGATTCATAAAGTGCTAAGGCTGGGGGGCAATGGGTCCTTCTCAAGGGTAAATCACACTATGAAAACCTGATATCCCGAGTTTTACCCCTGTTCTTATTACATAGAAGTTTCTTGTATCACTTTAAAAAATATTATATTTATTGTTGAAAGTCTTACCGATATATCATCATGAAATCTCCCCAAACATAATACTATTCACCAAATAATAGCAAGCATTTAATTTTATCACAATTTATAAAATTAATTCTTCTACTCTTGCACATTGTTAATAGATTGAATGTATGTGTCCTCATCAAATTCATGATTTAAATTATTTATAATATGGCAGTATTTATAGAGGGGGCCTTTGGGAGGCCATTAGGTCGTGAAGGTTGAATCCTCATAAATGGAATTAGTGTCTTTATAGAAGAGACCCCAGCGAGCTCACCTGCCCCTTATGTCAGGTGAGGACATAGTGAAAAGACGGCTGTCTATGAACTAGCAAGCAGTCCCTCACCAGACACTAAATCTGCCAGCACCTTGATTGTGGTCTTCTCAGCTACTAGAGCTGTGAGACAAATACTACCACCCAGTCTATAGTATTCTGTTACAGTAGCCCAAATGGACTAAGGCAGACATTTAGCTAATTGCAAAAAAAATCCCCCCAAAACAAACAAACAAAACACAAAAAACAAAACAAAACAACAACGACAAAAAGACATTCCTTCTATCTTTTACATCTCTAATTGCAGAAGCCTGGGAGCCCTTCCAGCTGCCATGTCTCCTGGACCAAAGTCGATGCCACATGCCTGAAATTTTTTTGGGAAGCACTACACTTTCAAGTTCTACTTTTTGTTCTGGCTATCTTTGCTTCATGGCACAAGACTCTAATTTTTGTAGCTTAAACAAACAAACAAAAAAGTTTTATTTCAAAATTTTGTGTGCCAGGAATTCAGGCAGAAGTTGGCTGGGTATTTCTTCTGCTTTATGAGGCACTGACTGAAGTCCCTCTGTGCTATTCCAATGTCTTCCAGGAACTGTCTTTCAAATGAGCTGCATCAGACCACTGTGTCAGTGTCAGGGAATTATTGAATCTTAAATCTCAGTTTTCAAAACAGGGTGTTGGGATTAGGCTTCTGACAAACCTCCAGGCATCAAAGGTTCATAAAGCAAACACTTCCAAGAATATATGAGCACTAGGAATATGGAGTTCCAATGGTATTGTATTTCATGAGTAACTTTCTGTTATAAGTCCCTTGGAGTCAGTATCATTTCTTTCTGTTACTAGGGTAGTGAAAGAATTTGGCAGGGTTTGTGGAATCCTCTAATGGTCATGGACCATGTTATTCCCATAACTTTGCCCAGTTAGCCTAGACTTTGTATTTTGGCTAGATTGATCAGTCATATTTGACTAATAATGTTTACCATAGCTCCCACATCCTCCCTAACTTCTTCCTTTAAGGAACTATTATAATGTTATCAATGTAATAGATTAACTTATTTAGAGTATGTTCATATCTAAGTTTTATTTAAAAATATGACAATAGAAGTGGTTTATAGAGAGTTACTGTGGATTATTGCACATTGGATTAAGCAACATATGTATCAGTTAATATTTGCAGTATATCATTCTTATTGGAGCATATAAATTCAGCTTCTGGGCTATTGCAAACATAATCTTATCTAGAAAATGTCTATCATTCAGATAAACAAAAAGCATTAGTAGTTTTTTGCATTTAGCTGGAAGGGGTATAGAGAATTAAACCTATGCATATCCTAGTTCTGTAGGTCTGAGTCGTAGTTTAGTCCACAGTAACCTTTATCATATCAGGTAGTTCTTCTAAATTAAAGATAATTTCTCCCTCTTTAGCTACTTATCATTAAGAGAAAAACAGTACTAAGATGTGTACTCTTTACATCTTAGAAGTAATACATACAACATTTGGGGTTGCTGAATTTCATCCATATCTTTGTTGAGCTGGAAACCACCAACATTTTTGCAGGGGGAAGGGAGGCTCAGCACATCATGAAAATCTTCATCTGGTTCAGATAGGTATTTAATGCCTCTTTATCTAAGGCTCTTGTGACCTAGAAAATGCAATATACATGGATGTGAAGATGCTCAGTGGAGCCCATAGTAAGCCATGTTAAAGAAATAACAGTGCAAGCCATCAGAAGTTTGACATAGACGTAGGCTCTTGTTGGAAAATAATTTCTTATAGAAACAGTTGCTTGATAATAGATTGAAAATAAGGAACTGACTGAATGGACTAGAAGTCATTATGGTTTCTCTGACATAGATTCAGGCCTTTGGAAAGAAACCACTGTGATTATTTTGTCTTTTCAGTAATTGAAACATCAACTTCCATAAATTTCCCAGTCCCAGGCTTCTCTGCCTCTGAGACTCAGGGCCTCTGACATCTAGTGTAGGGACCTCCTTTTCTAAGGATATGGCTGAATAAAGGAACCTAATACTGGCTCTCCATTTTGGCTTAAATTTTATTTTCTTTACCTAAAGATTTCCTAATATGAAACCCATAAATGCTTATTCACTTTATTTAATTTATTTTTCTTTCTATAAAAATATATTTTATTGATTTTCCACAAAGAGGAAGGGAGAGGGATAGAGAGCTAGAAACATTGAGAGAGAAACATTGACCAGCTGCCTCCTGCACACCCCCTACTGGGGATGTGCCCGCAACCAATGTACATGCCCTTGACTGGAATCAAACCTGGGACCTTTCAGTCCGCAGACCGACGCTCTATCCACTGAGCCAAACCGGTTTCGGCTAATTTATTTTTCAAAGTACAGGCTTTTCATATATTTGCCTGTTTGTTACTCTTTCTTGTCAAGGCCCAAATATTTTTTTTTCTTTTTCTTTACGAATTGCTCTAGGGGAGAAAACTGTCCAGAAGAGATTACTTAATTTGTATTTGTTCCTAATATTCTAATAAACGAATCTATAATGATCTTACATTTTGTTTCATTTAAATCAGTTATTATGTAAAAACCCAGAGAGGCTGTGTCTGCCTATGTAAGTGGGATAATTATTTTTCTGATAGAAATACTTAAGAGACTTCTGAAGACTCAAATTTCTGCCTAAGCTGAAGTCTCTCTTCAATTGGTATCTGGTCCTCTTCGATGCTTTCTGGTTTTATTTTCCTTGGCATAGATATTTTGTTGCTCGTAGAAACCTGTATACCATCCCACTGTTCTGGGATGAAGTTAGGGAGGGTTAGAGACATTTAAAAAAATATATATTTTATTGATTTTTTACAGAGGAAGAGAGAGAGATAGAGAGCTAGAAACGTCGATGAGAGAAACATCGACCAGCTGCCTCTTGCACAACCCCCACTGGGGATGTGCCAGCAACCAAATGTACATGCCCTTGACCGGAATCAAACCCGGGACCTTTCAGTCTGCAGACCGATGCTCTGCCACTGAGCCAAACCGGTTTTGGCTAGAGACATATTTTTAATTAGGGAAAAAAGGGTCTTTAGGGATAAGCTCTTTGAGTGACTGAAAGGCTAAAGAGTGACTCAGTCATTTAAGGAAGATAAATCCTAGCATTTGTCTTGTTGGCTACAGAGAGAGATTAATGACCAGAGACATGAATGCTATCCTAAATCTTCAAAGTAAAGTACTTTTTGGTTACCTCTTAATTGACTGAGAAGAGGTACAAATAACTAATGGTAGTGTTCTAAATATTTTCTTTTTTGTATTGGAAAATAATGGATTTGGTCAAGTTGATTTCCACGATTTCAGCCAGTTTTTACATAGCCTTGTGAACACAGCAGCAGCTTTGTTTTTCTGTGAAGACATTTTCTCAGCAGGTGAGTGTCCAACTATTTTTGCAAGGAAACATTTATGTTTTATGTAAGTGTCTTTCTATTATAAACATCCACACTGGATACTGCAACACTTGTCTGAAAGACCGAGGTGATGGGGAGTGTGGCCACATGAAACAATTTCTAAATCTACTGACCAGCTATACATTATTGTGCTCTATGGTCACACATAGTTAGACGAGGTATCTACAGTTACTCCCAGTGAACGGAGCATTGATTTTAAAGACCAAGGGGAAGACCTAAGGTGAGTTCTTAAAATGACCAGGGGATGCTCATTGAAAATGTATATGGTACATTTAAATATTTCTCGTGTCATAAATATGTATTTTCATTGGAAGAATTCTGAGTTGAGAAAATTAAGCTAAAAAAACAAACAAACATGGGAACTAGCCAGAATATACAAAATATGTTTGGTTTTAGCATTATAGCCTGACAGGTGTTAATTGTCTATTTTGTCAGATAACGAAGTGAAACATGTGATGCATTACAAATAAACTAATGATTCACAATCTTGGTTCATAGGCTATTATATTTTATCCTATGCTAACATTTATGATTATTTTAAGACTTTTAAATTAGAGAAGTTTTGATTGAATTGTGTGTTTACCACCAAAAGTCAAATCTTCTGTCACCATATATGTATTTGATCCCCTTACCTTTTACTATCCTCCCACTCCTCTTCCCTCTGGTAACCACCATACTGAGGTCTGTGTATGAGTTTTTGTTTTTCTTGTTTGTTCATTTGTTGCTTTTAGTTTTATATATCTCATATGAGTGATATCATATGCTTCTTAATTCTCTTAGCATGATATTCTCAAGATCTATCCACTAGTTTCAGGGGTACAACATAGTGTCCAGACAATCATATGCTCCACAAAGTAGTCCCCTCAATACATCAACTAACCACCCTGCCACATGCATAGTTATTACAATATTGCTGACGGCATTCCCCGACTGGGGTCTTTGGATTCTGATATAGAGGCTTGATATGTGTGAACCTTTTAAATTGATCACAGCAACCCTATTTGTACATATTTAAAAAGATGTGTTCAGGGAAGTACCTTGCTTACTGTTATATAGAGAGGCATAAAACTGTGATTTTAAAGTATTTTAGAGGGTATTTTTATTACTATGAAAGTTTAATTTTCTTTTAAAAAAGCCACCCTCTTAAGAAACTATGTTAAAATTTTTTAAAATATAGACATGTGAATTTAATGGTTTAATAGTATTAAACTAGTAATACTACCAGTTTTTATAGTATCAAATCTTTAAAGACTTAAACAACAGAGAAGAGTTTATATATCCAATTTTTACATCTAAGTAATTTAATTGGCTAATAGAAGATTTATTCTGCTGAAATCCAACATTGATTATTAATGAGTAAGGGCACTAGATAGATCCCTTATGTGTGAAGTAAGGATTGAGAAGCAGAGAATTGTATATAGACTACCTGGTACCCTTATATGATATTCTTCAGTAGGTGTGCTTTTATCAGTCTATAGCTTCAACAGTGATAGAACAACTGAATACACTGGAGGCAGCAATGTGAATGAGGCATGTAGGATGTTCCTCACAGCTGGCTTCCAAAGGAAGTTCAGCCTTTTCTGCACATGTCCTCCTTCCCTCTGCCACCAAGTCTATGGGAATGGAATCACTTGTCTACCTTTCAGCTTTAGTAATTCTGTGATTTCCTCAGCAGTGAATAAGCAAAAAGTTTTGGTTTTTATCTATAGTTATATAATTCTTCTCTCTTGTTTAATTTTGTTATTTACCATCAGGTGTAGGGGACACCAAGGAATCAATGAGTATTTTTCTAATTTTCTTTGCTTTTATTTATTAAGATGTGCTCTGTATTTATTTGTTATGGCTTCTCAAGATGCCTCCTGAGAAGCCCCTGGAAGTCTGAAGGGACTTCTAGCACTTCATCAAGAAAGAAAATCTTTCTGGCTGAAACCGGTTTGGCTCAGTGGTAGAGTGTCGGGCTGCGGGCTAAAGGGTTCCAGGTTCGATTCTGGTCAAGGGCATGTATAATACGTTGGTTGCAGGCACATCTCCGGTGGGGGATGTGCAGGAGGCAGCTGGTCGATGTTTCTCTCTCATCGATATTTCTAGCTCTCTATCCCTCTCCCTTCCTCTCTGTGGAAAATCAATAAAATATATTTTAAAAAAAAAAGAAAAAGAAAATCTTTCTGAAGAAGATTTCTTAAAGAATACGAATCTCATGTAATTATTACATTAATGTTATTACTTGTGGATATTAATTTCTTAAATATAATTTCTCCTTCCTGATTTGATCCTTTTTTGTTTTCTATTTTTAATTTTTACTATGATGTATGGATCCCAACTCCTCTTCTCCCCCATCATTATTCTGCTTGCTTCTAGTCAAAATCTGCTCTGTCACAAGTAAATATTAGTACTCATATGTAATCAAGTAGATAATCCTGAAACATACAATCTCATCTTGTGCCCAACTATAATTCTTTTAAAAATATTTTTGTTGATTTCAGAGAGGAAGGGAGATGGTGGGGGGGAGAGTCAGAAACATCAGTGATGAGAAAGAATCATGGATTGGCCGCCTCCTGCACACCCCCCCCCCCACTGGGGATCGAGCCCACAAACCTGGCATGTGCCCTTGATTGGAATCAAACGAGGACCCTTTAGTTTGCAGGCTGTTGCTCCATCCACCAGCTAGGGCCCAACTATAATTCTTAATACATTGACAAAGATCCAAATGATTCCTTCTGATCCAGTGCTCATAGTGAAGCATTCAGGAACATTGATTCCCTCTTGATAGCCCTATTCTAAAAATTATGCAACTGAGGCACAGGGAGGTTTATTAAGTTGCCCAAAGTCACATGGTAAGTGGAAAAGGTGGGATTCCAACGCAGGCAATGTAGCTCCAGAGTCCATGTTATTCATCATTGTGCTACATCAGAGTAACTTGTAATCATTATTCAGTTTCTGCTATTATAAAATCCCATTTGCCACAGGATAGCGTGTTTTAGGGAACAATGATAAGCTTGTAAATTTTTATTTTATTATAAAATTATAAAAACAAGTAAGCGGAATAGCATAAAATAGGGTTACACAAAAATTCTCATAGCATGTCTGGGAATGCTTTCTAGATTGTCTAGTTTAAGCCCTTTATTTTCCAATGAACAAATTTAGACAGACTTCCAATTACACTTAGAAATGACTGGAACCCAGGCCTTCGTACTCTGAGCTTGGTCTTTTCCCTTGAGTATGCTGGTGTCTGGAATCTGGGACCGAAGCTCTAGTTTTGAGCACTTCAGTATCTTGGAAACATTATAAATAAAACCATGTATCATTGTCCTTTACCTCTCTTTTCAGTGTCTGTGTTCTTCTCCTTCATGACCTAGTTCTCCCAAGAGCTTTGAAAAAAATCCACAAAACAACTAACTGCTAATGTAATTATTGATGATAGTCAAGAGTCAGATAAGTTAAAAATATTTGCTGAAAATCTAAACCGTGTCTCTATGTTAAGAGTTGTGGGATAGACAAAGATTAAATGGAGAGAACTGCAACTCCTTAAAAAGCTGACAGTCAGAAAGAGCCAACAGGCAGAGTCAAACCAAGTAGTTGCTCTAGAGAACAATGTGCTTAAAGAATTTTGTACTTTGATATAGTGCAAAGTCCAGTCTCTTGAAATTTAATGAGAGATTCATGAAGACTGAATATCCTTTGAGACACAAAGGACTGAACATTTAATAGTGGATTATCATAGAATTGAGTTATTCCAAAAGAGGCATTATTTTTGGTGTGAAATAGATCATATTATAAAAGTACTCATCAAAAATACTATAAACTTGGAGGACTGACTCTATGCCAATTTGTTCCAAGTTTTTTTGTTTGTTTTATCTTTTTGATTACCACCAGACAGTAAGTCATTGCTGCCTCTGTGCCCAGGACTGACAGTTTAAATAAGACTCTATGAAATACATGACTGACTGTTGGGCCTTTGATACTTTTTTCTATAAACAACCTACTTAGAGATGGAACCTCTTACTTGAACCCAAATAAAATCATCTGTGGAGAAATAGAATTGTCAAGGGAAGGTATAAAGTGTTATGGGAAGAAGAATTCATAGATATTAACTAAATGTTTATTGTATGTAAACCTCTGTAAAGGTATGATAATAAAGATGTACTTCGAAACATAATATATTCATAGTTGTGTTCACAATTTCATTACAGGTCCTATTCTCCTGACCTCTCTCACTGAAACAGGCTTTAGAGAAGACTAAATGGGGCATAGTAACAATGTGACAGAATTTGTTTTCCTGGGCCTCACTCAGGATCTGGAGGGCCAGAAAGCATTATTTGTCCTATTTTTACTCATCTACCTTATGACAATGGTGGGCAACCTGCTCATTGTGGTGACTGTTCTCGTCAGCCCCTCCCTGGCCTCCCCCATGTACTTCTTCCTTGCCTATCTGTCCCTCATGGATGCGGCTTATTCCACTGCCATTTCACCAAAATTGATTATAGACTTATTCCGTTGTCATAAGACAATCTCCTTCTCAGCTTGCATGGGACAGCTCTTTCTGGAACACTTATTTGGAGGTGTTGAAGTCTTTCTTCTGGTGGCGCTGGCCTATGATCGCTATGTGGCCATCTGTAAGCCATTGCACTACATAGCCATCATGAATAGACAGGTTTGCGTCCTGCTGTTGGTAGCGGCTGGGGTTGGAGGCTTTGTGCATTCTTTGGTCCAACTCCTCTTTGTGTTCAGCCTCCCCTTTTGTGGCCCCAATATCATCGACCACTTCTTCTGTGACATACACCCTCTGTTGGAACTTGCCTGCACCGACACCTACTTTGTGGGCTTCACTGTGGTTGCCAATGGTGGGACAATCTGTATGGCCATCTTTATTGTTCTATTAGTCTCCTACGGAGTCATCCTGAATTCCCTTAAAACTCACAGCCAGGAAGGGAGGCGCAAAGCCCTGTCCACCTGCAGTTCCCACATCACTGTGGTTGTCCTCTTTTTCGTTCCCTGTATTTTCCAGTATGCTAGACCCGTTTCTAACTTCCCCGTCGACAAATCCTTAGCTGTGGTTTACACTGTTGTCACTCCCATGTTGAATCCTTTGATATACACTTTGCGAAATTCAGAAATGAAGCACGCTGTGAAAAAGCTCTGGCACAAAAAGTGCACGATAGATAGAATGAGCATGTGTCACCCATGCTGAATGCATTTGTTCCTGATTCTGAAGCACAAACAGGCAGTCCATTGTAACAATGGATGAGTCAACTCAATGGGTTTCTAGGGATGCTTTTCTTCATTTACACAAAGGCATAAGAAGGTAGAATAAATTGTCCTTTGAGGTTAGAATCAATTTAATAGAGAAATTCTGCGGGTTGAATAAAAGGCGCAGGTATTTGTCCTTAGTTACACTAAGTTCACCTTATAACTTTTTCTTTACTTTAAACTGAGACGTTAGAAAAAAGAGGCTTTTTTTCCCCCTTGAAAATTGAAAAATAAGCCACCTTGGAAAATTTGCTTTTACCCTAAATAATGAGAAAATAATTCATCTAATGTTTAGAATAAATTTATGGGGTCAAACAGTTAGTTTGTTATCCTATCCATATAGCAGCTTTCTGTAGCTGCCTTATGCATTTTATCTTTAAGATTACTTTTGTCCTGACCAGTGTGGCTCAGTGGTTGAGTGTACACCTATGAACCAGGAGGTCATGATTTGATTCCCAGTCAGGGCTCATGCCCAGGTTGGGGGCTTCATCCCTAGTGGGGTATGTGTGTATGTGTAGGAGGTAGCCGATCAATGCTTCTTTCTGTCATTGATGTTTCTTTTCTTTTCTTTCTTTCTTTTTTTAATATTAATTGTTGAAAGTGTTATATATGTTCCCCATTTTCCCCCATCGATCCCCTCCAACCAACCTCCAATCCCCACCCCAGGCCCTCACCACCCTACTGTCTGTGTCCAGGGGTTATGCATATATGCATACAGGGTCTTTGGTCTCCCACTCATCCACCCTTTCCACCTTCACTCTGAGATCCCTCACTCTGTTCCATGCTTTTATGTCTCTGGATCCACTCTGTATCATTGATGTTTCTACCTCTCCCTCTCCCTTCCTCTCTGAAATAAGTAAAAAGTATATTAAAAAGATTACTTCTGTTCTTTAGGTGTCTCTGCATTTGAAGTTCAGGATGTTTAGATGAGAGATGGTCCCATATTTGGTTAAAGACACAATCAGTGAGCACTTTTGTTAGATGGGATATTGGAGCTGTTCACAGGTTGACATGAACCTGTGTGGGATGATGACAATGAAAACAGATTCTAGTTCCTGATTAGAGGATAGAGAACCATTTTCACTCAAGTCACAAACATATTTTCATACCTTTCCTCACCAAATATTATGTGCATTTTTTCATTCTGCAAAGAGTCCATAAAACTTATTTTGTCTTAATGTTACTGAAGATTGGGTAAAGAAATGTATTATTTTGCGCAGCAATGTGTTCCCTAAAAATTGTATCCAACTTAAATAATTTAAATTATAGACTTAATAAAGATTATTTTGGTATAAAAAATTTGTGTCTAACTTTTATACATAAAACAACAACAACCAGTTTTTTTTCTAAATTGTAACCCATATTGGAACATCATAAACTAGAAAGAAGATGGAATTGTTTTCACTGTGTTATAGGAATTCATCTATGTTTTGTAAGAGATTTTTTTCTAACTAAAAAAAAAAAAAGACATTTTCTTATTTTAAAATTTTACTGTGCCCTGGCCGGAGTGCCTCAAATGGATGAGTGTTGTCCCATGCACCAAAATGTTGCCAGTTCGATTCCCAGTCAGGGGACATGCCTGGATTGCAGGCTTGGTCCCAAGTAGGGGCTCTGCAGGGGGCAGTTGATTGATGTTTCTCTCTCTTTCCTTCTCCCATCCCCTCCCTTTAAAATCAATAAAAATATTTAAAAATATTATTATGTATTTTTTCATGCATACCAATAATACATGCAATTTATTTCTAGATTTTGTAGTCTCCTACCTAGAATATGATCGATATGAAAATTACCCATGCATACCATTCCTGTCTCTTTCTAGGGGTAATCCCTATGCTGAAATTTTTGTTAATCATAGTTAAAAATAGTTTAACTACATATGTATGTATCCTTAAATTGTAGAGATTAGAGTTTTATATTCCTTACCTTATATACCAACCTACTTTCCTAATCTGATGTTATATTTAATACTTGTATATCTATTTCTAGACTAATTTCCTTTGATTGGTTAATTATTCCTAAACCAATACCACATTATTTTATATAGGTCATGTAAGTATATTTTGATATCTGATAAGAAGCCTACCACACAATAGTCTTATTAAAAACAACAAATTCTGTTTCAAAAAATTCTTTTCCATATAAGTATTAGAATAATTTTGGAGATCTTAAAAACTTACCAAGATTTTGAAGATAGTATATTAAATGTCTAACTAATTTAGAGAAGATTGATATCTTTATCACATTGAATCATTCTATTTGAGAACAGGAAAAATATCTACTTATTTAGGTCTTTAAGCTTCAGCTAGCTCTTTTAGATTATTGCTGAGTGATAATGACTTCATTAATTATTTTGCTTTTTAATATCTTTCAAATATTTCATATCGTATTTCTCATTTTTATATTATTATGTCACTTAATAGAGGAAAAAGTGGTATAATAACTCTGAATAAAGGATACCTTGACTCATTCTTAGCATTAATGTGGATGCCTTCAGTATTTCCCCAAATAAAATGTGTTCATTAAAAAAGATAATCTCTACCTGTAATCACTATCCTGAAAGGAACAGATATCACTCCTCAAAGGAACAACTGAAAACTATTTACAAAGAGCTTGCAAGGTTAAAGAATTTTAAAAAATCCTCAGTTGAGGTTATGTTTATTGATTTTTATTTATTTATTTTTAAATATATTTTTTTGATTTTTTTACAGAGAGGAAGGGAGAGGGATAGAGAGAGAGAAACATCGACCAGCTGCCTCCTGCACACCCCCACCAGGAATGTGCCCGCAACTAATGTACATGCCCTTGATCAAATGGAACGCTCTCTCCATTGAGCCAAACCGGTTTCGGCTTATTGATTTTTAGAGAGAAGAGTAAGGGAAAGAGAGAGAAAAAGAGAAGAGAGAGGAGAGGGGAGCTCAGAGAGGGGAGAGAGAAACATCCATGTGAAAGAAACATGACCGGTTACCTCCATGTTACCATTTTATTTTGTCAGATGTTTCCAAGTAATTGGGAAACTTGTCAGATCAGTGACAAAGACTAGTTATGTTAAAATATTCAAAGAACTAAAGAAAACCATGCCTCAGGAACTAAGGGAAAGAACTATTAAACAATGTCTCAGCACTAAATGATTTATATCAATAAACATGAAAAAGAACAAAAATAAATTCTGGAGTTGAAAGTACAATAATTGAAAAAAAATTACTAAAGTGTCTCAATAGCATATCTGAGCAAATATAAAAAGGAATCAGTGAAGGTGAAGATAGGTCTCTGTGATTATCCAGTCAGAGAAACCAGTACATAACAATGTTAAATGTCCTCCCTCTCTGGTTCAGGTTCCAGGGTGTTTAAAGGCTGTTCACATAATCTTATTATTTTGTTATTAATAAGCGATTTGCTCTTTGATGTTATATTGCTATTTTCCTACTTAATTCCCCATGGTGATGGGCCAGGAGAAGCCTCTGAAAACATGGAATACACTGGAAGAATCATGCAGAAAGTCTCAGTTCTCTAGAGCACAATTCCTCAGTGAATTTATTTTTGAACAAGCAGCGTTGGGGATAAACTGTTTTAACAACTCAGTAAAGTGATTTGTTATTCATTGTTGATTAAGTGCCCAGCCTTATCTTCCTTTGCTGGGAGGAGATTTCTCCTTGGGTATTAATGCTACTGTCAAGATGTAAAATAAAAGTGATTACTTTGCTAGACATGAACCATATTAAAACAGTCATATGACTAAAAAAATTATTAAACACAAACCCATTTCTTTGAACATCCAGCTCTGTCCATTATTGACTAAATATGCTATTAAAAGTTTGGTCAATTTATTTGGTCAGTTAAACATAATAATTAGGTTTTAAATTTGATTAGTCATACATATTCTCAATGATAATTTTCAAGTATGGTGATTCATCCATGGTATCAACTGTGTCTTCTTGTAGGGAGCAGTTATAGGGTTAAGCCTCGGACTGACCTGCTGGCAAAGTCTCAAACAAGTCCCAGCTTGGAGGGCATAGTCCTCTAAGCATAATTAAGCTTGATCTTGTGACTGCTCCCTAGATCTTTCCTGGGTAGCTAATAGGCTGTGGGAGGGGCAGCAAGTGCTGCCAAAACAAGTGAACTTACAAGAACATTATAAACTACCTTGTTTGCCCCTGACTATAAATAAAGAATCAGCTTTGCAGTCTGGATTTGTTCTGTGGCCTCAGTAAGGCACAGAAGATCCACCTAGACCCAGTATATTCTCTTTGTCTGTCTTTTTCTTCATCCTTCACCGGCCCTCCCTCAGGCTTGCTGAAATCTTGGCTGTGCTGGCGCGGCTCATCTTCTTAAAGCCAAACTTTGGATAATGCCATAACCCAAACAGTAAAATCTTTATGAAAGCTGAAGAAGATGGTCATACTTTGTACAGGCAAAGAGAGCTTTATCTGGATGTGACAAGCATTTCCTGATGCAATGACGAGGAGTACCCCGATCTGTTCTCTGCAGGCACACCTTGGTTAATGTGGTGGCAGTCCTGACCTATCTGCATCACACTAAACTTCACCTTCCAGAACCAAATTTAGAATTGCAGAAGCCTGGATTTGGAATAGGGGACAGAATAGGAAATAGAAAACCCAGGTAACATTTATAAACACTCTTCACTGCTCTGAGAATAGGGATAGACGGGCTGACTTTGAATGAATTATGGATCTTTTAAAGAAGCAGGTTTTTATCATTTGACTTCAAAGGTTTTATGCCACAAGCTCCAGAATCAGAAACTGCATGCACTTTATTCATTCTGTAAAATATTATGGAACAAATACAATGATAATAATTTTCTCCACTATTTTGTATTAGAGAGGTTTAAATGCATGCTGAAATGGAGAGAACACATAGCAAACATAAATAATGCAACAATATAAGCAGATATATGGTCTTCACAATAATGTATGTAGATTTCTTTATATGGAGAATCCAACAATTATATGTTTTGTATTTTAATATGGTGATGATGATAGTAAGAGTTACTGTAGCTCTTTATAATTGTTATCTTGTATTAGTATCTTTAAATATTTTGGTTCTGTGTGGGTATTCTATTTCTGTGGGTATTTTTTTGTTGTTTTGTAAAATAGACATAACACACTGTTGTGCATTTATCACTATTTCTTTAGAGAACTTTGTTGGTGTTGTGATATTTAATCCTTAAAACCATCCTATATGTTAGATGCTATTATAAGTCTCATTATACTGATGATGTTGAGTAATTTACCCTCTCTGATTATTGTGCTTCTTTATTTGCCCCTAAAGTCTGTTCAGCCACACTCAGGCTTTATTGGTAGTTCCCCCCCACCCCATTTACTATGAAGAAATTGACTTGGAAAATGTGATATTTCTTTTAAATATATCTTTATTAAAAATCTGAGAAGCTGAGTAGGTGTTTAATAGGACCTCAACATTTTTGTTGCATCATTTTTTTTGGTCACTTGCTCAAACATTTATAAAACCTATTTCTTGCCGAAACCCGTTTGGCTCAGTGGATAGAGCGTCAGCCTGCAAACTGAAAGGTCCCGGGTTCGATTCTGGTCAAGGGCATATACCTTGGTTGGGGACACATCCCCGGTAGGGGGTGTGCAAGAGGCAGCTGATTGATGATTCTCTTTCATCGATGTTTCTAACTCTCTGTCCCTCTCTCTTCCTCTCTGTAAAAAATCAATAAAAAATATATTAAAAAAATAAAAAACCTGTTTCTTAATTGAGAAACAGATCTCACCATATAGACAGTTAAATAGAAACATTTAGGCATGGGTTATGGTCCTATGTCTTAAAAAGATCTGGACTGGAGCTCAAAATTTCAGAATCTACATTTTTTTAATCTTTCTGGTTGAAAGTGCTTCCCAGTAGATACTTGTATATTTAATAAAATGCAACATTGAGAAAGCATATAATTTTATATTATTCTGAACAAATTAATAGCTTTCAGTAGTTTAGAATATTAATTACATGCTCATAAGAACATTTTTGGTAGTCAAATGTTCATTGATTGCTTAAAGTGTGTAAGGGACAATCAGAGATTCTGTAGATACAGTTACTAATAAGATATGTTTACTCTTTTGACAGACCCAACAGATGCCTGGGAAGCACAGCTCTAAACAAGTGAGTGTTCTAAATACTCACCAGGTGAAGTGGGAGACCCTTCTATTGGAAGTTGACCTCTTGGATGCTAAGACAACTCCTATGAATTGTGAGTATTTATTTTCCAGTACCAATGCAGCTATAGCTTCATTACTGTGATGAAGTTATTTAATTATACGCAATGAACTTTGAGAAGCTCTGAAGATGGAATACCTTTAGGCAGCTAGTCTCTTATACTAATATATCTTAAAGTTTAGATTTTGATTTTTTTCCCTTTTTCTTTGATTCGAAAATATGAAGATTCCTTGAGGCAGCTCTGATACTGATGCTAAGTTATGCTCCAGTTCACCTCTGGACTGACAGCTCAGGAAACCTGAAATTCCTCTACTCCAAACTCATTCAGGCCTCCTCAAACCAAATTTTTTACCAATTTCAAAGCATATTTCATTTCGTTTATGGTCTTTGCTGATTTCTATCTGCCTTTTCCGAGTTATCTCTTATTTTCTCTTTTCTACACTTTTATTCTCCTTCTGATGTTTGAGTACAAATTGGCTTGCCCAGGAGCACAAATTTCCTAGAATAATCTCCTGCCCTTCACAAATAGTCTGTAAACGTAGACACTGAGACAGAGCACACTTAAAATAATTCTGCCAAAACGAAGTTGCACACATTATGAGTAAATTGGCTCTGGATCATATTTGAAAGGCCCAGCAAGTGATTTATTTTCCTTAATGAGAATAAATGCATTATATTACTCACAGACTTAGATAACCAAGAACTAGCAATATGAACAAATAACTGGTCTAATTGGTTAACTACTTTAATAATCAAATAACCTTTAACATATACTAATTCATCTGATTAATATAAAGATGGTCAACCAGCAAAAGTGTTAGAATGTATTTTAGGGTAAAAGTATCAATGACAAGAATTCAGAAATGCATACATCTGGAGAGTAGGACATGATTTTTTTCAGGATGACTGAGCAAAATCAAATAATATTTCCAGATTTTTAGCATAGAATTACTTCTATAACATGATTCTACCTAAAATATCTATTTTGGCCTTCTGAATTGAGCTATGGTTAGAGATAATAAATTATAAATAATTTTGTAAAGAAAAATGTCAATGTAGTAGCCATGCACTAAGATTTGTATTATCCATTTTTCCTTTCCAATAGCCTAGGTTGTAATAAATGTCAATTCAGTTTGTGTGTGTGTGTGTCGAATGTGTTCTAAAAACAACAACAGCATTGCTTTCATTATACTTTCTTTGTTGGGAATAATTTAATACTTATATTGAATGTTGCTCTTTTGTGAGTTTTAAAATTCAGTGTAATAAAATGAAGTTTAATAAACATTTGATAAGCACTAATGATCTGCCACTTCTTTCACTGCTGTGAAAAGTAAATTAACTCAGAAAGGCAGTTATTTAAATGTCAGCCTATAGTTTTATTGCTCCAATACTAGGTATTACTTTATGTAAGTACATAAGTAAAGTTATTGGAGATGAGATTGTTTTTATGGTAGATCTCAAAATGTCAAGAAGCATTCACGGAAACAGGAAGTAAAATATGATGTCAAGAAATTCAGTCTTGTCTACAGCCATACCACCCTGAACGCGCCTGATCTTGTAAGCAAAGCAGGGTGGGGCCTGGTTAGTACTTGGGTGGCAGACTGCATGGGCATACTGGATGCTGTAGGCTTTAAAAAAAATTTAGTCTTTGTGAGAGATATTCTGAAGAAAGCAGCTTTCCTATTGCTCAGTAGATCATGTCACTGATATGCCCATGCACATTTGCCTGCAAGTTAGAATTCTGAATTCTCATCATTGTAGTTGAAGCAAGAAATGAAATGTTGCTGAAATGAAAATGAATATAGTAATTGTGGGAGGAGATTCCAAACTCTCATTTTCGAAAGAGTTACCCTGTGTGAGGCTCCATGGAACAAAAATTGTTGAATAAGGCATTCCATTTTTTAACATAAAGCTTGTGATCCTCTTAAATTCATTATTGGCCCTTTTCTTTGCAGTCTCTGACACCTGAGGTCCACATTTTCAGAAGAACACATGGGAAGTAGGAACAATGTGACTGAGTTTATTCTCCTGGGGCTTACACAAAGCCCTGAGGGGCAAAAAGTTCTATTTGTTGCATTCTTACTCATCTACATTGTGACTGTAATGGGCAATCTGCTTATCATGGTGACCATCATGTCCAGCCCATCGCTGGGTTCCCCCATGTACTTTTTCTTGGCTTACTTATCATTTATAGATACTGTCTATTCTACTGCCATTGCTCCCAAAATGATTGTAGACTTGCTCTATGAGAAAAAAACTATTTCCTTCCAGGCGTGTATGACTCAAGTCTTTATAGATCATTTCTTTGCTGGTGCTGAAGTCATTCTTCTGGTGGTGATGGCCTATGACCGATATGTAGCCATATGCAAACCTCTTCATTATTTGATCATCATGAATCGGCGGGTATGTGTGCTCATGCTGTTGATGGCCTGGACTGGAGGCTTTCTGCACTCGTTGGTTCAATTTCTCTTTATTTATCAGCTCCCTTTCTGTGGCCCCAATGTCATTGACAACTTTGTGTGTGATATGTATCCCTTATTGAAACTTGCTTGCACCAATACCTACCTCGTTGGACTTTCTATGATAGCTAATGGAGGAGCAATCTGCACTGTCACCTTCTTCCTTCTCTTAATTTCCTATGGGGTCATATTACACTCCCTTAAGACACATGGTTTGGAAGGAAAACGCAAAGCCTTCTACACTTGTGCATCCCATATAACTGTGGTCATTTTATTCTTTGTCCCTTGTATCTTCCTGTATGCAAGGCCCAATTCCACCTTTCCCATTGATAAATCCATGACTGTGGTTCTAACTTTCATAACTCCCATGTTGAACCCCATAATCTATACCCTGAGAAATGCAGAAATGAAAAATGCCATGAGGAAAGTTTGGAATAACTATGTGGCCTTAGTGAGAAGTGGACTGTGTCCCTCATATAGAACATGATGTTTATGCTTTCACAGAACCAAGAAATACTTTCATTATCAGTGATTACATTTAAAGAAATTATTTCTTTTGAGTTATTCAGCCTAATTATTGTGAAACAGTCATATATATTAATCTTTATCTAAGTGGAATATGTTATTGCCCTTAGAGAGCAAGAGAATTGCATAAGGGAATTAATCCTGTAAGATTCTTTAGTGGACAACATTTTTTTTTGCTTTATTTCAGATTCTTGTTTGTGGAATATGGTATCTCCATGCTATATAGAAATGTGACCACTTAAAACTTGGTCCCTTTTAATCCAGGAGAGTAAAATTTAAAATTGAGATAGTTAAAAAATTGATAATATAACAGTAAAAATAAATGTGTTTACCAAATTACTTTAACATTTCAGAGCATGCTAGTGAAAAAAGTCAGACAGAAAAAGTTAAGAAGCATATATAAAACTGAAAGCAACAAATGAACAAATGAAAAACAAACAAACAAAAACCTCACAGACACAGATAACAGCATGGTGGTAACTGTACTGAGCAGGAGGAAGGTGGGTGGGGAAGAGTAAAGGCTAAAGAGGGCTCATGGTGATGAGAGAAGATTTGACTTTGGATGGTGGGTACACAGTGCAATATTCTGATGATTGTATTATAGAAATGTGCACTTTAAACCTATATAATTTTATTAACCAATGTCATCCCAATAAATTTAATAAAAAATAAAAATTTAAGCATGTATTCATAGCTGAGGCTAAATCTATAGAAATGAACCTTGTTAATTTCACACTTTGTTGGTAGCATGTGGTTGATTTTGTATATTATGATCAAATATTGGACTGAAAAATAAAATTGTTGAACCCCATTCTGTACCTCTAGATAAATTATGCTCCTCCAGTGGTTGAAATGCAGATTTAAGTCACATGTATCCCACTGAGCCTCAGGGTCTGTCTACATTAAGTTAACTCTCTGGGTACACTTTAAGAAAGTACAATAAATGCTAAACATTTTGGGAATAGATTGTTTTATTTTACATAATGAATGCATTTCTGATTTTTCTGTAAACATTATGGTTATTGGTAAGAAGTTGTGCCTTCTGGTGTCACATTTGAGAGCAATCAAACCTAAAGGAGTTCTCTCTCTCAAAGAGTGGAGATGATCTTAGTTGATAAAACATAGAAAGTAATTGGAGCCTCATTGCTTCCAAAGTCTTCATCTCTTTACACAGAGATAGTCTTTTGCTTCCAATAGTTTTAGGAAACTCAGATGGCTCTTTCAAGATTAGGCATTTAGAATACTAATCTCTGTGTTCGTTTTATCTGCCATGCAAAATGTTGAAGTGCCTAAGGCAGCATGCCAGTACCAAGGACATGGTGCAGTGCTACGCCATCCTGGGCATCTGCATTTGGTTATGTGGCCTTTCTACAGAGTGACAGAGTGCATCACTCTGACACTGTTAAAGTCTTCTCTCTTTTTCCTTGGAATGTTGGTTTTGGTTGTTCATATCATACACAAGGTGGTCTCTGATGTCTCTGCATCCTTCTTTGTAGAACCCATTTCAGTTCCTCCCACAAATTAGGGGCTTAAGAAATGATTATTGAGCCCAGCCTTTGTGGCTTAGTAGTTGAGCATCAACCTATGAACCAGGAGGTCACAGTTTAATTCCTGGTCAGGACACATGCCCAGGTTGCGGGCTCAATCCCGAGTGTGGGGCATATGGGAGGCAGCTGATCAATGATTCTCTCTCATTATTGATGTTTCTCTCTCTCTCTTCATCTCTAAAATCAGTAAAAGATTTTTTTTTTTTTAAGAAATGGTTATTGAATTAGCAGGGAAATCAATGAAGGTTTGGACATAAAGCAAATAAATCAGTGGATGAATGAACAAATAAAGGGTTCTGAGAAATAAGGGAGTAATTTTTTATTTTTAAATATATTTTATTGATTTTTTACAAAGAGAAAGGGAGAGAGATAGAGAGCTAGAAACATCGATGAGAGAGAAACATCGACCAGTTGCCTCTTGCACACCCCCTACCGGGGATGTGGCCGCAACCAAAGTACATGCCCTTGACCGGAATCGAACCCGGGACCTTTCAGTCCGCAGACCAAGTGGATTTTACCTGGTTGTGATAATACTACAACTATACCTTATTTGATAGCTTCTTTATTAATTCTCCAAAATGTTTAGATGATATCAATGCAAGGGCAAGCCAGAGACCAAAGCAACCATGTTTGCAAGAGAGAAAACATTGGGTTAAAAAGACATTGGATTTCCTTATTTCATCTATGGTAATACACATTAAAAGTGAATGCTATCAAAGTTCTCAAAGGTCACTTAAGTTATGTGAAATAATTGGGTTGTTGGCAAGATATGCTGATGAAATACCCATGAGGTCCAATTAGCCATCACTAAAAACATCACAGGATTTGCCTACAAACAGGATGTGTGGTAGCACTTCTATGAGGTTCAAGAGGAAGGTCTTCTCCAAAGGTCATTATTAAGTCAACAGGCACACTTACTGTAGCTGAGCTAGTTGGCATTGTTAAGCTTACATCTTTCCTTCTTTCTTGGTGATCTAGCAGCTACCTGACGCCCTGGCCACAGAGCTATGCCAGACAAGTTCATAGGTGAGATTCTGCTTCCCCACCCGGAAATTACATAATTATAGAATTTCAGGTTTAAACGGATCTTAGAAATCATATACTCACCCGTATCCTCACCAAATATGAGATTTAAATATATTTTTCAGCATGCCAGGCATCAGGAAAGATATAAGTAAGTACAATATGACAAATTTAGAACTAAAAGTATTTTTTAAAAAATTGATATATATTTAAGTTACTTAGAATCACATTATATATTCAAAATTTCACCCAAAATTTCCCCACTTAATGTTACAACCTAAGAATTTTTCTATGATATTGCACAATTAAAAACATCTCTTTTAAAAACTATACATTATTCAAAGAGATGTACTATATTTTACTTATTCTTTCTCTAATGTCTCTAATTTTGCAGTTTCTAATTTTCTATAGCTCTTAATAATTGTGTTGAACATATTTGTACTGAATGATCTTTCTTTTTAAAATACTTTCTTTTAGGTTTTTTCTTCATAGAAAGAATTTTGTAAGAATAAATAAAAAAAGACAGTAATTTCTATTTCTTCATAGTCATTTCTAAATCACTTTTATTAATTATATCTATTTTTACTATGTGCACCATATTCTTTTCTGATCTGTTGGGGAGTCCATCTCAGAATAAGGGAATTCAATGAGGCTACTGTATTTTGTTTCACATATGTATAAGATTTTCATTTTGGGTAGTTATAGAATAAGGCTCTCTATTTCCCTTTAAAAGGATATATATATATCTATATATATATATATATCACATTTTATTATATTTTCTACTTTCTTTCTTTTGGGAAATTTATGTTCCCAGATTTCCTCATTCAATTAGTAATGGAATATCTTCCTGTAATGCGTGTTTTGGGAGGATGGGAGAATAAAGCATGAAAATGCATATGGCAGAAGCTTAAAGGAATATGGAGAATCATTCATGTAATGGATGGATATTCTGCTAATTTCGGTAATGAAAAGTTGGGAGGGATTACAAAAGACATGTGACAGGGACACTTTTATGTGTGAACAAATGAACATACAATTAATATATAATAGTAATTGTCTAATAAATATTTGTTGAATGAGTAAAAGTGTATTAAGTACTTACAGTAAATAATAGATTTTATATGCTGTGAGTGTATATGTATAATACTTTGTCTTAGTCAGCAGACTATTTCTATTCTTTGCATTAAATAAATGTTTGTGTTTTATTTACTTTGAAAATAAGGGCTTCCTTTGCTGATAGATTCTCATATACTGAACACCTATCCAAGGGTTGTTTCCCCCCCCCCCCCCACCCAAGTCTACTGAAGCTGCATATTTACTGACTGTAACTATGTTAAAATTGTATGTAAACAGCGTTTTAAAGAATAAAAATTTAATTAGCAAACACTATAATTACCTTGAAGGTAAAACGACCCAGGGATATACTCCTTCCCAGAGGCAATTAATATTTTCATACTTACTTTATAAAACGAACCAGAAGCTGTTAAGCTGGACTGCAGCTTTCATTGGAAAGCTCATTTATGTTTCTCATAAAGTAGAGAGCAATGATAGAGCAGGAGAATGGGAGCCTTGAATGCCTAGTTTTCTTCTGTGCTCAGGAGCATGCATATTCTTACACACGGAGAAGAAAGAAGGTGGCAATTTACCACACATCCGTTCATCACCCAATAGGTATCATGCCAGGCAGAAACTATGCCAGGCACCATACAGGCACAATGAGGAAACATACATGAATAGTGTATGTGTAATTTCTGATACCAGGGAGAGTGTATCTTCCAGCCATTTATACATTCCACCAAACTGCCTATCTGTGATAGATGCTTATTGACCCTGTTTCCCCCCCCCCCCCATAGTTAGAACTTTGGGTTCAAACATAAATTCTCAAAGAGAAAATAATTCTTTACTTATGTGCAGCACTTTACAGCTTGCGAAACACACCTGGGAGTTACAATTTGTAAGGTCACAGACATAGAGGAAGACCGAGGAGCACGGGGCACTGAACTGACTTAGCAAAATCACATTGAGTTGGAACCAGAGGAGAATCCAGATTGCACGTATAGAGCCCATTATTTTCTCAGCAAATTACCCATCCAACCTGTCCTATAGATACTTTTTAGGTGACAGATACTAGGTGTCTGAAGAGAGAAAGCTTTATGGAGGAAGAGAGAAAGAACTGAAACAATAAGTTGAGTGAGGGGTGCAGAGGGTATGCTCCACCATAACAGTAACGACCCTGTTTCTGTACTATAAGATTAATAGGCATCATTCTTTATCTCTTTGCAGGTAATTTATGAATGGATCACCTTACACGTACCAACAATGTGACTGAATTTATTCTCTTGGGACTCACACAGAATCCATACTTGCAGAAAATACTCATCATTGTCTTTTTGTTCATTTTTCTATTTACCGTGCTGGCCAATCTCTTCATTGTTATTACCATCTCCCTCAGCCCTACACTTTCAGCTCCTATGTACTTCTTCCTCACTTACTTGTCTTTCATAGATGCCTCCTACACCTCTGTCACCACCCCTAAAATGATCATCGATCTGCTGTACCAGAGGAGAACCATCTCCTTGGGTAGCTGCCTGACCCAGCTCTTTGTGGAACACTTCCTGGGAGGATCAGAGATCATTCTCCTTATCGTCATGGCCTATGACCGCTATGTGGCCATCTGCAAGCCCCTTCACTACATGACCATCATGCGGCAGGGGCTCTGCCGCCTCCTGGTGATGGTGGCATGGCTCGGGGGGATACTGCATGCCACTGTACAGATTCTTTTCATGCTCAACTTGCCCTTCTGTGGTCCCAACGTCATTGACCACTTCATGTGCGATCTCTTTCCGCTGCTGAAACTTGCTTGCAGCGACACCTATAGGCTCGGAATGGTAGTGGCAGCCAACAGCGGGGCCATGTGCTTGCTTATTTTTTCCATGCTGCTCATGTCCTACATAGTCATCCTGTGCTCCTTGAAATCCCACGGCTCTGAAGGACGGCTCAAAGCCCTCTCGACGTGTGGCTCCCACTTTACCGTAGTTGTACTCTTTTTTGTGCCTTGCATATTCACCTACATGCGTCCTGTGGTCACCTACCCTGTGGACAAGTTGGTGACTGTGTTTTTTGCAATCCTCACTCCCATGTTTAATCCTATCATTTACACAGTGAGAAACACAGAGGTGAAAAATGCCATGAGGAGTTTGTTGAAGAGGAGAGTAACTTAGGCTGTTCAGATGTCAAGAACATGATGATGTATATAAATAGGGGGGCTTTTGTCTATTGTAAATTGTGAAAGAAAACAAATTTTGCAGAGCTCTGATAGAAAAAAAGGGGGGGGGGGCGGTATTTCTTTTTGCTTTTGGTAGATACATAGTGCCAAAAAGGGGAAAAATCAGCAGTGATTCTCTCACTCATCAACTGTCCTCTTCCCCATATATTCCATCTAAGAAGCTAAGCAAAAATAAAAGAAGTCCTGCCCTGGCAGGTGTTGCTAAGTAGTTAGTGTTGGCCCTGGCACTGAAGGGTCACCACTTCTATTCCTGGTTACAGGCATGTTCCTGAGCTGCAGGTTCAATCCCTGGCCCTAGTTGGGGCACTTGTAGGAAGTAACCAATCCATGTATCTCTGTCAGATTGGTGTTTCTCTCTCTTTCTCTCCCCTTCCCTCCCTTTCCCTAAAAATATCCTCAGGTAAAGATTAACAACAACAACAAAAGTGAGTAAATGAATAAATAAACAAATAAATAAATAAAGTCCTGGGATCAAAGTTCTATGGAAAAGCCAATTTCATTTAAGTAACACATGTACGAAGACTTTAGAAAAGTAACAGTGAGACTCTGGAGAAAAATATTCTAGGTAATCATCAATTTAGGGATTTATGTGGGTCTATGTTCCATTTCATATCCTGGATCTATGTACATGAGCATTGAGACCTTAGTAAAGTACTTTAAAAGTTACTGAAAGCACCTAGCAAAAAGCCTAGACAATATTAATTGACCATACATGCCTTGGTTTACTTCTGGGCTCTCTGTTCTGTTCCATTGATCTATATGCCTGTTCTTATGCCAGTACCAGGCCGTTTTGATTACAATGACCTTGTAGTATAGTTTCATATCAGATATTGTGACACATCTAACTTGGTTCTTCTTTCTCAAGATTGCTGAGGCTATTTGGGGTCTTCTTTTGTTTCATATAAATTTTTGGAATATTTGTTCTAGATCTGTGAAATATGTCATTGGTATTTTAATAGAAATTGTGTTGAATCTATAGATAACTTTTGGTAGTATGGACAGTTTAATTATGTCAGTTCATCCAATCCATGAACATGATAGATGTTCCTATTTATTTGTATCTTCCTCAATTGCTCTTTTCTATGTCTTATAGTTTTCCAAGTATAGGTCTTTTACCTCCTTGGTTAAATTTATTCCTAGGTACTTTATTATTGTGTTGTTGTTGTTCGCCACAGAAAATGGAATTGCTTTCTTAATTTCTTTTTCTGATAGTTCATTATTGGTGTATAATTTTGACTTTTTACTCAGTGAAAGCATTAAGTGAGGGGAGTGAGCTAACTATTGCTCAAGGCCAACTATGAGGCAAACATACTTTCATTCCCTTAATGAAGAAATAACTTTCATTAGATAGGTTTTTATTTTACAGGAAAAAAAAGTGAACCTCAATAAAGCTAAGCAACAAAGTCATTCTTTCAGACTCTGCCTCCTCTGTTCTCCCCACTAAACAATAGTCCTTGCTAGTATGATGTGAAAATATCAAAACACAGAACTGATCACTGGCCACATTTTGAAGATTTTTCCTTGAGACTTTCTCTCCTTATTTTGGGGACCACAATCTTCCTTTCAGCTCTCCCTTGACCTCCACTTCCTAGGTTACTTGTACTGTCTTAATTCCTCTCATGTCAGGGAAAAGTCATCATATGATCTCATTTCCATAGATGTATTTCCCTTGATGGGCCTCATAAAATGTGGGATGTAATGAGCTCAAGGAAATAAATTCAATTGATTGGATTTTAAAGAAGGTGACATGTAAGTGAGAGAGATGTTTTTAGAAAAAAATAAGCAACTTATCATTGAGAAGACTTAATACTTCTGGGACATGATTGAGGGTAACACCTTGAAAAGCTCAATGTTGTCTTTATAGGAATTTTCCTGCTCCTGTTATCCCATAGTGTTAATATTGATTAGCACTATAGTGTTACTATTGTATTAGTAAATACTTATTACTTAGAAAATGACTCCATGATCAATTAAGTGTAAGAACTTTTGACTTATTTCCATTACTGAAAAATACTGTTTATTGCCTATAATGTGCCAGAGAGTTCTGGGAGCTGGGTACACAATAGAAAATAATACAAGCAAGGCTTGTATTTTGCCAGAAGCTTAAATCCAGTGAGGAATAGATGGGTAATAAACAAATCAATGGAAAATATGATTTTGTTAGCAATGAGTATTATGAAAATCTTTTTATTAATTGGTTGATACAGAAGAGAAGAACAGGATATCGATTTATGTAGTTGTTTAGAGCACAGGTAGAATTTTAGTTAGGTCTAAGTTTAAATAACCATATTATCTCCCTTTTAAAAAATAAGTAGGTTATTTAAACACATGCATTTGAAATGGGGTCATTATCTCCCCCAAGTAGATAAAAATGATTGCTTGGAGGATGAAAATATTATTAAATCCTTACTTGAAGATATATATATTTTTGTAAATGAGAGAGAGATGGAGAGAGAGAGAGAGAGAAGGGGGAAACATCAATTGGTTGCCTTCCATAAGTGCTCTGAGTGGGCATCAAACCTGCAACCTTTTAGTGTACAGGAATAGGCTCATGATGGAATGCAGAAGGAATGGGGTGGTGGTGCGGGGGTTGGGATGGTGTCGATAGAATGAATGTTCCCTGCAGGCCAGTCGGTCTCAGAACCTTTAGACTCATTGTAATTTGCTACTGGCTACAGAAGCAAAAAGCCAGTGATGTGTCAATGTTCAGTGTCACATTTTAAAGACTTATGCTAACTTCAAGTCTGCCTAGTCTTGGAGCCTCAGAGGCGAACCTCAGATTCTCAAGACCTGAGTCTAGTTCCAAAGATCCCAACAAAGCCCTAAAGAGCCCAAGCTAGTCCCCAAAGACTGACCCTAATTCCAAAGAGCCAAGCCTAACCAGAAGGGCTGGAATAGTTCCTAAGGGTGGAGCCTGGGCCAGAAGAGCCAAACCTAGTCCTAAAGATGGAGCCTGACCCACAGGAGCCCAGCCTAGCCTGAAGAGCAGAGACTAGTCCTGAATAGCCGAGGCTAGCCCTAAGAGTCGAGCCTTCTACTAACAGCTGAATATAATCCCAAAGAGCGAGCCCAGTCCAAAGGGCTGACCCTAGTTCTGAAGAGTCTAGCCTAGGCCAGAAATGCTGAGCCTGGTCCCAAAGGTCTGAGCCAGCCCTGAAGAGTGGTGCCTAATCTGGAAGGGCTGAGCCTATCCCCAAGAGCTGAGATGAGCCCTAACAGTATATGAATTTCAAATTGGTATCAAAGTGAATATAAAGGATGGCAAGGGCTGGGCCAATGATATGGCTATTTATGAAAGATTTACATTGGCTTACAATTTTTAGTATAAAAGTTTATGTTATGTTAGCTTATTGGTTACACCTATGAAAATTAGTTATACTGGAGATAATAAAATTATCCTCAAAGCCCATATCCCTTCTAAAAAAATGGTTTTAATAAAGGAAAATCTGGTGTTGTGGGTTCTAACCTTAATTTTTAGTGTTGACTCATAATTATATAAAGATAAATATTGAAAATAAGTATATTTTCATATATTCTTTTCTAGATTTTAAAATTATATTAAAATGTTTGCAAATAAGCAGCATTTTTTTTCTCACCTAATATAAGTTTGTTTTACTATCTATGTCCTATCATTTATAGTATTTTATTCATAGCATCTTAATTTGTAGTAGTCTGATTTACATAAAATTTTCCTATTATTGAATATTGTAGATATTTTTAAATTTTTGCTGTCATAAAATACATGCATCATCTTACACTGTAAAATGACAACACCTCATTTCACTTTTAGAATAATTTTTTAGTGTTGGGTTCTAGAAAAAGGAATAAAGATATGTATTTGATCCTGAAAATATTTACTAAAATATTTCCAAAAGGATTACACAAAGTAGTTTAATTGCAATTTTAGAATTAATCCTATCTAATGAAGAGGGAATATGCTAATTGACTGTCATGCCCTCACAAAGATGGTGGCACCCACAGTGACAAGATGGCGGCGCTCAGGCCTCTCAGCCCCGCCTGGGGTGGCAGGCACGCAGCACAGCTGGGCCTGCCCTTAGGTGGGTCCAGTGGCTCTGCGTGCCTGCCTCCAGAGTCCCCCAGTCTCCTCAGCCTCCCAGCTGTCCAGGGCCAGCCCGAGGCACAGGCAAGCCTCAGATGGTGACTGCTCAGTCAACTCCCAAGGCGCAGGCAAGCTTTGGATGGATGTCAGCTTCCCAGCTGCCCAGGGCTGGCATGAGGCACAGGCAAGCCTCAGATGGCAGCTACTCAGCTGCCCAGGACCGTCTGATGCTCAGGTAACCAAGGCCAGCAGAGGTTTGCACTGCTGGTAGTGGCAGCAGCAGAGATGTGATGGGGGCATCACCTTCCCTTGATTGCGGGGTCACCTCCTGCTCCTGAGGGCTCCTGGACTGTGAGAGGGGGCAGGCTGGGATGAGGGCTCCCCACATCCAGTGCATGAATTTCCATGCACCAGGCCTCTAGTATAATTTAAAAAAAACATAATTTTAAAACATTTTATCCTTATCATGGATTCAAGTTTTCAGTTCTTTGTGTATGTGTAGACACTGTTTAAAAATAATGCTACTATTAATATTTCACATTGTTCTTTTGAATTATATGTTGTAAAGCACACTCAGAATTGTTTGATTTGACTCTTGCGGGCCAGGCAGCTTGAACAAAGGTTGTTATATCCATCTGACGGGGAGGATGCTGAGGCTCAGTGGCTTCTCCAGTGACACATGGCTGATGTAAACGATGAGGCTGCAGTTGTTAGCTTTTCAATAGCAGAAACTAACCAATTGTATTATTTTTAATTAAAATTTTATTTTGGCAAAATTTTAGATTAATAGAAAAGTTTCCAAGACAGTAAAGAATTCCTGTATACTCCTCACTTAGTTTTCCCCTAATAATATCATCTTACATTACCATAAGTATATTTGTCAAAACAATGAAATGAATATTGATATATTACTCTTTATGAAACATCATATCTGTTTAAATGTCACTAATTTTTCTACTGCTGTCTCTTTTCTGTTCTAGGGTTCAGTCCAGGCAACACATTACACTTAGAACAGTTACCTTTTAAATTATTTAAAATCATGAATTTTGTTATCATTAACTGTGAGGATATATCGTATTCTCTTTTTATTATTATTATTTTTAAATCATCACCGAGGATATTATTTATTAATTTTTAAAGAGAGTGGAAGAGGGAGGGAAAAACAGAGAGAAATATCATGTGAGATATTCAACCAGGTACATGTCCTTGACTGGAATCAAACCTGGAATCCTTCAATTCACAGGCCAACACTCTAGGGGTGTCGAACTCAATCAGAGAAGGGGCCAAAATCTAAAATCCAACCTAAATCGCGGGCCGAATGGTTTACTGAACAGTCATAAACTGACAATGTCATAAACTGACAGCAGAGTGCAGTGATGACAGCGTGGTGCGGGCCACATTGCAAGGCCTGGCGGGCTGGATTTGGCCCGCGGGCCTTGTGTTTGACACATGTGCTCTATACAGTGAGCCAAATGGTCTAGGGTCTTTTGTCAAAGTTTTAACACAAACTTTGGAAATCCCTTTTATCTGAAAAAAGAGGGGGCTGATTTGTTTATATCTAAGCAATGTTTTAATTCTAAATGGGTATTACTCTTAGAAACTCCCCAGATAAGGGAAGTGAGGAGCCTATGAATTAATTATTAGATTAATATAGAGCCTTGGTCTTCCTCTCTACTTCCTCACCCTATTTGGATTTTAAAAAATATATTTTATTGATTTTTTTACAGAGAGGAAAGGAGAGGGAGAGAGAGTTTGAAACATCAATGAGAGAGAAACATCAACCAGCTGCCTCCTCTACACCCCCTTCTCGGGATGTGCCTGCAACCATGGTACATGCCCTTGACTGGAATCGAACCTGGGATCCTTCAGTCCTCAGGCTGATGCTCTATCTACTGAGCCAAACAGGTTAGGGCCCTATTTGATATTCTTTGTTCATTGAAGCTACCTGTGAAAAATTGGGTCTGAGGGCCACAATAATTGATTCAGGGATTATTTTGGGCATTTAAAAGTGTTGCACATTGAAACAATACCACATCTACACTGTTACCAAAACTATTTTATACTTGTAAACAAATAAGAGGATGAGTTAAAAATACTTATCAGCCTTGGTCATGGTAAAGCAGGAATTAAGAAGAAATATCAATTGTCATTTCTGGTTGTGTCAATGTCTTTAGGAGCTTGTTCCCACTATTGTGATTTTTTCTCTGTGCTTCTAATTGGTTTTTACGTGTATTGCCTTATCTGATTCTCATAGTAACCCTTACATTGTTATTTTACCCAGTTACAGAAGTAGAATTAAAGTCTTTGAGAAGTTTAAGTAACTTTTCCATCCCAATATAACTAAGTAGAAGGGCCTAGATTCAAACCTATGTCTGTACTAATCTTTAACTGATGTTCTTTTTTTTATTTTTGAAATTAAAACATTTTTTTATCACAATTGACATTCAATATTATTTTTAGTTTTGTACTACATAGTGGTTAGATATTTCTTTATTATTATTATTATTATTATTATTATTATTATTATTTTAAAATATATTTTTAAATGGTGCAAGAGAGAAAGGGAGAGGGAGAGAGAGATAAATACATCAATGATGAGAGAGAATCATTGACTAGCTGCTTCCTGCATGTCTCCTACTAAGGATTCAGCTCGCAAACCAGGCATGTACCCTCAATCAGAATCAAACCTGGGACCCTTCAGTCTGTAGACTGACACTGTGTCCCCTGAGCCAACCAGCTAGGGCACTGGTTAGACATTGATATAACTTAGAAGTGATCCCCCGCTGGCACCATACATAGTTATTACAACATTATTATTATTATTATTATTATCATTATTATTATTTTGATATGATCCCATATTAAACCATTGAGGTTTCTTTACCTTTCTTTCTTTCTTTCTTTCTTTTTTTTTTTTGAGAGTGTGGGAAGAAAGGGAGAGCCAGAGAGAGAGAAGCATCGATGTGAGAGAAACACATCAATTGGTTGCCTCTGCAGGCAAAGGATCAAACCTGCAACTGAGTTACCTGCTCTTGACTGGAATCAAACTTCGGACCCTTCAGTCCTCAGGTCAATGCTCTATCCATCCAGCTAGGGCGTTATTACAACATTATTGACTCTATTCCCTATGCTCTACTTTACATCCCCATGACTATTGTATAACTGCCAATTTGTACTTCTTAATCCCCTCACCCTTTTCACTCAGTCCCCAGCTCCCCTCCTATCTGGCAACCCTCCGTTCATTCTCTATATCTAAGAGTCTATTTCTGTTTTGTTTATTGGAGCTGGTGTTCTAACTTGTTCCATTTCATTGTCTCTCCGGCTTTGACTCTAAGATAAGCTGATAACTGCTAGGTAATATACCGATATTCTTTACTTTTTAATAAATGGTTGTTGGCTTCCAATGACCTTATAGGTTTGCTTTATACTCTTGTTTTCTTGGTGACATCTTGTAGCTGAATATGGTGTTCCTAGTACAGGCTCTGTTTAAGAATGTCGAGTACACTGGGAGTATAATGGAGATGGTCATTTAAAAGTAAGTATAAAGATGCATATTAGCACACACAATTGTATATTTATTATAAATTGTTTTTGTTAGCTCTAAGTGGATTTCACCAAAATTTAATTATTTTTAATTCTCACAATAAACATTATTATTTCACTCACCTGTTTAACAGATTATATGTATATGTACATAAACATTTGACTAATTTCTGTTATATGGACAGGTAAGGACACAATCATTTTTGGAAACTGTTGTCTGGCTATGGAAAACAAAGTCAAAAGTTGGAGTAATTATCTGGATGACTTGCTGGATAAGGTGGCTGATTTGCTAAGTGAGAGAATAGTGACTACAATTCATGAGGGCATTTATTATAAGCACTTTTACATTTTGCAAATTTGACTCTCATCATAATCCTGTGAGATGAACAGGTAGGTTATAGATGAACATCCTTACAATAAAGTAATATAAATGACAAATTGTACTTGACCAGATTGGGCCACACAATATTTATATTAGTAAATAATTAAAAAATCTCAGGACTCTAGCCATATTCAACATACTGTTTCTATTCCTTACCTATGTGGTTGTTGCCTGTTTTTATCTGTAGTAATTGGACCATTACTTTCTGAATCTATACCATTTACTCTGTGTCCTTCATCAAGAGTCCTTATTCAAACATGAACAAAGGAATCAGAAGGCTTTGATTTATAAGGGTGGATGGACACATTAGAAAGGCCAGCTCTGCTTAAGTTCTTGCTAAAAAGAAAACTCACTGCTCCTTTCTCTGTTGATCCATTAAAAATACTTAAGTGTTGGAACCAGATATTCTGTTTAAATTTCAGATCCAGCATCTGTAATTTGTTTGACCTTTTCTCTTTAAGTGTGAATTGCCTACCAGTAAAATAGTGGTAGTAAGATATAACATGAACTGTCCTAAACACTATTTCCTAAATAGTTGTTTTCTTTACATTATTTAACTTAGTCACCATGGCAATAATCTTCAGCAGGTATTATTATTAATCATAAACATCTGTTCTTATTTTAAATGATGAATAAAGAAAGAATACAACTCAATACATGCTTACTTGTTACATGTAAGTATAGACTAGGAACTTTTACATAAATCTTTTTCCCCTCTTAGGGAATGAATTAATTAATCTTAAAGCTCAAGACATCTGTAATACTCTCAACAATGAAAATAAATAAAAAAATAATTGGAAATGTAGCTATGATTTTTTTCCAGTGCCTCGTAAACTGGGGGTTATTTCTTCTCTTTGTAGATCAGGTAGTCGCTTTTTTCTTTATTGATTAAGATATTACATATTTGTCCTTATTCTCCCTTTGCCCCCCTTCCCCCTACTCATGCCCTCACCCCCCTGGTGTCTGTGTCCATTGGTTAGGCTTATATGCATGCATACAAGTCCTTTGGTTGATCTATCTTCCTTACTCCCTCCCTCTCCTACTTTCTCTCTGAGGTTTGATGGTCTGATAGATGCATGTCTGTCTCTGGATCTGTTTTTGTTCATCATTTTATGCTGCTCATTATATTCTACAAATGAGTGAAATCATGTGATACTTATTTTTTTTTGATCAGGAGAGGCATGCAAGTCATCCCTGATGGCCAATAAGTTGCAGTTCTCCATCCTCAGAATTTGGATGCGGCTTCAGAATCTTCCTCAACAATTCACTCCCAGAAACCACTTCTAAATGATCAGAGTTGGCAGTTGGGATAAAAACTGTGTTTCATCCCTACCATATGTGAATACTTCCCTTCTCCTACATTAAAGCTCTGGCCATTTTGAAGTATTTAATACTTTATCTCCTGCTGAATTCTGTCTGACCTCCCATGACCACCTTTAACCAATTTCTAATTTTGTGTTCTCAATTACGTCAGACGCTCATCATCAGCTTTTCATATGGATGCGGCAACTTGAGGACTGTGCTATGATGGTATCATAAAATGATTCCAGGTGAACTTTTCTTTTTCTCATAATTGCATATTTTTATATACTCACGGTGGTAACATTTAGCTTTTCCTTGTGGAAATCATGAAAAACCAAAGCTTTGTAACTGAGTTCGTCCTCCTGGGGCTTTCACAGAATCCCATTGTTCAGAAGATGGTATTTGTTATATTTTTGTTCAGCTACCTTGCAACTGTTGGGGGCAACCTGCTAATTGTGGTGACCATCAGCAGCAGCCCAGCACTCCTGGGCTCCCCCATGTACTTCTTCTTGGCTTTCCTAGCTTTCCTGGATGCCTGCTTCTCCACCGTCATTGCCCCAAAGATGATTGTGGACTCTCTCTATGAGAGAAAGACCATCTCCTTTGAAGGCTGCATGGCCCAGCTCTTTGCTGAACACTTCTTTGCCGGAGTGGAGGTGATTGTCCTCATGGTTATGGCCTATGACCGCTATGTGGCCATCTGCAAGCCCTTGCATTACTCTTCTATCATGAACTGGAGGCTGTGCAGCATTCTGATGGGGGTGGCCTGGACAGGGGGCTTGCTGCATTCCACGATACAAATTCTCTTTACTTTGCAGCTGCCCTTCTGTGGCCCCAATGTGATCGATCACTTCATGTGCGACTTGTACCCATTGCTAGAGCTGGCCTGCACTGACACTCATGTTTTCGGCCTTTTGGTGGTGGCCAACAGTGGGTTTATCTGCGTCATCATCTTCTCTTTGCTGCTCGTATCCTATGGTGTCATCTTGTTCTCTCTGAGAAACTACAGTGCTGAAGGGCAGTGGAGAGGTCTCTCCACTTGCGGATCTCACATTGCTGTTGTGGTTTTGTTCTTTGTCCCATGCATATTTGTGTATGCCCGACCTCCATCTGCTTTCTCCTCTGACAAAATGGTGGCAATTTTTTATACCATCCTAACGCCCTTGCTCAATCCTTTGATTTATACCTTCAGAAATAAAGAAGTGAAAAATGCCATGGGGAAAGTGTGGGATAGAATAATGGTGGTTTGTAATGAAAGATAAGACTGATCTGATGGCATCTACACTCAGTGTGACTTGCAGGTGGAATGGAGCTACTGAGAGTGTTTCCAGCAATGAAGGATTTGAGTGGCCCAAGGTCCCTAAGTCTTTCCTGGCTTCAGCACTCTCAAAAGCATTTCTGCTCACAGAAGGGCCAATAAAATGTACATGGCACTGAGGCCAAAATGGCAGAAGTTTCTGTCTTGGGGGAAGCCCCCTCACTTGAAGAGATTTTGGGCAGAGTATAAGATAAGGCAGTATTTTTTCCATAGCTGGGATTTCAAGATCTTTGGGAACCCTTTCTATACCCCTTCTTTGGTTTTGGGTTAGTGATATTATAATGGGACATGAAGAAAGAATTCTGTGGTGAAATTTTGGATCAAACTATTCTCCCTAATATATATATATATTGCTCTTCTCCCCTCTCTCTGTCTTTCTGTATCTTACCCCCTGACTTTTCTTTCCTTGGGTCTGCTCACTCTCACTCTCCTCTCCCCTGCTCTGACTTCAGTGTCATTCTCTTCTCTTTCCTCTTCTTCACTATTAGTCATTTAAGTATCTATTTTCTACTTTGATATTTGCCTTACTATGCAGTTTACAGAATTGATTTTGGAGTCAGAATAGAAAATTTAGGCATCCATTGGCATCCTCCTAGTAGAGCTCAGGTTTTATCTTTTCTAGGGTGCAATCTATGTGATCGGGGTTTGATGCTTTATGTGACATGAATGGTGGAAGCTAGAGACAGAGGCTATCTAGTAGCATCCCAGTCTAATTTTAGAATGCTTAGAAAAACCTTCTGTATCACAAGTCAAATTTTGTACATTGAAAGAACAAGGCATACTTACCTTGCAAAATAATGTGCAGGTCAAATGAAATAACAAAAGTGAAAGTTGTTTGAGTAATAAGATTATACAAGAATAATGTGTAATCTAGAATTGTGTTATTCAACTAAATATTTATTTAATGACACACAGTAATATAGGTGAATAGGAAACAGAGGGAGATGTATATCTGGGGGAAAAAGGGAAGATTTTTAGCATCAAATATTTTTGAACTGTTTTAGATTTCAACAGGTAAAAGTAAAGAAGGGAAAATAGCATTCTCTACTACTGGGATGTCACTCAGATGAGAGAGTTAGAATAGTCCAAGAGTGTTAGGATATAATGATTGAATTAAATGATAAAACTCTGAGATAGTGTTGATCTGACCCAATACATACATTTTATCAAGACCTGCTTTCCTGTTTTTTCATGTTCCCAAACCTCCTCTTTGCTTATCCAAAATAAAAATAAAAAACAGAATTGCATGAGCTGGCTTCCATGGTTGCCCAATATTGTCCATAATTTTATCTCTTACAACTTTTTAATCTAATAATGGTGTAATTTTTATGGAGATCATCTCCATGTTTCCCTGAACCAATACATGTTTCCCCTCTTATGATATTTTGCTTACTCTTCTGACTTAACTCTTTCCTGTGTGCATAGCAAAAAGCTCCCTTCTTTTGTTGTTTATCTTTTGTTAGGACCCTAAACTATTGAAATTAATAATTACTTCATTATCCATTTTATAGTTGTCATAGATAACTGGAATTGCAAATCAGAGCTTATAATTTTTATAACATCTCTAGTTCATCACACATAATTCAAACAGAGGATGTGTAAGAAGTAAAAATATAAAACACTGTACATCATAAATGTACATCTTAATTTTAAATGTATTAACTAAATAAATTGGATAATGCTCCAATTTAGAATTTTATTTGAAATCTGTGCTATATTGCTGTAATTTTAGAAATGAGGGAAATGATCCAGTTTTTAAAAATAGGAAAACCTGGAAAAATATGTAAGAGACTAACAGTTACCTCTGGAGTGTGGGATTGGGAAGTTATGAATTTTTGAAGAGTACTTTTTGCTATGAATTGAATTGCATTCTTGCAAAAGATGTTGAAGTCCAACTCCCAATGGTGGTGAATATGACCATCAGTTTAAGAAAAGGTCATTGGGATGAGTCCTAATCCAGTATTACCAGTGTCTTTATAAATGGGGAAATTTGGACACAGAGACACATGCACACAAGGGAATGCCATTTGAAGATGAAGGTGGAAATTGGGGTGATGAATCTACAAGCCATGGAACTCCAGAGGTGGCCAACATACCACCAGAAGCTGGGGAGGCTTGGAACAGACTGCCTGCATGTCCTCAGAAGGAAGTGTATAATAAAACCAAATGAAAAGATGAAATACTGCCATTTACATGGATGGACCTTGGGAATATCATGCTGTGAAATAAGAAAAAGTTAAGAACCATATGATTTTACACACACGTGGGATATAAAACTGAAACTCATCGACACAAACAACAGTATGGTGGCTACCAGAGTAGAGGGTAGAGGGTCGGGGTAGTAAAGGGTAAAGGAGGTCAAATATGTAGTGACAGATGATTTGGCTTTGATTGGTGGGCACACAATGTGATATACAGACAATGTGTCATAGAAATGTACACTTGAAACCTATATAATCTTATTCAGAGAACCCTACACCTGAAACCTAAATGATCATGTTGACCAATGTCATCCCAATAAATTTAATAAAAAAATAAAAAATAAAAATTCATTATGTCATTTATTTGGTTAAAAAATAAATAATGTGTATATAAAAAAGAAACCTATGTAACCTTATTAACTAATATCACCCCCATAAATTTAATTAAGAAAACAGAAAACAGGTAAGATGGCAACTACTAGCATTGTGCTAAATAAAAACCTTGACTATTAAAAAATAAATCCAAATAATAAAGAGCAGAAGACAAATATATAAATATGAAGAGAACACAAAAAGCTAAAATCTGCTTTTTTGAATGGAAGAATGAAATCAATAAACTCCTACCATGTGGTGACAGTTATACATGTGTACAGTGTATACATTTGTCTAAACTCATTTCCTATTCTTTTAAAATAGTGTATCTATTGTATATAAATTATACTTAAGAAATCAATTTATAAATAAAAATATGTGAAAAAAAGTTTTTTATTTTCTTCTTCCTTCCTTTACCAGCTGATTTACTTACTTCACATTATTTTAGAAATGATAGAACTTTTAATTAATAGTTTTCATTATAATTATTCATATTATATTTTATCAATATCATTATTTGTCATAATTATTATATCTAGTGATTTTCTAGAATAGGAAATTAGGAGAAGAAACTTGACTAAAGTCAAGAAACAAATGATGGAGCTAGAAGTCAATTATATCTCATCTGTTTGAACCTTCACCTAGGCTCAAAACTTTGTCTGCCATTAGAAAAAAATTGACTTGAAGGACAGAGCCTTTGGGGAACTTTTAGAAGTCTTTGCCTCCATGTGACTTAGAAAGCATGGTTTTTCCTTAGAGCAGGTTGCATGGGTGGAGCATTTGATAAATGAAATGGGAAGAGTCCCTTAGGGCAGAGTTAGGAGGGAGGGGAGCTCTGAGGACAGAATCTGCCTGCTGACCATCTTGTTTGGGATGAATTGGCCCCATGGTTTGCTGTGATCCAGGATTAATTGAGCTGATTAACTCGCTGAGCCAATCGGTCAGGTTTGAATGGGAAGGGTTGAGTCCTCGTCTCTCCAGAGGCTGGCATTTGTGAACTTTCATGAAATCCCTATAAATATCTGATGGAAGAAAAAGGATTCTTTAATTCATGTGCTCTGCAGGGGAATGTTTTGGAGCACTAGACCTGGCTTTAGAGAAGTTTCTACCACAGAATAGAGGGGATATTTCCCTTTTGTTCTAGGAAATTCCAAGAGTAGAAGTAAGAAACTTTCTGCTGGTATTCCAGACCCTTTTGGAGAGCCTAATTCACGTTTTTAGAAAGGGTTGGCCATCATGGAGTACATCCCCTGCCCATAGATCCTGCAACAGAAAGCCAAGCAGATTCATTTGAAGTACAATTTGCATGTTGCAAACACATGTAAAATAGATCAGAACTGGAAGAGTGAAAACTATGAGCCCTCTGTTGGATATCATCTTTTTTTAAAGGTGAGTCTTCAAGCACCACTGCACCATTTCCCTTGTCTTGCTTCCCACTCAGGACTGGGTTTTAGGGCAGCTGTTATCATGCAGTCCTGTCTCCTGAAAAACCTGGAGTTCCAGGAATATGTTCCCGATGGTGATGAGAAGATTCTGACACGCCAGGGCTCCCCAGCTTTCACTGGCTTCTGCTTGAGGCAACACTGTCTGAGGCCCGATTCTTACTGCAAAAAGGGGTACATCGAAGGGAGTAGAGGTATAGTATCTTATACCTGCAGATTTCTGACTTGCAAAGCATAGTCAGGAAAATCATAGAGGTGCATACTGATAATAGGCAACCAGTAAGCATTGATACTGATCGATACTCTGATTCTATAATATAATACTATGATGTCAATTGATACTAATGATCAATATTCTGATTCTATAATACTATGATGCCAATTATCCTAATATTAATGATACTAATGCTGGCTGTATAAGACCCATTGTCACCCCACTTACAGCCCCAAATCACCTCCTCTTTCTTTGGTTGGAGAAAGGGGTAATATGAGGAGTGGGAGAGAGCAAAGCAAAATTGTCTAGTGAAATCCTAGGGCAAATTACTCTTTATTTCTAACACGGGTTTATACTCACTTTGCACTGTGGGTTTTATTCCCTCTGTCTCAGCCCTTAATTCCCCCTTCCTACTTCGTTTCCCCACATGCACATTTCCCCCCTTTGGCTCTGTTCCCTGCCATCATTCTCTAACCTCTCTATCCCCTCCTCCTCACTATCAGTTTTGACATATACATATAAAATGCCGATTTCTTTGCCCCGTCCTGAAGTTTGCAGGATGTTAGTGAATTGTCACGAAGCACAGAGGCTTGAGTTCTGATCCTGGCTCCTTTCTGACTGCTGTCTGCTAACCTCTGCCTCCCAGCTTAGTCCAAAGTTCACAAAATAGGACAATTTGAACTTGTCTTATGGGCTATTGTAAAATCCAATGAACAAAAGACATTAAAGCAAAAGTGAGAGAAGGGCTACAATTAGGGTCACATGATTCAACACACACACACACACACACACACACACACACACACACATTTCAACATTGGAAGGTCTTTAGCAAGAAAGTGATTCAACTGGTAAAACCAGGAAATGGCATTTCAGCTAGGCACTCTGCATACTGGTAGCTGTGGAGAGGGAGGTTATATCTGAGGAAGGTCCACTAGCCACTGTGGGAAAGAAAAAATTCAGAGAAAAGATGGTCTGGGCAGTGTCAGGCTTGGATTAAACATGCATAAGGAGAAATACTGGGGGAAGAAAGGGAAGAGCAAGAGATATCAAGAGTTAGAGGGTCGGAAAGCCATGGTCAGTATTTCAGCCACTGCATTTGAAAACCATAATAACCTTTTTATTACATTCACGATTCATTATATTTTTAAAGCCTTTAATTTTTAAGAAGTGATGAAGAGGTGAGAAGAAGGAGATGACAGGGAGAGTGAGGAGAAGAGGGCATATCTAAAACTATATATTTCCTGTGTCTTTTCTTTCTCTTTAGAAAGAGAGAGGACACATGTGAGGATTTGCTTAAAGAATTCTAGGATTGGCCATTACTAATACTGACGTTTATGAAAAATATCAGTCTGACTGTCTGATTTGCACGAGCTAATACATCTGACATTGAAAACTCACAAAGATAGCTCACTCAAAGTGTTATTTCCTTCTACTAAATTGTGTGAAACATTTTATTTAGATTTTATCGAGTATCAGTATTAGGCATTGTGTGAAAGGAATTATGTCCTATGTTCTATGAATATAAAAATGGCTCTGTTTTTATCTAGACTCAGAATGTACACCACCCTGGTAAGCCCCAAGATAAACTATGGATTTTGGGTGATTGTGATGTGTCATGGTAGACCCATCAATTATAGTAGATGCAGCACTCTGGTGGGGATGTTGATAGTGATGTGTGCTTGGGGGTCATGTGTGTGTGGAGGCAGGGACCTTATGGGTAATCTCTATAGCTTTCTTTCAATTTTACGGTGAATCTTAAAACTGCTCTGAAATACGAACTCTTAACAGCACTGATGATGACAGCAGATGACCCTATTGAGGACACAGTGTAATTTTGCTGTGCCTCTCTGAAACTAATCTGATACTTCTTTAAGAACAGAGGTGACAAGCCAGAGCCACTGAGCCAAACCAGCTAGGGCTGGACTCTTTATCAAAGGAAATTCAGAGTAAAGAAAAATATACAAAATTAAAAACACTATATTATAGGCATATTAGAAATTTTATGACAGGTCAAATTCATCAGCAGAGACTCAATATTTTAATGCGGTAAGTTTAAGAGTAGAGAGTAAATAAAAAGTAGTTCCCCACCCTAGCTGATTTGGCTCAGTGGATAAAGCACCAGCCTGTGGACTGAAGGGTCCTGGATTCTATTCTGGTCAAGGGCACGTGCTTAGGTTGCTACCTAGGTTACGGGCTGGATCCCTGGCCCAGGTCAGGATGTGTGTCTCTCTCACATTGATGGTTTTCTCTCTCGTCTCTCCTTCTCCCTTCCACTCCCTTTAAAAATCAATGGAAAAAATATCCTAAGGTGATGATTAACAGAAGAAAAGAAAAAGCAGAAAAAAAAAGTTTCCCAAATTATGCCATCTTCAAAGAATTGCCCAGACATTTGTTATATCAAGACAGTCAATGAAGCTGGCATCTTCTACACAAGAGGCATCAGTAAAAGACCAGTGTCCCAAAGAGTTCTGGGAAAATGGACACAAAAATGAGTGAACTGAAAAATAATTATATTTGAATAGTGTTGATCAGATTTCAAAGCTCATAGATAAGATATACTGCTATTAATTCATGAAATATGCATGTTTATGTGTGTGTGTGTGTGTGTATAGGTATATTATATTTACATTTTAAATTTTAGGAAAACTTGGAATAAGGCTGGACAAGTATTCGCCCTCTATTTTTTTCACAGGAAGGATAAATTTCAAAGAGGTAACTAAGTCACTTGCCCAAGGAAAGTACAAATTGTGCAGTTCTCAGGAATCAAACTTTTTAAAGGATGTTTATTTGTTTTATTCCCCAAATGCAGACAGTTTGGTCCAATGTGATAAGTTTGTGAACAACAGGTAGATCGGGGAGAGGCTTGGACATCGCAGATTTACAGAGGTTCAAGGGGGATTAAAGGCAGTTGGAGGTAACAGGATGGAGCAGAAACAAGGAATCCAGAGTTCAGCTCACTAATCTTCTCGACATGACACTACTTTTCTTCTCTTTGCAGATTAAACTTTTGTCAATTGCAACTTACCTTCTTCAGCTACTAGTATGGTGATGAATAACAGTGTGATCGAGTTCATTTTGTTTGGGTTGACACAGGATGCGGGAAAGCAGAAAGCAATATTTGGGGTCTTCCTGATGCTTTACCTTGCGACACTGATGGGGAACTTCCTCATTGTAGTGACTATCAAAACAAGCAGGGCCCTTGACAGTCCCATGTATTTCTTCCTGTTCTATCTGTCCTTTGCCGATGCCTGGTACTCTACAACCACAGCCCCCAGATTGATTGTGAACTCCCTTTCTCAGAAGAAGACCATCTCCTACAATGAGTGCATGACTCAGGTCTTTGCAGCCCATTTCTTTGGCTGCATGGAGATCTTTGTGCTCCTCCTCATGGCCTTTGACCGCTACGTTGCCATTTGTAAGCCTTTGCAGTACACCACCATCATGAGCCATCGGGTCTGTGGTGTGCTGGTGATTCTGGCGTGGGTGGGATCCTGTATCCACTCTTCAGCACAGATAGTACTAGCTTTGCAACTGCCTTTCTGTGGCCCCAATGTGATTGACCACTACTTCTGTGACTTGCAGCCCTTGTTGAAACTTGCCTGCATGGACACTTATGTGATAAACTTGCTTGTTGTTTCTAATAGTGGGGCCATTTGCATGGTGAGCTTTATAATCCTGCTTCTCTCCTATGGTGTCATCTTGTACTCTCTGAGAAACCACAGTGCAGAAGGAAGGCAAAAAGCCCTTTCTACATGCACCTCCCACTTTATTGTGGTTGTCATGTTTTTTGGCCCATGTATATTCATATACACCCGCCCACTGACCACATTTCCAATAGACAAGATGGTGGCTGTGTTTTATACAATTGGGACACCCTTGCTCAACCCTCTGATCTATACATTGAGGAATGCAGAAGTGAGAAACGCCATGAAAAAATTATGGTGTAGGAAATGATATATGGGGATTTTAATGTATACTGCCTTAACAGCTTAGTTTTGTTTCATGGATAGGATAGGCAAAATATTCTTGTTGGGAAACAAACAATTAAGAAATCTGAGAAAATTGCATTAGAATATGGTTAGTACTTAAGGTTGACGATTATTTTGAACAATCTACGATGATCCTTAGTTGAATTCTATCAACATCTGCCCACACTCAGTAGGTAATTTGGCTTCATATACAAATTTTTCTTCAGAAAGAAAAGTATTGACTAATGATATAGTAGGTCTGTGTGTGTATGCACCATTTTTTAAAATATAGGTTTCATTCTTGTCCTAATGAATATCTAGACACTTTCAGAGTCAAGATTTCTGTCTTGACAACCTGAAGATTGGAGAACATGTCTGAGAAAATGCTGCTCTGGAAATCTGTGCCTGAGCTTACTTCCCTGGGTGTATCTACATTGGTGAATCCTCTAAATCCAATGAAAGCTGGAAACATTAGTGAGAATCTAGACCAGGTGTCGGCAACCTGCGGCTCCGGAGCCGCGTGCGGCTCTTTTTGTTAAGTGAAAAAATCCTTTTTCTGCATGATCCGGTATATAGCATTAAGGTAAGAAACAATATATGCAGTGTTATATTTGTTTTAAATGTCGCAATGGTTTTGCGGCTCCCAGGTTTTTTTTTCCCTTCGAAAACAGGTCCAAGTGGCTCTTTATGTCTTAAAGGTTGCCGACCCCTGATCTAGACTGTCCCTGGGAAATCTCTCAAAGTTAATTTTGTGAGTGGTGAGCAAGAAGGAATGTTATATATATTTGGATGAGATAGGCAAGACCAGCCAGTCAGTTGCTCTTTGGGGTCTTCACAAAGGAGGGAAAGAGACAGTAAGAGAGTTTGGCAGCAGGAATATGCAGAGGAAGGGTACAGGGGGAAAGGGAGGGCAGAGAGCAATGTATGATGAATAGAGAGAAAAGAGGAAAGGAAAGAGGAGATTTTGTCCAGATGGGAGAGAAGGAGCTTTATCTTCCTTACTTCTTGAGTATCATTTTTTGAGTATGTGAATATTTAAAGAAAAAATGAAATCTCAAGATATTCCTCTATCATTGATCTTCCTGGGCTGTTAAGTTTATTTGGGTACCAGGAAAGATAGGAAAGAAGCTTTTTTCTTCTTCTATCTCAAAACTAAAAAATCAGATTTTTTGGAAGGATCTGGGATCAAACGTCAGGTCTACTATTTCTTAACTTTTCTCTTTTAGTTTTATATAAGAATGTTTTAAAATGTGTATTTTCACCCTAGCCAGTTTGACTCAGTGGACAGAGTATCAGCCTATGACTGAAGGGTCCCAGGTCAATACTGATCAAGAGCACATGCCCAGGTTGCAGACTTGATCCTAGTAGGGGGTGTGCAGGAGGAAGTCGATCAATGCATCTCTCTCATCAGTGATTCTCATCATTGATGTTTCTATTTATTTCTCCCTCTTCCTTCCTCTCTGAAATCAATAAAATATGTTAAAAAGATATAACATTAATTGAATTTAAAAAATAAAATGTGTGTTTTCATTTTTGAGGAGAACATAATTTACATGTATAATTCACACTCACCATCACTACTACCACCTCCACCCCCATCTTCTAATCTCATAATCAAGTACTGCCATGCTATTTTAGCACTCAAGTTTATAATTACCATCAAATTGGCACCAGAAAGTATTATTTTTAGTCATATGGGCTAATAAGAAAGAAACACAATGAACTCACAAGTCTGTAAAGCATTTTCATCAATTGAGGACAAATGTTATGTTCACTAAAGCTTCCCAATAGTCCTGGTTTAACAAGTGGTGGCACAATAAACATTTGAGTCCCAAATGGGACATTTGTCAGGGCTCTCAATACCATATTAACAAGTGGAAATAATTTCATACTTCTTCCGAGTGAACAATTTTTCAATTTTATATCTTATAGTTCTGTTTTGAAAGCATTTGAATCTATTTGTATGAATATTATATTTGAGTGCAATTGGTTCTTTAGTAACCAAGACATACTCAAAATAAAACTTTAATTTTAATCTCTCATTATTCCTTCAAATTTATTATTGTCTAAGGAAATATTTATCTGTGCCAAAATGAAAACTCAGAAAGCTTCAGAAATTTTCCTCTCATTATTAGGTAATACAGAGCCTAGATTGCCTTAGATTTTAGATATAGGCTCAATTAGAGAAGGTGGGAGGAGCAGTCAGGGGATATAAAGTTCTTATCAAGTGGCTTACTGTTACTGGGCTGCCTGGCAAATGTTGAAAGCTTTTTATTCCCTGTCCTTTGTGGACTTTTTGTTTTTTAATTCTAGTACCATTGAAATAGTTGGAAAACATCTATTATGATTGCTTAGTCCTTAGAAAGCCAGTGGTTATCTTCAAAATGCGGTAGTTGGAATTTCAAGTGGCCCTATTGGGCTGGTTCCTAGAAGATTTGGACACACTGTAACTTCATAGCTATTGTGTTTAGTCAAAATTTGAGTAAACATTATGAAGTAATGTTAATTCATAAGTAATTTGTGTTGACACTGAACTTTAAGGTAACTTATTTTTATTTAGAAAGGGATTGTATATTATTATGTTTTGAGAAACATTTGTTTCTACTCACATAGAAGACATATTTAATTGGGAGTAGAAGTGGGGTGGAGGGGGTCAATAGGGGGAAAAGGAGGATATCCATAGCATTTTCAGCAATAAAGATAAAAAAATAAAAGTAGAAATAAAAAAGACACATTTACGGGCAAAAGTTTTTTCCATTTTCCATTTATCTTGTGAATAGAAAAAACTTCAAAACCTCTTAGGCAGGACATGACTATTAGATGATGAAAAGAGCCAGGAATCTTATATTCTTACTAGGGGCTTGGTGCACGAATTCATGCACCTTGAAAGGAATTATGGGCCATGAGGCTGTGGTGGGCACAGGGGTGCCACCATCATATTTTACTATGAAGGGGAAAAATCAATGGCAAAGGTGGTGCTCAAGTCAAATAATCTCTCCTCTGCAGAGAAGGGAGAATTCTCTCCATAGCAACTTTTCCAAGAAGAGTGTTGCTTTTAGGTCACAGAACAGCTAGCTTATAGAGATAAAAATTCTACCACAGCAGGCAGGGAGTCTGAATATGAGGCCACAAATGCGGGAGGGTGGGCAAAGGATGTGATGCAAGTTTGTAGAAATTCTTTTCTGATTGCTTCAAGGTGTTTTTGTGAAGTAGAAAGATTGGTCGAGAATGAGGCGAGAGAAGAAGGTATTGGGATTTTAAAGATAAAAGAAAAGGTGAAAATAGTCCTTTAGCATAGGTAGTCCTTTATCACTAACCATCCTAATCATCCTTTATTCACTTTAGAACAGGATACATGGACTGTGGAATTGCAGATGGGATATGACTGTAACCTATGCCATCATGTCCCTGACAGGCAGAGATGTCAGAAATGACACTAATGTAGGCATTGGGCTCTTCAGCTTTTTAAATACTGAAGTTTAGGCTGATATAAACTGAGTGACCAGATTATTATGATATCTGAAAGCATAATAATTTGGCCACTCAGTGTATATCCTATATAATAAAAGACTAATATGCAAATTGTCCTCTCGACCAGGAATTTGACCAGCAGGCAGGCCGGCTAACTGCCCATGTCCCCTCCCCCTGGCCAGGCTGGCTGGACCCCACCCATGCATGAATTCATGCACTGGGACTCTAATACATATATTAGATATTTAAAGATTATAATAATCTGGCCACTCAGTGTATAATTTTGGCTGAACACCAAGGTCAAAGCTGACCTTCACAGCATATTTACTAAAAGCCTCTGAAAGATACTCAATTTTGAGAAACAACTGCCCACACATTGACAAGGTACCCTTAGTTGCCATTTATATAAACAATGGAAACTTCAAAGGGACCCACAGTTTTGAATGTTAAGTGTGTGCTGTGCTCATGCTCAGAATGAGGAAGAGTGAGAAGCGTGATCTTAGGAAGATGCTCTGTGGGAGGGCAGAGCGTTGGCATGCACTCATGGATGGAGAGAAAAGGAAAGAGGCCTCAGCCACAGTTTGTGATGGACAGAGTACTGTTGCCGTTCAAGGTGACTGATGTAATGTCTTCAGAGAATTCTCTCACTATGTTGGGGAATTGTGTCTGATAGAGCCATTTTCAGTAGCTCAATGGTAAAATTTATTGCCAAAGTTTCTTGCCAAGAACCACTGGCTGCGAGAAGTTGTCACTGGGGAGTGGATAGACAAAAGTAACTGTTAATGTGGAAGTGGTTTGGCACCAAGCATTCTACATAATTAAAGTGTTGCATCAGCCTTGGAGACCAAGAGACCATGTTGGAAGGTGGTGCTGACCACAGTTTTCCATATACGTCAGGCAATACACTTTTCCTTTCCCTGCTTCCTGAGCCAAAGGCAGGGCTTCTGGAGTCCAAGGCATCTGTAACCAATGCTGACCCAAAGAATACATCGTTGTCATCACCTCAATATGGCTATGACCCCCCCAAAATTACACCTTAGAGAAATATTTGTCATATGTGTGTAAAAGTCTATACATCAGCTAATAAATCATATTGTATTTTCTAATGGAAGACTATGTTTTAGAGCATTTTTAAGTTGAGCAGCAAAATTGAGCAGGAGGAACAGAGATTTTTCCATATACCCTACGCCTACCCCCCCAGCTGATTAACCTCCCTCCATCATCAATGTCCCCCACAAAAGTCATTAGTTACCCTCAGTGAACACACATTGGCACCTCTTAATCCCACATTGGCACCTCTTAATCATCCAAGTTCATACTTTACCTTAGAGGTCTCTCTTGGTGATATACATTCTATGGGTTTGGACAAATACTAGTATATAATGACACACATCCATCATTATAGTGTCATACAGAGTAGTTTCACTGCTCTAAGAATCTTCTGTGCTCACCTATTCATCTCCCCTCCCCCCACATGTTCATATTGGGTTATTAAATTACAATATAGGGTTAAGGTAAATCTGTCTTTAATTAGGCCATCTTTTTTTAGTTCTTCTAAGTAATTTCTTATAGGCAAAAGTACCTGCAGACAAGGTCTGCCATTGGGAGATACCAGATCCACTTGGGGCTCAAGATTCTGGAAGTTCATCTCTATATATAGGGAGGTAACAAATCAATAAGAGAGTAAAGATGATACAGTTCATGATCATTTTCCACACAGAAGATCTTATTTTACTTGGCTAGGCTTTTGAGCTCAGGCTAAACTTAGGGAAACGAAGAACTTTATGATATCATGTTATACTCTAAGATCCTTTATTTTCATGGCTTTCCTAACCTCTGAAAATCTCCTTTAATTAATGTAGGTATGTAGATATAGATGGAAACATTATTATAAATAAATATACTTCTTATTAATACAGGCATAATCATATACCTCTACTAATATGTGACCTAACTTTCTAGGTCACATATTTTAATACTATCGAATGCATAAGGGAAAGTCTTTCTGCTTTAAAGAAACTCTCTTCCTCTCACAGGACACCAGTCTATTTTAGTGTTCTAAATTTTTTCTTTAAATATGATACAGATAAATTGGGTAAGAATTGAACCTCTGACTTCAGGCACCACACTGCCTTCCCTGGATTATATGTGCAAATAAATGATAAGATCAAGAAGAGTTTTTGTCTCCCAATGCATGGAGGGACAGCTAAGGGCACTCAATGGGAGCAGAGTAGTTACTTAACATTCTACTTCCTCTTTCACCTAAGACACTGTTGTTTCTGCTTTCCAAAGGGGATGAACATACTTGACGCTGATTTAGAGTGTTCTAACAGGTAAGTGGCAGATAACTGATATCTTTATAGTCAGAGGAGTATTATTACAGAACAATCCAATATGATTTGAAAATATATTTCCATATGTGTTTACTGCTCCTACTTCCTCTGAGACAGGAAAAGAAAAAAATGTTTTAAAAAGTTTATTGTTAATGTAGTATATAAATAGGATGAAAATAAGTTTTGGTATAAAACAACTGTTTGAATCCAACAAATGTTTTATGAGCACTAGGTCTGTGTAAAGCCATCATTATGTGGGGAGAGAAAAATGAATTCTGTGCCTTAAAGTCTATTAAAATTTCTTGAAGATTGCAGAGTGCAGAAAAGTTTACAATGCTTTTCATATTCAGTGGCTGAGCAAGGTACGTCCTCATTATGAGTATTATAAATTAGAGGAGAATATGTCTAGTTAGAAGTTAGAGAAAATGTTATTAGAGGTAGGGGCCTGATATAGCTGATAGAGAATGCTATGTCTTCCATCTCCTTTAAATGGAAGATTGTAAATCACGGTCTGGAATGATCATGCTTCATATGCTGCTAATACAGTATCATAAGAACATATTTGCAGATGATGTGCATTTGGGATTTAGTTTGAAAAGCTGAACAACTGCTTCTCATGGAAAGTTTAGAGAAACCAGGACAATGTGAAGGTTAAAAACTATAATGAAGGTGAAAAGTAATGTGTCAAAAACTGTCATTCTTTAATCTGGGATTTTGAGAGATAAAGAATTTTGGTACAACCTATTAATTTTCCCTCAGAGAATGCTAAATTTTTCATAGAAATAAAATGAGTATGGGGTTCTCCCTAAAATACAAGTTCAGTAGAACTGACTCAGGGAGGGTTGAATAATTTGACAGAGAGTCTTTAAGGAAAATACTGATTCTCACTGTGGCCTCTGCAATAAAAATGGACTTTTTGGATGAAAAGATCCACTTACCACTCTATGTTCCCCCTCATCTATTCTCCACCTTTTCCCATTTATTTCATTTAAGCTCTTCCTCATTATCTCCAACCCAACATCTGGTCTTTTTATCATAGTTTCAACATACTTAGTTATTCTAAAGTTGATAAACTTGCTTGGAAAGTTCGGGTAAGTTATTAGATTTGCTATTTTGCTAGTGCATTGTTGCCTCCAGATCATTGTTACCCATTTTTGTTACAAGTTCCTTTCAGAACCCAATGATGAAAGGTGGTAATGCACCCCTGGAAATAGTGAATGTGGTCATCAACACAGACAAGCACTAAAATGAACATCAGTGTCAGGAAGATAAGAACAGTGTCAAAGCTCTCCTTGCATTCTTTCAAGGTCAAGGATTCATGAAAACAGAGTCAAATGCTTAAGGTAATCCTTTCTATTGGTGTCCAAATCCCTAAGTCTTACTTGGCTGTGTGAGCTATTCTGCTCCAGAGTATGGAGCTGACTTACTAAATTATTTAAAGTTGATCTCAGGTTTAAAAAAATTATTTATAATTTGGGAGCATGTTTATCTGTCTACTATACATAATAGGTAGAAGGAGGCCACATTAGGTTAATGACATGAATTTGTTTTGTAATTATAATAGTACTAACACAATCAGATATGACATTGTAAGGGATAATAGAGATAGTTCAATGTAAAAACACTCTAAGCACCTAAATGGCACAAGATATTGGGTTTGGCATGATAGAGATTATAATGCCGAGAATATGTAATGTCCAAAGATTCTTATCCCAAAGAGGAAGCTAAAGGAATTACACATATAACTGAATTTCAGCTTAGTATGTAATAATATTAGAAAAGCTGCAAATAAAACTTTTAGAGAATGGAAAGAGAATTTCCTTTTTCACAAAATGATCACCAAAGGCTGCCATTGGAGAGTTGAATTTGAAGGACACTGTTTGAAGGTACAAAATTCACAAGCTTGTTTGAGACTCATAAGGACCCTAAAAAGAAGTCATTATAAATTCAGGCTCAAAGAGTTGGGATGACATAATAAAAAACCACAGCTACAATGTCCATGATGAAGAATATTTATTTTTCTTGGATATCTCATAAAATCACATATTATGTCATGAATTAATTCCTTTATCATTATTATTTTTGCAGATAAAATATTTCACACCCACCCTTGTCCTCTTTCATGAAGTCATGCAGCTGAATAATAATGTGACTGAGTTCATTCTGCTTGGGTTGACCCAGGATCCTGTTAGGAAGAAAATAGTGTTTGCAACTTTTTTGCTTTTCTATTTGGAGACGTTGCTGGGGAACTTTCTAATTATTACTGCTATCAAGACCAGCCGGACACTTGAGAGTCCAATGTACTTCTTCCTTTTCTACTTGTCCTTAGCTGATACCTGCTTCTCTACCTCCATAACCCCTAGAATGATTGTGGATGCCCTTTTGAAGAATACTACTATCTCCTTCAATGAGTGCATACTCCAAGTCTTTTCATCCCATTTCTTTGGCTGCCTGGAGATCTTCATCCTGATCCTCATGGCCCTTGACCGCTATGTGGCTATTTGTAAGCCCCTGCACTACATGACCATCATGAGTCCTAGGGTCTGTGGTGTGTTGGTGGCTGTGGCCTGGGTGGGGTCCTGTGTGCATTCTTTAGCTCAGGTTTTTCTGGCCTTGAGTTTACCTTTCTGCGGTCCCAATGTAATTGATCACTATTTTTGTGACTTGCAGCCCTTGTTGCAACTTGCTTGTACAGACACCTATGTGATCAATCTTCTCTTGGTGTCCAACAGTGGGGCCATTTGTACAGTGAGTTTTGTCATGCTGATGTTCTCCTATGTAATCATCTTGCGTTCTCTGAGAAACCACAGTGCCGAAGGCAAAAGAAAAGCCCTCTCCACCTGTGTCCCTCACATCATTGTGGTCAGCATGTCCTTTGGTCCTTGCATTTTTATATACACCCGCCCTGCAGTCACTTACCCCATGGATAAGATGATAGCTGTGTTTTATACACTTGTAACACCTTTGCTCAACCCTTTGATATATACTCTGAGGAATGCAGAGGTGAAAAATGCCATGAGGAAGTTCTGGAGCAAGAAACTCGTCTCTGATGACAAATGATGAATGGAACTTGCAAATTTTTCTTCATAGTTTGGACTGATCTAGAAGAAATGCATAGAGAATATTATCTTCTTGTTGTGGACTTAATATAATGCTAACTTGGGGCATTAGAATTACTTTCTTCAGGAAGAAAGGCAATGTGCACACATATACCAGGTGGTGTCAAGTCAGTTATATTTATTTATATAGTAGAGTCCCAGTGCACAAAATTTGTGCATGGGGGTTCCCTTCAGCCCCGCTTGCACCCTATCCAATCTGCAACCCCTCAGGGGATGTCCAACTGCTGGTTTAGGCCCAATCCCAGCAGTTGGACATTCCTCTCACAATCTGGGACTGCTGGTTCCTAACTGCTCACCTGCCTGCCTGCCTGATCACCCATAACCACCTCTGCCTGGTGGCCTGGTTGCCCCCAACTGCCCTCCTCTGCTGGCCTGGGCCCCCCAACTGCCTCTCTGCCGGCATGGTCACCCCCAACTGTCCCTTCACCAGCCTGGTCTCCCCAAACTATTCCCCCAAGTTGGCCTGATTGTTCCATGCAGCCTGCTGTTCAGTCCTTTGGCCATCTCTCACTAGCCCCCCTCCCGGCCTTCTCGCCTCAGGCAGCCTGCTGGTCATTACTGCTTTTGTGATGACATCGTGGACAATTTGCATATTCCTCTATTATTAGTATTGATTTTTATTTATTGATTTAGAGAAAGATGAAAAGAGATTCAGAAAACAGATTTGTTATTCCATTTTTTTATGGATTCATTGGTTGATTGTTTTAAAAAATACATATTTTTATTCATTTGAGAGGGAGAAAAAGATAGAAACATCAAGGATGAGAGCCATTCAAGGTGGCTGATGTAATGTCTTCAGAGAATTCTCTCATTATGTTGGGGAATTGTGTCTGCTAGGAGGAGCCATTTTCAGTAGCTCAATGGTAAGATTTATTGCCAAAGCTTCTGACCAAGAACCACTGGCTGCTAGAAGTTATCAGTGTGGAATGGATAGACAAAAGTACCTGTTAATGTGGAAGTGGTTTTGGCACCAAGCATTCTACATAATTAAAGCGTTGCATCAGCCTCAAAGACCAAGAGACCATGTTGGAAGGTGATGCTGACCACAGTTTTCCATATACGTCCGGGAATACACTTTTCCCTTCCCTGCTTCCTGAGGCAAAGGCAGGGCTGGAGTCCAAGGAATCTGTAACTAAGGCTGACCTAAAGAATACATCATTGTCCTCACCTCAATATAGCTTATGATGCCCCAAACTTACACCTTAGAAAAATATTTGGCATATGTGTGTAAAAATCTATGCATCAGCTAATAAATCATATTGTATTTTCTAATGGAAGACTTTATGTTTTAGAGCATTTTTAAGTTGAGCAGCAAACTTGAGTAGGAGGTACAGAGATTTTTTTCATATACCCCATGGCCACCCCCCAACCCCCGCCAGCTGAATAGCCTCCACCCATCATCAATGTCCCCTACCAGAGTGATATGTTAGCTACCCTCAGTGAACTCATATTGGTACCTCATAATCATCCAAGTTCATACTTTACCTTAGAGGTCTCTCTTGGTGATATACATTCTATGGGTTTGGACAAATACTAGTATATAATGACACACATCCATCATTATAGTGTCATACAAAGTAGTTTCACTGCGCTAAGAATCTTCTGTGCTCACCTATTCATCTCCCCTCCCCCCATTTGTTCATATTGGGTTATTAAATTACAATATAGGGTTAAGGTAAATCTGTCTTTAATTAGGCCATCTTTTTTTAGTTCTTCACTTCTAAGTAATTTCTTTCTTTTTTTAAAAAAATATATTTTATTGATTTTGTACAGAGAAGAAGGGAGAGAGATAGAGAGTTAGAAACATCGATGAGAGAGAGTCATCGATCAGCTGCCTCTTGCACACCCTCTACTGGGGATATGCCCGCAACCAAGGTACATGCCCTTGACTGGAATCGAACCCGGGTCCCTTCAGTCCCCAAGCCGATGCTCTATCCATTGAGCCAAAGCGGTCTCGGCTCTAAGTAATTTCTTATAGGCAAAAGTACCTGCAGACAAGGTCTGCCATTGGGAGATACCAGATCCACTTGGGGCTCAAGATTCTGGAAGTTCATCTCTATATATATGGAGGTAACAAATCAATAAGAGAGTAAAGATGATACAGCTCATGATCATTTTCCACACAGAAGATCTTATTTTACTTGGCTAGGCTTTTGAGCTCAGGCTAAACTTTGGGGAATGAAGAACTTTATGATATCATGTAATACTCTAAGATACTTTATTTTCATGGCTTTCCTAACCTCTGAAAATCTCCTTTAATTAACGTAGGTATATAGATATAGATGGAAACATTATTATAAATAAATATACTTCTTATTAATACAGGCATAATCATATACCTCAAACCTAACTTTCAAGGTCACATATTTTCATACTATCGAATGCATAAGGGAAAGTCTTTCTGCTTTAAAGTAACTCTCTTCCTCTCACAGGACACCAGTCTATTTTAGTGTTCTAAATTTTTACTTCAAATATGATACAGATTAATTGGGTAATAATTGAACCTATGGCTTCAGGCACCACTCTGCATTCCCTGGATTATATGTGCAAATAAATGATAAGATCAAGAAGAGTTTTTGTCTTTGTCTCCTGATGCATGGAGGGACAGCTAAGGGCACTCAATGGGTGTAGAGTAGTTTAATGTTCTACTTCCTCTTTCACCAAAGACACTGTTGTTTCTTCTTCCTGCTTTCCAAAGGGGATGAACATCCTTGACCCTGATTTAGAGTGTTCTAACAGGTAAGTGACAGATGATTGACATCTTTATAGTCACAGAAATATTATTACAGAACAATCCAACATAATTTGAAAATATATTTCCATATGTCTTATACTGCTCCTACTTCCTCTGAAACAGGAAAAGAAAAAATGTTTTAAAAAGTTTATTGTTAATGTTGTATATAAATAGGATGAAAATAAGTTTTGGTATAAAACAACTTTTGAATCCAACAAATGTTTTATGAGCACTAGGTCTGTGAAAAGCCATCATTGTGTGGGGAGAGAAAAATGAATTCCATACCTTAAGGTTTATTAAAGTTCGTGAAGATGGCAGAGTGCAGAAAAGTTTACAATGCTTTTCATATTCAGTGGCTGAGCAAGGTATGTCCTCATAATGGGTATTACAAATTATAGGAATATGTCTAGTTAGAAGTTAGAGAAAGTGTTACTAGAGGTAGGGGCCTAACATAGCTGATAGAGAATGCTACCTCTTCCATCTCCTTTAAATGTAAGATTGTAAAGCACAGTCTGGAATGATCATGCTTCATATGCTGCTAATACCGTATCATAAGAACATATTTGCAGATGTTGTGCATTTGGGATTTAGTTTGAAAAGCTGAACAACTGCTTCTCATGGAAAGTTTATGGAAACCAGGACAATGTAAAGGTTAAAAACTATAATGAAGGTGAAGAGAGAGACTTTGTCATTCTTTAATCTGGAATTTTGAGGGATAAAGAATTTTGGTACCATCTATTAGTTTTCCCACAGAGAATGTTAAATTTTGATAGAAATGAGTATAGGGGTTATCCCTAAGATAGAAGTTCAGTAGAACTGAGTCAGGGATGGTTGGATAGTTTAAGAGAGAGTCTTTAAAGAAAATACTGACCCTCACTGTGGCCTCTGCAATAAATAGGAACTTTTAGGATAAAAAAACTTAACACCCTGTATTCCACCCTCATCTATTCTCCACCGTTCCCCTCTTATTTCCTTTAAGCTCTTCCTCATTATCTGGAACCCAACATGTTTTTTCCTTTTTTTTATTTTTTATAGTTTCAACATACTTAGTTATTCTAAAGTTGGCTAAACTTGCTTGGAAAGTTCAGGTAAGTTATTAGAAGATGTGCTATTTTGCTAGTGCAGTGTTGCCTCCAGATAATTTTTACCAATTTTTGTTACAAGTTCCTTTCAGAACCCAATGATGAAAGGTGTTAATGCACCTCTGGAAATAGTGAATATGATATTCAACACAGACAAGCACTAAAACGAACATCAGTGTGGGGAAGATAGCAACAGTGTCAAAGCTCTCCTTTGCATTCTTTCAAGGCCAAGCATTCTTGTAAACAACTTCAAATGCTTAAGGTAGGTAATCCTTTCTAGGTGTCCAAATCCCCAAGTCTTACTTGGCTGTGTGAGCTATTCTGCTCCAGAGTATGGAGCTGACTTACTAACTTATTTAAAGTTAATCTCAGTTTTTTTTTTTTTTAAAAAATTATTTATAAGTTGGGAGCATCTTTATCTGTCTACTTCACATAATAGGTAGAAGGAGTCCAACATTAGATTATTGATATGAATGTGTTTTGTAATTATAATAGTACTAAAACAATCACACTCTAAGCACCTACATGGCACAAGACACTGGGCATGATGGAGAATATAATCCTGAGAATATGTAGTTTCCAAAGATTTTTATTCCAAAGAGGAAGCTAAAGGAATTATACACATAACTGAGTTTCAACGCAGTATGTAATAATATAAGAAAAGCTGCAAAGTGAACTTTTAGAGAACTAGAAAGAGAACTTTCTTTTTCACAAAATGATCACCAAAGACTGCCGCTGGAGAATTGCATTTGAAGGTACTGTAGGAAGGTACAAAATTCACAAGTTTATATGATACTCGCAAGGACCCTATAAAGTAGTCATTACCAATTCAGGCTCAAAGAGTTGAGATGACATAATAAGAAACCACAGCTACAATGTCCATGATGAGGAATATTTATTTTTCTTGAGCTATTTAATAAAATCACATGTTATGTCATGAATTAATTCTTTTATCATTTTTATATTTGCAGATAAAATATTGCACACTCACCTTTGTCCTCTTTCATGAAATCATGCATCTGAATAATAATGTGACTGAGTTCATTCTGCTTGGGTTGACCCAGGATCCTGTTAGGAAGAAAATAGTGTTTGCCACATTCTTGCTTTTCTATTTGGGGACATTGCTGGGGAACTTTCTGATTATTATTGCTATCAAGACCAGCCGGACACTTGAGAGTCCAATGTACTTCTTCCTTTTCCACTTGTCCTTATCTGATACCTGCCTCTCTACCTCCATAGCCCCTAGAATGATTGTGGATGCCCATTTGAAAATTGCTACTATCTCCTTCAATGAGTGCATACTCCAAGTCTTTTCATCCCATTTCTTTGGCTGCCTGGAGATCTTCATCCTGATCCTCATGGCCCTTGACCGCTATGTGGCTATTTGTAAGCCCCTGCACTACATGACCATCATGAGTCCGCAGGTCTGTGGCGTGTTGGTGGCTGTGGCATGGGTGGGGTCCTGTGTGCATTCTTTAGCTCAGGTTTTTCTGGCCTTGAGTTTACCTTTCTGCGGTCCCAATGTAATTGATCACTATTTTTGTGACTTGCAGCCCTTGTTGCAACTTGCTTGTACAGACACCTATGTGATCAATCTTCTCTTGGTGTCCAACAGTGGGGCCATTAGTACAGTGAGTTTTGTCATGCTGATATTCTCCTATGTGATCATCTTGCATTCTCTGAGAAACCACAGTGCCGAAGGCAGGAGAAAAGCCCTCTCCACCTGCGTCTCCCACATCATTGTGGTCATCTTGTCCTTTGGTCCTTGCATTTTTATATACACCCGCCCTGCGACCACTTACCCCATGGATAAGATGATAGCTGTGTTTTATACACTTGGAACACCTTTGCTCAACCCTTTGATATATACACTGAGGAATGTAGAGGTGAAAAATGCCATGAGGAAGTTCTGGAGCAAGAAGCTTGTCTCTGATGACAATTGATGAATGGAACTTGCAAATTTTTCTTCATAGTTTGGACTGATCTAGAAGAAATGCATAGAGAATATTATCTTCTTGTTGTGGACTTAATATAATGCTAACTTGGGGCATTAGAATTAGTTTCTTCAGTAAGAAAGGCTTTGTGCACACATATACCAGGTGGTGTCAAGTCAGTTATATTTATTTATATACTAGAGGCCCAGTGAACATAATTTGTGCATGGGAGGGGGTTCTCTCAGCCCAGCCTGCACCCTCTACAATCTGGGACTCTTCAGAAGATGTCCAACTGCTGGTTTAGGCCCAATCCCAGCAGTTGGACATTCCTCTCATAATCTGGGACTGCTGATTCGTAATTGTTTGCTTGCCTGCCTGCCTGATCACCCCTAACCACCTTTGCCTGGTTGCCTGGTTGCCCCCAACTGCCCCCCTCTGCTGGCTTGGTCCCCCCTAACTGTGCCTTTACCAGCCTGGTCTTCCCAAACTATTCCCCCCTGCTGTCTTGGTTGCTCCATGCAGCCTGCTATTAAGTCATTTGATCATCTCTCACTAACCCCCCTGTGGGCTTTGTTTCCCCAGGCAGCCTGCTGGTCATTACTGCTTTTGTGATGGCATCCTGGACAATTCGCATATTCCTATATTATTTAGTATAGATTTTTATTTATTGATTTAGAGAAATATGAAAAGAGATACGAAAACAGATTTGTTGTTCCATTTATTTATGCATTCATTGGTTGATTGTTTTAAAAAATACATATTTTTATTCATTTGAGAGGGAGAAAAAGATAGAAACATCAAGGATGAGAGCCATTCAAGGTGGCTGATGTAATGTCTTCAGAGAATTCTCTCACTATGTTGGTGATTTGTGTCTGCTAGGAGGATCCATTTTCAGTAGCTCAATAGTAAGATTTATTGCCAAAGCTTCTGACCCAGAACCACTGGCTGCTAGAAGTTATCACTGGGGAGTGGATAGAGAAAAGTACCTGTTAATGTGGAAGTGGTTTTGGCACCAAGCATTCTACATAATTAAAGCGTTGCATCAGCCTCAAAGACCAAGAGACCATGTTGGAAGGTGATGCTGACCACAGTTTTCCATATACGTCTGGGAATACACTTTTCCCTTCACTGCTTCCTGAGCCAAAGGCAGGGCTGGAGCCCAAGGAATCTGTAACTAAGGCTGACCTAAAGAATACATCATTGTCCTCACCTCAATATAGCTTATGATGCCCCAAAATTACACCTAGGAGAAATATTTGGCATATGTGTGTAAAAATCTATACATCAGCTAATAAATCATATTGTATCTTCTAATGGAGGACTTTACGTTTTAGAGCATTTTTAAGTTGAGCAGCAAAATTGAGCAGGAGGTATAGAGATTTTTTCATATACCCCATGGCCAACCCCCCCAACCCTACCCCGCCAGCTGAATAGCCTCCACCCATCATCAATGTCCCCTACCAGAGTAATACATTAGTTACCCTCAGGGAGCACACATTGGCACCTCGTAATCATCCAAGTTCATACTTTACCTTAGAGGTCTCTCTTGGTGCTATACATTCTATGGGTTTGGACAAATACTAGTATATGATGACACACATCCATCATTATAGTGTCATACAGAGTAGTTTCACTGCTCTAAGAATCTTCTGTGCTCACCTATTCATCTCCCCTCCCCCCACATGTTCATATTGGGTTATTAAATTACAATATAGGGTTAAGGTAAATCTGTCTTTAATTAGGCCATCTTTTTTTAGTTCTTCACTTCTAAGTAATTTCTTATAGGCAAAAGTACCTGCAGACAAGGTCTGCCATTGGGAGATACCAGATCCACTTGGGGCTCAAGATTCTGGAAGTTCATCTCTATATATATGGAGGTTAAAAATCAATAAGAGTGTAAAGATGATACAGCTCATGATCATTTTCCACACGGAAGATCTTATTTTACTTGGCTAGGCTTTTGAGCTCAGGCTAAACTTTGGGGAATGAAGAACTTTATGATATCATGTAATACTCTAAGAATCATTATTTTCATGGCTTTCCTAACCTCTGGAAATCTCCTTTAATTAATGTAGGTATGTAGATATAGATGGAAACATTATTATAAATAAATATACTTATTAATAGAGGCATAATCATATACCTCAAACCTAACTTTCAAGGTCACATATTTTAATACTATCGAATGCATAAGGGAAAGTCTTTCTGCTTTAAAGAAACTCTCTTCCTCTCACAGGACATCAGTCTATTTTAGTGTTCTAAATTTTTACTTCAAATATGATACAGATAAATTGGGTAATAATTGAACCTATGGCTTCAGGCACCACTCTGCATTCCCTGGATTATATGTGCAAATGAATGATAAGATCAAGAAGAGTTTTTGTCTCCTGATGCATGGAGGGACAGCTAAGGGCACTCAATGGGTGTAGAGTAGTTTAATGTTCTACTTCCTCTTTCCCCAAAGACACTGTTGTTTCTTCTTCCTGCTTTCCAAAGGGGATGAACATCCTTGACCCTGATTTAGAGTGTTCTAACAGGTAAGTGACAGATGATTGACATCTTTATAGTCAGAGAAATATTATTACAGAACAATCCAACATAATTTGAAAATATATTTCCATATGTCTTATACTGCTCCTACTTCCTCTGAAACAGGAAAAGAAAAAAATGTTTTAAAAAGTTTATTGTTAATGTAGTATATAAATAGGATGAAAATAAGTTTTGGTATAAAACAACCTTTTGAATCCAACAAATGTTTTATGAGCACTAGGTCTGTGAAAAGACATCATTGTGTGGGGAGAGAAAAGTGAATTCCAAGCCTTACAGTCTATTAAAGTTTCTTGTAATGGCAGAGTGCAGAAAAGTTTACAATGCTTTTCATATTCAGTGGCTGAGCAAGGTACGTCCTCATTATGAGTATTAAAATTAGAGGAGAATATGTCTAGTTAGAAGTTTGAGAAACTGTTATTAGAGGTAGGGGCCTGACATAGCTGCTAGAGAATGCTACCTCTTCCATCTCCTTTAAATGGAAGATTGTTAAGCGCAGTCTGGAATGATCATGCTTCATATGCTGCTAATACAGTATCATATGAACATATTTGCAGATGATGTGCATTTGGGATTTAGTTTGAAAAGCTGAACAACTGCTTCTCATGGAAAGTTTAGAGAAACCAGGACAATGTGAAGGTTAAAAACTATAATGAAGGTGAAAAGTAATGTGTCAAAAACTGTCATTCTTTAATCTGGGATTTTGAGAGATAAAGAATTTTGGTACAACCTATTAATTTTCCCTCAGAGAATGCTAAATTTTTCATAGAAATAAAATGAGTATGGGGTTCTCCCTAAAATACAAGTTCAGTAGAACTGACTCAGGGAGGGTTGAATAATTTGACAGAGAGTCTTTAAGGAAAATACTGATTCTCACTGTGGCCTCTGCAATAAAAATGGACTTTTTGGATGAAAAGATCCACTTACCACTCTATGTTCCCCCTCATCTATTCTCCACCTTTTCCCACTTATTTCATTTAAGCTCTTCCTCATTATCTCCAACCCAAAAACTGGTATTTTTATCATAGTTTCAACATACTTAGTTATTCCAAAGTTGGTAAACTTGCTTGGAAATTTCGGGTAAGTTATTAGATGTGCTATTTTGCTAGTGCATTGTTGCCTCCAGATAATTGTTACCCATTTTTGTTACAAGTTCCTTTCACAACCCAATGATGAAAGGTGCTAATGCACCTCTGGAAATAGTGAATATGGTCATCAACACAGACAAGCACTAAAACTAACCAGTGTCAGGAAGATAGGAACAGTGTCAAAGCTCTCCTTGCATTCTTTCAAGGCCAAGGATTCTTGTAAACAATGTCAAATGCTTAAGGTAATCCTTTCTCGGTGTCCAAATCCCTAAGTCTTACTTGGCTGTGTCAGTTATTCTGCTCCAGGGTATGGAGCTGACTTACTAACTTATTTATAGTTAATCTCAGGTTTTTTAAAAAAATTATTTATAATTTGGGAGCATGTTTATCTGTCTACTATACTTAATAGGTAGAAAGAGGCCACATTAGGTTAATGATATGAATGTGTTTAATAATTATAATAGTTCTAAAACAAGATATTTTAGTAATTATAATAGTACTAAAACATGATATTTTAAGAGGTAATAGAGAAAGTTCAATGTAAAAACACTCTAAGCACCTTCCTGGCACAAGACATTGGGTTTGGCATGATGGAAATTATAATCCCGAGAATATGTAGTTTCCAAAGATTCTTATTCCAAAAAGGAAGCTAAAGGAATTACATTGAATTTCAGCGCATTATGTAATAATATAAGAAAAGCTGCAAAGCAAACTTTTTTTAAAAAAAATTATTTATTTATTTATCTTTTTTTTTTTAGGGAACTGAAAAAAGAATTAACTTTTTCACAAAATGATCACCAAAATCTGCCACTGGATAGTTGTATTTGAAGGACACTGTATGAAGGTACAAAATTCACAAGCTTGTTTGAGACTCATAAGGACCCTATAAAGTAGTCATTACCAACTCAGGCTCAAAGAGCTGAGATGACATAATAAGAAACCACAGCTACAATGTCCATGATGAAGAATATTTATTTTTCTTAAGATATTTCATAAAATGACATATTTGTGTCATGAATTAATTCCTTAATCATTTTTATTTTTGCAGATAAAATATTTCACACTCACCCTTGTCCTCTTTCATAAAGTCATGAAGCTGAATAATAATGTGACTGAGTTCATTCTGCTTGGGTTGACCCAGGATCCTGTTAGGAAGAAAATGGTGTTTGCCACTTTCTTGCTTTTCTATTTGGGAACGTTGCTGGGGAACTTTCTGATTATTACTGCTATCAAGACCAGCCGGACACTTGAGAGTCCAATGTACTTCTTCCTTTTCCACTTGTCCTTATCTGATACCTGCTTCTCTACCTCCATAGCCCCTAGAATGATTGTGGATGCCCTTTTGAAGAATACTACTATCTCCTTCAATGAGTGCATACTCCAAGTCTTTTCATCTCATTTTTTTGGCTGCCTGGAGATCTTCATCCTGATCCTCATGGCCCTTGACCGCTATGTGGCTATCTGTAAGCCCCTGCACTACATGACCATCATGAGTCCGCGGGTCTGTGGCATGTTGGTGGCTGTGGCCTGGGTCGGGTCCTGTGTGCATTCTTTAGCTCAGGTTTTTCTGGCCTTGAGTTTACCTTTCTGCGGTCCCAATGTAATTGATCACTATTTATGTGACTTGCAGCCCTTGTTGCAACTTGCTTGTACAGACACCTATGTGATCAATCTTCTCTTGGTGTCCAACAGTGGGGCCATTTGTACAGTGAGTTTTGTCATGCTGATGTTCTCCTATGTGATCATCTTGCATTCTCTGAGAAACCACAGTGCTGAAGGCAGGAGAAAAGCCCTCTCCACCTGCGTCTCCCACATCATCGTGGTCATCTTGTTCTTTGGTCCTTGCATTTTTATATACACCCGCCCTGCAATCACATACCCCATGGATAAGATGATAGCTGTGTTTTATACACTTGGAACACCTTTGCTCAACCCTTTGATATATACTCTGAGGAATGCAGAGGTGAAAAATGCCATGAGGAAGTTCTGCAGCAAGAAGCTCATCTCTGATGACAAATGATGAATGGAACTTGCAAATTTTTCTTCATAGTTTGGACTGATCTAGAAGAAATGCATAGAGAATGTTATCTTCTTGTTGTGGACTTAATATAATGCTAACTTGGGCATTAGAATTAGTTTCTTCAGGAAGAAAGGCAATGTGCACACATATACCAGGTGGTGTTAAGTCAGTTATATTTATTTATATACAAGAGGCCCAGTAAACAAAATTTTGCATGGGAGGGAGTCTTCTCAGCCCAGCCTGCACCCTCTCCAATCTGGACCCCTCAGGGGATGTCCAACTGCTGGTTTAGGCCCAATCCCAGCAGTTGGACATTCCTCTCATAATCTGGGACTGCTGATTCCTAATTGCTCACCTGCCTGCCTGATCACCCCTAACCACCTTTGCCTGGTTGCCTGGTTGTCCCCAACTGCCCCCCTCTGCTGGCTTGGTTCCCCCTTAACTGCCTCTTTGCCAGCCTGGTCACCATCAACTGTCCCTCCATCAGCCTGGTCTCCCCAAACTATTCCCCCCTGCTGGCCTGATTGCTCCATGCAGCCTGCTGTTCAGTCCTTTGGCCATCTGTCACTAACACCCCTGCTGTCCTTGTCGCCCCAGGCAGACTGCTGGTCATTACTGCTTTTGTGATGGCATCCTGGACAATTCGCATATTCCTATATTATTAGTATAGATTTTTACTTATTGATTTAGAGAAAGATGAAAAGAGATTCAGAAAACAGATTTGTTGTTCCATTTATTTATGCATTCATTGGTTGATTGTTTTAAAAAATACATATTTTTATTCATTTGAGAGGGAGAAAAAGATAGAAACATCAAGGATGAGAGCCATTCAAGGTGGCTGATGTAATGTCTTCAGAGAATTCTCTCACTATGTTGGGGAATTGTGTCTGCTAGGAGGAGCCATTTTCAGTAGCTCAATGGTAAGATTTATTGCCAAAGCTTCTGACCAAGAACCACTGGCTGCTAGAAGTTATCAGTGTGGAATGGATAGACAAAAGTACCTGTTAATGTGGAAGTGGTTTTGGCACGAAGCATTCTACATAATTAAAGCATTGCATCAGCCTCGGAGACCAAGAGACCATGTTGGAAGTTGATGCTGACCACAGTTTTCCATATACGTCTGGGAATACACTTTTCCCTTCCCTGCTTCCTGAGACAAAGGCAGGGCTGGAGTCCAAGGAATCTGTAACTAAGGCTGACCTAAAGAATACATCATTGTCCTCACCTCAATATAGCTCACGACCCCCCAAAATTACACCTTAGAGAAATATTTGGCATATGTGTGTAAAAATCTATACATCAGCTTATAAATCATATTGTATCTTCTACTTTACGTTTTACAGCATTTTTTAGTTGAGCAGTAAACTTGAGTAGGAGGTACATAGATTTTTCCATATACCCCATGGCCACCCCCTCACCCCCCCAACCCCCCCACCAGCTGAATATCCTCCCCCCATCATCTATGTCTTCTACCAGAGTGATACATTAGCTACCCTCAGTTAACCCGCATTGGCACCTCATAATCATCCAAGTTCATAGTTTACCTTAGAGGTCTCTCTTGGAGCTATACATTCTATGGGTTTGGACAAATACTAGTATATAATGACACACATCCATCATTATAGTGTCATACAGAGTAGTTTCACTGCTCTAAGAATCTTCTGTGCTCACCTATTCATCTCCCCTCCCCCCATATGTTCATATTGGGTTATTAAATTACAATATAGGGTTAAGGTAAATCTGTCTTTAATTAGGGCATCTTTTTTTAGTTCTTCACTTCTAAGTAATTTCTTATAGGCAAAAGTACCTGCAGATAAGGTCTGCCATTGGGAGATACCAGATACACTTGGGGCTCAAGATTCTGGAAGTTCATCTCTATATATATGGAGGTTAAAAATCAATAAGAGAGTAAAGATGATACAGCTCATGATCATTTTCCACACAGAAGATCTTATTTTACTTGGCTAGGCTTTTGAGCTCAGGCTAAACTTTGGGGAATGAAGAACTTTATGCTATCATGTAATATTCTAAGAATCATTATTTTCATGGCTTTCCTAACCTCTGGAAATCTCCTTTAATTAATGTAGGTATGTAGATATAGATGGAAACATTATTATAAATAAATATACTTCTTATTAATACAGGCATAATCATATATCTCAAACCTAACTTTCAAGGTCACATATTTTCATACTACTGAATGTATAAGGGAAAGTCTTTCTGCTTTAAAGTAACTCTCTTCCTCTCACAGGACACCAGTCTATTTTAGTGTTCTAAATTTTTACTTCAAATATGATACAGATAAATTGGGTAAAAATTGAACCTATGGCTTCAGGCACCACTCTGCATTCCCTGGATTATATGTGCAAATAAATGATAAGATCAAGAAGAGTTTTTGTTTCCTGATGCATGGAGGGACAGCTAAGGGCACTCAATGGGAGTAGAGTAGTTTAATGTTCTACTTCCTCTTTCACCAAAGACACTGTTGTTTCTTCTTCCTGCTTTCTAAAGGGGATGAACATACTTGACCCTGATTTAGAGTGTTCTAACAGGTAAGTGACAGATGATTGACATCTTTATAGTCAGAGAAATATTATTACAGAACAATCCAACATAATTTGAAAATATATTTCCATATGTCTTATACTGCTCCTACTTCCTCTGAAACAGGAAAAGAAAGAAATGTTTTAAAAAGTTTATTGTTAATGTAGTATATAAATAGGATGAAAATAAGTTTTGGTATAAAACAACTTTTGAATCCAACAAATGTTTTATGAGCACTAGGTCTGTGAAAAGCCATCATTGTGTGGGGAGAGAAAAGTGAATTCCAAGCTTTACGGTCTATTAAAGTATCTTGTGATGGCAGAGTGCAGAAAAGTTTACAATGCTTTTTATATTCAGTGGCTGAGCAAGGTACATCCTCATTATGAGTATTATAAATTAGAGGAGAATATGTCTAGTTAGAAGTTTGGAGCTGATTTACTAACTTATTTAAAGTTAATCTAATGTTTTTTAAAAAAATTATTTATAATTTGGGAGCATGTTTATCTGTCTACTATACATAATAGGTAGAATGAGGCCAGATTAGGTTAATGATATGAAATTGTTTAATAATTATAATAGTACTAAAACAAGATATTTTAATAATTATAATAGTACTAAACATGATATTTTAAGAGGTAATAGAGAAAGTTCAATGTAAAAGCACTCTAAGCACCTACATGGCATACGACACTGGCTTTGGCATGATAGAGATTATAATCCCGAGAATATGTAGTTTCCAAAGATTCTTATTCCAAAGAGGAAGCTAAAGGAATTACACTGAATTTCAGCGCATTATGTAATATAAGAAAAGCTGCAAAGCAAACTTTTTTTTAAATTTTATTTATTTATTTATTTATTTATTTTAGAGAAATTGAAAAAGAATTTCCTTTTTCACAAAATGATCACCAAAAGCTGCAACTGGAGAGTTGTATTTGAAGGACACTGTATGAAGGTACAAAATTCACAAGCTTATTTGAGCCTCATAAGGACCCTAAAAAGTAGTATTACCAACTCAGGCTCAAAGAGTTGAGATGACGTAATAAGAAACCACAGCTACAATGTCCATGATGAGGAATATTTATTTTTCTTGGATATTTCATAAAGTCACATATTATGCCATGAATTAATTCCTTTATCATTATTATTTTTGCAGATAAAATATTTCACACTCACCCTTGTTCCTCTTTCATGAAATCATGCATCTGAATAATAATGTGACTGAGTTCATTCTGCTTGGGTTGACCCAGGATCCTGTTAGGAAGAAAATAGTGTTTGCCACTTTCTTGCTTTTCTATTTGGGAACGTTGCTGGGGAACTTTCTGATTATTACTGCTATCAAGACCAGCCGGACACTTGAGAGTCCAATGTACTTCTTCCTTTTCCACTTGTCCTTATCTGATACCTGCTTCTCTACCTCCATAGCCCCTAGAATGATTGTGGATTCCCTTTTGAAAAATACTACTATCTCCTTCAATGAGTGCATAGTCCAAGTCTTTTCATTCCATTTTTTTGGCTGCCTGGAGATATTCATCCTGATCCTCATGGCCCTTGACCGCTATGTGGCTATTTGTAAGCCCCTGCACTACATGACCATCATGAGTCCACGGGTCTGTGGCGTGTTGGTGGCTGTGGCCTGGGTGGGGTCCTGTGTGCATTCCTTAGCTCAGGTTTTTCTGGCCTTGAGTTTACCTTTCTGCGGTCCCAATGTAATTGATCACTATTTATGTGACTTGCAGCCCTTGTTGCAACTTGCTTGTACAGACACCTATGTGATCAATCTTCTCTTGGTGTCCAACAGTGGGGCCATTTGTACAGTGAGTTTTGTCATGCTGATATTCTCCTATGTGATCATCTTGCATTCTCTGAGAAACCACAGTGCCGAAGGCAGGAGAAAAGCCCTCTCCACCTGCGTCTCCCACATCATCGTGGTCATCTTGTTCTTTGGTCCTTGCATTTTTATATACACCCGCCCTGCGACCACTTACCCCATGGATAAGATGATAGCTGTGTTTTATACACTTGGAACACCTTTGCTCAACCCTTTGATATATACTCTGAGGAATGCAGAGGTAAAAAATGCCATGAGGAAGTTCTGGAGCAAGAAGCTCGTCTCTGATGACAAATGATGAATGGAACTTGCAAGTTTTTCTTCATAGTTTGGACTGATCTAGAAGAAATGCATAGAGAATGTTATCTTCTTGTTGTGGACTTAATATAATGCTAACTTGGGGCATTAGAATTACTTTCTTCAGGAAGAAAGGCATTGTGCACACATATACCAGGTGGTGTCAAGTCAGTTATATTTATTTATATACTAGAGGCCCAGTGAACAAAATTTGTGCATGGGAGGGGGTCCTCTCAGCCCAGCCTGCACCCTATCCAATCTGCAACCCCTCAGGGGAAGTCCAACTGCTGGTTTAGGCCCAATCCCAGCAGTTGGACATTCCTCTCACAATCTGGGACTGCTGGTTCCTAACTTGTCACCTGCCTGCCTGCCTGATCACCCCTAACCACCTTTGCCTGGTGGCCTGGTTGCCCCCAACTACCTCCCTCTGCTGGCCTGGTCCCCCCTAACTACCTCCCTGCGGGCCTGGTCACCCCCAACTGTTCCTCCACCAGCCTGGTCTCCCCAGACTATTCCCCCCAGTTGGCCTGGTTGCTCCATGCAGCCTGCTGTTCAGTCATTTGGTCATCTCTCACTAACCCCCCTGCTGGCCTTGTTGCCCCAGGCAGCCTGCTAGTCATTATTGTTATTGTCATAGCATCCTGGACAATTTGCATACCCCTATATTATTAGTATAGATTTTTATTTTTATTTATTGATTTAGAGAAAGATGAAAAGAGATATAGATAACTGATTTGTTGTTCCATTTATTTATGCATTCATTGGTTGATTGTTTTAAAAAAATACATAATTTTATTCATTTGAGAGGGAGAAAAAGATAGAAACATCAATAATGAGAGAATCATTGATCGGCTGCCTCCTGCAAGCCCCACTCTGAGGGTCAAGGGGACAATCTAGGCATGTGCCCTGGATGAGAATTAAGTAGTGATGCTCAATCACTGAACCATGCTTGCTGGGCCATTGGTTGATTCTTTTATGTACCCTGACTGAATATCAAATCCATAACCTTACAGGATGGTGATGACCTTTACCCAACAGCTATCCAGCTAGGACTCCAGTCAATTTTAAGTAAAGGAAGAGACAGCTCAGGAACAAACAGCCATCACTGTTTTCCACTGTGTGGATGCCTCTTTTGCCTGCCTACTGTCACTGTGATTTTGAGCTGGCGTTTTCCCTGCCCTGCTTCATGTTGGCTTGTAGGGTTCTCTGTTTATACTTATACATTATGTACTTATGTCCATTGTCTAGCAGGCTCTCCTTCCAGTGTCTCATTTATTAAATACCGTGTTCTGAATATCTGAGCATAGACCTTCAACTTGCTTGTTCTTCCTGACTCAGAAGAAAGCATCATATTAAAACAATAGTAGGATCTTCAATGTATATAATATGTTAATCTCCCTTCTATTTCTTAGGATAATATTATAATGTTTTAAAACTTTGTCATGTTTACCTAGAAGGATCCTTCTAGTACAGTGACAGAACTTGGTGAGAAAGTTCACATTTCTGAAGGAGGTTTTTTTGTTTTGTTTTTGTTTTGTTTTTTAGCTTTTGACTATTGAGGTTGCACTCATTGTTATTTTTCTAAAAAATACTTTTATTTCCTCCAAAAATTATCCCTTTGAATTTTGGGGAAGTGCTAAGTTTTCTCTTGAATCATACCAATTATGATAACTTGTTTATAACATTGAGTTATGATTGTCACGTAATGATCCAAAATCAGATAGATATATTTATGTGGGTTAGAATAGAAGTAAAGGACACAGTAGTTGATGGTAGGGAATTTTAAAATAATAACCAATTAAAGACTAAAAAATGTTATAACCAGAGGAGGATTTCTAGGCTTTGAAAGCAGAATAGTTACATCATAGCTATGAATTATTTTTAGTGAGTTTTAATATAATCCAGAAAAGATAGTAACTTCAAAGAGACTGAGATATTTGGATGAAAAATATATTAATGCAATGGAGAGGGATACCCACCTTTTGTCACCATCTTTCAATATTGTTGTTTCTAATTACATGATCACTAAGAATCTGATTTTAATGTTTTCTTATTTGCATTGTTATCTATATAGAAAAGTCAGCATGACTGTTTTAAATTTGGAGCTTCTATTTCTATTTATAAATTACTAAATTATATTAAGGTTACTAAATCTGTGTTAAAGTTTGTCATACCAGGAACTTTAGAACTCCTTTAGCATGAGAAAAAGGTAACAATTTCTCTGTGTAGGAGTGGAAAGCTGTGAAAATAGAAAGCAGAGTCATTTAGGTACTGGGAGTGTGATGGGACAACTTGGGGTATGCAATTTGGTTATAGGAAAGACAACATAATGAGGAAAGGTTTTGTGGAAAGAGGGACATTTAAGTCTGACCTTAAGTATACTAAGAAAAAGCTGAACACCATCAACATCCTATATAATAAAAGCATAATATGCAAATCAACCGAATGGCAGAAAGACCAGTTGGCGGGGGTGGGGGGTGGGGAAGGGTGGGGTGGGAGTGGGGGGCTGGCGAATGGGCGGTGCCAGGCCAGGCAAGGGGTGTGCCAGTGGCAGAAGGAGGGAACGGAGATGGGGGGGGGCAGCGACCAGAGGTGGCAGAGAGGCAATGGGGGGGTGGGGTGGGTATCATAGTTCCCTGATCTGCCACACCAGTCGCTTCTCGCTGATGGAGGCAAGGTGGCAATGGTGGGGTGATAGGGGTGGCACTGTCTCCTGATTCCCTGTCCTCACCTCCTCACAGAGGGAGGCCAGACTGTGGGAGTGGACTTAAGCCATCAGTAGGACATCCTCCGAGGACTCCCGGACTGTGTGAGGGCGCAGGCTGGGCTGAGGGACCACCCACTCAGTGCATGAATTTTTATACACTGGGCTTCTAGTTAATAAATATTAGCCTTGGACATGGAAGCAGAGGGAAGCTTTTAAGAAATATAATAAATGTATTTGGGTTTATCTCTGCATAGCGAGTAATAAAGCTACTTTTAAGATCATTGGTCACTGACCAAAAAACTTACATTTAATATTTAACATCACATATTTGAAGCAATTTAAAAGGATTTATTTGACAGCACACTTGAAAAGTCGAAGCAAGAGCAAATTAAAATCACCAGTTTATTTTTACTGGTCTTGTCCAAAAATCACCATGGGGATTGCCTGTGAGATGGCACCCAGGTCCTCACGTGCCCTTAAATACTCCTCACTGCAGCTTCCTCAGGTGCACTGAGGGAGCTGGACCTGCTGCTCATTGCTGTGTTGGAGGGAAAAAAGATGAGAGCTTTGGGTGTTTCCCCTGCAGTTTGTGATATGATGCTCATTCCTTTTATGTGTATACAGAAAGTTAATTTTCAAAATATATTTATTTTAAATATAATTTGAAATTTGGATACAAAGCATGAGACTTTTTTCATTGCTTTTCTCCCATGAAAGTTTAGAATAGATTTTTTTTTTTTAAATCTGTTGTCATGAGTTCAAGAAAACAAGCATTTCCCTTCAGAGATTGACTGGAATTAACTGATGTTCCCTATGTGAGTTCCTATTTTTTCTTTTCCTTTTCCACCTTCACCCCTTATTTTGCTTTTGCATGCCTGAGTCTATGTAAAGTTAGTTCTTTGAGTAGCTATGGAATAATCTGTCCTTATCTGCTTTTTATCTTAGGAAATTATATTTTCTATAAATACTAGTATGTGTTCTAAAAATGTGTCTCCTTGGTAACTATTTTTTTTTAAATAACTTTTATGGGCTCCTAATTCATGTAAAAATTGGCATTTTAATAGTTTAGAAAATAATTTTAAGAGGTTTGTTTTAACAGGAAATGAACAAGGGGCATGCTCTCTTGAAATCTGGCTTGAAACTTGAGATTGTTAGATGCTAGGACAGGAGGCTATGAGAAATGGTGGTGTTTTGTACTCTACTTCAGATAGAAAAGCAATGATACAAAACTATAAAAGTTTGAAAAAATGGCCACATAATTTACAAAGACAGCAATAATAAAAATAATAAATACTCTAAGAATATGAAAAATTAATTGATGACTTTGACAAATTAATGAATACATAATTTAGTAAATCACTTGTTTTAAAAACATGTTATTTGCAGCTGGAAGAATCCATGAATACTAACATTCTTATTTCCTGGAGACAAAATAGATATCTATGTATCTATAAAATAGCACTGAGGTCATCTATTCTTCAGGGTGATGAGGGCACTATAATTTTCAGTTCTTTACTGTGACTAAATCTGTTTTCACACTCAAAATAGATCTCAGTGATTTGTATCATGGTAGATGTGTCATATGGAGCCAATGTTTAAATTTCTGTATTCCTTTCTATAACAAGAACACACCACATTTTATTTATTTCTGTTCTATTGCCAGGTATTTAGATCACTTCTATCTTCCAAATTTAAATGAGTCTGCAATAAACACAGTTCTGAATACTTTCTGGATAGTTTTGCTCAGTTGTTTATAAAGTTTTATATGAACAAACTTAATACTGTACTGTTATGAAGTTGATGAGTGAGAATAGTAATTTATTACTGTTTTATTTGCATTTCCCTAAATATTTTTATATATGGTTTTGGCCAGTTGGAATTTCCTTTCTGTATATTGCTTAGTCAAAGGTTTTGCTGTTCTAGAAAAACAGGTTACTTACTTCTATAGATTTGCAGGATACATAAATACCCTCATTTTGCCACTTTTAAAAATTTTGATTCAAATGGAATTTGTCATACAGAAATTTTAGATGTATTATATATATTTTACAAATTTGCCTTTTTGCTTTGCTTAAGGAAACGTTTTTACTTAAGATATAAACCCATTCTAAAATCTTCTTAAATTTTTTTCTCATTTTATTTTATACATTTGCATTTTCAGCCATCTAGAACAATTTTTTTGTGCCTTCTGAGGAATATATTGGTTTCTTTTATAAGGAGATTTAAAGTCCTAACATCAGTTACCAATAAGTCCATTATTTCACATCAGTTTGAAATCTTAACTTAAACATGGAATAAATTTCAGTATATTTATGTGTTTATTTATTGACTGCCTTTAAGTGCACTGTTGTGTCTTTACCAACAATTCTTTTGTTGCCATAGCTTGATAATATATTTCTGTTCTGAGAATGTATGTCTACCTTCTTCTGTCTTCCTTTAAAAAATTAGCTTAGCTCTTCTGGATATGAACTGTTTCTGAGTATTGGGACCAACTTTTCAAATTTTATAAAAATTTTTGTCAGAATTCTTGTTTTAATTATTTAAATATTGGTTAATTTAGAAAGACTTGACATCTTTTTATATTGCTATTCCTTAACCATAAACCTGGTATATATTTTTAGAGTTGCAATCCTTTTATATACTTAAATATAATTCTATATTCAAGTAAGGGATTCTATCTTTTTCAGGCTAGAATAGGTAACTCACAGTTAAAAAGAACTTTTAATTGTTTATTTTAAACAAATCGTACTACAGCTCAGGATAATTGCAATCAGAGTTTTGTGATAGTTACAGAGATTTTTGCAAGAAATTAGATCACAGGGTATTTCTTGAGATTGATGGATGGAATTCAAATAAAAAAATCCATGAACTCCCTAAAATCCTATTAAAATTTTCTTTGTATGCCAAATGTTCATTTTTCTAAAACAATTTCATAGGAACTCAGATGAAGTAAAAGACATTGTTCAATTAACATTATAACCCTTCATAAACAGGCTAATCAATGTGTAGGATTAATTTTTTCTGTAAAGCTAAGCTTTGAGTTTAGCAATTTTGTGATACATTTCAGATCAGGTTGCAGAGAGGAAGTAAGAGATGTATAATAGTTTGCACCAAAGAAACGCTTCCTTGTAACTAAAATATTCCAGGACTTGGGCCAATGAGTGTGCAGTAAGCCTAGTAAGGAAAAAAAAGTGGTTCAATTCAAGGAGCTGCAGGGTGGGAAACAGATGGAGTGGAAAAGGATTTCTGGATGCATTTTGTTCCTCCAAGAGTGTGTCTTAAAAGCAAGCACCAGAAAGGGTGACTGAAGGACAAAAATGGTGAGAACTCCTGGGTTAGACTGGAAAGTGCACTGGGAAATAAGGTCAATTTCAGGAAGTGGTAAATGCACTAACAGTCCCTACAATGCAGCAACACTTCCCCCCAAAGACCTGCTTGTTGCTCCTTTTCTCCCTCCACTTACAAAATATGTTCATGAAAAGGTTATTTAAAAATCACTTTTATTGAATTTATTGAGTTTACATTGATTAATAAAAGTATATAGGTTTCAGATGAACAATTCTACATATGTGTCATCTGTATATTGTATTGTGTGTTTACCACTCACAGTCAAATCTCCTTCCATTCCCCTTTATCCTCCCTTTACCTTCTTCTACCTCCCTCGACCCCACTTCCCCCTGGTAATCACCACACTGTTGTCTGTGTCTATGAGGTTTTCCTTTTTCTTTGCTTAAGACCTTTATCTGGAAAAATGTGTAAAGGTTCTATATGCACTTTCTGAAATTGTCACCCAGATGTCCAATATTTAAAAGTATTACCTCACTGAAGTCTAAGGACAATACTGAACTTTCAGGATTTAGCACAGATTTAGTCCTTGGAAATAACAGAACTATAGTAATTTCATAGCCCTTGAAGAATAGATTTAAAAAATCACTCTTAAGGTATAATACTAAAATTGCACCTCGAAATTTTCCAGAAAGAGGACGTTTTATCTTTTAAGTATTCATTGAGTTGTTCATGGTACATGTGGGATTTCGGATTTATCATGATTGCAATTATTTGTTTATTTGTTCTTTTATTGTTACCATCTATTTGTCTTAATAAACTGCACTCTACTTGTAGATAGAGGTCATATTTTGTACACTGCTTACCCTTAGTACCAATTATAGTGATTGCATCATAATAAATGATCAGACCATTTTAAGTCAATAATTTCAGAAAGTTGAGTGTTTCAGGTATATTAACTTCCTCCCTCTATCTGGTCAAACCCACAGAGGCCATGGGACAGGACAACATCACAGAATTTATCCTCCTGGGACTTTTTAGTGGTGAGGATGCAAAGGTTGCCTGCTTTGTGCTCTTCTCACTGTGCTATATTGCTGTTCTCTCAGGAAACCTGCTCATTCTTGTGACCATCAGGGGCAGCTGCCTCAGTGAAAAGCCCATGTACTTTTTCCTCAGCTACCTGTCCTTCATGGATGTGTGCTTCACCTCCACGGTGGCCCCCAAACTGATCTCAGACTTACTGGCCCAGCGGAGGACCATCTCCTACAACGGCTGCATGGCTCAGATGTTTTATGCTCACTTCTTTGGTGCCACTGAGATCTTCATCTTGGTGGCCATGGCATATGACCGCTACGTAGCCATCTGCAGGCCCCTTCACTACATGGTCATCATGAGCAGAAAGGCGTGCTGTGTCCTTGTGATGGCCTCTGTTATCGGGGCATTTATCCATTCAATCCTGCAGGTGTTGATTATTGTCCAACTTCCCTTCTGTGGCCCCAATCAGATAGACCACTATTTCTGTGATGTATTCCCCGTGCTGAAGCTGGCCTGCACTGACACCAGCCTGTTGATTATTGTGATCATTACCACCACCGGGGTGCTGTCCATTCTGACCTTTGTTTCCTTGGTAATTTCTTACATCATCATCCTGTCCACCCTGAGGACACGCTCCTCCACCTCCTCCGAGGGCTGCCGCAAAGCCCTCTCCACTTGTGGCTCGCACATCACTGTCGTGTTCATGTTCTTCTTGCCCCTCATCTTCACCTATGTCCCCATCGCCGATTCTGTCAGTAACGACAAGGTCTTTGCCTTGTTTTACACCATGATCGCCCCTATGTTTAACCCTCTCATCTACACGCTGAGAAACACGGACATGAAGACTGCCATGAGGAAAGTGTGGTGCCAAGACAAATTACTGGAAGGAAAATGAATCCTGTGGTGTGTGAGCCCACTGAAGGCCTCTTTGTATGTACAGAATTGTTAATGTCAACAAATACAGCGGGTCCCCTGAGCGGGTATGCTGCCGTCAAAGGTCGCAGGCTTGAAGAGACAAGTCCCTCAGCCACTCTCCTCTTCCTTTACCTATATAAGCCTGACTTCAACGGAGTGGATCAGGCAATCTCCAGGTTCCCTGCAGCTCTGACATTCTGGAATTTATGTTGGGCATTTGGAATAGTCTGCCCATCATAATCTCAGAAATAGTGAGCATGACAGCATTTTTATCAGGGAAAATTGTGAAGATTGCATGGTTTCATAGTTGTGCCCTGTTTTCAGAAACAGATAATTTGCAACACCTCTCACAGATAGACAGAGGTCCTAAACACTTTTTTTTTTTTGAGTTTCCACTTCAATGAAAATATTTCCACTTGTTGCTGTATATTTTAACTCCTTAAATTAACAAATCACACTCCTAAAATGGTGCAATGCAATGTAATTATACTATTTGCACTATACTTACAGAAGTAATTGTAATTAACTCTTAGTACCCTATCAGCTGTGTAGTCCTGTGATCGGGAATTGCAAGTGGGATGATGAACATCTTTTTTCACTCCTAAAGATGTAATTCTATGACTGTATTTATTATCTCATTTTTAAAATTCTCCATGAGTGTACAAATTGATGCTCTTTATAAATGAGCAACATGGAAAATGTTCCATCCTGTGTAAGGCCTAGAGCTTAAGAAGGCCCAATGCTAAAGGGATGAACATTCCTGGGTGCATTTTGTTAATCCTCAGTGCTCCTTATGAAAATAGAATAAGCTGAAGTTTTCTAAAACAATGCAAATCTGTCTCTTTCCCACTCAGTCAGCCCCTGATACTAGGAAGAAATAAAGAAGATCGAATTAAGAAGCAGGTATAGTCAACTGAAAACAGGAGAAGGTCAAGATCATTTTTTTGTACATTAATGTGGTTCCTTAATTCATGCAAGAATCCTTCAGGTTTGTGAATTGGAATGAACTTCTGACTTTAATTAGGGTCATCCATTAGGACAATGTACACCTGAGGAACTGAGCCTAGAGGGTGGGAGCACTAAGATTTCAAATATGAGGGACACAGACATTGTATATTCTCATGCTTGTCCTCTTCACCACAGTCCCCACTAATTGTATTGTATATACTTAATGTATTATTTTCCTCTGTGCAACAGGAATCCAAGTTTTCAGGTGAGGATTGCATTTGCAGAGGTTTGCCATGGCTTGATGAACATTTTAACAATAGTTTCTCTTTTCCAAAAGGACCCTGACATGTATATTACCTGAAAAATTAGGGAGCTTAGAGCCGAAGAGGAGGGAGAAAAATAATTAAATAATGGAGTATATTGAGAAGGAGATAAAGACAAAAGCAAATCAAGTCAGGGTTTAATTTTGATGTTGACCTTGTGGCCAATACCTCCTGGTGGAATTATCCAATTTAGAAAGGTGAAGATGAACAGAAATGTCGATAGCTGCATGGGCAGGTGTCTTATTCTGGTGCTTATTTTAATAAGCCCATTATTGATGTGTATTTAGGCCACATTCTATGGTAACCTATGTATATAAAAGGCTAATATGCAAAGTGTCCCCTCAGGAGTTCAACCAGAAGACTGGGAGTTTGATCACTTGCTATGACTTGTGCTGACTATCAGGGGGTGGCGTGAAACATGGTGGTTGACCAGACACGGCAGCAGGGCACTGAGGGAGCGTGGGAAGGAGTAGGCAGGGAGATGGGGAACCTGATGGGCCCTATTCATTGGCCAGGTTTAGGGACTCAATTTATGCATGAATTTTGTGCGCTGGGCCTCTAGTTGTTAACATAAGAAACTTTCAAACCTGTAAAGAATTTTTCTGAGTTTATTTAAGCCAAACTGTCGATAATTGCTGGAAGCAGAATCCCAACATATGGAGATAATGTTCAGTAGAATGTTTTTTTTCACCTATTTTTATATATTATAATCAAAGGAGGAGACATAAGTGGGTTACATGAAATCCACTTTCGATAGATTAGGGAGATGGGAGAAAGCAAGCAGGGAAACCTCTGGGATTGGATAAATAGTAAAATGATAGACACACATTTCTTTTACATAGGTAGGTACAGGATAGTTAACAGTCAACAATTAACATGATAACAATAACAAGGAAGAAATTTGTGGTCTCTATACTACTGGTGCCCTGGTGCATTGGTTGTGCCCTGAGGGTCTGGAAAAAGGAAAGTTACAAGTTACCCTGACATTCCAATGATATGCTATCATAGATGTAAAAGACAACAGACAGGTTTAGTTGTTTAGGACACGTCTACCTGCCATTAACTGCTTTTAGTTAAAAAAGTTTTAATTTCAGACCATCCTTTGTGGTTACTTTAGGTCTCTAGAGTTTGCAAGGCTGCCACACAGACCTTCCCTGAACTAGTCAGGTTAGCATGTGGCCCCTTTTCATCCACATAATGAATTATAAGTTGGCTTATTCTGACAAATTAGCTATTTGGTTTCTCCCCAAAGAAGACAGACCTTTTGAACATGGCTCATATTAATCTTTTGTTAACTCTCTTCTTATAATTTATCAACAAAGGAGCGGTGAACAGGAATCTATCCAAGGGTGGTTGATATTGTGTCTTCTTTTCCCATGTGTTCTCCATGGACAAAATAGTGGGATGGAGATTGGCTATGTAGCAAGGTATTTGGAATTTGTGCTTTATATATACATCCAGGGTTAAGTGCCCTCTTCCATGTTCATTCCCTCTACATTGGCTTTTTCTATTGCTCCTTTCAAAATATCCAATTCTAAATATACTCGGGGTTTTACTAATTTAAGAATGTGTCTCATTCCACTTGTGCCAATTTCCACTTCTACAGTTTGATTGTATTCATGGATCAGCCAGCTCAATAATGCCATGTAGCAAGCCATTTCAAAACTTCTGGCTTATCCAACAAGCATTTAATTTTTACTCATGTGTCGTTGGGGAAGCTGGGGTTTAGCTGATGTAGGTTGGGCTTGATTAGGCTTAATTGCAGACTGTAGGGTAGTTTCCAATGTACTACACGTGGCTCTTATTGTCACATGGAAAATAGAAGTGTTATTTTAGATTCTGTGTTTTGTACATGTTCTATACCATTACCATTGACTGTTATGGAAGTTCGGTGTTGTATCTCTCTATGCTGTGTACTCGACTTACAGATTTTTTTTAATACTAAAAATGTAGAATAAAGACTGTTTTGAAGATTTGATTAAAGTGATGAGGTGGCAGTACACAAAACAAACAAACAAACAAACAAACAAACATCCAAAAAACAGTTGGTCCCCATGCAGGAGCTGGACAGATCAGAACATTGTCAAAAATGAGGCTTTCCCTCTCAGATACTATATAAATGGTGACATTCTGGTGACTCTGACATGTGATAAATGTTTTAACTTCCTGAATATGTTTAAATGAGCAAAGAGATGCCATATGAGGACATGCCATCAAAGTTCTCTTTACATATTAAACTGAGCAGTGCATAAAGATACAGGGAAATACAGCTTTAATTTTTCTACTATGCTTAAGCTAATTTATTCATCTAGAAACTGAGAAAGGTCATTTATTTTCATCAGTGAAGGCTCTAATGAAAGTCACTTCTTCCATTTTGTATCAATAAGATTTTAAAACTGCAAAGCTGGCAGTCAATGCTCTGATCATGTTTCTATGAAATAAAATGGTGTTGACGACCAGCCTCAACCCCACTGAAACTGTGCAGAGTCTGAGTTCTTACAATTCTTGGTCGTCTCTTTCCAAGGAACCAAGAAGAGACTCTGGGCTCCTCTGATTGGGATTGACTGCCTTTTGATTTTTTTAATATTTAATTTTATGAATGCATCGACATCAGAGATAATTTTTTAAAGCACTATTCACAGTCTTTTATATAAAGGTCACACATGCACACACACAGACACACTTCACAGGCATAAACATGTACCCAGTTAGAGGCAGTAACTTCAATAACCAGATTTGTGGAAAATACAATGAAACAATTGCAGAGGTGTTCATTTGCTATAGAAAAATAAAGCTCTGATTCTGTGAAGGAGCAATGTATCACTAGGGCAAGTATCAGTCCACATAAGAAGAACATGCTTGTCTGTCCAGAATGAGTCTTTCTGGAATCCATAGCTCGAAATCAGGTTATAACAGAGCCATTTGGTCCAAACTTTGGAGAAAACACAGTTCCCAATTTTGCATTTCAGCAAATTGTGTTTATCCTGTCAGTCAAGTGACAGTCACCTATTCTTACAAATGGCATAATTTTTATTCAGTTTCTTTATTTTTTTTCCTGTTAGTCACTTTACATTAATGGGGACAGCAGGCGACAGAGTATAAGTGAAAATTAGAATCAGAAGAAACAAATTAATGGGATGTTACTAAAAGGGGGATCTTAGAGGTAATTCCCCCCTCCCCCCAATTTTTGTATTGTTTGAGTAAAGAAAATGAGTCCTAGAGAAAGGAAAAGCTTTTCCCCAAGACCAGAGGCTGGGATTGATTTTTTTTAGAGATAGAAAGGAAGGGGGAGGGAGGAAGTGAGGGGGGAAGGGGAGAGAAAGACTCATTTGTTGCCATTTATTTATGCATTCATTGGCTGCTTCCTGTATGTGTCCTGACCCTGACTGAATTGCAACTTTGGCAAATGAGACAACCCTCTAGCCCTGTGTTTCCCAAACTTTTGACATATGTGTATCCCTTCTATAATTTTCTTAACGCTGAGTACCCCTCGTACTCACAAGAAGGTAGAATTAGGCGCAGCTAAGCACGGTGCAGTGCATATCCCCACCAAACTTTGGTGCAATGTGTACTCCCACCAAACTCTTCCTGTACCCCTGGGGGTACGCGTACCACACTTTGGGAAACACTGAGGGAGTCTAGCCAAATGAGCTACCTGATCAGGGCCCAAGTATTCTATTTTTTAAGCCCTTGTTTTATCTCTTTTACATTCTGCAGACAAATCCCCTTCCATTCTATTATTATTAGATTTAATTTTCACTCTGTTTGGGAAGACTTACACAAATATGCTTTAGTTTAGATCTCTGTTATTTTTCACGTATCATGTCATTCATACAACATATACATAGTGAGTGCTTTGTATGCACCAATCACAGTTCTAAACACTAGAAAACACCCTTAAGAATTTCACAATAAATTCTTTAAAGAAAGTGTCAAAAAGGCAAAAATGGGGAGAAAATAATGGTGCTAAGTATAATCATGGTGAGCTTCTGAGTTTAAATAAGATTTCTCTGGTCTAAATATTTCAGAAAATTGTCTGATTATGAAATATTAGAACAAATATAATAATAATGATGATGATACACAATACTTTACTTTTATAGAATGTGTTATTCTCTTATTTTTTCCTCCCCCAAACCCTATGAGGTTATCATTGTCTTTATTGTACAGATGATGAAGTTTAAGATTATCCAGCTTAAATTGCTACTTCCAACTATTTATCGTTGGCTTCCCAGAAAACCTTCCTGCCCCATAGTTTCTTCATTACGTTCTTTACTTCTGCATTTCTCATCGTATAAATCAGTGGGTTTAACATGGGGGTGATAATGTTGTAAAATACAGCCACCGTCTTATCTTCTGAAAAGGTAGTATCAGGGCGCATATACATGAAAGTACAGGGACCAAAAAAGATGATGACCACGGCGACGTGGGAGCCACAGGTGGAGAGGGCTTTGCGCCTGCCATCCGCTGACTGTCTTCTCAGGGACACCAGGATGACAGTGTAGGAGATTAGCAAGATAACAAAGCTCCCCAGAGCAATGGTACCACTGTTGGCCGTCACAACAACACTCACCACATACGTATCCGTGCAGGCAAGTTTCAGCATGGGGTGGACATCACAAAAGTAGTGGTCGATCTCATTGGGCCCACAAAAGGGTAGTTGCACTATCAGGGCCACTTGGATAATGGAGTGTAGGAACCCACCTAGCCAGGCCCCCAGCAGCATTTTGCTGCATCTGTCCTGGCTCATGATAGTCATATAGTGTAGAGGTTGACAGATAGCCACATAGCGATCGTAGGCCATTACCGTGAGGATGAAGATCTCCGTGCAACCAAAGAAATGCACCCCGAAGAGTTGCAGCATGCACCCTTCGTAGGAGATAGTTTTGCGCTTGGCTAACAGGTCAACAATCATCTTAGGAGCGGTGACTGAAGAGTAACAAATGTCCACAAAAGACAGGCAGCTGAGAAAGAAATACATCGGCAACTTGAAAAGGCTGCCCTTGTAAACCGTCAGCATGATGAGGAGGTTTCCCAGGAGAATGACTGCGTAGAAGAAAGAAAACACCACAAAACAAACTTCTTCAACCTCTAGGTTTTGAGAAAGACCCCAGAAAACAAATTCAGTCACATTGTTCCTTTTTCCCATTGAATTCGTCTAGCAGAGCAAGGTCCCGAGAGACGATGCAATTATCTGAAAGAAAAAACATAAGAGACCAGCAGAGTTAGTCTTTCCAACTTGAATAAATAACCACAGTAGTTGGAAACAGAAAAATGGCCATCCCTGCTGTGTAGCAGGCCTAAATGAAGAAACGAGTGTGAGAATCCTACCTGAGTGTGAGAGTCCATCCCTTCACATTTCAGATCAGAAAACAAATGCCAGGGAGATAATACAAATCCTCTAAGTCACACATCTAGTCAAGGGTCTTACCTCCCTCACTCTTTATTAAGGTTTTTTTTTTTTTTTTCTGCTTGTTTCTAAAAAATGTACTCACTTCTTATACTGTAGAAGGCAGTCAGCTTAATTTTGTGTTTGGAGATATGGTAACAATTAAACATCTGAAAAAGTTTGTCTTATTTTTGACACAGAAACAAAAACATATGCCCACATTTCCCCTCCTGAATACAGCCTTGAGTGTTTCAAGTAGTTGAGAAAGGTTGACTTCTACAGGTTGTTGTTCTTGTGAAACGCTGATTTTTATGTATATGAATTTATTGTCCCCTATTTGACATCAAGTTCTTCTAGTGAATAGTGGTGTGGTGCAAGTAGAAAAAGGGCCAGGATTATACAAACCTGGTTCTGAGGTAATGGTGCTGTAATTCCAGGTAAGTCACGTAGCTTTCTGGGGCTTCAGTTATCCCATTTGTGAAATGCAAAGGTTTTCACTTCACTATCATCTATATTTCTACCATAAAGTTAAATATGAATTAAGTATTTCTGGAAGAGATCTTCACTCAAATATACTTCAAAGGGGTTTAAGAAGAAGACAATATTTACTTTAAATAGATAAATCTTCAGTGGTGGAATTTCAAGTACTCTAGTGAGGTTGCTAGAATATGTGTGGGATGGGGTATGTGTACCAGTTCTGACTTCAGGGGGCTTGCAAGATATTCATGCAATGACTCCGTTAGTTATTGGTTAGGATGGATTACACAGTATCTTAGGGAGTCATTAGAAATTTTGTCCACCTGAGGACATACCATCCCAAGGTCTGTCAAGTTCAGTGCCCTCAGCTCCCCCTTTGCAGCAAAATTGTACTTGGCATGTCCAGCTTTGGGGAAACTACAGGGCTGGCTTTCCTCACATCTGTGTATAAGAGTAGGTAGAGCAGTCATTACAAATGTGCCTTCTCTAGTAAAAGTAATAGTGATAGTGATAATGATAATGATAATAATAATAGTAATAGTAATAGAAATTCAAATTCATATTTAAACACTACTCCCTGCTTTTATATGTTCATTCTTCTGTGGGTTTTCTTGCTGAATTTTTAAAAAGAAGAATATTTTCTACTGGGAAAAGACAAGCTTGGGAATTGTGCCCCCACTGTTCATACCATAAGGTTTTAGAAGAATCCTTCCTTCTCTTCAAATCAAGACTCATCTAGAAGAATTCCTTCCTCCGCATTCTGAGCATTTCAATCATGATGCCTCATGTTTCTTTGAAATTATTGCCATTTGCTTATTCACAACCATGCTACCCTATCTCATAGACATGTCTAGAAGCACTTTATTGTCTTATCATTATCACAATTACTTTATTCTCCCCTTATTTATGAGAATAAGGTTCTTGCAATTATATTACAGGTTTTCAAAATATAGCAATTTGATTGAATTCCCCCTTTCCACAAACTTTTTAGATTAGTTTTAGAAGAAAGAATATCTTACCAGTATTATCCAGAGATTGAGTCTTGCTTTATTTTCCTATGTCTTCTGAGATAATTTTGGTGTAGCTGTCCAAAATAATGCAAGAATGAAGCCTTAGGAATTGCTTTGTGAATAATTACTACCAGAGAATTCCTGACCCCTGAAAACCAAAGGCTGACAGAAGTCAAGTCTTTGTTACTCAGGTTTTGTCTCTCACCTACTGAAATCTGCCATTTCACAGTATCTTCGGCAACAAACAGTCTTTTCTCTGCTTTTATAAAGTCTATATAAAGTGAAGCAAAATGCTAATGACCTTGGGGAACCCCTTTCCCCTCATCTCCCTCAGAAGCAGTACCACACCAGAGAACTACCAATGAGCTTTGATTTCCAGACTCATTTTTGATTTGTTGAAAAATATTTAAATATATAGTTTATTGATTTTTTTACAGAGAGGAAGGGAGAGGGATAGAGAGTTAGAAACATTGATGAGAGAGAAACATTGATCAGCTGCTTCCGGCATATCCTCTACTGGGAATGTGCCTGCAACCATGGTACATGCTCTTGACTAGAATTGAACCTGGGACCCTTGAGTCCGCAGGCCAACCAGTTAGGGCTGATTTGTTGAAAAATATTTAAAGCTACTTTTATTTATTAATTTAAAAACCCAATCAACTCTTGCATTTAGGCCTATAACTCTAATTGAAAGCATATTAAAAGAAACAACCAATAAAATGAAAAGTCAAACTATCAAATGGAGAAGATATTTGAAAACCATCTATCTGATAAGGGGTTTTATCCAAAATGTAACCAAAAAACAGATAACATTTTCCCAAAGACATTCAAATGGCCAACAGGTACATGAAAAGGTGCTCAAAATAATCATTAGGGAAATGCAAATCAAAACTGTAATGAGATGGCATCTCACACCTGTTAAATGACTATCATCAAAAAGAGAAGAGATAAGTGTTGGTGAAGCTGTGGAGAAATGAGAACCCCCATGCATTGTTGATGAGGGTGTAAATTAGTGCATCCACTCTGGAAAACAGTGTGGAGGTCCCTAAAAATTTTTAAAATAAAACTACCATATGATTCAGCAATTCCATTTCTCAGTATTTATCCAATGGAACTACAAACAAGATCTTAAAGAGAGTTTTACAGTTCCATGTTCATTGCAACATTACTCAAAATAGTTAAGATATGGCAACAACCTAAGTCTCTGTCAAAAAATAAAGAAAAAGTATATATAAAATGGAATGCTATTCAGCCATGAAAAAGAAGGAAATCCTGCCACTTGTAATATCATGAATAGACTTTGAAGGGGTTATGATAAGTGAAATAAGTCAGAGAAAAATAACCACTGAATAATATCACTTATATGTGAAAAATAAAATAGCCAAACTTCATAACAACAAAGAAGAATGGTAGTTACCATTGGGACTGGGGAAATAGGGAGATTATATTTAAAGGGTACAAACTTCCAGTTATAAGACAAATAAGCTCTGGAGATCTAATATACAGCATGATAACTATAGTGTATTAATATATTTGAAATATCATTAATACTACTGTTATATATTGTACTTGAAAACTGCTAAGAGTGTAGATCTCAAATGTTGCACCACAAGAAGAAAATGGCCATTATGTGATGTGATAAAGGTGGTAGCTAATGTTATGGTGGCAATCATTTTGCAATATATAAATGTATCAAATAAGCAGGTTGTACATCTTCAATTTATATATTAGTTATATCTCAATAAAGCTAGACGAAAAATAACACCTCACACCTATCAGAGTACTGGTTCCTATTATTGAAAAGATTCAAGATAGACCGTCAAACTTCAGAGGGAAGGCAGGAGAGGGTGGGGTGGAGGAAAGAGATAAACTGAAGGATTTGTATGCATGCATATAAGCATAACCAATGGACACAGACACTAGAGGGATGAGGGCATGTGCTGGGGGGTGGGGAGAGGTCAATGGGAAGAAAAGGAGACATATGTAATACTATATACAATACTTTAAACAATAAAGAATTAAAAAAAAAGATAAGTGTTAGTGAGGATGTGGAGTGAAGGGAACCCTTGTACACTTCTGAAAGAAATGTAAATTAATAAATCATTATGGAAAAAGAGTATGGTGTTTCCTCAAAAACTAAAAAATGGAACTACTATATGATTCATTAGTCCTACTGTTGGGTATATATCCCAAGGATATGAAATTATGATCTTGAAGGATACCTGCACTCCTAAGTTTATTGCAGTATTATTCATAATAGACAAGGTATGCAATCCCATTGTTCTTGACTAATGAATGGACATAGAAAATGTGATACATACACAGACTCAAAAAAGAGGAAAATTCTGCTATTTACAACATCATGTTGGAGCTTGGGGCCATTAGGTTAAGTGAAATAAGCAAGACACAGAATGGGAAATGCAGAATGACCTCACTTATATGTGGAAATGATATAGAAGCAGAGAGTTGAATGGTGGTTACCAGGGCCAAGGGTTGTGGGAAATGGCAAGATGTTAAAAGGGTACAGGCTTTCAGTTATGTGGAATGAATAAGTTACAGAGATCTAATATATAGCAAGGTGACTATAGTTAGCAATACCATATTGTATATCTGAAACTGCAAAGATAGAACTTAAATCTTTTCAACACACTCACAACTATGTAGAGACAATGGATATTTTAAATAGTTTAATTGTGATTATTTCACATTATACTTATGTCAAAACATTGCACTGTACACATTAAGTATATGCAATTAAAAATTAAATTTATTGCATCGATATTGATTAATAAAATTATGTAAGTTTTAAGTACAATTCTATGATACATCTGTATGTGTGCCCACCACCCAAAGTCAAATCTTCTTCTGTCATCATAAATATATGAAAATATATTTTAAAAAATATATTTTATTGATTTTTTACAGAGAGGAAGAGAGAGGGATAGAGAGTTAGAAACATCCATGAGAGAGAATCATTGATCAGTTGCCTCTTGCACACCCCCTACTGGGGATGTGCCTGCAACCAAGGTACATGCCCTTGACTGGAATCGAACCCGGAACCCTTGAGTCCGCAGGCTGATGCTCTTTCCACTGAGCCAAACCGGTTCCGGCCTAAATTTTTTTTTTTTTTTTTTTGTCAAAAATATCTCATTAAAGCTGTTAAAAAAAGTGGCAGAGCTATCATTTGGCTTCAGGCAGTCCACCTCCAGGTGTCATACTCTTAACGGTCATATTATATATAACCTACCTTGAAGCTAAAATAAGTGCAGTTTATGATCACTGCATCAACTTCTTACTGCTTCCTATTTTAGGCCATTTACAAATATGTTTAAAATAAGACGTTTGGGAGACACATAGAACTGGTTTAAAATCTTCCCTCTGGTACTTCTACGCTGAACAACCTCAAGACATTTGTTTATTTCTCTGATCTCAGATTTTTCTTCCCCATATTTCCAATAGGAATACATAACTTCATACTATTTTGTGAGACACAATATGATAACAACAAAAAAGCCTTGGACACATACCAGAAGCTATCCCAGAATTTTTAAAACTTTTCTTCATTTCACAGTTTTAATTAGACTAGAACTACTTTTAAATCATATTAACCCTTCTGATTTTATTTTCCTTGTAGCTTCTTCTAATCCTGTTTCCCAACCTTGATTATTCTTTCATTTCCATGTTAGCCTACTTCTTTTTTTCCTATAACTCTTATCTTCAATTATTCATCTGAAATGCAAATTACTGTGTGTGTATTCTTGTGTTAGAAGTAGACTAGATAAACTTATGATGGATCATATGGATCATGACATTCCCATTCTGTGTTCATTATATGACCCTCCTCATATACCATTTACTTTAATGTGCTTCACATTCCTTGAACCCGGTAGTTCAGTTATAAAATATCTTCTAGTAAATATTTTGAGCATTCAAGAAATGATATAGAAACATTTAATAGTGTTTTCCTTAGTAAAACCTAGACACACACATACACACACACACACACACACACACACACACACGTTTAGATATAAGGAGAAAGAAAGGGAGTGGGGGAGGGAGAAGGAGAGGAAGAGAGATAATGTAATTCTACAGAGAAAATTGCACTTGCATACTATATAAACCAGATTCTTTTCTAGCATCAGGTCTGATAACTTGGACCTAAAGGAAATCCACCTGGTGAGCTTAGGTAAGTAAAAAACAACTTGCGAGGAATAGTCAATGCTCAAAGAAATTCAGTTTTAGAATGTATTTTCTATTAAGTATTTAATCATGTGAACCTGGATATCTCTAAGAATAATATAGTGCTAGAAATATAGATTGTGATTTGACTTGTTTGGATATTAAAAGTATTCCTTGCCTTCAAACTGTTTCTCTGAATATCTGACTTCTCACTGTTCATGTGAATATCGGTTGGTTAACAGGTGTCAATTATCTTTGAAATAATATAGTTTTTTTCTCTCTCTATGAATGGCTAATTCACTATGCTGAGCGAAATGCGAATTCAAGAAGCTGACATGATAGATTCTGAGCAGCGGTTGAATGACCAGAATTTTAAAGAGGAAAGAGAGATAGCACTGAGAGGAAGAAATAGAGATAAAATGACAGCTGAAACAGAAGAGCACTGGTGGTGAATTTTTCTCCTTCCTTTCCATGATCCTGCCTGAATGTGTGATGCCAGTGGAATATATTTTGTCTTTATTGTGTAGATAGGAGATTGGGTGCAGTTAAAGGTAAATACAGAGATCTTTTCTGAATTTCATAGACTAATATGTTTTGAGATATGAAAGCAATAAATTCAAGAAGTTCCCTATTGAGGATGTGTCAAGATGTTGTAAAGGGACAGGAAGACACTGACAGTTAATTGATGCTTAGCTGGGTAACCAATTTCAAATAAGAAGAAATCATTATCAAAACTTTTGGTAAACAATGACAAAGTATTGATTAAGAATAAAAGTGGTTTACAGGTTACCAAGAAAATGAGGTAAAGAACAAAGGTAAAATAATTGAAATGTTTATTGAGCTTCTCCCATGAAGTGGGTGACATACACTTTATCTAGTTAATTCTCACAACGGTGTTGGGAGATCGATGTCCTCATCAGCGATATGATGATCTGAGGAAAAATAGTACTTGCCAAAAATCATACATATAAGGGAAAGGTGGCTAAAATTCAAAATTAAATTTGTGAAAGTACTTCTTAATATTTCAAAGCAGAATGTAAGATAGTCTCTGTATTTCAGGAATTTAGGATCCTGCAAATTAAGGATGTATATAGTTCACTTTAGCATAGATTAAAAATTGACATATTGGGGTCAGAGACCCTCTGTTTTAAATACCAATAGTATCACCTATTCATTCAGTAAGGGCTATGCACCAGGAACTGTTCAAAGTACATAACATTTTGCTAAGTGTATTGCTAAGTGAGATTTATGTGGTTTTAGATCTTGATACTATTATGTCTTATGTCAATGGTCTTGGCCTAATTAACATCTCTATAATTCACTTTCCTCTTCTGTGAAATAGGTTTACAATTAATACTTATTTCTTAGTGTTATTATGAGGATTAAAACGTTTATGCCTATAACATGTTCAGGAGAGTGTTAGGCACACAGGAATGCTCAAATTGTAAACTAATATAAGAATTATTAGACCTACGGTTAGTGTAGTTAAAAAAAATGTACTAAGGCCATATGATTATTCATAACAAAGCTAGAATACAAACCCAAGCACTTTCATTTCATTTCCTCATTCTCAAGGTTTTCAAACCCTTACTTTTAACAATTTTGGAGTCCAAGGGTTATGTGAAATCTTAACTGAAACATATCATATAAATCATCAAGACTAGCTTGCTCATTTTTTTTCAAGTCAATAACTTTAATGAGTAGAACGCATTATAACAGCATCTTTTTATTACATGGATTCAAATACTAGTACACAGCAGACCAATCATGTTCCCTGATATTTAACAATCACATTTAGTCAAAGCCTGTTAGTGCATCCTCAACACTGTAATTCCAAGGGGCTTCCTTCGAGTTCCTGTTGCAAAGTCTTGCACAAAGGAGAGGCTAAGCACCAGGAAGAAAGACTCCTGTTAGCAGTGTTATTTCATCATCTTCCTCATCATCAATAAGCATGCAGTTTCTTCCTTCTATGTACATGGCATTGTCCAATGGGTGCTACACTCTGCCTATGGTACAAAATTTATAAATACAACACACCAATACAAAGTTGAAGCCATTAAAAAGAGTTTAATAACAACTAGGCAATAATTGACTCTAGCTTGCTGATGGAATCTATGAGATTCAGAAATGACACACAAACTCAAACATTACCGTCAATGCTTTGCTTGAGAAGGGGTTGACAGAGGAACTTTTTATGTGCTGCTGAAGGGTTTTCTAAGTTGCTCCAAGTTTACTTTCTGCTATTATCTTTAAATATTGTAAAGCATTGTGGGTGGCATCACTGTGCATAGCCACAGGACATCCCAGAGCCATGGCAGACTATGCTGGGACCGGGCGAGAGTTCAGTGAGACATTGATACTGTCCATTGGCACTCAGTTCGTCTATATCCAAATATGTTATATCGAAACCTTGTTCCTTGGTGATTTTAATAAGCAGTTAGTTGTAATCTATATTTGGACTATTGAGGAGGCTTCTTTTTAGTAGATTGTTCTTTTCACCTAGAGAATTCTTAAGAATGCCAAGTACATCCTAAAGAATATCCTGCTTGCCGGGACCGGTTTGGCTCAGTGGATAGAGCGTTGGCTTGGGGACTAAAGGGTCCCGGGTTCGATTCCGGTCGAGGGCATGTACCTTGGTTGCGGGCATATCCCCGGTAGGGGGTGTGCAGGAGGCAGCTGATCGATGACTCTCTCTCATCGATGTTTCTAACTCTGTCTCTCTCCATTCCTCTCTGTACAAAATCAGTAAAATATATTAAAAAAAAAAAAAGAATATCCTGCTACATTTGCTAAAAAAAATGTAATTCTCTGGATAAATATTATATTACAGAATTTGTTAAGAAAAAATTCAGCAGCATTTTTCTTGGCTTGTTTTTTTAATGTCCCTTCCTAGTTCCCATAAATGACTCTAGCCTGCAAATTGTTGTATATTCTTTCTTATGAGCAGGTCCTTCTTCCTGGGGAAGGGTATATTTATTTATTTATTTATTTATTTATTTATTTATTATATTTTTTATTAATTATGGTCTCACATAATTGTCCTTATTCCCCCATTCCCATCCCAAACCCCTCCCTAGGTATGCCCCCCCGCCCCCCCCCCCCGTTGTATATTTAGTAATGATGAATAGCCATGATGAATAGCCAATTCCTGTAATTGACCAATAGGATTAAGCTGATTCATTGATTGCTTGGAAGAGTCAGTCATTATGGGGTCAGACACTGCAAAGGGAATACTTACTTTGGCTTTCACAATGTTTATGGCAGCCCCTGAAGCCTATGTTTTGCCAGCTTCTTACTTGTACCAGGTTATGTCACCAGTGGTTACTCTGAAGGTGAAACTGGGCTCGTGGATTTGCGTATCGGATCTTTCACATTCATGCACCAGGAAGTTCTTGGTCTTTATGCCATATTCATGTAATACCTGAATCGGTGTTTTATCTGGTTTAGCTGTAATCATCTTCCTCAAACAAAAGGTTCCAAGGTCCTCCTGAATTAATTTATTATCTTATTTTGTCATCTGCATATCAAAATTAGAATGCCTGAAATGGTTCAAGGACAATAACTTTAGACATTATCTGGTTTTACATAAAATAATTAGAAAAAAGGAAATAATTAGGTGAAAAAGTGGTATTGTTAACATAAATTTACTCTATTGCTTTTTCTACATTTTTATGTAAAAAGCTCATAGCTCTCTGGTTTATTTAGGGGGAAAAAGTATTTTTCTCCATTTTAGATAACAAAAAGTGTTGAAGGATATAAAGATAGGAGCTCCCACTTAAAATGGATGACTGCCTCAAGAATAGAAACTAGAGATCTCATACTCAATAGTTGAGAACTCAGAAATACAGGCGGTAGTTTCTGGGGGAATCAGAGGGGAGAATAATTTAGGTTATTTCTATGCACATGATTTAAATTATGGTTTTATTTATGTCCATTCATATGAACAAGCAATTGCTTTAAGAGTTAAAATTAGACCAGCTTTTAAAACATTATTTTAAAGTAGTATTTGTTTGTAAGTAAGGAAGTATTTATATACTATAATTGGAGGCATGAACCGCTATTTTTCAATGGCATCTCTATAAGCTAATTCTAAATCTTAAAATTGAACCATAGAAATAAATTCATTTTAAAGACCCATTACAAAGGTATTTTTAATTGAAAGGTGACAAAATAACTTAAATCTATAAAATAGTAAGGAGGAGAGAACTTGAAACTTAATTGATAAGATTAGGGCAGAAAGTATAGCAAACATTTTAAGAAAAGGTAGTGAGTATTAATAATACAATTTTGGGTCAAAATTTATAGTAAAGAGAATTGGACCATGTGGTCACCAGATTGCTGACTTAGTAACACAAACATTGAGATAAAATCAGCAATGAATACTGCTATGGTTACTAAATCAATGGTCATTTATTGATTTGTTTGAGTTTCATTTTTGTGGCAAAATTCAAGCATGTGTCCTCATTTCACAAATGAGCTAACTTAAATTCAAAGAAATAAAGTGAGTGGTACCCAAATTAACAATGCTATAATTAGTAATAGACCCTAGGTCCCATCTGTTTGTCTTCATATAAAACTTTCCCACAAACTTTTTTAAAATGAATTATGCAGTGTCAAGATTCTTTATGGGTTTTGGCAAAAGGCATTGATTGGACAAATATAGAACAAATTCACACTTTGATTCTAACCACTGAGAAGAAATTGACTTGCTAAATTTGATACACCAAGTCAAGAGCAAAATCATGAAGAGATGACTGCTGTCTGCTTCTCTCTCTCTCTCTTCCTCTCTCTAACACATTGTATGCATTTCTTTTTTAATTTTGATTTCTTTATTGATTAAGGTATTACCAACAGGGGGATGAGAGCATGTCTGCTTCTCTTTTAAAATTTTAGCTATTGCCTATATGTTTTATTTTGTGGTTCTTTTAAATATATGGTTATTATTGATATCCCTATAGAAAAAGCTACATTTCTATTATACAATATCAGCATTTTACCTTCATGAGTCAGTAAGATAAAAGTAAACAAGCAATCAAAAAGTTATTCAAACCAATTGCATGGGCCCCTTATAGAGTTTTTGGCTTCCACTATGTAAATGTAGACATGTCACTATGTGAATCTTTGCTTCTGTACCATTAAACAAAAACTTTGTGTGACTAATACTTGCCTCTTAAACAAATATGAATTTGAAAAGATCCAGAGTAATGTCTTTCCAAGGGCTTAGAAATATATTACTTTAGAATTGGAAAATATTTGGCAACCCCTAATTACTAATAATTGTAAAACATTTTAAATTGATTGAATGCATTCTTATTTTTAAAAAATATTTTAATTGATTTTTAGAGATAGAGAAAGGTAGAGAAATATCGATGTAAGAATGAGACATCTATCAGCTGCCTCCTGTATGCCCCCTACTGGAGATCAAGCCTGCAACCTGGGCATTTGCCTGGACAGAGAATCAAAGCAGTACACAGATGATGCCCAAACAACTGATCTACACTGGCCAGGACTGAATGCATTCATTTTTATTAATATCAACATTGAACATAATGTCCTAAATGACTGACTTAAGGATATCATCATGAGACTAATATAAAAAATATTAAATATCAGATATTTATTTTCTGAAACACTGGGAGAATTTCCTTTCCTTAAACATACTAGTAGTTTCATGATATTAGTATTATCATCAGTCTTATCCATGAACATTTCCAACGTTGACTTATGACTTATGCATTCTTTGCAGGGAACTATTAATACATTTTATCTGCACTGGGCCATGGACAATAGAAATAATGTAACTGTGTTTATTCTCCTGGGACTATCTCAAAACAAGAACATTGAAATCCTTTATTTTGTATTGTTTTTACTTTGTTATATTGTTATTTGGGTGGGAAATTTGCTCATCATGATTTCTATCACATGCAGCCCACTGGTTGACCAACCCATGTATTTCTTCCTTAATTGCCTCTCTCTCTCTGACCTTTGCTATACATCAACAGTGGTGCCTAAGCTGATGACTGATTTACTGGCAGAAAGGAAGACCATTTCCTATAATAACTGCATGACACAGCTTTTTGTCCTTCACTTCCTTGGAGGCATTGAGATCTTTATCCTCACAGGGATGGCCTATGACCGCTATGTGGCCATCTGCAAGCCCCTGCACTACATCATCATCATGAGCAGGCAAAAGTGTTACAGGATCATCATGGCTTGTTGCACTGGGGCATTTGTCCACTCTGCCAGTCAGTTTCTTCTCATCATCTTTTTACCATTCTGTGGCCCCAATGAGATAGATCACTATTTCTGTGATGCGTATCCTTTGCTGGAATTGGCTTGCACCGACACCTATGGAATTGGTCTCCTGGTAGTTGTTAATTCAGGTCTGATCGCTTTGGTGACTTTCGTGATTTTGATGGCATCTTACTTTATGATATTGTACACCATCAGGACTTCCCCTGCAGAGGGGCGTGCCAAAGCTCTTTCCACTTGCAGTTCTCACATCACAGTGGTGGTCCTGTTCTTTGTGCCTGCTCTCTTCATTTACATTAGACCAGCCACAACTTTTCCAGAAGATAAAGTGCTTGCTCTTTTCTACACCATCATTGCTCCCATGTTCAACCCTCTAATCTACACACTCAGAAACATGGAGATGAAGAATGCTTTGAGGAAAGTGTGGTGCCAGAAACCATGTTTGATTGGAAGGCAGGTCATCTGAAAGGCACTTTCCCTCCTCATTACATACCAGGTTCCAGTGAGACTTGTTTCACTTAAATTTATTAAACCAGGAACTATGCTGTAAGAAAATGACACTGCTGTCATTTTATTAACATTGTAATTTACTATAACATATTTTCTTCTTTATTTATTGATTTGTATTTCTTATTTACATCTTCAAATAATTTGAGTCATCATTTCCTTATTTAAGTTATGGTATGCTTTTTCTTTTATATTTTTTTCCTTTAATTTGCTAACTGGTGAATAAACTTTTGAATCTCCCTGTACTCTGGTTCATGAATAAGTCTCCAGATAAACACAAGCAACACTCATATTGATCATCCTAGATCCAGAGGGTCTATATGACTTTGTTACCCTCCCTGCATTCTCATCAAAAAGAAGCATCAGAAATTTAGAATCATTTTTTCCACTTAGCTTATGATTTCCACATTCATTGTAACAATTTAAAAGTAAAAAATTAGTCATGCGGGCACTAAATAATAAAAATGTTATTTATGTAAAAATGGTGGTTATATGAAAATTGGAAGTTTTTCTAAAGTGATTTTAATAAAATCATTTTAAAAACCACAAAAAATTTGCTATAAAACTCTTCTTTATGTGGTAATGAAATGGTGGCATTGGTTATAAATAAAGTAGCCATATAATTTATTGTCCAAACTAAGCCACTTTTGAGTGTATAACAGGGGTCTAGTTATTATTAGATACAAATGGGATTGTGCCAGGAGAGTAGGATGTCTGGCTACTTTTAAATATCTGAGAAGAATGGATATCCTAGTGAAAACATATTTTGAGCCAGTGGATCGTAAAATCAAATGTAAATGCTGGTATTGAAATTACCTGATATAGAGTATGCTTAAATTTTTTTCTATTACCATCAAAATGAGAATGAAAAACTTTCAGTTTCTAGGGGACTTCTATGCATTCAGATAGCTATACAGTTCTATATATTTGAAAGTTTCAAATAATTGATTAAATAACAATTTTGTTAACTATTTAATAAAAGAGGACTCATTAAACATCATTAAAATTACATGGTGGAGTGGAGTAAGACATTATATTGCACAAGTGAGGGAGAAAAAAAATGGATATAGAATAAATATATAAATTAACCCCATATAATAAAAGGGTAATATGCAAATAGATCAAACAGCAGAACAACTAAACAACCAACCAAAGTGTAATATGCTAATGATATGCTAAAGCTGCTCAACTACTCACTGAGCATCAGTGGGTAGATAGTCAACTGGTTGACCAGTTGATATGATGTTCACTGACCACCAGGGGGCAGATACTTCAACCGGTAGGTTAGCTTGCTGCTGAGGTTCGGCCAACTGGGACTGAGTAAGATGGGACAGACATACTCTGTAGCCCTCCTGTGGTCCCTCTCAGGGACCTGATCGTGCACCAGTAGGGTCCCTCAGCCTGGACTGCACCCTCTCAAGATCCAGGACTCCTCTGGGGATGTTGGAGAGCTGATTTCAACCCGATCCCACAGGCCATTTCCCTTGGGAGGGCACCAAACACAGGGCTCATGACTAGTGAGTGCTGCTGCAGCAGCAGCATGAGCCTCTCCTGATCAGAACTTGATCGGGCACAAGCCTGTGGCAGGCACAGTGGGGCTGGGGTGAGCAGGAATGGCAGGTAGGAGCTGCAGGCAGCTTTGGACTGTGGGTTTCAGCCTGATCCTTGCAGGCCACTTAGAGGAACCCCAACTGTGCATGAATTTGTGCACTGGGCCTCTAGTATATAAATAAAATGATAAAATAATGTCATGTGTATAATGAAAAATTGTAGAGAAGTTCAAATAGAGAAATATTATTGGAGACTTGTCCTTAAAAGTAACATGTTTGTAGATGTATTAAAAAGTCAAGAAAAAGAGCATTAATAACTGAATTTAGAGTGAAATTATTATGCAGTCTACACCATGATACATGTCAATTTGCATTAGTTTATTGAAAGATACTTTGAAGCAATGAAAAATTAATGAGTTTTATTTTTAATACGTTATTTTGATTAAACCTTTAAATCTATCATTCAGTAAAATACATTTTATTATTAGTTATTGAGTAATTATAAAGTTAAACTAATAACTGAGATGACAATTATAGGCAAATGCTCTCTCATCATGCTCAAAATAAAAAAATATAAAGTTGGTACAACTGAACACTAAAATGTAGATGAATAATATCATCCTAGTTGAGGGGCCCTAGTAAGGCAATTTTTCTTTCTTCTTCTATAAAAAATAATAGTAATTACCTCATAAGGTAATTGTGAGGATAAATGAAAAAGAGTATTGCTCTTCAAATAAAATCTGCTGAAAATACTTTTATTATTGTTGCTTTATTTTAATTTGTATAAATTAAATATGTGAAACATTTGAACTGAGAATTTTAACATAATATTTTATATTATATTTCAAATATTTTAATCATATTAGAAATTTAAGTATAAGGTTTTTCTGACTTATATCCATGCATGTTTAAGTAACATTGTAATAAAATATGATTTCAATCAACATTTGATATTTGTGAAATTTTTTTTCCTTAAAAAGCTTAAGAACTGTAGTTTTGAAGTAATGATTTAACTATCTGCTTTATTTACCAACCGAGTAAGCTGAAACTATGAGAATTAAAATTTATCTATTCATCAAACAACCTATAGAGTAAATTAGTCAGGGAAAAAACCCACAAAAAAATCTCAAATAAATTGATGAAACTATCAACGTTTTATTTCAAGCTTGCTACCAAGGAGAAAGTCCTCATAAAAACTAGATCCCAGATATTATTCTTTATAGTAACAGATATAGAAGAAAAGGTAGAAAGTAGAGTTGGATGAGATTTTTCGATTAGATACAAGAAAGAATGGTTAAAAATTTAAATAAGGGGGGCAGGTCAATGGGGAAAAGGGGGACATAGGTAATATTTTCAATAATAAAAAATTTAGAAATAAAACATTAATAAAGGAAAACATTTTTAAAAAAATATATTTTATTGATTTTACACAGAGAGGAATTGAGAGGGACAGAGAGTTAGAAATGTCGATAAGAGAGAAACATCGACCAGCCGCCTCTTGCACACCCCGCACAGGGGATGTGCCCGCAACCAAGGTACATGCCTTTGACCGGAATCGAACCCGGGACCTTTCAGTCCGCAGGCCGACACTCTATCCACTGAGCCAAACCGGTCCCGGCATAAAGGAAAACATTTTTAAGCAAAACATATGTTTGGGTGAGTGAATTGAATTCCCCAAAGATTCTCTTAATGGCATTAAATTCCTTCAAAGGATTGCACAAATGATTTTCTTCCCAGAAGAGTCTCTAAGGATTGTCAAATGTCTTTCCTCATATATGAGGAATTTTTCTTCTTAGGAAACTTCTTTGACTGATGAAATCCTTGAAGATACTTCACTAAGAAATTTTTTTCTTATATTTCTTATTTTAATTTATATGATGAATTATTAATGTTCAAAAATGCTACTTACATTTTCATCATTTTGCTGACATTATTATGCTTTACTCATCGGTTAAAATATAGTCAATTTTTATAACTGCTCATATAAAATTGAAAAAAAATGGTATTCCTTATTATTGGTGTTCTTTGAGATATATGTGGTTATATTGCTTGGGATTGTATCTCTAGTTACTAAGTATTTGTTATTTTTTTCTTTTACCTTGATCAAAAATCTTTGTGTATGTCTCTTCTCATCTCCTATAGTTTCTGCTTAGTGGCTAATTCTTACTTTGTCATTGGATATATACATATTAATAACTGCTATAACTTCATTATGGATTCTAGCTTATTGTAATATAGTGTTTGTTTGTTTCTTTAAAAAAAATAATTTATTGATTTTCCACAGAGAGGAAGGGAGAGGAATCTCTTTGTTTCCTACTTTCTCAAATATATATAGGACAGTTTGGATTTAACTTTGTCATTAAATCTAGTAATTAAATGTTCTGTTTCAAATCTGCAATATTTAATGTTGTATACATGACACCTTACATCTTATAAATGCATGCATATATATGACACATGTGTATGTCGTATAAATAGGTAAATGAATTTTCAATGTTAGTTTGCTCTTTGCTTTTAGAAAGGCTTGTATCTTTGAAGAGATTTTTATTTTTATACTAATATCTGTATATATTTTGAATCCACTTTTTATTTGTGCATTTATTTATTATAAGTGAATTTAAGTCAGCTGTTAATATCTTTATTCCCTGAACTATGTGGCTGTGTAAGTGACCAAGAGCTAACACTGCTACACATTATTTGTAGTTCAAAATTAATAAATGGAAAAATAAAGATAAACATTAAAGGTATCTACGCTTGAATGTAATTCACTATCTTTGAACATTTGTCCCCTTATCCTTGAAAGAAAGGAGTGTGGAATAAATATATTCAAACTATGAACATTTTGCTTTCCATTGGTCTCTCTGTGACTCTCTTTAAAGCAATCCATAGGCTGAGTTGTGTCTTGATTTAAATTATGGTGTCACCCTGCCATCTAGTGGATATGTTATTTGTATGGTTTGCAAAGGAAAGACAAATTCAGACTTTCTGCTACTATTTTTGCAGAGGGATTTTGTAGTGGAGTATTTGAAGAACAATCTAATTATTATGTAATTCTGTTGAGAATAATACCACAAATAGATGAGAGCTTAAGCTGCAGTACTGGGGGAAATTAATACCAACATTTTTTCTGACTATGTCAAACTAAAATAAATGAAAACAAACAAAAAGTTGTTTCTTGCTTGAAATAATATTAAAATGGAAATTAAGAAATCCATATAAAGTTTATCTTTACTATTTAATCCATACAAAAGACCCACTTAAATCATGGAAAGATAAAGGAAATTGTCTAATCTCTTTAACTTAGAGTTATTCTAGATATAGAACACTAGTCATGGGTATACACTTTATACTTTCCATTCTTAAAGATATTGCTAACTTTATTTCTGTATCTATCTCTTTTCTGACACTATCTATCTATCTATCTATCTATCATCTATCATCTGTCACCTATTATCATCTGGATTTGAAAGGCTATTTCGAATTGCATTTCTTATTTTTCATAGTATGCTATATTTTTATACTTCTATATGTTTGCAAGAATGGTCTCCTCATTTATACACAAGAATTAATAAAGCTTGAATTAAACCAAATCCTTATTGGTTAACAAGGATAGAGTATGCCTATTTAATCCTATATAATAAAGAGCTAATATGCAAATGGTCCTCACTCCATAAGGCTCAGTCACTCAACACTGGGAGAGAGAAATGAGGACCAGCCAGGCTGCAGCTGGAGAGAGGAATAAGCTGCCCGCCCCATGGTCGCGGGGGTGAGGGTGGGGGTGGGGGGGCAGCGGCTGTGCCTGCACTTGTGGCTTGGGAGAGGGACAAGCTGCGTGCCCCTAGTCTTGGGTACCAGCAGCTGTGCCTGAGGACCAGAGAGGGACAAGCTGCCCACCCCGAGGTCCCGCGTGCCAGTGCCTGGGGCTGTGGCCTGGGCAAAGCTGCCTGCTCATAGTTCCCTGCAGCTGTAGCCAGCCAGCCCAGGCGAGGCCAGCCCGGGTTCTCCTTGGTGCCTGAGGCCAGCCAGAGGGAGGAAAGCCTGGGTCCAGGGTGCCTGTGACTGGCTGCCAGAGGGAATCCTGGGTCCTTGGTGCGGACTGAGACAGAGGTGGTTAGGGGCAATCAGGCCAGCAGGGGAGCAGTTAGGGACAATCAGGCAGGCAGGCAGAAGGGTTAGGGATGATCAGGCAGGCAGGCAGGTGAATGGTTAGGAGCCAGCAGTCCCAGATTGAGAGAGGCAGTTGGATATCCCCTGAGGGGTCCTGGATTGCAGAGGGTGCAGTCTGGGTTGATGGACTTCTTTCTCTCCCCCCCCTCCCCCCCCCCCCCCCCCCCGTAAGAATTTTGTGCACCGGCCTCTAGTTAACATAATAATTCTATAATAATTACTTTTATAGGATGGGCAGTTCAACCAACCTGTCAGATGTGAGTACATTCTGTGCTGTTTTTTTTTTTTTTTTAATCTTGGAAATTTTTATTTCCCAGCATTTTATTAACTAATGATGTGGTCATCTGAAATTATTTGGCTGTATATTGCTTTCAAAAGGCAGTAAGAAAGTAGCTATTTAGAAAAAGGGGGTACATTGGGTTAGCAACATTATGCAAAATGAGAATCCCATCACCTGGAAATACGTGGCCAAAGGTTAGACTAACAAACATCAAACTGGCTCTGTTCCAATGAGAACTCCCCATTCCTTTGAGAAGAATATTCTCTCTCAGACTCTTCTACATACACTTCATAATGAACAAAGAGCTTATTTCTTTGTAAGTTGAGGTATGACAAATTGCTGTGTAATGGCGAGAAGCTGGGATAGGGTTGACCTCTGAGACCAATTGTCTTTGAGGCAGTGGTTCCAGCCAGGATAGAGGAAGCGTGTGGAGGGCAAGGCAAATGGTGAAGGGAAGGGAATGCATGGAGCCTGCTACCCACTTTACCAAATGGAGCTCCAAAGGGAACTCCCTGCTCCACCCCCATCTCACACACTTGAGAAGTTTAATGAGGAAGGAGCCTGCATTGTTCACAAAATAATACTGTCCTTACACTTCGTTTTATTTTTTAAAGTACAGCTCTTCAGTAATTTCATTTTTAAAAAAACACCTTTCATAGCAGGTGAGTTCACTCTTCTGCTTCCTTCCTTTTAACCAGGTTTCCGATCCTCGTCATGCACTTGTCTGGGTGGTCAGCACTCAATCGGAAACACTGGAAAAACCTGGGAGAGGTTTGCCTGGCCTGTGGGAGGAAGGGTTTGAGCGCAGGTGTTCTTCATCATCCTTCTCAGGTGTTGGCTTCCAGGGATCATGATTTGTCTCAGCTCAGAACCACGTTCCATTGAAAGGATCTAGAGGCCAAATGCCCGCCAGCCACTTCTGTTCCCTGTGATGACAGCTCCTGATCTTGGGAACAGACCACCAACAATGTAATACACATCGGCAAAAAGCAGAGTATTGGCCAGTTTGTCTACAGCTGCTTCAGAGTTTTCTGATTCACCCAGGGTCTGCCCATTTTTTAAGAATTGCACATCCATGGTCATCTGATGTAAGAAATCCTTAAAGGGATAACCCAGATTCTGGCCATGGTAAAGGTGGCCTCGGGAGCCACAATACTGGTGCAAGTGCGGTGGGTTGTAGGTCACGCTGAGGTTCAGCAAGGCACAGGTGCCTCGGATCTCATGGGTGTAGGGCTGGGGCAGGGGACCCTCCCGCTCCCCCACCTTCTTTCATGTCACTGCGTGGACCCACTTGGGGACCTTACCCATGGGCCAGGCGAGTGTAAACTGCGGCCTCCAGAGGGTTAATATGATTTTCGGTAGCCACGTTCTGGGTTTTGAGAAGCATGAAGATAATTTAAAAACAATAGGATGTTTTGAGAAGACCAAAAACAAAGTGCTCTTATTGAGAGCATGATATAATACAAACATGGGGATTACTAGTAGTTACAGGAGATGGGAAATGCAGTTCTATTGTTTCTGTTTTCTTTCTCAAGAGCCACCCCCTTCCTTTTACCTACATTGACGTTTCTATCCGAATAGCCCTTTCTTATGTCCCATTAGTGCAACTGAGCAATCCAGGGGCTATAGGAGTTTTTGGATACTGTAGAAAGTTACATTTTGTTGTTGTTTTGAAATTGGCTTTTCTGTGGTTTTTAAAGTAAGGGAATTAATTTTTTCTCTTGAAGACACAAAAAAAACAAGGCCAGCCTTTCACATTTTAGCCTTGAAATATTTGGACATTACTGAGAGTTCCCTTCTGTTTTTCTTCTGTATTAGAGACATCTTCAGGCCCTTGATTAGGTTATGAGATGCTAGATGCTGTAGTTCTCATATGTAAAACCACTGTTGATTACTTGACATTGCAAGGCACTTGTATAATTATCACTAGTTATTGGAACCACTGGCTTACCTGCGATGAAAGGCTATCAAGAATAAAATGCTCCCTTCTGAACTAAAATGAGAATGGGAGTTACCTCCTTCTGTCTGCATAAACAATTTATGCAGAAAAATTAAATCCTGTGATTATAATATTAGAACCAAATTTCATTCCCAATACCTACACCTTTTACAACCACAACCTCTTCATTATTCCGTACTTGTCCTTTTGGCACGAAACCATATTATAGGGTTCAACAACCAACACAAATCCCAACTGCATTCCTTAAAAATTTTGGCTCCTCTGATCCTCCAACCTTATCTTGTACTGCTACCTGCTTAAAACCTACTTCTAATTGATAGAAATATGAACATCCAAATTCCCACTTTGGTCCATACTATCTTCTCTGTTTAAAAAGTCTTTTCCTAGAAGTGGGATCATTGGGTCAAATGGCAGTTCCATTTTTAATTGTGAAGAAATTCCACATTGTTTTCCATAGTGGCTGTACAGGTCTGTATTCTAACCAGCAGTATAATAGAAAGACTGATATCACATAATCTAACTTATATGTGGAATCTAATGAACACAATAAACTGATTAATAAAATAGAACTAGAGGCATGGAAACATGGAACAGACTGATGAATCTCAGAGGGAAGTGGGGGAAGAAGAGTTTCATAAAATAATTTATATGTATTGATATATATGCATTGACCATTAACATAGACAATAGGGTGATGGAGGCCTGGGGCAGGGAGGGAATCAAATGGTGAGAGCTAAGGGGGAGAAAAATAGGGGTGCATCTGTTATACTCTCAAGAATAAAAAAAAAAAAGTCTTTTGTTTTTCTTCCTTGTTCCTGCCAGGGGTCTTCAAACTACGGCCCGCAGAGGAGTCTGATCCGGCCCGCCAGGTTTTTTGGGCAGTGAGCGCAGCCAAGGTGTTATAGTAGGAATTAGTAGTTCATATAGTCCGGCCCTCCAGCTCTCTGAGGGACCGTGATCTGGCCCCCACTTTAAAAAGTTTGAGGACCCCTGCTAATCTATCTTAGTATAGTCTGGCCTCAAATTCAGTCATATTATGATTTTGCCAAACAGGAAAAATCTTTGACATTATTCAATGATCTAAAAAAAGAACTACTCTTAATATGCTTGATAATAGTTTAAGTAAAAAATTAAAACAAGTAAAAACAATTTATGCATAGTGACAATGCAGAAAAGTGAAATATATTTAAAGCAAATTATTGTTTGTCCCACTATATTATAATTACGTTATAATGATCACATTATAAGCCATGGTTCTGTATTACTACTCAAAGGACATCTGCCTACTGAACTGCAAATAATTTTGGACCTTGCACAATCAAGTAATCAATTTGCTTTGCATGGGTTGACACACTATTAGTTACAAATCAAATCTTGTCTACTGTCTTTTTATAAATAAAATATTATTGGAACAGAGCCATGCCTATTGATGTATTGCCTAGGGCTGCAGGCATGCTAAGACATATAGAATTAAAGAGTTAAGATAGAGACTGTATGGCCTGCAAAGCCTAAAATATTTACTAGATGAATCTTCACAGTAAGTTTGCTGACACCTTTCTATTAAATCAAGTAAGGAGATTGAGATATTTATATGTTAAGATATGACAGATTCTTAAACAATATATAGGTTCCTTTTCTTTTTTTAATATTAATTTTTTATTTCTTCAACCACTTACATTTTTATTGCTTTTAAAATTTCAAATGGATTGAATGATTAAAAAAAGACTTTTGATACAATTAGACATTTCTGAAATGAAATACACTCGGTTCATATTTCCATATTTTTATAATAGCAAAATTTAAAGAATAATAAATGAAGGCACCAAATATGAGTTTTATCCATACCAGAAAGGAGGTGGCCAAAGCTCACCCTGGGCAGATGCTAATAATGCCTTTCTTATCCCCTCCCCTCCCCTCCCCTCCCCTCCCCTCCCCTCCCCTCCCTTCCCCTCCCCTCCCCTCCCCTCCCTTCCCTTTCTTTTTCATTTTTGCTGCAAAAACCTTTATTGTTTCATTTGGTTCAATGTATGGAAGTGGAGTCCAGGGTGGTTAAAAGAAAGGCTAGTAGTTTCGGGAAGAGGCTCAGGTAAAAGCCAGACACCAGGGGAGGCAGAGGGGCCCCGCAAAGGCCTCTGGGCTCCAAAGGCTCCTAGTCCTGTTGAGGGTGAGCCTTTCCAAGAGTTACTCGCCCAGCCCAGCCCAGCCTAGCCTGAGGGCTGCCAGCCTGCAGAGGTGTCAGGTGTCGCCCATCTTCTTGATGAGTTTCACCTCCTCACCCAGGAAGTGGTTCTCCCGGAAGTCACAGAGCTGAGTGTCTGAGCGGGTAGAGCCCAGGCGGCTCACAGTTCCAGTAGGGCCTGGTTCAGGCTCCTCGCCAAGGCCAGAGTGGCTTCCCTGGTGTCCTGAGTTTTGCCCACTCATCCTGGGAGGCCTCAGCACGTCCTGGAAGAGAATGCGACCATGGCGCTGGATTTGCAGCTTTAAGAGATGCTCAGCGCCCTCTCGCTTCTTCTCCGCCAACTCCCAGAGGAAGTGGCCCACACCCTCCAGAGCCACATCATCCATAGAAGCCCCGAGAGAGGTAGGTGTGGGGCCCGCAGATGCAGGTTGGCCAGGCGGTTGACTACAGCCTCCATCTCAGTAGAATAATCCTGACAAATTTGGGAGCTCATGGTTGTTCGGCAATAAGGAGTTAAGGTAGGAAAAATTGTTTGTTGGCTGGTTTCAGAAGGTGGTGACTGGATGAGACACTGGAGAGTGGCTGGAGGCTGGAAGAAGGGGAGGAAGCCCCTAGGTCTGTTCCTTCTAAACACTGCTGAAGTGAGAGACAGATCCATGACCACCGAGGGCACTCCAATGCCTTTACTTTATTTATTTATTTATTTATTTATTTATTTATTTATTTATTTATTTACTTTTTATTTTTATTTTTTTACATTTTTATTTTTTTATTTTTTTATTTTTTTTAATTTTTTACATATTTTATTGATTTTTTTCTTTTTGCCCCCCTCCCTCCCTCCCACACATCCCCTCCCTTCCCAGAGTTTTATGCCCATTGGTTGTACTTATATGCATGTATACAAGTCCTTCAGTTGATGTATTATCTCCCCCAGATCCTCCTCCCCTCCCCGCTGAAATTTGACAATCTTCTTGTTGCTTTACTGTCTCTATATCTATCTTTTGGTTCATCAGTTTATAATGATCTTTATTATCCACAAATGAATGAGGTCATGTGCTGTTTCTCTTTCATTGATTGGCTTATTTCACTCAGCATGATGTTCTCCAATTCCATCCAGGTTGCTGCAAATGATGAGAATTCCTTCTTTTTTATGGCAGCATAGTATTCCATTGTGTAGATGTACCATAGTTTTTTGATCCAATCATCTGCTGACGGGCACCTAGGCTGTTTCCAAATTCTGGCTATTGTAGATTGTGCTGCTATGAACATAGGGGTGCATATACAATGCCTTTACTTTAGGGCCCCGTGGTTAGTATCATCCAGAGTGATGACTGCTTCTTGTTTTTGCATATGGCTGTCAGCTACCATGGGACAGTGACAATTAGAAGCAGCAGGACCTCCAGGTGTTTCTCTATAATTATCCAATTGTGGAGTGTTTACATGTCATTTGTTGATTTGTTGATGACAACCATTCTGACAGGTGTGAGATGGTACCTCATGGTTGTTTTGATTTGCATTCTCAGATGGTTAGTGACTTTGAGCATGTTTTCATGTCTCTTGGCAGAGGTCTTCTGTATGTCTGCTTTGAGAAAGTGTCTATTTAGGTCCTTTGCCCATGTTTTGATTGGGTTGTTTATCTTTCTTTTGTTCCTATAAATTTTGGAGATTAAACCCTTATCGGGGATAACTTCGGCAAATATGTTCTCCTGTGCAATGGGCTTTCTTGTTGTTTTGTTGATGGTTTCTTTTGCTGTGCAAAAGCCTTTTAATTTGATGTAGTCCCATTTGGTTATTTAGTCCTTAGTTTCCATTGCCCTAGGGGCTGTATCGCTAAAGATATTGCTACAACAAATGTCTGCTATTTTGCTGCCTATGGCTTCTCCTAAGATTTTTATGGTTTCCTGTCTGACGTTTAAGGTTTAAGTCCTTTATTCAATAAATGTTATTTTTCAACGTCAATAATAAATATAAGCAGTGAGTATCTTTGTGCTCATATTTAGAAGAGTAATGCAAACTGTACTATTTTAAGAAAATTGTTTTTATGGAAAATGAAGCTCACAGTATAATGTTAAGGAAAGGATAGTAGGCAGTATAACAATAATATGATACTTATTGTGTAAGTTTTATATCAAGGTACACAGTAATAAATATGTATTTATGTAGAGAGGTAAAACCAGAAATAGAAGCAGGGTTAACAATAGTTCTTTCTAAATTTTGGGCCAGTAGTTGAGTTTTCTATTGTACGTTTCTGTATTTTATAGTTTTTAAAGACAAAACGTTTTAATTCTGGTTTAACATTTTTAAAAGATTAATAGGTTAAAGTTGATGATGAAATTGTTCCCCAATCTTTAGAATAAATTATATGCAACCAAAATATCACATGAGACATTACTTCATCTAACTGCTCTGTGGTCTCCACGGCAATACTCCAATGATATTCTCCAGGGCTAACATCCCTAAGGTCTGGGTGGCATATAAGTGTCACACTGCTTGGTGCTAGGGTTCAGCTTTTTGATTTCCCTTTCTGTCTGTCATCTCTAAGTTTATTTACAAAAGATTAGAGGAAATAAAATTTCCTTTAAATATTACAACATACTGTAGACCCCTGTTAATATTTTCACAGGTTTGTTGCCATATATATATTTTTAAAAGTTGAATTCTCAGCAGGAACTTTCCTGGAATTCATTAATTTTAGCAAAGCAGCTTTAGCAAATGAATAAGTCAAATTCTTCTGCACTCAGGTGAGTTTATTCAATCTTAGTTTATTTCACTTTTGAAAGAAGTAATCTTTGCAGGAGGGAAACACGTGTGTGTGGCAATCTAACTGCCAGGATACCTACTTAGCCAACTGGAAGTGTTTGAATATTCACTGACCTACATCACTAGGAACGTTTCAGTTTTTGTTGATCACAATATTCTTATCCTTCTGTTTATAAGCATAAGGTTTAATTTTAATGACAAAGAAGAATTACATGTTGTGTTATTATCATTTGTAATTATATATATATATATATATAATTCCTCAAGATAATTCTCAGAAAAGGCAGATTTGAGGGTGAGATTCATATTTTATAATGCATGCTTTCTAAAATGCCTATAACAGTGTTGAGCACAGAGTACCTATAAAATGAGAAAGCCACTCCAGGTTAGATGTCCCTGGAAAGAAGGCAAAGAGGGTGCATAGCACTTTCAGTTAATGAGCATATTGACACTTCATGGGCCTAAATGAGGGACTGTGAACTTTGGCCCCAAGTCTGATAGTGTAAATACAGAGGGCAGGAGGTAGAATGAAAAGCTACACACGTGGAAAGATAATGTGGATAGGAATGAGATGAATATATATCAGAAATTATATTTATCTTTCTTTAAATTTATTGGGGGTGATATAGGTTAATAAAATTTTATAGGTTTCAAGTAAACAATTCTATGAAACATCATATGTATATTTCACTGTGTGCCCACCACCCAAAGTCAGATATTATGTCACCATTTATTTGATCCCCATTTACTCTTTATTACCCCTCAATCCCTCTCTTCTGTCTGAGTTTTTATTTATTTTTCTTGTTTGTTCATTTGTTGTTTTCAGTTTTATATTCCACATATGAGTGAAATTATATGGTTCTTAACTTTTTCTGACTTATGTTGCTTAGCATAATATTGTCAGGAACCATCCATATTGTTGCAAATGGCAGTATTAAATCTTTTCTTATGGCTGAGTAGTAGCCCATTGTATATATGCAACACGTCTTTATCCAATCATCTATAGAAGAACACTTTGGTATGTTTATCTTTGATGATGACTGTTTCCTTGTCAACCTTGAGATGTCCAGGCATTTTTACAACAACCATAGAGAATAAATATAGATTTTGTAAAAAGTGAGCAAAAATGTGCTCAGTTATGGATTCGCATTCAATGAGTTTTATGTGATGTTGAAAAATATATTCAGAAAATTATAATAAATGTGATGGAAGATCAAACCACAAGGATTAAATAAAAGAAATTTAAAGAAACAATTAAAGAAGGAAAGGTACAAGGAGATGTGAATGGTACGATTATATATGCCGGAAACCTTTCAGTGCTGCCTATGATCATGGAGGAGAAAGGTGTGAAAACTGAATGAAAACTATGGGGTATTTAATTTCAGCTCATAATAAGACCTAGAATTTTGTAGAATTCTACATGGAATGACTTTGCCTTTATGCTTAGTTCCATGTTAGGTTTAAGTCAGCAGTCAGGAAATGGTGTTGAGAATAATTGCTTATAATGACAGAAAAAGGCAGTTGAAGCATTTTGGAAGAGCATAAGACATTAAAAAAAATCCACTGTATCCTTTTCCCCTCTAAATGTCCTTATTTTATGCTACTTCAGGAAGATTAGGTTCCATGGGGTTTTTATGATAACTTGTTTTGTAGGACTCAAGATATATCTCTGTGCATTGTGAGTTTACAGAGTGATCCTGATTTAATAGGCAAGTCTAACTTCTTTAGTATTATTATAAGCTTTTATCCCAAAGGGAAATTTAGAAATAGCTCTAGCAACAACAGTGAGAAAAAAAGAAAAATTGTAATGATCATTTTGTTAAATCATTAATTTTCTTTTGAGTTCTAACTTCTCCTTGTTAAATTGCTTAGGCAGGGAAGAAATTATAGAAACTTATGATATGTATTTCCTCATATTCAGTTAAAAAGCTAGACTGATCCTTCTCATGATGCTAATTGTCTCTGAGGATACTGAGTCTGAGCATTTAAAATATAACAGAGAACTCTATTTTTGTTCTTCCTCTTTCAACTACCTTCCTTTATTATTTTACCTGCGCAAATGTCATATTCACTCTAGAACTGTGATATAATCAAATCTAGCTTCTAAAATAATATAGCAAATGAAAGCAAAGTATTTTCCAAAACATTTTATATATTCACTTACATCTCTCCACATTTGTTTATTTTAACCTGCCTTATCCAAATTTTGTTTCTCATTTCTCTGAGTCAACTTTCTTGTTTTGTCCACAGGAACCAAGAAAACCAGAGCGCTGACGTGATTTTCATCCTTTTGGGTTTCTCACAATATCCAGAACTCCGAGTGCCCCTGTTCTTATTATTCTTAGCCATCTACATGGTCACTGTGCTGGGGAACCTGGGCATGATCATGGTTATCAAGATCAATCCCAAACTCCACACCCCTATGTACTACTTTCTCAGCCATTTGTCTTTTGTTGATTTCTGTTACTCTACAGTCGTCACACCCAAACTATTAGAAAACTTGGTTGTGGAAGACAGAACCATCTCCTTCATAGGATGCATCACACAGTTCTTCTTTGCCTGCATGTTTGTGGTGACAGAAACATTCATGTTAGCGGTGATGGCCTATGACAGATTTGTGGCAGTGTGTAACCCTCTGCTCTACCCGGCAGTCATGTCTCACAAGCTTTGCTCCCTGTTAGTGGGTGCATCATATTCCTGGGGTATTGTGTGTTCCCTGACCCTTACCTACTTTCTATTGGAATTATCTTTCAGAGGAAATAATATCATAAATAACTTTGTCTGTGAGCATGCTGCCATCGTCTCTGTGTCTTGTTCTGACCCCTACATTAGCCAGAAGATCATTTTAGTTATCGCCACATTCAATGAAGTAAGCAGCCTGATGATCGTTCTTACGTCATATGTTTTCATCTTTATCACAGTCATGAAGATGCCTTCCACTGGGGGGCGCCACAAAGCCTTCTCCACATGTGCCTCCCACCTGACTGCCATCACCATCTTCCATGGGACCATTCTTTTTCTCTACTGTGTTCCTAACTCCAAAAATTCATGGCTCATGGTCAAGGTGGCCTCTGTCTTTTACACGGTGGTCATCCCCATGCTGAATCCACTGATATACAGCCTCAGGAACAGAGATGTAAAGGAGACAGTCAAGAAGTTATTCAACACCAAATTGTCCTGTGATAAATGTAAAGCTAGAATATTAGTTATTTCTTTTTTGAGAGTATTGTTAAGAGTTATTCCTTAGTAAATCAGTACATGAATCTATGGTAAGCTTGCAATCGATATTCCAACATCTGTTCACCCTAATATTTAGTAAAACAACTTTAACATGACAAATTATATTATGGACAAAAGCTCTGATTACTTAAACTAAGTTTTTAATTAAAAAATTGGAGTATAAAGTTTTCTGTGGTAGTATACATGACCAAGTGATTGTCCAGGTCAAATTTCAGTTCAATTTAAGCCATCTGAAGTATGGGATTTTTGAGGTGATGTGAGCATGACAGCCTATAATGTAGTAATTTTATAATTTATAGATTATTTTGGATGTTCAAAATGCACACTATATAATCTCTGACTAGGTATTTATTTTTCTGTTTCCTATATTATTTCTTTTACGTTTTCCTTTTGCTTTGGTGAACTTCAGTGTAATGTTGAACAAATAGTAAAACTGTGCATCTTTGACTTTCTGATGTCACAGAAAAGCATTGAATATTTTATATTTAAAATGTTGCTTGCTATGTGTTTGTGGAACCTTTTCCCCCTGATTGACAATTTTTCATTATTTATTTATTTATTTATTTATTTATTTATTTTTGGGTGAGTGTTAAACTAAGCTGCTTTTTCTTCATTTTAACTCTTGAACATTTTAATATGACACTTTACTTTTTTTGAATTTTCTGATAGCGAACCATTTTTTTTTCTGAGAAAATAAATTTAAATGTCATATAATAGAAATTCCTATTACTTGATTAATGTGTCAATATTTTATTTTGTTTTAAAATAATTTTTATTTTTAAAATACAATTGACATGATTATATTAGCTTTTGGTATACAACACACTGATTAAACATTATATAACTTGCTAAGTGATCGTCCTGATATATTTTGCACTCATCTGACACAATACATAGTTATTAGAATATTATTGACTATATTCCCTATGATGTACTTTACATCCCCATAACTATTCTGTAACAACTAATTTGTACTTCTTCATTCCTTCACCTTTCACCCATCTCCTCAACTTCCCTCCTTCTCTCTCATCTGGCCACCACCAAAATATTCTCTGCATCTATGAGTCTGTTTCTGTTTTGCTTATTTGTTTATTGTTTTAGATTCATATATATATATTCAAATATATATGTATATTCAAATATATATACATATATATATATATGTGTGTGTGTGTGTGTGTGTGTGTGTGTGGTGTGTGTGTGTGTGTGTGTTGACATTTTATTGTTCATATTTTTGATATATATTTTTCTTCTCCCTCTTAAAGTACACCATATACATATCATATAACACTGGTTTGGTGTTGAACTCCTTTAGCATTTTCTTGTCTGGGAAGCTCTTTTCAGTCCTGATTCTAAATGGTAGCTTTGCTGGGTATGGTAATCTTGGTTTTAGGTTTTTGATTTTATCACTTTTAATATTTCTTGCCAATCTCTTCTGGCATGCAAAGTTTCTGATGATGAATCATCTGACAGTCTTATGGAACCTCCTTTGTAGATTACTAACTTCTTTTCTCTTGCTGCTTTTAAGATTTTCTGTTAGTCTTTAACCTTTGCGTTTTAATTATGATGTGTCTTGGCTTGGTGTGGGCCTTTGAGTTCATCTTGAATGAGACTCTCTGTGCTTTCTGGTCTTGTATGTTTATTTTCTTCACTAGGTTAGGGAAGTTTACTATCATTATTTTTTTCAAATATGTTTAAAATTTCTTGCTCTCTCTGTTCTCCTTCTGGCATTCTCATGATGCAAATGTTGGTATACTTTTGGTATTATTCTAGATGCTTTTTATCCTAGTCTCATTTTTTAAGTCTTTTTATTTTTATTTTTGCTGTTCTGATTGGATGTTTTTTGCTTTCTTATATTAAAAATCACTGATCTGGTTCTTTACTCGATCTACTCTACTGTTGATTCATTGTCATTTATTTTAGTTAGTGTATCCTTCATTTCTGGCTGGCTATATATATATATATATATATATATATACTAATTGAGGTTTCATTAAGTTCATTGAGCATCTTTATAACCAGTGTTTTGACTTCTGCAATTAGAAGACTGTATATCTCAATTTTGTTTAGTTATTTTTTCTGGAGTTTTGTTCTATTATTTCATTTGACACATGTTTCTTTGTCTCCTCACTTTGGCAGCCTCCCTGTGTTTGTTTTTATGTATTAGGTAGAGCTTCTATCCCTCTCAGGTTAGGTAGAGTAGCCCAATGTAGTGGTTTTTAGGATCTAGTAGCAGTCTCCCTTCTCACACAAGCTGAGCATGTGAAGTACAGCCCTGTCCCATATAGGCTGTGCACACCCTCCTCTGCTGACTGGTAAACATAATTAAGTAAAATGGTGTTCCACTTTCTCTAGCTAATCTTATGAGACTACAGCTCTAGCTGACACCTAATTTGTACCCTATTGACTCTCTATGGGGTCCAGAAAGACCAGCCAAGTGGTGCCCAGACTGCTGCCCTAATATAGTGTGTTATAAAATATGTGTATTTTAAGCCACTGAGTAGATGGTAATTTGTCAGGTAGCATAAAACGATCATATACCAGGTAACAGAGAAAGTTGCTAGCTTTGAGTCACTCTGGTGCAGAAAGTGGGTCCAGAGCTGGTCCAGGGTGTAGAGGTGTCAGTGATGAGGAACAGATGCAGTGTGGAACTCAAGCCAATCCTATGGGGGAGTAACAATGCAGACCCACTAGGATTCTGGAGCGAGGCCATGCCATTATAACAAATAGTTCTATTCCCCATGACAAATAGCCTCTGTTGATCTCAGAGGAGAGAGGAATTGGGGGTGTGTTGTGGTGAGGAAGGGACTTGATAAAAGAAGGTGATGAGGTTAGCTGAAGAACATAATAACCCATAGACACAGACAATAATGTAGTGATGGCCAGAGAGAAGGCAGAGTGGGGGCTGGGTGGAGGTGGGCAAAAGGGGATGGGGATATTTGTAATAGTGTCAACAATAAAAATAAATCAAGAAAATAGCTTCTGTTGTGTTAGGGGTTTCTGGTAGAGAGTGTGGCAATGGTGAATTGGTTATCAAAATCCCAGGGAAAATTTATATGAGTCTAATTGGGAGGTATTTGGGCATAGTGAGACCAATGGATTGGTTGGTGCCCAGTAGCTTTAGAGAGCTAAACATGCTTCTAAAAATATTTTTCATTTATAAGATGGTATAGACACAAAGAGATTGTATTATTCAATTAGGTTAATATAAGCTTGAAAGGGTAGATTGCTCACATTAGTTTCAAAAAAGTAAATCAATGTTTCCAAGAACAATAATGATTATTTTATGTGTAATGAAAAAAGCCATAATAAAAGTTATACTATTTATACACACACACACACACACACACACATACACACAAACACATTATGAATATAAAGGATAGAAAAATCACACAGCAAATGTTAACAGCAATGAATAGTTGCATTTTAGGTTATTATTTATTTTTCCATTTGCAGTTTACTTTAGTGACCATATTTTCTACATCAATTTGTATATTTTATATAATTACATTTTTAAAATAATTGATAAGGTAGGCTTGGCTTGATGAAGCATCCTCTCCAGTGATTTAGAAGAAATTGCTTTCTTATAAAAAAGACATATGGGAGATCATTCAATCTAATTTGTGAGTTTGTGATATAAAAAATAAATAGTTCATTAAATATTCTCTAGAGTCAAAATCCCCAAGGTCATGGAAGTACACATAAGCTCTACATAAATTGTGGGAGTCAGATTCAGTTTTCAAATCAATTTCAATTTCTCTCTCTCTGTTTTTCTGGATATTAAGAAGGAAAAATGTTGCCATTGCAACATTTATTGTAAACTTCTCCCATATTTACCAACTTCTTTATATTTTATATAATTTTGAATTCTGAGTGGAACTTCCTTGGAGACTATTAATAGCAAAACCCAGAATCTTCAGGTGAGTTGGTTTCAGGCTCTGAGATCTATCTTGTGTTACCTCTCATTTATTTGGCATGAATAAAGAAGGCTGACTACAGGGGGATAACTAGGATAAAGCTTTAGGTAAAACTGAGCAGAGGAATTTAGATTTGATAAATTAGCTTCTAGGAAGAAATCAAAGTTTTCAGAGCAAAGTCTGTTATGATGATAATCACTGTAATCAAGGGAAGAAGAAATTGATCTTGATGCTCTCATAGAGCAGTCTGGCAGCAGGGAAGCTGGCTGGTACTCAGCTACCATAATTCACCCGAGTAATGATTGTAGTTTGCTAAGCCTCCCAAAGGCACCAAACTGGGGTTGAAAACAGGACAAGAAAGCCTCAGATAATATGGAGAAAGCAAAGGGGAAAACAGAGACAACCTGTTGAAGCAGAGTAACTGGTGAATTAAGACAATAGGGCCAAGCAGAGATCCAGGAAAGAGCTGAGCTAGACTTTGACATTTCAAATTGTACCGAGATACTCATTGCTGCCCACTTCTATACTTCATCTGTTTCTTAGATTAAAAAAATCAGGGTTTCAAAATAATACCAATTAGCCATAGCAGTAATGATAAAAATGGATGAGGATAGAGAAACCTACAGCTCCTGGATTCCATGATTACCAGCTTTTGTGCTCAGTATATTAATATCATTTCCTAACTTAATTTTTACACACCTATGAAATATCTATTACCATGTCAATATTATTGATAAAGAAGTTGAGACATAGACAATTCAAGTAATTCACCAAAGATCACACAGTAAATGACAAAGCCTGAAACTGAATTTAAATATACGTTTTTAAAACCATGCTTTTAAAATTATGCTGACCTGTCATTAGTTCCTCTTGCCTGCTGATTCCCTTTTCCTCATGTAGAAAATACAAGTTTTGGAATGTTGTCACAAGGGGCATAAAATTATGAAATAAAAAATAATAGGCATTTAAAAATTAATAAGGAATCTAGATCAGTATGTGGATAGCATCAATATTACAGTATGTGAGAAAAACATGTAATGTAGGAAAGAAAACAGATGTGTGAGGAAATAAGATGTCAAAGATGTAACTTCATTATTTTATCAGGTTGCTACTAAGACAATTATAGTTTCAGGATGGATTAATCAAGAGTTTGATAATATACAGGATTATATTCTTTCAATATCCATTATTTTTTCAGAGCTTGAAAATTCTGTGGTGACTCACAGATGCTACCTTTCTTGTGATTCTCAGGTTGGACATTATGGTTCAATTCATGGTCTGTGGGAGACAGAACCATCTCTTCATAGAGAACCATGTTCACCTCCAATGCTGTTTGGAGATGAAAATTAATATTGTTTATTTTGTTCTTTAGATTCCACATAGAAGTGAGACGATGTGATATTTATCTTCCTCTGACTGGCTTATTTGCTCAGCATAATAATGGGGGGAAAGAGGGAACATCTGTAATATTTTCAACAATAAAGATAAAGAAGAAGTTAATCTAGCTTAATGTTTTAGCACAGTGCCTGCCAAATGGTAACTGGTATATCAATGTACTGTCATCATTATCATTGTTGTTATTTTTATCACTGTTTCAGATGTTCTCCAGCAACAACCATGTTGTTAACGGAAGGAAATCGGAGTGCTGGAGCCACATTCACTCTCTTGGGCTTCTCAGATTTTCTGGGTCTCCAGGTGCCCCTGTTCCTTGTATTCCTGATCATCTACATGGTCACTGTGCTGGGCAACCTGGGCATGATCATGATCATCAGGACCAGTCCCCAACTCCACACCCCCATGTACTTTTTTCTCAGCCACTTGTCCTTTGTAGATTTCTGTTATTCCTCTACAATTACACCCAAGCTGCTGGAGAACTTGGTTGTGGAAGAGAGAACCATCTCTTTCCCAGAATGCATCATGCAGTTCTTCTTGGCTTGTTTGTTTGCGGTGGCAGAAACATTCATGTTGGCAGTGATGGCCTATGACCGATTTGTGGCAGTGTGTAGCCCTCTTCTGTACACGGTAGTCATGTCCCAAAAGCTCTGTGCATCACTAGTAGCTGGCCCCTACACCCTGGGTATAGTATTTTCTCTGACACTCACCTGTTTTCTGCAGGCATTATCCTTCTGTGGGTCTAACATCATAAATAATTTTTTCTGTGAGCACTCTGCCATTGTTTCTGTCTCCTGCTCTGATCCATACATCAGCGAAGTGCTTTGCTTTGCTATGGCCTTATTAAATGAGGTGAGCAGCCTGGTAATCATTCTCACTACTTATGTTTTCATCGTTGTTACTGTCATAAAAATGCCTTTAGCTAGTGGGCGCAAAAAAGCCTTCTCCACATGTGCCTCCCACCTGACCACCATCACCATTTTCCACGGGACTCTCCTGTTCCTTTATTGTGTACCCAACTCCAAAAACTCAAGGCTCATAATCAAAGTAGGTTCTGTGTTTTATACAGTGGTAATTCCCATGCTGAACCCTCTGATATACAGCCTCAGAAACAAAGTTGTGAAGGAGAGTGTCAGGAAGTTAATTTATCACTCAATAAAATTGTGTTGAAGATTTATATTTCCAAGAGGAATTTAATTTACTATATTGAGAATTGTTCAGTGCTTCTAGTAGAGATGATGATTTAAATTACTTAGTCCTGTGGTCGGCATAAACTCGTTAGTCAACAGAGAGGCAAACTGCAGTTTGTCGACCACTGACTTAGTCAATTCACCAGAATTTTAAATCTTTTGGAATAACCACTGATGTGATAATTTGATTTCTGTTCATTTCAGTGTGAATTATAAGTGATGTGACATAAGTGTTGTAGGTTGAATAATGTCCCCCCAAATATCCATGCCCATCCAGAAGTCCAGAATGTGACACTATTTGAGAAGAGGCTCTTTGAAGATGTAATTAAGATAAAGATTGAGACTCTCCGTGCTTCCTCGACTTGTGTCTATTTTCTTCACCAGGTTAGGGAAGTTTATTGTCACTATTTTTAAAAAATATGTTTTAAATTTCTTGCTCTTCTATTCTCCTTCTGGCATTCTTATGATGCAAAATGTTGGTACACTTGTTATAATTCTAGATGCTTTTTACGCTAGCCTCATTTTTTAAATCTTTTTTTCTTTTTCCTGTTCTGATTGGGTGTTTTTCACTTCCTTATATTAAAAATTAGTGATTTGGTACTTAACTCTATCTACTCTAATGTTGATCCATTGTCCTTTATTTCAGTTAATATATTCTTCATTTCTGGTTGGTATTTATTTATTTATTTTTATACTGTTGAGGTCTTTCTAAGTTCATTGGGCATCCTTAAAACCAGTGTTTTGAATTCTGCAATTAGAAGATTGCATGTCTCAATTTTGTTTAGTTATTCTTTCTGGAGTTTTGTTCTTTTCTTTCATTTGAGACACGTTTCTTTGTCTCCTCACTCTTGGCAGCCTCCCTGTGTTTGTTTTTATGTATTAGGTAGAGCTTCTATCCCTCTCAGGTTTGGTAGAGTAGCCTAATGTAGTAGTTCTATAGGATCCAGTAGCACAGTCTCCCTTATCACTCAAGCTGAGCATGTGAAGTACATCCCTGCTCCAAATAGGCTGTGCACACCCTCCTCTGCTGACTGGTAAACATAATTAAATAAAACAATGTTCTACTTTCTCTAGCTAATCTTCATATGAGATTACAAGTATAGCTGACACCTAATTTGTAACCTAATGACAACCTATGGAGTCCAGAAAGACCAGTTAAGTGATGCCCAGACTGCTGCCCTACAGAAAGTGTGATATAAAATATGTGTATTATCAATAGTTTAAGCCACTGAGTAGATGGTAATTTGTCAGGTAGCATAAAATGATCATATACCAGGTAACAGAGAAAGTTGCTAGCTTTGAGTCACTCTGGTACAGAAAGTGGGTCCATAGCTGGTCCAGGGTGTAGAGGTGTCAGTGATGAGAAACAGACACAGTGTGGAACTCAAGCCAATCCTATGGGGGGAGCAACAATGCAGACCCACTAGGATTCTGGAGCAAGGCCATGCCATTACAACAAATAGTTCTATTCCCCATGATAAATAGATTCTGTTGATCTCAGAGGAGAGAGGAATCATGGAGGGGGGAATGGAAAGGGAGTGTGATGAAAGAAGGTGATGAGTTTAGCTGAAGAACATAACCCATACACACAGACAGTAATGTGATGATGGCCAGAGAGAAGGCACAGTGGGGGCTGGGTGGAGGTGGTCAAAGGGGGGATGGGGATATTTATAATAGTGTAAACCATAAAAATAAATCAAGAAAATTGCTTCTGTTATGTTAGGGGTTTCTGTTAGAGTGTGTGGCAATGGTGAATTGGTTGTTAAAGGCACAGGGAGAATTTACATGAGCCTAATTGGGAGGTATTTGGGCATAGTGAGACCAATGGATTGTTTGGTAACCAGTAGCTTTAGAGAGCTAAACATGCTTCTAAAATATATATTTTTCATTTTAAAGATGTATAGACACAAAGAGATTATATTATTCCATTAGGTTAATATAAGTTTGAAAGGGTAGATTGTTCATATATGGAAGATAACACATTGGTTTCAAAAAATGTACATTAATGTTTCCAAGAACAATAATGATTATGTGAAATGAAAAAAGCATAATAAAAGTTATATTATTTATACACACACACACACACACACACACATTATGCATAGAATAGATAGAAAAATCACACAGGAAATGTTAACAGCAATGATCTCTGAATAGTTGCATTTTAGCTTATTTATTTTTTCCATTTGCAGTTTACTTTAGTGATCATATTTTCTACATCAATTTGTATATTTTATATAATTACATTTTAAAAATAATTGATAAGGTAGGCTTGGCTTGATGAAGCATCCTCTCCAGTGATTTAGAAGAAATTGCTTCCTTATAAAAAAGACATATGGGAGATCATTCAATCTAATTTGTAGTTTATGATAAAAAAAAAAACTTCATTAAAGATTCTCTAGGGTCAAAATCCCCAAGGTCATGGAAGTACACATAAGCCCTACATAAATTGTGGGAGTCAGATTCAGCTTCAATTTCAATTTCTCTTTCTCTCTTTGTTTTTCTGGACAATAAGAAGGAAAAATGTTGCTATTGCAACAATTAAAATTTATTTTAAACTTCTCCCATATTTACCAACTTCTTTATATTTTACATAATTTTGAGTTCTGAGTGGGAACTTCCTTGAAGACTGTTAATAGCAAAGACATTTTTCAGGTGAGTTGGTTTCAGGCTCTGAGATCTATCTTGTGTTACCTCTCATTTATTTGGCATGAATAAAGGCTGACTACAGGGGGATAGCTAGGATAAGGCTTTAGGTAAAACTGAGCAGAGGAATTTAGATTTGATAAATTAGCTTCTAGGAAGAAATCAAAGTTTTCAGAGCAAAGCCTGTTATGATGATAATCACTGTAATCAAGGGAAGAAGAAATTGATGCTGGATGTTCTCATAGTGCAGTCTGGCAGCAGGGAAGCTGGCTAGTACTCAGCTACCATAATTCACCTGAGTAATGATTGCAGTTTGCTAAGCCTCTCAAAGGCACCAAGCTGCAGTTGGAAACAGAGGACAAGAAAGAGTCACATAATGAGAAAGCAAAGGGGAAGACAGACAACTTGTTGAAGCAGAGTAACTGGTAAATTAAGACAGTAGGGCCAAGGGGAGATCCAGGAAAGAGCTGAGCTAGACTTTGACATTCCAGATTGTACCGAGATACTCATTGCTGCCCACTTCCATCCTTGATCTGATCCTTATATTAAAAAATATCAGGGTGTAAAAATAATACCAATTAGCCATAGCAGTAATAATAAAAAGGGGTGAGGATAGAGAAACCTACAGCTCCTGGATTCCATGATTACCAGCTTTTGTGCTCAGTATATTAATATCATTTCCAAACTTAATTTTTACACACCTATGAAATATCTATTACCATGTCAATATTATTGATAAAGAAGTTGAGGCATAGACAATTCAAGTAATTCACCAAAGATCACAGAGTAAATAAATTTAAATATACGTTTTCAAAACCATGCTTTGTAAATTATGCTTACCTGTCATTAGCTCTTCATGCCTGCTGATTCCCTTTTCCTCACGTAGGAAATACAAGTTTTGGAATGTTGTCACAAGGGGCATTTAGCTATGAAGGGTATAATAGTTTCTTTCTACCTTGACCTGGTTAGGCAAAACTAAAACGTCATCTTTGTTTATGAGATTCATACTAATTGTCTTATGTTCATCTGAACATTTCAGACATGTGCATGCTATTGGCTAATGGTAAAGGGAGGGGGGAATGGGAGATATCTGTAATACTGTCAATGATACAAATATATTTAAAAAGAAGGAAAACAAAAATTTGTTGCAGGATTAAATGAAATAACGTGATTTATCATGAGTCTTTAGTTGCAAAGGAAGGGAACCCAAAATAAACTGCAAAAGAAAACAAAAAAAAAATCGTTACATGATTAAGAATATTTCTGCAGTTATGAACTGCTGTGAATACAAGATGCTTTTGCTTTCTCAAAATCACATATGAGAATATAACAAAGATTGTATGACTCCAAATAAGATAATGACTTATGTAACTTTAATCAAGACAATACTTAGAGTGGCAGGAAATTTTGAGGGTGATTATGTAACCATTGGTAACTATTACCACATTCTCTAGCTTCCTCTAGAGAATATGAAAGGCTTGAGCAAAAATATATCTGAAGTTGCTCTCCAATTCAGAGATCCTATGAGCATTTAATGCTCTAATTTGCCCAATAAAATTATGAAATAAAACATAATAGACATTTAAAAGTTAATAAGGAATCTAGATCAGTATGTGGATAGCATCAATGACAGTAAGTGAGAAAAACACTTAATGTAGAAAACAGATGCTTGAGGGAACAACATGTCAAAACTATAACCTCATTATTTTATCAGGTTGCCACATTGTAGAGCACTAAGGCAATTATTATAGTTTCAGGATGGATTAATCAAGAGTTTGCTGATATACAGGATTATATTCCTTCAATATCCATTATTTTTTCAGAGCTTGAAAATTCTGTGGTGACTCACAGATGCTACCTTTCTTTGATCCTCAGGTTGGACATTATGGTTCAACTCATGGTCTGTGGGAGACAGAACCATCTCTAAATAGAGAACCATTTTCACCTCCAATGCTGTTTGGAGATGAAAATTAGTATAGTTTATTTTGTTATTTAGATTCCACATAGAAGTGAGACCATGCGATATTTATCTTCCTCTGACTGGCTTATTTTGCTCAGCATAATAATGGGGGGAAAGAGGGAACATCTGTAATACCTTTAACAATAAAGATAAAAAGGAAGTTAATCTACAATAGCTTAATGTTTTAGCATAGTGCCTGCCAAATGGTAACTGGTATATCAATGTACTGTCATCATTATCATTGTTGTTATTTTTATCACTGTTTCAGATGTTCTCCAGCAACAACCATGTTGTTAACTGAAGGAAATCGGAGTGCTGGAGCCACATTCACTCTCTTGGGCTTCTCAGATTTTCCGGGTCTCCAGGTGCCCCTGTTCCTGGTATTCCTGATCATCTACATGGTCACTGTGCTGGGCAACCTGGGTATGATCATGATCATCAGGACCAGTCCCCAACTCCACACCCCCATGTACTTTTTTCTCAGCCACTTGTCCTTTGTAGATTTCTGTTATTCCTCTACAATTACACCCAAGCTGCTGGAGAACTTGGTTGTGGAGGACAGAACCATCTCTTTCCCAGAATGCATCATGCAGTTCTCCTTGGCTTGTTTGTTTGCGGTGGCAGAAACATTCATGTTGGCAGTGATGGCCTATGACCGATTTGTGGCAGTGTGTAGCCCTCTTCTGTACACGGTAGTCATGTCCCAAAAGCTCTGTGCATCACTAGTAGCTGGCCCCTACATCTTAGGAATAGTATTTTCCCTGCCACTCACCTTTTTTCTTCAGGAATTATCCTTCTGTGGGTCTAATATCATAAACAATATTTTCTGTGAGCACTCTGCCATTGTTTCTGTCTCCTGCTCTGATCCCTATATCAGCGAAGTGCTTTGCTTTGCCATAGCCATATTAAATGAGGTGATCAGCCTTGTAATCATTCTCACTACTTATGTTTTTATCGTTGTCACTGTCATAAAAATGCCTTTAGCTAGTGGGCGCAAAAAAGCCTTCTCCACTTGTGCCTCCCACCTGACCACCATCACCATTTTTCATGGGACTTTCCTGTTCCTTTATTGTGTACCCAACTCCAAAAACTCAAGGCTCATAATCAAAGTAGGTTCTGTGTTTTATACGGTGGTAATTCCCATGCTGAACCCTCTGATATACAGCCTCAGAAACAAAGTTGTGAAGGAGAGTGTCAGGAAGTTAATTCATCACTCAAAACAATTGTGTTGAAGATTTATATTTCCAAGAGGAATTTGATTTACTATATTGAGAATTGTTCAGTGCTTCTAGTAGAGATGATGTTTTAAATCTCTTGCAATAACCACTTAGGTGATAATTTTAAAAATATATATTTTATTATATATTTTTTACAGAGAGGAAGAGAGAGGGACAGAGAGTCAGAAACATCGACAAGAGAGAAACATTGATCAGCCGCCTCCTGCACACCTCCTACTGGGGATGTATCCACAGCCGAGGTACATGTCCTTGACTGGAATAGAACCTGGGACCTTTCAGTCCGCAGGCCAACACTCTATCCACTGAGCCAACCAGTTAGGGTGATAATTTGATTTCTATTCATTTCAGTGTGAATTGTAAATGAAGTGACATAAATTTTGTAGGTTGAATAATGTCCTCCCAAATATCCTTGTCTATTCAGAAATTCAGAATGTAACACTATTTGAGAATAGGCTCTTTGAAGATGTAATTAAGGTAAAGATTGAGATGAAAGTATACTGGAATAGGGTGGGCCCAAATCCAAATAAGCATGCTCTTATTGAGAAAAGAGCCCAAGGAGACACACAAGGAGAAAGGCTTAGTGAAGATGGAAGCAGAGATTGGCATTTTGTTGCTACCAGCCAACGCACTCAGGAACTACCTGAATGCAAAGGATTATCTTCTTGCATATTGAAAGGGTGCATACCCTGCCAGCGCCTTGACTTCAGGCTTCTGGTCTCCAGAAGTATGAGAAAACAAATTTCCATTGTTTTACACAACCAACTTTGGGGCAATTCACTGTAGAAACTCTAGGAAATTTACTTAACAGTAAATATAAGACCATAAAATCCAAATTTCTCAACTCTAAGTAAATTATTTTTTAAATCATTCTTTAATTTCATTTAAGCAGTGGGAATGTTGAGATTATAGAGGAATTCTGAAATGTTGTACCTAGGAGTGTGAATATTGAAGACTAGCAATGAGAGCCTAGAGACATAATCTCTCAGATCTGGTCAACTTATTGGGGCTCTCTGCAGGGCCTCATGTACTTTTACTATAGTGTAGGAAGTGATGGTAAACATAATGACTCTGAATATCAAGTAATAATGTTGATTTTATAGAAATTTCTAGAAGTATTACCAAAAATGAGAACTATGTAGTTATTAATCTTGCAATCTGATGTATTAAACTTGATTTTGTAATTCTATTTGTTAACACAGAAGATATCACAATATGTTTCAGAAATAGTTTGCATAATCTTGATTTGTTCTTATAGGTTAACTTTTAATTAATTAATCATTTTACCTGCATGGCATATCTGTCAGACAAGTACAGCATTATTGCCACTGTTTTGATTGAAATGTCCTCTACATTGATGATTTATCTGCTGGCCTTAACCCAGTGTGTTGATTTTGAATAAAATTTTGACTTCACTTTATACTATAAAGATATACCACAAAGCCTTGTCTCGCATGTGTGAACAGGTAGGCAATTGTAAAACATAAGGTAAACACGTTTTATTTTTAATTTTCTTCAGTTTTAAACCAGGGTTTCCACATAACTTTATCATACTATCCATACTTAAGGGGATATATAATGCACAAAAGATGCATTCTTCTGTTCGCTCTTACCTCCCAAACCACATGCATTTCAAAGAAAAAAAAGAAAAGAAAAAAAAGTCATTCTCAACAGTGCTGATTTATAACCATTTCTTGGCTTTTGTAAGTCTCTGCTTTACACAGTTGCCACGGCCCAGAAGCTGTATGCCATCCTTCTGGCCAAATGCTTCACCTGGCCTCATTACATGGCTGCAATCATTTGGGAGCTCTTCTGGGTCTAAACTTCCATAATGATGTCACTGTTTTGTTAGGTGACACGGTGCTGGCTGTTGGCTGGGGTGCCTCAGTATTCTCCCATGAAGTCTCTATCTGCTAGCAGGATACCCTGGCTGCCTTTTGCAGCAACCTCTGCACCGTGTTTGGAGAGACTGGAAGTAGAAGCTATGAGGCACCTTGGTGCCTCTGCTCCAGAATCTATTTAACACTACTCCCAACACATTTTCTTGCTGAAACAAGTCACAATTCCAGTTTGCTGAACCAATCCCTGTGCTCCCTAGTGGAAGTATTTCTCCTCTAAGCGACTACAGCTTATGGTTCACCGTATGGAAGCAGAGATCTAGCTGGTGGATCATTATGGATTAACAGGTAGAAGAGCCAATCCCATTTCCACCTTCACCCATAAATTCTGGGTCCCATAAATTATTGGAAAAATAGCAGTTGTGTACTGGTTGCAGATTTAGAGCATATAACACATTTCGTAGGCCTTTACTCCATTCCTCTATTGCCAACATAGCTTGTCCCATAACTGAGGTTTGAAAGGCTGTTCCAATATTCCAGGCACACTGTTTGAATTACTGAATACTAGGAGAGTCGTTCTTCACCATGGTCTTTCAGGGACACCCTAGAATAGGTCTGTAATGTTACAGCTGTCCATTTTTGTAGAATCATCAAAAAATAAGGCCCCAATGCTTTCTTCCATAATCAGATTATCATTAAAAAAATTCCTCATGAGGATACATTATAAGTTCAATCTTTGAAGGACAAAGCAACAATAGCATTGATCATGGGCACCTGAACCACTCACTCATGTAAATTGCTTGTGTCTTCAGGAACAGGAATGCTATCGACTGCTGTGTATGCCTGATGTTATGGGCTGGTGGGATAGACAACACCCAGCTGAGGAAGTGTAGGTTGCACAGTAACGTGGTAGCCTATGGTCACTCATTTAGTCCCTATTAGGGCCCATTAAAAAGTCAGAAGCTGTTTCTACTATATGTCTAATCTGTAATTCACTATAGGGGCTTATCCAAAGTTCTGCACAATCCTTATCTGTGAATACACTTCAAGGACAATCATATTATCAGGCCATTTGTCTGAAATAACACAGAAGCTGGCATGGCAGACTAGACTTGTTGGCATTTGTCTTGTTTTGGGATTCACAACAAATGGATGATATTTTGAGTAACTTTGTAAATGAGTTGGAGTAACTTGCCTAAAATGGGTGTATGCTATCCACGAAATCAAAAGAGGCCTACTGAATTTTGGTGTAGAGGAAGCACAATTTGAGAAATAGGGATTTACCTTAGTTTTATGAATTCTACAGGGCATATGGTTGTGTGCAAACAAAGGCTGGTAGTTCATTTCAAGCAGCATTTTTTCTATGCAATTTCAAAGAAATTCTAGTCATTAAAAATGGCACAAGGGACTTGGCATTTGCCTTGATTATCTGTTTTGATGTTTGTGAGAAATAAGTTGCTAGGGATTCTCCAGGGTTTGAGTCCCCAGGGCTACAAGTTAGATGTAAGGGCCTTGATGCCTCCATTACACTTAGCTTATGAGAACAGGAGGTGGTGGCCTGTTCCTCTGTAGCAGGTAAGTTTATTCAGGTTTCTATGAAACAGTGAACATACTTTCCAAATGTGATGATAGGGTTTTCTTTTGATAGTAAGTCACTGGAAATGCTATCCAATCCTGAGTCTGATTACATTAAAGAAAGAAGTTAACACTCATGAAAATATTTGGTTTCAAGTCCATTGACAACCTTTTCACAAAAACAGAGTAAATATTCTACCTGGAAATCGATATATACTCATGGCCTCCTTTTATGCACTTTCTATTGGTATATAAATTTTCACAAGAAGGAGTATTAACTGGTTCTGAGAGAACTCTACATGATAAGTCTTGAGATCCTTACTAGATGTATCTATATAATGTCTGGTTTGTAGTAGAAGCTAACTCTTAGGGCCTACAAACTTAGGCTATAAATCCTAATAAAGTGTATATTATACTCAGAGGTCAAAAGGAGCCATTGTCCTCCTCAACCACTCAATAGCTAAGGTATTCAATGAAAGATGTAGCCTTTTCTAAACAAAAGGTGCTAAGTTGGGATTGATATTATTTTTTTCTAGATTTCTCTAATATTTACTTTATCCTTAGAATAGAAACATATTCTCTTGATTTTAGTTGATTTATGTTTACAGGCATAATACATAAATAGTATTATATATTCTTATATAATAGTATTACATAGTAGTATTATATATTCTTTTTTGAGGCAAACATTTCACTTTTTTCCCCACAGACTCACCATTTATGTGCAAACATTTTTATCAGCTGTGTGCATATTATGCTACTAGGTAGTGTGGGTGGTCATACTGTAATTTGTTAAGCATTTCTTATGGAAACACAAATTGCCATGGAAGTGCAAAGATGTTTTAGCGACTCAGCTTGGTTTGTTATACCTGTAGCAATAATCTGCATGGGACATGTTCTGTGTGGAATAAAGTAGGACCCAAAACCTTTATTTATTTATTTATTTATTTAATCATTTTCTTTGGTCTACCATAGAAATTCATGGTATGTTTGTTGCTTACTGCCATGTATTTTTTTTTTTTTGACAGAAACAACTCTCTTCCCCCATCCCTCTCTTCAAATGTTCTGCAGTGATGGCTGCAAGAAATAGGAGTGTGGACACAGTCTTTGTCCTCTTGGGTTTCACAGATTACCCAGAGCTCCAGATCCCCCTCTTCCTCGTATTTCTGATCATGTACATCATCACTGTGGTAGGCAACCTTGGAATGATCCTAATCATCAAGATTAACCCCAAATTTCACACCCCCATGTACTTTTTCCTTAGTCACCTTTCTTTTGTTGATTTTTGTTATTCTTCCATCGTTACTCCCAAACTGCTTGAGAACTTGGTCATGGCTGATAAAAGTATCTTCTATGCTAGCTGCATGTTGCAGTACTTCCTGTCCTGTACTGCTGTGGTGACTGAGTCCTTCTTGTTGGCAGTGATGGCCTATGACCGCTTTGTGGCCATCTGCAATCCTCTGCTCTATACAGTGGCCATGTCACTAAGGCTCTGTGCCTTGCTGGTGGCTGGGTCATATCTCTGGGGTATGTTTGGCCCCTTGGTACTCCTTTGCTATGCTCTCCAACTCAATTTTTTTGGATATAATGTAATTAACCACTTTTTCTGTGAATATACTGCTCTCATTGCCGTCTCGAGCTCTGATACACACATCCCCCACCTGCTGCTCTTTGGTTTTGCTACCTTCAATGAGGTGAGCACACTGCTGATTATCCTCACTTCATATGCTTTTATCTTTGTGACTGTACTGAAAATCCGTTCTGCCAGCGGGCGTCGCAAAGCCTTCTCCACTTGTGCCTCCCACCTGACAGCCATCACCATCTTCCATGGGACCATCCTTTCCCTCTACTGTGTGCCCAACTCCAAAAACTCTCGGCAAACGGTCAAAGTGGCCTCTGTCTTTTACACAGTGGTCAACCCCATGCTGAACCCTCTGATCTACAGCCTGAGGAATAGAGATGTGAAGGATGCCTTCTGGAAATTCATAGACACAAAAGTTTCATCCCACTGAACCAACCTCAAAGGGTGTTTTCAATCCCAATGAACAATAGGAGCTTATAACACCTCTAAGATAGCATATATTTGCATGAGGTTTTTATAGGTGGCTGTGATGTTAATATATTGTTGATTGGTTAGCTCAAATTCCTTGATGATGCCAGAAAAGTTAATTTTGGGATGGATTCCATTGGATTTTGATCTGTAAAACATTTGTTCCTTCAAATTCTATAAAAAACAACCACACAATAAAAATACTACAAAGCTGAGAGAATCATCTTTACTCAACTTAGAAAAGGCCTTTTTGCTTTGTTACTGCAAGTGACCATGGGTAACTTGCCTTTAAATGTACTTGTGTTGTGTGTCACTAAAGCACTGTGTCTTTGTTGGAGATACAGGTGGATATGCTTTTTGATAAAAGGGGTAATAAGCCTTTTCTGACACCTTTCTTCCTCTGAATTCTATGAATGGACAGTCAGCTTGTGTTGAGAAGTACATTGAGGCAAGGATTCTTAAACCTGTTGTGTGGATGATGACACAGAAGATCAAGAAACTAGTCTAGAAATGACTAAAATGATTGATTTAAGATAGGAACTTACTGTTTACTCCAAAACTAGTGCCCTTTTCACTATACCTTTTAAGCTATTGGTGTGAGAGGTCATGAAAATTAATTTTGTCATTTGGAATGGCAATTCCTAGAGTCACTTTAATACTTCTAGCTGTGCTTGGATATTATTTCTCAAAAGCCTGCATACCCAGCCTTATCATATCTGGGAATGATGTCTTAGCATTATCTAGTCTATGTATCAGAGTGAATGTAAATATCAGGAACTATTAAGGACTCATATTTCAAAATTTCTGTTCTACTGTTTTTATGAATGGTTAAACAAGCACAAATATCCAGTAACAAATACCTTAAAAATCAGAGCAAATTATAGCAGTAAGTCTGACCCTATAGAATTTAAAATAAATTATAGACATTATTATTAAAACAGTGTCATATTGAAACAAATAGATGGCCATGTGAGGAAAAGATAAAATTAGATATTGTCTTTATTTCACATGCCATTAGAACTCTAAGTACAGGTTTAACATTTAGATTACATAAATATACAAAATTTCTTGGCAAAAACAATAGAAAAACATTAAATTATAAAAAGCACTACCTATAGCACATAAAAGGTATAAAATTACACTGATAAAACTTCTGGTTCTGTCATCCCAAGTAATTTCTGAAGACCTGAATTATTTCATGGTAACTTTTAAATTAAAGAACACTGCAATAATACTCTACTAGTATTATTCCATTTTTTTTTTTTTAGTATTCTAAGGAATTCCAACTTAATTATATAAATACATCTTAAAGGACACCCATTGATACACCAAAATTGGCTTCCTTCTTTTTCTTTCTGCCATAGATATTGTTATCCTGAAATATCCATGTTATATTTTTGATAAAGGTATTTAGAAAGTATAGAACAGCAACACAAACTGCAGAATTATTGAGATACATAAAAAAGCTGACTATTTGACAATGAGTTGTATTTGCTGTACTCTTTGCTCTAGACTCAACACTCTTCCCCCAGTTACTTGAATAACTTCATAATGGTCTATGCTCAAATATCACCTCATTGTGGTCTTGCCTAACCTCCCTAAAAAATCAACCAAGGAACTTGTATGCATATATGCGTAACCGATGAACACAGACAATATTGTGGTGAAGGCCTGGGGTGGGTGGCTGGGCAGGCTACAAGGGGTCAATGGGGACAAAGAGGGAACATATGTAATACTTTTAACAATAAAGATTAAAAAAATAAATGTACCACGAAGAAAATATAAAAAATGATTCCTGCAATTATATATATTTCAGCATTAATTATTACCAGAAAATGATTACATAGTTATTTGTTTTTGTATTCTCCATTAAGTATAAATTTGTTGATAAAGGGATATTCTTTCTTTTTCTCCTGATACCAAAAATAGTATATGTCTCAGGATATGTCTATAATAAATATTTGTTTTTTGAATGAATAAAAGAATGATTGAATGTGTAGTTACATATTCTCATTATGTGCTCAAATCTCCTTTCCCTGGTTCCTGCACCAGAAAGAAAAGTTAGCAAAACAGTCACTTTGTTAAGTCTGATCAGTGAATATACATCCTTCAACCAGTCTATGTTCAATGGTATTGCTTGTTACGACAGAGAGATTATATATCCTTTGAGATAAAAGTTTTAATATAATTCATATCTGTATTATTCTTATATCAATATTATAGTTTTGCATTTAATAGGTATGCAAAAATGTTTGCTGAATGAACGGACAGGATAAAACTTTGGTTTAAGATGATCTAAAGGAGAATATTTGAGATGCTTTTTCCCATTTGTAGACAATTTCACCATGCTGTATTTGATTTTGAAAATTTAAGATTTCTATTGTAATAAACCTGACAAGAGATAAAAAATTCAACAGAGTGGACATTTATTTTATTTTGACTGTCCAAGTTTTAATAATGTCTTCTAAAAACATTCTTTATGAACTATCTCTTCTCTGCATTCAAATTCCTCATTTTGCCTCTATCCCAGTTCCATGGATTTTTTCGTATTTTTCATTCAATAAATATTCATAGTACTTTGTAATAGTCACTGATCTGGAAGATTGAACTATATCAGTAAAGAAAAGCCAATAAAAAAATCCCTGTTTCTCTGGAGCTTTTGCTCTAGCAGGAGGGAACAAACAATATACAATAAATCCAATAAATATGCATTAAATATATATTTGAACCATGATAAGTACTTTAAATGCGAAATTGGGAAGTAGGGTAACGCAGAAGTATAATAGCATGGTAATTGAAGGTTTCACTAAAAATCAATTTGAAACAGATGCAGAGACCTGGTATTATACTAAGCAAAATAAGCCATCAGAGAAAGATAAGTTCCACATGATCTCACTCATATGTAGAATCTAGTGAAAAAAATAAACTGATGAACAAAAGAGATCCAGAGGCATAGAAGCATGGAAAAGATGTGAATCTCAGAAGATCTGAGTGGGTGAGTGGGGAGAGATTAACTGATTAACTTTATATGCATATATGCATAGCCCATGGATACAGACAATAGTGTGGTGAAGGCCTGGGAGGGACTGGTGGAGGGTGGAGGGGTTCAATGGAAAAAAAAGGGGGACATCTGAAATACTTTGAACAATAAAGATAAATTAAAAAACAAATAAACATGCATTTGAGCAAATACTTCAGGGAAAACATTCCCTGAAGCACTATAGAAATTATCTGGGATGATAATAATAAAAAAGGCCATATGGAATGAGTGTGTTTTTTGTTTTGTTTGTTTGTTTTGTTTTGTTTTGTTTTGTTTTGTTTTTGAAAAGTAGCAAGGAGGTCTGACTAGCTGGAGAAGACGGAGGAGGGAAAAGATAACAGAATAGAAGAGATTTGAAGGAGACTAGATCATTTTACTGATTGAATATTGAACTTCGTAAATGTCTCTGCTTTAACTTTCAATGAATCAGGATGACCTAACTGATGCATTTCACACTTCTCCAACACAGAGTGGATGGAATGGAAGAAGAGGGTTATTTCTGGCATATAGTAGCCACTTGGTTAATATTTGATAATGAGCACTTTTATAATTATGTAATTTTGGTATCTATAGGAAGGTATAGGAGTGATCAGAGAGCTGGGGGAACTGACTTTAAAAGATGAATTTCATATGAAATGCCCTTCATGCCGCTCTAGATTTCTGGTACACAAGAATAACATCAGAGGAAGGTGATTAATTTTAATTGTTTATTTCATGATCTCAAGAGCATGAGACAATGGAGGGTCTCGAGGGTCCATATCCCAAAGGTTGTGATTATAGATATAAGAATATATGTATCCCTTCCATCCAGGAGAGGTCCTATTTTTGCCATCAGCAGGTTTGTTTTAAGATTCAAAAGACAGATTGATATTCAATTTCAATGTATGGTATCTAGAAAACAATGTGAGAGGGGGACATTTACCCTTTAGATCTATGCAGCTCTTGAGAAATATTTAGTCACTGCAAAAGTTCTATATCTGAACACACCAGGAAGAGGATGTGCCATTGTCCTGCAGAGCTTTGCAATCAGAAGGCCTGGCTCAGCTGAGCTCCCCAGTAGCAGCCCCACGAAAAGCAGGTATCTAGAGTGGGGGTAAGAAGAGCTTGGAGAATTTTGGAACTGTGCATTGTCTTGCTTCTATAATTTCTTGGAGGAGTATCACACTGTATTTAAATAAAATGAAGTAAGCAGAGAATAAATAGACTAGTGAAAAAAAAAAAAAAGATACCAGCTTTAAGATTATAAAGCAGGACACATTTGCCCTTGAGAGCAAAAATTACAACAAAATGGAGGAAAATTATAAGAAAGAATATTTCAGCTATTATATTTCCTGGATTCAAATATGTAGAAAAATTTACGAGTAGTTTAATAATAGCTTTTGGGACATTACATTAAATGTAGCATTACTTTTTTTTTTATTGATTAAGGTATTACATATGTGTTCCTAGCATTAATTCTTAATGGACTTAGATAAATTAAGAATTGTATTAAGAAAAAGTGTGATAGTGAGAATGTCTGGCTTTGTGATGGATTGTCTTTTGGGGTTGTCTTTAATACTCAAACCTATGAGAATATGAGCAGATAGGACCTTGGAGTGTCTCAGTTTCACATATGATCTGACACCTTCACTGATGGGCCATCTGAAACTATTTCATAGGTTGTGGGACTAGGGATAACCTTCCTAGAAATAATAGATAGAGGTTTTCCTGGTATGGGAGGATCTTAGAGGTGTTAGGCAGCAATTAGAGAATATATGGTCAGGCAACAGGAGGCTTTTGCCCTGTAAAGTTGTGAGTGTGAAAAACACAGTTTATTATTTTTAAAAAATACATATTTTATTGATTTTTTTTTACAGAGAAAAAGGGAGAGGGATAGAGAGTTAGAAACATCAATGAGAGAGAAACATTAATCAGCTGTCTCCTGCACACCCCCTACTGGGGATGTGCCTGCAAACAAGGTACATGCCCTTGACTGGAATTGAACCTGGGACCCTTTAGTCCGAAGGCCGAGGCCCTATCCACTGAGCCAAATCAGTTAGGGCCAGAGTTATTTCTTATATTATTACTTATTAAGTATTGTATTAATTTCTATTCAAATCTACTTTTGCCTTGTGTAATTCTGTATTACTATTTTGTCTCTTAAAATGACTTTCTAGTGCAGTTTTTAGTTCTCCTTTACAGATGATAATAGTGACAGAATGAATATTTTACAGATGTTGAAGGAAGGGGGGAGAGAGAGAGATAATCTAGGAAAGGGAAGTCTCTAAGTCAGATTTATAGTTATTATTCCTGGGATAAAAACAAAAACAAAAAACCAACACCATAAATCCCCTTCTCAGTTCATATTGCTACTGCTTTCAGATTTACACTGTCGCTGGGCTACTGCTCATGCACATAACGTCTGCAGTTTGTTATAACCTGTGACTATTAATAAAGGGAATACCTCAGCATCTAGCCCTTGAACATGAATCAGAGTACAGCATAAAATATGGACATATTGCTGGGAGTTTGGAAATTAGGGTTTAGTCATAGCCATTTAAATTGGTCCTTATTTGCACGTCATTGGGAAAGTCAAAGTTTCTCCAGCTTCTGTTTTATTATTCTCAAGAATAAGATAGCAGACTAGATTATCACTCATCTGTCCTAATGTTATTATTTCTCAAGCAGTGAGGACAATGCTTTCTGAAAAAAAGAAGGATTTATTTTTATATCAGACTTACTAGATCAAAAAAGGAAGAGATTAGCCTGGCTGGTGTAGCTCAGTGATTGAGCATCAATCTATAAACCAGGAAGTCACGGTTTGATTCCTGGTCAGGGCTCAAGCCCAAGCTGTGGGCTCCATCCCCAGTGTCTGGTATGCAGAAGGCAGCTGATCAACAATTCTCCCTTGCCTTGTCATTAATGTTTCTATCTCTCTCTCCTTTTCCCTTCCTCTCTGACATCAATAAAAATATATCTTAAAAAAGGAAAAGATTAAAGTATTATATGAAATTAACAAGGCACAAATGTAAAGTGTTAGGAGTATTCATTCTTTTTTTAAAAAAATATATTTTATTGATTTTTTACAGAAAGGAAGAGAGAGGGACAGAGAGCTAGAAATGTCGATGAGAGAGAACCATCGACCAGCTGCCTCCTGCACGCCCCCCACTGGGGATGTGCCTGCAACCAAGGTACATGCCCCTGACCAGAATCGAACCTGGGACCTTTCGTCCGCAGACCGACGCTCTACCACTGAGCCAAACCGGTTTCGGCAGGAGTATTCATTCTTAATGTTACAGTGTGAATGTATGAAGCAAACGTTAATTTTAGAAATTTCTCATTTTTTTGCTGATTGCAGGGTTGACAAAGTCAGTGATGTTAGGCTTATCTTTTATGTCATCAAAAAAGGAGAGCTGAAAGTGTTATGGGTGGATTTGGTTTAAAATACCATAAATCCCTTGATCTCATACTATTTTAAAATATTAAACAGTACAATTGAAAACTTTAAAAAATAATTCAATAATTGTATTTTTTATGTACAGAAAAGTTTTAAAAATGTTATCATGCTTAAAAATATTATACATTCAGCATATTTTGCATAATAAACCCATAGAAAAATTCTAAAAGATATTTTTGCTCCATTTATAAGTTTGATAAGGAATATTAATCCAGCTTTTTATACCCTCAGTTGGTTTGATATTTTTCTTTTCAGGACTCATTCAGATTCTGAGAAACGGAAACTATGATACTGTCAGAGAGAAACAAAAGTGGGACCACATTCATTCTCTTGGGCTTCTCAGATTACCCAGAACTGCAGGTCCCCCTCTTCTTGATTTTTCTGGCCATTTACAGTGTCACTGTTGTAGGGAATATTGGGATTATTGTCATCATCAAAATTAACCCCAAGCTGCACACCCCCATGTACTTTTTCCTCAGCCACCTCTCGTTTGTGGATTTCTGCTATTCCTCCATCGTTGCCCCTAAGACTCTGGTGAACCTAGTCATAGAAGACAGAACCATTTCATTTGTAGGGTGTGCAGTACAATTCTTTTTCTTTTGTACCTTTGTGGTAACGGAATCCTTTTTATTGGCTGTGATGGCTTATGACCGCTTTGTGGCCATCTGCAACCCTCTGCTCTACACAGTTGCCATGTCCCAGAAACTCTGTGCATTGCTCGTGGTCGGATCCTATGCATGGGGAGTAGTGTGCTCCTTGATACTCACATGTTCTGCTATCAATCTATCATTCGAGGGGCTCAACACAATCAACCACTTCTTCTGTGAGTTCTCACTGCTCTCCCTCTCTTGCTCTGATACTTATGTCAACCAGTTGCTGCTTTTTATTTTTGCCACCTTTAATGAGGTCAGCACACTCCTCATCATTCTCATGTCCTACGTATTTATTCTCGTCACCATCCTCAAGATGCGTTCAGCCGGCGGTCGCCGCAAAGCCTTCTCCACCTGCGCCTCCCACCTGACGGCCATCACCATCTTCCACGGGACCATTCTCTTCCTCTACTGTGTGCCCAACTCCCAAAACTCCAGGCATACTGTCAAAGTGGCCTCTGTGTTTTACACGGTGGTCATCCCCATGCTGAACCCCCTGATCTACAGTATGAGAAATAAAGACATCAAGGATACAGTCAGCAAGCTAATGGACACTAAAGTCTTTTCTTGTTGAGCATATTGTTTTAGTAGAGTTTGTACCTACATGCAAATAAAGTATGTCCTTAAAGGTTTATTTTAAAGAGATGCTTTTTAAATTCTTGAAGAGCTAATGTTCTATAGTGGAAAGGACATGGATTTTGATTCAGAGAAACTGATTCAAACAAACTTAAATCTGTCTCTTACTGAAGAAAAATCATCAGTTTCTTTCACTTTATTTTTTCATTTACAAATTTGAGATAACATAAGCTGGCTCCTAATCTGATTGTAAAGATTAAAAGATAGTATAGATAGCACGTGGAATACCTTATAGAATCCCAATAAACATTAATTTCATCCCTCTTTCATATTACATGCCTGGAAATAGACTAGGTCTTCAATAAACAGATGGATTTCTCTTATAAAAAATACAAATAGCAGTTAAGACATCATAGTCGTCATTTTCAAGGAATGCAACATCTAATGTTGACAGTGGAGCAATGAAGAAAGTGGCCATTGTATATGATAGAAAATAAGTATCTTAAAGGATTTGAGATAAACAAAGCTCAAATCTATTTAGGGACTTTGGAGATATGCCTTCATAAAATAGGTATTGTTTGCACTTGGCCTTGGATAGCAGAATAGACAGTTTAAAGAGACACATTTCAATACAGTAGGATTTTTAAAAAAATATATATTTTATTTAATTTTTACAGAGAGGAAGGGAGAGAGATAGAGAGCTAGAAACGTCGATGAGAGAGAAACATCGACCAGCTGCCTCTTGCACATCCCCTACTGGGGATGTGCCCGCAACCAATGTACTTGCCCTTGACCGGAATCGAACCCGGGACCTTTCAGTCCACAGACCGACGCTTTATCACTGAGTCAAACCAGCTTTGGTTCAATACGGTAGGATTTTTATTCAGTAGACAAAAGCCTAACAAAATAAGGAGTTCAGAATGTAATACTGAGTCAATGACCCAACAAATTTTTAATTGAGAGAATACTACATAGTGTGTGTGTGTGTGTGTGTGTGTGTGTGTGTCTGTCTGTCTGTCTGTCTGTCTGTCTGCATGAGTTGTATTGTATATACAGGTAACTTGGCATGACTGGGAAATTGAAACTACATGGTCTATATCCTGAATGTGTTTTCAAAGGAGCTCCAATGTGGCAGTATAATAAGATATGATAGATTCACCAACCATTCAAATGGTAGATTTGATCTCAGAAAATCTTAGAAACACTAAGTAAGCACGTTTAGCACCTGCCCTACCTGTATTGCAAGCTATTTTTCTGCCTATGAAAAGATTAAAAACATTATCAATTCTTTATTATTTTAGTCTGAACATTAGCATAATCTCTGAGTCCTCAATCCGAACTCCCATCTTAAAAAATGTGCTTGGAACTGCCCTAACTTGTTGAAAACTAATTGTCTACACAATCTTATTTGAGATAAAATAAAAACCAGAGCATTGTTAGCATTGAGACCTGTTCAAACTGGCCAATTAAAAATACTTGATGTTGTTAACATCACCACTTTTTAAAAAAATATATTTTATTGATTTTTTTTACAGAGAGGAAAGGAGAGAGATAGAGAGCTAGAAACATCAATGAGAGAGAAACATCAACCAGCTGCCTCTTGCACACCCCCTACCGGGGATGTGCCCGCAACCAATGTACATGCCTTTGAAAGGAATCAAACTTGGGATCTTTCAGTCCGCAGACCAACGCTCTACCACTGAGCCAAACCGGCTTGGGCAAAACATGACATTTTTTAAGACACTCTCTAAGAGAGGGCTAAATACAAATTTAAGAAAATATTTCTAATATTACTGCCCTCCTATATAATTCTTCCTTCTCTTACACATGGCTATAATAAATTACCCCCAAGAGAAAATAAGAACAAGCTTCCAGATCCCAGAAAGTATCATATATATCCATTTCCAAAAAACCAGAGTGTAGTCCACTCACCCACCAGAGGCAATCCCATTTTGCGGCCTCTGGCATTGAGTAAGGCGTATGCCATCCAGCACCATTCAGTAGCTCTGCTCTTCCTCACACAGTCTTATGGGTGGCACAAACCCAAAAAATAGCATATGGCCTCATCCTATCAGCCATTCTATGTGTGACTTCGGGCAAGTTACACCCGCCTGCCTCAGTCACCTCATTTGTAAAGGTGTAACTGTACTAGTCTCACTTATTTTTATAAAAATAAAATGTCTTTTGAATAATATATTTTATTTTTCAATTATAGTTGATACATACTATTATATTAGTTTCAGGTGTTCAACCCAGTGATAAAGCATTTATATAACTTACTAAGTGAAGACCCTGATAAATCTAGTGCCCATCTGACATGATACATGATATTATAATATTATTTAAATATTATAACGTACTATGCTGTATTTTACATTCCCGTGACTATTCTATATCTACCTATCTGTACTTCTCAGTCCCTTCACACTTTTCACCCAACTTCCCAGTTTCCCTTTCATCTGTCAATCATCAAAATGTTCTCTATATCTGTGAGTCTGTTTTTATTTATTTTGCTCTTTAGATCAATGCTTGGATGAAGCATACAACACCCTAAAATTCACCCTGAGCTCTCAAGGCATCATATTGGACTATAGCAATATATACCAACTTGCGATAGTTTTCCCCCTGTTAATATCTCATGGATGTTATTACTGATTTGAGTCCCAAGATGGTGGTGTTTTCCTGATAACTTGTTGATGTCCCACAGAGATCAACAATTGTTTAGGGAAGCTTAAGGAACATGGGCCCCAGGGACACACACACACACCATAAAGCCTATAATATTTCCCATCATAACACCTTCAGAAACAGGGCAAGCGATGCCTGTCCCACAGGTTGGTTGGTTGGACTATACACTCAATGTTTTGGTAGTGGATTTACATGTTATTTTCTGGGATCTGGAAGCTTTTTCTTTCTATTTTCTCCTCGAGGTAACTTATTAAAGCCTCATTTAATAGAAGAAAGAATTGCAAAGGAGGGCAGTAATATTTTTTAAAACTTTCATTTACCTCTTTCTTAATTAGTGTCTCAAGAAATGTCATATTTTGAGCACCTTTGTGAAAATATTCTCTCGGTCTATTATAATCTCAGTAAGAAATGGGAACAATTTAAATTGCAGAACCAAAGATCTTGTAACAGCTTTTAGTGTAAAAGGGAGAGTGTAAACAAATTGGAAAGAATGCTTGATTTCTCTTTTCATCCTCCTACTCTCACTAACGCCATCCAGGAAACCTGGTAAAAATTGCATGGAGACCCTCCTGATGGTCCCTCTGAGGCTGAGTGGCAGCAAGGGGCCTGAGGACTGCTTACGGTGGGGCACAGGCAGCTGAACCCCCTCTAAAGCACAAAGGGGAGGAATTACTTTCGCCATGTGCAAACACTTTGAATTGTCTCTCCATATTTTGGGCCAGATAATATTTTGATATTTGCATGTGTTGTTGGTATGTGAGTGTTGCGGGGGTGGGGTGGGGAAGGCAGTTGTGTATATCATAGGTTATTTAGCCACATCTCTAGTCTCTACTTGCTAGATTGCACCCTCCCTATTGTGACAGCAAATGATGACTTCAGACATTGACAAATGTCCCATGGGAATACAAATCACTGCTGATTAAGAACCTATATGTAACCAGTTCCATATGTAACCAGCAGTCTGATTTTTCTTTTTATAAATCACTTATGTGGAATACTACATTCCTAGATGATGCCTAATAAAAAAGTATAATTATAATAAAAATGATCATACAGGAGTTGGTGATTAAATATTTGGTGAAAAATGTCTTCACATTGGGGTTTTGCCTTGAGCATCTTTAGACTTGAAAACATTTTCCAAAGGTTTTTCAAAATTATGTACTACTTTGAACTCAGAAAAAGACAACTCACTTTTACTGGCCACTGAAGAAAGAAAACCATATTATCAGAATTACTATTTGTTTTTAAGTTGGGATTTCTTAATGCACATATAATTTATTTCTTAGAAGTCATTTGAAGAATGAGAACAATACTTGGTTGTGTTGGGTTTCAGTTTAGATTCTCTTTCCTCCAGGAGTAATTACCTGGTGCCTCTACAGGAATGCATGTATCGCCCCAAGGTCAGGAGGGAGAGAATAAATGAGGGTGTCCTCACCCTCTGTTGGCATCTTCTATATGTCAAAGGCCTTGAATGTATCCATCCCTTAGTAAAAAATCATACCTTTCTGCTCAGCCAGTGTGGCTTAGTGGTTGAGAATCAACCTATGAACTTACAGTGGTCGGCAAACTCATTAGTCAACAGAGCCAAATATCAACAGTACAACAATTGAAATTTCTTTTGAGAGTCAAAATTTTTAAACTTAAATTCTTCTAATGCCACTTCTTCAAAATAGACTTGCCCAAGCCATGGTATTTTGTGGAAGAGCCACTCTCAAGGGGTCAAAGAGCCGCATGTGGCTCTCGAGCTGCAGTTTGCAGACCATGGAATTAGGAGGTCATGATTCAATTCCATGTCAGGACATATGCTCAGCTTGTGAGCTCAATACTCATTGTGGGGCTTGCAGGAGGCAGCTAATCAATGATTCTCTCATCAGTGATGTTTCTATCTCTCTTTCCCTCTCCTTTTTTTCTCTGAAATCAACAAAAATATATTTTTAAAAAATCACACTATTCTTCTTGAGCCAATCTCACAACATATTTTATAAGAATTCAGGTAAGTTTCTATATTGTGTGTTTATAATAACAATTGGAATAAAATATTTACATTTTATATATGTTGTGAGGCTTAAATATGCAATTCAAAAATTATGTATACACATATATCTGTGCAATATGGCTTATTATTTTATAACTTAACATTTTAGCATAGTCATTTTACAAGTCATTAAAGTTATTAAAAAATATAATTTTAATAGCTTTGTACTTTTCCATAATATACAGGTACCATAACTCTGACCATTTCCATCCTACTTGATACTTTATTTCTAAATTTGACTATCATCAATAATACTGCAGTGTGGCAGCAAATATTCTTATTAATAATTTCATATTCACATTTTTTATTAATTCTTCAAATAAATTTAAAGCAGTGAATTCATTTGTCAAATAGGTCATTATAAGGCTTCAGAGTCATAGTTGCAGGAAGTTTGAATCCAAGAGTACAAATTCACTAAGTAATGGCTGACATTAAATATCTAATTAACAATATCACTATACTAATTTCATAGAAAAATGCATAAAAGCTACTTTTGCCTTCTAAAACATATTGGTAAAAAAACACTTGTGGTTTAGCAATTTTAATTAAGCATTCCTCTCAGCATTTCAGTGGTAAACAGTATAATAATTAAAAAATTATTTCTGGGATCCCAATTTTCCCAGTATTGACTAAAAAGTCAGCAGGAAAAATGGATTGAAATTTTATAAAACAAAATGGCTAATTAAATAATATTGGATGTCTTACAATGATTTCTGTCCAGGCCCAAAATTATATGGGACCAGTGTAAGGACTCACACTGACTCTATGGATATGAATGCTTTTGTGTGATCTGTGAATGAAATTGTGAGCTCTATGCATTTGTATGATACAATGTTTGGGCATTTTCTAAACTTCACAAGAGACATATCCCATTTGCAGAAAAAATTAACTATCCTAGTTATTCTCATGTCCTTTTTTTTAGGAGACAGTCAAAACTGAATTTGGGATCATGATATGGAGAAAAACTTAATATTTTTCTCCAACTCCAAAGAAGTGGGGACATGGGCAAGGAAAACTGTACCATCGCGACAGAGTTCATTCTTCTTGGATTATCTGATGTCCCTGAGCTGACAGTCTTTCTTTTCATGGTGTTCCTTCTGATCTACGGAGTCACGGTTTTGGGAAACCTGGGCATGATCGCGCTGATTCAGGGCAGCTCTCGCCTTCACACTCCCATGTACTTTTTCCTCAGCCACCTGTCGTTTGTAGATTTCTGTTACTCCACAATCATTGTGCCAAAGATGCTAGCTAATATTGTAAACGAAGACAAAGCCATGTCCTTCCTGGGATGTGCTGTGCAATTCTACTTGTTTTGCACGTGTGTGGTAACTGAGGTCTTCCTGCTGGCCGCGATGGCCTATGACCGCTTTGTGGCCATCTGTAACCCACTGCTCTACATGGTCACCATGTCCCGGGATCTCTGTGTGGAGCTGGTGTCTTGCTGCTACCTCGGTGGGACTGTGTGTTCTCTGATTCACTTGTGTTTAGCTCTTCAGATCCCATCCTACAGATCAAATGTGATAAACCATTTCTTTTGTGATCTGCCCCCTCTCTTATCTCTTGCGTGCACTGATGTCTTTATGAATGAACTGCTCCTGTACATTGTAGCTACTTTCAATGAGATAATAACCATTGTCATCATCCTCACCTCCTATTTGTTTATTCTCATCACCATCCTCAGGATGCGCTCTGCAGAGGGAAGGCACAAAGCCTTTTCCACCTGTGCCTCCCACCTCACAGCCATTGTTGTTTTCCATGGTACAATCCTTTTCACTTATTGCCGGCCCCGTACTGGCGATAGCACAGATACTGACAAGGTGGCCACAGTGTTCTACACAGTAGTGATTCCCATGCTGAACCCTCTGATCTATAGTGTAAGGAACAAAGACGTTAAAGAAGCTCTCAGAAAAATGGTGCGCTCCAAAATATTTTCTCTGAGAATATTTTCTTAGCAGGACTCAGGGTTCCATAGGGGAGGCTGGTAGAGGGATGAATCGGTGGGCTGCTGGGAAATATGGGGATGATTGCACTGATCCAGGTCAGCTCTCCTCTTCACAGCCAGGGAGTAGGTCTTTATGAGTGAGTCATTTTGGTTCACTTCTCTTTATACTTACTTTTGATTACCTGACAACCAGCAAAATGTATAATTAATGTACATAGCAGCTTGACCACAAGTATATATCAGTTCTTTCCATCCAGACTCTCTAGGCAGTCTTCATTAAATAATTGAGTGTATTTGTTGTTGTAATTATTGAGAGCTAATTGCTTTCCTTGGGTTGGAATGCTGTTTTAAATTAAATGCCAATTTCAATGACAATCTAAACAAAGAAATAACAAATCTAGATTATTGTGTATATTAGGGAGGATTCACTTTTCTCTAGTAGTAATCATATTTACTGAATATGCCCTCATACACACAGGTATCTAATTTTTAAAATTCTGTAACCATGTACATCTTTTTTAATTCCATCATCAATTTTACTTGAATTCCTTATATTTTCTTCTTCTTTTTTTTTTTTGTCCTGCACTGTTTGTATTTGGATAAAATTTTAAAATTGTTCAGAAACTTATTGGGAGGAAAAATTCTGGTTATATTTGTGTGTGTAAAATGAAAACCAGACAACAGTCTTATATGGGTTCATGAAAGTATGATTATATAATTTTAAACGTACAATGATAAATTAAAATATTATCAAAATTTTCTAAATATTTACATATACAATGATAACCAAAATATTTTAAATATTTCCAAATAAGCTACCTTCCTTTGTATATTGTCACTAACTCAATTTTAAGTTATCTGGAACAATAATGTAAAAATAGCAAAAAAATTATATTACTCTTGATTGGAATCTATGAAAAACTCATGTTTAAAACGTTTTCATGTATTTTTCTCTATCTTGGTGTAGGATGATTATATTTTCATAAATTTAGAGGTACAAATAAACTTTTATTCTGAGTAAATGAAAATGTATAGTTTAAGTGCTCTGACCAATGTATTAGAGTTAGTGAGTGACAAAATAAAGTTGATTGAGATTTCAACCACAGAAGCACTACACTTTTTAATAAACACAAGTGTAACATTTCATCTTATTCCATTCTGTCATTTGAGATTTAGAATTTTCTTTGGCACCTCTTACACCTGCCTTGCAGAACATGATTTATATTGGCGTTATTTAATTTTTTACTCATGTGTCTCTTAAATGAATCAAATTTTGAAATCTATATGTTGGTTCAGGTTTTAGTTGACTTATAAAAAATTCATCATAAATTTAACTTAAAAAAGAAAAACCTATTATTTTCAGTGAATACCATAGGTTTTATTTCCATCACGATTAATTTAAAATACATGGATTATCAGATTTCACATTATATTTTGTCCTTGAGTCATATTTAATTTTAACTATTTTACAGAGTTGCATTAGATTGACATGTATTTATTTTTCTTTATATTTATTGTCCTTGCCCTGGCTAGAACTCTCAGTCTTATGTTGAGTAGAATTGGCTAGAGTAGATCCAGGTTTTTTTCCTGATCTTATAGAAAATGCTTTCAGTTTTCATCACTGAGAATGATGTTGGCTATAGGCTTGTCATATATGGCCTTTATTATGTTGAGGTACTTTTCATATTTTATATAGGTATGGACAGTGATAGGAGGATCTGGCTGTGGAAACAGTAAGAATAATTGTAATTAAAAACTGTCCTTTCCAATATAATATGAATTGTAACAGAGTTTGAACTAGTATTTATTATGCATTCCTATTATCATATTGCTATATTTGAGGATATACTGGTGGTAGACTACTTGAAAAGCATAATTTATTATACATTTTCATGAGCATTTTTTAACAATGTTCATTTTAATAATTTAATATATATAATCATATTTCTGGTAATATTTATTTAAAAATGGAATTAATATGTGGTCAGTAGAAAAATTTACTTTCTCAGATTCAGAGAAGTTTTAAAATATCTCTAGTATTATTCTAAATGACAAATAAAAAACATATTGCAATTGTACTTAGTTGAATGTTGTTTACACCAATGTAATCAGACTTTTAGCTGAAGTTTAAAAGATAGTAGGTTAGAAAGAAATTTGCTTCTTATGTTATCATGAAAAAAGTTAGATATTCTGTAAGCTTAAAAACTTTATGGAAAACCCATCAGATAGTTGAGCTTACTGGGTAACCAGCTAACAAAAGAATAGAGTTACCAGTAGCAGAATTTATTGCTAGGAGAGGGGAAAGAATCCAGGGAGAAGACCATATGCAAAGAGAAGACCTAAACCTTAGGATGGGCTACATTTTGAGAATCTCTGGCAAACCAACTCCCACCATCAAATAAGGTAGTAATAGATGAAGTTGAAGTTTGTGGAACACAGAGGTAATTGTATTATCAACAAAACTATACTTGATGCTAAGCAAAATATAGAAATTATTTTCAGGCAAAATGCCATTTAATTTTACTTGAGTCTTTATTAACCTTCACATGATATGCATTTAAAAGCTATAGACATAGCACAAATGAGCAGGAGAAAATGACTGGTTACAGGGAATCAAAGACATTAGCAGACTCAGATTTGGAAAATGACTTAGATGTTAGAGATATCAGACATGCTATCTAATATAATTCTATGGGTACTAGAGTGAAAGTTATCAACATGTATAAATAAATAAGGAATTTCAACTAAGTCATGAAAACTCAATTTGGTAGAAATAAAAAACAAACAAACAAACCACCAGAGATAAATATGGGCACAGTAGTAGCCTTAACACACTCAAGGAAAGTATTAGTGAACATACAGATTGATCAATAGAAAATATTCAAAATTACACGTAGAGGAAAAAAAGTGCAGAAACAAGGGAAAGTATTTAAGCTGTATGACTATCAAACAGTCTAAATAACTCTATTTGAAAACTCAGAAGTAAAATAGAATGATGTAAGGGCAGAGGAAGTATATGCAGAGATAATGGCTAAGAGTTTTCTAAAATTAATAAAAGACACCAAACCACAGGTTCAAGAGTCTCAGATAACACCAATCAGAATGAGTGGGGCACGTGCACACGTGCACACACACACACACACGCACACATCATAGAAGGAAACTAAGTAAAACAGTAAATACGAAATTGAAGAACCATTACATTTGGAGAAATGATTTTCAGCAGTCAACATAATAATTTACTTGTGGAGTGTATCAGTTGCTGTGTAGGATGTTAAGTAGCATCCATGGACTCTAGATGCCACAGCACCCACTTCTAGTTATGACTATAAAAAATAATCCATGTCCCTGGCTGGGTGGCTCATTTGGGTGAAAAGCCATCCCATCCAACCAAAAGGTCCCAGTCAGGACATTTATGGGAGGCAACTGATCAATGTTTCTCTCTCTCTCTCTCTCTCTCTCTCTCTCTCTCTCTCTCTCTCTCTCTCTCTTTCTCCTTCCTCTGTCTCTAAAATGAATAAAATCATATCCTCCAGTGAGGATTGAAAATGTACATATTGGTAGTTAAACATAGTCACAGGGATATAAAGGACAACATAGGGAATATAGTCAATAATATCACAATAACTATATGGTGCTAGTTGGGTACTGGAAATATTGGAGAGAACACTTTGTAAAGTGTGTGGGTTTACATTTAATATTGAATTTAAAACATAGAGTGGGTATGCAAAACACAGGAAGAGAAAGAAAACGTAGCTCTCATGGTCAGTTATTGAAATCAATTAACATCTCTAAGACAAAGGAGCCTAGTGGGGCAAGGTGGCCTGACTCTTTATATATTTGTGTGGTTGATGTGTTCATTCTTCTTCAAAATGGATGCTTCCTTAATCGAATTTTGTCAGGCACTTGAGCATAAAAAAGAAAAAAAATAATAGTGCCAATGAAGAAAACAGATATACCCTTAGTTAAGCGGCCAGAAGAATTGATAATATATTTATACTGATCAGTAGTTGATAGAAAGGAAGCATAAAAGAGAACATGAATATATTTTCTTTGCTTTTGCTTTCACAATTTCAAAAAGCAAGCTAATATTCTTCAACCTCTTATACATCCTTTTATTGATTATCATCACGAGGAAATGAACGAATATTGTGTAATACTTAGAAAAGTTTCTAGCCCATAACAAGTGCTTAATAAATGTAAACTATTATATAGTTTTCTGACCAATAGGTTCATTGCTTTTATGGTATTTAAGGAATTCTACTATAGTTTTAGTCAATGTGCTCCACGGAATTTAGGAGATTTTATAATGTCATAAGAAAGGGAGAATTTATATGAAATATTTGTGTTGTTATGGCAATAATAGGCTGTGACCCGTCTATATGACACCAGTGTGTAAGAGTGTAATGCACCATAATATCTAGAAAGAGGCGCTTTGGTTGTAAATAGGTTTTTCCCAAATGGGGATAATTTAAAAAACAAATCTCTTGATGGCATTCCATAGAGATTAATTATTATATGTTAGACCATACATTGTCTTAGTTTAATTTTTACATATTTTGTTGTACCATATAAATTAATAATTGATTTGCAACTTGAGGGACCCTTCCCAGGGAGCTTAAATTGCGTACAAGTCTCTAACAGTGTACCACACTTGTCCTAACATCTCCAGCACCAGGGAGGAAATGTCTGGCACTCAGGTTTGTTCGCTACAGCTCGGCTCTGGTTACTTGAAAATGAAGATGGACATGATTTCCCTGAAAACATTATTTTAAAGATATATCTAACTCTTTTGTCTACTAATTAGAGAATGATTTAACAGACCATATTCATGTATACTTACTGTTTCAAATGCTTTTGTCTTTTAGTATTGAGAGACAGTCGATGGTGAAATGAGAATAATTTCCTCTGGAACACCAAATGTTGATGTGAATGAAGAATACAGAGTAAACTAATGGTAGTCTGACTCTCTCTCTCTCTCTCTCTCTCTCTCTCTCTCTCTCTCTCTCTCTATCTCTCTCTCTCACTCCCTTTCTACTTTGTTTCACACCAATTTTTGTCATGGAATCTAAAATATATCACCATGGAGGAACTCCCTTATTCTTTTTTTATATTAATAGAGTGACTTTTCTAATTATTGTTATTTTTTAAAAAATTTATCTTATTGATTTTTTACAGAGAGGAAGAGAGAGGAATAGAGAGTTAGAAACATAGATGAGAGAGAAACAGCGATCAGTTGCCTCTTGCACATCCCCAGTTGCCTCTTGCACATCCCCGCAACCAAGGTACATGCCCTTGACCAGAATTAAATCTGGGACCTTTCATTCTGCAGGCCGAGGCTCTATCCACTGAGCCAAACCGGTTTCAGCTCTAATTATTTTTAATTACCTTTATTTGGATGACCTTGGTTAATAGCATTACATAGGTTTCAAGTGTACATTTCTGTGATACACTATCTGTATATTGCATCATGTGCTCACCACCCAATGTCAGATCTTCTGTCACCATATATTTGACCCTCTTCACCCTTTACTGCCCCCCGTCTCCTTCCCTCTGGTAACCACCATCCTTTTCTCACCCTATATTCTGAAGGTTGGATTGATGTGCCTGAGAGTTGGTCATGGACAGATTGTCAGGACATGACGATTATGGCTGTTCATTAAATGAGGTCTTTAAGATTTATTTCAGTTTACCATAAAATAGTTTCTTATTACCAGCCTAGAACATAGGAAGATCTTTTTCCAAGTTAATTTTCTTGATTTAACCATTAAGTGGGCAAATAATTCAGGTGGTTTTTTTGTTTGTTTTGTCAAGTAATGAGAAAACCATGACTTTCAGAAGGTGATATGCTTTCATTTTAAAATTAACTCAAGATATAGATAAAATACCAGGTTATGTTTTCTGTCCAGAATATCTTCACTCAGTTTTCATTACAGTTATGTGTATCACATCATGGGTATAAGAATAAAATTATTTAATTTCTTATGGCTTTCCTTTAAGAATAGGTCTGAAAGGTAGATCTAATTTATATAGAATACACAAATGTAACCACTTTCACAACCAAGTACTTCAGAGAACCTGGGAAAATTCTTCACTTAACCCTCTTTAAAATGTGTATAAAGAATTAACCTTTCGATTATAGTCTAATTACAGTGATAACATTTAAAATATTTATCATACGTATTCATACCTTGACAGGTACATCTTCATTTCTGTTTACTTGTATACGCCATATTTTTTAGTATCCATCTTTTAAAAATGAACCATCTCCAAAACATAATTTCAAATAGCACAATAGCCTTCTACCCTAGAGATGATGCTCCATAGTTTAACAATAGCTCTTTTTCACAATTACATTTTCTGATTGTTAATATTATAAACAATGCTGCAATGTAGCTTTGGATGTAGGTTTTCACAATTTTGTCAATGAGATTAATATATCTTATTAAAATCTCCCATTACAGTATAAGATAGTTTTTATTGTTATTAGGGTTAAGTCTTCTAATATATGCAGCCTAATTATAGTCCAGAAAAATTTAAGACAAGTTCCATCTTCTTGTGTCTTTAATAGCATTGGTCATTGGTATTATAATTGATTAAACCACTTTGCTAAATTGATATGAAAATGATAATTTTCAGTGTATATTTTAATTTTCTTTTTTCATAATTCAAAATTTAAAGGCTTTTTATGAGCCACAAACCTAAAAAATAGAATTGTGAAGAACTTTGCTTAAAATTTATATTCATGATAGATTTAAATAAAGAAAAGTATATATTTTATAGAGCCACACTAAGTATTACTTGGTTGACAGAATTTACATTTTGTCAGATAACAGGAGATAATGTCTTGTGTCTTTGAAGTGTACCATTGAATCTGTTTTGAAATCCATGGAACTACTGAATTTTTATCCATCATCTTGCTCTACTGTAATCAAGAAAGGTTGGAATCATTCAACGGTTCTGGTAATACTTAAGTCAATTTTGATCAGCGGGACCACCCAGAAAATATTTTTTATTCTGTGCAATATTGTTTCTGTTATATCTCAGAAATACACTGCTCCATAGACATTACTGTTATATTTTCTAAAATTATGTGCCTGCTTTTTGTCTCCTTTCTTCTCTTTCTAGAAGCAATGCAAAACTTATCACTTGGTTTTTCGTCCTGACATGTGGTGGAAATGGGGCAGGGGAACTGCACCACTGTGACAGAGTTCATTCTTCTTGGATTAACAGATGTCCCTGAGCTGAGAGTCTTTCTTCCCATGGTGTTCCTTCTCATATATGGAGTGACAGTTTTGGGAAATGTGGGGATGATCGCTCTGATCCAGGTCAGCTCTCGGCTCCCCACTCCCATGTACTTTCTCCTCAGCCACCTGTCCTTTATAGATTATTGCTATTCCACAACCATTGTGCCAAAGATGCTAGCTAATATTATAAATGAAGACAAAGCCATCTCCTTCCTGGGATGCATGTTGCAGTTTTACTTATTTTGTGTTTATGCAATCAGTGAGGTCTTCCTGCTGGCCGCGATGGCCTATGACCGCTTTGTGGCCATCTGTAACCCACTGCTCTACATGGTCACCATGTCCCGGGATCTCTGTGTGAAGCTGGTGTCTTGCTGCTACCTCGGTGGGACTGTGAGTTCTCTGATTCACTTGTGTTTAGCTCTTGAGATCACATCCTACAGATCAAATGTGATGAACCATTTCTTTTGTGATCTCCCCCCTCTCTTATCTCTTGCTTGCTCTGATGTCTCAATGAATGAACTGCTGCTATACATTGTGGCCTCACTGAATGAGGTCACCACCATCGTGATCATCCTCACCTCCTATTTGTTTATTCTCATCACCATCCTCAGGATGCGTTCTGCAGAGGGAAGACGCAAAGCCTTTTCCACCTGTGCCTCCCACCTCACAGCCATTGTTGTCTTCCACGGTACAATCCTTTTCACTTATTTCCGCCCCAGTACTGGCGATAGCACAGGTAATGTCGAGGTGGCCACAGTGTTCTACACAGTAGTGATTCCCATGCTGAACCCCCTGATCTATAGTCTAAGGAACAAGGATGTGAAAGAAGCTCTCAAAAAAGTTGTGAGTTCCAAAATAGTTTCCTGGAGAATATTTTCTTAGCAGGACCTAGGATTCCATTGTCATTCATTCACATTTGTGTCTCTGCACTTAACCAGTGCAGGGTTGAGCATATTTCAAAATTTACACCCTATACATTTGCTTTTATTCAATATAAAATGTTTTAAAAGGTATTGGACTGTGAAAACACCTAAAGATATTTTGTGGTAAAATCACACCTTCTGATCCATTATTGAAAGTACTATTCATTTCAAAATTGAATTATTCTAATTTGACAATGAGGAATACATCTTTGCCAGTTTATGCACAGAGTGAGATTTCCATATGTATGTATTCTCTTTGTTATTGTTCACTGCTTGCTTCCTTTATTATATATTTGTTGTTTTAATTGCAGTTTCTAATGTTTTTGAAACTTCAGGGATATTTAAAAAATGGAGAACTAGTAATAATTATGTCAGAGAAATCTTAGGGAAGTTAGGTGACAGGTCATGTGTAAAAAGCTTAGGATGATTCATGTCATTTAATTAATCCTCTGTTTTTGTTTCTGTTGCTCTGTCTACCTGTCTCTGTTTGCATGTATTTATAGGTTTAGAAAATGTATACAAGCATTTAATAACTATGGTCATGAAGGCAGCATTTCTGACTTTGGCCTTTTTATCAGTTTATATTTAAAAAATATATATTTTCTTGACTTCAGAGAGAAAGGGAGAGGGAACAAGATATAGAAACATCAGTGATGTGAGAGAATCATTGATCAGCTCTCGCATGCATACCTCCAACTAGGAATTGTGCCAGCCATCTGGGCATGTGCCCTTGACTGGAATCGAACTCAGGGCTCTTCAGTTCACAGGCCAGTGCTTTTTCCACTGAGCAAAACCAGGCAAGGGCTATCTTCTACTTCTTATCATCATGCTTATTTTACATTTTCTGGATCAAATGTTTACTGTCACTTATATGTGAACTTGTAGCCTCTGTTTAAGTTCTTTGTTGTATTTTTACTTGTGATGAAATGATGTTTGTTTAACCTTCCTATATGTGTCTAAAACACATTTCTTCATTCAATCCTGATTTATATATACCATTGATAATTTATTTGTACCTTCATTATGTTTATGTCAATTTCTACATTATACTAAGTGAAGTCATATGGTGTTTATTTTTCTCTGACTGACTAATTTCATTAAGCACAATACCATCTACACCTATTTATGTTGTAGAAAACAGAAATATTTTATTCTTTTTATGCCCAAGTAATATTTTATTATATAAATGTGATACTATTTTTATTCACTTTTCTATTAATGCTCACTCAGGAGGAGGGGGGACATGTATTACTTCCAACAATAAATATTAATTAAAAAAGTATATTTTAAGGAGTACAACAGTAACTTCAACATATATGAAGAAAGAATTAGTAAAATTAAAGATAAAATGAATAATCTAAAGTTACCCAGATATAAAACAAGGAATAAAAATAAACACTTAAGAACTTGGTAACAATATCAAATAGTAAGAATAACTATAATTAAAAACTCAGAAATAAAAGAAAAGGTCCCAGCAGAGGAAATATCTGTAGAGATAATAGCTAAAGTTTTTCTGAAATTAACTAAAGACACCAAACCCAGATTCAAGAAGCTCAGATAACACAAAGCAGAAAGAAATCACACACACATACACACACAGAGGAAAGGAAAGTAAAAGAGAAAATTGGATAGAAAACCAATGTACAGTTGCCCTTTGAACAACTTGGGATTAAGGGTGCTTATATCCATGTAATGAAAAATTTGCATATCACTTTGGCTCCCCCAAAATTTAATTATCCTCAGTATCTGTTGGTTCAAGGTCCCCTGTGGATACCACAATCTAGAGATGCTCATGTTTTCTGCATAAAGTGGCACAGATCAATGCATATAGTTGGCTGTCTGCATCCAGAGACCTTCATTTGTGTGTGTATGTGGGGGGATTAGTGAACCTGCACTGTTGAAGTCCATGGTGTTCAAGGTCAAATGTATAATGAGCAGGTCTCTGGGTCTGTTCAACCTCAACACCATTGACCTTAGGCTGTTTTGTGTTTATGTTGCCATCTCCCACTTATTTATTTAAAAAAAGTTCCATCTTTTTGACATATGAACATATGTGCTTTATGTTTTCTATTATTTATTTACCAGAAGTAAAGGTCAGGAGTTGTTATCTTCATTTAATTTTTTTTTTTTTTACTGTTTCACTTCATTACTGCTGTTATGTGCTCCATGTGAGTGATGTAGATGCTTACGTAGGTGGGTTCCGACTTATGGCGGAAAATCGCGTTACATAGCGGGGGTAGGAACCGATCTCTGACGTAACCCAAGGACCTACTATACTATTCTGTGAAATGCAGGCTGTTTAATAAAACAACAGTAATTAATACCCAAATTACAAAACACGGTGTTTTTCTTCGTGTAAGGTACATGTATATAGCAACGTCAAACCACAGATAATTAAAAATTAAACAGGTGAATGTTTAAGTATTTTTGGACAAAGCTACCAGAGCTATTCCTTTCCACAAATGATGAAGAGTAATTGGCTATTCTTATGTAAAAAGATGAAATGAAATCTATACTTCATTCCATTTACAAACACTAACTAAAAATGGATCATAGACACAATGAGAACCTAAGGCACAAGTTACATATCTGACGGGAGGTTTATACCTATAATATGTGAAGAACACTTGTAACTAGAGCATAGAAAGTCAAACCGGCAAAACATTTGCATAAGACATTTCACCGAAGAGGAATGGGTTTAAGGTGCCTCAGTTGCAGAAAACCCAGAAAACTTGAAGAAATCCTTCAAACCAACAACATCCCAAGTTATTTCTATATTGACCCACACCTATATGCTCATGGGGGTAACACATGAAATATGGGCAGGTGAGAGGTGTTGTTGTTTTTTTTTTTAATTGTGAAAGATTATGTGAGAATGGAGAACCAGAATTTTTCCTCAGCCTAGGACGTTGTCTCTGACACGTCAAGTTTAGGAGAATATTGTATGATATTTTAGAATATAAAATTGATTTACTTAAAATTACCTTTTAACTATATACATTCTTTGAGAAGTTTACGTGTACACTCAGTATACATACAGACCAGTAGTGGCCAACGTCGACAGTAGACAGTGAGAAGAAGAGCACACGCACAACAGATCACTGAAGGGGTCCCAGTTCATGGCCCCAGCGTTGGACATGCATTAGGCGGGAAATGCAGCCTCAGTCTTGGCTTGTCACAAAGGGGAAAAACCAGAGTTGCATGGGACCTTTTTCTGCGATGTATTTAGAATTTATTCAAGTTACAAGTCAGTGCTTGTGCTCCATCATCTCCTTTGGAATAGAGACCTAGAAACAAGATTACTCTCTCGACTGAAATGAGTCAATATTGTGTAATATTTAGAATAGGTTCTAACATATAACAAGTGCCCAAGAAGTGCAAACTTAGTTTTCTGACCAGTAGGTTATCTTCTACCTAGCATTTTAAAGGAATTCTGGTGTGGCTTCAGTCATTGTACTTTGCTGAATTTAGGAAATTTTGTAAAAGTATAAAAATGGGAATTAATGAGAAACATTCCTGTGATTTCATTATGGCAATGTGATCTGTGACCCACACATATGACACTAGGATGGAATGTCATACAACATTATGAAATCTGCAAGGATACATGTTTGATTTTAAACAACTGTTTAATAAAGTAGGACATTAACAAATGTTCTGTATACCATTCCATAGGGATTAATTATGTGTCTTATACTACATGAAGTATTAGTTGAATTTTAATTTATTTTTATAGCTCTAAAGACTAGTAATTGATTTGGAACTTAAGGGGCCCATTCCTCAGGGGTAGCAATTATAATATAAGTTGCTGTGTTCTACATTTATTCTAACATCTCCAGCACCACAGAGGAACTGTCTGTCACTCAGATTTGCTAGCCAGATCTAGGCTTCGATTCCTTGAAAGTGGAAATGGATATATTGAATATTTCTCCAGAAAATAAACTAGGTAAGTTTAACTCATCTGTCTTCTATTTAGAGAAGGATTTCACAGACCATATACCTGTGCACTTACTGATTCAAATGTTTTTTTCTCTTTTAGTATTGAGAGATAATTGATGGTGAAATTAGAACAATTTCCTTTGGAACACCAAACGTTGATGTATGTGAAAGAACACAAATGGTATTCTCTCTCTCCCTCTCCCTCTCCCTCTCTCATTCTCTTTTTTACTTTCTTCACACTAGTTTCTCTCATTGAATTGAGAGATTCCCAATTGTCACCCTAAATATGATGGTTGAATTTATGTGTCCTTGTGTTGTTCATGGGGGAATCAGGACATGTAGATTCTCTCCGCTCAGTAAATGAGGTAAATTCTTTTAGTTTTTTTTGTTTATTTTTTAGTTTTTGTTTTACCATAAACTAGTTTCTTACTATTAGCCTAGAACATTAGGAAGAAGGACTTCCAATTTGATTTTCTCATTTTTAACTCTGAAGTGGGTTAATAATTCAGATTCATTTTGGGGGCAATGGGTGGGTCAAGTAATGAGAAAATCATGATTTCAGCAAGATGTTTTGTTTTCATTTTTTAAAAATTAGTTCAAGATATGGAGAAAATACCAGATTATGCTCTCAGTCCAGAATCTCCTCACTCAGTTTTCATTATACTTATGTATATGAAGCCATGGGTACTCCTCTAGGAAAGAGGGCAGAGAATAAAATTTTTCATCTTTCATATGACTTATTGCTAAAGGACTGGTCTGATTGTAGATCGGACCCATAGAACATATATTGTAAATAATGCCCCCAACCAACTGTTAGAGAGAATTTAGGAAAGTTTTCACTTACCTCTTTCTCAATGTGGGTAAAGGATTTATCTTTTATGGTTGTAGCCAAATAAAAGTGATAACATATTCTATCTACCACAAGTATCCATACCCCAAAGTATACATTGCATTTAAATTTAAATATACACACCAACTGTACTAGATTTTTTAAAAAGTAACCATCTCCACAAGATAATTTTAAATAACACAACTTTCTGCCTTAGATATGATATAGTATAGTTTAACAATTGCACTATTTTGACAATATTTTTTCCCATTGTCAAAATAATAAACAATGCTGCAATAAAGTTTTGGATACAGTTTTTCACAATTTGTACATGTAATTAAACATTTCTTCTAAATTAAACATTTTTTCTTAGCTTACTAAGAATGAAATTTCTTATAAATATATCATGCCAGGGTTATATGCTACCCAATAGCTTTCTAGAAAAATTTATATAAGGTTGATATCTTTCTGAGACATTATTGGTATTAATCACTACAATTATATTAAATTAGGTCACTTTGTTAAATTGACAAGCAGAAGTCATGATGAATTTTATATATATTAATTTTTTTTTCATTCTCCTAAATTCCAAATTTCAAGAGTGCTTATAAGTCACTAATCTCAAAGAGATTTGTCATTTTCCAACAAGGAATCCCTGCAGCACCTCACCTGCTAAAACCTTATGCTGCTGACAAGCTCACCTTAAAAATTAGAGTATATTATGTAGGGTCACGATAGCTGCAATCTTATTTAAACAGAAATTATTATGTTTTTCAAGAAACAGGAGTTGGTCTCATGTGGCTTCAAAGTATATTATTGAATCTATGTCATGGTCCATCAAACACATAAGTAAATTCATCACCTCAATTTCTTGTGGTAGATAACTATTGGGAATCATACAGGTTTTTGCTGATACCTTAGATTTGATTAGGGAGATATGCTGTCACACTGAACATGTAGAATTATCTACTAATTATATTTCAAATATGCTGTGTCTGACATTGATATGATATTTTTATTCACTGTGTTTGACATCAATGTGATATTTTTCTTAAGCTAATATGACAATGAGGTAAAGGGGTTGGAGAGAGGTGGAGGGAGTTAATGGAGGGAAAAAAGGAGATAGCATTAATATTTTCAACAATAAAGATTATTTAAAAAAACAATAAAAAAAACCTTATTATTTGTTTTCTAAACCTGACAGATGGTGAAAATGGGGCAGGGGAACTGCACCACTGTGACTGAGTTCATTCTTCTTGGATTATCTGATGTCCCTGAGCTGAGAGTCTTTCTCTCCCTGCTGTTCCTTCTGATCTATGGAGTCACGGTTTTGGCCAACTTGGGAATGATCGCACTGATTCAGGTAAGCTCTCGACTTCACACTCCCATGTACTTTTTCCTGAGCCACCTGTCCTTTGTGGACTTTTGCTACTCCACAATCATCGTTCCAAAGATGCTGTTCAACATGGTAAACAAGGATAAAACCATCTCCTTCCTGGGGTGCATGGTGCAGTTTTATTTATTTTGTGCTTATGGAATCACTGAGTTCTTCCTGCTGGCCGTGATGGCCTATGACCGCTTTGTGGCCATCTGTAACCCACTGCTCTACATGGTCACCATGTCCCGGAATCTCTGCGTGGAGCTGGTGTCTTGCTGCTACCTCATTGGAACTGTGTGTTCTCTGATTCACTTGTGTTTAGCTCTTGAGATCCCATCTTTCAAATCTAATGTGATTAACCACTTCTTTTGTGACCTACCCCCAATCTTGAACCTTGCCTGCTATGATGTCTCTATAAATGAACTCATGGTGTTCATTGTGGTCACTTGCATTGAGATCGTCACCATAGTGATCATCCTCACCTCCTACTTGTTTATTCTCATCACCATCCTCAGGATGCGCTCTGCAGAGGGAAGGCACAAAGCCTTTTCCACCTGTGCCTCCCACCTCACAGCCATCAGTATCTTTCAGGGAACAATCCTTTTCACTTATTGCTGGCCTAGTTCTGGCACCAGTGCGGATACTGACAAGGTGGCCACAGTGTTCTACACAGTAGTGATTCCCATGCTGAACCCCCTGATCTATAGTGTGAGGAACAAGGATGTGAAAGAAGCTCTCAGAAAAGTGGTGAGCTCCAAAATGTTTTCCTGGAGAATAGTTTCTTAGTAGGACCCAGGGTCCCATTATAGAGGCTATTGTGGGGTGAATTGGTTGGCTGCTGTGTTATAGAGTAGAGAGAACAGCCGGGGGTCAGGTCTTTACATGTGTCTTTTACATTCAATTTTATTTATTTCCTCAATTGACCGGGATCTGATGGAATACATTTCAAAATTTGCAGCTTTGGTCTTTGCTTTTATTTAATCTAAAAATAAAGATGGATCTCTTATCTTTTGAACCAGCCTGGATGGACCTAGAGAATCTTGTACTGGAATAGACTGGAATCTCAGAGGGAAGGTGGGGGAGGATGGGTGGGAAGAGATCAACCAAAGAAATTGTATGCAGATATAAATCACTCAGGAAAACAGACAACAGGGTGGTGAAAACCTAGGGAGGTGGGCTGGAACTGGTTAGAAGAGATCAAGGGGGAAAAGAGGAAACATGTAATACTTTCAACATTAAAGATTTTAAGAAATAAAATGTTTTAAATATTTTTGGGTATTGGACTGCTAAGATACACACATTTTGCTTGCTGTAAAAGCTGCATAAGATTAATGGAAAACTCTTGAGAAATAGAGTTTCTGACCTATTATGGCAAGTATGATTCATTTGAAAATGGAACTCCTCTTATTTTCCAAGGAAGAATCACCTTTGTCAGTTTATGCACAGAGTGAGATCCCCACATATGTGTCTATTCTGTTTGCTGTTCACTGCTTACTTCCCTCATTATTTTTGTTGTTTGTCATTGCAGTGTCTAATGTCTTTGGAACTTCAGAGAGTAATATTTTAAAAATAGAAACAATAATTATTCCTCAGAAATGTTGGGGAAATTAAGTTATATGTTATGTGTAAAGCACATAGAACAATTTATGGCACTTAATTAGTTCCCTGTTTCTATCTCTATTGCTCTATCTGTCTCAGTGTGCACGTGTATGTGTATATACATATACAAAATTTGTACGGCATATACAAAATTACAGTAGCAGTCTCTAACTGTTTATATATATATAAAATGTAGACATGCATTTAATAACTATGGTCATGAGGGGCAGCATTTCTGACCTTGGCCTTTTTAATCACTTTGTTTTTGACTTATCATCATGCTTATTTTACAATTTGTGGATCAAACATTTACTGTGACTTAGAGGTGGACATCAGACTTTATGCTCTTTATTTTTACTGTTGGTGAAATAAATGACCTCTGTTTATCCTTCCTTTATGGGTCTAAACTATAATTTTTCACTCAATCCTGATTTATATGCACTGCTGATAATTTATTCTTTTAGTATGTTTATGTCAATTTCTACATTATCTTTACTTAGTCAATGAAGCTTCTCTCTCTCTCTCTCTCTCTCTCTCTCTCTCTCTCTCTCTCTATATATATATATATATATATATATATATATATATATATGCCTAAGCGATCTTTACGAACAAAAAATCAGAATGGCACGCATCCAGCACTGATTGACACAGTGAGCATAGGCAAAGTCATGCTCCTTTTCAAGCCTTAGTTTTTTCCACCTACAAAATGAGGATGGTAATAATCATAATGATACTATTTCATGATGTAAGGATTCAAAAAGACAATGAAAGTAAAGTGCATAGAATAGTGCCTGATCTTATGTACCTCCTGCAGTCCCTTACCCCCAACCACCCGCTAACCTCCAGGGGCCCCAACCCCTTACCTGCTGGGCCCCGATTGGTGGCCAGGCCAAGGAACACCACCTGTGTATGAATTCATGCACTGGGCCTCTAGTATCTTATATAATAAAAGCCTACTTCGCAAATAGACTAAAGGATGGAAAGACTGGTCTCTATGACATGCACTGACCACCAGGGGGGTAAATGCTCAACCCAGGAGCTGCCCCCTGGTGGTCAGTGTGCTCCTGCAGTGGAAGCACCACTTGGCTGACCAGGATGAGCAGCTACTCCTGCAGTGGGAACAGCTGCTCAGAGGGTGGGTCCATAACTACTCAGCTGACCAGGATGAGCAGCACTCTCACAGCGGGCCAATCCCTGCAGGCCACACCCCTCACCAGTGCACAAATCCCTTGCACAGAACCTCTAGTCTATCATAATGTTAGAAAAACAATAAGTTTGATTTTATAAAAAAAAGATTTGTGACTTGACCATGAATTTTAAAATTTGACTAGTAATTTAAACTTTTTTATTCTTCAGATTTAATCATTGAACAATAGTGATAACCTCTTAACATTAGGCTGAAATTATTAATTTTAAATATATTTTTATTGATTTCAGAGAGAAAGGGAAAGGGAGAGAGAGAGAGAAACATCAATGATGAGAGAGATCTAGCCCACCTTCCTGCATGCCCCACACTGCATGCCCCACACTGGGGATCTAGTGAAATGGCCAACAGGGGATGAGTGGTTAAAAATGACTGTGGTACATTTATACAACGTAATACTATGCATCTGTAAAAAAGAAACCCTAACCCTAACCATAACCCTAACCCTAATTCTTACCATTAGCAATGGCATGGAGGGACCTGGAGAGTATTATGATAAGCGAAATAAGCCAGTCAGAGAAAGATATGTACCACATGGCCTCATTCATATGTGGAATCTAATGAACAAAATGAACTGATGAACAAAATAGATCCGGAGAAATAGAAGCTTGGGACAGGCTCATGTATTTCATAGGGAAGGCAGGAGTGATTAACGGGGGAACCCATATGCAATAGGTTCTAACATATAACAAGAACCCAAGAAGTGGCTATTAATAATTTTCTGACCAGGAGGTTATCTCCTTCCTAAAATTTGTGTGGCTTTAGTCTTTGTACCTTGATGGAATTTAGGAGAGCTTGTAATATTTTAAGAAACGGGGATTAAAATTAACGAGAAACATTCCTGTGACTTCATTATGGCAATGTGATCTGTGACCCACACATGTGACACTAGGATGGAATATCATACAGCACCATGAAAACTGGAAGGAGACTTGTTTAGTTTCAAACAATTGTTTCACAAATTACGGCATATACAAAAGTTCCTGATGATATTCCTTAGAGATTAATTATTTATGTGTCTGATACCACATGAAGTACTAGTTGAATTTTAATTTATTTTTATAACATAAATAACTAATGATGGAATTGGAACTATAGGGAACCATTCCTCAGGGGTTAAAATTACAGTAGCAGTCTCTAACTGTTCAAATTACATATAAGTCTCTAACAGGGTATTACATTTATCCCAACATCTCCAGCAACACGGAAGAACTATCTGTCACTCAGGTTTGTTAGCTAGAGCTAGGTAGGCTCTGGTTACTTCATAGTAGAAATGAATGTATTTTCCCAGCAAACAAATATGTAGGATGAGTTTAACTCATCTGGCTTCTACTTAGAGAATGATTTCACAGATCTTATTCCGGTGCACTTACTGATTCAAATGTTTGTTTGTCTTTTAGTATTGATAGACCATTGATGTGAAATTAGAATAATTTAATCTGGAACACCAAACATTGATGATGTATGTGAAAGAATACAGAGAAAACAAACGGTATTCTCCCCCGCCCCTCACTTTCTCTCTGTCTCATTTTTGTCTTTCTCCACAACAATTTCTGTCATGGAATTGAGAGCTTCCTAATTGTCACTCTAAATCTGAGGGTTGAATTTATGTGTCCCCTGATTTGGGAAAAAAGAACATGTAAAATATGCCTGCTCAGTAAATGAAATGAATTCTTTTAGATTTGTTTTGTGTTTACCATAAACTAGTTTCTTATTATCAGCCTGAAACATTAGGAAGAAGTGTTTCCAAGATGACTTTTCTGTTTGAATTCTGAAGTGGGTTATAATTCAGGTTTTTGGGGAGGTCAAGTAATGAGAAAACTGTGACTTCTGCAAGGTCTTATGTTTTCACTTCTTTAGTTTAAGATATGGAGAAAATACCAGGTTACATTTTCAGTCCAGTATCTCTTCACTCAGTTTTCATTACAGATATGTGTATGAACTCATGGGTATACTCACAGCAGAGAATAAGATCCATCATTTTCACATATGACTTTTCTTTAAGGAGAGGTTTGAAGGGAAAATGGGACCTTATAAAGCATACAAAGTAACTACTTTCCCAACCAATTATTAGAGAGAATTGTGGAAAGTTTTCACTTACCTCTTTCTCAATGTGGGTAAAAGATTTATCTTTTAGGGCTTGTAGCTAAATCAAAGTAATAGCATCTGTCAATTATTTATATATATATGTATATATATATATTCAGACCTCAATATATACATTTTATTTAAATCTACATATATACACCAAGCATACTAGTTTATTTTTTATAAGAATAACCATCTCCACAATATTTTAAATACTATAACATAACTTTCTGATATAATATAGTTTAAAAAATTGTTCTATTTTGATAATTATTTTTCCACATTGTGAATATTATAATGCCACAGTGTAGTTTTAAGTATAGTTTTTATAACTTGTAAATGGAATTAGAGATGTCTTACAATATCATAGTAAAAATAAAATCTCTCATAAATATATTATGTAGCTTTTATTATTGTCATAAATAAGGATATATGTTGCCTAATTGCTTTCCAGAAAAATGTATACAAGAAGTTATATTTTTCTGAGTCATTATTGATATTGATTACTACCATTATAATTAATTAAGTCACTTTGTTAAATTGACAAGTGAAAATGATGATGGGTTTCAGTACATATTTTAAATGTCTCTTCTTTCATTTTGCATGACTAAAAATTTAGGGTACAGATGAGCCACTAATGTCAGAGATTTGTCACATTTCCCAACAAGGAAACTGTACAGGACCTCACCTGCTAAAACCTTGTGCTACTGAAAGACTGACCTAAAAATGTTAGTGTAAATTACTTAAGATCATAGTAGCTGTAATCTTACTGGAACAGAATTAATTACATTTTGGGGTAACAGAAGTTGATTAATGTTTTTTTCAAAGTTTATCATTGGATCTATTTCAAAGACCATAGAAACAGCAGAGTTAATTCATTAACTCAATGTCTTGTGGTAGATAACAGTAGGGAACCACACAGGTGTCTGCTGATACTTTCAATCTGAGGGATATCTCCTGACCCTGAACATTTTGAATTATTTGACAGTTCTATTTCAAATGCATTGTGTTTGACATCGTTTTGTATTTTTCTTCAATATAAATGTGTGCTTTCTTTATTATTTCTATTTCAGAAGACACACAAAACTTATCATTTGGTTTTCTAAACCTGACAGATGTGGAAATGGGGCAGGGGAACTGCACCACTGTGACAGAGTTCATTCTTCTTGGATTATCTGATGTCCCTGAGCTGAGAATCTTTCTCTCCCTACTGTTCCTTCTGATCTATGGAGTCACGGTTCTGGGCAACCTGGGCATGATCGCGCTGATTCAGGTCAGCTCTGGACTTCACACTCCCATGTACTTTTTCCTGAGCCACCTGTCCTTTGTGGACTTTTGCTACTCCACAATCATTGTTCCCAAGATGTTGTTCAATATGCTCAACAAGGATAAAACCATCTCCTTCCTGGGGTGCATGGTGCAATTTTATTTATTTTGTGTTTATGCAATCACTGAGGTCTTCCTGCTGGCCGTGATGGCCTATGATCGCTTTGTGGCCATCTGTAACCCACTGCTCTACATGGTCACCATGTCCCGTTGTCTCTGTGTGGAGCTGGTGACTTGTTGCTACCTCTGTGGGACAGTGTGTTCTCTGATTCACTTGTGTTTAGCTCTTGAGATCCCATCCTTTAGATCAAATGTGATAAACCATTTCTTTTGTGATCTGCCCCCTCTCTTAGCTCTTGCCTGTACTGATGTCTCTATGAATGAACTGCTCCTATACATTGTAGCCACTTTCAATGAGATCGTCACCATTGTCATCATCTTCACCTCCTACTTGTTTATTCTCATCACCATCCTCAGGATGCGCTCTGCAGAGGGAAGACACAAAGCCTTTTCCACCTGTGCCTCCCACCTCACAACCATCATTGTCTTACAGGGAACACTCCTTTTTTCTTATTGCCGGCCCAGTTCTGGCAACAGTGTGGATACTGAGAAAGTGGCGTCAGTGTTTTACACCGTAGTGATTCCCATGCTGAACCCCCTGATCTACAGCTTGAGGAACAAGGATGTGAAAGAAGCTCTCAGAAAACTGGTGCGCTCCAAAATATTTTCCGGGAAAATATTTTTGTAGTAGAATTCATGGTCCTATAATGGAGGCTGTGTAGGGGTGAATTGGTTGGCTGCTGTGTTATAGAGTGGAGGGAACCGCCAGGGGGCAGGTTTTTATGAGTGAGTCTTTCACATTCAATTTTCTATGTCTCTGAAATTGACTAGGGTCTGTTTGAACACATTTCAAAATTTGATCTTTGCTTTTATTCAAGCTATAAATTCCATCTATAAAAAAAGATGGATCTCTTTCCCTTTGATTCAGCCTGAAGGGACCTGGAGGGTATTGTGCTGGAATAGACTGTGGAATCTCAGAGGGAAGGTGGGGGAGGGTGGATGGGAAGAGATCAACCGAAGAAATTGTATGCAGATATAAATCACCCAGGGAAACAGACAATAGGTAGTGAAAACCTGGAGAGGGGGGCATGGAACTGGCTAGAAGAGATCAAGAGGGGGAAAAAAGGGACATATGTAATACTTTCAATGATAAAGTTTTTTTAAAAAATAAAATGTTTAAAATGTTTCTGGTATTGGACTGTTAAGACACACATATTTTGTTTGATATAAAACCTTCATGATATTAATGGAAAACTCTTGAGAGACAGAGTTTCTGACCTATGATTAAAAGTATGATCCATTTCAAAATGGAACTCCTCTCGTTTTCCAAGGAAGAATCACCTTTGCCAGTTTATGCACAGAGTGAGATTCCCTATGTGTGTCTATTCTGTTTGCTGTTCACTGCTTGCTTCCTTTTTTATATTTTTGTTGTTTATCATTGTAGTGTCTAATATCTTTGGAATTCAGAGACTAATATTTAAAAAATAGAAACAGTAATAACAAGTATTTCTCAGAATATCTGGGGAAATTAAGTTACATGCCATGTCCAAAGCACTTAAGAAAATTTATGGCACTTAATTAGTTCTCTGTTTCTGTCTTTGTTCTTCTGTTGAATCATATGCCATCTTTTTTTTTTATTGATTATGGTATCATATAATTGTCCTCATCCCCCCATTCCCATCCCAAACCCCTTCTACATATGCCCCCACCCCCTATTGTCCATGGCCACTGGCTAGTACTATATGCATGCACACAAGACCTTTGTTAGATCTCTTCCCCTTACCCCCACCCTCTGAGGTTTGAGAGTCTGATCGCTGCTTCTCTTTCTCTGGGTCTGTTTTTGTTCATCAGTTTATGTTGTTCATTATTTCCTCTAGATGTGTGAGATCATGTGATCCCAGAAATACCCTTGTAAGAACCTAAACTGTGACAAGCCATAATGGTTATGCTGAGAGGCAAATGAATCAGTCTGTAGTAAGTTCATTTCTGGGCCAACAGTTCTTTTGAGTCCCAATTTCAATGTCAAATAGTTCCTTATGTGTATATGTCAGCCATGATATTTCAGATCTGGTTGGTGGACAAATGGTGATGATGCAGGTCCGACAGTCTCTTGTTTGGCCCTGGGCATCCTTCAGCAGTACGCAGCTGCTGTCTGCTGGTATGGTGAGGCGTCATCAGCATCTTCCATCTCTGAATTGTGTCTATTCTGTCTTCATGGCTGGAGCGCTTCTGTCTATTTCTTTCTGTTACAGGATTCCAGATGGTCTCGGAGTTGTTTTCTGAAAATATACAAACATATTCTCAACCAAAAGTTAATAAAGGGATATTTTCTATAAATTTGACTTGGAATTCTTTTTCATTCCCCCCCCCCCAACTCCCCAAATAATTTTCCTGTGGCTTGTTTTGACACCATGTGTATTTTCATGGGTATCTTGCTGTTAGCGTTTTGAATGAAGGTTAATTTTCTAAAGCACAAATTTTTTAGATTAAATTATTCTCAGGATATTTTTCCTTACATGATATTCTTCTACTATCACTCCCTTTTTAAATTTAAATAATAGGAAACTTTTGGAAATTTTATAATGTAGTCTTGATAGCTTTTACATTTTAATTACTTGCTCTACACTATGACTGCTTTAGGTTCATAACATGTTTTGCATTTTACCATGAGTGCTCTGCCAATAAAAATTTTTAACACTTTAGAAACAGCTTTTTGTACAGTACAATCAGTTTTTCTAGAATATTCATTTATTTCCATTAGCCACATTAATTTCCTCTGAGAAATTTGCTACTATTCATGTGTCAAACTCAACACTCTAGCAACAATCTTTAAAAAAAAAAAAAAATATATATATATATATATATATATATATATATATATATATATATTATTGATTTTTTACAGAGAGGAAGAGAGAGGGATAGAGAGTTAGAAACATCAATGAGAGAGAATCATTGATCGGCTACCTCCTGCACAACCCTTACTGGGGATGTGCCCGCAACCAAGGTACATGCCCTTGACCGAAATGGAATCTGGGACCTTCCATTCCACAGACTGACGCTCTATCCACTGAGCCAAACCTGTTCCAGCTTCATTCCTCAGTTTTAATCATTGAACAATAGTGATAACCTCTCAACATTATGCTGACATTATTTTTCAATATATTTTTATTGATTTTAGAGAGGAAGAGAAAAGGAGAGAGAGAGAGAGAGAGAGAGAGAGAGAGAGAGAGAGAGAGAGAGAGAGAGAGAGAGACATCAATGATGAGAGAGATCTAGTCTGCCCTCCTGCAGACCACATTGCATGCCCCACACTGGAGATCTAGCCAAATGACCATCAGGGATGGGTGGTTAAAAAACGCTTTGGTACACTTATACAATGGAATACTATGCATCTGTAAAAAAGAAAGAACTCTTATCATTTGCAATAGCTTGCAGTATCATGAAAAGTATTATGCTAAGTGAAATAAGCCAGTCAGAGAAAGATATGTACCACAGGATCTCACTCATATGTGGAATCTAATGAACAAAACGAACTGGTGAACAAAATAGATCCAGAGACATAGAAGCATGGGACAGACTACAAGTATTTCATAGAGAAGGTGGGGGTAGTGAGTCAGGGAGGAGTGATTAACTGGGGATCATTATGCAATATGTTATATAACAATAGCTCAAAAAAAGTGAGCTAGTACTAGTAATGGTTTTCTGAGCAGTAGGTTATCTCCATCCTAACATTAGAAGGGAATCTCTGTGGCTTAATCTCTGTACCTTGTTGGAATTTTGGTGATTTTGTAATATTATAAGAAAGATGGAATTAATGAGAGACATTCCTGTGACTCTATTATGGCAATGTGATCTGTGACCCACACATGTGACACTAGGATGGAATATCATATAGCACCATGAAATCTGGAAGGAGACTTGTTTAGTTTCAAGCAATTATTTCACAAATTAGGGCATTTACAAAAGTTCCTGATGATAGTCCTTAGAGATTAATTATGAATCTCATACCACATGGAGTACTAGTTGACTTTTAATTTATTTTTATAACATAAATGACTAATGATGTAATTAGAACTAAAGGAATCCATTTCTCAGGGGTTAAAATTACAGTAGCAGTCTCTAACTGTTAAAATTACATATAAGTCTCTAATAGGGTATTACATTTATCCTAACATCTCCAGCAACATAGAGGAACTGTCTGTCACTCAGGTTTGTTAGCTAGAGCTAGGTAAGCTCTGGTTACTTGATAGTGGAAATGAATATATTTTCCCAGCAAACAAATATGAAGGATAAATTTAACTCATCTGGCTTCTACTTAGAGAATGATTTCACAGATCTTATTCCTGTGCACTTACTGATTCAAATGTTTGTTTGTCTTTTAGTATTGAGAGACCATTGATAGTGAGATTAGAACAATTTCATCTGGAACACCAAACATTGATGATTCATGTGAAAGAATAGAGAGGAAACAAATGGTATTCTCCCTCTCTCTCTCTCTCTCTCTCTCTCTCTCTCTCTCTCTCTCTCTCTCTCTCTCTCTCTCTCTCTCTCTCTCTCTCTCTCTCTCTCTCTCTCTCTCTCTCTCTCTCTCTCTCTCTCCCGCCTTTTTTTCATTCTCTTTTTACCTTTCTACACAACAATTACTCTCATGGAATCAAGATTTCATAAAGAAGCTCCCTAATGGTCACCCTAAACATAAGAGTTGAATTAGTGTGTTCCTTTGTTAGTCATAGTGAATCAGAATGTGTAGACTATCTCTGCTCAGTAAATAAGGTGAATTCTTTTAGATTTGTTTTGTGTTTACCATAAACTAGTTTCTTATTATCAGTGTAGAACATTAGGAAGAAGAGTTTCCAAGTTGATTTTCCTATTTTAACTCTGGAGTATGTAAATAATTCAGGTGTGTGTGTGTGTGTGTGTGTGTGTGTGTGTGTGTGTGTGTGTGATGTAATGAGAAAACCCTGCTTTTAGCAAGGTAATTTGCTTTCACTTCTTTAAAATTAGTTCAAGATATGGAGAAAGTATGAAACAAGTTATGTTTTCAATCCAGAATCTCTTTACTGAATTTTTTTTTTTTACATATATATGCATGACACCAAGGGTATACTCCTCTCAGAAGGAAAGTAGAGAATAAAATTTCTTACCTTCCATATGACTTTTCTTTAGGGACAGGTCTGAAAGGTAAACTAAACTTATAAAATATACAATGTAATGCTTTCCCCTAATTTACAGAGAATTTAGGGAAGTTTTCACTTACCTCTGTCTATGTGTGGGTAAAATATCTTTTAAAGTTGTAGCCAAATCAAAGTGATAACATGATAATTCTACCATAGGTATTCATACTTCAACATATGTATTTTATTTGAATCTATCTATCTATATATATATACACTAAGTTAATTAGGCTGTTATTTATTTATTTTTAGGTGTTATTTTTAAATAACCATCTTCACATGGTCAATTCAAATAACTTGATAACTTTTAGCCTGAGATACAATATACTGTAGATTAACAATTGCTCTATTTTGACAATAATTTTTCCCATCCTATATAATAAAAGGCCAGTGATCATAAGTGTAATGACCGGAATGACCATTCGACCAGTCGTTATGAGATGGGGGGCCAGCGAGGGGAACGGGGTGGCTGGCAGTGGCAGTGGGGCTGGACCTGGGGCTGGCAAGGGAAAGCAGCTGGCTGGCAGTGGCAATGGGGTGGAACTAGGGACTGGCAAGTGGGCAGAAGATGGACCTGATTGTAGGCTAGACCTAGTTACTCTACCCACGCACCATTTAATGTGGTGGGCCTGTAGTTGTGAATATAACAAACAATGCTACAATGTAGTTTTGGATATAGTTTTTAATAATTGTACATGTATTATAATTCCATACTAAAAATAAAATCATCAATATATCATGTAGCTTTTATTATTGTCAGAGTTAAGGATATATATTGCCTAGTTGATTTCCAGAAATCAATTGATAGTTATACTTTTCTGAGTGGATATTTATATTGATTTCTATCATTATATGTAATTAAGTCACTTTGTTAAATTGACAAGTAAAAATGATGATGACTTTCAGTATATATTTTAATCTCTTTTTTTTTCATTTTGCATAATTTCCAATTTCAGGAGTAGTCCTGAGCCACTAATCTCAAAGGGATTTGTCAGATTTCTCAACAAAAAAATAGTACAAAACCTCACCTGATGAAACCTTTTGCTACCGATAAATTGACCAAAAATATTAGTGTATGTTATATAAAATCACAATAACTGTTATCTTACTTGAACAGAATTTACAACACTTTTTTTTAGGGAATGGGATTTGATCTCATGTGGCTTCAAAGTATATCCCTGGATCTATGTAGTCTATCAAACACCTAAGTTAATTCATTAACTCAATTTCTTAGGGTAGACAACAGTTGGGAATCATAAAGGTTTCTGCTAATATTTTAAATTTGGTAAGTGAAATCTGACACACCAAACATTTATGATTATTTGATAATTGCATTTCAAATATACAGTTTGACATAAATGTGATATTTTTCTTCACTGTTTTACATCAATGTGATATTCTTATTTTTATTTTTTTTATATTTTTATACTAACCCTAATCCTAATAATGTGATATTTTTATTAATTAAACATACATCTGTGTTTTCTTTATTATTTCTATTTCAGAAGACACACAAAACGTATCATTTGGCTTTCTAAACCTGACAGATGTGGAAATGGGGCAGGGGAACTGCACCACTGTGACAGAGTTCATTCTTCTTGGATTATCTGATGTCCCTGAGCTGAGAATCTTTCTCTCCCTGCTGTTCCTTCTGATCTATGGAGTCACGGTTCTGGGCAACCTGGGCATGATCGCGCTGATTCAGGTCAGCTCTCGCCTTCACACTCCCATGTACTTTTTCCTGAGCCACCTGTCCTTTGTGGACTTTTGCTACTCCACAATCATCGTTCCAAAGATGCTGTTCAACATGGTAAACAAGGATAAAACCATCTCCTTCCTGGGATGCATGGTGCAGTTTTATTTATTTTGTGTTTATGGAATCACTGAGGTCTTCCTGCTGGCCGTGATGGCCTATGACCGCTTTGTGGCCATCTGTAACCCACTGCTCTACATGGTCACCATGTCCCAGAATGTCTGCATGAAGCTGGTGTCTTGCTGCTACCTCATTGGAACTGTGTGTTCTCTGATTCACTTGTGTTTAGCTCTTGAGATCCCATCCTTCAAATCAAATGAGATTAATCATTTCTTTTGTGATCTGCCCCCTCTCTTATCTCTTGCGTGCACTGATGTCTTTATGAATGAACTGCTCCTATACATTGTAGCTACTTTCAATGAGATCATCACCATTGTCATCATCCTTATCTCCTACTTGTTTATTCTCATCACCATCCTCAGGATGCGCTCTGCAGAGGGAAGACACAAAGCCTTTTCCACCTGTGCCTCCCACCTCACAGCCATTGTTGTCTTACAGGGAACACTCCTTTTCTCTTATTGCCGGCCCAGTTCTGGCAACAGTGTGGATACAGACAAAGTGGCGTCAGTGTTCTACACTGTAGTGATTCCCATGCTGAACCCCCTGATCTACAGCTTGAGGAACAAGGATGTGAAAGAAGCTTTCAAGAAAGTTTTGAGGAGCTCTTTTCTTAGCTAATTCAGGGTTTCATCAGAGATGTTTAAAGAGATCTTATTGGGGTGGATATTAAAGAAAAGCAAAAGGAGGGATTTTATATCCTAGAGATCTATCCATGCTTCTGTCTTATTAAAGCCACATTTTAATAACATTTTTGCCTGTAATTATTTTTTGATCAATTAATTCATTGAAATTTATTGATGTGACATCCTATATAATAAGGAGCTAATATGCTAATTAGACCAAACAGCAGAATGACTGTCTGGATGACCTTCTGGACAAAGCTGGAGCTGCAAGGGCTGGCTGGGGCTGAGAGGGGCTGTGAGGGCCAGCTGAGGCAGCCAGGGATGTGAGGGATGAGCCCCCTTGTACAAATTTTGTGCATTGGGCTTCTAGTTGGTTAATAAAAATTATATAGGTTTCGCCCTAGGGTTTGATTCCAGTTAAGGGCACATGCCTGGGTTGCTGGCTTGATCTCCAGTGGAGGGTGTGCAGGAGGCAGCCAGTCAATTATTCTTTTTCAGTATTGATGTTTCTATCTCTCTGTCTCCCTCTCCCCTCCTCTTTGAAATCAATAAAATATATTTTTAAAAAATTATATAGGTTTCAAGTGTACAATTCTGATACATTATCCTTTTGCCCACTACCCTAAGTTAAGTCTTGTCCATCACCATATATTTGACCCTCTTTACCATTTAATACACCACACATCTCTCCCTTTGGTAACCACCATGTCATCTGGCTGTCTACTAGTTTTTGTTAATTTTTTTTATTTGTTCATTTGTTGCTTTCAGTTTATAGCTATATCTTATTATTTTTATTGGCTAGTTCAGCTGTATCTGATACCTTTGCTGCTATTCTCCAATATCTAGTTGCTTTGAATGGGTTTTGGATGTGCTATTGTTAACATGAATTTTTTGTTTTGAATATATTCAAATATATATCAATATATTTCTAGCAAAATGCACATAAATACATGTCTTTATCATCCTTAATGAATACAGCTATTTTTATTAAACTGACTTCATTTTTTAACAAGACATCAGTATACATTTGTCTCATATTATGTTTTCTCATGAAAATTTATAGTGAATTTCCTATATGTTTGTATGTATTTGGGGTATTAGTTTTCAGTAATTTATAATTATTTTCTTTTTTAGTACCCTTTTTATTGTAAGATTATAATTTTAAAACTTTTAAAACTTTTTTTTTGCAAAATAGAGATAATAACACTCTAATATAATAACATTTTCATAAAAATTAAATGCTGTATCTTAGTTCTTACCATAATAGATGGTATAACTGATTAATACATTATCAACTGTTTTTGCTAGTTTTTACTTTTACCTTTTGTTCTCTCCCTTACTTTAAAATTGGATTAAGCAAGTAGATCATGCTTTTGATTCCATACCTTTTTAAAGTTTCTATATCTTTGTTAATTTTTTAAAAATTCACTTTGGTTCAAATTATTTTAAGCATTCACTATACTTTCTAAATCTATTATATTCTAAACCTATTGTATTAGTTTCCTAAGGCTAATGAACAAAATTACTGCAAATTTGATTAAATAATAGATCTTACTTCTTTTGTGGTTCTGGAGTTCATAAATTTGAAATCAATATCATTGGGTCAAAATCAAGGATCAGAAGACTAACAGCACTCTTTCTGGGGCTAGAGGGCAACCTTTATCTCTTTCAGCTTCTGGTGGCTGCAGACATCCTTGACTTATGAACCATATCTTTTTTGAGGGGTGGTATAGCAAAGGTAAATATTTAATGAAGAACAAGTACAGACTCCTACATGGGGAAATAGATTCTCACAGCACAGACTCCAATGTGGGAACAGGGAAAGAGTCCCCGTGACCATATCATTTTTAATATTTAAGGCTAGCATCTTCAAATCATACTATGTTCCAGTTTTGGTACATCTTCTCATGAAAGAGTGTGTGTGTGTATGTGTGTGTGTGTGTATGAAACAACCTTTGGCTTTTATATTCTAAGGACATCTGTGATGGCATCTAGAGAGCACTCTATAATGCAGAATAACCTCCTCATCTCAGTGTCATTAACCTAATCACATTTCTAAACAACGTTTTTTTTTAGTGAGGTGGCACTTTCAGGTTCTAGGGATTAGAACCTGAAATATATGAGAGTATATTTTAAAGCTTACCACACCCATCTGTTTAAGGCTAAATCATAATTTACCTTTTCTATGTTTCTAAAATGTTTCATTTGTTTTATTATTTCTTAACATGTCCTTTGGTATTTGTTATTGATCATGTATTTATTAAGGTCCCTTATTCAATGCAATATAATAAATAAGAGAACTTGACCTGAGATTACACACCTGGGGGCCAATTTAGATCTTGATGAGTGTCTTTGAGGAAGATGCTCAAATTTATTTAATCTTGGTCTCTCAAATATAAACTGGGGATAACCTGTCAGAATCAAAGAGTTATTGTTGAACTTAAGTATAACATAATGCAAGGACCTGGCTCATAAAATACACTCTTATGAATGTTTCTTAATAAGGACATTTTGAGAGCAAGGGTTATTTAAAATATTCCATTATTACTGGCAAAGACTGCTACTCAGGGTTTAAGTAAGTACTAAAAGAGTGAAGATTTGTTCTACTTAATGATAAAAAATGTCATGGTTCTGTATTGGTTTTTGAATACCATTTTATTTTTTGTTAATCCTCACTAAAGGATATATATATATATATATATATATATATATATATATATATATATATATATATATATAAGAGGGAGTAAAAGGGAGGTGGGAAGGAGGACAGAAGAGAGAAACATCAATGTGAGATAGCCACATCAATTGGTTTGTCTCCCACACATGCCCCAAGGGGGGCAGGGAACTTGCATCCCAGATAATACCTTTGACTGAAATCAAACCCATGACCCTTCGGTTGGCGGGCCAACACTCTAACCACTGAGAAACACCAGACAGCACTCAAATACTTTCAGTGGAGTGAGATTTCCCATATCACCTATGAGAATTGCATTTTAAGATGAAAGGAGAAAATAGTTTATCTTTGGTTTTCTAATTAGAATAGGGTTTTTCAACCTTACTACTTGTAACATTTAGGGCCAGACAATTCTGTTCTATAGGGTTTTTCCTGTGCATTAGGGGTATTTAACAGCATCCGTGGCCCCTACGCATTAGATACTTGATCCATCCTTCGTCACATTTGTGACAAGCAAAAATGTCTCTAGATATTGTTAAATCTCCCCTAGAGAGCAAATCCTGATCTGGATTTACTAACCTAGAGTGTATCAATATGCTTGAGCTTTGATCTCTCAGAAGAACCTTCAGTATTGAACTTCTCTGTATTTAAGAACCATTTACCACTCCTCAGGCCCTCAAATTTTAGCCAGTTACTAATTTGATCTCTCTCCAGAATTTATCATGTCTTTTTTTCAGAGATCTTTGATTGTAGGGCTTTAGGGACACAGAGTTATTCTTACTTTAGCGTGGATAATGATCGGTCTCCATATCTTTTGAATATGTAAGCATGCTTTTGGTACCTAAAAGCTGATTGTTTTGTTTTATTAGCAAAAAAGAAGTCACATTATATTCAGCTTCACAAAATCTTGGAATGTCAGATTTCTATTTTCTGCCCAAAGTTTCTTTATGGGTAACACTCCCAGTTGTCTAGGAATAACCGAGAAACACTGAGTGCTTCTCAGACATGTCTGAAAAGCAAGCACATAAAAATTTTCCATTTCTTTAAGCGATTTTACTTTACTATATATATAAACTGGTTACTCCCTTATTTGCAAACTATAGGAATTGATAGAGTATTTATCATCCCCTTACTAATTGCATTTCAGTTTTCTGATGGGCACCCAGCTTCTCATATTCTTGGTGAGTCTTTGTTTTTGCATCAATGGGATTTGGTAAAGTGTTCATGGCTAGCCATTGAAGACCCAGTGATTGCTTTCTGAGTGGACACTAGGGAACTAGTGATTTAAGTGTGGGGTTTTCCAGGAATTTTTGGGAAAGAAGAATTTCTTTCTTCTGAGATTATTCCATTGAAATTATCCTTCTTTTCTCTGTAGAACACTGCCTGACACAACATATTCACAGAGCACATGTATTTATTGAGTGAAGACTCTAGGGTGTATTCTGGCCTTGGATAGGCAGAATTCCATTTCCACATGATGCACAGATAACACATGCCAGAATCATTAACTTTGTTTATAATTGTTTTTTAATTTACATGTTGACTTTCAAGATCTCTAAATCTCAGCGACCTGATAGATACATTTTTATTTCTTTCCCAGCAAAATGGGATTTGGTGAGGTGTTCATGGCTAGCTATTGAGTTTTTTCACCATCTTATCATATAGCATATTCTGTTGTTTCATAAATTGGCTTAAGCTGGTTAAATCAAACTAGATAGCAAATATCATAATCCAATTTTATGTATAACAGTTTACTATTTTGAGATCCAATATTTTTGGAGACACTCTCAAGGTGTAGAAAAACACATTACATCATCTCATTTTTGTTTAATCAGCTCCTCAGTAGAACTAATTGCTCACATAAATTTTTCCACTGGGATTTGGATATCAGAGTGTGTGTTTCTGGGATTTGATGTGAGCTCAGAAAGCTTAATTTCAAAGCTTCAAAGCAAAGTATAAAAGGTGTTGCATTATCTAAGGGAACCATAGCCTTCCTAAGGGAGGCACAACTTTCTTCTATGAGCACAGAAGGCCTACCCAAATGGATTATAACAAATTTGGCAATGGCCAATTTTTAATCTTTAAGTCACACAATTTTTTCAATAAAAACTGAACTGATACTGACAACAGTGTAATAGGTGAGTGAAAAAGATGACCTGGTAAGTGTTCTTACCTTAAACCTAGGATGTAAGAACTTTATGAGATTTTAGGTGCTTATCTTCTTATAGTCACTTTACACAAAGGAAACTGATTTTTTGAGGAAAAACTCCTGGGATAACACAGCTTTTAAATCATCAAGGTATTTTCAACAAAAACGATAGACTAACAACCAAAAAAAGTGCATGTGATATTCCTAAAACAATGTTCAGTATTATCGGAAGGGATTTAATGAAGAAAGGAGACATCAAAGTGATCACAGAGAATAGAGAAATAAAGTTTATTATACATTGAAAAATATTAGATTTAACATTAGGATGTAATTTGGGTGTGGACCAAAATAAATTTGCTATATTCAGACAAAAATCCTACCTCACTTAATAAGCTAAAGTCAGAAAGTGGAAACCAAAGCAGATGCATATAATGAAACATTGAAGTGAATAAAGGAAAACAAATAAAAGTACAGTAAGTACAGGGAAACATTTTTGAGGATGAAATTGACTTAAATGCTGCTATGTGCTGACATTTTTTGAGAGAAAGATTATTAATAATAATAGTAAAGATTAAGAGCAATAATTAATAAGTATCTTAATTGATATAAACAGTCATAATTCAGTGGTGCAAAGTTGGATATATTAACTAGAGAGGAGGGACAAAATTTTCCCAGAAAAGGAAAGGAGGGAGACAGGGAATTACTGATGAATTCAAATGCTTATACAATTATAAGATGGGATAGTTGAGGATAAACTTATTTGGTATTCTATATTTTCTCCACAAAATAGAAATCATTTTCTGGTAGTGAGAAAAAGGTCATAGAATGAGACCTAAAGAGAAATATGAAGGTTTGGAATAATTATTATATGAGGGAAACAAATGTGTATAATATGAAATGTTAAAGAACAATTATATATAAATACATGTAATATAAATCATATATATACACACACATAAATATAACTAAATGTGGTGAATTTTATACAAGTATAAAATGAATATTTGTCAAATATTTTACTTAATTTATTGGTTTAAAAGATAATTCAAAGAATTATAGATTAAGTATTCTACAAATAAATACAAAATTAGCTTTTTATACAGTGGGGGAGGGAAATCAATTATCCACACTGGACAAAATATGTATGTCTATAGTCAAGTATTACGAATTGCTATCAATTACCTACAACTTACAGATTTGGAAACTAGAGAAAAGACAAGGAAAAGCAGAGATAACTCAGAAAGGTAGGTAGGAAAGACTTTTCAACATTTTTTACAATTTTTTACTACAGACAATATAGAAACATTTCTGGATATCATTATCATATTGCCTGGATTGAATTTAATGGATTTGTAAGCATGGGGATTTCTCTAGCTATTTTCCATTGCCCAGATTCCAGATAAAATAAAATGTCTGAATGGACTTAGTATTGCTATGTTGCCAACGTAGAGCAGAGAAATCAGGTGCTGAGGATATGGAGGCTGGAGAAGAGAATTTAACACATAATTTGATAAGAAAGGTACTGTTGTTCTCCTATTATAGGTTATGAAACTGAAACTCAGTGATTAATTGGCCTAAGGTTTCACAACCAGTAGGTGAAAGAGGTAGGAGTCAGAGCAACTTTTATAACTAATTCAGAATCTTCTTTCTGTTACCAGTGGATTTCAAACAACTCCAAGGAGTTACTTCGTTCCTTAGAGGCGAAGCCAGGTATCAAGATGAGAAATACCTTTACCTACATAAGGCTTCACATTAAACAATATGCTTTATCTGTTGTGGAAATAAAAACAAGACAAATAGGAATAGAGGCTATTTATTCAGAGTTTGCTATATAATAAAGTGGTTAACTAGTATTACTTGACATTGGTGGAAGATGAGGGAGTTGAAGAAAATAAAGAATGAAGCCCAGGTTTAGAGTTCTACAGCTGGTTTGATGGTGGTGCCATTTAATGTGGGAAATAGTAGCTTTAATTTTATTAACCAATGTCACACCAATAAATTTAATGGAAAAAAAAGAAGTGAACTTAATCAGTTTAATAAAAAAAGGAAAATCTATGCATTATACTACATTTACTGTAGAAATGCCTAGGAGTTGCCAGGATGCCCAATAGATCTAAAATTACTCTTTTATTTATTTTGACCATTTTTTCCCTATTTTTCATCAGTGTTGAACTTATCATTACTATTGCCATCATTGCTCTGCCTCAAGTTCAGAAGTTCAGAGAATGGAGTTGGAGAATGGCACTGTGATGACTGAGTTCTTTCTCTTGGGATTTAGTGACCATCCGGAACTGCAGAATGTTCTTTTTGCTGTGTTTTTTTCCATCTACTCTGTTACCCTGACAGGGAACCTTGGGATGGTTTTGTTAATCACAACCAGTTCCCATTTGCACACCCCTATGTACTTTTTCCTCTGCATGCTGTCCTTCATAGATGCATGCTACTCTTCTGTCATTGCCCCCAAATTACTTGTAGACTTGGTTTCCAACAAGAAGACCATTTCTTACAATGGCTGTGCTGCACAGTTATATTTTTTCTGCTCTTTGGTCGACACAGAATCTTTCCTCTTGGCTGCCATGGCTTATGACCGGTATATAGCAATCTGCAACCCTCTGCTATATACTGTGATTATGTCTAAGAAGATCTGCTGTCAGCTTGTGATTGGAGCATTTTTGGGGGGCACCATGAGCTCAGTTATTCACACCACTAATACTTTCCACCTGTCTTTTTGCTCCAAAGAAATCAACCACTTTTTTTGTGATATTTCCCCACTCTTTTCTTTGTCCTGCACTGACACTTACAAGCATGACATTGTCCTGGTAGTCTTTGCTAGTTTGGTGGAAGCTATCTGTCTTCTAACGGTTCTTCTCTCTTATGTCTGCATCATAGCAGCTATTCTTAAAGCAGGTTCTGCCGAGGGAAGAAGAAAAGGGTTCTCCACTTGTGCTTCCCATCTGACTGTGGTCACTATTTACCATGGGACCCTCATCTTTATTTATTTGCGACCTAGCACTGGTCATTCACTGGATACTGACAAAGTGACCTCTGTGTTCTATACATTGATTATACCTATGTTGAACCCCTTAATCTATAGTTTAAGGAACAAAGATGTAAAGAATGCCTTTAGGAAAGTGATTAGCTCAAAAATTCTTTCTCTTTAAGGAAGGATGAAAATGGGCCTGATAAGTTTTCAACACTGTCTATATTTTATATTTGGTTCTAAACTATTAGAAGTTAGTTTAACATGGATGTTCCCTAAATCTGTGAGTTAGAAAGCCTCAGTCACAGAATAGAGCATGATGAACTCAGATATAAACTCATGTCAACTTTACTTCAAAGTCTAGTTTTTATCTTATACCTTCTCCTATCATTATCATTTTCATACAATGAATATAAATAAAAAAACAAACCCCAAAACCTGGTATCTTAACCATCTGTAAAGGCAATTAAAATCTTCAGAAAGTATTTAAAAGACTTATTTGAAATATTTTTATTTATCTTAAATCTCTGTTCAAAGAGTAATGTAAGACTAGTAGCTTGCTGAAAACTGAATATTTTTATTGTGTTGTTTCATTCTCATGATATTTTGAAATACATAATAGCTCATGTTATTCAATACAGGTATATATAAAATTATGGAAGAGGATTTAAATAACCCATTATTTCATGTTTCTTTTTTGACAGCCACTTAAATTAAAATAAATACTCTTGAGAATCGGAAATTGTGTTGTTTTTCATAACAATAAATTCTTAATTGATCATGAGCTAACAACATATGTAACAAACCTATTTTTTAGAATATATTATAGAATTAACTAATATTTACCTACTCATCAATAGTTTGTTTAAAATACAGTTATTGTTTATTTTACAGATATACAGAAAATAAATATAAATAAGTACAAATGGAATATCAATATAAATACTATCTTGTTATTTGTTTTTATTTCATTGAACCATAATTAAGTTAATAAATCTTATCTTTTAATTTAAACTGTATAAGTTGGGAATCTTGCTTTTTCTATTTATTTTAACTAGTGTAATGCTATGAACACAAGGGAAATGAAGTCCTTTTGTCCATTGGCCTTTGGAAAAGGCCCAGTCCTTTATCCCCAACTTCCATGTAAGCAGTTTCTGTACAGTTGTCCATAGCATCATGTCTGTTCTCCAGAATGAGGCAAGAAGGGAAATCCACAGGCTGATATGAAGACTGTGAGGTATAATAAAAATCTAGAGCTGCTGATTTGGGGTTTGTCTATTGATATAACTGGGCCAGGATGATGAGAAATAGAGGATCCAAGAATATTTTTACATCAAATAATTCCCCCCTATTTCTTATCACACTCAACACCAAAAGATAAGAAGTTCAGATAGATTTCATCTAAGATGAAGATATCAGAATAAAATTGAATAAGAGAATTTATTTTTGCATCATATTTCAGCTTACACATTAATATTAACCAAGTCTTTTGAAAACTGTCCTGGAACTGGGCATTATTAATAGCAAAGGAGAAATGATGGTGAACAAAGCAGGCAAGGGTTGTGCCTTTATGGAACTTTGAATATAGAGATTTCTGATTTATTTTTATTTACTTACTATTTTTTATCCCTTTAAGTGTTAGGATAGAATATTTATAGGGTGATGTACCTAGTACATAGGAAGGAGACAAAACTTCCTATGTGCTAAACCTAATTTAAGCCATTTAACCTCCCTCTGACTGAGCAAGTTTATTAACCCCATATATAAGGAATCTTAAGGAAAACATGTTGAATGACAAGAGAGAAGTAGTTGTTATTTGCATGATATCTCACTGGGACATACTCATGAACAGAGAATGTAAGTAAAAGATTCTCTTTGCAAAAGATGAAGTGAAATGAACCTATTATTACTTGCCCTGAGTTGGGAGGAAAAGCTAAAAGCAATAATTAATACACCTCACTTGAAATTCAGGCGCAAAGGTAAGAAATGGGAAACATCCAGAAGTTTGTACTGGAGACTACAGGAACCTATGTCTCAGTACTTGAAGCTTCGTACTCAGAATCTTTCAATAAATCCCTTTGGGTAAACATGCTTTCACTCAGAACATAACTTAGTGCCAACTGCTTTTTTCAAGGCACCTTTCACATCCTTATTCCTTAAGCTATAGATTAGTGGGTTTAACATGGGGATGACAACTGTGTAGAAAACAGAAGCCACTTTGTCTGTGTCCATGGAGTAACTCGTGCTGGGTCGGAAATACATGAACAAGAGTGTACCAAAAAATACTGCCACAGCGGTTAGGTGGGAGGCACAGGTAGAGAAGGCTTTGTGTCTGCCCTCTGCTGAGTTCATTCTAAGGATGGTAGTTAGGATGTAGCTGTAGGAGAGGAGGACAGTGACGATACTGAACCCCACAACACAGCCAATGAAAGTGAACATAACTATCTCGTTAATGGTTGTATCTGAGGAGGACAGAGCTAGTAAGGGTGGGATATCACAGAAAAAGTGATTGATGATGTTGGAATTGCAGAATGATAATCGAAATGTGCAACAGGTGTGGATGGACGAATCCACCAAGCCTGTGATGTAAGCAATAGTCACAAGCTGGGTGCAGATGCTTCTGGACATGGCAGTTGTATAAAGAAGTGGATTACAAATGGCTATGTAACGGTCATATGCCATGACAGCCAACATGAGACATTCCACATCTGCAAAAGCACCAAAAAAATACATCTGAATGGCACATAAATTATATGGAATATTTTTTTGCTCAGATAAGAAATCAACAAGCATCTTGGGAGTGACAGTGGAGGAGTAGCAGATGTCACAGAAAGATAGGTTGCTCAGGAAATAATACATGGGCGTGTGGAGCCTGGGGTCCATGTTGATCAGCAGGATCATCCCTAGATTGGCGATCACGGTGATGCCATAAACCAGCAGGAAGAGCACAAAGAGCACCTGCTGCACAGCCTGTCTGCCAGAAAGTCCTAAGAGGATGAAGTCAGTAAACACAGTGCAGTTCTCAGCAGCCATCACTCAGGTCTGGAAACCCCTTTGTGTTAAAGAAGGAAGTGGAAGTGAGGTTGACATCATACAACTATTTTTTCAGTAACTAGAAAAAGAGATAAACATTTTTCTAAGTATGCTTTAGGTAAAATGACTCTCCTTGATATATCCAAGAAGTGTAAATTGATAAAGTGATTATGCTAATAATATTGTCTACATTTGTATAGCCCTTTCTAGAGTTTGCAGTGCACTTTCATTCAAAGTCAATCGTTATTTTCACACCAACCTATGTAGAACTTATGATAATTTTTACTATTTCTATCTTAAGAAATTGATGTCCTCAATGTTCTGTATAGGCAATATTTCTTAAAATTATTTGGTCCAGATAACCCACAAATTCTGACAAGATTGTTTTTCTTTTTAATGTTGTAGAACCTATTCTATCCTGTAATAGAGAAGTATAGTTAGTGGGATGTTCAGGTAATGAGTGTATTTCATTTTTATTTCTTCCTTAATCCAATTGTGAAACAGGCAGAGTGATTATAGGTTCCTAGATATAACGTTCACCTAATACCACATCAACTTCTCAGGTCCTATTCACCCTTAACCAAGGAATAGAAATGGTCTGTGATCCAGGACCCAGTGGAGCAGTGAGGTTGGTGCTTGCTGGAGTAGTTTTGGTCCCTGAGAATATTATGTTATGTTAGGATTCACAGCCAGTACTAACCATGCCTCTTCTGACAGCAGCTGTAGCTCAGAGGAAATGATGAAAAGTTTTTGTGACACTGCTCACATATATGACTGAGAGGAAACAAAGAGAGTGCAGATTATTGTGTAAACCCTTCAATTCTAATCATAATCCACATTATCTAATCACAAACAGGTCATGTCTGTAAGACATATTTAAAAATACTCACTGTGCCGGGTCCAGTTTGGCTCAGTGGATAGAGCGTCGGCCTGTGGACTGAAGGGTCCCGGGTTCGATTCCGGGCAAGGGCATGTGCCTTGGTTGCGGGCACATCCCCGGTGGGGGGTGTGCAAGAGGCAGCTGATCGATGACTCTCTCTCATTGATGTTTCTAGCTCTCTATCCCTCTCTCTTCCTCTCTGTGAAAAATCAATAAAATATATTTTTTAAAAATACTCACTGGTGCACAGTCCCATTACCCCTGAAAGATTCATGTCTAAACTATATCCCCATTCCACGTCCCTCAAAATTGTAATACTGTTTTCATTGATCTCTATTTAACATGAACATCTCCAAATTCTCCTTCTCTTCAATGGTGTTGGTTGTCTTTGGGAGGCCAATGGAATTCTATGTCCCACTGTTGTATTTTACCCAATCAATTGCTGTATATAATATTATTGTGACCATCTCAGTTCTGTGGGAATAGAAAGAGAGTAGAGGTGAGAATAGATGGAAGAAAAAAAAAAAGAATATGAACATAATAATCTAGTGACTAATGTTCAGCCTTCCAAAACTTTAGCCCAGTGGTTGGCAAATTCATTAGTCAATAGAGCCAAATGTCAGTACAACGATTGAAATTTCTTTTGAGAGCCAAATTTTTAAAAATTAAACTTCTTCTAATGCCACTTCTTCAAAATAGACTCACCCAGGCCATGGTACTTTGTGGAAGAGCCACACCCAAGGGGCCAAAGAGCTGCATGTGGCTCGCGAGCCGCAGTTTGCCAATCACGGTCTTAGCCTAAACTTCTCTACACACACAGATCAGCAAAAAATATTTTATACCCAGCTGAAGTGGCTCCAGGGTTGAGCATTGACCCACAAACCAGAAAGTCAGGAATTGATACCTGGTCGGAACACATGCCCAGGTAGCGAGCTCCATCCCTGGTGGGGACATGCAGGAGGCTGACAATCAATGAATGTCTCTCATCATTGATGTTTCTCCCTCTCCCCTTTTCTTCCACTCTCTGAAATCAATAAAATCATGTTAAAAATGTCCCTCATGTAAAAATGAATATACTTGATAAAATATACAAAAGGAAAGGTTACAACTTAAAAATAATAAAAATGATCTACCACCTCCCCAATCCATGCTTACATTTTATTGTACTAATAGCTAAGCACATGTATTTAAATTAAATAAATTTTAAAAATCTGTATGGACATGACTTTCCTGGTATGACTGGTGCCCCTTAACATAATACTAAGTGAACAATTGTCTAGTTACAAAGTCTTTCTTCCAGAAAATGGTTGTCTGATCCTGAAAGATGGCCAGTGTCATAAATGCATGACAGTGCTATCAAGGAAACCAGGTGTAGTTAAGTCTCCCTGTTACACGAAACACGAAAGAAAGGCACTGCATGTTTTACAAATATATCTATACTATAAGCAAAGTAGTGTTTTAGGAAAATAAAAAATAATTATTTATTTAAAATATTTTCTGAATGTAGTATGCCTTACTAATTTCACAAGCCTATCTCCAAACTATAAAATAAGCTACTAAAGTTTTAAAATTAATATTGAAATCCTGCAGTTATTTGCCATCTGATAGTCCATAATCCTTATTTTTATAAAACCTTATAAAGTTATATATACAAGGTACCCCCCAAAATCTATACATACTTTAACAGCTGATAGCTGGATTAATGTTTCTTTTTTCTTTTCAGATTTAACTCATTGTAGTAAACAATGATTCAAAGAGCTTGTGTATATATTTTTTAGACACTAAATATGTGAATATATATACATACATATATACATATATATATATGTATATATATATATTGAAGTTATATACTTGTAAAATTTTTCAGGATGGAAAGATCCTTACATTAAACACTGACTAAAAATTTCAGAGATAGTCTTTGAGCTTTAACACTAAAGACATCCAATATGATAGATAGTTTTGTGTATTTTCACTAAAGAAAAAACTTGATTTCATCATTGACAATGCTTCTGTATGTTAGTAAATGGAAAAAAAATTATTTTATAATTATATTTTAGTTTATTTTTATTGTTGACAGTAATACAGATGTCTCCATCCCCCAAACCTTTGCTCACCTAAATGAAACTTTTTATGCTTCTGTTTTGGTGTGTGGCATCTTAGTGTTTACTGAAGCCCAAAACATGTTTTGCAGATCTATTCTATCCCTCACCTTCCCTAGTTGTATGACTGATCTTTGCCAAAAGGACAAATCTCTTTTCAAGATAAAGAAATGTGATAGAAAGAAGTGAAAACAAAATAAAGTGTGGAAATTGACATATCTTTTTATTTTAAGCTGCCTTTCCCATTTAAATGAAAACAGGTACAGAAACCTACCTGAAATGAGCAGGTCTTTCTGTCCTTATCTCTGGTACACCAACAATAGGCAGATTGCATTTTATTTCTACCTCGTAACTGTTGGGACAAATCTCTGAAGACTCTGCCTTCACACTTCTGTGCTGTGAGAACATGATTAATTAGATTCCACTTCTGTGTTTCCCCCTGTGAATGCTGCAACAACTTTAGCAAAGGCTCAACTTTAATTCTTCACTCTCTTGACTAAATTGGTCAGTGTCAGACATTTACCAGACTTTATTTCAATGCTGTGCTTCTTGACCTCCATGGTCTACATTCTCCTCCAGAGAAATCAGATGTCTCATGAAATTAGGTTTTCATTGTTTAGCCTTTTTCTTCCACCTCTGAAACATCTCCTTCACTTCTCACTTAGAAATATGGTCGTCTCACATATTGCCATTTTCACTAGTCATTGTCATATTCCTTCCCACAAGTACACATCAGCTGCCTTAATTGCAAATGTTTATTTTTGCCTGTGTAGGGGTGGGAAACGTTTTCCTTCTTCTCTTCTGTTTTCTTTGACTGGCCTAATTGGAAATTGTCATAACACAAATGAACAGGAGAAAGACAAATTGAATTTTATGTGTAGAGGAGACCCATACCAAATGTGAGACTTAAAGAGGTGACCAAAGCCACAGTTTATATATCTTTCAGACAGGAGAACAACAAATGTGTGAAAAAAATCAAGGAATTGACAAGACAAAGGGGTTTAGGGTTGGGAGACTGAAGAAGTAACAAGTTTTGTTTATGTAGCCTTCTGGGCTTGAAATTCCCAACTCTGGTGATAAGAAAGCAAATAGAAATTGTTACAAATTGAATACTAATGTGAATACTACTTTGCTCTCTTTTATTTCAAATATATACTTTCATTAGTAAATGTCCCTTACAATTTAAACTTTATAAGTTTGGCATTTTAGTTTTTTCTATAATTTTAACTAATACAATGCTGTGAACACCTCTAGGGAGATGGAGTCCTTTCCTCCAGTGACATTAGAGAACGTCCTATTCCTTTCACCCCCAACCTTTACTTAAGTAGCTTCTGTAGAGTCGTCAGCAGGACCATATCTGTTTACCAGTATGAGGGGAAAAAGGGAAATCCACAGGCTGATGTGAAAACTATGGCGTGTTTCTTTATGTTGTACAGCTGGGCAGCCCTTGGGGATTATGTTCGCATTGTCCGTTTGTTGAGTAACACTTTAGTTTGAGTTTGAATCATTTACATAATGTATAATCATCATTACATTAGCTGTACATCTTGAATATTACCAGAGTTCACTTAATTGCCAGAGATCTGTAAAGGCAGAATTTGTTTAAACAACAAGAAACATAAGATGTGTAAGGCATATAGAGTTTGTGCAAGCCAATCGCTCAGGAAATTTCATGTTTCTTCTGAAACCTCACCTGGAGTGCACAGGAACATAGGTTTGCCGTTATTTTTCTCTCACTTGTTTTTCTTGTGTGTTGTTATGTAGTTACTCCTAGCTTCTAAAGGTTGAATAATCTCGGCACAATTCAGTGAAATTAATATATTTTTAATTTTGTAAAATTGCTCTTAGAGACTAGTTTTAATGTCTTTTCACAATGTATTGCTCTTGCATGTGTGATGATCCCCATGCTGAAACACCAAATGTACTCCTCTGGGAGATATTGCTAAGGCAAATCTCAAATCACCTAAGCAATGGCTAGCAATGTACCAGCAGACAAACATAAGAAAATGCTATATTTATAGTAGTTGAGAGTTTTACTACCATGCTCTGCTTCCCTGGTATGTACAGTATTTGGAGGAGGCAGAGTCATTCTTGAACATCTTCTTCTGATTCCCTTCCATACTTATATTTCCCCCAGGTACTCCCTCTCCAGGGATGTCAATTTCCGCAGGATGCACTCCATTGAGGCAGAATCCAAATTCTATCTTTGAAAACAGGGAAGCCCCTCCAGATAGGTAGTCTTACTCCCAATTCCCATTAAATGCATTACATGGGTAGTAATATATTCCTGAAAATCGGGGAATGTAAATTTCTCCTCAAAGGATTTATGTTCTAACAGAATAGCTTTCTTTAACTATGGGGTGGTGATGAAGATTTACAAAATAATTTAAGATATCAGACACAAACAATTGTGAAAAATATTCCTTTTCTTTATATCACTGTTGCCTCCAAACATAATAGTGCATAGCTAACTGTCAACTTATAAGCTTCTTCCAGAGAATGATTGTCTGTTCTTGAGGGAGTGACCATTATCATATAAGTTCAGTGCATGACAATACTACCAATGAAAATGAGGTTTAATGAAGCTTCCTGATGCAGGAAACAGGAAATGTAGGAACTGTGGGTTGCTAAATATGTCTCTGTCCTATAAACAAGTCGGTATTTTAGTAAATATAGGCTACCATTTAATAAAATATTCTATGAAAGTCGTATGCTTTATTAAGTTCACAATTACCCTATGTCTTGAAAGTATATTGTGTACAAGAAACTTCTTGATTTAAAAATTAATGATGAAATCCTGCAGTTGTAAATAATCTGACAGTAAATTGTATTTGTTATTCTGAAACCATATATATATATATATATATATATATATATATATATATATCCCTATATATTCTATCTAATAAAGAGGGAATATGCTAGTTGACCATCACGCCCTTACAAAGATGGTGGTGCCTACAGCCAATAAGGAGGGAATATGCTAACTGACTGCCACACCCTCAAAGATGGTGGCTGCCAGACCCCTCAGCCCTGCCAGGGCAGCAGGTACGTGGCACAGCCGGGCCTACGCCCAGGTGGGTCTGGCTATTCCGTGCACCTGCCTCCAGATTCCCACAGTCCCCTCAGCCCCCAGCCACCAAGGGCCAGCCTGAGGTACAGGAAAGCCTCAGATGGTGGCTGCTCAACTGCCCAGGGCTGGCCTGAGGGATGACTAAACTATGGAACCAGCAGGCTGTGTGGGGCAACCAGGGTGGTGGGAGGGCTATGCGGGGCAACTCAGATGGCAGTGGGGGCAGTTGGGGGCAATTAGGCTGGCAGGGAGGGCAATGAGGGGTGACTAGGCTGGCCGGGTGCAGTTGGGTTCAACCAGGTCAGCAGAGGGGGGCAGTTAGGGGCTACCAGGACAGCACACAGAGGCAGTAAGGGGTAAATCAGGCTGACAGGGATGGCAGTTAGAGGTAACCAGGCAGGCAGGCCTGTGAGTGATTAGGAGCTAACGGTCCATGATTGTGAGTGGGATCCCAGATTGGAGAGGGTGCAGGCTCAGTTGAGGGGAACCCTTCTGCCCCCATGCACAAATTTCATGCACTGGGCCTCTAGTACGTATATAAAGGTAGAGGACTTCAGTGAAAAACCTTGTGTAATCTGTAACCCTGTCCTCTAGAAAGAAGAAAAGAGAACCTCCATGCTTTTTACATGTAATAGAAACCTGAGAAATAAATGAATACTGCAAAATCCTTGAAATTGTATAATGTTTTTCATAACTGGATTAATTGCTAATTTATAGCAGTACAAACAGCATCTATAGTTACCTTAAGTTATTAAAATAGATTTTAGCATTGCTTAATATCCAACCATTTAGCAATGATAACTATTGAAATTGTGTTAGGATACAGTTTCAGTTTATTTCACAAGATGCACATAGAACCAATTTAACTCATTGCAAATGGAATTCTAATGTAAATACTATTTTGTTGTCTGTGTTTTTCTCCCCCCCTTTAACATAAATTATTGTTAACTCTGGGAATTTAAGTTTTTAAACAAATTTTGTCAATAATTCTTGCATTTCATTACCTTTGTAAAAAATTAACTAGTATAATGCTATGAACATGTAAAGAGAAATAAAGTTCTTTTTTTTTTTAGTAGCCATTAGAGAAGGTCAAGGTACTTTATCCCCAACATAATTCATGCAATTTCTGTACAGTTGTCAAAAGCCTATATCTGTTCTCAAGAGTGAGGGCAAGAAGGGAAAGACACAGTCTGATGTGAAGAATAACAAGTGCAGTATAAGTCATTGTAGAACTGCTGCCCTGTCCAAGTGGCTCAGTTGGTTGGAGTGTCCTCCCATGTACCAGATGGTGACAGGTCCAATTTCTGGTCAGGGCACATACATAGGTTGAGGATTCCATCTCGAGAACGTGTATGGGAGGCAACAACTTGATGTCTCTCACGTCTCTCTCCTCTCTCTCTCTCTTCTTTTCCCTTTCTCTAAAATCAATTTAAAAAAATATTAAATCTAGAGCTGCTAATCTTTGGGACAGAATGATCAGAATTAATGGATGCAAAAAGTTCTCTTCATCAAATGATCCCTATATCTGATACTTACTCAGTTTAGACCAAAACAAGAAGTATAGTGGGATTTTATGAAGATGAACATACTAGAATAAAATTAATAAGAACAGTATGTGTTTTTTCTTTTCATTGAAAAAAAGCTTTATTTATTTATTTATTTATTTATTTATTTATTTATTGTTTTGTTCATTCTCACCTAAGGATATTTTCCCATTGATTTTTAGAGAGAGTGGAAGGGAGGGGGAAAGATACAGAAAGCGAAACATTGCAGTGAGAGAGACACATCAGTTGATTGCCTCCCACATACACCAGAGCCTGACACCTTGGTACATGCCTTTGACTGGAATCGAACCTAGGACTCCTCAGTGTGAGCGCCTATGCTCTATCCACTGAACCAAACAAGCTAGGGCCAAAAGCTCCTTTTTATATCAGTCTTGCAGGGGACACACATTCATTCACTCAGCAATTTTTTTATTGAATTTATTGGGTTGACAATATTATACAGGTTCCAGGTACACAATTCTACAATGCATCATCATTATGTTGTATTGTGTATTTACCAACCGATGTCAAGGCTCTTTCCATCCCATTTATCCTCCCTTTACCTTCTCCTACCCCCTCCAAACCCTTCCCTCTGATTCGACAATCACCATATTGTCGTCTGTATCTAGAAGTCTTTCTTTTGTTTCTTTGCTTGATCTCTCACCTTTCTCATCTAGCCCCTAACTCCCTCCCTCTGATAGCTGTCAGTCTGTTCTCTGTGTCCACGAGAATGTCTTCATTTTGTTACTTTATTTTGTTCACTAGATTCCACATATAAGTGAAATCATATGGTACATGACTTTCTCTGATTGGCTTATTTCACTTCAGCATAATAATTTCCAGGTCTAACCATGCTGTTGCAAAAGGTAAGTCTGCTTTCTTTTTGTGTGGTAGAGTACTATTCCATTGTATACATGCAACACAGCTTTTTTATCCAGTCATCTACTGATAGGAACTTGGGCTGCTTCCAAATCTTGTAAATCTTGTAAATATTGCTGCACTGAATGTTTTTGAATGGCATCCTGAAAATAAGCATTGCGAATAGCCAAGTAGAAATAATTCGAAATAAGACAGTCAAGAACCTTGAATTTATAGAACATTGAGTTAGCTCAGGAGAATTTAAATTTAGTCTTATTTATTTACTGCTCATTATTTCTAAGTGTTATGATGGAAAATATATATATATAGTAAGATGCCAGCAGATAGGAAGAAGATAAAAACCTCCCCAAAACAATAACATCTAATTCAAAACACTAAAACTCTTTTCTATTAAATCCATTGTATTGAAAAAATGGAGCTTTAGGTGGAATAAATTTAATTGACATGAAGGTAGATGCTATTATATGCATATCTCTCTGGGACATATGCATGAATAGAGAAAGTGGCATAAAAAGACCCTCTTTAAACAGTAGAGCAAACATATTACTACTCTTCCTTAGTTTGAATAGAATAAGATTAATAATCACTGTATCCTAAATTTAGGAAAAAAGAGGTAAAAAAAAATATCCAGAATTGTACTGGCAAGACTACACAGAACACTTGTTAAGAGTATCAGAATGTGAGCTCTCAACATCTCTAAATAAAAACTCTTTGGGTGAACACACTTTCAACCAGGACATAACTTAATGCCAGCTGCTTTCCTCAGGGCACCTTTCACATCCTTATTCCTTAAGCTGTAGATCAGTGGGTTTAACATGGGGATGACAACTGTGTAGAAAACAGAAGCTACCTTGTCCGTGTCAGTGGAGGAACTGGAACTGGGTCTGAAATACATGAAAAAGAGTGTACCAAAAAATATCCCCACAGCAGTAAGGTGGGAGGCACAGGTAGAGAAGGCTTTGCGTCTGCCCTCTGCTGAGTTCATTCTAAGGATGGTAGTTAGGATGTAGCTGTAGGAGAGGAGGACAGTGACGATGCTGGATCCCACAACACAGCCACAGGAAATGGTCAATGCTATCTCAATGATGGTTGTATCTGAGGAGGAGAGGGCGAGTAAGGGTGGGAAGTCACAGAAGAAGTGATTGATGATGTTGGAATTGCAGAATGACAACAGAGTTGTGCAATAGGTGAAGATCGTCATATCCATCAAACCTGCAATGTAGGCAGTGGCCACTAGCTGGAAGCAAACACTCCTGGACATGGTAGTTGTATAAAGCAGTGGCTACGTAACGGTCATATGCCATGACAGACAACATGACACATTCCGCAGCTGCAAAGAACCCAAAAATAAACATCTGAACAACACATACATTATATGGAATCCTCTTTAGCTCAGATAAGAAATCAAACAACATCTTGGGAGTGACAGTGGAGGAGTAGCAGACGTCACAGAAAGACAGGTTGCTCAGGAAATAATACATGGGCGTGTGGAACCTGGGGTCCATGTTGATCAGCAGGATCATCCCTAGATTGGCGATCACGGTGATGCCATAAACCAGCAGGAAGAGCACAAAGAGTCCCTGCTGCACATCCTGTCTGCCAGAAAGTCCTAAGAGGATGAAGTCAGTAAACACAGTGCAGTTCTTAGCAGCCATCACTGAAAATCTGAAAATCCCAGGTGTTAAAGAAGGAAGTGGAAGTGGGGTTATCATCGTATTACTAGTTTTTGGTAATTAGAAAAAGAAATATACCCAATTTATTACAAATTGTTGAAGCAATTATGCTAATAATATTGCCTACATTTGGATAGCACTGTATAGGGTTTTTAGGGCACTTTTATTAAAAATCACTCATGTCATTTGCACACCAACCTATGTAATACTTATAATTTTACTACTTCTATCTCATGTTATACTATTGATGTCCTCAATGTTCTGTATAGGCAATAGTTCTTAAAATTATTTGGTCCAGTAGCCCACATATTCTGACAAGATTGTTTTTCTTTTTAGTGTTGTAGGACTATTCTATCCTTAATAGAGAAGTGTAGTTAGTGAGAGGTTCAGGTAATAAATGTACTTTTAAATTATTTCTTCATTAATCCAATTGTGAAACAGGCAGAGTAATTACGTTTCCTAGATATAACATTTTCCCAATACCCCATCAGCCCCTCAGATCCTATCCAGCCTTACCAAATAAGGGGTAGAAATAGTCTGTGATCCAGGACCCAGTGGAGCAGTGAGTGTGGTTGCTGGAGTAGTTTGGTAGGGTCCCTGACAATGTTATGTTAGGGCTCACTACCAGAAATATGCCAGTGCTAACCATGCCTCTTCTGACAGCAGCTGCTTGCTCAGGGGAAATGATGAAAAGTTTTTGGATACTATCAGCACAGGTGACCTAGAAAAAAGAAAAAGAGTATGGACCACTTTGTGAACCTTTCAACTCTAATTTACTGAAATCCACATAATCTATTATTCACCAATAGATCAGATCTCTAAGACATTTAAAAATACTCACTGGTGTACAATCCCATTATTTTAGGAAGATTAATATCTAACTTATACCTCATGCCAATTCCCTGGAAATTATAATTTTGTTTTATTGTTTTCATTGACTTTTATTTCATGGGAAGATCTCCAAATTGGCCTCCCTTTGGTGTGTTTGTGGTTTTTGGGAGGCCAATGGAATTCTATGTCCCACTGCCATATTTTACACAATTAATTATGCTATCTAATTAAAGCATAACATGCTAAGTGTCTGATGGATTGGTTGACCCTTTGGTTGACCACTCGACCAGTTGCCATGATGCACACTGATCACCAGGAGGCAGACGCTCTGATGGCTCTGATGGCTCTGATGGCTCTGATGGGTAGGTTAGCTTGCTGCTGGGATCTCGCCAATCCAGAATGGACAAGAGTGCCACAAATGCCCTGAAGACCTTCCTTGGTTCCTCCCTGAACTGCTGGCCCCTATTGTCCTGATCTGGAGTGGGTGAGATCTGGAGTGCCCCGATTGGCCCTGATTGCTGGCCAGGCTGAGGGATCCCACCTATGCACAAATTCATGCAGTGGGCCTCTAGTAATATCATGTGTGACCTCCTTAAGTTTTGTGAGAATATAAAATAGAATTGAGGGTATATGATGTGAGAAAAAAAAATCTAAATAAGGGTCTATTGATCAATGTGCAAGATTCCAAAATCTTGGTCTCAAGTTCTCTAGATACATTATCAAGAAATGTCATCCATGTAGAAGTAAATCTATTTCAGAAAATCTACAAAAATAGAAGTTAGAATTTTAAAATAATTAAAAATGAGCTACAGCCTCCCAAACATGCTGACATTTCATGTGATTATATCTACATGCATGTGTTTACATTAAATAAATAAAATATATCTGTATCTACATGGCTTTCCTGATATCACTGGTGTCCTTAAGCCTAATACTAAGTGAACAACTGCCTAGTTATAAAGTCTTTCTTCCAGAAAATGGTCATCTGATCCTGAGAGATGACAATTATCATATAAGTGCATGACAGTGATAACAAGGAAATCAGGTTTAGTTCAGCGTCCCTGTTGCATGAAACAGGAAAAGAAGGCACTGTAGGTGGCCAAAAATACCTCTGTACTATAAGCAATGTAGTGTTCTAACAACATAAAAAATAATAATTTAATTGAACATTCTGTGAATATGGTGTGCTTTACTAATTTCAAACCATATCTTGAAACCATATTGTATAAAATAAATTGCTAAAGATTTAAAATAAAAAAATGAATTCCTGCAATTGTCTATAATCTCATAGCAGATACTTCTTTCTTTTATAAAACCACTTAAATGTATACACACACACACACACACACACACACATTTATTTATCTATACTTTTTGAAGTCATATACTTTTTTTCTTCTGTACTCTATACACTCCATCTACTATTGGATTTCATGCAAATCCTTTGTGTTAATAAATTGATAGGTAGGTAGTGTTTTAGAGTGCATATACTGGCCATATATTTTCTCTGTATTAAACATGTTTTTATGTAACTCACTTTGAATTTGCTCAAGTAGTTTCAATGAATAAGAATTGCCAAGGCAAAGGATATTAAAAATTTATATTTTGATAAAAAATAGCTTTCTCCCTAATTGTAGATACTCCTCATCAATCTGTCTCCCAGTGTTCAGTTATGAGAGTTAAAACTGTACAACACTATTCAAAATTGAAAAACATCAGATGTCAGTGTTTTTATTCTGTGATAGTGTGATATTGCAGATAAATTATTCTGTCACTATTTAGCACAATCATCATAAATGCTTAATCCTTGATCATCATTTGTGTTATTTCATTTCCTTTTTTTCCAGTTTCCTTGGAGTATAGTCTCTCTGTTACTGGTTTCTAAGAGCTTGTTTAAAACTAAATATGTTAACCATTTGTTAGTCATTGCAGATAAAAATACCATTTTTTTGTTATTATTTTACTGTGGTGTTTTATTTTTGGTTGTACCAAAATTGTGTATGAAATATAATCATGTTTTTTTTGTGTGTTTTTTTTTTCTTTAAAGCAAAGGAATTTTCAGAATGAAAACAGCCCTGCATTAAACTCTGAACTAATAAAAGAACATCAACATTTCAGAGACAGTCAAAAGCTTTAATACGTGGCCAATATGATAGATAGTTTTGTGTTTTCACTAAAGAAAAGACTGATTTTATCACTGACAATGATACTGTATATATAAGTAAATGACAAAAATTGTGTTTCTTTTTCTTTATTACTTTATATTATTGTTGACAATATTGCAGATATCTCCATTCACTCCCCGCCCCCCTTTGCCCACCTAAATGAAACTTCTTATGCTGCTGTTTTGGTGAGTTGCATCTTATTGTTTAATGAAACCTGAAACATATTTAGCAGAATTATTCTATCACTCATATTCCCTGGTTTGTAAAAGCACTAGAACCCATTTGTATGACTGACCTTTGACAAAAGAACAAAGCCATTGTCAGGCTAAAGAGATGTGATAAAAAGAAGTGAAAACAAAATAAAAGGTGGAAGTTTACCTATCCTTTATTTAAAAGTGACCTTTCCCATTTAAATAAAAATAAGTACAGGAAAAATAAATGTTCTTGAGATATATAGGATTCTGTCTTTTTTTTTCTATGAAAATCACTATGTTTATGTGTGTCTGCTGATATATGAAAATTTGAATGTGGGTAGTGAGTGGTCTAATTTTTATTTTTTCTAGACTTATAAACTATGATATGGATTAACATTGATATTTTTAAATGTATTACCTCTATTATTATTTGCAAAACACAAGAGCAAACCTTAAATTCATATGTACAGTGATGCTGGGGGTCTTTCTTAGCATCTGCAAGGGGTTCAGGAATTTGGAGAAGGGCTGCTGTAAATTATTAAAGATTCTAGAGATGAAACATAATTTTGGAAGGCATTTTGGAGGTCCAGAGAAGACTTAACTAAAGAAACAAAGATCTCCTGTCTCTCTGGACCCCTTGCTTTTTATTAACACAAATTGTCCTAAAGCAAAAGTAGATGTACTTATCAAAGGCAAGGTTTAGTATACAGAATCCATTGTCAGATTGGTACAAATCTTTAGATGTGGGAAAACGCCCTTAGCCATTTCCAGCAGACTATCCTCAAGGTTCCAAAAACCTTTTGATGAAACTTCTTGCATTTATGACATGCTATTGTAGAGTGCGAAAAAGTAATAGTTTACTTATCAACATTTATTAAAATGTAAATCAGATATTTAATGATAAATGTGGTTAGACAAATTCACACAGGTCTAACAAAGAATTATCATTATATGCCATCAGAATGAAAAATTTATTTGACTGAGTAAGCAGATATAAAATTAATCATTAACCAAATTCCCAAATCTGGATTCTTCATTTTTCCAAAAGTAAGGCTTTCCTTTGCCCTATATTCTTTACATTAAGCCATTTAGAAACCTACCTGAAATGAGCAGGTCTTTCTGTTCTTATCTCTGGTACACCAACAATAGGCAGATTGCATTTTATTTCTACCTAGTGACTGTTGGGACAAATCTCTGAAGACTCTGCCTTCACTCTTCTGTGCTGTGAGAACATGATTAATTAGATTTCGCTTCTGAGTTTTCTCCTGTGAATGCTGCAACAACTTTAGCAAAGGCTCAACTTTAATTCTTCACTCTTTTGACTAAATTGGTCAGTGTCAGACATTTACCAGACTTTATTTCAATGCTGTGCTTCTTGGCCTCCATGGTTCTAAGTTCTCCTCCAGTGAAATCAGATATCTAATGAAATTAGATTTTCATCTCATTTTCATTGTTTAGCCTTTTTCTTCAACCTCTGAAACATCTCTTTCACTTCTCATTTAGAAATATGGTCATCTCACATGTTGCCATTTTCATTAGTCATTGTTGGGTTCCTTCCCACAAGTACACATCAGCTGCCTTCATTGCAAAGTTTTTTGTTTTGTTTTTTTAATACATAAAATAAAAGGTTTTTTGTTTGTTTGTTTGTTTGTTTGTTTTTGAGGCATGAATATACCACTGGCTCAATAGGAAATTGTCATAAGACAAATGAACAGGAGAAAGACAAATTGAATTTTGCATGTAGAGGAGACCCATACCAATTGTGAGACTCAAAGAGATGACCAAAGGACACAGTTTATATACCTTTTAGACAGGAAAACAGCAAAAGAGTGAAAAAATTGGGGAATTAACAAGACAAAGGGGTTTAGGGTTGGGAGACTGAAGAAGTAACAAGTTTTACTTATACAACTTTCTGGGCTTGAAATTCCCAACTCTGGTGATAAGAAAGCAAATAGAAATTGTTGCAAATTGAATACAAATGTGAATACTACTTTGTTCTTTTTTATTTTAAATACATACTTTTATTAATACATTTTATTTACAACTTAAAGCTTATATATTGGGTGTTTTAGTTTTATTTCTATAATTTTAACTAATACAATGTTGTGCACACCTCCAGAGAGATGGATCTTTTCTCCCTATGACATTAGAGAATGTCCTGTTCCTTTCACCCCCAACCTTCGTTTATGCAGCTTCTGTAGAGTTGTCAGCAGGACCATATCTGTTCACCAGAGTGAGGGAAAGAAGGGAAATTCACAGGCTGATGGGAAAACTATGAAGTGCAATGCAAATCTAGAGCTGCTGATCCTGGGGGTGTCTGCTGGTACATTTGGGGCAGAGTGAAGAGAAACAGAGGATCTGAGAAGTTCTTGACATGATATGATCCCTGCCCCTGATACTCAGCTCAGGCCAAACGAAGCAGTAGAGATGAATCACTGTAAGATGATGTACTAGAATAAAATAAAACATAGTGTGCTTTTTAAAAAATTAACAAAAGCTCTAAAATAAAACAAATAAATAAAATAAAAAAGTTTTTTTTCGAGGGATGAATATACCAAGGCTCAAATGCAACAATTTTGTAGGGAACAGTCATTCATTATTCAACATATGTTTTAAAATGTCATGCGGGAGCTGAATATTATAAATAGCAAAGTTGAAATATTGTGAATAAGGCAGAAAAGGGACTTGCATTTATTTATTATGAGTTGGAGCAGCTTTCAAATTTTTTCTTATACATGTATTTAGTACTTTTATATTTCTGAACCATGTCCCATCTCATTTTGCTAGGCTTAAAATGTGTTTTATATATTTATTGTGGATCCATATTTTCCCTGAATATCTCTGAAATTTGCTTCCCTCAGCTTTAAAAATGTTGCTTTTTCCCAGCCCAATAACTTTTATGTCCCACCGTTTTATTTTACCCAAATCTGTTATCTTTCATATAATATAAAACATGTCCTCTTCTGTTCTGTGAGTGTAGATACAAATGAAGTTGAAGGTAGATGAAAAAAAGCTAAGGAAAATCTGAATAATAGTCTAGTAATCAATATGCAGGTGTCCAATCTCTTGGTATAAACTCATTTATATATTGCACATCTTTGTAAACAATTAGATCGCTTAAAAATGAAGATTTTATATTTTCCCCACTGGCTAATTTCAATTAGCATAACGTAGGGGAGAGTTCAATGGGGGAAAACGGAGACGTACGTATATACAATAAAGAATTTAAATTAAAAAATAAAGATTTTAAAGAGTATGTAAAAGATTAAAAACAAACAAGCAAAAAATATTTGGCCTCCTTCACAAACCATGCTTGCTGTCTCTTGTATTCCACTTTACCTATTCATATGTGCACTTGAAATTGATAGATGAAAGAAATTTTAAGTTTGTATAATATTTCATACATACCTTTGATTTTATAACATGTTTTCCAGTAGATAAAGGGAAAATTATTAGTAATTTGCATCCAGCTCTAAATGCAGGAGGGCCCAGTTCTACCTCCTGACTGAGCTTGATTATAGCAACATCTCAGTCTGCTCCAGGGTGCAGAACACATGGACTTTCAAGAATAAGTGACAGATATAATAATGAGTTTTATTGTCTGATATTTCATACACACAAGTTGACTGGAAAAGAAATACAGAATTTTAGTCATTTATAAAATGTATAATAACCACATACATTAGTTATACATCTTGAATATCATCAGAGGCAACTTAATCGCTAGAGACCTGTAAAGGCAAAACTTATTTAAACAAGAAGAAAGATAAGATGTATAATGCGTGTAGATTTGTGCATTCCAGTAGTTCAGGAAATTTCATATTTCCATTGAAACCCACCTGGAGTAAACAGGGACATAGGTTTGCTGTTACTTTAGCTCACTTGTTTTCCTTGTGTGTTGTTATGGAGTTACCCCTAGCTTCGAATGGTAGAATAATCTCAGGTAAAATTCAGTGAAATTAATGTATAATCAAGTTTTGAAAAATTGTTCTCAGTGACCAGTGTTAATGTCTTTTCATAAAGTATTGCCTTTGTGTGTGTGGTGATCCCAATACCAAAGCACCAAATGTACTTCTGCGGGAGAGATAGCTAAGGCAAATCTCAAACCACCTAAGTAATTGCCCTCAGATAAACATAAGAAAATGCTATGTTATGGTACTAGTGAACCTGTTGCTACTCTTACTTTTTCTCTCTAATGTTGGTGTCTTTTGAAATACTATTTTGAATATAGAATGATACATTAATTTATCTAAATATACTTCTGAGATAAGAAAGTCAAAACCTAGGAAATATAAAAACTTACATAAAATCGCATATATCATGAGAACATGAAGATTTAGTTAAGTTTTTTGGTCCCTATCCCAGTTTTTCTTATAGTTTCATATAAATAGTAATGCTTATTTTAAAAGAGTGGGTACATGACTGGGAAAAAACAACACTAACTTGAGAAGATATTGGTAACTCCATGTTCATAATAGTATCTATATAGATATAAAAGGCTAATATGCTAAGTGTCCAACTGCACTGGTCATTTACAGAGAACCGGCACCACAGACCTGGTGCTGACAAAGCAACACTCAGCTTCCCTCAAGTGGGACACAGGCCCTGCCACCATCCCAGAGCAACAGCCCACTAAATCACAGCTGATGCTACCAAGATCCCATGGCGTAAAATGTGGCCCACAGCCCAGCCCCGCCCAGAAATGGACGCTGTGGGCGCCAGGTAATGACATCACATAGCAACGCCCAGCTTCCTCTCCCTGGTGATGACTAGCCTCCATGCAGTTTCTTCAGCCCAGGAACATGACTTTATAGCCAGGTGCAAACATATCAAACTTTAACCAAATGTCTGTGAAGCATTTTCCCATGCCTCATTTCATTTTACCCTCACAGAAGTCCTGGAATAGGTAGATAGGAGACTTGGTGGAATCCTATTTTCTTTTCATTAGCTGGAAAATAGGTATTCTACCCTTTGAGACAGCCTGGATGGATCTTTATATTATTATTTTGAGTTAAGTAAGCCAGTCAGAGAAGGACAAATTTCACAAGATCTCATTTATCTATGGAATCTATTGAACAAAATAAACTGACAAATAAAATATAGTAAAAAAATGTGGAAGTATGGAACAGAATGATGAATCTCAGATGGAAGAGGATCAGGGGGTTGGGATGAGATTAACCAAAGAATTTATATGCATATATGCATAACTCATGGATTCAGATAATGGTGCAGTGAAGACCTGGGGGGGGGAGGGGTGCAAGCTAGGTGGAGGGGGGTAATTAAGGTAAAGTGAGAGACATCTGTAATATTCTCAACAATAAAGACTTTTTTTTATAAGTAGGAAGTTTGCACAGGAATCAGTCAAAGATAGTTTTTAATGGCATGATGATGAGATCTTTACGTTAATTTTTAAATTGAATTTATTGGGGTGACATTGCTTAATTAAATGATACAGATTTCAGGTATACACTTCTATAACACATCATCTGTATATTGTGTTGTGTTTGTTTATCACCCCAAGTCAAGTCTCCTCCCATCAACATTTATCTCTCCTTGACCCTCTTCTACCTCTCCCACAAATCCTACACAGTATGTTTCATGATTTTAGGGGTTTTGCTTTAGAAGCACAATAACTCTACATGCTCTGATGATTAGAAGATTAGGGTTATTAGAAGTTATACATATATACATACACACACACACATATATATATATATATAGGTGCATATGCCTATGTATATATATATGTGTTATACATATTATATACATAAAATCAGGCCCAGTTCAAAGCAGCTCAAGCCCGTGCTGCCCTGGAGTTAGTGCAGCTCATCAGGCCTCTCGGAGAGTTGGCGAACTGGTTTAATTTTTGTAGAAATAAACATATTTAATATTTTTAATAAAGTACATTAAGTTGGCTAAAGATTTGAACAGTGATTAAGAGGTTCTGATATGTGATATAGTCTGTGAAAAATAAAATGTTTGAGATTATTAAAGGAAATACTTAAGACATAGTAAAATTTTTTTTTGGTCTTAAAACTGTGTTCAATAAATAAGGCAAGTAAAATAACCAGCTTAAAATAGCATGTTTTAATGTATAATTTATTCTTATGTTTTTTTAAAGTATATTAAATTAAGTATGCTTTTACATTATACTAAGATCAAGGACCTAAATGAAAAACCTTGCATAACCTATAACTCTCCAGAAAGCAGATAGAACCTCCATATTTCTTACATAATGGAAAACTGAAAAAATAAATGAATACTCTGAAAACCTGAAGTTGTATAATGGTTTTCATAACTGGATTAATAACTAATCAATAATAGTACAAACACCATGTACAATTACCTTGAGCTATTAAAATAGATTTTAGCATTGCTTAATATCCAACCATAAAGCAATGACAACTATTGAATTGTGTTTAGAATACAGTTTCAGTTTATTTCACAGATACCCAGAGAATCATTTTAACTCATTGAAAGTGGAATACTAATGTAAATATTATTTTGTTCTTTGTTTTATTTCATTGAACATAAATTATTGTTAATAACCTAGGGCATTTCAGTTTTCTTAACAAATTTTGTTAATAACCGTGGGCATTTTATTTTGTTAATTAATTAGTATATTCCAGTGGTCAGCAAACTGCGGCTCTTGAGCCACATGTGGATCTTTGGCCCCTGAAGCTTTTAGCAAAGGCCAGCTTAGGAGTACCCTAATTAAGTTAATAACAATGTACCTACATATATAATTTAAGTTTAAAAAATTTGGCTCTCAAAAGAAATTTCCATTGTTGTACTATTGATATTTGACTCTGTTGACTAATGAGTTTGCCGATCATTGGTATAGTCTATGAAAATGTAAGGTGAGATAAATTTTTATTTTCTAGTAGCCATTAGAGTAGGTCAAAATCCTTTACCACCCACTGCTTTCATGCAGTTTCTGTATAATTGTCAAGAGCTTTATCCGTTCTCCAGAGTGAGGGCAAGAAGGGAAAGGTGTGAATAATAATAAGTGCAATATAAATCTAGAACTGCTGCCCTGTCCAAGTGGCTCAGTTGGTTGGAGTGTCCTCCCATGTACCAGATGGTGACAGGTTCAATTCTTGGTCAGGGTACACACCTAGACTGAGGATTCCACGCCTAGTCAGGGCACATATGGGAGGCAACCGATTGATGTATCGCTTTCACATGGGTCTCTCTCTCTCTTTCTTCCTTCACCCCCCTCTAAAATCAATTAAAATAATTAAAATAATCTAAAACCTAGAACTGCCAATTCTTGATACAGAATGAACAGAATTAATGGATTCTGAAAGTTTTTTACATAAAATAATCCCTTATCTGATACATACTCACCTTAGGCCAAAGGAAGAAGTACAGGTGAATTTTGAGAAGATGAACATACTAGAATAAAATAAAACAAAGTTCTTTTTCTTCTTCAATGATAAAAGCTCCTTTTATTTATTTTTATTTTTTGTTAATAAAATTGTTAATAATTAAAAATATATATTTTTATATTTTGAGGATATTTCCCATTGATTTGTAGAGAGAGTGGAAGGGAGGAGGAGAGACAAAGAGAAACAACTATGAGAGAGAGACACATCAGTTGATTGCCTCCCACACTCACACCAGAGATCATGGCGAGGGCTGGAGCCTGCAGCCAAAGTATGTGCCCTTGACCCATGTATGTGACCTTTCAGTCCAGGGGCTGATACTCTATCCACTGAGCCAAACCATTTAGTGCCAAAGGCTCTGTTTTATATCAGTCTTCCAGGGGACACAGATGCATTCCTTTAATCATTTTTTTAAAAATTTATTGGGTTGACATTGGTTAATAAAATATAGGTCTCAGGTATGCAGTTCTATAATACATCTGCTATATATTGTATTGTGTGTTTACCACCCCAAGTCAAGTCTCCTTCCATCCCATTTATCCTTCTTTTATCCTCTCCTACACCCTTCACCCCAATCCTCTGGTAATCACCATATTGTAGTTCCTGTCCATGAGTCTTTCCTTCTTTTCTTTGCTTAATTGCTCATCCTCCTCATCCACCCCCAACTTCATCCCCCTTGACAGCTGTTTGTTTTGTGTTTATGAGTCTGTTTCCACTTAGTTGGTTTACTATATTCCACATATAAGTGAAATTATGTGATATTTGCCTTTCTCTGATTGGCTTTTTCACTTAGCACAATAATCTCCAGGTCCATCTATGCTGTTTAAAAAGGCAACATTATCTTCTTTCCTGTGTGTGTTTGTGTGTGTGTGTGAGGGTGTATGTGTGTGTGTGTGTGTGTGTGTGTGTGTGTGTGTTTGTGGCTGAGTAGTATTACGTTGTGTAAATGCACCACAGCTTTTTTATCTACTCACCTACTGATGGAAACTTGGGCTGCTTCCAAATTTGGCTATTTGTAAACATTGTTGCAATGAAAGTTTTTGAATAGCATGCTGAAAACGAGCATTGTAAATTGCAAAGTAGAAATTATGGTGAACAAGTCAGGTTAGGGCAAAATTTTTAAATTTATATTATTAATTTATTTACTACTTATTACTTCTAAGTGTTATGATGTAAAATTTATAGTATGATGCCAGGACATAGGAAGAAGATAACCCCCCCAACACACACACACTAAACACCTAACTTAAACTACTAAAACTCACTCGTGATTGAGCAAGTTTATTAAACTCATTGTTTTTGGGGAAAAAATGGAGCTTTATGGAGAATAAATTTAATCGGCATGGAGAGAGATGAGACTATGCACATATTTCTCTGGGAGATACCTCATGAATTGAGAGAGCGGTATAAAAAGACCCTTGTTGCAAAAACAGTAGAGTAAACCTATTAATATTCTTCCTAAATAAGAAGTGATTAAGATTGGTAATCACTGTAACTTACACTTAATTTAGACACAAAGATAGATAAAGAAATAGGCAGAATTGTACTGGTGAGTCTATAGGACACTGTCAAATAACTTGAGCTCTCAACATCTCTAAATAAGAATTTTGGGTGAACACGCTTTCATCTAGAACATAACTTAGTGCCAACTGCTTTCCTCAGGGCACCTTTCACATCCTTATTCCTTAAGCTGTAGATCAGTGGGTTTAACATGGGGATGACAACTGTGTAAAAAACAGAAGCTACCTTGTCCGTGTCAGTAGAGGAACTGGAATTGGGTCTGAAATACATGAAAAAGAGTGTACCAAAAAATATCCCCACAGTGGTTAAATGAGAGGCACAGGTAGAGAAGGCTTTGCGTTTGCCCTCTGCTGAGTTCATTCTAAGGATGGTAGTTATGATGTAGCTGTAGGAGAGGAGGACAGTGATGATGCTGGACCCCACAACACAGCCACAGGAAATGGTTGTCGCTATTTCAATGATGTTTCTCTTCAAGGAGGAGAGAGCTAATAAGGGTGGGATGTCACAGAAAAAGTGATTGATGATGTTGGAATTGCACAGTGATAATGGAAAAGTGCAAGAGGTGAAGATTGTTACATCCATCAAACCTGCAATGTAGGCAATAGCCACAAGCTGGTAGCACACTCTTCTGGACATGACACTTGTATAAAGAAGTGGATTACAAATGGCTACATAACGGTCATATGCCATGACAGACAGCATGACACACTCCACAGCTGCAAAGAACCCAAAAAGAAACATCTGAAGAAAGCATGCGTTGTATGGAATCCTTTTCTGCTCAGATAAGAAATCAACCAGCATCTTGGGAGTGACAGTGGAGGAGTAGCAGACGTCACAGAAAGACAGGTTGCTCAGGAAATAATACATGGGCGTGTGGAGCCTGGGGTCCATGTGGATCAGCAGGATCATCCCTAGATTGGCGCTCACGGTGATGCCATAAACCAGCAGGAAGAACACAAAGAGCCCCTGCTGCACAGCCTGTCTGCCAGAAAGTCCTAAGAGTATGAAGTCAGTAAACACAGTGCAGTTCTCAGCAGCCATCACTCAGGTCTGGAAACCCCTTCGTGTTAAAGAAGGAAGTGGAAGTGAGGTTGACATCATATTACCATTTTTTCCCCAGTTACTAGAAGAGGTAAACATTTCTAAGTATGCTTTAGTTAAAATGACTCTCCTTGAAATATACCCAATTTATTACAAATTTTTGAAGTAATTATGCTAATAATATTGCCTACATTTGTATTGCACTGGATAGAGTTTGCAGTGCACTTTCATCCAAAATCAATCGTGCTATTTTCACAACAACCTATTTAGTATGTATGATAATTTTTACTATTTCTATCTTATATTAAGAAATTGATGTCCTCAGTGTTCTGTATAGGCAATAGCTCTTAACATTATTTGGTTCAGATAACCCACAAATTCTGACAAGATTGTTTTTCTTTTTAGTGTGTAGAACTATTCTATGCTGTCATGGAGAAGTATAGTTAGTAAGAGGTTCAGGAAATGAATATATTTCTTTGTTATTTCTTCGTTAATCCAATTGTGAAGCAAGCAGACTGATTGTAGGTTCCTAGATATAACATTCCTCCAATACCCCATCAGCCCCTCGGATCCTATTCAGCCTTAACAAACAATGGATAGAAATGGTCTTTGATCCAGGACTCAGTGGAGCAGTGAGGGTGGTGGTTGCTGGAGTAGTTTTGTAAGGTCCCTGACAACGTTATGCTAGGGTTCAGTGTCAGAAATATACCAGTGCTATCCATGCCTCTTCTCACAGTAGCTGTTGCTCAGGGAAAATGATGGGAAGCTTTTGGGATACTATTAGCACAGGTGACCTAGAAGAAAGAAAGAGATTATGGACTACTGTGTGAACCCTTCAACTCTAATTTACTGGAATCCACATAATCTATTATCCACTAACAGTCCAGATCTCTAAGACATTTAAAAATACTCACTGTTACACAATCCCATTATTTTAGAAAGATTCATATCTAAGCTATATACTTAAACCAATTCCCTAGAAATTATAATTTGATTTTATTATTTTCATTGGCTCTTATTTCATGGGAAGATATCCAAATTGTAGTTTTGGTGATTTTTGGGAGGCCAATGGAATTCTACATCCCACTGCCATATTTTACCCAATCAGTTATGTTATATATAATATGTGTGACCTTCTTAGTTCTGTGGGAATATAAAGTGGAGTTGAGGATATATAAATGTGAGAAAAAGAATATATGCATAAGGATCTAATGATCAATGTGCAGGATTCCAAACCCTTGGTCTTAAGTTCTCTAGATAACGTCATCAAAAAATATCTTACATGTAAAATTTAATCTATTTCAGAAAATGTATAAAAATAGAAGTTAGAATTTTAAAATAATTAAAAATGAGCTACCACCTCCCCAATCCATGCTAACATTTCATGTGATTATATCCATGTACATGTGTTTAAATTCAATAAATAAAATATATTTGTATATACATGGTTTTCCTCATATCACTGGTGTCCTAAGCCTAAGGACAACTGCCTAGTTATAAAGTCTGTCTTCCAGAAAACGGTTGTCTGATCCTGAGAGATGGCCATTGTCATATAAGTGCATGACAGTGTTACCAAGGGAACCAGGTTTAGTTAAAGCTCCCTGTTGCAGGAACAGGAAAAGAAGGCTCAGTAGGTGGCCAAAAATCCCTCTGTACTATGAGCAAAGTAGTGTTTAACAACATAAAAATAATGATTTAATTAAACATTTTGTGAATCTAATATGCTTTACTAATTTCAAAAGCATATCTTGAAACTATATTGTTTAAAACAAACTGCTAAAGATTTAAAAATGGATTCCTGCAGTTGTCTACAATCTGATAGTAGATAATTCTTGCTCTTATACAACCACTTAAATTTAATATATATATGTATATATATATATATATATTTTTTGAAATACTATCCCTATTTTTTTGTACTCTCTACACTATTATTTACTATTGGATTTTTTGCATTACCTTTGTGTTAATAAATTGATAGGCAAGTAGTATTTATGGTGCATATACTGGCTACATATTTTCTCTGCATTAAACATGCTTTTATATGACTCATTTTGAATTCGTTCAACTAATTTCTTAAAATAAGCATTGTCAGGGCAAAACATATTCAAAATTTATATTTTGATTAAAAACTAGCTTTCCCCCTAATTGTAGATATTCCTCATCAATCTGTCTCCCAGTGTTCAGTTATGAGAGTTAAAACTATACAACACTGTTAAAAACTGAAAAACATTAGATGTCAGTGTTTTAATTCTGTTACAGTGTGATATTGCAGATAAATGATTTTGTCACTGTTTAGCACAATCATCATAAATGCTGAATCCTTGATTATCACTTGTATTATTTCATTTCCTTTTTTTCAGTTTCCTTCGATTATAGTCTCTCTGTTACTGGTTTCTAAGAGCTTGTTTAAGACTGAAGATGTTTACCATTTCTCATGCTTTGCAGATGGAATACCCCATTTTTATTATTATTTTACTGTAGTGATTCTGGTTGAATGAAAGTTGTACATTAAATATAATTACGTTCCAGTTTTGTTTTGTTTTTAAAGCAAATGGTTTTTCAGAATGAACACATCTCAAAACTAAACTCTGAATTAAAAAAGAACATAAGAGACCATCTAATGCTTTAACATTAATAGATGTCCAATGTGTTAAATTTTCAGAAAAAAAGAAAAAAAGAAAAAAACTCTAGCTTTATCACTGACAATGGTACTACATATGTTAGTAAATGATAAAATAATTATCTTTCTTTACTTTTATTATTTTACTAGAGGTCCAGTGCATGAAATTTGTGCAAGGGTGTGTGTGTCCCCCAACCAATCCTGCACCTTTACCAATCTGGGCCCCCTCAAGGGATGCCTGACTGCCCGTTTAGTGAGATCAGGCCTGAACAGGCAGTTGGACAACTCTCTCATAATCCAGGACTGCTGGCTTCTACCTGTTTGCCTGCCTGCTTTCCTGATTGCCTCTAACCGCTTCTGCCTGCCAGCCTGATAACCCCCTAACTACTCCCCTGCCACCTGATTGATGCCTAACTGTTCCCCTGCCAGCCTGTTTGCCCCTACCTGCCCTCCCTTGCAGGCCTGAACCCCCCCCCCCAACTGTCCTTCCCTGCAGACCTGGGTCCCCCCTAACTGTCCTTTCCTGCAGGCCCAGTCGCCCCCAACTTCCCTCATCTGCCAGCCTGGTCACTCCCCCTGCAGGCTTGATCACCCCCAACTGCCCTCCTTTGAAGGCCTGGTTCTTTGTCCATATAGAGGCAGCCATCTTGTGTGTTGAAGTAATGGTCAATTTGCATATTACTCTTATATTAGATAGGATGCTTATTGTTGACACTATTACAGATGTCTCCACCCTAAATGAAACTTTGCTCCACCTAAATGAAACTTTTTATGCTACTGTTTTCATGTGTGGCATCATACTGTTTACTGAAACCTGAAAAATCTTTTGCAGAAGGATTCTATCACTCACCTTCCCTGGTTTGTAAAAGCACTTAGAAGCCATTTGTAGGACTGACCTTTGCCAAAAGGACAAATTACCTTTTAAACCAAAGAGATGTGATAAGAAGAAGTATAAACAAAATAAAATGTGGAAATTGACATATCTTCTTATTTTAAGCTGTCTGTTCCATTTAAATAAAAATAAGTACAGACAAAAATAAAATAAATAAGTATTCTTGAAATATATAAGATTCTGTCTTATTTCTATGAAAATCAGTATATTCATCTGTATCTATTGATAAATGAGAATTTGAATGTGGACAGTGAGTGGTCTAATTTTATTTTATTTTTCTAGACAAAAACTATGGCATGGATACTTTTAATGTGTTATCTCTGTTATTATTTGAAAAACACAAGAGCAAACGTACAGTGATATCTCTTGTACAGCGACAAAAGGTAATGGTTTACTTATAAACTTTTATTAAAATATAAATAAAATATTTAATTTTATTATACTAGAGACAAATGAGATCATACAAATTCACCCAGGTTTTAACAAAGAAATATCATTGGCCATTAGAAGGAAGAATTTCTTTAAAAGAGTATGCAGATATAAAATAATTCATTAGCCAAATTCCCAAATAGGATTCTTCATTTCCTGAAAACTAAGGATTTTCCTTGTCCTACACTCTTTACATTAAGCCATTTAGAAACCTACCTGAAATGAGCAGGTCTTTCTGTCCTTATCTCTGGTACACCAACAATAGGCAGATGGCATTTTATTCCTACCTAGTGACTGTTGGGACAAATCTCTGAAGACTCTGCCTTCACTCTTTTGTGCTGTGAGAACATGATTAATTAGATTCCGCTTCTGTGTTTTCCCCTGTGAATGCTGCAACAATTTTACCAAAGACTCAACTTTAATTCTTCACTTCCCTTGACTAAATTGGTCAGTGTCAGACATTTACCAGACTTTATTTCCATGCTGTGCTTCTTGGCCTCCATGGTCTACATTCTCCTCCAGGGAAAGCAGATGTCTTATGAAATTAGGTTTTCATCTTCTTTTCATTGTTTAGCTTGTTTCTTCCACCTCTGAAACATCTCCTTCACTTCTCACTTAAAAATATGGTCATCTCACATATTGTCATTTTCATTAGTCATCATTGGATTCTTTCCCACAAGTACACATCAGCTGCCCTCATTGCAAAGTTTTTTTTTTTTTTAATAAATAAAATAAAAAGCGTTTTTTTAGGGGATGAATATACCACTGGCCTAATAAGAAATTGTCATAACACAAATGAACAGGAGAAAGACAAATTGAATTTTGCATGTAGAGGAGACCCATACCAATTGTGAGACTCAAAGAGGTAACCAAAGGATGCAGTTTATGTGCCTTTTAGACAAGAAAACAACAATGTGTGAAAAACTGAGGTATTGACAAGACAAAGAGGTTTAAGGTTGGGATAGAGAAGGAGTAGAAAGTTTTGTTTATACAACATTCTTAGCTCTAAATTCCCTATCTCTAGTGTTAAGAAAGCAAATATAAATTGTTGCAAATTGAACACCAATGTGAATACTACTTTGTTTTTTTAAAATTTTAAATACATACTTTTATTAATAATTATTCCCTTACAACTTAAACTTTATAAATTAAGCATTTTAGTTTTATTTCTATGATTTTAACTAATACAATGCTATGGACACTTCAAGGGAGATGGAGTCCTTTCCTCCAATGACATTAGAGAATACCCTGCTCCATAATCCCCAACCTTCGTTTATGCAGCTTCTGTAGTGTTGTCAGTAGGACCATATCTGTTCACCAAAATTAGGGGAAAAAGAGAAATCCACAGGCTGATGGGAAGACTCGGAAGTGCAATGCAAATCTAGAGCTGCTGATCCTGGGGATGTCTGTTGATATAATTGGGACATTGTGAGGAGAAACAGAGGATCTGAGAAGTTCTCGACATGAAATGACCCCTGCCCCTGATACTCAGCTGAGGCCAAACGAAGCAGTAGAGATGAATCTCTATAAGATGACATACTAGTATAAAATAAAACAAATTGAAATTTTTAAAAATATTACAAAAGCTCCAAAATAAAATAAAATGGAATTTTTTGGGGGGGATGGATATATTAAGGCTCAAATGCATCAATTTTGTAGGAGACAATCATTCATTTATTTAATAAATGTTTTAAAATGTCATGCTGGAGCTGAACATTATAAATAGCAAAGTAAAAATATTATGAACAAGGCAGAAAAGGGTCTTGCATTTATAGACTCTGAGTTTGAGCAGCAGCTTTTTAAAATTTTCTTATTCGTTTTTTACTACTTATATATTTCTGTGATGATGGAATATTTATTGGCTAATTCTGGTACATGGGAAGGATACAAACATACCTCATATAATCCACTAATACTATATTCTACCTGAGCAAATTTATTAAAATCATTAACAAAATTGAATCATAATAAGAATAATTTGAATTAACATGTGTAGAGAGGTTATGACATTTCACTGGGGTATATCCATGAACATAGAAAAGGTGTATGAAAAGAACTTTTTGCAAATGAATTTATTAATACTTTCTCTAGTTTGGAAAGCAGATTAAGGTCAATAATGACTACTCTGTACATTTGGTTTAGGCATAATAATATTAATGAGTACTCTGAAAACCTGAAATTGTATATTATTTTCTATAACTGGATTAATAGCTAATCAATAATAGTATAAACCTCATGTACAATTACCTTAAATTATTAGAATAGATTTTAGCATTGCTTAACATCCAACCACGAAGTAATGACTACTATCAAAACTGTGTTCAGAACACAGTTTTGAATTATTTCACAGATACATGGAGAACCAATTTAAGACATTACAAATAGAATAGCAATGTAAATACTATTTGTTCTTCGTTTTATTTCATTGAACATAAATTTTTGTTAATAACACTGGGTATATCCTTTTTTTTAAAATGTATTTTATTGATTTTTTACAGAGAGGAAGAGAGAGGGATAGAGAGTTAGAAACATTGATCAGCTGCCTCTTGCATACCCCCTACTGGGGATGTGCCCATAGCCAAGGTACATGCCCTTGACTGGAATCGAACCTGGGATCTTTCAGTCCGCAGGCCGACGCTCTATCCACTGAGCCAAACTGGTTTCGGCTGGGTATTTCGTTTTTAAAAAATTAATTAGTATAATGCCATGAACATGTAAAGGAAGATAAGGTTCTCTTTCCCAGTAGCCATTAGAGAAGGTCAAGGTCCCATATCCCCAACTTCATTCATGCAGTTTCTGTGTAGTTGTTAAGAACATCTATCTGTTCTCCAAAGTGCGGGCAAGCAGGAAAAGCCACAGTCTGTTGTCAAGACTATGAAGTGCTGGGGGCAATGGTAAGATATGTACACATATAATACCTTAATTAAAAAAAAATGAAAAAAAAAGAGTAAAAAAAAAACACACAAAAAACCCCCCCAAAAACTATGAAGTGCAATATAAATCTAAAGTTGCTTCCTTACTGGTGTGGCTCAGTTGGTTGGAACATAGTCCTGTGCATCAGAAGGTTGCAGGTTTAATTTTCCATCAGGGCACACACCTAGGTTGTGTCAGAGTGCCTATGGGAGACAACTAATGGATATAACCTTCTCACATTGATGTTCCTTTCCTCCCCTCTTTAAAATTAAAATTTTAAAAAAGTTTAATCTAGAATTGCTGATCCTGCTGATCCCTGTGACAGAATGTTTAGAAATGAAGGATTCCAGAAGTTCTCTACATCAAATGATCCCTGTGTCTGATACACAGCTTGGGCCAAAAGAAAAAGTGCAGGTGGGTTTTGTATAAGATGAACATACAAGAATTAATTTAAGCAAAGAAAGGTTTTTTTTGCCTTCTTCATTGATAAAGGCTCATTTTAATATCAGTCGTGCAGGGGAATACACATTCATTCAATCAATAATTTTAAATTGAATTTATTAGGTTGCATTGGTTAATAAAATACAGGTTTCAGGTATACAATTCTATAAAACATCATCTGTACATTGTATTGTGTGCTTACCACCCTAAGTCAAGTCTCTTTCCATCAACATTTATCTCCCCTTTACCTTCTCCTCCCGCCCTCCACCCCTCTTCCCTCTGGCAATCACAGCACTGTTGTCTGTGTCCAGGAGTCTTTTTTCTTTTCTTTTGCTCAATCCCTCACTCTTCTGATCTAGCCCCCAACTTTCTCCCCTCTGACAGCTGTCAGTCTACTCTGAATTCATGAGTCTGTCTATGTTTATTTTGTTCACTAGATTCCATATATAAGTGAAATTATATGGTACTTGCCTTTCTTTGATTGGTTTATTTCATTTATTATAATAATCTTCAGATTCATCTATGCTGTTGCAAAAGGTAAAATTGCTTTTTTGGTGTGTGTGGCTGAGTAGTATTACGTTGTATAAATGTACCACCACTTTTTTTATCCACTCATCTACTGATGGGCATTTGGGCTCCTTCCAAGTCTTGGCTATTGTAAATAATGTTGCAATGAATGTTTTTGAATGGCATCCTGAAAATGAGCATTGTAAATAGAAAAGTAGACATAATGGTGAACAAGACATGCAAAGGCTTTGTATTTATGGAACTTAGAGTTAGGCAGGATGATTTAAATTTATTCTTAGTATTTTATAGTTTTGTTTTGCAAAGAGGGTCTTTTTATACCATTCAATATAATAATTGGCTATTGTAAATAATGCTGCAATGAATGTTTTTGAATGGCATCCTGAAAATGAGCATTGTAAATAGAAAAGTAGAAATAATGGTGAACAAGACATGCAAAGGCTTTGTATTTATGGAACTTAGAGTTAGGCAGGATGATTTAAATTTATTCTTAGTATTTTATTATATTGTTTTGCAAAGAGGGTCTTTTTATACCATTCTCTCTATTCATGGGAATGTCCCAACAATATAATAAAATACTTAGTATTCTTAGTATTTACTACTTATTACTTCTAGGTGTTATGATATAAAACTTACAGTATGATGCTAGTACATAGAAAGAAGCCAAAAATGAGCTAAATTAAACTGCCAAAACTCCCTCTGGTTTAGCAAGTTTATTAAACTCATTGTTGTGTGTTTTTTTTTTTAATGTAACTTTAAGGAGGATAAATTTAATTGAGATGGGGAGAGATATGATTGTGCCTATATCTCTTTGGGACATTCCCATGAATAGAGAGAATGGTATAAAAAGACCCTCTTTGCAAAACAATATAATAAAACTATTGATACTCTTCTTTAGTTTGAAAAGATTAAGTGTTATATGGCATTATCTCACTCATTTATGGAATATAATGAACAAAATAGACTGATGAACATAAACAGATCCAGAGACAGAGAAGCATCGATCTGACTGTCAAACCTCAGAGGGAAGGTAGGAGAGGGTGGGGGTAAGGAGGAGAGATCAACCAAAGGACTTGTATGCATGCATATAGGCCTAACCAATGGACACAGACAACAGGGGGGGTTGAGTGGGGGATCAGTGGGGGTAGGGTAGGGTGCAATGGGGGATAAGGACACATAAGTAATAACTTAATCAGTAAAGAAAAAAATTTAAAGAGTGTTTCCTACACTTAATTTATACACAAAGATAGATAAAGAAATATCCAGAATTGTACTGGTAAAACTATAGCACATTATCAAAGTACCCGAACTTGAGCTCTCAACATCTCTAAATAAAAACTCTTTGAGTTAACATGTTTTCACCCAGAACACAATTTAGTGCCTAGTGCTTTTCTCAGGGCACCTTTCACATCCTTATTCCTTAAGCTGTAGATCAGTGGGTTTAACATAGGGATGACAACTGTGTAAAAAACAGAAGCCACTTTGTCCGTATCCATGGTGTAACTGGAGTTGGGTCTGAAATACATGAAAAAGAGTGTGCCAAAAAATATCGCCACAGCAGTAAGGTGGGAGGCACAGGTAGAGAAGGCTTTGCGTCTGCCCTCTGCTGAGTTCATTCTAAGGATGGTAGTTATGATGTAGCTGTAGGAGAGGAGGACAGTGACGATGCTGGACCCCACAACACAGCTACAGGAGATGGTCAACACTATTTCAGTGATGGTTGTATCTGAGGAGGAGAGGGTGAGTAAGGGTGGGATGTCACAGAAGAAGTGATTGATGACATTGGAATTGCAGAATGATAATGGAAAAGTGAAAGAGGTGAAGATTGTCATATCTATCAAACCTGCAGTGTAGGCAATGGCCACGAGCCGGAAGCACACTCTTCTGGGCATGGTAGTTGTATAAAGAAGTGGATTACAAATGGCTACATAACGGTCATATGCCATGACAGACAGCATGACACACTCCACAGCTGCAAAGAACCCAAAAAGAAACATCTGAAGAAAGCATGCGTTGTATGGAATCGTCTTTTGCTCAGATAAGAAATCAAGCAGCATCTTGGGAGCGACAGTGGAGGAGTAGCAGACGTCACAGAAAGACAGGTTGCTCAGGAAATAATACATGGGCGTGTGGAGCCTGGGGTCCATGTGGATCAGCAGGATCATCCCTAGATTGGCGATCACGGTGATGCCGTAAACCAGCAGGAAGAGCGCAAAGAGTCCCTGCTGCACAGCCTGTCTGCCAGAAAGTCCTAAGAGTATGAAGTCAGTAAACACAGTGCAGTTCTCAGCAGCCATCACTCAGGTCTGGAAACTCCTGGTTGTGGAGGAACGAAATGGATGTGGAGCGTTAACATCATCTACCTTCATGGTTAAGTGGCTGATTCTTTCTATTGTTTAGTAATTAGAAAAAGAAGTAAACACTGCTAGGACTTCATGAGGAAACCTGACTCTTTGGAAGTATATGCAATCTGACACAAATCAGTAAATGGTAATGATAAAATCTCTTACATTTCTGTAGCACTTCAAAGCGAGTTCATGGCACGCTTTTATGTTTAATCATGCTATTTCCTTAGGAACCTAAATTGTATTATGGTAATTTTTGTTAATCTTGTGTTACAGATCAGGACATTGATGTTTTCATAGTAGAGACAATAGTTTGTAAATTAATTGGTTTAGTTATCCACGACTTCTGACAAGATTGTTGCTGTTTTTCAGTATAATTATTATATCCTTTAATAGAGAAACATAGTTAAGTGAGAGGTAAAAATAATGAATATATTACTTTATTTCCCCCTCATCATTTACTTGTGGGGTAGGCAGAGATATGGTGGACTTCTGGATATAACACTGACCCATGTCCTTTCCGGTCTCAATGAACAGGGATAGAGATGGTCTGTGATTTAGGACCCAGTGGAGCAGGGAGGGTGGCGGTTGCTGGAGAAGATGCTGGCAGGGTCTCCATGAGCTATCTTTAGAGTGCTATGTGCCAGAGCTAACCTTGCTTGCTTGGCAGCTTCTTTTCAGCAGAGATTATAATGAATATGTGGGACCTGATCATAGGCATGCTGGTAGCAAGGGTGACAGAGACACAAGGAAGGCCTGATGGATTTCTATGTGAATTACTTTATTCTAATCAACTCAAGTCCACATGATTTATCCACCAACAGAACAGATGTGTCAGATACATGATAAAAGTTCTCATATGTCCATAGTCTGATAACCTCAGAGAAAAGCCATGTCTAAACTGTGCTACCATTTTCTAAGAATTGAAGTATTTTTTATTTTTATTTTTTGGATCCCTAATTTTCTTGAATATCTTTGAAATATGCCTCTCTTTGCTTTAAAAGAATTGATCATGGGGAGGCCAGTTGAATTCTACATCCTACAGTTATATTTTATCCAACCAACTATGTTATATATAATGTCACACATGACCACTCCTGTTCTGTGAGAATACAATGAAAGTGAATCTGAATAATGATCTAGTGATCAGGTGCAGTTCTTCAAACCCTTGGTTTAAACTCCTTTTCAATATCTGCCCCTGTAGACACATCTTTTTAAAAATATGCTTTCCTGCCCTAACTGGTATGGCTCAGTGGATAAAGTATTGGCCTGAGGACTCAAGGGTCCCAGGTTTGATTCCAGTCAAAGGCATGTACCTTGGTTGCAAGCACATACCCAGTAGGGAGTGTGCAGGAGGCAGCTGTCCTATGTTTCTCATCAATGTTTGTAACTCTCTATCCCTCTCCTTTCCTCTCTGTAAAAAAATAAATAAAAAATATATTTTTTAAAAATATGCTTTCCTTTAAAAAAACATTTAAAAATTATAAAAATTACAGGTAAGAGATTAAAACTAAAAAATTTTTACCACCTCCATAATCCATACTTCCATTTCATTGTATTTCCTGCTGTTTGTGAATATGCCTTTGAAATAGACTGATAAATCAATCAAAATAAAAGTAATCAAAATAAAAGTTTGTGTAATATTTCACACCCTCTAGGTTTTATGCCATGCTTTCAGTCAATAAAGATAAAAAACTGAAAGAAATATAAAATATAAATTAGAAAAACAACAACAATAAATGGCAGCACCTGTTTCAGAACACCAGCTTCTCTGTTCCATCTGGTCTGTGCGCAGGACGGCTCAGCACTGTCTCCTCAATGACCTTATATCACCATCTCTGTGTCTCGTCACTGGGCCTTGAACACGTCGTCGTCTCTCAGGAATGACAGCTGGCTATAATTATAGGTTTTATCATCAGTTGTTTTCTGCAGGCTGGGTGACTGAGAAAGAAATACAGCCCTTTAAAAAGTATGTTAGGTGGTTTAAATTTCCTTGGTTTTTAGATTCACTTGTTGATAGTAACGTATTTGTTGTTCAGAATTTTTATCTTTATTTACTTTCTCTTCTGAAAGAACCCCCTTCAAGCAATTCATATAATTCTGGTTTGGTGTTGATCGTGGTTTAAAAACCCACCTAAATAATTTCCACCAGGAAAACGCAAGAGAGGGCTGTATGTGTGGGATCCAAGACCTTAGCAGGCAGTCAATGCTTCTCTGGAGTATATTTGGAGGAGGCGGGGGTCATCCTTAGCCCGATTCCCTTCCACACTTACTTTGCCCTCAGGTACTCCCTCTCCAGGGATGGCAATTTCCTCATGCTACTCTTCCTTCAGGCAGGATCTGCTTTTCCTTTATAAACATGGAAGCCCTCTGGACCTAATGCCCAGTCCCCATTAAATTTGGAGTATGGGTAGCAATACATTCCTGAAAATTGGATAATTTCTATTCCTTCCCAATGGGTTTGTGTTCTAATAGAAAGACTTTCTTTAACTATGGGTGAGGGTGAAGAGTTAAGGTAGACTTTAAGGCATCAGAGACAAACAAGTGAGGAAACTATCCTGTAACTACATGGCTTTCCTGATATCACTGGTGCCCAGAAATATACTACTGTGTACTTATAATCTTCTCCTTCCAGATAATGGTTGCCTGCCCCTGAGACATGGACCATTATCATATATCGAATAAGTTCAGTGCATGACATGCTACCAAGGAAAACCAGGTTTTGTAAGGTTTCCTGTTGCAGACATAGGAAAAGCAGGGACTGTGGGTTGCTAACACATCTCATATATGAGCAAGGTAGTACTTTCTGGTAATAAAAGATGATCACTTAATGAAATATTCTATGGAAGTTGCATGCTTTATTAATTTTATAAGAATATTTTGAAAATGTGTGTATATGAAACTTTTAGAGGTTTAAAAGTTAATAATGAAATCCTGCAGTTATCTACAATATTACAGTAAATAGTCTTTGTTTTTAGAAAACCATTTAAAGTTATACACACACACACACAAACACACACACACACACACACACACACACACACACACACACACATATAGTAAATTTTTGAAAATTAAAATGTTCCCACATCCAAACCCTGAGCAAAAACCAGAAAACCATAAACCTTTCAGAGACTATCTGTGAGCCCTAGCACAAATCAATGCCAATATGACAGTTTTGTGTGTTTTATAAAATATACAGAATTAAAATCATTCTGTTTTTATCCTGTAATAGTAGCTGTATTCTTTTATTCAATATTAGGTTTATGAGATGCCTCCAGGCTATTGCACATGATGCTATTTTATTCTTTCTCTTTGCTGTGTCATATTCCAATGAACAATCATTCTGTACATTTTTTTGTCAAATCCTAAATAATGCTACATTGATCATTTTTGTATAAGCTTTGGTTGTACATATTTTCTCATTTCTATTGGAGACAGAACTGAAAATGGAATTTTAGGGACAGATAATTGTCATCTAATTTTCCAAAGTCGAACATCAATTCTGACTTCTGTCAGTGAGTGACAGCTGTAGTTATTTGACATTCAAACAGGAACTTGCTATTAGTATTGTGAATCTTTTTCACTTTAGCTTCTGTTTAGGTGACTCATGGTACACTAAGTACACATAGAAAATACTTAAGTGGTAAGTTGACAAATAGTTAAAAAAAATACCCTAGTGACCAGGACCCAGACCAAAAAACAGAACATTGTCAGAATCACTAAAGCCTTCTATTTTCTCCCTTCTTTTTAGTTCTCTTTAGTTCACATACTAGATTTAGGTCTGAAAATGGAAACTCAGATGCAGATAAACTCTGATTTTATATTCATTTTAATTGTCATATGGGAAAGTAATGTGCTAGCTAGATGATCACTGTTAGGGCCTGTCAGCCACCCTCCTGTCCCTAGCCCCGGCCAGCAGACCCTGATTGCCTGATTGGGGCTGGGACAGGGAACCAGGGGTGGGTGGTGGTGAATGTGGCTCTTTTCCTAGGGTGACTGGGGGTCAGCTCCCTCTTCAGAGCTGGTGGCCAACCTTCCAGGTCTCTCCCCTGTTCCTCCTCCCCACCAGCAGGCCCCGATACGCCTGTTGCCTGCCCACAACAGTGGTGGTTGGCACCTTTCCCTGGTTGGCAGGAACCAGGGGTGGGCAGCAGCGGTGGTGGACATGGGCAGTGAGGGAAGGAGGAGGGGGAGGCAGGAAAACTGATAGGTTTTGATTGCTGGCCTGGTCTAGGGACCCCACCCATACAAGAATTTTGTCCACTCTAGTATTATAGTAACTGTATATGATGCCAGGACGGTACTATACTTACCGGGGAACTTTGTAAATTATATAGATATCTAACCAATATGATGTTCACCTGTGCTGGGAACTAATTCCAATGTGTCATAATGACAAAAGTTTCATCAAAAGGTTGGTGAAGGTTGGGGGGTTCAACAAGGGCTGAGCCACATATAAATTTTACCTGTTGGAATGGCTGGAAAGGCACTTCCCCCAAACCTGAATAGAATTATTGCTTGCTGCCAGACAGCTCAGAGCATCTTAATTTGCATATTATAGCCTCCTGTTGGCCAAACACCTGAACAACTGTAGGCTATTCCTAAAACTGACAATGCTTCTGTAAACTCTACCCTTTGAAGTGTAGTATTATCTCCACCTTGCCTTAGGACAAATTGTGTTAATAAATAGCATGGGGTCCTTAGACAAAGAGTAGTCTTTAATATTTAGCTGAAGCTCCTCTGACACCCAATGCCTTTCAAAATTATCTTTCATCCTTGGACTCCTTCTTAATCTACACATCAGCTCCTTTTTCCAGATTGCAGAACCCTTTGTAATGCTGGGACAAGAACCCTGGCACACCTGAAACTAATATAAAATAACATTGAGTGTCAAAAAGAACATAGCTGCACAAATTCATTATGTTTAAAAAACTAGTGACATATATGCTTTTCTGCCACATTATTACCACTGAATGTAGTGAGTATTTAGATATGTTAGTTGCCTAGTTTAGTGACATAATAATTTTTGAAATTCTCCACTGAATTTTACTGAGTGAAACTTTATTTAGCAAAAAACATTTCTCCAAGAACATAGCTCTTATTTGCCCTTCTCTATAAAAAGAAATGTATTCATTCACATCTATTCAAGATATTAATATTTTTAATGTTTTTTTTCTTTTGCCAGTTATTTCTTCTCTCTTAAACATTATTTTTGTCTATAATAGGCAGGAAGAACAATGACAAATGCAAGAACTTCTCAATTTCCGTCTCAGCTCTTTCCACCTATAATAGCTTCAGGGTCTCACAATTTCTGCTTGGAAATTTTCTTGGAATTTTTTGTTGTTCTTACACTTTTATTTTATTATTAGATTTATATAGTTTCTAAGAGCTGTATTGTCTGAGATTCTTTGTGACTCATTAATTACTTGCTTTGCTTTTTAGAGTTATTATCAGGGATTTTCTTACATCTTCTGGCTGTTTTCTTCCAGAGAGAAAGTAACACTACTCTTGCCTACCTTCATGGAGCGAGTCAGGCCCATATAAATGTGAATAAAATTGACATTTAAAAGAAATGTGACAAAAGCTTGAAAAACATTGCAAGCCTCACCACATTCTTTTTTTTTTTAAGTGTTTTAAAAAACATTTTATTTTTGGTAATAATTACTTATTGAAAGTATTAGATATGTCCCCCTTTTTCCCCCATTGACCACCTCCAGCCCTCCCCCGTCAAACTTCACCACTTTATTTTTTAACTGTGAATGTCTCAGTTCTTGGTGGTGCATCTCAGGTCCAGGTACTGCAGAGATCTGTTGTCTGCCTATTTGAAGGATTCATTAGATAAGCATGAAAGTTTGAAAATAATATAAATAGAGAAATAGCACAAACAACTAACCATTAGGATTTTCCTTATTCACAATGAATATAAATTTATTGTTTGCTTTGTATGATTACACAAATATTTCAGGTTTATTGTAATAAGCTGCAAAATTTCAGTAAAACAAAAAGAAAAGTGATAGAATGATTTACTCTGAGGTTTCCATAGTTAACATTGACGATTATATTTTTATTGATCATTTCTGATGTGTGTGTATATGTGGCATACAAAGTACGTGTGTGACAGGAAACAGTTACTGTGTTTTTATAGGAAATACTTACTTTTATAAACATTTATTTCCTTTTCCCTAGCTTTCCTATTTCAACTATCATCTCTAAGAAAATATATTTAAAAATAATAATGTGAACATTCCCATGACTACTTCTGAGCTCTTCTTTTTATATGCAAACACTTAAATAACAATAGTTGTTTTATTGTATTGTATGGAAATATTTGATATATATTAGTACATAGTCTAACATTCACCAATATCTTTATATAAACATCATTAACATTCCTAATGAAAGGTGCTTATAGCTCTAAAAAATAATTTCTCCATAGAATCATTGCTTGGCCTAACTATATATAAAATTTTAATTAATGTTCTATTACCAATCCAGTTTTAAAAATGACTATGACAACTCTATGAAAATGAGTGATATGGTTTCCAATATATGATACAAGGAATACAATATTACACGTGAGTTTATTACATTGATCCCTGTCAGAAGTTCTTATTGAGAATGAACATTTCGCAATAAAATTACACAGCTCCCAAAACAGTGATTTGCTAATTGTACCAGTAGACACAAACATAAAAACTTTAAAACCAAAGACAGAAAAGTATCTCAACAGTATAAGTAACTTCCAATTTGGAAATAAATAAATTGAGTTTAAGAAAAATAGCTGTTTAAATTTAATAAAAAAAAATCTATGATATAAATTCCTGTAAATGGACCAATTTTTTAAATGTAGGGAATTATTTACCTAGCAGTTTTCTCAGTGCCGTTATGACATCCTTGTTCCTTAGGCTGTATATCATGGGGTTAAATAAGGGAGTCACAATCGTGTAGAAAAGAGACATCACTTTGTCAGTTCCTGCTGAGTCTTGGGTCCTGGGTCTTAAATATGTGATGATACCCGATCCAAAGAAAAGTGCCACCACTATAAGATGAGATGAGCACGTGGAGAAGGCTTTGCCCCGACTCGTGGCTGATGGCAATTTAAAAATCGTGGAGATGATTTTGCCATAGGAGAGCAGTATCAACAGAAATGGAACCATGACAAACAACACTACAATTAGGTAGACGGTCATTACACTTACAAAGGTGTTCCTGCAGGCCAGCTTGAGTATTGGGGGGATGTCACAGAAAAAGTGGTTGATGAGGTTAGAACCACAGAAAGGCAGAGAGAAAATCTGGACGGTCTGCCCTATTTGAACGGAAACTCCACTGATCCAGGAGCCCGCCACCAGCTGGACACAGAACTTGTGGTTCATGACTAGAGGGTAGTGCAGAGGGTTACAAATGGCCATGTAGCGGTCATAGGCCATCACAGCCAGAAGGAAACACTCGGTGGTTCCCAGAATAAGAACCCAGCACATTTGTGTAGCACAAGCAACTAAAGATATTGTTCTTCGTTGGGTCCAAAGATCTGTGAGCATTCTAGGGAGTGTAACTGATACATAGCAGATTTCTAAAAAGGAAAAATTGCCAAGGAAAAAATACATGGGGGTCTGGAGAGCAGGGTCCCGCTTTGTAATTACAACTATGGTGCTATTTCCCATCAAGATAATGATATAGATGATTAAGAATAACCCAAATAGAAACCACTGGAGATGAGGAACATCAGAAAAGCCCAAGAGAACAAATTCCGTTAATTTAGTTAGATTTTCTTCCGGTGTTTTTTCTTGGTGTTTCATCTGTGGGAAGAGGAAATTTACTGTGTGCTTTTATTTTTATCTCCATGGATCAGTGCCTGTTCTTTAAATTGTTTGTGGATGTGAGATTGGTTTTCATGATCACTGCGATTACTTCTAATGTAAGAATATCACTATTGATACATTTCCCTTTCTCTCAGTATAGATACTACAAGTTATCACAGTAAAATTCTTTGAAATTTCCTTTAAGATCATTATTTGTACTTTTTGAATAGACCTCCAAATAAGCCAAACTATGTCATGCTCTGCATAGAGACTGACAAAATTGGGAACTGTTGAAGATAGACCCATACCTTTGCCATAGGATCTAACTTTTAATGAATTACAGTTCTTGACAATCCAGCTCTATGTCAAAAATTGTCTTCTGCATACATTTTCCACTGTTTGTGGCAATCCTACTTTCCCTTATATCACCCAATTATCTTGAACATACATGTCTTTATTGTACAGTTCATATTATTAGGTAGTTTAAAAAAGAGGAGAGAATATTTTATTGTACATAGTGGTATAAAACAAAGTGTTTTTTAGTAGAATACCGAGTGGGGAAAATAAGAGAGTTTTATTCTAGAACAGTTGCCTGGGAACACAGATACAGATAGAAACAGCAAAGAGGGAAACCCTGGAAAAACAGGAGTGGCCTGGAATGTGCATGTGTGTGAGCAGGAGTAGAACGATGTTGCCTGTGACATTTACCCTGTGTGCCCCTCCACTATTTTTGTTGTTCCTTAAAACACAACACTTTAGGTAACCATCTCTCACTTTTTTTAAGAGATAAAGGTAATTGAAACTGACTAATGATGGCTACTTTGATCATGTGCACAAAGGTTTTATGATTGCAAGTCAGAGCCTTATTTTATTTTATTATTTTATTATATTTTAATCTGTGTGTGTGTGTGCTTAATTGGACTCCAGTTTGAATCCTAATTCCTAAATCTGTGTTAAATAAAGCCAGTGTTTAATACGGTTTGCTTTTTTATTTGTGATAATTAAAGAAGTCATATTGGTAAAATTGCTTATCAATTTTAATTATTATCCTATAATTATAACTATGAATATGATATTATGTTCTTAAATTTTTAGTCCCCAGTGTTATATAAACATGTACTAGCAAAAACATGTACTTAACGGAGTTATTGAGTTACTTGGAGAATCCTTTTCCATTCTTTTCTTACATCAGGACAAGAATAAAGGAAGGTGAGTGACATCCCTCGGGTACAAAATGTAAGAGGCACTCACTCATCTTCAGGGCTGGCTGATTCCATATTATACAATCCTGAACGTGTGTTCCTCCTTAGATATTGTATCCCAAGCATCTCCCAGCCCTGCCTTTCATTTCTCTGTCCTGGTGAACCATGTTCACCAAACATGGTGAAACTATAGTGTCATGGATAAACAATATATTCCTACCAAGATGGACAGGGTTTTAATTCTGGCTTCCCACCTGCTAGGTGTGTGGCCTTATGCAAGTTGCTTAATTTTCCTTGGCTAACTAATGTATCAATACAGAATTGTGAGTTAATGCATTTAAGATATCCATAGTAATTTGAAGAAGTTCTGCCATTTTTGAAAGCATTGCTAAATGCTAGCTATTATTATTGTTATTTCAAACTCATTTGAATTAAATTTTACTCTTTCTTCTAAGCAGCATGAAAAAATGCCCTCTAATTTACTTTTTCTTTGTAGCACATGTTAAAAATGAAAAAAGACTAAGATCTTAAAGCTATCCATCAGAGTGTTAAAACTGGATTAATTCTCTGCCAATATTTTTGCTTATGTTATTGTCTCTAATCGGTGGGCCTAATACCGTGATCACTCTCACTATCCAGCCCATAGTCTTGCAACTTGGCTACTTCCTTTTGATGATTTTTCTTTTACCATCACTAATGATCTGGGGGCAAGGGCTGTGACTATTTTCTACCTGGGAACAATAGAGGTCTTAGAAAATGCCTGGTTCCCAAACTGAGTAAAGCATCAAAAACTGTTTAAGTGAAATCATTATTCTTAAAAGGGAGAAAAGGATAAATATACAATGTTATGAAATTCCAATTTTTATGTGTTGCATTTATGAATGGCAGCATTTAATAAAATAATTTAACCCTTATTTGAATAAAGTGATTTTTGGTGCTAAAATATATATGCAGTTTCTAACTGTACAAACCCAGTTTTGGTGATGAAATCATAAATCTGTTTCATAAAATATGTCATATTTGTTTATATTTTTCTCGAGAGGGGAGCAAGGTTGAAAAAGCAGAGATCTACTTTTGTGGTTTAACAAAATTATCTATATTTCTCTCTTTTCTTGTAAATGTTTAAGTACTTATTATTCAAGGAAAATAAAACTCAATGTTTAATCATTTTCTTTTAAATGCCAGTCTCCATTCCTTGTGTAAATCCAAATAATTAAGAAAATGTCTAAAATATTATAATTTGCTAGCTATCAAGAGCTATCCAAGCTTCAAATATATTTATATATTTGATATAAAATTTCAAATTAAACCTTGAAATTAATAAAACACATATAGAACTTAAACATTTCTATTATATTAGAAGTCCTTAATTTAATTTTTTCTTTAAAATATTTTTTAAGCTTTCCTAATGGTTATACTTTATTCATGGTCTGTTTTAATTTAAATCTCCTGTTATTATATCAAGTTGAATACATAAATATTATACTTATTTGTTACATGTTGGCTCAAAATGAAGTATTTTATAATATTACCTGTACCTAGAAAATATTCTTCAATACTACAGTTTATAGTATTTCAAATTATTTTAACATCATCATTTCATTGTAAAATTTAATAAAATTAGAATATATGAGTTGCTTTAAAACAGGCACATTTCCTTCTATAGGTTAAATATTAACTTTAAATTAAGAAATATTAATTAAAGCATAATATTTTATAAAGTAGTTCATATTTACCTTTCTTTGTTGCTGATTTTTCTCACTATACAGGTTTAAATATTTAAATTAATGAAGGTGACATACTTGTTTCATCAAAGATATTGAAGCCACCTTTAAAATATTCTGTTCTGTATAAATCAAAGGTGCTCTTTAAATAAAAGTAGTCATCTCTACCCTAGGGATCTCTTCCACCTAACAACACATTTAAATTTTCAATTATACTTCCAAACTTTACTTCTAATAAAATGAGATATGGCACAAGTCCAGCTGCGGTAATAGAAAAGATGCCAAGAAAACAGGCTTCAATTCTGGGGAAGATAGATTTTTTTCAACACTTACATTGTTTAAGATCTTGATTGGAATCAATTTCTTATAATAAATATAGGCTTTTGCTTCCTATTATTTAGTAAGTAGTGACTTCTAAGGGTTTGTGCTAATGAACAGAAAACATTGACAAGATAGGGAACTCCTGTGGTCACCTGATGCTGGAAAGTGACTAGGAAGGTTTATTACAAAGTATCAGGAGCCATTTGTCATCTTGGAAAACAGAGAGGAAGGTGGTGAGAGGCCTCAGGGGAACCAGGTGGGGCACAGCACAGCAAAGAAGCAAGAGGCAGCCAAGGCTGAGCTACTGCAGATGCACATCTAACAAGCCGCTCAGTGGAAACCGAGTTCTGAGCCTAATAATTAGCACAGAGTAATCTCAAGCTTGGGAAGAAAGATCTTCTGATGCCACAGAGTTTAAATTCCAGAAAATGGCTCAACTACAAGTGAGAATTTACTTAATGAAGAGAGCTTACCAAATTGGCAAATTTTGGACATAAAGAATAAATGCTCCTGGGATAATAGCAGTCTTAGTGGGAAAAATAACAAACCTTATATTTTTATAATACTCCATATTGTAGCAAGAAAAACTCCAAGTAATACACAAGCTTAAAGTATTAGAGAGTAAAATGATAAAAGTATTCTAAGGAAAAAAAGGATTTTATAATTTTGGAGTAAAGAAGGTTTAAGTATCACTCAAAATTTAAAATAAGGGACAAAGAAGTTGGGGGGAAAAAAAGCTTCCTAAGTAATAATAAATAATTATGCATGATAAAAAGACACAAACTCCCTAAAATAAAATAAAGTAGAATTAATATAATGAAAAAAATAGTTACAAATGATATCTCAAGTAAAGTGCTCTTGGCTTATTCATAAATACTGAGGAACAATCCAAACTATAAGTAGAAAAACAAAATAAACAAATGAAGAAATATTTCACAGAAAAGATAGGAAAATAATCCTTTAAACATAAATGCAGATACTAAACTTTATTTGTAAAATTTTATATTTTAATCTGAACAATGACTTAGTTTAAAAAAATCTCAGATATTTCCTATGCATTACATGTAAAAAAAAAAATGAAGCAGGCACCATTGACCAATTGTGTTTATTTTTGATTCAATCAATAAAACATGCAGGCATATAAAGTTATGCAATAACATAGTATTGCAACAAGTTTGAAATTGCAAAAGATTGTAAGCCAACTAAGTAAAAATAATCATGTGGGTTATCTCTTATTGGGTTAATTGACCTTAATTTTGATATTATCGTGTATTCATTTTTCTCCCAGAGCTCTATGATGCCTCTAAAATATGAGTTTTATAACTTATGCAAAATTTTCTAGTGCTTTCAACAGAAAGGCTGGCTTTCTATAACTCAATGAGTCATAAACAAATATGGACATTATTTCTTTATTTGTTTTAAATCTTGGAAACTATGTGTGTCTTGGTTTTCAGTAAGTTCTTACATAGGCTTGATTGATTTATCCAAAACAAATCAGTACTATTGCCACTTTGGAATATATTTTTGTTGTTGATTATTTTTTGAGGTAAAAGGCAACTCATTTTCCTGAATTAGTTTCAGGAAAAATAGAAGTGTGGCATAAAAATAAAGAGTATTAGATTATGGTTCATTATAAATATATGTTAAATAACATTTAGAAAAGAGAGGAAAAATATGTAATGGGCATTCTAAATACTGTCTTTTAACCTTAACTAAAGGAATATATACAGTAAGATTATGACTTGTTTTTCTCAACAATATACTTGATTTATGTTGTAAGTAATTATGTTTTATTAACTTTTATTGACTGGTTCTCCCCTGTATGATGTTGTCAAAATAATTTTCCATACTAATTTGAGAAGGATTTAGCATTATAAAATGATTTAAAGATAAAAATTCTCAGATGTGTGCCTGGTACACACATGTATGTATTTCCGCTAGTACATGCCTGGGAGTAAGATTTGCAGTGGAATGCTACTCAGCTATCAGAAAAAGTTGAAATAGTGGCATTTGCAAAAACATGGATAGATCTTGAGAATATCATGCTTAGTGAAATAAGTCAGACAGCAAAATTCATGACTCATATGATATTGCTCATATATACGAGGTAAAACTGAAAACAGCAAATGAACAAACAAGACAAACAAACATAACCTTATAGACAGGGACAACAGTATGGTGGTCACCAGAGGGAAGGAGTGGGGAGTTTAAAGTAAAGGATAAAGGGGGTCAAATGAGTGGTGAAAGAAGATTTGACTTTGGCTGGTGGGCAAAGATCATATCTATATAATCTTATTAACAAATGTCACCCCAATATATTTCATTAAAAGGTAGAGTAAAATAAAATAAATTTTAAAATAGTTTCTCTAAATCAGTGTTTCCCAAAGTGTGGTACACGTACCCCCAGGGGTACGGGAAGAGTTTGGTGGGGATATGCACTGCACCGTGCTTAGCTGTGCCTAATTCTACGTTCTCATGAGTACGGGGGGTACTCAGCATTACGAAAATTATAGAAGGGGTACACATATGTCAAACATTTGGGAAACACTGGACTAGATGAAAGCAGGTTGTCTGCTAGAGTGCTGTCCCAATCCACATGCCTGCAGCCATGAGAGCTCCCATTGGTCCATGTCCTTTACACCTGCAGTATAGCTAGTCTTGATTTATCTAGTTAACATTTTTTTTTTCTTTTTCTGAGGAGTGTGTCATGGATCTCATTTGGTTTTTAAAATGCCTTTTACTGTTTACAGATGAGTTATTTTTATTTTCCTGGTCATTTGAATTATCCTTTATTTTATGTAAAATCCCTCATCACGGTTCCTTTCAATTTTCCTCCTGAATTTTCTGTGTTTTGAACGCGGAGTACTTCTTCATATGTACTCCTGGTCCATATGTCATGGACCCGGTGAATTGAAAAGTTCACTCTGAATGGCTTCTTTGGATGAGGAGTACTTCATCATCAATTCTGTTCAACGTATCACTGTTTTTCACTATGGCTACTACTCTTTTTAAATGATTTTTTTTTCATAGTCAAGGTCACGAAGACCATATACATAACCTTGAAAAGAATTATGCTGCATTTCATATTTAGGTTTACAAATTATCAGGATTTTTTCCCTAAGTTATGTGAAGTAACGGTCATGTTCTTTTTTTTTTTTTTTAATACATTATACTCATTTAACTTAATGTAGTTTATTAAAATACCACCTTTTCAACACTGAAAATTTTTACATATTTAAGTGTCCTATAGTCATTCAACAAATATTATCTATAGGCTTTCCAAACACAGTACTCTTTACTAACTGATATCTTTTTAAAGTAATTAATAACAATAAATGGAGAAAGGAACTAAACTTACACTATGATTTTTAGGGGAAAATACTGGGGCATGCATTATTAGATAAAAGATACTATATTTTCTGAAAATGGTGTCAAATCAGAAGTGAATTTGTGCTGACAGAGACTAGTCCACTACAATTTCCTAAAATATTAGGATTTTTTTTATTGAAAATACAATCACTTGGGATATAACTGTAATATCAAAAAGTCTAGCCACAAATGGCAAGTTCAAGAATGAGTAAGCAGAAAAGAATAGTAAAAGATACCTTCTGATTAGTTGAAAGCTGAAGTAGAGTGGCGGGGAGGCAGATATTCAAATCAGTGGTTAATGTGTATTTAATAAAATTGAGACATTTTCTCAGTGCCATCGTGACATCCTTATTCCTCAGAATGTATATCATGGGGTTAAACATCAGGGTAACCATATATATTGTAGAAAAGAGAGATACATTTGTTCTGGAAGGGTGTTTGAATTCGGGTTATAAATATGTAATGATTCCAGATGCACAGAATAGAGCCACAATTATATTGTGAAATGAGCAAGAGGAGAATGCTTTGGCGACTTCATGATGTTAGAGATGATTTGACTGTAGGAGCCAAGTGTTAACAAAAAGGGGATCATCATTACAGCACAGAACTGTCAAGACCAGCACCTCATTCAGAAAAGTGTTCCCATGGGCCAGCTTGAGCATTTTATTCCTATTTCATTTATCTATCAAATCAAATGGATGTCACAGAAGTGATTAGTTTGAGTAGATCCACTAAATGGCAGAGAGAAAATATGGCATGTCTGCCCTAACGTATCTGGAATCCCACTCATCCAACAAGCCAGTCAGCATCAGCAAGATACAGAATGTGACAAATGGCCACATGGAGGTCACAGACCATTACTGTCAGGAGAAAGCACTCTGTGTTCCCAAGCATAAAGATACAACATGCTTTTGTCATATGGGCAAAGAAAAATAGGATACTTTTCTGAATCCAAAGATTTATGAATATTCTGGAAAGTGACAGAGACATAACAGATCTCCAGGGAGAAAATATTACTGCAGACAAAATACATGGGGGGTTGGAAAGCCTGGTCAACTCTGGTTATGAAAATAATAATGCCTTTCCCCAGGAGTAGTATCACATAAATAAGAAAAATGTCATAAAAAGAAACATTCAGTGATTGGGAACACAATAAAATCCCCAAAGAACAAACTCCATCACTGAAGTGAAATTAGCTTCTGGTTGGTGTTTTGTAATATTCCATCTGTAAAAATAGTGAAATTAATCATTTATGCTTTTCATTTATTTTATTGACTAGATAAGATTGAGGAATATACATTTATATATATATATATATATATATATATATATATATATATATAGTGTTCAAATTACAGCATTTTATATTATAACATTAAAGAGAAAAACTGAATCTGATGGTGAACATATACTAAATCTAAACATAGCAATACAATAAAATATATAGTAGGTTTGCATTTTAATGGAATTGAAGGGTTCTAAAGCATACATTTTTATTTTGTTTGTGGACAGAGCCCAGTCTTTTTACTCACATTTTATTCCATATATTACAATCTGCAGCAGAAACATTTAGATCTGCTATAATTTCCAATGGAGTGCTCACCATAAAATTTTGAATTTTACCTTTTGGTAATACAACTCTTATAGATAACTTTTCTCAAGTACAGTATGTGTCATGCCTTAACTCTAATACTGCTATGGCTCTTCCTGATTCTGCATGCACTTTGCCCTGACATTTTATTCCTATTTCATTTATCTATCAAAATCAATTAAATAATGTTATCAATAGGCATTATATTTCAAGATCTTTCATTCGCCCAATACCATCATGCAATAGATAGTTGACAAATATATTTTGAACTAAAAGTGGTTAATTAATACTGAACTTATGAAATAAATTGCATAGATAATATTATTTTATGAATGTTGTCTAGTCCATATAACCTGATATGGTTAGTTGTTCTCATTTTAATAATATGTATATATTTCATTTATCTGAGATGACAAAAAAAATCCAAATTTAGTATAAATTATTATCCCATATAATAAAAGGCTAATATGCATATCAACCAAACAGTGGAATGACCAGTCACTATGATGCACATTGACCACAGGGGAAGACAATGCAGGAGCTGCTCCCTATTGGTCAGTGTGCTCCCACAGGGAGAGCACTGCTTAGCCAGAAGCTGACACCTGGTGAGTGCAGAGGTGGTGGTGGGGAGCAGGCCTAAGCTATCAATTGGACATCCCCCAAGGCCTCTCAGAATATGAGAGAGTGCAGGCCAGTCTGAGGCAACCCTACCCCATCCCAAGTGCACAAATTTCATGCACTGGGCCTCTAGTAAAATATAATGATTAGACAGTTGCTCCCCAAAAGTCGAATACCAAAGTATTGTTTTAAAGTTTTTAGTTCCATTTTTAAGATATAAAGAACTGTGAAAATTAATATAGGGAGAGCTACTTCAAAATAGAGTCAGTATTGCCTTTCCAGAGGAATTGCCTAACATGACTTAGTCCTTTGGAATGTTTGACTGGGCAAAATAACCTTTAAACTGAATCAAAGCAATGTTGTATTCCAACTGATCGAAATGTTTCTGCTGTAGATTGTAATACTTGGGATAAAAAGAGCTAACAGGAAAGCAGGCATTCTTACTACAGACTGGAAATTTAAGTCAATGTTAAAAGTAGTACTACTAATGTTAAAAGTAGTGTATAGCTAATGATATATATTCTGAGGAATAAGAATGCCATTATGGGCCCTAGCTGGTTTGGCTCAGTGGATAGAGCGTCGGCCTGCGAACTCAAAGGTCCCAGGTTCAGTTCCATCAAGGGCATGTATCTTGGTTGCAGGCACAATCTCAGGAGGTGGTGTGCAGAAGTCAGCTGATTGATGTTTCTCTTTCATCGATGTTTCTAACTCTCTATCCCTATCCCTCTCTGTAAAAAATCAATAAAATATATTTTTTAAAATGTCATGATGGCCTTGAAGAAATGGCTCCCTTAATTTGTATTAAACATGCATTAGCCACTGATTTGAATGCATTATCTGTCCCCCCTCCCTATTTCAGCTTTGGTCTGATCAGAAATTATCTCCTACATAGTAGTGCTAATTCTAAGATTGTCTTTAATTTGTTATATACCAATTATACCTCAATTGGCAAAAATAAAAAGGTTTTTTGTGTATATGTTTTACATATAATAAATTCTTTGTAACAAGTTCAAACTCTGAATTTCTTCAGGTGCAGTTTGGTTGCACCTGTAGAAATTTCTTCCTTGGCTTATTAACATCAATAGAAATTCCTTCTATTTGTGTAATATTTCCCTTCCCTTTTACATAAATAACCCTTATCTCTATCTCAGAACCCCAAACACTATTTGGTTTTCTGTCTGAATCAGTGCCACCCAAGTAGCTATTTTCTTTAATCTGAAATAAATGCTGCTACCTCTCACTTTGGCTTTTTATTTTTAAGGTTAACAGAAACCCATCTCCCCCCAAAAGAATAAGGTGGTTTGGAAAATAGAGGTTAGAATAAAAAAAAAAGTATGCTTTAAAGCAAATAAAAGTACAAAGAGTAAAAATAAAGATGACAAAGAAATGAGAAATTCCGGGTTTGTATTCTATTTTACTCCTGCTATTCTTAAGAAGAGAATAACTTCTAAAATGTTTTTAGTGAAAAAAATCATAGAATTAATCTTTAATGTCACATATGTATTTTTTCTATAGTAAATCATAGAAACAGATACAAATAAAGATAAACCAGTATCTTTTCTTATTAAAAGGGATTTCTGTATCATTTGGGGGCAATAATTTTGGGGGGTTCTTTTGAAAGTAAAATCAGAAAAAAAAAACAACCCACCAAATGATTGCCCCTAAATGAAACAGAAATCAATCATTCCAGATGATTCACACAAAAGCATTTTATTGAAAAGACTACTTATGTGGTGTATTACTTTCTTTGATCTGCTGTAACAAATTATTACAGATTGAGTGGCTTAACACAACAAAAATTAGGTCTCTCACAGTTCTAGAATTCAGAGTCCCAAGTCACAGTGTTGGCAGGTTCTCACTCCTTCTGAAGGCTTTAAGGAAGAATATTTCCTTGTTTCTTCCAGGGTTTGGTGGCTCTTGACCTTCTTGGCTGCATGGTTCTTGGGTGCATCCCTCCAATCTGTGCTTCTGTCTTCACATGGTGTCCTCTGTGTCTCCATCTGTTTTCTAAACTTTCTATGCCTTAAGTCAGGATGATCTTATTTCCTTAATTTGATACAACTGCAGGCCTTTTATTTTTTCCAAATCAGGACACATTTTCAAGTTTTCGATGGATATTCCTATATTCAAACTAATACCCAATTACATAGATATGGATAGTTTAGAATAAAACTTCAGATACTTCTAATACTAAGTAGATATTATTGAAGCAAAACTTGAAGTTGCAAGGGGAGGGATGATGATATCAGAGACAGTTAGTGATGGGATAATAGAGGGGACACCCTCAGGTTTTGTAGTCTTAAAGCACCATGAACAGTGATACCGTGTTTCCCAGAAAATAAAACATCCTCCGAAAATAAGACCTACTTACAGGTTTCCTTCTGAGTGAAATATAAGGCATCCCCCCCTGAAAATAAGGCCTCCTCTAGGCTCTGTCTCAGAATGAAAATTAATTTACCATAAAGTGGTCGCTAGGGCCGCCCTGACTGGCGTCTAGCAACCAGTGACCTTACAAGGAGTCCTGATGTCACTGTTGTGTGGAGGCGGAGCTGAGGTAGGAGTGAGCGGTGAGCACAGGGCGGGAGAGAGGAGGAGACTTTCGCAGATGAGTGTAGAAGAACAGGAGGATTAGAGTGTACTGGACGCAGCTAAGGTGGTGAGTGCTGGTCTGTCTCTGGTGACATTACCTGATGCTCTCGGCTGCCCTCATGATGACTGAAGGTTTTCAGTCAGTGGCAGACCCTGCTCCAGCCCAGATCCAGGCCCCAGCAAGCCCAGTGACAGTCCCCAGGCAGGTCCCAGGGGGTAAATGTCTGATAAAGGGGTAGGGAGGATGTCTGGTGAAGGTGTTCAGTGGCACAGAGATGCGGGGAGGGGGATCACTTAAAATGACACAGGAGGATCAGAGGGGGCAATCAAAATGACACAGGAGGATTAAAAGGGGTTACTAAAATGGTAATCCCCCCTCTGATTCTCCTGTGCCATTTTGATTCCCCCCTCTGATCCCTCCTGTGTCGTTTTAAGTGATCCCCTTCCCCCCACGTTGATACCCCAATTCCTTTTTTTTTTTTTTTTACCCCTAGAAATAAGCGCAAAAAGAAAAAGCTACTCCGTGGAGTACAAGAAAGGAATCGTGGAAGACTCTTGGGGCCAAAATCTTACTGCTTTCTGCAAGGAGAAGATGTTGAGTATCGGATTGGTCCGAAAATGGCGAGCAGAGTATGGTAACCTCATTGAACAAGTGGACAAGGGGAATGCTAAAAAGCACAAGTGTGGATCAGGTCGGTAACCATTATTTTCCGAGCTGGAAGACCTGATCTGTGAATGGGTTGTTGACAGGAGAGCAGAGGCTTTGGTTGTGAATAGGGCTCAGATTCAAGAATTTGCCCTTGCAATGGCACCACAGTTTGACATAGCCCATGAAGACTTCAAAGCATCACAACACTGGCTGGATAATTTCCTTCAGCGAAGTGAACTGTCTTTAAGAAGATCTACAACATTGTTTAGGTTGGAAGATACTCAAGTTATTAAGCGAGCACTTGCATTCAAGTCCTTTATTGATGATGCTGACTTCTCTAAATACAGTCTTTCCAACATGATTGCTATGGATGAAACTGCAGTGTTTATGGGCCAATCATCTCAAACACAATTGAACAGTGGGGTGCCTCCTTAGTGTACATTCCCTCCACTGATTACGAAAGTTCACGTGTTTCCTGTATTTTGGCAATTCGTCTGGATGGCACTAAAATTCCACCTTGAATCATTTCTAAGGGCAAGAAAGAAAAGATTGAACGTGTTTTGGGCATTTTTATTCTTGAAACTGAAAAAACCTGGGCCACACAAGCAGTTATAAGGAAGTGGGTCGATTTAATGCTGCTGCTTGTTATGTGAGGGAGCCAAAGAGGTCTGCTAGTCTGGGATGCAGCCAGCACTCACTGCGCCAAAGACATGAAGACATTTCTTCATGAAAGAAAAATAGATCAGATAATGATTCCCGCAGGAATGATGGCCTCTCTCCAGACTCTTAATATTGCAATAAACAAGCCATTCAAAGACAATTTGTGCATGGAAATTAATGACTACATTGAAAATAGAATGGAGAGAAACCAGCGTGGAAACTTTGTGAAACCTAAACTGCAAGAAGTTGTGACTTGGGTGAAGAATTCATGGGAGAAAATCACTGACAGTTGCATTGCAAATGCACTGCGAGCAGGCTACCTAGACAAGAAGTACTCATTTAAAGACAGTGCTATTGCTAAACATGAGAGATTTGGTCCACTGATTCTGAAAGAAATGGAGTCACAAGAAATTCACCAGGAAATTCAGGAATTGGATTGTTATGATGATGTTCCAGAAGATGATGACATGATTGTCATTGAATTAATGAGTAAATTCTTGATACTGTAGGATTCACAGTTTGTCTGGTTTGTGTTGACAACTACTGTACTACTGTACCATATATAGGTAATAAATTTCCTTTATTTTCATTTAACAATAAATGTGTACCGTATTCTTCTTCATGGAAAAATGAGACATCCACTGAAAATAAGACCTAGCGCATCTTTGGGAGCAAAAATTAATATAAGACACTGTCTTATTTTTGGGGAAACAGGATATATATATATATATATATATATATATATATATGCAGTAAATTTTTGAAAATTAAAATGTTCCCACATCCAAACCCTGAGCAAAAACCAGAAAACCACAAAACTTTCAAAGACTGTCTGTGAGCCCTAGCACAAATCAATGCCAATATGACAAACAGTTTTGTGTGTTTCATAAAGTATACAGAATTAAAATAATTTTGTTTTTATCCTGTAATAGTAGCTGTATTCTTTTATTCAATATTAGGTTTATGAGATGCCTCCAAGCTGTTGCACATGATGCTATTTTATTCTTTCTCTTTGCTGTGTCATATTCCAATGAAGAATCATTCTATACATTTTTTTTGGTCAAATCCTAAATAATGCTACATTGATCATTTTTGTATAAGCTTTGGTTGTACATACATTCTCATTTCCATTGGGCACAAAACTAAAAATGGAATTTTAGGGACAGATAATTGTCATTTAATTTTCCAAAGTCGAACATCAATTCTGACTTCTGTCAGTGAGTGACAGCTGTAGTTATCTGACATTCAAACAGGAACTTGTTATTAGTATTGTGAATCTTTTTCACTTTAGCTTCTGTTTAGGTGAGGCATGGCACAACAAGTACACATAGAAAATACTTAAGTGATATGTTGACAACTAGTAAAAAAAAATACCCTAGTGACCAGGACCCAGACCAAAAAACAGAACATTGTCAAAATCACTAAAGCCTTCTACTTTCTCCCTTCTTTTTAGTTCTCTTTAGTTCACATATTAGATTTAGGTCTGAAAATGGAAATTCAGATGCAGATAAACTCTGATTTTAGATTCATTTCAGTTGTCATATGGGAAAGTAATGTGCTAGCTAGATGCTATCTTGATACTTCTGAGATTGACACCATCTTTGCTTGGGCTTTAGTCTGATTCAATTACACTCTATGCTGATGCTCAAGTTAGTACCTAGTTCATAGGTAAAATTTCAAAATCCATGGGTTAATATGGAGAAATTATAACTACAACAAGCATTTCCTATTGTTTTTTCTCTATTTCTCTACTTCCCCCAATTGTGACCCAGAATCCCAGAAATGATGGCCCCTAGAGAATAGAGGAGTCTTATTGTCCGACTTGGGCTTTCTGGGCAACCTCAAATGTTCTCACTCAAAGGCATTTTATAAGGGCACCTTAGCTCTGTAAGTAAATGTGAGATTCAAAATAATTAGAAACAAAATATTATCTTGCTAATAAAGATATATATATAATTTACAAAGCATTGAAAGTAGCTACACAGTTAAACATGAAAGAAGTAAAAAGTACATATTGCTGGTTATGAAATAGTCATGGGCAAGTAAAATACAGCATAGAAAATATAGTCAATAATCTATACTAATAAAAGGGTAATATGCTTATTAGACTGGGTGACCGGACATCTCTGGATGTCTAACTTCCTTCTAGACAGTTGTGGGGCAACCAGGCTGGCAGGGGGGCAGTTGTGGAGCAACCAAGTCAGCAGGGTGGTAGACAGGGGGTGATCGGCAGGCAGGCAGGCGAGTGTTAGGAGCCAGCTGTCCTGGATTGTGAGAGGGATGTCTTACTGCTTTGTGGGATGGGGCCTAAACCGGCAGTTGGACATCCCCCTAAGGGGTCCCTGATTAAAGAGGGTGCAGGCCGGGCTGAGCCCCCACCCACATGCATGGATTTTGTGCACCAGGCCTCTAGTATATATATATATATATATATATATATATATATATATATATATATATATATATATATATTGGTAAAAGCCTAAGTGACTGTTACAATAGACTGACTAGAATGACCAGTTACTATGATGCACACTGAACACCAGGGGGCAGATGCTCAACACAGGAGCCGCCCATAGCCCACAGGCCCTGATCAGTGATAGGGCCTGCCAGCCACCCTCCCTGTCCCTCAACCCAGCTAGCAGACCCTGATTGCCTGATTGGGGCTGGGACCCTCGGTCTGGGACAGGGAACCAGGCATGGGTGGTGGTGGATGTAGCCCTTTTCCCAGGGTGACTGAGTGTCGGCTCCCTCCTTGGAGCTGGTGGCCAACCGCCAAGGTCTCTCCCCTGTTCCTCCCCCCCACCAGCAAACCCCGATATACCTGCTGCCTGCCCACCTCAGTGGTGGCTAACCCCTTTCCCTGGTTGGCAGGAACCAGGGGTGGGCAGTGGCAGACATGAGAAGTGAGGGAAGGAGGAGGGGGTAGGAGGCAGGAAAACTGATAGGCCCTGATTGCTGGCCAGGCCTAGGGACCCCATGAATTTTGTCCACCAGGACTCTAGTATTATAGTAACTGTATATGGTGCCAGGACAGTACTAAACTTACTGGTGGACTTTGTAAATTATATAAATATCTAACCAATATACTGTTCACCTGTGCTGGAACCAATTCCAACATGTCATAATTACAAGAGTTTCATCTAAAGGTTGGTGAAGCTTGAGGGACTCAACAAGGGCTGAGCCACATATATATTTTACCTGTTGGGGGAAGGCACTTCCCCAAAACCTGAATAGAATTATTGCTTGCTGCCAGATAGCTCAAGCAGAGGTCTTCAAACTATGGCCCGCGGGCCACATGCGGCCCGCAGAGGAGTCTGATCCGGCCCGCCAGGTTTTTTGGGCAGTGAGCGCAGCCAAGGTGTTACAGTAGGAATTAGTAGTTCATATAGTCCGGCCCTCCAGCTCTCTGAGGGACCGTGATCTGGCCCCCACTTTAAAAAGTTTGAGGACCCCTGGCTCAGAGCATCTTAATTTGCATGTTATTGCCTCCTGTTGGCCAAAGACCTGAACAGCTGTAGGCTATTCCTAAAACTGACAATGCTTCCATAAACCTTACCCTTTGAAGTGTAGTATTATCTCCACCTTGCCTTAGGACGAATTGTGTTAATTAATAGCACGGGATCCTTAGACAAAGAGTAGTCTTTAGTCTTTAGCTGAAGCTCCTCTGACACCCAATGCCTTTCAAAATTATCTTTCATCCTTGGACTCCTTCTTAATCTACACATCAGCTCCTTTTTCCAGATTGCAGAACCCTTTGTAATGCTGGGACAAGAACCCTGGCACACCTGAAACTAATATAAAATAACACTGATTGTCAAAAAGAACATAGCTGCACAAATTCATTATGTTTAAAAACTAGTGACACATATGCTTTTCTGCCACATTATTACCACTGAATGTAGTGAGTATTTAGATATGTTAGTTGCCTAGTTTAGTGACATAATAATTTTTTAAATTCTCCACTGAATTTTACTGAGTGAAACTTTATTTAGCAAAAAATAACATTTCTCCAAGAACATAGCTCTTATTTGCCCTTCTCTATAAAAAGAAATGTATTCATTCACATCTATTCAAGATATTAATATTTTTAATGTTTTTTTCTTTTGCCAGTTATTTCTTCTCTCTTAAACATTATTTTTGTCTATAATAGGCAGGAAGAACAATGACAAATGCAAGAACTTCTCAATTTCCGTCTCAGCTCTTTCCACCTATAATAGCTTCAGGGTCTCACAATTTCTGCTTGGAAATTTTCTTGGAATTTTTTGTTGTTCTTACACTTTTATTTTATTATTAGATTTATATAGTTTCTAAGAGCTGTATTATCTGAGATTCTTTGTGACTCATTAATTACTTGCTTTGCTTTTTAGAGTTATTATCAGGGGTTTTCTTACATCTTCTGGCTGTTTTCTTCCAGAGAGAAAGTAACACTACTCTTGCCTACCTTCATGGAGCGAGTCAGGCCCATATAAATGTGAATAAAATTGACATTTAAAAGAAATGTGACAAAAGCTTGAAAAACATTGCAAGCTTCACCACATTCTTTTTTTTTTAAGTGTTTAAAAAAACATTTTATTTTTGGTAATAATTACTTATTGAAAGTATTAGATATGTCCCCCTTTTTCCCCCATTGACCACCTCCAGCCCTCCCCCGTCAAACTTCACCACTTTATTTTTTTAACTGTGAATGTCTCAGTTCTTGGTGGTGCATCTCAGGTCCAGATACTGCAGAGATCTGTTGTCTGCCTATATGAAGGATTCATTAGATAAGCATGAAAGTTTGAAAATAATATAGAGAAATTGCACAAACAACTAACCATTATGTTTTTCCTTATTCACAATGAATATAAATTTATTGTTTGCTTTGTATGATTACACAAATATCTCAGGTTTATTGTAATAAGCTGCAAAATTTCAGTAAAACAAAAGAAAAGTGATAGAATGATTTACTCTGAGGTTTCCATAGTTAACATTGACGATTATATTTTTATTGATCATTTCTGATGTGTGTGTATATGTGGCATACAAAGTATGTGTGTGATAGGAAAAATTTACTGTGTTTTTATAGGAAATACTTACTTTTATAAACATTTATTTCCTTTTCCCTAGCTTTCCTATTTCAACTATCATCTCTAAGAAAATATATTTAAAAATAATAATGTGAACATTCCCATGATTACTTCTGAGCTCTTCTTTTTGTATGCAAACATTTAAATAACAATAGTTGTTTTTTTGTGGTATATGGAAATATGATATATACTAGTACATACCCTAACATTCACTAGTATCTTTATACAAACATCATTAACATTCCTAATGAAAGGTGCTTATAGCTCTAAAAAATCATTTCTCTGTAGAGTCATTGCTTGCCTAACTATATATAAAATTTTAATTAATGTTCTATTACCAATCCAGTTTTAAAAATGACTATGACAACTCTATGAAAATGAGTGGTATGGTTTCCAATATGTGATACAAGAAATATGATATTACACTTGAGTCTATTACATTGATCCCTGTCAGAAGTTCTTATTGAAAATGAACATTTCACAATAAAATTACACAGCTCCCAAAATAGTGATTTGCTAATTGTACTAGTAGACACATACATAACTTTAGAACCAAAGACAGAAAAGTATCTCAACAGTACAAGTAACTTCCAATTTGGAAATAAATAGAGTTTAAGATTTAAATTTAAATAAATAATCTAGAAGATTCCTATAAATGGACTAGTTTTTATAATGTAGGGAATTATTTACCTAGCAGTTTTCTCAGTGCCGTTATGACATCCTTGTTCCTTAGGCTGTATATCATGGGGTTAAATAAGGGAGTCACGATCGTGTAGAAAAGAGACATCACTTTGTCAGTTCCTGCTGAGTCTTGGGTCCTGGGTCTTAAATATGTGATGATACCCGATCCAAAGAAAAGTGCCACCACTATAAGATGAGATGAGCACGTGGAGAAGGCTTTGCCCCGACTCGTGGCTGATGGCAATTTAAAAATCGTGGAGATGATTTTGCCATAGGAGAGCAGTATCAACAGAAATGGAACCATGACAAACAACACTACAATTAGGTAGACGGTCATTACACTTACAAAGGTCTTCCTGCAGGCCAGCTTGAGTATTGGGGGGATGTCACAGAAAAAGTGGTTGATGAGGTTAGAACCACAGAAAGGCAGAGAGAAAATCTGGATAGTCTGCCCTATTTGGACTGGAACTCCACTGATCCAGGAGCCCGCCACCAGCTGGACACAGACCTTGTGGTTCATGATTAGAGGGTAGTGCAGAGGGTTACAAATGGCCATGTAGCGGTCATAGGCCATCACAGCCAGAAGGAAACACTCGGTAGTTCCCAGAGTAAGAACCCAGCACACTTGTATAGCACAAGCAACTAAAGATATTGTTCTTCGTTGGGTCCAAAGATCTGTGAGCATTCTAGGGAGTGTAACTGATACATAGCAGATTTCTAAAAAGGAAAAATTTCCAAGGAAAAAATACATGGGGGTCTGCAGAGCAGGGTCCAGCTTTGTAATTAGAAATATGGTGCTATTTCCCATCAAGATAATGATATAGATGATTAAGAATAACCCAAATAGAAACCACTGGAGATGAGGAACATCAGAAAAGCCCAAGAGAACAAATTCTGTTAATTTAGTTAGATTTTCTTCCGGTGTTTTTTCTTGGTGTTTCATCTGTGGGAAGAGGAAATTTACTGTGTGCTTTTATTTTTATCTCCATGGATCAGTGCCTGTTCTTTAAATTGTTTGTGGATGTGAGATTGGTTTTCATGATCACTGCGATTACTTCTAATGTAAGAATATTACTATTGATACATTTCCCATTCTCTCAGTATAGATACTACAAGTTATCACAGTAAAATTCTTTGAAATTTCCTTTAAGATCATGATTTGTCGTCAGCAGATGATTGGATCCAAAAACTATGGTACATCTACACAATGGAATACTATGCTGCCATAAAAAAGAAGGAATTCTCATCTTTTGCAGCAACCTGGATGGAATTGGAGAACATCATGCTGAGTGAAATAAGCCAATCAATGAAAGAGAAACACCACATGACCTCACTCATTTGTGGATAATAAAGATCATTATAAACTGATGAACCAAAAGATAGATACAGAGACAGTAAAGCAACAAGCAGCTTGTCAAATTTCAGCGGGGAGGGGAGGAGGATCTGGGGGAGACAATAGATTAACTGAAGGACTTGTATACATGCATATAAGTACAACCAATGGACGTGGAACTCTGGGGAGGGAGGGGATGTGTGGGAGGGAGGGGGAAAAATCAATAAAATATGTAAAAAAATAATAATAAAATAAAATAAAAATAAAAAAATAAAAACACCTGCAGAAGAAGAAAAAAAAAAAAAAGATCATGATTTGTACTTTCCCAAATAAACCAAATAAACCAAACTGTGTCCTGCTCTGCATAGAGACTGGCAAAAGTGGGAGCTGTTGAAGATAGACCCATACCTTTGCCATAGGATCTAACTTTTAATGAATTACAGTTCTTGACAATCCAGCTCTATGTCAAAAATTGTCTTCTGCATATATTTTCCACTGTTTGTGGCAATCCTTCTTTTCCTTATATCACTTGATTATTTTGAACATACATATCTTTATTGTACAGTTCATATTATTAGGTAGTTTAAAAAAGAGGAGAGAATATTTTATTGTACATAGTGGTATAAAACAAAGTGTTTGTTAGTAGAATACCGAGTGGGAAAATAAGAGAGTTTTATTCTAGAACAGTTGCCTGGGAACACAGATACAGATAGAAACAGCAAAGAGGGAAACCCTGGGAAAACAGGAGTGGCCTGGAATGTGCATGTGTGTGAGCAGGAGGAGAACGATGTTGCCTGTGACATTTACCCTGTGTGCCCCTCCACTATTTTTGTTGTTCCTTAAAACACAACACTTTAGGTAACAATTTCTTGCTTTTTTTTCTTTAGAGATAAAGATAATTGAAACTGACTAATGATGGCTACTTTGATCATTTGCACAAAGGTTTTATGATTACAAGTCAGGGCCTTTTTATTTTATTTTACTATTTTATTATATTTTAATTTGTGTGTGTGTGTTTAATTGGACTTCAGTTTGAATCCTAATTCCTAAATCTGTGTTAAATAAAGCAAGTGTTTAATACAGTTCACTTCTTTACTTGTGATAATTAAATGAAATCATATTGGTAAAATTGCCTATCAATTTTAATTATTATCCTATAATTATAATTTTGAATATGTTATTATGTTTTTAAATTTTTAGTCCCCAGTATTATATAACATATTGCTTAGCAAAAATATATATATACTTAATGGAGTTATTGAATTATTTGGTGATTACTTTTTCCATTCTTTTCTTACATCAGGACAGGGATAAAGGAAGGTGAGTGACACCCCTCGGGTACAAAATGTAAGAGGCACTCACTCATCTTCAGGGCTGGCTGATTCCGTATTATACAATCCTGAACCTGTGTTCCTCCTTAGATATTGTATCCCAAGAATCTCCCAGCCCTGCCTTTCATTTCTCTGTCCTGGTGAACCATGTTCATCAAACACAGTGAAACTATAGTGTCATGGATAAACAACATATTCCTACCAAGATGGACAGTATTTCAATTCTAGCTTCCCATCTGCTAGCTGTGTGGTCTTATTCAAGTTGCTTAATTTTCCTTGGCTAACTAATGTATAAACACAGGATTGTGAGTTAATGCATTTAAGATATTATAGTTCTGCCATTTAGGAAAGCAATGCTAAATGCTAGCTATTATTGTTGTTATTTCAAACTCATTTGAATTAAATTTTACTCTTTCTTCTAAGCTGCATGAAAAAAATACCCTCTAATTTACTTTTTCTTTATAGCACATATTTAAAATGAAAAAGGACTAAGATCTTAAAGCTGTCCATCAGAGTGTTAAAACTGGATTAATTCTCTGCCAATATTTTTGCTTATGTTATTGTCTCTAATCGGTGGGCCTAATACCGTGATCACTCTCACTATCCAGCCCATAGTCTTCAACTTGGCTACTTCCTTTTGATGATTTTTCTTTTACCATCACTAATGATCTGGGGGCAAGGGCTGTGACTATTTTCTACCTGGGAACAATAGAGGTCTTAGAAAATGCCTGGTTCCCAAACTGAGTAAAGCATCAAAAACTGTTTAAGTGAAATCATTATTCTTAAAAGGGAGAAAAGGATAAATATACAATGTTATGAAATTCCAATTTTTATGTGTTGCATTTATGAATGGCAGCATTTAATAAAATAATTTAACCCTTATTTGAATAAAGTGATTTTTGGTGCTAAAATATATATGCAGTTTCTAACTGTACAAACCCAGTTTTGGTGATGAAATAATAAATCTGTTTCATAAAATATGTCATATTTGTTTATGTTTTTCTCGAGAGGGGAGCAAGGTTGAAAAAGCAGAGATCTTCTTTTGTGCTTTAACACAATTATCTATATTTCTCTCTTTTCTTGTAAATGTTTAAGTACTTATTAATCAAGGAAAATAAAACTCAATGTTTAATCATTGTCTTTTAAATGCCAGTCTCCATTCCTTGTGCAAATCCAAATAATTAAGAAAATGTCTAAAATATTATAATTTGCTAGCTATCAAGAGCTATCGAAGCTTCAAATATATTTATATATTTGATATAAGATTTCAAATTAAACCTTGAAATTAATAAAACATCATATAGAACTTAAACATTTCTATTATATTAGAAATCCTTAATTTTATTTTTTCTTTAAAAATTTTTTTAAGCTTCCTAATGGTTGTACTTTATTCATGGACTGTTTTAATTTAAATCTCCTGTTACTATATCAGGTTGAATACATAAATATTATACAAATTTGTTACATGTTGGCTCAAAATGAAGTATTTTATAATATTACCTATACATAGAAAATATTCTTCAACACTATAGTTTACAGTATTTCAAAATGATTTTACATCATCATTTCATTATAAAATTTAATAACATTAGAATACATGAGTTGCTTTAAAATTTTCATATTTCCTTCTTTATGTTAAATATTAACTTTAAATTAAGAAATATTAACTAAAACTTAATATCTTATAAAGTAGTTTATATTTACCTTTTTTACTTTGGATGTTGCTGATTTTTCTCACTATCCAGGGTTTAAATATTTAAATTAATGTTATATTAAATTAATGAAATACTTGTTTCTTCAAAGATATTGAAGCCACCTTTAAAATATTCTGTTCTGTATAAATCAAAGGTGCTCTTTAAATAAAAGTAGTCATCTCTACCCTAGGGATCTCTTCCACCTAACAACACATTTAAATTTTCAATTATACTTCCAAACTTTACTTCTAATAAAATGAGATATGGCAAAAGTCCAACTGCGGTAATAGAAAAGATGCCAAGAAAACAGGCTTCAATTCTGGGGAAGATAGATTTTTTTCAACACTTACATTGTTTAAGATCTTGTTTGGAATCAATTTCTTATAACAAACATAGGCTTTTGCTTCCTATTATTTAGTAAGTAGTGACTTCTAAGGGTTTGTGCTAATGAACAGAAAACATTGACAAGATAGGGAACTCCTGTGGTCACCTGACGCTGGAAAGTGACTAGGAAGGTTTATTACAAAGTATCAGGAGCCATTTGTCATCTTGGAAAACAGAGAGGAAGGTGGTGAGAGGCCTCAGGGGAACCAGGTGGGGCACAGCACAGCAAAGAAGCAAGAGGCAGCCAAGGCTGAGCTACTGCAGATGCACATCTAACAAGCCGCTCAGTGGAAACCGAGTTCTGAGCCTAATAATTAGCACAGAGTAATCTCAAGCGTGGGTAGAAAGATCTTCTGATGCCACAGAGTATAAATTCCAGAAAATGGCTCAACTACAGTGAGAATTTACTTAATGAAGAGAGCTTACCACATTGGCAAATTTTGGACATAAAGAATAAATGCTCCTGGGATAATAGCAGTTTTAGTGGGAAAAATAATAAACCTTATATTTTTCTAATACTCCATATTGTAGCAAGAAAAACTCCAAATAATACACAAGCTTAAAGGTTTTAGAGAGTAAAATGATAAAAGTATTCTAAGGAAAAAAAGGATTTTATAATTTTAGAGTAAAGAAGGTTTAACTATCACTCAAAATTTAAAATAAGGGACAAAGAATTTGAAAAAAAAAAAAGCTTCCTAAGTAATAATAAATAATTATGCATGATAAAAAGACACAAACTCCCTAAAATAAAATAAAGTAGAATTAATATAATGAAAAAAATAGTTACAAATGATATTTCAGGTAAAGTGCTCTTGGCTTATTCATAAATATTGAGGAACAGTCCAAACTATAAATAGAAAAACAAACTAAACAAATGAAGAAATATTTCACAGAAAAGATAGGAAAATAATCCTTTAAACATAAATGCAGATACTAAACTTTATTTGTAAAATTTTATATTTTAATCTGAACAATGACTTAGTTTAAAAAAATCTCAGATATTTCCTATGCATTATATGTAAAAAAAAAAAAAAATGAAGCAGGCACCATTGACCAATTGTGTTTATTTTTGATTCAATCAATAAAACATGCAGGCATATAAAGTTATGCAATAACATAGTATTGCAACAAGTTTGAAATTGCAAAAGATTGTAAGCCAACTAAGTAAAAATAATCATGTGGGTTATCTCTTATTGGGTTAATTGACCTTAATTTTGACATTGTCATTTATTCATTTTTCTCCCAGAGCTCTATGATGCCTCTAAAATATGAGTTTTATAACTTATGCAAAATTTTCTAGTGCTTTCAACAGAAAGGCTGGCTTTCTATGACTCAATGAGTCATAAACAAATATGGACATTATTTCTTTATTTGTTTTAAATCTTGGAAACTATGTGTGTCTTGGTTTTCAGTAAGTTCTTACATAGGCTTGATTGATTTATCCAAAACAAATCAGTACTATTGCCACTTCGGAATATATTTTTGTTGATTATTTTTTGAGGTAAAAGGAAACTCATTTTTCTGAATTAGTTTCAGGAAAAAGAGAAGTGTGGCATAAAAATAAAGACTATTAGATTATGGTTCATTATAAATATATGTTAAATAACATTTAGAAAAGAAAGGAAAATATATGTAATGGGCATTCTAAATACTGTCTTTTAACCTTAACTAAAGGAATATATACAGTAAGATTATGACTTGTTTTTCTCAACAACATACTTGATTTATGTTGTATGTAATTATGTTTTATTAACTTTTATTACTGACTGGTTCTCCCCTGTATGATATTGTCAAAATAATTTTCCATACTAATTTGAGAAGGATTTAGCATTATAAAATGATGTAAAGATAAAAATTCTCAGATGTGTGCCTGGCACACATGTATGTTTTTCCGCTAGTACATGCCTGGGAGTAAGATTTGCAGTGGAATGCTACTCAGTTATCAGAAAAAGTTGAAATAGTGGCATTTGCAAAAACATGGATAGATCTTGAGAATATCATGCTTAGTGAAATAAGTCAGACAGCAAAATTCATGAACCATATGATATCGCTCATATATACGAGGTAAAACTGAAAACAGCAAATGAACAAACAAGACAAACAAACATAACCTTATAGACAGGGACAACAGTATGGTGGTCACCAGAGGGAAGGAGTGGGGAGTCTGAAGGAAAGGGTAAAAGGGGTCAAATAAATGATGAAAGATTTGACTTTGGCTGGTGGGCAGACAATGGCATATCATAGAAGTGTGCACTTGAAACCTATATAATCTTATTAACAGATGTCACCCCAATATATTCCGTTAAAAGGTAGAGTAAAATAAAATAAATTTTAAAATAGTTTCCCAAAGTGTGGAAAACTTTCCCACGGGTACGGGAAGAGTTTGGTGGGGGCACGTGTTGCACTGGAGTTTGGTGGGGTTATGCACTGCACCGTGCTTAGCTGCGCCTAATTCTACGTTCTCATGAGTACGAGGGGTACTCAGCATTACGAAAATTATAGAAGGGGTACACATATGTCAAACATTTGGGAAACACTGGACTAGATGAAAGCAGGTTGTCTGCTAGAGTGCTGTCCCAATCCACATGCCTGCAGCCATGAGAGCTCCCATTGGTCCATGTCCTTTACACCTGCAGTATAGCTAGTCTTGATTTATCTAGTTAACATTTTTTTTTCTTTTTCTGAGGAGTGTGTCATAGATCTCATTTGGTTTTAAATCGCCTTTTACTGTTTACTAATGAGTTATTTTTATTTTCCTGGTCATTTGAATTATCCTTTATTTTATGTAAAATCCCTCATCACGGTTCCTTTCAATTTTCCTCCTGAATTTCTGTGTTTTGAACATGGAGTACTTCTTCATATGTACTCCTGTTCCATATGTCATGGACCCGGTGAATTGAAAAGTTCACTCTGAATGGCTTCTTTGGATGAGGAGTACTTCATCATCAATTCTGTTCAACGTATCACTGTTTTTCACTATGGCTACTACTCTTATTTAAATGATTTTTTTTCATAGTCAAGGTCACGAAGACCATATACATAACCTTGAAAAGAATTATGCTGCATTTCATATTTAGGTTTACAAATTATCAGGATTTTTTCCCTAAGTTATGTGAAGTAAAGGTCATGTTCTTTTTTTTAATACACTATACTCATTTAAATTAATGTAGAAGTAATGTAGAATTTAAATGAGTATAATGTATTAAAATACCACCTTTCAACACAGAAAACTTATACATATTTAAGTATCCTATAGTCATTCAACAAATATTCTCTATAGGCTTTCCATACACAGTATTCTTTACTAACTGATATCTTTTTAAAGTAATTAATAACAATAAATGGAGAGAGGAACTAAACTTACACTATGGTTTTTAGGGGAAAATACTGGGGCATGCATTATTAGATAAAAGATACTATATATTTTCTGTAAATGGTGTCAAATCAGAAGTGAATTTGTGCTGACAGAGACTAGTCCACTAAATATACAATTTCCTAAAATATTAGGATTTTTTTTTATTGAAAATACAATCACTTGGGATATAACTGTAATATCAAAAAGTCTAGCCACAAATGACAAGTTCAAGAATGAGTAAGCAGAAAAGAATTGTAAAAGATACCTTCTGATTAGTTGAAAGCTGAAGTAGAGTGGCCGGGAAGCAGATATTCAAATTAGTGGTTAATGTGTATTTAATAAAATTGAGACATTTTCTCAGTGCCATCATGACATCCTTATTCCTCAGAATGTATATCATGGGGTTAAACATCAGGGTAACCATATATAGAAAAGAGAGATACATTTGTTCTGGAAGGGTGTTTGAATTCGGGTTATAAATATGTAATGATTCCAGATGCACAGAATAGAGCCACAATTATACTGTGAAATGAGCAAGAGGAGAGTGCCTTGGCGACTTCATGATGGTAGAGATGATTTGACTGTAGGAGTCAAGTGTCAACAAAAAGGGGATCATCATTACAGCACAGAACTGTCAAGACCAGCACCTCATTCAGAAAAGTTATCCCAGGGGCCAGCTTGAGCATTGGGAGGATGTCACAGACGTGATTAGTTTGAGTAGATCCACTAAATGGCAGAGAGAAAATATGGCATGTCTGCCCTAACGTGTCTGGAATCCCACTCATCCAACAGCCAGTCAGCATCAGCCAGATACAGAGCTCATGGTTCATAACCATGAGCAGAATGTGACATATGGCCACATGGAGGTCACAGATCATTACTGTCAGGAGAAAGCACTCTGTGTTCCCAAGCATAAAGATAAAACATGCTTTTGTCATATGGGCAAAGAAAAATAGGATACTTTTCTGAGTCCAAAGATTTATGAATATTCTGGAAAGAGTGACAGAGACATAACAGATTTCCAGGAAGAAAATATCACTGCAGAAAAAATACATGGGGGGTTGGAAAGCCTGGCCACCTCTGGTTATGAGAGTAATAATGCCTTTCCCCAGGAGTAGTATCACATAAATAAGAAAAATGTCATAAAAAGAAACATTCAGTGATTGGGAACACAATAAAATCCCCAAAGAACAAACTCCATCACTGAAGTGAAATTAGCTTCTGGTTGGTATTTTGTAATATTCCATCTGTAAAAATAGTGAAATGAATCATTTATGCTTTTTATTTATTGACTAGATAGGATTGAGAAATATATATATATATATATATATATATATATATATATATATATAGTGTTCAAATTACAGCATTTTATATTATAACATTAAAGAGAAAAACTGAATCTGATGGTGAACATATACTAAATCTAAACATAGCAATACAATAAAATATATAGTAGGTTTGCATTTTAATGGAATTGAAGGGTTCTAAAGCATACATTTTTATTTTTGTTTGTGGACAGAGCCCAGTCTTTTTACTCACATTTTATTCCACATATTACAATCTGCAGCAGAAACATTTAGATCTGCTATAATTTCCAATGGAGTGCTCACCATAAAATTTTGAATTTTACCTTTTGGTAATACAACTCTTATATATAACTTTTCTCAAGTACAGTATGTGTCATTCTTTAACTCTAATACTGCTATGGCTCTTCCTGACTCTGCATGCACTTTGTCCTGATATTTTATTCCTATTTCATTTATCTATCAAAATCAAATAAATAACATTATCAATAGGCATTATATTTAAAGATCTTTCATTCGCCCAATACCATCATGCAATAGATAGTTGACAAATATATTTTGAACTAAAAGTGGTTAATTAATACTGAACTTATGAAATAAATTGCATAGATAATATTATTTTATGAATGTTGTCTAGTCCATATAACCTGATATGGTTATTTGTTCTCATTTAAAGAAATATATATATATCTTTTATCTGAGATGACAAATAAAAAATCCAAATTTAGTATAAATTATTATCCCATATAATAAAAGGCTAATATGCATATCAACCAAACAGTGGAATGACCAGTCACTATGATGCACATTGACCACCAGGTGGAGACAATGCAGGAGCTGCTCCCTATTGGTCAGTGTGCTCCCCCAGGGAGAGCACTGCTTAGCCAGAAGCTGGGCTGACACCTGGTGAGTGCAGAGGTGGTGGTGGGGAGCAGGCTTAAGCTATCAATTGGACATCCGCCAAGGACTCTCAGACTGTGAGAGAGTGCAGGCCAGTCTGAGGCACCCCCCACCCCACCCCGAGTGCACGAATTTCATGCACTGGGCCTCTAGTAAAATATAATGAGTAGACAGTTGTTCCCCAAAAGTCAAATACCAAAACATTGTCTTAAAGTTTTTAGTTCCCTTTTTAAGATATAAAGAACTGTGAAAATTAATATAGGGAGAGCTACTTCAAAATAGAGTCAGTATTGCCTTTCCAGAGGAATTGCCTAACATGACTTAGTCCTTTGGAATGTTTGACTGGGCAAAATAACCTTTAAACTGAACCAAAGCAATGTTGTATTCCAACTGATCTAAATGTTTCTGCTGTAGATTGTAATACTTGGGATAAAAAGAGCTAACAGGAAAGCAGGCATTCTTACTACAGACTGGAAATTTAAGACAATGCTAAAAGTAGCACTACCGTGTATAGCTAATGATATATATTTTGAGGAATAAGAATGTCATGTTGGGCCCTAGCTGGTTTGGCTCAGTGGATAGAGCATCGGCCTGCGAACTCAAAGGTCCCAGGTTGAGTTCCAGTCAAGGGCATGTATCTTGGTTTCAGGCACATCCCCAGGAGGCGGTGTGCAGAAGTCAGCTGATTGATGTTTCTCTTTCATCGATGTTTCTAACTCTCTATCCCTATCCCTCTCTGTAAAAAATCAATAAAATATATTTTTTAAAAATGTCATGATGGCCTTGAAGAAATGGCTCCCTTAATTTGTCTTAAACATGCATCAGCCACTGATTTGAATGCATTATCTGTCCCCCCTCCCTATTTCAGCTTTGGTCTGATCAGAAATTATCTCCTACATCGTAGTGCTAATTCTAAGATTGTCTTTAATTTGTCATATATCAAGTATACCTCAATTGGAAAAATAAAAAGGTTTTTCTTTGTGTGTGTATTTTACATATAATAAATTCTTTGTAACAAGTTCAAACTCTGAATTTCTTTAGGTGCTGTTGGGTTGCACCTGTAGAAATTTCTTCCTTGGCTTATTAACATCAACAGAAATTCCTTCTATTTGTGTAATATTTCCCTTCCCTTTTACATAAATAACCCTTACCTCTATCTCAAAACCCCAAACACTATTTGGGTTTCTGTCTGAATCAGTGCCACCCAAGTAGCTATTTTCTTTAATCTGAAATAAATGCTGCTACCTCTCACTTTGGCTTTTTATTTTTAAGGTTAACAGAAACCCATCTCCCCCAAAAAGAATAAGGTGGTTTGGAAAATAGAGGTTAGAATAAAAAAAAAAGTATGCTTTAAAGCAAATAAAAGTACAAAGAGTAAAAATAAAGATGACAAAGAAATGAGAAATCCCATGTTTGTATTCTATTTTACTCCTGCTATTCTTAAGAAGAAAATAACTTCTAAAATATTTTTAGTGAAAAAAAATCATAGAATTAATCTTTAATGTAACATATATATATATTTTTTTTTTTCTATAGTAAGTCATAGAAACAGATACAAATAAAGATAAACCAGTATCTTTTCTTATTAAAAGTGATTTCTGTATCATTTGGGGGCAATAATTTGGGGGGGTTCTTTTGAAAGTAAAATCAGAAAGAAACCCACCCCCCCACGAAATGATTGCCCCTAAAAGAAACAGAAATCAATCATTCCAGATGATTCACATAAAAGAATTTTAATGAAAAGACTATTTATGTGGTGTATTACTTTCTTTGATCTGCTGTAACTAATTATTACAGATTGAGTGGCTTAACACAACAAAAATTAGGTCTCTCAGAGTTCTAGAATTCAGAGTCCCAAGTCACAGTGTTGGCAGGTTCTCACTCCTTCCAAAAACTTTAAGGAAGAATATTTCCTTGTTTTTTTCCAGTGTTTGGTGGCTCTTGACCTTCTTGGCTGCATAGTTCTTGGGTGCATCCCTCCAATCTGTGCTTCTGTCTTCACATGGTGTCATCTGTGTCTCCATCTGTTTTCTAATATTTCTATGCCTTTCTGACTCATAATGACACTGGCCAGGGATTTAGTGTAAACCTTAAGTCAGGATGATCTTATTTCCTTAATTTGATATAACTGCAAAGGCCTTTTATTTTTTCCAAATAAGGACACATTTTCAAGTTCTAGCCAATACCCAATATACATAGATATGGATAGTTTAGAGTAAAAATTTCAGATACTTCTAATACTAAGTAGATATTATTGAAGCAAAACTTGAAGTTGCAAGGGGAGGGATGATGTTATCAGAGACAGTTAGTGCTGGGATAATAGAGGGGACACCCTCAGGTTTTGTGGTCTTAAAGCACCATGAACAGTGACAGGAGATCGAACAAGAAAAAAAATGTAAAAACAAACAAACAAACAAAAAACCCACTAGGATTTTCCTCTTCCACCATCTCAGCTACTGCTGGTTTTTCTTCATTGGACAAATATAATCATAATACAGTGCAGGTCAGTAAATATATCTGAAGGAATGGGAAGGTCAAAGAAAAAATATCATAGAACATGACTCTAATCTCTGGTGATAGAACACATTCAGTTAAGTATCATTGTATTGCTCTGACAATCTCTTACTTCACTAGTCCATAGTGAAAGGAAAGATGAATCTTCAAATTAGATTGTTACAATTGAGATGATTTGTGCTCTGATTACAGGGAAGCCCTTTACTTAACTCTATGAAACTAACAGGGAAGCCCTTTACTTAACTCTATGAAACTAAGGCCCTTAACATAATGTGAGGTTGCTATGATGATATCAATGATCATTACTTAAAAATGGGTGGAAGGGGCAAAACAGGAGAAATGGGGGAACATCTGTAATACTCTCAACAATAAAAACAAATTTTTAAAAAAGTGCAGAAATTTCTGAAAACAACAACATAGGAATGAAACTAGATCCCCCCTCCTTCCCCCCGCAATTGTATCTATGTGACAAACATATAAACACACCTGTTAGCAAGTTCAAGTCTTTGAGTCATCGTGAAAACTTAGTTGCTAGGTTTTTCAATGCCATCATGATGTCTTTGTTCCTCAGAGTATATATCAGGGGGTTCAATGTTGGGATCAAAATGGTGTAGAAGAGGGAGAGCAGTTTCCCAGTTCCTTCAGATTGATTTGGTTTGGGTTGTAGATAAGTGACAGTAGCCGTTCCATAGAATAAGACCACAACGGTCAGGTGAGATGAACAGGTGGAGAAGGCTTTGGCCCTCCCTCTGGCTGAAGACAATTTCAGAATGCTGGAAATAATTCTGCCATAGGAGACAACAATCAACACAAACGGGACCATGACAAACATCACAGCGACTACATAGACCGCTACCTCATTCACAAAGGTGTCCCCACAAGCTAGCTTGAGGACTGGGGGGATGTCGCAGAAGAAATGATTAATTTTGTGAGGCCCACAGAAGGGCAGAGAAAAAATCTGATACGTTTGGCCAAACATAACTGGAACTCCACTGACCCAGGAGGCAGTCACCAGCTGGACACAGACCTTGTGGTTCATGACTAGAGGGTAGTGCAGAGGGTTACAAATGGCCACATAGCGGTCATAGGCCATCACGGTCAGGAGGAGACACTCGGAGCCTCCGAACATCAGGACGAAACACATTTGCGTAGCACAAGCAAGCAAAGAAATGTTTCCTTTCTGGGTCAAAAGGTCCATGAGCATTCTTGGGATAGTGGCTGTTACGTAACAGATTTCTAGGAAAGAAAAATTGCTGAGGAAAAAATACATGGGGGTCTGGAGAGCAGGGTCAATTTTTGTTATCAGTATTATGGTGCTATTGCACATGAGGACAGTCAGATAGATGACTAAAAATATCCCAAAAAGAATCCATTGGATATTGGGAATGTCAGAAAACCCCAAAAGAACAAATTCCATCATTGCAGTGAAATTTGAGTTTCCTGTTTTTAATCTGTTCTCCATCTGCAAATATGGTAAATTCAAGAAGGTTAATTCACTGATGTTTTTGAACCACATCTTCTTCTTCTGTTATTGGAATAAATGCATGAAAGTATTTCTATAGTCTCTAAAATTATTTCCATCATTACCTTCTTCTATTTCTAGGAAATGACATTTAAAATTTCAGAAATGAACTGATCCAAGAAATAAAACCCTAATATGTTTTATACTTAAGTGGAATGATATAAAAAAGAAAATGAGAAGTATGCATTGTTATTTAAAACTTATTGTGCAATAGTATTATCTAATCATTGCCCCCTATTAAGAGTGGAATTATGATGCAGGATTTTTCTATTGTTTTTGCCCAGGTTCATCATTTTTATTCTGTATTGATTGACCTATTTCATCTTCTTTCAATTTAAAGCTTTTCTCTTACAGTTTTTCATTATTCTTATTCAAAATGAGCTTTAAGTCTTCCCAATTATATAATCAATGAGAATCGACTTTCTCAAAACAAACTTTTTTAAGCTAGAGAGTAAATATATCCAATATTAATGTTCTACTTTATGTACCATACCTACCACTTATGCTAAGTATAAAAAACAATTCTATCCTCCTGTTAAATAACTTTCTCTATTACCATCTCCTATACAGTGTATGCACTGTCTGATAAATATAAATAAACCTTTAACTCAATCAAGAAATATGGCTCATTCACTCACAATTGTAATCAACTACAATTCTCCTTTTCTATTTTCCCTTCATAACTTTGCCTAATAAAATATAATTTTGATTAAACCCAATTATTTGCTCTGGACATATAAATAGTTGAACATATGAATGAAACTAAAGAAGTACTCACACACACACAATCTTGCTTTAGTTTATGTGAAAGTCCTTCAGTATTAGTCAGTCAACACAGTTTGATAATTTCTATTACACTTTATTAATATTTGATTTGTAACTTTCCAAAACAAATATTATGTTTTCCTATGTCATCAAATCTACTATAGCCATTGCCACCTTCTAGCCACATCAGCTGTTTTTGCCTTACTACTTTGATAAATAAAACTGATATGACAAATATTTTTTCACATTTCCCTATTTTCATCTGTACTAGTTTTTAAAATTACCTGAAGTGAATAATTTTATTATAAACATCATTACTATTTCTATTTCACATTATTTCTAATTTTACTTTATAATTAAGAAAGTTAAGAACTGCATGATTTATTTTAAGTAATTATTCATTTTCAGGTAAAGATCCTTGAATTTCATGCTTTCCTGTTTTATTTTTTATATTTTGATCAAGTTTATAACTACCTTTAAATTAAATAAGCTTAAAACACAATTACTGCTTACCTTCATGGATTTGCATGAAGCTGACTTTGTGGGTGTAGGTGCTTTTTTAACCTGTAAACTTTTTAAGTTCCTTGGTGTCAGTCATGGTAACTCTACAATTCTTGCTAGCTTCAATGCTGGAGGTTCTTAAGTAGGAAGTAGCCATGCTCACCCTGAGGGACATCTTTCTCCCGTGTACCAATTTAACTTCTAGATGGCTGCTTCTGTTTGGCAATCATCTGGGTTTATCACATGAAACTGCTTTCTCTGTAGATGGCCTGTGTACTCCAACCCCTTCCTGGCATAAAGTTCCCCAGGATGGGGTAGTCCCTGGGTGAAGAAACACCACTTAATCACCTAGCTTTACTTTCAAGATAAAGTTAAAAATCCTTCTATGGATTGTATTTCAGATCCCTCATAATGGGTGTGGATTTGCTTTCCTTTATTTGTTCCTATAATTCATACAGATGCAGAGCATCCACAATTTTAGGAAAATGTGCTCATTTGTTCATCACGTGGACATGGCACCCTTCCTCTCTTCCATACGTCTGGGTGGTCACATCTCTTTTCAGAAGTGAAACTGTCCCTAGATGGACTTTTGTGGAAAATAGAGCATCTCATGTGTGCTGATAAAATTCTGGATGATTTTATTCATGTTATGGGCAAAGGGAATATATTTAAACAAAATTCTTGCACAGGGGTTGGAGGAGAGGGGCGGGTCCCTCATCCCGGTCTTGGCCTGCAAAGACTCCAGCATCTCTCACCTAGGCCTCTAGCCAGAGGTTCATCCCCTCCTTCCGCACAGCCTCTGGGAAGATGCTTGTCTTGGGGCCTTTTTAGGGCCCTGGCCCACAACACCCTGCAGCTCAGGTACTCAGGGGCTTGGGCTTTCAGGCCTGGCTTCCTCACCTGGCATGATGAGCATCAGCTGCCAGGCGAACCTTGCCTTAGGAGTCCCCCCTTGGACCATACTACTTGCGTTACCAGAAGGAAGGAGGGGGAAAGGAGGGTAGTAAAAGATAAAGGAGGGTCAAATATATGGTGATAGGAGATTTGACTTTGTTTGGTGGGCATATAATGCAATATACAGATGACGTATCTTAGAATTGTACACTTGGAAACCTATATAATCCTTAACTAATGTTATCACAATAAATTCAATTAAAATAAATAAATAAAATTTAAATTTAAAAATGCAATATCTGGGAAGCATCATGAAGTGAAGTGCAATTAAAAATAAGTAAGCCACTGAAAAATAAGCATTGTCTTGGCTGGTGGGTCTCAGTGGTTAGAGTGTTGGCCTGCACAACAAAAGTTAGCCCTCTCTCTCTCTCTCTCTCTCTCTCTTTCCCTCTCTCTCTCTCTCTCTTTCCCTCTCTCTCTCTCTCTCTCTCTCTCTCTCTCTCTCTCTCTCTCTCTCTCTTTTTTTTACTGGGTTGTCTTATTATAATTGGGTGGCAAGTATTTGTTATATATTCCTGTTATAAATCCTTGGTTTAGAAATCCAGGGTGGGGCCAAAGCAGGTTTATATTGCGAGTGCGGGAAACACAGTATTTATGCTTGCATTATTATTTTATTAATTACTGTATTGTTTTCCATGTAAACAAATGTAAACTTACTTATATCCTACCCTATATGTATGAAGGATATATCCCCCTTTTCTCTGGCTTACTTTTGTACCTTTTAATGCCATGCTTTGAGAAAAATTTGTTAAGCATGACCTCCTGACCTGCCTTGACACTTTCCACTGGGAAAATTTGGAAAGGCTTTCTTTATCCCAATGCCTCTTCCCATTGTTCTGTGGGAGTCAGCAGAGGTAAACTGCCAGTAAATTAATATTTTATGTCTAGTGTTTTTCAGCTCAATTGTTCATCTTAATAGGGGACCCGCCTGAGCCATACCTGTGCTTTTCAGACAAAAATTCAAGCTGACCCTGGGAAGCCCACGTTTCTCCGTGGCGCTAACATGGCTAGGGCAATCCCCAGGACCATACAAGAGTCTCACCAGTTTTATAGCCCTTCTATGATTATTTGTATTTTTTTTCATCTTCCTCCAACTGGATTTCCAATGTACAATGTCTGATATAAAATTCTAAGGTTACACATTTTAAAAGGAAATAAGATTCTGATGTTCATATGTTGACTGAACACAGAACTGAGAATGCAACAGTCTGATCTTATTGGGAAGAACACAGCTCTAGAGATTACATTGCTAAAAATATATTAAAAAGCAATCCACAGTATTTTTGAGGTCTGTTTTACACAGAATTTTAGAATATCTCTAAGATCTATTTACTCATGATGTTTTAAAATCTCTTTTATATAAAGAACAAAACTATATTTTCTTATAATTGGATACTATTATTACCTTGATAATTGTTTCTTAAAGTTTTTTCCCCCCAAAGTTTTCTCTTTAAGCTGGGGTTTTAATGGTAGGAAGGGATTGTACAGAAATTATGTTTTATGCACTTGCTCATAACCTTCTAAAGAGCTCTGATGATGGATGTGATTGGAGAGATGGAAAAGGTGGAGGTGAGAGAAGGCATTCTGTGTTTTGAAAGTAACATCCTGGAGAACTTGGTGAGAAAACCCATGATTCTGGAAAGGTTGGTACTAGTTTTACAGAATGCAGGATTATGTGGAGGAAAAGAGATTTAGGGAGTGCAGAGATGACTAATATGGGTTTTTATCTCATTTTTTAGCTTTAGCATTCAAATTTACATTTTCCTATCTTCTTACACAGTTATTCCTTTGTCATTAAGGCCCTATAAAATTTCTTTATAGATGGTGGAGATAATTTTCACATGAGACCCAAGAATCAACATAAAAGAAATAGTGACAATTAGAACAGCAAGAACATAAATCAACATTGCTATCATGAAAGTGTCCCCACAGGCAAGCCTAACGATTGGTGGTATGTCACGGAAAAAGTGATTCAGCTGGTGAGATCCTCAGAAGCTTAGAGAGAAAATCTGGTAGGTGAGCCCTCTGTGCACTGGAACTCCAGTCACCCAACAGCCAGCTGCCAAATGCATACACAGCCCATTGTTCATGATGAGAGGCTAGAGCAATGCTTGCAAATGGCAACATTCCTGCCATGCGCCATTAGAGTCAAAATAAAGCACTCAGTGGCTCCCATGACCAGAAGGAAATACATTTGAGCAGCACAGGCCAGAAAGGAAATGTTTCTGTTTTGTCTACAAAGATCTATTAACAATCCGGGACAGTGACTGACACATAACATTATTTCCAAGGAAGAAAAGTTCCCAAGAAAAAAATTCATGGGGTTCTGAAGGGAAAGATCTGTCTTTTTTTTTTTCTCTTTCATTTTTTACTAAGGTATTATATGTGTACATATCTTACCATTGCCGCCCCCCTCCCATACACGCCCTCACCCGCCAGAGTTCTGTGTCCATTGGTTATGCTTATATGCATGCACACAAGTCTTTTGGTTGATCTCTTATCTCCCCCACCTCTCCCTAATGGGAAGGATCTGTCTTGATACTCACAGCACTGTGCTCCTCCAGTGGGAGCACAGTTTAGTCAGAAGCTGGGCTGACTGCTGGCAAGTGCAGCAGCAGTGGTGGGAACCTCTCCCACCTCCAGGGCAGGGCTAAAAATGTAACGGTGTTGGTCAGTCTGATATCCTCCAAGGACTCCAGGATTGTGAAAGTGGGCAGGCTGGGCTGAGGGGACCCCCCCTTCCCTCCAGTGCACGAATGACATGCATTGGGCCTCTAGTATGTAAATAAACTTGAGTCCCTGAGAGCAGATTTTGTCCAAGAGGTTGTTTCCAGTGTAGGGATCACAGACATCTTGTGATTTGTTCCTTGTTAATTTCACTGACTTTATCAAAAGTGCAGGCTGTGACTCCATTCTGCTCACCTTCTTGGTCAATAGCAGTATTGTTCCTGTCAAGGATATTTCATTTTGTCTTCAGGAATGTTTTTAGCAAAACTGTTTACGCTTGCTTGGATTCAAATTGATTTCTGACGTTGCATTCTTGAATTTATAAGTGGCGTTAGGAAAAAAAGCACCAGGACCAATAACAATGCATTTGCACATTGCTACTTACTCTGAGAGCTGCAATTTATTAAAATATTTTAAAAGATACCGAATTAACTAGCGTCCAACAACATTGGGCTTAGTTACACATTATGCAACATAGAACGCCATTATCGCTAAGCAATTTTGAGCAAGCAAGAAGAGCAAAGGTGGAGACATCACATTTCCTGATTTCAAACTACAGGGTAGGGCAACAGTAGCTTTACAGTTGTTCATTTTGGAAAATAATACAATAAGTAATAAATCATAATGCAAGAATAAACTGAGTTTTTCATACTCAAACTGTAAACTTACTTTTATCCTACCCTGTATATTACAAAATTGAGGAATCAAAAGAGTATGGTATTGGCATTCAAATAGACACATACAACAGTGGAACAAAATAGAAATTCCATAAATAAACAAGGACACGAACACACAGAAGAGGGAAAAATAGTCTCTTTAATAAATGGTACTGGGAAAACTGGATATCCCACAAGCAAAAAAACAAACAAACAAAAAAAACCCCTTGAATTTCTATTTTATACCACTCACAAAAATTAAGTTGAAATATATTAAGGACCTTAATATTACAACATATAAAAAATCAACTCAATTTAGATTAATGTCTTAAATATCTAATAAGGGGTTAATATTCAAATATCTCTATAATACAGAGCCAGGGTGTACAGACTGATCATGACCAAAGGCTGACCATCTGGAAATCAGCGCTGGGTTGTCTTGGTGACCCAGCACTGACTACATTGGCTGCAGACTCGGTGACCCAGCAGTGACTGCTGAGGAGGCTGCGAATCAGGCTCAGAAAGAGACCTGAAGAGAGAAGCAGGGGCTGATCTGTAGTGTCTCTGGAAGCTTTTGACCAGGTACTTGCCTCTCTCTTTCCCTCCAAGCCTGGCCAGTAGCCCTGTCTCCATTTCTCTTTGAGCCTCTACCAGGGCTGCTGATCAGCCCTGCCTTTCTAATCAGGCCCTGTTGATAGGCCGAGAGATACTGACTGGCATAGAAACTGGACAATCAGAACCAAATCTGCATCAACTGTGAGGAAACCTCCTAGGAGGTGGAGCTTTTGCCACTGACTGGCATTGAAACTGACCAATTAGAACCGAATTGGGCAGCAGAGGCGGGCAGTTGGGGGCAAGATCAGGCCGGCAGAGGAGGGCAGTTGAGGATAAGATTAGGCCAGCAGGAAAGGGCAGCTGGAGTTGATCAGGCAGGCAGAGGCAATTAGGGGCGATCAGACAGGCAGGCAGGTGAGAGGTTAGGAGACAGGGGTTTCAGATTGCGATGTCTGACTGCCAGTTTAGGCCCAATCAGAATCGAGCACAGACCAGGCTGGGGAACGCACCCCCTCCCCCTCCCCTCAGTGCATGAATTTCATGCACTGGGCCTCTAGTATGTATGTATGTCTGTGTATAGGAGGCCTAGATACAACTTATTCTGAAACACAAAGTCTTAAGTAGCATATGATTTGGGCATGATAATAAAATAAAACCTCAACTTTAACATGTTTATGTTGCTCATTATATTTTCCAGCTTTATAAATAGTTTCTGTTGCCACATTCCCTGTAAATTTGTACCTTTTTCATCTTTCTATTTCTCTTCACAATATATTAATGAATCTGACACACCCTCAACATAAACTTAGCCATTACATCATATTTTATTATGTTTGTTTGTTGAACTACACATGGTAAATATGACCATACAATTTCAGGAGTTTGAGGGTTTGGAGCCTAATTCAGACACTCAGAGTTTTTGACACACATCTCCATCGGGTTGATCTGTTTGCAAAACCTCAAAATCCCTTGGAAAATATTCATCACCTCTCTCTTCAGTTCCTGGACAATCAGTTTTGATAGTGGCTGAAATATACCAAGGACTCTAAGATTTAAGGATGGTACATGGATACATGCAATATTTTCACAGCAGGCTTTAAATCACAAAAATTTAAGAAAATCTTAAAGATAATACATTCTAATTTTTCAGCTAAAGCAGTAAGTTATATCTAAAATTAGCAACACATATTCACATTTCTGCTTTCTGATCCACACATTCTATTTGACATGCATTCCATACATTTTTTATAAAGCTATTTAACAATGTATGTATAAAGCTATGTATTTTCAACAAAGTTTTTTTGCACAATCCTCTTATACAGAGTGCAGATTCTCACATCAATTCAACTACTTGTAATTTATTTTTTTTCCCCTGCAGCTAACCCCTTAAGCATTGCCTCTTGGACATCATATTATTTATTTATGTCCATTGAAACTTGCTAATTATGAATTAAGACACTATCTTTGATTTTATTTGATCACTGTGGAGTTAAATGTAATTATTACTTCACTTGATCTTGGCTCCAGCCTTTAACTTAATTATTGTTTACAATACACATTCCCTCTCCTCCCATTTTAAATCGGTCAATGAAAGTTACAATGCCCATATTACTGTACAACTACAAACTAAACCAACATTATTTTTATAATAATAACATCAACCTGTACTCAGGTTTTCCTGCCTCAATGCAGAGCTCCATCTACTAACAATTATATTTAGTTGTTTATTTGGAATTAGTAACTCTTCAATATTGATTATTTTACTCCTTTCAGCTTGCTTGCAATCTTTCCAACTTGGTCACAGGTTGTGAGAGCTATTCTCTATTTGGACTCATCTAATTACTGATAAAAATATTGATTAAAACATAGCCTATAGACATACATTTCAAACTTCATTAATTTTAATAAATGAATTACTCAAAACTATTGAATAAGGCAAAACATCGATTGAAATGTGTATATTTGGGGAATGTAGTAACAGTAAATATTCAAGTAAAATAAAAGACTGGGAATATAAAAGCCAGAAGGAATGGAGATAGTGTGGCCAAAAGGCAAAAAGAACATTACGTTCATTAGGAGTGTGAGGGTGTTAATAAATATTGTTAGGTCCTGAAGAAAGAAGAGAATGATAAAATCACACACATACAATATAAAAATTAGAATTCTCTTAATGCCTTTATTTTTTTAATCCTCCTATAAGGATTTGTTCCATTGGTTTTTAAAGAGCGTGGAAGAGAGAGGGACAGACAGAGAGAAATATTGATGTGAGAGAAACACATCTACTAGTTGCATCCTGCATGAGCCCTGACCAGGGCCCAGCCCAGGGAGGAGCCTGCAAACCAAGGTACATGCCCTTGATCAGAATCGAACCTGAGACCCTTTGGTCTGAAGGCGTATGCTCTACCCACTGAGAAAAACTGGCTATGGCTCTTAATGCTTTTATAATTTAAATTTCTTTTGAGTTAAAGAGAGTAAAACATATCTGGAAAAGTTTTCATATAAATGTATTGGGACAATAAGCAAGAACATATGATAAAAATGATTTTATAAATATTAATGGATTTAAGAAATAGTTGAATATGACATAAGAAGCTTATATTTAATGAATTAAAAACTAAGAAACATCATTAAAGACAATAGCTCCCAATGTTGAAAATATTTGTAGAATTTTTAAATTAGATTAATTAAATGTAGGAAAACTGAATTAGAGAATAGAGAACATGTCTTAAAATATGATATGTCTAAAATCCTAAATCTCAGAGTAAGTAGATTTCATCTTTCTAATGTTTTTCTATCTCTGTTTTACTGGAAATTAAAATATTTAATGGAAGGGCTATATTAGTTTTTATTTGTGAAATAGCCTGGTCCCATATAGAATTCCATTAAATATACAAGGCAAGGAAAGCAGAAAAAAATCTAGCCTATGAGCAGTGAGCTGGTGCAGAAGAAAGTAGGCAAGGTACCCAGGAAAGAGTGAACCACTCCCAAAACAGCCTGATCATTCTTCTGCAGGGAGTCCAGGGCCAGATACCAACTATTAATATATACCTGTGGGGTGAGAGGATGGCCCACAGGTCCACAGTCAGCACCAATAGCTTCATGAACATTTGTTTGTTTGGCTTAGGTCACCTATGTGAACCATTGCTGGCGTTATGAATGGTCAAGCTGGATGACCTCTTTGTGACAAACCATAAGTTTTGTTATGCCATACCCCAGATGACTTGTTCATCACAACATCTATCAGGTACAGCTTCACCAGCAAGGGTAATGGAAAGGTGGTGAAACATTTCCCCCCAATAACTGTAAATGTGGCTGTCTCCTTAGCTAGCACTGGCCGTCACTCAGTTTCCTCCAGGGTTCTACTAACCCAGTTGCCTGTCTACCTATTTAGAATACATATTTAGAATGCTTAGATTTAATATTAAGATCCAACTTAATATATTAATATTTTTATTAGAAATTTAGAGAGTATTTCCGTTTGTAAGAAATCCATGAGCTATGGTAAGTAATATGTGGATCATTCACCATTTTAGTCTTCAAGTAGTAAACTCTTTGAAATAGCAGCAAAATGTGTATATGTGGGGATTACTATGTGTGTGTCCATTTGGGAGAGAGGAAGTGAGAGAATTGGAAATTTTTGAGGAGACTGAAAGGAAATAGAGGTGGTAACTGGAATAATCTAATTAGATATTCGTTTTCTCAAATCACACTTTTGCACAAAACTACACTTATTTTTTAGGTAATATACATGTCTGTATATATGAGTGATGAGAAAAATATAAGCTGGAGAATTTATAGTGGTAATTAAAACTATAATCTTCAAAGTTAAATATTTTCCAAGGAGATAATTCAATATTTAAAAATGGATAACATTTTTTTTTAATTTAACAAATTTTGACAGGCAATAGATAATATTCTCTGAAAAATCAGGAATGGTAAAAAAACAATACATGAGCAAATATAAATGTGCAATTACCAATGTTTACTATAGCTGGTTTTATGTGATATTGTGACTTTGCCTCTAACACCTAATATCTTTGTTTCCCTAGGTAGTAATTTTTATAAATAGGCCTTGTTTTTTAGGACTCATGAAAATACAAAATGTTTACATAAAAGTTTTATGGTTTTATAGAAGTTTGCTAATATACTTGAATATTAAGGGCATAATTAGAAATATTCTCATGAAAACTGTGGGCTTGAGTAGGATTTGCAAATTCATTAAATACTCTGCAAGGTTCAAAAAATTAACCAAATAATCACAGAAATGAAGGGATCCTTTTCCCGGTGATTACATTCCATAAAGCCCTCTTCACTTCCTTATTCCTGAGGCTGTAGATCAGAGGATTCAACATGGGGATCACCACCGTGTAGAACACGGAAGCCACTTTGTCCTGACCCAGGGTGTAGCTGGAACTAGGTCTCAGGTAAGTATAGATGGCGGATGAATAGAACAGAATTATGTCTGTCAGGTGAGAGACACATGTTGAGAAAGCTTTGTGCCTCCCCTCCCCTGAATGCATGCGAAAGATGGAGAAGAGAATGTAGCAGTAAGAGGTGAGGGTGACCAGCAGAGTCCCGACCATATTCACTCCAGCAAAAGTGGAAAAGATGCTCTCATTCAGGCGTGTGTCAGAACACGAGAGCTTGAAGAGAGGAGGGCTGTCACAGAAGAAGTGCTGGATGACATTGGAACTGCAGTATGGCAGGCTGCTGACATAGCTTGTGTTCACCATGGAGTTCAACAGTCCTGCTGACAAAGCCCCTGCTGCCATTTTAAGGCAGACTGTCCTGGTCATGACCAAGGGGTACAGTAGAGGGTTGCATATGGCCACATAGCGGTCATAGGCCATTAAGCCAAAGAGGATGCATTCAGTTGTGGCAAAGGTGATAAAGAAGTATAGCTGCAGAAAGCAGCCAGCAAAGGAGATGGTTTTCTTCTCTGAGAGTAAATCCACCAGCATCTTTGGAGTGATGTTAGAGGTACAACAGACATCCACAAAGGACAGGTTAGCCAGGAAGAAATACATGGGTGTGTGGAGTCTGGAATCAGCCATGATTAAGAGGATCATTCCAACATTCCCACAAACTGTCAGTGTGTAAATGACAGAAAAGAGCACAAAGAGGATAATCTGTAGCTCTAGCGTGTCTGCTAATCCCAGCAGGATGAACTCTGTCACCAAAGTATAATTAGTTTTCATCATGTCTTACACATATAGTTTGCTTAAGTTTGTATAAATTTCCCACTCCAGAGATTATAGGAAGTAGTAGAAATGTTAATGAGGTTATTCCCACATGAAAAATAAAACCCATAGGTTGATATAGTATCGTCAGTAGAGTGTCTTAAGAAAGAGGAAAATTAGTGGAGAAATAGAGAAATATTTAAATTTTGAAGCAATTGACCTTATTAAGCCTGTTATGAGGTTCCTCAGATTGCTGGTCTCTATCCAGGCACTCCACTTAATGTTTCTTCAAATGCAACAGATGTTTTCTACCAGTCCACATTCACAATGCAAAGGATACACATATTGCTGCCTTAGTCTCTCCTAGTCCCTTAAAGGTCAGTGCATTTAACACAAATCCATTGTTTATTTCTCAGGACCACTCTCTTTATTCTACAATTCTTGAAAGTCATGCATTGCCTCCCATAAATTTCTTGTGTACCTCAAACAACAAAAATAATGCCCATTTTAAATAGCCAATATTTTGGTATCTATTGTATAGTATAGGATGATTTTCTAGAGTTTTAAAATGAACTAAGTCATTATTCTTGATACAAACTATACAATCAGATTATTGTCATGTAGTTGCAGACACAGTACCTGTCCACTGCAGTGAATAACAGCAAGTTTTCTAAGCTTCCTTCCCCCAAGTCTTACTTGTGCAGGCTACTATTTTCCTTTCTTTAAGGGTTCTTAGTTTGGAGCTTAAAAAGAAAAAAGAAAAATTTCACTTTGTAAAGGAAATGAAAGGCAGTGAATATTTCAGTTACTTACTAGTAAAAGTGTGAGAATCCGCCTGAGTAAATACATGTTGCTGCACTTTTATTTTGTTTTCCTGGAACAGAATTGGGTGACCATGGGGACTCTATTATAGTGATTAATTGTGTAGTCAATCCTCTAACGGCAGAAACTCCCAGACGCAAAATAAAATAAAATATAATCACATGCAGTAATGTGGAATCAATCATTGCATCACGAAGTGGTTCCTGACCTCTGAATCACCTTAAAGCCTTTTACCAATGTCAAAAAGAAATTGGGTGTTTACATTGCCTCTCTCTTTGTATTTTTTATCTATTACAAATGGGTTGTAGTCTACTACCAAATTCTTATTTTTTCCCCCTTACCTGAATATGTGTGTGTGTGTGTATAATGATTTAGTTTAAATTTCAATTCTTTTCCTGTGTGAGATTAATGACAAGGAGGAACTAACAAAATACATGGTATAGTATTTTAAAAAATTATACCCTGATCAAATATGACAATGAATAAGGAAATCAAATTACTTTTTTATTATTTTGAAATTGTGTTAGCTTATTGCAAATATTGTCCTTATCATAAAAGGGGATGATAACATAGTTTTTCAGAGATAAATATGCAGGTAAAACCAGGATGAATAAAACACATTGGGTTTCCTTATGCATGGAGAATCTGTTGGCAGAGAGAACGTACCTTGCAATGAGTTATGTATTACACATTCCCACTTAAATTCTTAATTATCTACACTAGTTTTCCAGAGAGGTATTATTACATATATATTATGTATAATGCATATTTAAAATTTCTGTAGTTGAATTACCATTAGAAAACACAGTGCTAAATGCAGGGTGGGTTTAGCATTTTAGACCAAATAAGTTGTCTTTCCTCTACTGTGTTGGACCCTAGACTTCACTTTTATGATTTCCACCCAGCCTTCATTGGCGCTAAACTGTGACCTTTCTCACAGCGAAACATACTCCAAGATCTACATCGTCATGAGTTTTGAAGTTTCTCCTCCATTTCCCAGACTCCAACGTCATCTTCTCTTCCTGCAGAATACATTCTTTCTTTCCACTTTTAAGATCCCGGGTTCCTCTTCCCTCTCACAAATCCTGAGCTACCAAAACAACTTGAATTTCCACATTGTTTCTTGCTTCTCACTAATCCTACATGTTTCCCTTCTTAGTTCAATGAATTCTCTATCCTGACATTGTTAATTTTTCACAGCATACCCAAACAATGAAAGCTCCCTCCTCGCTCTTCTCTGGTATTGCTCAGAAATTTAAAGAGGAGGGATCAAGGACCTGGTGCATTTAAATTCAAATACCATGTTCTGCAAGCTGAGAATAAGTACACTCCCCCAAGTCTTCCATCTCTTTGCTTTTCTGGCTCTCTTTTCTCTTCGTTTTTCACCTTTTGGTAGTTATTTCCTCATTTTCCATCTTCTCAAAATGTTTAAAAATTTATATCACCTTACTTGTATATGTTTTCTCTAAGAAGTTATACCTTATGAAAAAAAAAACTGCAACAAAAAGAGAATTGAATTTTCAGTGACTCAGATAGGTTGGATAAATGCATCAGGAAGTCAATCAACATATATTTTGTAGCATAAGTTTTAATTTATTATGACTAAGTACTAGGTGTCATTAATCACAAAATGTGTTAAACACTAAGGATGCTAATGGTAAAGACTAGGAGCCCAGTTACAGAGCTAACAGACTAGTGGTGAAGTCAGACAGATGAGAAGTTATTAGCATAGAATGTGCAGCATCTAAAGAGAGAGGGGCATAAGGTGTTCTGGGGACACCAGATGATTTGTTAAGGAAGTGACATTTACTCTGAGATGGGGTAAGGACTTACAATATCACAGAAACATTTTGTTACTTTTTACATTTAAGGAAATAGTGTAAAACACTTTCCAAAAAAAAAAAAATCCCCTCATATTGTTATTTAGTCTTGCATTCCAATAGCAAGCTAAATGCTTATATGAAGGAGTGGTTCATAAATATTCCTGTTGGGAAAATTCAACTAGATTCCAGTACTCGCTGACCAAAGAACTTGACATTAATTGACTTAAAATGAAAATTAAATATATTTTAGTAATATGTCCTTATTTAAATTGTCAGAACTTAATTTTTTCTTGCTTGAAAATATTCACAACAATAATAATATGTGACTCAGGGAATTGTTTTGAGGGATAAGTAATATAACCCATGCTAACTGCCTGCTTTAAAATAGGCAATTTTGTTTCTATTAGGCATTGTTTTCATGATTGTTAACATACTTAACAGACTTATTGCATTTATCATTATTATTATTTTAACTTACCTATTTTTTCCCTCTTCTCAAACTTTTCTCATCTTTTATCCTGCCTTGAAGAGGCCTTTTCTTAATCTAGAAGAGGAGAAAAATTACAGAAGGGTGTTTTGGCAGGGATTCTGAGCTTTAAATTAGCATGCTGCCCGTTTGTACCCATTCAATGCTGTGTGGGTACACAGCAGCAGCAAAACCAAAGGGGAAACCATTGTCATTTCCTGGGTTCTTGCGTTTAGTTTTCTCTCATCTGTGCCAGTTTCCTGTCTTTAGAACTCGGAGAAGTAGTCTTTGTTATAGAACTACAAGCAAAATTAAATGAAACTCTAACTCAAATCCTATTTATATAGGCATCCCCAGAGATAACCTTATTTTTGTCTGAAATTGATCTAGTCTCTCTATTAATAATTAATGGTATTTGAAGTTCTAATAGGGGAATGCTAGATCCTCCTTTACCAATTTTTTTCTGTTTCAGTGGGAATTAACATAGCCATGGAGAATAGAGAGCTCTGATTATTTGGAACTATTTTTTTTTTTTTATCATCAACCACTTTTGAACATTTTTTTAATGTATTAACCACCTTGTTAATGACTTCACATGCATAATCTCATTTACTACATTCTGAATGAAGTAGGTACTGTTATTATTCACATTTGACATAGAGGCAGAGGTGGAGGGAAGTTAAGTAATGCCCAATATCAAGAAGCTGGTGTGTTTCCAAAACTGGTCTGGCTCAGTGGATAGAGCATCAGTCTGTGGATTGAAAGATCCCAGGTTCGATTCTGGTCAAGGGCATGTACCTTGGTTGCGGGCACATCCCCAGTAGGAGGTGTGCAGGAGGCAGCTGGTCTGTATTTCTCTCTCATCAATGTTTCTAACTCTATCTCTCTCCCTTCCTCTCTGTAAAAAATCAATATATATATATATATATATATATATATATATATATATATATATATATATATATATTTTTTTTTTTTTTTTTATTTATTTTTTTTTTTAAAGACGAAGAAGCTGGTGTGAACCAGCTGACTTCAAACTCAATAGTGCAATGCCAGGTTCCATGTCCATTCCCCCACCAACATATTCATTGACAAAATGACATATAAGTGGATCCACACAGTTCAGACCTGTGTTATTCAAGTTACAGCTGCATATTGGATCAGTTTCATTTCATTCAGCTTTTCTTTTTCTTCTTGAGCACTGTCCATGGCAGCTCTGCCTCCCTCAGGCATCCTCTCACCTGGCCAGTGAGTGCCTGCATTTGTGAGGTGCAGTGCTGGTCCAGGGGACAGTGGTTACTGGGAAGCCTCCTGCCCACAACAGTGGCATCACTGGCCTGACCATCTATCCTACCATTATTGCAGAGTCTATATTTTTAATCAGAATGCAATGGGCTTCATAGAACATTCAATAGGAAATATTATATTAAATGTAATATCCTCAATAATATTAATAGATTTACAAATATGAAACTTCACCATAGCAAAGTAATGGTATACCCATTTTATATCTCATTTACTACTATAAAAATGAGACTGAGTTGATTACTTATAGTTACAATCTACATTTTTATTTCAGGAGATTTATCTCATAAATTAGTTTGATTGGAAGAAAGTATTTTCTTTGATGACTTAATTTTTCATCTTTCTGTTTCTCTTCTCAGTGTATTAATGAATCTGACACACCCTCAACACAAACTTAGCTAGTACATCTTATTTTATTCTGTTTGTTTGTTGAACAACACATCTATAATAATAAAAGTATAATATGCAAACTGACTGAATGGCCAAGCAGTAGAATGATCACTGGGATGACTACACTGTGACATGCACTAGTACCAGGCCAACCATGACAGGTGCAATGTGATTGGTCAGGGGCCCAGCCATCTCCCCATGACTGCCACATAGAGGAAGGCCCAGGCAAGGTGATCAATCGGGAGGCTCTGCAATTGACCAGGCCACCCTCTGCATGGCAATTGATCAGGGGGGGCTTCATGATCATTCCAAAGAGGGAGGCCTAGGCACTGACCAGCAGCTGGTGGTGGGTGAGCAGGGCTTCCCTCTACAGGGCGATTGATCATGGGGCTCTTGGGCTGGGAGAGGCACAGGCTGGGCTGAGGGACCTCCCACCTCAAGGGCATGGATTTCATGCATCAGGCCTCTCGTGGTAAATATGGTTATACAATTTCAGGAGATTGAGGATTTGGAGCCTAATTCAGTTATTCACACACATCTCCATCAGGTTGATCTCCTGTTTGCAAAATCTCAAAATCACTTGGACAATATTTATCACCTCTCTCTTCAGTTCTTGAGGCAATCAGTTTTGATAATGGCTGAAATATACCAAGGACTGTGAGATTTAAGGGTGGTATAAAGATATAGGCAATGTTTTCACAACAGGATTTAAATCAGAAAAAAATTAAGAAAACCGTAAAGATAACACATTTCAATTTCTCAGCTAGAGCAGTAAATGTTATCTAAAATTAGCAACACATATTCACATTTCTCCTTTCTGATCCATACATTCTTTTTGACATGCATCCCATACATTTTCAATAAAGCTAGTCAGACTTATTATTTAAGGAATATATATGTGTGTATATATGTGTAATGAGAAAAATAAAAGCTGGTGCATTTATAGTGGTCAAAACTGTAATCTTGAAATTTAAATATTTTCCAGGATATATTTCAATATTTAAAGCTGGATAACATTTTCAATTTAACAAATTTTTACAGAAAATAGATTTTATCTTAGAAATCACAAATGTTGAAAAAAGAATACATGAGGAAAAAAATAAATGTGCAATTACCAATGTTCACTATAGTTAGTTTTATGTGATACTGTGACTTTTGTCCCTTAACACCCAATATCATTGTTTCCCTACATAGTAATTTTTACAAGTAGGCCTTACAAGTAGGACTCATGAAGATACCAAATTGTTACATAAAAGGTTTATGGTTTTATGGAAGTTTGTAATATACTTGAATATTAAAAGGCATAATTAGAAATAGTCTCATGAAAAACTGTAGGCTAGAATAGGATTTGCCAATTTATTAAATGCTCTGGTAGGTTCAAAAAATTAACCAACAATCACAGAAATGAAGGGATCTTTTCCTGGTGATTACATTCCATAAAGCCTTCTTCACTTCCTTATTCCTAAGGCTGTAGATCAGAGGATTCAACATGGGGATCAACACGGTGTAGAACACAGAAGCCACTTTGTCCTGACCTAGGGAGTAGCTGGAGCTAGGTCTCAGGTAAGTATAGATGCCAGTGGAATAGAACAAAATTATGGCTGTCAGGTGAGAGACACATGTTGAGAAAGCTTTGTGCCTCCCTTCTCCTGAAGGCATACGAAATATGGAGAAGATAATGTAGTAGTAAGAGGTGACGGTGACCAGCAGAGTCCCAATTGTATTCACTCCAGCAAAAGTAGTAGTGATGCTCTCAGTCAAGTGTGTGTCAGAACACGAGAGCTTGAAGAGAGGAGGGCTGTCACAGAGGAAGTGCTGGATGACATTGGAACTGCAGAAAGGCAAATTGCTTATAAAACTTGTGTGTACCATGGAGTTCAACAGTCCTGCTGACAAAGCCCCTGCTGCCATTTTAAGGCAGACTGTCCTGGTCATGACCAAGGGGTACAGTAGAGGACTGCATATGGCCACATAGCGGTCATAGGCCATTAAGCCAAAGAGGATGCATTCAGTTGTGGCCAAGGCGATAAAGAAGTACAGCTGCAGAAAGCAGCCAGCAAAGGAGATGGTTTTCTTCTCTGAGAGTAAATCCACCAGCATCTTTGGGGTGATGGTGGACGAGTAACAAACATCCACAAAGGACAGGTTAGCCAGGAAGAAATACATGGGTGTGTGGAGTCTGGAATCAGCCCTGATTAAGAGGATCATCCCAACATTTCCACAAACTGTCAGTGTGTAAATGACAGAAAAGAGCACAAAGAGGATAATCTGTAGTTCCTGAGTGTCTGCTAATCCCAGCAGGATGAACTCTGTCACCGAAGTATAATTAGTTCTTGTCATGTATTACACATACCATTTGTTTAAACTTGTATAGATGTAGATATTTTGCTCTCCAAAGGTTACAGGAATTAGTGGAAATGTTATTGAGCCTATTCACAATGAAAAATAAAATGTTTGGGTTAATATAGTATCTTATTATAGTGTCTAAAGAAAGAGGAAAGCTAATATAGTGTCTAAAGAAAGAGGAAAATTAGTGGAGAAACAGAGAAGTATTTAAATTATGAAGCAATTGAATTTATTAAGCCGGTTATAAGGTTCCTCAGATTGCTGGTCTCAATCTAGGCACTCCATTTAAGTTTCTTCAAGCGTAACTGATGTTGTTCTTTACCCGCCCACATTCACAATGCAAAGGATACACATATTGCTGCCTTCGTCTCTCTGAAAGATGTGTGCATTTAACACAAATCCGTTGTTTATTTCTCAAGACCACTTTGTTTATGCTACAACTCCAAAATTCATGCATTGCCTCCCAGAAATTTCTTATTTACCTCAAACAACAAAAATAACGCCAACTTTAGATAGCCAATAATTTGGTATCTATTGTATATTATAGGATGATTTTCTAGAGTGGCAAAACGAATGAAATCATTATTCTTGATACAAAGTACACAATCAAATTAATGTCATGTAGTTGCAGACACCGTACCTGTCCACCTCAATGAATAACAGCAAGAAATTTTGTGAGCTTCCGTCCCCAGTGTCTTACTCATGCAGACCATTGTTTTCATTTTTATTAGGGGTTCTTAGTTGGAGCTTAAAAATTAAAAGAAACATTTCACACTGTAAAGGAAATGAAAGGCAGTATAATATTTGAGTTACTTACTAGTAAAAGTGTGAGAATCCGCCTGAGTAAATACATGTTGCTGCACTTTTATTTTGTTTTCCTGGAACAGAATTGGGTGACCATGGGGACTCTATTATAGTGTTTAATTGTGTAGTCAATCCTCTAACGGCAGAAACTCCCAGACGCAAAATAAAATAAAATATAATCACACGCAGTTATGTGGAATCAAGCATTGCATCATGAAGTGGTTCCTAACCTCTGAATCACCTTAAAGCCTTTTACCAATGTCAAAAAGAAATTGTCTGTTTACATTGCCTCTCTCTTTGTATTTTTCGCCTATTACAAATGGGTTGTAGTCTATCTAAGGTGACCAGATTCTAACACTAGTAAAGCGGGACACCATTGACGCGGGTTGGAGGGGGTTCTTGATTAAAAATTTGGTCTATATGGAGCAACAAAAATTTTCATAGAACGCAAAAATAGTATTGTAATATATATATTTTTAAATTTCAACATAAGTACAATTTACAAATATAATAAATAAATAAAAATATGTATAGTCATAAGTCTCACTTTCAAGGCTGGCGCTAGACTTTTTGCAGCCACTATAAAATATAAATAATATGATACTGTCTGCTAAATTCAAGAAAATTTATGTATTTATGAAATAAATTACTTACCTAAATTATCTGAATAGCTGATTTGTAATGACATCACTTGTTTAACTACCATAGCTGACTAGCAGGCAGTACGATGTGTATCATCTGAGAGACAGTTACAAAATGTTTTCTTTGTTGCCAATCCCAAAAAATGCCATTGTTCATCAAGTCCAAACAATGGTGGTCGAATTCTAACAACTGATCAACAATGCGAACTTTGATAAGCAGTTCTCGATAATCAGTTCTCAACAATTATTTGTTGTTATTAAAGTTTAACATTATAAAGTTAACAAAAATAATATAAAACTCATATCCTGGCTAAATAACCACATGGCTGCCGAAAACCATATATTCCTTCCCCATTCTCCTGACGTTCCCTAGCTTGTCATGCATTCTTTCCAAAAATTGGGACTTATTTAAAATGCTGCGGGACGCAGGACATATTGTTAAAAATCGGGACTGATCCGCCAAAAGCTGAACGTCTGGTCACCTTAGATAGGAGAGAATTACGCTCTAGCAACAAAGGACATTCCATTGATGCTGACAGCTAGACATTAGTGCTTGTGTGACTTAGCTGACTCCTTCGAGAGCCAACTCATGCACAGGTACACCACAACTAACATTAGACATTATTTCTTTTATTTCCTTTTTGCTTAGAAAAATAGCGAAGAACATATATCATTAGTTTGGAGTAGTTTTCCAAACAAAGGGAGTGTCACAAACACAGACACACGCAAACTCACACTCACAAACATAGCACATACACTGGGAGGAAGAATAATTATTTAGTAGTGGGCTATGTTCTTTTGGATGCATTTAAAAACACAAAGAGATGGGCAATTTAAGTAGGCATTTTTTTTTTACATTGGCAGTCTTTGAAGTAATGCAGAGATTATGAGCCATCTGATGATGCAATGTTTGGTTCCACATACCTGCCTATGATCTTATTTTATTTTCCTTTGAGACTGAAAGTTTCTGCCTCTGGAGATTTGACTACACAATTAAACAATACAACTTAGTCTCTGTGGTCACCCAATTTCCTTCCAGTAAAACAAAATAAAAGTGGAGCAACATGTATTTCCTCAGAAGGTGTCTCAAATTTTTACAAAGAGGTCATTCAAACTTTTACTGCATTCCATCTCATTTAAAAGTGAAAAATTTCTTTAAAAACATTTTCTTTTTAGCTACAACTGAGAAATGCTGATTTAAAAAAGAGAGGGAAAGAAAAGCAAATACTATACACAGGTAAGACAATGGGAAGACAGTGGTAAGGATTTGGTGCTGTTATCGACCAAAATGAAAAGGTAGCATGTGCTACAAGGCATTATTTTGAAAACATATATTGTAAGTAGAACAATAATTTGAGAGAACATCACAAAGTCAGTCTTCAGGATTGAAGAATGTCAAAAATTGGCTATTTAGAATTGTCACTATTTTTCTGCTTGGAATACATAAGAACTACTTTTTGGAGGCAATGAATGAATTTGGGAGTTGGAGAACAAACAGAGTGATATTGAGAGGGAAAATGTATTTGAGCTAAAACTACATACTGGCTTAGAAATTGGAATTACACTTTAACAAGAATATCTGTATCCTTCACTTTTTGGATATGGGATGATAGGAAAAAATAGAATACCAAATGTTGGTTGCATTTGCAGACACCTGAGTGAAGTATGTGGAATTGAACAGTAATTTATTTGAGAGGCCTGCAACCCAGGTTCAATGCAAACAATTGATTAATAAATTCAAAGGCTTGTCCATTTGTCTTCTAATCTTCTCTAACTTCAGTTACTCTGATTCCTATGCTATGTATCCTAGTTGTTGTTTTTTCCTTGTGTAAATGTCCTCATTAAAATTTTCACTGTAATTGTAAACTTTTTAAAACTGAGACATTCAACCCAATCAGGATGGCTCAGTTATTGAGCATCAACCTACGAACCAGGAGGTCATGATTTGATTCCCAGTCAGGGCACTTCCCCAGTTATAGACTCAATCAAAGTTACAGAAGGGGTTGTGCAGGAGGTAGCCATTCAATGTTTCTCTCTCATCATTGATGTTTCTATCTCTCTAGCCCTCTACCTTCTCTAAAATCAATAAGAATATTTTATTTTTAAAAAGATGGAAAAGAAGATAAGCTTAAGCAAACTGTATGTGTAAGACATGATGAAAACTAATTACACTTTGGTGACAGAGTTCATCCTGCTGGGATTAGCAGATACACTGGAGCTACAGATTATCCTCTTTGTGCTCTTTTCTGTCATTTACACACTGACAGTTTGGGGGAATGTTGGGATGATCCTTTTAATCATGGCTGATCCCAGACTCCACACACCCATGTATTTCTTCCTGGCTAACCTGTCCTTTGTGGATGTTTGTTACTCGTCCACCATCACCCCAAAGATGCTGGTGGATTTATTGTCAGAGAATAAAACGATCTCATTTGCTGGCTGCTTTCTGCAGCTGTACTTCTTTCTTGTCTCAGCCACAATTGAATGCATCCTCTTTGGCTTAATGGCCTATGACCGGTATGTGGCCATATGCAACCCTCTACTGTACCCCTTGGTCATGACCAGGACAGTCTGCCTTAAAATGGCAGCAGGGGCTTTGTCAGCAGGACTGTTGAACTCCATGGTACACACAAGTTATATAAGCAATTTGCCTTTCTGTAGTTCCAATGTCATCCACCACTTCTTCTGTGACTGCCCTCCTCTCTTCAAGCTCTCGTGTTCTGACACACGCCTGAGTGAAACCATCATTTCCACTTTTGCTGGAGTTAATATGGTTGGGACTTTGCTGGTCATCCTTACCTCCTACTCCTACATTCTCTTCTCCATCTTTCGTATGCATTCAGGGGAGGGGAGGCACAAAGCTTTCTCAACATGTGTCTCTCACCTGACAGCCATAATTCTGTTCTATTCATCCGCCATCTATACTTATCTGAGACCTAGTTCCAGCTACTCCCTGGGTCAGGACAAAGTGGCTTCTGTGTTCTACACGGTGGTGATCCCCATGTTGAATCCTCTGATCTACAGCCTCAGGAATAAGGAAGTGAAGAAGGCTTTATGGAATGTAATCACCAGAAAAAGGATCCCTTCATTTTTGTGATTGTTTGGTTAATTTTATGAACTTAGCAGAGTATATAAGGAACTTGCAAATCCTAATCAAGCCTTCAGTTTTTCATAAGAATATATATAAGTAATCATGTTTTGTAACACTGAATCAAATGTATTGTATAAGAAAAGCTACCTTAACTTACCTAAGCATAATGTAAATTACCAAACTTATGTAAGACCTTCATCTAAACCATCTTGCATCCTCTCTGGATGCTCAAAAATAAGACCTGTTTGTAATAAAAATCTTGCAAAGAAAGGTGTAGACTAATTAGAAACAAAAGTCATAATATCACATGAAACTAGCCATAGAAAATATATATATATATATATATATATATATATATATATATATATATTCATAAACTACTTCCCTGTGCATTATTATTTGTCATTTATTATTTGCAAAGACTATTAGATAGGACATATAAATTTTTTTAATTTAAAATATTTTAATGTAATATATTAAATTACCTCCTCATAGGATCATCAAATAAAATTTCAGAAGTTCAGTTTAAATTGCAACTGTAAATTCACCAGCTTTTATTTTATTTCCCTTATTCATATATATATATATATATATATATATATATATATATATATATTACTTAAAGTACAAAGATGCGTTTGTGCAAAAGCATGCTATCAAGAGACTGCTGCCTGATTAGAATGTACCAATTACAACTTTTCTGTATCCTTCCCTTCTTAAAAATGCCCAACCCTTCTCTTTCCTTCTCTCTCATGGGACTGACACAGACACACAAAGCCACATACACAAGGTTCAACTACAGCAAAGCATATAATCAGTGGATGGTTCCAAAAAGAAGGCTCAGTGTTCAATGGCTGAATGAGATATATAGTCTTCACAAAAGGCTCACAAATTTTCTGCTCACAGAAAATCCTATTGGCTGCCAATAAAATAATTTTAATATTAAAGTCAAGCAGATTAAAAGGTACAAACTCCAGTTATAAAATAACAAGTAATGGGGATGTAATGTAAAGCATGGTGACAATAGTTAATATGACTATACTGCATATTTAAAAGTTGCAAAGATAGTAGATCTTAAAACTCTCCATCATGAGGAAAAATTTGTAAATATGTATAGTGATGGATGATAAGCTATATTTACTGTGGTGATCATTTCACAGTCTATACATATATTGATTTATTATTATTTACACTGACACTAATATAATGTTATATGTGTTAATTATTCCTCAAGAACAAAAAATCTAAAAAAGTGAAACATTATTAACATGAAGGTAGCAGGGAGTTGGCTTAGTACAACTCTGGAGGAAAGTGAGTGGGGATCAAAGCTTGCTAACAAGAGACAGCCACAGTTATGAAAGAAAATTCCTCAGACCCATCTCTTCCCCTTGTCTTTGAAGTGGCACCTGTTTGGGGAGGAGATGGTCAATGTAGCATAGCAAACTTCATGTCCCGTCGCTAACAGGTCACCCTGCTCATACATACAATGCACTCAGTGGTCCACACAGTTGACCTTGGCCAGATGGATGTTCATAAAGGAATCAGTGTTGTCTGTGCTTCCAGGGGCCATGTTCTCACCCCACATTGGTTACTGGCCCTGGAGCCTGCAGCAGAATGACCAGGTTGTTCTCAAAGGTGGTTCACTCTTTCACTAGTAGATCTCATATTTTATTCTGCATCACCTTGCTGCATTTTGGCTGGATTCTTTCCACTTTTTTTTTTTTTTTGTCCCATCATATTTGGAACCAAGACATTTCACCAGTAAATACTAATATTATATTCTTTCCATTAATGTATTCATTTTCAATGAAATAAAATTTGGACAATAGAATCCAGATATTCTGACACTTGGATTTTCAGACATATCATATTTCAGACATACCATGTTCTCTGCCTGCTCTCCAGTACAGCTCTCCTACATGTAATTAATCTCATTTACAAAATCTATAAACATTTCCTACTTTGGGGATTATTATCACTTAATGATGATAGAATTTTATTTTAAATTCCTTGAATATGTGCTTCTTACATAAATTTTAAGTATTTCTTCATTCCATTTATTTAATTATGTAAATTTAGATTGTTTATTTAATATTTTTAAAATTATATTTTCTTGCTTGTTCAATGTATTTATATGGAATACATTCCAAATGTTTTTATTTAATTTAAAAATGAAACTTGAACTGTAATAATATTAAAACTTGTAGTTATTATATTGAATGCTATTTTATGTTCTTTTTTTCTTTAGAACCTGAGAATATTTATTAACCCCTTCCTTATGAATGTACATTGTATTGTCCTTTGCTATGATATCTCTATTGCTTTAAAGTTTTTTAAATTTTACTGTCTTTTATTTCACTTGAATGTTCAAAGATACCACATTCCCTAAATATACAGATATCAATCAATGTTTTGTTTTATTGTTTTCAATTAATTATCAAGATTAGATAACAAATTTTTAATTTTAGTTTTTGAGTATTTTAAATTTAAGGTGTTTTTTCTATTGTGGAAAAAGTGTTAGACAAGTAGTCATGTTTGCATGTGACAAACAGCAGTACTGTTTTTAATAGAAACACAGTATCAGTAGCAATTATTGGGTGAAAAGAAATTGTAGTTTTTAGACCCTCTGTCAGGTTATAACTTCTGCTCCCAAACAACATGGCCGCCAGGAGGGCTTCACCTTACAATTTCAAGCAATGTGATTGTCAGGGTGGAGCTCTCTGGTATAGAGATGGCTGCGGTACTCTCACTATAGCATTGGGCAGGGCAGAGGGAGGCACCAGGCAGCCAGCAGTGCCAGCTTAATACTAGCAGCTGTTTTCCTTGGTAGCTTTTGTCTGTGCCCAGGTTTTCTCTATCACACCAACCACACCATCAACCCCAACCCAGCCACAGGTCTCTCAGATCTGCATACCCTTCAGCCTTGGCTGTGAGCTGCACTCTGGACTGTGCTACAGAATTTTTGGACTAGAACCAGGATTCTTTGTTCGCTGGAATAGAAGAATGAATCCACGGACAGAAAGTCATATAGCAAAGGTGGAGATTTATTGAAGAACTAGTACAGACTCCCACATGGGGAGAAGGAAAGAGTCCCACAGAATGGACTCCCAAGTGGGGGAGGGGGAAAGGTTCCACTGAGTTCCTTTTCCCTGTGGCTTATAAAGGCTGCAGATCCTGGTGCCTTTATATCCCCTCTGATTGGTCACTATTCCCTTAGACTGGTTACTATAGTAACTCTGGGTTCAAAGGTGGATCCTCACCTGGGACATGTGAGGTTTTCTCCATCTCCTTCCTTATTGTTTTCCTATTCCCTTTGGGCTTTCTTCTTCTCCTTCTGAATAATGGGCACCCTTCTCTTTATTCTCTAAATATAGACCTTTTGTTGTTCCCAGCTCCCCTATTCTATGGAAATATATATTCAGCTACTCTGCAGACTGTTGCTTTCCTCCATGGTCCCCTTAATTTCCAACATTTCTAAAATTTCCTAAACCTTCCCGATTTTACCCCTAAAATTCCTGTTTAACTCTGAGTCATGCCCAAAGACCCCGGGAAGGGCTTCAGGTTGCTGGCCCCTGCAAGCCCAAGATGCCGGATCCTGGGTGCACAGGCTTCTGAAGCTGTGCAGGGCACAAGGAAACAGGCCCATGCCTACGGGTTTGGGCAAGGACTGGCGATGCCACAAGGTGCCGCAGGACCGAGATAAAAAAAATGAACCAGGGCCAAAACCGGTTTGGCTCAATGGATAGAGCGTCGGCTTGGGGACTGAAGGGACCCGGGTTCGATTCCGGTCAAGGGCATGTACCTTGGTTGCGGGCATATCCCCAGTAGGGGGTGTGCAAGAGGCAGCTGATCGATGACTCTCTCTCATCGATGTTTCTAACTCTCTATCTCTCTCCCTTCCTCTCTGTACAAAATCAATAAAATATATTAAAAAAAAAAAAAAAATGAACCAGGAGAGAGAGAGAGGCAAATGAGTGATAAAATTCCCAGCTTAGGAGGCAAGGTTTTAACTCACCATAATCCAGTCTGGGTGTTTTTCCTTCCCATTGCAGACCAGATGTGGGCTGAACAGCAGGTTGATAGGAGAGTAGCAGTGAAGTGATGCTTTTCAGGTTTCAATCCTCCTGCTCTTCTTGTCCCATCTGGGTTGCCATATGTTACAGGATAGGAGAGGGGCTCATCTCCCCTGGTTTCTTGTAGAAGTGGGGTTCTTAGTACTGCTTGAATAAGCATTTCTGAAGGCCTCCACTGGAGGATGAAGTTTAGTGGAAAGCTTTATTTATGTGGAATTATACTACTGGGTTTCCAAAGCATTTCCCTTGGTCCAGTCATAGAAAAAAAGTATAGCCAGGACTTCAGTAGAGCTAAATTTAGAATCAGTGTCCAGAGTTTACTTTCCATGTTGGTGTCGGGTACAGTCTAACATCAAGATAGCTTAATTTCTGTTTCATTGCTATAGTCCATTAGTCCATTGCATGGGGGTCCAGAGGGCCACATGGCTGTGGAGGAAAAACAGGAAGGAGCAAAATAAGAGTCCCAGGAGCCAAGAGGAACGAAGTGCAGGGAACAATAAGAGCAAATTTCATCTTTTTTTTTTTTTTTTTTTTTTTTTTTTACTGATTCAGAGAGGAAAGGAGAGGGATAGAGGGATGGAAACATCAATGATGAGAGAGAATAATTGATTGGCTGCCTCCTGCACTCCCTCTTCTGGGGACTGAGCTCACAATCTGGACTGGGAATCAAACTGTGACCTCTTGGTTCATAAGTCAACACTCATCCATTAAGCCACACCACCCAGGCAAAAGAGAGCACATTTCTTTAGGTGAAGTGCGAGAAGATTTATTCCCAAACCTTCCCACACTTGCAGTAACCATGCCCACTCTGGCCAATGATCTCTGTTCCCATGTATAATTAATAGGCAAGTATCTTTCCTATGTCACTTTAACTTTACCGGCGATGTGTCTGTCTTTTCTTTGCCCTCCCCCGCAGCGTTTTGCAGGGAATAATAGGCTGGTGATTGATTTCCTGGGGAGTGAAAAGTTGCCAATTTCTGGTGAAGTTGCCCAAATGACATACTTATAATATCTGTCTTCTTTTTGTTCCTATTCTATTACATATGGCTAGCTAATTACAATGGTATCAATTTATGCTCTAAAAATGTCATTAGCTAATTAAAAAGAAGAAAAATATAAACAAGTAACTGAAAATGATAAATTCTGCCATTGACATGTCCTATTAATACAATTGAGTAGTTTTATATAATCTAGCATTTCATTCTACCTTTCATATTGTAATCTTTTAAAAATATTTAAATTATATAGTATACAACATTCCTACCTAATATTTCCAAGATATGTGGAAGTGATAATCAGCAAAAGAAGAAGTATCATTATCAAGTAAATCAAGATTAACAAAGATATTTGTGCTTTCTAACCTCATTTTACAAAGAGTTTCTTTTGGTAATGAACCGTCCATCTTATATAAAAACTGCTGTTTGAAATGTTAACCCTGCTATTTGGCTTCTGTAAATGCTTGCTTGCTTAAATAATAAGGAAAATAAGACTACTCTCACTTCAGAAAGGCCATTAAACCTTCCCTGAATTAAGTTATCATTCCTGGCACCAGACCAGGCCTTTGGTTGAGGTCTCAAAGCCCCAGCAAATAGGGCTCTTTAAAAACTTGCAAAGGGAGCCGAAAACCCCCAATTTTGGGAGACAAAGAAGGTAAAGACATAAAATAGGGAAATTTCCTCCATGTTGGAGTCTAGAATTTGAGAGACATTTTTCTCTGGGTCCGTGCGTAATAATAATAATAAATGTAACTCCATCTCTCTAAGCTAGGGGTGTCGCACTCAATCAGAGAAGGGGCCAAAATCTAAAATCCAGCCTAAATCGCGGGCCGAATGGTTTACTGAACAGTCATAAACTGACAATGTCATAAACTGACAGCGGAATGCAGTGATGACAGCGCGGTGTGGGCCACATTGCAAGGCCTGGCCGGCTGGATTTGGCCCGCGGGCCTTGTGTTTGACACATGTGCTCTAAGCATTGCTTGGTTCTTCTGTTAGAGAGTGAGAATGTTGGAGCATGCTTCCAGAGAGGCCGTGGACTATGCCCCAGATCGAGTTATCAGTGCTGACACCAGGCCAGGCCTTGAGATACGGTCTCATGGCCCCTTCCCAGCACATAGGCTTTCTTTTAAGGGCAGAGCAGGACTGACTATGTTTTGTACTGTACCCTCCATCTTATATAACTATGTCTCTGACATAACCCCTTTCCAAGAAAAACCACAAAATGTATCAATTACCCAACCCACTCTTAAATCAGCCAATAGAAATACAGAAGGTAACCGAACGTAACCGGACCCTGGCCTTCACCCCACCAATGAGAACCAGCCAACTCAGTGGTCTGAGCATCACCCCACCACCCAACCCTAAACCCTATAAAAGGACAACACTTTCAGAGCTCAGGGCTCTCTGCATCCTGCCGCTGGGTCAGTAGAGGCAGGGAGACCAGGCTCGAGTTTGAGTAAATGTTTTTTTGCTTTTGCATCGGATTTGGCTCCCTGGTGGTCCTTGGGGATCTTGAAATCTGGGCATAACTCTTCTCCAGTTTTATGTAACAGTAATAGTGGAGTAAGTGCAATGTGAACATTTAGAAGTTACCCAGCCTGTCATAACTATAAAGTCCCTTTGTTCAATATCACTACAGTTCAAAGAGACTACAATTGTCAGAACACTACAGTTAATCTCTTATGAACTTTCTATGAAAGTCAATATCTGCATTACCTCGTGAGATAATCAAAGGAAAACTTTGCACAGATGTCATTCAGGGAATAATTTTTAATAGTACGATGATGAGATTCTGACATCTAGTTTTTATTGAATTTATTGGGTGACATTGATTAATACAATTAGATAGGTTTCAGGTATACAATTCTATAAAATATCATCTGTGTATTGTAATTTATGTTCACTATCCCAGGTCAAGTCCCCTTTCACCATCATTTATCCCCACTTTACCCTCTTCTATATTGCCCACCAACCCCATGAAGTTTATTTCATGATGTTACAGATCTTTCTTTAGAAGCACAGCATAAGAAACTGCTGTGATGTTTGGAAGATTGGATTACTAGAACACATACAAGTAAATATGTGTGTGTACATATAGTATATGTGTATATATGAATTATATTTGTGAATATGTACATATATTATAAATTTAAAATATTCTAAATAACTGAGAAAATAAAATTAGAAAAATTAGGTAGGTGGACATTAATGCTTTTGTTGAAGACTGTGTTCAGGTCAATTATTGCACTTCCTAAGAATTTGTCCATTGGAAAGTAATTTTTAAAAAAATCTTTATTGTTACAAGTATTACATATGTCTCCCCTCTTCTTCCATTGACTTCTTCCAGCCTAGCCCTGCCCCCACAGCAGGCCTTCACTCTCCTATTGTCTGTGTCCATGGGTTATGCCAATATGCATACAAATTCATGGTTGATGGAAGTCATTTAATAGCTTGAAGTCATTTGCAAAATGTGTACAATAATAATGCCTCCCTCAAAGACTGTTGTGAAAATTAGTTAAGAATTTAAATGGAAGAGTGTAATATAGAACTCAAAGCATTGTAAGTTCTTTCTGCCAACAGACTCACCATGCATATAGACACACAGTGTGCTTTATTCAACCTGGTTCTACTTGTGTATTTAGGTCTAGAAAATCTGTGCTATCATCCTCTTCTAGGATTAGAATCACAGACAACAATTATAATAAATCAATACAATTCAGAAATCATAAAAAAGGAATCTCATTTTCTTAGTCATTGTCCTATTTGATTAGGTTATATTATATTAAAAACACACACATACACACACACAGTGTATTTCATTAGTTCCTCCTTCATATTAATTTCACTCAAGGGCAGAGTCGGACCAAAGTTTCAACTGACTCAGACAAAGGAAGGGACCATCCCTCCCACAAACACACACTGGAGTAAAGGGAAGAATAATAATTTGGTAGTTGGCTATGGCAATTTTGAAATAGGCTAAAAATATAAAGAGAGAGGCAATGTAAATAGTCAGTTATTATTATTTTTCACTTTGGCAAAAGACTTAAGGAAATACAAAGATCAAGAACCACTTCATGATGCAATGTTTGATTCCATGTTACTGCATATAATAATAGTTCATTATCTTTTGAGAAAAAAGTTTCTGCCTTTAGAGGATGAACTTCACAATTAAACCCTATAATATATTCCCTATGGTCACCCAATTCTCTTCCAGGAAAACAAGATAAAAGTGCTGCAACACGTATTCATTCAGAAGGACTCTAACATTTTTACCAAAAGGTAATTCAAATATTGACCACATTTCATTTACAAGGTGATCTTTTTCTTTTTCACTTGACTAGCTCCAACTTACAACCCCTAATAAAAAAAGAAAATAATAGTCTATAGGAGAAAGACACTGGGGAAAGAAGCTCATGAGGATTTGATGCTGTTATTTACTATGGTGGACAGGTACTGCGTATGCAACTACATGAAATTAATGATAGTGTACTTTGCATAGTGAGCAATCATTTGGTTCATTTTTTCAACACTTCCAAATCATTTTGTAAGATACAATAGATGTTAAGATATTGGTTATCTGAAATGTCACCATTTAAAAAAAATATTTTATTGATTTTTCTTACAGAGAGGAAGGGAGAGAGATAGAGAGCTAGAAACGTCGATGAGAGAGAAACATCGACTAGCTGCCTCTTGCACACCCCCTACCGGGGATGTGCCCGCAACCAATGTACATGCCCTTGACCGGAATCGAACCTGGGACCTTTCAGTCCACAGACCGACGCTCTACCTCTGAGCCAAACCGGTTTCGGCTGAAATGTCACCATTTTTTATGCTTGGGTTACACAAGAAATTTCTGGGAAGCAATGCATGAATTTTGAAGTTGAGGAAAAAAATGGATTTGTGTTAATTGCATAAATACACATTTCAGAGACTGGGAGAGACTAAAGCAGGAAGACTGGTATCTTTTGTACTTTGTATGTGGGCTGGTAGAGAACAACATCTGTTGCATTTGAAGAAACTTAGTGGAGGATATAAATTGAGACCAGCTATTTGAAATTTAATAAAGTCAATTGCTTCATATATTCAAATGTTTCTCCATTTCTACACTAATTTTTCTCATTCTTCAGTATCTCTATTAACTATGCTATTATATATTAGATAAGGATGTTTTTGTTTATTTTCCCCATGTGTGAATAATGTCATTAACATTTCCACTATTTCCTGTAACCTTTAGATAGAAAAATATCTACACCTGATATAAGTTAAGCAAACTATATTTCTTATAAATGACCAAAACAAATTATACTTTGGTGACGGAGTTCATCCTGCTGGGATTAACAGAAACCTTGGAGCTACAGATTATCTTCTTTTTGCTCTTTTTTGTTGTTTACACACTGACAGTTTGTGGGAATGTTGGGTTGATCCTCTTAATCAAGACTGATTCTAGACTCCACACACCCATGTATTTCTTCCTGGCTAACCTGTCCTTTGTGGATGTTTGTTGTACCTCTAACACCACCCCAAAGATGCTGGTGGACTTATTGTCAGAGAAGAAAACCATCTCATTTGCTGGCTGCTTTCTGCAGCTCTACTTCTTTATCGCCTTGGCCACAACTGAATGCATCCTCTTTGGCTTAATGGCCTATGACCGCTATGTGGCCATATGCAACCCTCTAGTATACCCCTTGGTCATGACCAGGACAGTCTGCCTTAAAATGGCAGCAGGGGCTTTTGCTGCAGGACTGTTGAATTCCATGGTGAACACAAGTTATGTCAGCAGCCTGCCGTACTGCAGTTCCAATGTCATCCAGCACTTCTTCTGTGACAGCCCTCCTCTCTTCAAGCTCTCGTGTTCTGACACACGCCTGAACGAAAGCATCTTTTCCACTTTTGCTGGAGTGAATCTGGTGGGGGTTTTGCTGATCATCCTTACCTCTTACTGCTACATTCTCTTCTCCATCTTCCGTATGCATTCAGGGGAGGGGAGGCACAAAGCTTTCTCAACGTGTGCTTCACACCTAACAGCTATATTTCTCTTCTATTCTACCTCCATCTATACTTATCTGAGACCTACATCCAGCTACTCCCTGGGTCAGGACAAAGTGGTCTCTGTTTTCTACACTGCAGTGATCCCCATGTTGAACCCTCTAGTATACAGTTTCAGGAATAAGGATGTAAAGAAGGCTTTTTATAATGTGCTTACCAGGAAAAGAATTCCTGTATTTCTGTGATTGTCCAGTGAGTTTATCAAATCTGCAGAGTATTTAATAAATTTTCAAAGCATCTTCAAGCCTACAGTTTCTCATTAGAATATTTTCCAAGTAATTATGTTCTGGATTATTCATATAACTTGTTTAAAATCATGAAACTTTCATCTAACCATTTTGTATCTTCACGAGAAACCTAAAAATAAGGTTTATTTGTAATAAAACTTATCTAGAGAAAGGAAGGTATTGAGAATTTAGAAATAAAAGTCACAATTAACATAAAAATAGCCAGAGATATTCCAAATATTTTTCTTTTACTAAAAAAATTAAAGTGTTAAACACTGAGATTTTAATTATTATATTGAGTGTGATTCTACCATTCTTTGCTTATTTACATCTGAGAATATGTATTAAACCCTCTGTTATGAATGTATGTTGTGTTGCCTTTTGCTATATTATCTCTATTGCTTCCTGGTTTTCTAATTTTCCAGTCTTTTATTTCACTTGAATGTTGAATGTTACCACATTCCCTAAATATACAGATATCAATCAATGTCTTGCTTTACTCAATGTTTCTTGAGTAATTAATTTATTGTAATTAATAAAAAGAAGTTGGAAATGTATGCCTTTGGGATTTATTATGGTCAATATTTTCATTAGTGATTATGTAAGTCCAAATAGATACTAATTTCAAAATCTGTGAATGTCACAAATTTAAAAAAGTCAGCCAATTAATTGTATGGACTCAAAGAATCAATATTCAACAACTGCATAGATGCAAATAAACAACCCAAAACCATGATATTATTAACAGATGGAGACCTGCACTAAATATGTGCATATACTGTGCATATTCCAAGGTCTTAACCAGCTGCAAAACTGTGCATATTCCAAGGTCTTCAGGTTTGGAATTTCACTGGCTCCTGAGAGAACCTTTGAAATCTTGGAATATCCTACCTAATATGAACATCTTTGTATCCTGGGGCCCACAGATTAACAGTTTATGCTAATGATATGGCTCAGGGTGAATGCCTGTTGTATTCCAGGGCTTTGGGTTGGTTGTATTAGTTTCATCAGGGCAGATTAGTTGAAGACTGAGTAACTAAGAACTGTTATGTGAGCCTTCCGTGTCTATGTACTGACCTTCAGTAAAAACCTGAACACCAGATCTTGATTAAGCATTTCTGGTTGTGATACTTCATCCTAAAAAATAAGGCTCATTTGTAATCAAACCTTCATCACCAACCAAGAATGCTGGGAGAATTAAGTTCTGACTGTGTGATTCTACTGGGGCATAACTCATAGAACATGATGCCAGTTTTCTCTTAGACACTGCACTATATATCTATATCCTTTGCCAATTTTAATCTATTTCTTAACTGTAACAAAATATAACCATACATATAAAGGCTCTTCTGAATTTTTTGAGCTGTGGTCAATCATTGAAGCTGATGGTGGACTTGGGAATCTCAGACACAAGCACAAAAATAAAATTTTCCCTAGTATTTTTTTTTAAAATTCTTTATCATTATACTAGAGGCCTGGTGCACAAAATTCATTCATGGGGGGCTGGGGCCTGGGGTGGAAATGTCTCTCAGCCCAGACTGCATCCTCTCCAATCTGGGATCTCTTGAGGGATGTCCAACTGCCCATATAGGCTCAATCCCACCAGCCATCCCTCTCAGTGGATCCTACCAGCCATCCCTCTCAGTGGATCCTAAATCAATTAAGCCTGAAATATTCTGAAGACAAAGTGACAAAACTGATGCTGTCCCACTCAGACACATTGGGAGAAGGCAGGGTTCTTGAGAAAAGAAAATAATGCTGGAAAATACAGAAGGCAGTAAAAGAAGTGGAATACCAAATATGACAGGGATTGATTCCACAAAGAAAGCCAAAAGCATGAATCTCCATTCACTGAGCAGGGGTGTTGAGGAGAGGACTGCATGGACACCACTCATTCATAGGGTTCCCAGAAGTTAGCGCAAACTCAACAGCATGTAAGAACAATTGCACAAAAATATTACCCTTAGTTTTTCACTTTTACATGAGTTTATTCCTTACAGTTTTAAGTTATTACTTTGTTTTTCTTTCCTCCTCTAGTTGCTCCTTCCATTGATTTTCTACCAATAATTAGCAACAATAGACATCATTGTCTTACATAATCCTAAAACAAGTATCTCTAACCTTTATTAAATACAAATTGAAATTATTCGGTTTAACCTGCACCATCATTGACATAAAGAAACATAGAAAATAAACATTTGCGATGATACATTTTTAGAACAAAAATTCAAGCAATGAGGTCAGAAACTTTAACCATAAAATTGCAAAAAAAAAAAAAAAAAAAAAAAAATTAAAAAATGACCTAACATTAAAAGTGATTGTTCACTATCCACCAATTTGTAATGCTAATATTAACACTTTTTGAGATAGACTCACCATTCAAAGTGAATGCCCAATGGACCTCATTATAAAAATAAAATCTTTGGAGAATTTTTTTACCTTAAATTAAAAGAGAGTATAGAACAATTGTTAATGAGGGATAGGTACCATAAACAATGATTATCTTAGAGAAAATTGATGAATGCATGACAAAGATATGAAGATTCTCCCCAACTTCTTTTACTTTAACATAATTAATCCCTTTGAAATTTGCAAACTTCTTTCTTTTATCTTGGGGAAAATATATGGCTCAGCATTGTAATATTTCTTAATTAAGCTGTTTCCTATTGAATCTCAAGAGAACTCAATGGACATTACAGTTAATTCACCAACATATTATTTATTTTTCTATATAAAAAATCAACCCATATGTGCATTTAGAAATGATGAACTAAAGAACCCATTTGTCATATATTTTTATTTATTATTTCTTATATGCAATTTCTTTATTTACTGAAATAAACTTATTAGAGTAAAATATTAACACCCTGAAGTTGATTCTTAGGTAAATAATATACATAAAAATGTTCACAATCTAAAAAATGTTGAGTAATAAATCATATAATTTTGAAATTGCTTACATTTTTTAATTTAAATTTTAAAACAATCAAATATATTTGTTTATCATTCATTTACCAACAAATATTAATTAAGTGCCTAAAATATGACAGCCACTGTTCTATTAACTTAGTCAATAATTGTGAAAGTTTATACTCCAACATTTTCATTAGTTATTTAAAATGAAGAAAAATACAAACAAGTAACTGAAAATTTATATTACATTATTAATATGTCCTGTTAATAGGGCTGAGCAGAGTTTTATAAGTAAGCACTTTATTCCACCTTTCATATTATTGTCTCTATTGCAATATTTTTTTGAACATACCCTTCCGGGGCAAGAGAAACAAAAGAAAAAATAAACAAAAGGAACTTCATCAAACTAAAAATGTTTTTGTACAGAAAAAAAAAAAAATCATCAACAAAATGAAAAGACAACCCACTGAATGGAAGAATATATTCACCAATATATATGACTAGAGGCCCGGTACACGAAATTTTTTTAAATTAATTAATTTATTTTTTTAAATATATTTTATTGATTTTTTTGCCCCCCTCCCTCCCACCCATATCCTCCCTCCCCAGAGTTTTATGTCCATTGGTTGTACTTATATGCATGTATACAAGTCCTTCGGTCGATCTATTATCTCCCCCAAATCTCCCTCCCCTCCCCGCTGTAATTTGACAGTCTGCTTGTTGCTTTACTCTCTATATATCTATCTTTTGGTTCATCAGTTTATAATGTTCTTTATTATCCATAAATGAGTGAGGTCATGTGGTGTTTCTCTTTCATTGATTGCTTATTTCACTCACCATGATGTTCTCCAATTCCATCCAGGTTGCTGCAAATGATGAGAATTCCTTCTTTTTTATGGCAGCATAGTATTCCATTGTGTAGATGTACACGAAATTTATGCATAGGAGGGATGTCCCTCAGCCCAGCCTGCACCCTCTCCAATTTGGGACCCCTCAAGGGATGTCCAACTGCCTGTTTAGACCTGATCCCGGTCGGATCAGGAATAAATGGGCAGTCAGACATCCCTCTCACAATCCAGGACTGCTGGCTCCCAACTGCTCACCTGACTGCCTTCCTGATTGCCCCTAACTGCTTCTGTCTGCCAGCCTGAACACCCTCTAACCACTCCTATCTCAGCTTGATTGATATCTAGCTACTCCCCTGCCAGCCTGTTTGCCCTCAACTTCCCTCCTCTGCCTGCCTGGTCAATCCTAACTCCCCTCCCCTGCAGGGTTGATTGCCCCCAACTGCCCTCCCTTGCAGGGCTGGTGCCTCCCAATTGCCCTCCTCTGCTGGCCATCTTGTGGTGGCCATCTAGTGTCCACATGAGGGCAGAATCTTTGACACATGGGGGCAGCCATCTTGTGTGTTGGAGTGATAGTCAATCTGCACATTACTTTTTTATTAGATAGGACAGAGGCCTGGTGCATGGGTGGGGACCAGCTTGTTTGCCCTGAAGTGTGTCCCGGATCAGGGTCAGTGTTCCCTTGGGCATGGGGCAGCCTGGGCCGGTGCCTGTGGTGGTTTGCAGGCCAGCCATGCCCCCCAGCAACCGAAGCAGAGGCCCTGGTATCTGGAATTTATTTATATTCTACAATTGAAACTTTGTAGCCAAGTGGAGTGGAGCCAAGCCTCCTGCTTGCTTCGTGGCGGCAGCCATTTCTGTTGGAATTTATATATCTTCTCTAATTGAAATTTTGTATTCTGGAGTAAAGGCCTGAGCTGGACAGGGCTGCAGAAGCTTAGCTTCCTCCATCATCCAGGGAAACCCTAGCCTCCTGCTCTTCCAGCTCAGTGGCCACAGTGATTTCTGTTGGAATTTACTTACCTTCTATAATTGAAACTTTGTACCCTTGAGTGGAGGCCTGGGCCTGCCAGGGTGTGTGGAAAACTTAGCTTCCTCCATTGCCAGGGAATCCTAAGCCTTCCTCCTGTTCTTTGTGGCCACAGCCATCTTGGTTGTGGTTAATTTGCATGCTCACTCTGTTTGGCTGGTGGGCATGGTTGGTGGGCATGGCTTCTGGATGTAGCGGAGTGATGCTTAATTTGCATATTCACTTTTTCATTAGATAGATAGAGGTTAATATCCAAAATATGAAGAACTTATACAAATCAACACCAAATATCAATCAATCCAATTAAAAAATGGCAAAGAAACTGAATAGTCACTTCTCCAAAGAGTACATACTGATGGCCAATAGAGATATGAAAATATACTCAATGTCACTAAACATCAATGAAATGCAAATTAAAAACACAATGAGATATTACCTCAAACTGTCAAAATGGCTATAATGAATAAATAAACAACAGGTGTTGATGAGGATGTGGAGAAAAGGAAACTCTTGTGCAATGCTGGTGGGAATGCAGATTGGTACAGTCCCTGTGAAAAGCAGTCTGGAGTTACCTCAAAAAATTAAAAATGGAACTGCCTGATGACCCGTGATTCCACTTCTGGTTATTCATCCAAAGACCCAACAGACTAATTTGAATAATATACACACCCCTCTGTTCATTTTAGCCAAGATTTATAATAGCCAAGATTAAAAAGCAGCTAAGTGTCCATCAGTAGGTGAGTGGGTTAAACAGTTATGGTACATTTACACAATGGAATACTACCCAGCCATAAAATGGGAGAATATTTTAACATTTGTGATAACATTATGCTAGGTGAAATAAGCCAGTCAGAGAAAGAAAAACACCATATGGTTCAACTCATATGTGGAATTTAGTGAACAAATTGAACTAACAAGCAAAATAGAGACAAACTCATAGAGAGAAAACTATGAGATAGCTCTTGTTAGGGGTGGGGGTTGGAGGAGGGGTGCAAAAAAAAAAAAAAAAAGAACTCATGGACATAGACTACAGTGTGATTTTTGGAGAAAAGGATGGAGGTGAAAGAGGGAATGGGGGATAGTGATGAAAAAACAAAGTAAAATAAAGAAAAAATAAAAATAAATAAAAGACTCGTTGTGCCGGGACCGGTTTGGCTCAATGGATAGAGCGTCGGCTTAGGGACTGAAAGGTCCCAGGTTCGATTCTGGTCAAGGGCATGTACCTTGGTTGTGGGCATATCCCCAGTAGGGGGTGTGCAAGAGGCAGCTGAGAGAGTCATCGATGTTTCTAACTCTCTATCTCTCTCCCTTCCTCTCTGTACAAAATCAATAAAATATATTAAAAAAAAAAAAAGACTCGTTGTAACTCCCGCCAAAATATTTAAATTAGAGTATACAACAATCTTACCTAAGAAAATCAAGATATGTGGAAATATGAATCAACAAAAGAATGTATTTTTGTTAGATAAGTCAATGATTAACAAAGATACTTAGCTCATTTACAATTATCTTTCTAACTCCATTTTATGTAGTTTTTTTTTTGTAATAATGGAGTAAGTAAAAATATAGAACATACCCTTCATCTCATACACTGTAAAGTCCCTTTAATTAATACTGAATTTATACTCAGTTGAAAGACTATAATTGTCAGAACACTAAAATTTATCTTTTATGCACCTACTCTGAATGCCAATATCTGCATTACCTCATAAGATGACCAGAAGACAAAGACATATAGATGGAAAGATATATATATATATGGATAGATAGAAGTTTGTACAGATGTCAATCAGATTGTAGTTTTTAATTGCACAATGATGGGATCTTTACAAGTCAACTTTTTAGAAGTATCTTCCATGTTACAGATCTTTCTTTAGAAGCACAAGATTCCACTTGCCCCAATGATTAGATATAATTTACTAGAAGACTCACACACATACACACACATACATACATATCTATACAAACATTTATATACATATATTCTTATATATGTGTGCATATATTTATATATATACATATATTACATATAATCTTCTAAGTGACTGAGATAAAATGAAATCAGACAGGAAAATTAGGCAGCTTGTTATAAATGCTTTCTGTTGAAAAACAACTCAATTCTCCAACTTTCTAAGATTTTGGGGTGACAGGGGGTAATGAAAAATAAGGACATATATGTAACACCTTAATCAATAAAGAAATTAGAAAAGATTTTATCAATTGCAAAGTCATTTAATAGCTTGAAATCATGCTTTAATAATCTCTAAAATGTTTTAAATACTAGTGCCTCCCTCAGGAACTGGTATAGAAGATTAATTGAGAATTTAAATGAAAAGGTGTAATACAAAACTTGATGCATTAGGAGTTCTCTCTTTACATAGACTCTTCCTGCTTATGGGTACCCAATGTGCTTTATTCAACCTTGTTTTACTTGCATATGTAGGTCTTGAAAATTATCCTGCTCTTCAAGGGTAAGAACCACAGACAATAAATGCAATAAGCGAACACAATTCCCAAATCATAAAAAAAAGCAATTTGATTTTCCTATCCATTGTCCTATTTACTCACGATATGATTTTTTAAAAAACATTGTAGGATGGATTTAGTTTCTTCTCATTAATTTCAGTGAACAGCAGAGTTATACTGAAGGCTAAACTTACTCAGACAAAGAAAGAGACCCACCAAACCCACGAAACCCTACCCTCCTCTCCTACACATACACACACCGGTAAAGGGAAGGATAATAACTTGGTAGTGGGTTATTTGAAATAAGCTGAGAGAGAGGAGGAGAGAGAGAATGTAAATAGGCAATTAATTTTTTTACATTGGAAAAAAAAAGTCTTTAAGGTAATACAGAGATGAGGAACCTCTTCATGATGCAATGTTTGATTTCATGTAGCTTCATGTGACATAATATTATTTTATGTTGACCAGAGTTTCTGCCTTCAGAGAATTGACTTCCCAATTAAATCCTACAATCTAGTCCCCATGGTCACCCAATTCTCATCCAGATAAACAAAATAAAAGTGCAGCAACGTGTACTTACTCAGAAGGAGTCTCACAGTTACCAATAGATCATTCAAATTGTCACTGCATTTCATTTTGTATAAAAATGGATTTTTTTCTATCTCAGTTCCAACTGAGAATTCCTAATACAAATCAAAATAATAGTCTACATGAGTAAGACACC